>NC_090265.1:1130201291-1131608166 GCF_040414725.1 Anabrus simplex | reverse complement strand
ATGGGAAATTGTTGATAAAACTGAGGTAATTGAAGGAATAGGTGACCATAAGGCTGTAATAATGGATGTAGGACTGGTACCAAAACGGCTTAATAAGGGGGTCACAAAGACAAGAAATTGTACAGAAAAACTAAAGTTGATGAATTTGGGACTTACCTTAAATCACAATTCAGTTGTTGGATAAGTGAAGGCAGTAATGTGGATACACTTTGGGCTAATTTTAAAGGAATCATTTGGGAAGGAGAGAAGAGATTTGTACCTGTTAAGAAGGGTAAAATGACCTCAGACCCTGTTTATTATACAAGGGAAATAAGAAAATTAAAAAGAAAATGTAGAATAGTAAACAGAAAAATCAAAGAGGGTAAGGAGAATAGAGAAACTAGAAAACAGCTAATGAAGGAACTGAATAGAGTGAAAAAGGAAGCAAAAGAGAATTATATGAATGGCATTCTTCAAGAGGGTAATGACCAGAAAGGGAAGTGGAAAAAGCTGTATTCATATATTAGGAATCAAAAAGGAAAAGGAATCCAAATTCCTGCAATGGTGGGAGGGGGGGTGAACACTATTTAACAGATACTGAGAAAGCAAATCTATTTAGTAGGGAATTCAGAGATTCAGTAGAAGATTGTCAGGAGTTGGAAACAGTAACAGAAGATAGAGAGGGAGAGACACATAGGGAAACAAGAAGCTTCTCATTCACAAATGAAGATATTTTCATAGAAATCCAACTGTTTCAGCAAGGAAAAACAGTAGGAAGTGATCAAATTACTGGGGAGGTATTAAAGACAATGGGGTGGTATATACTGTAGTGCCTTATTTAAAATTTCTCTTTGACTATGTCATAAATAATAGTGTAATACCAAAGGAATGGAAGGAATCTATAATAATACCAATTTATAAAGGAAAGGGTGATAAAAGGAAACCACAGAACTACAGACCAATCAGCCTGACCAGTATAGTTTGTAAAATACTGGAGAGTTTAATATCAAAGTACATCAGAGGGATATGTGATGATAAAAATTGGTTCATGAGGAGCCAGTATGGATTTAGAAAGAAATTTTCTTGCGAGGCACAACTGGTGGTATTTCAACAGGACATATCAGATCAGTTGGATTCAGGAGGCCAGTTAGATTGCATAGCCATAGATCTTTCCAAAGCCTTTGATGGAGTGGAACATGGAATATTATTAAAGAAATTGGAGGGAATAGGATTGGACGTAAGGGTTATACGTTGGATAAGAACATTTCTAAATTCAAGGGTTCAGAAAGTCAAAGTAGGAAATAATATATCACGGGAAGAGAAAATTTGGAAGGGAATTGAACAGGGTAGTATAATCGGTCCGTTACTTTTCTTAATATACGCAAATGATTTAGGGAACAATATAACATCGAAAATAAGATTGTATACAGATGACGTAATTGTTTATAGGAAAATAAATAACATTGAGGATTGCTCAGAATTACAAAGGGACCTCGAGAGTATCCAAGAATGGGTTGAAGAAAATAATATGAAGATTAATGGAGGCAAATCAACTGTTACAACATTTACAAACAGGAGCTTTAAAACTGAATTTGAATATGCTTTGGATGAGGTAGTTATCCCTAAAGATGGCAAGTGCAAATACTTAGGTGTGAGATTTGAAAGTAATTTGCACTGGAAGGGTCATGTTGATGACATTGTTGGGAAAGCATACAGATCGTTACATGTCATAATGAGGCTACTTAAAGGATGCAACAAAGAATTAAAAGAAAAGTTACTTAAGAATGGTTCGTCCATTATTGGAATATGCAAACAGTGTTTGGGATCCTCACCAAGAATACCTAATAAAAGAACTAGATGGTGTGCAGAGGAAAGCAGCAAGGTTTGTAACAGGGGATTTCAGTAGAAAGAGTAGTGTATCAGAAATGTTAAAGGAACTTGGTTGGGAAACTTTCAGTAAGAGAAGGGAGAAAACTAGACTTATAGGATTATATAGAGCTTATACAGGAGAAGAAGCATGGAGAGATATCCGTGAGAGGCTTCAGTTGGAAAATAATTATATTGGTAGAACTGACCACAAGTACAAAATTAGAAGGAATTTTAGCAGTAGCGATTGGGGTAAATTTTCATTCATTGGGAAGGGCGTGAAGGAGTGGAACAGTTTACCAGGGATAGTGTTTGATCCTTTTCCAAAATCTGTACAGATATTCAAGAAGAGAATAAATAACAACAGAGAAAATAAATGAAATGTTAGAGGGCATTCGACCAGTGGAGGATATTGTAAATAAAAAATGTGTGTGATTAAAT
Organism: Anabrus simplex; assembly: GCF_040414725.1. Lineage (NCBI taxonomy): Eukaryota > Metazoa > Arthropoda > Insecta > Orthoptera > Tettigoniidae > Anabrus > Anabrus simplex. The sequence continues at coordinate 1,131,605,880 of NC_090265.1, read as the reverse complement.
TAATTCCATCCCCTGGTCTATGGAGTTTGGAGAGCCCAAGTAGGGGACTGTCTGTAGGGGTGAAGTACAGTGGGGACTTCGAGGGCCTTGGGACCGCTACGGTAGCTGTGAAGGCCCTTCAGGAACTCTGAAAAGTGGTGGCAAATGGGGCTCTGGTTAAGACGCAGCAGGTCGTTATGCTACCTAGGTTCCAAAATGGGTAAAATATAAATATGTAAATAAATTCAATGTTAATTTTAATCTTATACGAGTTGTATATTATTATTAGAAGTAATTTCACATACTGTATATGAGTTGACTATGTTTGTAAGATATTATAAGTAGAATTTTGTAAACAATATAAATTTATTAAGGATGATGTGTGTGTTTAATAGAACAAATTATTAGCGTAAATTGTATAATATTGTATTCTAGGAAAATTTTCTTCGTCTCTTGTTAATTTAAAATTTAGTGCTTGACAATAATGTATTTTAGTGTACCATTTGCCACCGAGGTAGACATCTCATTTGCAAATAAAGAGATTTTGATTTGATTTGATGTTATTTCAATTAGTTTTATTTCCACTCGCTCCTTTGTTAGACTCCGTTCTCTAACGGAATTTCAGATAATTTCGCTTGAAGGACGAATGACAAAGCTAAAAGGCAGTGAAATAGAGACTATTTTGTGTGAGATTCCATCAGATGATGAGTCTGTAGTTCCGTTGTGCCTCAGTAAAAACAAAACATGTTTCCAGGATTTTCACAAAATTTAGGACAGTGTTGCTGGTAATTAGAGAAAAAATGCCATTTTTCTGTAAGGAAGTTTTCTTTTGTTTGTTTTGATACTTTATTTGTGTTTTTTCATTTTTTGTAATAAATTAACATAATTTTATCAAATTCATCATTGCATTAATAAAATAAATAAATAATAGTAAATTAGTAATAGTAAAATATGGTATATTGTAATTTTTAGCATATATATAGGTTGAAATGTTTAGACACCAACTGGCATGGTGGTATGCTATTTATACCACCTCATACCACTCACACCAAACCACTAAGAGTTTCAAACTCACTCTTATGATACGATTCTAAGTGCATATAGAAGAAATAAACATGTTATGAACATTTTCATTACAAATACACATATTGTGCTGCAAAGAGCTAGCACAAATCTCACATGGAGTGACTGGGATTTAAACAACGGAACCTAGCGGTGAGAGGCCGGCGCGCTGCCGCCTGAGGCTAGTAAAAATCCCTCATGAACCCATTTCAGGAAAAAGAAATTGTATCAACAGATTAGCTAAAGTTTTATGTATGCCCCTTTGTAATGCATATTTAAGACGAACACATTATATAAAGGAAGATGAAGTATGGATGTTGAAACTGTAAAAGATCAAGATAGAACTTAGCTGTGACCTGTGTTGCTTTTTTTTCCATTTTGTTAAAAGTGTGAAAAGTGGAGGATAGAATACCTAGGAGAATAATGGAATTGGCTATGAAGGCACTAAGTATAATAATTTCGTGTGGCAATTTCTAGCCGAGTGCAGCCCTTGTAAGGCAGACCCTCCGATGAGGGTGGGCGGCATCTGCCATGTGTAGGTAACTGCGTGTTATTGTGGTGGAGGATAGTGTTTGTGCTGTCCCCAACATCTCAGGCACCAAGTGAGATGTATGTATGTATGTATGTATGTATGTATGTATGTATGTATGTTGAAACATTGAATTATGATTGTTGTTGATACTGATTATGAAATTATGAATAAACTGTTGTCTGTGTTGTATTTCTGTGTACCTGGCTTTTAAAATACCGTGGATATCTTAATGAAGCCTGTTCTTTGCCTCCGGAAACACTATTGGACTCTTTGACACCTTATGGGTTTGACGTGTCATACACATTGTATTCCAAGGTCTCTCGCAGTAGCCAAATCCTCAAGTCGTTGTACACGAGAAAGAATACCTACTTCAGAGTTTGTAACACACAAAGGAAGGGCACTTCTCTGTATAGGTCATTGGTTCCAATTGGAGAGAGCAAGCGACATGCTGAAGGTGGTTTTATGATCGCATGCGACATTTAATCTTCTGTAACAGTTATGGCAATGCCAGTCAGCACTTTCAGAAGTTTTTACGATGCTGACGTCTAATCCATGACCATATGGCATATTAAAAAGTTTGTTGACACAATATTTGACGTATTTATTGTTCGTGGTAATAATGTTTCATTGCCGTCTATGAGTCACGTACGTTCAATAAACGAACGAACCCGCTGATTGGTCTGGTACAGAAGGACACTAGAAAACGGTCGAAAAGAATGAATGACTTTTCTCTGGAATAGTTTTACCATGACCTTACATTCTTCTTCAAACTGAGCCTTACTAATTCTTCAACACTGTTTCAAATTCCCGTGACAGGCAATGTTCTAGCGCAGGACATGAACCTAACCATACATGTACATTCGTTCTTCATCTACTGCCTCACGTTTAGATTAAACAGGAAGGTTAGACGTACAAAATAAAAAAAGAAAAGCTGAATATAATAAGTAACGATAAAGTTACTTGACTTGAGGTGACGTGAACAGTTATTCAACTTTAACATTTGAGGCAATAACTTACATATCTTTGAAACATGTGATAGAGGTAAATCATTTTTTCTTACTCTTCACTTACACATCCATAAAATGAGAGTTGAAGCGTATAAGGGATCAGGTTAGAAAAACAAAGCTGCATATTTTTTTAAGAAACACATAATTGTCAAAATATATCAACGGGATATTTTTCGTTACCGAGGGATCATATAGAAACAATATGATGTTCGTTAGCTTTTATTTATTTTAATTTTAAAGAAGGTGGAAGAGAATTTCTCCCAGGCACAATCAGCTGGGGACATGTATATAACCAACATACCCGTACCGCCCCTCCCTCTCTCCAGCCTCTACTTCCAAATGGCACCTTATACCGAGAGATCGGGGCGTTGTACTGTCTTTAAGGAAATAATATATCGGTGTCGGTTTGATTGAGTGGTTCGAAGAAAATGATGAAGCAATAATAACTTGAATATTTTTAATTGTTTTTATCAAAGATGTCGTTAACATATCCTAGAGCTATTCTCCAACGGATATTGTGACAAATATCTGTCAACGAGGTTATTGATAATCCAGAGCTTCTTTAATACATTTGCTTTAATGTCAAAAAGGTTGACTTACGCTTGCTTCGATCTTTCTACAGCATTACATCCTCATCATCAATGCATAAAAACTCACCTATAAGTTTAATAGAATGAAAATAAATTATAATGAATTTGATGAATTTGACATTGCGGTACCTTTTAATGAATAACTTATTCGTCTAAGAGAAATTTGAAATAATAATTAGACGGCATACGAAAAGACTGAATACGACTGCAAAAAAGTAATATAGAATATTAAATATCTTTAGTAACACTCATATGTTAATAAAAAGCACATAATTTATTTATATTTTTATTTTATTCCATTGTCTTTCTTGATTCACTGATAATTTTGAGGCAGTTTGACTCCAGTCAGAAGCTCTACAAATTTTAACATGAAATAATTCTGTAAAATAATGGAATATGTAATTTTGAGGTAATAATTTATTATCTATAATTGAATATAAAATAACATGTCCTGACTGACTGACTGACTGACTGACTGACTGACTGACTGACTCATCATCGCCGAGCCAAAACTACTGGACAGAACGAAATGAAATGTTGAGGATACATTTATATTAAAGTGTAGGTTCTCATTAAGGCAGGATTTTTGGATATTCCGTCGCTAAGGGGGTGAAAAGGTGGGGGGGGGGGTTGAATTGTTTAATTGAGAATATCTATACCTCAAAAACTTAAAAGTTTACAGACGTAAATTTGGTATTTAGAATCTCCTTTAAAAATAAATAGGTTTTATTGAAAACCCGCTTAAGGGGAGTGAAAAAAGGAGAAAATGGTTGAATACCTTTCATGAGGATGTATGTATGTATGTATGTATGTATGTATGTATGTATGTATGTATGTATGTATGTATGTATGTATGTTCAGTCCGTCAGCGATTCCGCTGGTGGGATCCTCAACAGCTCTGCCATCAGCTGTCATAGATGGCCTAGGCATCACTGAAGAGGTGTACTAGGGAAATGAGGAGTGAGTTAGTTTCCCGTTGCTTGCCTCACTGAGCCAGAGTTGCTATTATATATCAGTCTGCCAAGCCCACTGAAATGCATACACCAACCGACTTTATGAGCAACATTTTTACACCATTCATAGCAGGGACTGGCTGCATTTATGAGGATACTTAATATCTAAAAAACTGAAGATGTTACAGACATGAAAATTGGTATTTAAACTCTCCTTCAAAAATAAAGAAACACATATTGTTTTGTTTTTAAGAAAATCCAATTAATGGGGGGATGAAAAGGAGTGACAAACGGGGTGAATTAAAAAAGATTTCTACACTCTAATTATCTTAGAAACGTAAATTGTTACAGAGGTAAAAATTGGTATTTTGGATCTCCTGTAAAGGTAAAGAAACATGTATCATTTATTTTCGGGAAATCCAAAAGCGGGTGAATATTTGAAATAATAATATTTACAGAACATCTCATAAACTTAACATGTTATATACGTGAAAATTTGTATTTTTAATCTTTTAAAAATAAATAAGCATGTACTTTTTGTTTTCAAAAGCACTTAAGGGGGAGCAAAAAGGACTGAAAAGGGTATCGAATTATTTTTATTAGGATAGTGATATCTAAAAAACTGAAGATGTTACACAGGTGAAAATTGGTATTTGAAGTATCGTTAAAAAATAAAGACATACGTAGTTCTTTGTTTTCAGAAAATCCACTTAAGCGGGGTGAAGGAATTGAAAAAATAGTTGAATTCTTTGTATGAGGGTACTTGTTTCAAAAAGAACTAAAGATGTTACTGACGTGAAAATTGGTATTCGGAATCTCGTTTAGAAATGAAGAAACGAGCATTTTTGGTAGAAAATCAACTTGGAGTGGGGGTGAAAAAGGAGGTGAATTATTTTTGTGAAGATACACTGAGCCTATAATTCTACCTGGCTTAAATGTCAACTACAAGATGGGGTGCATCCATAGTTTTATTACAAGCTCACCTCTGATAATATTCAAACAGTTGCCTGTCAGGTGCGATAATCTCATTTACATAATATTTCAGTGGCAGTCGACCATGATTGGTTGAAACTGACGCGAAATCTCGATTGGATTTGTCAATATTCAATGCATGACGGATAGTTAACAAAATATTTTACAGAGAGAAAGCAAACGAACGAAAACAAACGAAGTGATGATGAAATATGTATCTACCACTTTGTCCCGTTATCTGATGCGGGGTCGACTGTGGCCTATGAATAAAATCATTTGCTTGGAAGTTAAAAATGGAAAACCAAACAAAACTATTCCCAGAACAGCTGACGTTGGGGTTCGAACCCTCTCGTCTCCGGAATGCAGGGCTTTCCTCCATAGTCGGCGCTCTTTAACACGCTCAGTAAGAGCGTCGCTCAAAATCTAACATTTATAACATGTTCCTATTCGCTGTAGAACAGGTGATCTCAGAACTCACATGATCCTACGGAATTTGTCAGTTTAAGCACCAATTTGTAAATTCAGACTGGGTTTTCTACATGATATAGTGTGCAACCTAATACCACATCCATATTACTTCATTTAAATTCAAACTTTAATGAAACGAGTGACTTTTCATTCTAGCCTACTCATATGCCTCTGGATATGAATTTTCGTGAAGTGAATATTTCTGACAGAGATCATCTCCATTACCGAGGTTTCTTCTCTTCTTTTTCTTTCTTAATCAGTTTACCCTCCAGGGTTGGCTTTTTCCTCGGACTCAGCGAGGGATCCCACCTCTACCGCCTCCAGGGCAGTGTCCTGGAGCGTGAGACATTGGGTTGGAGGATACATCTGGGGAGGATGACCAGTGCCTTGCCCAGGCGGCCTCACCTGCTATGCTAAACAGGGGCTTTGGTGGAGGATGGGAAGATTGGAAGAGATAGACAAGGAAGAGGGAAGGAAGCGGCCGTGGCCTTACGTTAGGTACCATCCCGGCATTTGCCTGGAGGAGAAGTGGGAAACCACAGAAAACCACTTTAAGGATGGCTGAGGTGGGAATCGAACCCACCTCTACTCAGTTGACCTTCCGAGGCTGAGTGGACCCCGTTCCAGCCCTCGTACTACTTTTCAAATTTCTTGGCAGAGCCGGGAATCGAACCGAGGCGTCCGGGGGTAGAAGCTAATCACACTAACCACTACACCACAGAAGCGTAACTCTTCTTTCGAGCCTTTTCCGAATTCCATGAAGTCGACACTTTCTATGATTTTAGCCCAATTTCAGGGTCGAATGTATTTCCTGATGTCAGCCCTATGTAGAAGGATGTGTTCACTACTGCGTGTTCTCTGGTGGTATGTAGTGTTTTGTGTTGGATACAAATTGTATTAAGTAGAACACAAAACCCAGCCCCCCGAACTAGAGTAATTAACAATATGCAGTCAAAAGTCCCGACCCGGTTGGGATTCTAACCCGGGGTTCTCTGAACCGGAGGCCACTGTGCTGACCATTCAACGAAGGAGCAGGAATAATGATTACCGAGGACGCTGAATGAATTTTAACGTTTCTTTTACCATAAATATCGTCAGTACTCGTGAAGATATATATTCTTCTTAGGAAGTTGGTGTGGTCCAGTGGGGGAAGAAGATTCTCCGTGTTTTGCTTGTGATTAATGGTCCCTCCCCGTGCTTGGTGAGAGGGGAGAAGAGAGCTGTGACTTGTCCCACTCTATAGACAAAGGCGGAGCATTACGAAGTCAACTCTTTTTAAGTTCTGACACAGGGTGAACCTTTATAATTAATGTACCCCCATTTTAGCTCAAGGGGTACTGAAAGTTTCTGTAACAATGTGACAGACTTATGCCATGTCGAAAAGGCTAGGAACCCTACGAATTGAGTACGTGGCACGGGCCATTAGCTGTTATCTTGCTGGTGGTTTTGAATCTCACTACCAGCCGCTCAGGAAATGGTATAGAGTTGCTTCCAATTTTCACAGTAGGCGAATATAACTTAAGCCGGCCCCGTGATATAGGAGTAGCGTGCCTGCCTCTCGCCCGGAGGCCCCGGGTTCGATTTCTGGCCAGGTCGGGGATTTTTCTCTCGACCTGAGGGCTGGTTCGAGGTCCACTCAGCCTACTTGATTAGAATTGAGGAGTTATCTGACGGTGAGATGGCGGCCCAGGTCTCGAAAGCCCAGAATAACGGCCGAGAGGATGCGTCGTGCTGATCACACGACCCCTCGTAATCTGCAGGCCTTCGGGTTGAGCAGCGGTCGCTGTGCACGCCAAGGCCCTTTCAAGGGCGTTAAATGCCATGGAGTTTGAATATAACTTAATGTAACCTACCTTCCATAGCAACTAAAATGATTCCAATACCCATTTAAAAGTGGTGTTTCTATCTACGACACGCGGCATTGTTCCCTAACAAAGCGTACACATCCGTACTAAAGCCTACAATGGGCGAGCTTACTCCGCCTCCACTTCTATTACCCAGTTTGTTGGTCAGAGAGCGACTCTGCTGCTAGAACGAACATAGACAGACTCATAAATGAACGAGTCTCAACAGACTCGAACCAGACTCGTTACTGCTCAGTCGAATTTCAATAATAATGAGCAGTTTAGGTCAACGTGAACTCGAAACGCGGCAACAGTCTCGGCATACCGGAGTACTCAATTGTTCAGTCACTCGTTGGTGATCAAACTGCGAGTTGTTACTGTTCCTGCTTCACATGTGTGCGTTACGGGTGTTTATGCAGTGGCTGTACAGGAAAGATGTGCGGAAAACCAATGCATGTGGCAGGAGCGTGGCAATGGCCGAGTCACTAGAGCAGGGCCTCTCAAACGTCCAAAATCTCACGCGTGCAAATAGAGGTGCAGAGTTCCTGTGCACAGTGCATCGGTCCCGCTCGGCTCAACTCGGCTCAACTCAGCTCGGATTTGGAGCGCTACGGAGCAAGTGAGGAAGAGGGAGACAGTGGGAGCGAGCGAGGCAGGCGTGGGGAAAGAAGGAGACAGTGCTGTTGCTCCAAATCGAGGAGTGGGGGTCTGCACTCTGGTCAACCAAGCGAAGTCGTCTTCTGCACCGTGCACAGTGCATGCATCATGAGAGGCCCTGTCTTACACTTTCCCTCCGAGGGGTTCTCAACATGTGAATGTAGAGTAACGACAGCAGGCCTTTATCTGAGTGTAGAATTACTTCCACCTATTTATAGAGGCTCCTTTCTGTAATATTCCTTATCTGACCTTTCGTGATCAACTCTTGTTCTCTTCCGACCCCGGTGATATTACATTTGTCAGGGCGCAGGACATATCATTCGCGCGTTTCGTGGTCTTTGCCTTTTTTCTGTAGTTAGCTTCATCCTTTGAAGGATCGGACTTTTTCCTTTTTCTGGAATGATTACTCATTGGACTTCAACTTTACTTAAATCAACCACCATCACTCATGCCCTTTGGGAACTGATTTACATTGCTCGGTAATACACATTGTTGTAATAGCTATTAGAGTTGACAACGATCAAGGGAAGTTAGTTCTGACACCGGTTTCCATGGCAACTACTGTTCAACCAATGAGCACAAAAAGATCATGGAGACACATTAGGGATAGAAACGGCACAAGGAACTGATTTGGGAAAATCTTACTCTTAGACTATTATTCTGTTGATGTGAACATGTTGTCGTTGTATTATTATTATTATTATTATTATTATTATTATTATTATTATTATTATTATTATTATTATATTACTACTAATACTACATACGAAGATTTGAAATTTTATTTCTTTCCTTTCTTAAAATTGAGAGATATAAATCAGATAGAATAACAGAACAACTGGGAATTGTAACAGCGATCTCCTCTGCTCTCTGCTCTGCTCTCTGGGATTTAGAAGTCCTGAAATCAGGTACAAAACTTGAGATAATTACCAAGTCGTTAAATTAGTTTAAAAAAAAGCATTATTGCTCCGGACAAGTACAATGTTTTGCAAGAACCCCACTGTCGGCAGCCCTGAAAATGTTTTCCCGTGGTTTCCCATTTTCACACCAGGCAAATGCTGGGGCTGTACCTTAATTAAGGCCACGGCCCCTTCTTTCCCACTCCTAGCCCTTTCCTGTCCCATCGTCGCCATAAGACCTATCTGTGTCGGTGCGACGTAAAGCAACTAGCAAAAAAAAAAAAAAAAAAAAAAAAAAAGAAGAAGTCTGAGCTCCAAAATCAGAGTCTAGCTCGAAAAGGCAATCAGTTTCTCATGAAACCCATAAAATTATACTAGGCAACCTATCGGTCTAAACGGATCAGAAACTACCATAAACGCGTTCAGTAAGGTAGAAGTCCTGCTCCATGGCTAAATGATTAGCGTGCTGGCCTTTGGTTCAAAGGATCCTGGGTTCGATTCCCGGTCGGGTCGGAGATTTTAATCTGAAATGGTTAATCCCCTTGGCTCGGGGCTGGGTGTTTGTGCTGTCCTCAACATCCCTGCAACTCACACACCACACATAGCCTAACACTATCCTGCACCACAATAACACGCAGTTACCTACACATGCCAGATGCCATCCACTCTCATCAGAGAGTCTGCCTTACAAGGGCTGCACCCGGCTAGAAATAGCCGCACGAAATTAATTAGTAAGATAGAAAAATCTAAAAGATTCTTGTAAACACAAGAAGTCTGCAGCAGAACGTGCCAGAGAGTATCAACAGCACAAAAAAAGTGGAGGCTTTCGCGCAGCGAGACGTACAGTCCAGCAATTCCACCGTATCTGTGTATCCTGTGGACTGGGGCTCATAATCCAATAGATAGATTAATCTATGTCCGTTGTAATATTTAAAATCATTAAAATCCATCGATGTTGTTGTTACATTTAATTCGATCTATATTTCTGTCAGAAAGACGCATTATACGCCACCGAGCTCGATACTGTTGGGAGATCAGAAGAATGCACATGCCCGTTGAGACACGGGGCGAAGGGGTTTTCACCAGCAGAGCCAGTGACGCTATGGTTACCATAGCAACTCCGCTACTATCCAGGCGACTTTATATTATCTTCTACTGGCAGCTCTTCGCTCTTGTCAGTTATAATCCAGCAAACTGCAAAGTGTGAGTCAATGTTTTCCTGTAACAGATACGAGCAGATAAGAGCCGATCTGTCTGGGCAGAACAGGAAGTTCGTGCTTGCAGGCCACATTCCTCATTCTTGCATTCTTCTCATCTCTACACAGTAGCTGCAGTCGCTTAAGTGCGGCCAGTATCCAGCATTCGGGAGATAGTGGGTTCGAAACCTACTGTCGGCAGCCCTGAAGGTAGTTTTCCGTGGTTTCCCATTTTCACACCAGGCAAATGCTGGGGGGGCTGTACCTAAATTAAGGCCACGGCAGCTTCCTTCCCAATCCTAGTCATTTCCTGTCCCATCTTCGCCATAAGACTTATCTGTGTCGTGCGACGTAAAACAAATTGTAAGAAAGAAAGAAAGAAAGAAAGAAAGCATTATATACCATTTGCTTTGTGGCGGTGCCTCCGGCACACTCCATTTTTTATATGTTATTTAGACTGTCTGAAATCTGGGAATACAGGTCAGCTGCATAGTACGATCGCTACATTGTCAGAAATATTAATGTTGTTTCTGATGTTATTATCGACTTTCTTGCTCATATTAAAAATACATTGCTACAAGATCGAAACAAGTTGTTCTGGAAAAATCACATCTAATTTTTTTTTTTTTCAGATGAATGAATCGTTTGTAATATGCCGTGTCTTGAAGGAAACTTTGTTGCAAGTTCCTGACATCTCATTGAAAAGCTATATTAACCGTCGCCTACGCTATAATAACGAAGGCCGCGATATATTTGTAATCTCAATCGTTTTGAAATCCACATAATGTTCATAGCCGAGAAACCCGTCTCAACAGAAGCATTCCTTCCTGGTAAACAGAAACAGATCTCAAGTCTCGGCACTTGAATATATGAGGCCATTTTCTCCTCAGAGAAAGAAACAACTTATTCCATATCCCCTGCTATCGTAAGAGGCGATTGAAAAGGGGACATCTGGGGCTGGATTGGTGACCATGGGAACCTTATCTGCGTCTGGAAATTTTCCACTTACTTGTGTCAGTCTCCTCAGTTCGCTTTTCCTGTTTGATCTCTCTTGGTGAACACTTATTGTCGTCCGACCCCGACGATATTAGGTTTGCAAGACCTTGCGACTTTTTATTTTCACACCCTTCATGGATCTTCATTTTCTTTAGCTGTTACCTTCTTTCTCCGAAGCCAACGTCCGTAGCCGCGTTGAAACACCGGATCCCGTGAGATCTCTGAAGTTAAGCAACACTGGGCGTGGTCAAGATTTGATTGGGTTGCCACGCACTGTTGGTGGGGGTAAGGGAATGGAGGAGCGAAAAGGAACTGACCACCCTAGCTCTGCGGAGGTTCGGACCTGTCTTCGGGCAGATTACACACTCTCCTTCCTTTCTTCGAATTAAAATACCTCTTCGAATTTAATATCTAATTAGTGTTAAGAGAGAACAATTTCCCAGTTTTGCTTCCTCTTAAAAACACGACCACCACTACCATCACCACTAATCTCCCACACATGTCGGAATTGTTCTCATCATATTCCCTTATTTTATATTGATTTAAAAATGCCTTCAATGAGGATATTTCATCGAACTGGATATCTTCATCAATCATGCTTATTTTGATAGTGAAGAAGTTATGAATGCTATCATAGTGACCACGGAACTTTTATGTCCTTTTGTTGGTACATGTTGTGGAACGGAAGTTCCTCCACTGGTGTTGATAGTGGAGGAAATTCGATACAATATGAAGCAGGCAATATTATCATTAAGTTCACTTTTCAGAAAAACACATTCTTTTAACATCGTGTCATTTACTACACATTAGCTGTCTCTGTGGAATATTTATTGGTAGAGGGGCGGAGGTAGTCGTATTTTTGAAGGGCGAAAAACTCGACACTCCATGTTGTGTTCGATTGCTTGGCTGAATGTTCAGTGTAGTGGCCTTTGGCTCAGAGGTCCGTGGGTTGGACTTGGTGGCTCAGACGGTTGAGGCACTCGCTTTCTGATTCTAACTTGGCTCAGTCCGGTGGTATTTGAATCTGCTCAAATACGTCAACCTCGTGTTGGTAAATTTACAGGCAAGTAAAGGAACTCCTGCGGGATAAAATTCTGGCACCGTGAAAAGTAGTTAGTGGGACGTAAAAGCAATACCATTATTATTAGATTCCCGGCTCTGGCGAGGAATTTTAATCTTAAGTGAGTCATTCCATTGGCTCGGGGATTGCGTGATTGTGCTGTCCCCAACATCTCTATTGATCATACACTATACACAGCATTATCCTCCACAACAATAACATGCAGTTTTCTATACCTGGCATAAGGCGCCCACCCTCATCGGAGGAACTACCTTAAAAGGCTAGCAATAGTCACACGAAATTATTATTAGTTTTCCACAAAATATTACCAAGGGAGGTGAATTAAAATTTTGTTGTATAAATAGACATTTATTAAGTTTATTAGCTACAGCTAGGTATGTAAAGCTTACTTTACAACAAGGCAACGCAAACGCTTCTATGATGTGGCATTTTCAATTATGTCTTCGTAAACAAACTAGGCGGTCCATACCGGAAGTACAGTATTCGATAGTAACATGGAATTGTGTGTAATTTTATTGCTCCTTGTGTGGGTTCAATGGCTTATAGTCTGCATTATGATAATTTTTAAACCTGCAATTTTTTAACACTTTAGGTTGGCGAATTTAGACACCATGAAGTGAAATTGGTAGTGACAGATGCACGTTACATTGCTCACGGCGGAACGACCGTTGTCATGATAGAAATATTTTATTGTCCTTATAATTTATATCAGGTGGAGTTCTGGAACAGAAATAAGTAACCTGTCATTTAAGTACGAGGAGAACGCAGCCTCGTTAAAAAATTTCTTTTGTCTGGGTGTGAGTCATTGTTTTAGTTTCATACAAAAGTATGTCTGCATGAAGTTGTGCTATCCACACCCCAATTCTCTTCTTATTTTCTCTTTAGCAGTTGGTAATAGCAATTTCTTAAAACAAGTCGATAACACGGTTGAAAATAATGGAAAGAATTTATCGTGTTAACAACTACTACTTATATAAAAAAAGAAATCTTAGGATTTATGAGCTGTATTATTTTAGAAGAAGGGTTGTGAGGGGAGTGGAGGGGACACTCCTCAAATAAATCAAGGCCATAAAACACCTCCGTGCACTCGCCGCCAAATCCCGTAAAAGACCCATTTAAAAGAGGGTTGAGTTGGGACAATGGGCAATTACAAGAGACACACCACGCCATACCCCACCCTTTTATTACGTCATTCATTAAGGACGGAAGTGATGCTCAGACACTTCTGGTACAACATGTAGGCTACACAGAGTATGCTCACAAAGTTCCAGTCACTGAACCTGCTAAATTGCCCTATATGTTCACAGAGAAATATGTGCAAGGTAATTCTGAGGCGTGACAGGTCTCCAGTCACTGAGTTTACTGCAGTGACGTGCTAACAGAGGACAGAATTGTTACGAAAATTCTATAAATTACAGCACCAATTCTTCCACATTTTCGGAGTATGCATAATTTGCTGTTCACGTCTCAAGACTGTTTTTGCAGTGCATTGAAGTTCTTCTTATTGTTCCTTGTGTAGGTTCAATGGCTTATAGTCTGGATTATGATAATTTTTAAACCTACAAGCTTTTAACACTTTCAGTTGGCTAATTTAGACATCATGAAGTGAAGTTGGTAGCGACAGATGCACGTTACATTGCTCAGGGCAGAACGACCGTTGTCATGACAGAAATATTATATCCTTATGAGTCAAATCACCGCTCAGTAATAACCTTCACAGCATCCGACATCAAAGCTCTTACTTACACACAGCAATCGCTTGGGAACAATTCCGATTAGATATTATCACGTCGTGTGAGTTTCATCAAGGTCCCAGAATTCCCCTTGATGAGCGAAACAATCACTTTGCTAGGGAACTTAACACGGAAAGACAGTGTGTGTAAAATGCCTACTACCGCAAAAGTCTCTGCGACCTCCTCTGTTCAAATTCCGTATAGTAAAATAGAAAGAATGAGGAGAAAAACAGTCTCTAGGTGTATAAACCAGGTGTGGATAATAACAGAGATTTTTTGTTTTTTGTTTTTGCTAGCTGCTTTACGTCGCACCGACACGGATAGGTCTTATGGCGGCGATGGGACAGGAGAGTGCTAGGAGTGGGAAGGAAGCGGCCGTGGCCTTAATTAAGGTACAGCCCCAGCATTTGCTTGGTGTGAAAATGGGAAACCACGGAAAACCATTTTCAGGGCTGCCGGCAGTGGGGTTCGAACTTACTATCTCCCAAATACTGGATACTGGCCGCACTTAAGCGACTGCAGCTATCGAGCTCGGAAACAGAGTTATTTAACGCCAGCCTTATCATGCGTTTATTGTTCCTCGTATAAAGAAGTCTTCTACAAAATCTGGATCCGAATTTCATCCCTTATCATGCACCTTTGAGGTTTGTGTTAATCTTTTCCTCTTCACTGCTTTGACATACAGATTTATTTATTTAAATAAGGAGATTTATTGATTTACCTTAACTTCTCAAAGAGTTTCGGTTATTGACTAGGACAATGTATACCAATATATATTGAAATTTATACACTAAAACTGTAGTTACTATTTTGCTTACAATTAAGATCATGGTACGTTTATATGTTGTATCATTTCTGTATAATTTTTCGCGTTATCAACCCTGATCACGAGTGATAATCGGAGCATATCAGAAGTCACGAAGAGGATAGCCATGGCAAAGAGAGCATTCCAAGATAAAAGGCATCTGCTGGCCAACAAACATATAGATATACAAACTCGGAAGGCCTTTGCAAAAACCTTTGTATGGAGCGTGTTTCTGTATGGTTGCGAAAGCTGGACATTAGGAATGCAAGAAAAGAAAAAAACTAGAGGCAGTTGAAATGTGGATCTGGAGAAGAATGCAGAGGATAAGTTGGACGGAAATGAAGAGCAATACCGAAGTCCTCAGGGAGATAAGAGAAGAACGGAGTCTGATAACCGAAATTGAAAAACGGAAAATAAAATGTATTGGTCACATTCTGCGGCATGAGGAGTTCCTTTGTAATATCATTGAAGGAAAATTTGCTGGCAAAAGAGGAAGAGGACGATCCAGAGTGTCGTACTTCAAGAACCTGCTTCTGAGACAACTGTGGCTGCAGCGACAAGGCTTAGCCTTTAGAATATGATGATGATGATCAATTTTTTCATGAAAGAGGGTTTTAAGTTACATTGTAGTTTTGACATCGTTTTAGGATTATCTGTTTCATTAAATTCAATCTACATGCTATTTGCAATCTTCATCAATAAATGTCGAAATTAAAGACCGTCAGTGTGTTAAGTCTTTTATTTAATCTTGTTATAATGGATAGTTTTTATTGAAATCTCCTTTTTTGTGATTGAGAGATTTGCATGCGAGTCGTTTAATATGGAGTGATTGCTACAATAATGTACTGTTAGACCGAATAGTGTCATCGAATCTACAGAAAAAAAAGTAAAGAAAGTTTTGCATAATCTCGGCACTATCCCATAACACTTCTTCTACCATCAGTTTACGCATATCTGTAAGGTTGTGGGTGCTAACTGTGTAGTACATTGGATTTAGCCCTGTTTTACGCCCGTATGCCCTTCCTGACGCCAACCCTATATGGAGGGATGTAAACACTATTGCGTATTTCTGTGGGGGTTGGCAGTGTAGTGTGCTGTCTGAAAGTGTTGGGACGAGCACAAACACCCAGTCCTCGAGCCAGAGGAATTAATCAGACGCGATTAACATTTCCGACTCGGCTGAGAATCGAACCCGGGATCCCCAGAACCGAAGGCCTCAACGTTGACCATTCAGCCTATGAGTCGGACCGCTATACCATAACACTAACATTTAAAAAATTTCGGCAGGCATCTTGCTATCCAACACGCGTCCTAAGACAAATGAAAGCTGTTGATTGAAAATATGCAAACCAATTGTCTCTATCGCCTACCGTTCTTGAGGTATATGGCATCAAACATTTACATATGTTTAATATTTTATCATCACAGATAGAAGTTTCACTAGAACATATACTGCTACTGGTGAACATGGTTTTAACTCATTAGTACTAATGCGCCACATTGCACATGTACTCCACTGAGTGGTCAAAAGTCATGGGAAGATACTGAATGTGATGTAACGAGTTGCTCCTACGCGAGCTCTCAAAACGACAGCAATATAACGAGGCATCGGTTCTACAAGATGTTGGAATCGTTCTGGAGGGATCTGGATCACGCATCTTGCACTGCTACGCACGATATTGGTCTTGTGTAGTTGGTGCGGGGTTCATGCAGCGTACACCAGCATCGACAGCATCCCATGAATGCTCGATTGGATTAAGATCAGGGGATCTGGAGGGCCAATCCATGGTCGTAACTTCACTGGAGTGCTCCTCCAACCATTTGCTCGCCACCACAGAGCGGTGACATGGCGCATTTTCCTGTTGAAACATGGCATCTCCACTTGTGTAGTCTAGGACCAGAAAGGGATGCAGATGGTCTGAGAGAATGTCCACAATACGTACACCTGTCAGCGCTCCCTGCCGCTGGAAAATGGGACCTAATTGCGACCATGAGAACTCCGCCCAAACCAGAACTGAACTACCTCCCGCCTGGACACAACCTTGTTGACACGCACGAGCCATAACTTTATGGGGTATATGCCACACTCTCACGCGCCATTCAGATCGATACAACTGGAACTGGAATTCATTCGACCATACCACACGCTGTCACTGTTCCATGGTCCATTGCCGATGTTCGCGGGCCCATGCACGTCGTTGAGTTCTGTGCCGAGGTGTCAGCAAAGGGACACGAGTTGGTCGTCGGATGGTGAAGCCTATGCGGTGCAGTTGAATACTTACAGTCCTGGTAACAATGGGTTCCTGACTCCCAATATTTAACTGGGCGGTGATCTGACTCATAGTAGGCCGTCGAGCGTTCAGTATGGTTCTGCGAAGGAGACGTGATGTCCGTTCGTTAAACACCTGTGGTCTTCCCGTGCGACGGTTTACGTAGGTGGTAAGATTATCTCTGCGATATTGAAGATCCACTCTCGACACTGTTGACCTCGGAAACCTGAATTCGCGTGTAATCTCCGCAGTGCTATGACCCATGCGCCGTGCACCGATGATCATCCCACGTTCAAAGTCCGTTAACCTGTCATCTTCACGACACTGGTGTCAGTGACAGACTGCTCAGCTACGCCTCAGCTAGCCGTAACGCTCAAGGGTCATACACAGCACATTTTCTAATTGGACACCACTTCCCGTGACTTTCGGCCACTCATTGTATATAGTAACTTCTAGTTAAAGGTACTACACACACAATTTTCATACATTCCTTAATTTAAAGCGTGTTTAGTTTGAATTTATTGGCTGTAGACTTGCGTTTGTGCTGAGCATTTGGTATGTCGCGCTGAAGCGTCCAGTAGTAGTCAGCAAGCATCGCTGTACTCCATCAACTCTGATAGCGCGACTCCATCACCGAGATATCCTGATGAAAACGTTCACCATGTTCGTCGCTGACTGAACCTAGGTTCTCAGGAAAGGAATGGAGATGTGAATCGAGGAGGTGAATTTTGAGGGACATATTACAACCCATCTGTCTGTACGCACTAATGCACTTCTGCACAACAATCATACTGAACCCTTAAACTTACCATTCCATCGTTGGTCGGCCACGGCTGCTACAGTAGAACAATATAGAACTCTTAAATCATGGGTCGTTGCGGGAATAAATTCGGTCACGATCTTAACCAAACGATGGGGTTCAGAAGAGAGCCTAACTACTTGAAATGAGGAGCAAATATGTGCTTACCAACTTTTATTAAAATCGAAATGACACGACATTATTATTTTAATATAAATCCTTGAAATGAAAAAATTAAAATTATTTATTATTGAATGTTTCAAACGCAGTCACATTGCATAGCGTTGATTGATTTCTCACAGTATCGAAGAGTTGCTTCGGAGAAATTAGTACATTAGTGGACAGCGAAACTGACAAACTGAAAGACCTGAAAACCGGGCACCTATTACTCCAAACGAGAACTGAGAATTAATCCACACGATCCGTGGAAAATCTGACTTTCAACAAGTAGAACGCCTGATTTCCTCTCAATTAAGGTTATCCACCAGTCGAATACCCTTTACGGATACGGAACACCCGCCGAATGGACCCTTAATCGAACCAAATTGACTATCAGTTGCTTTGGATAGGTAGCGAAAAATTATGGGAAAGCATGGTATTCACTACAAGTTAACAGCATCATTCACAATTGAAATAAAATTCCACCATGTATTTGTCATTCATGACACCCTTAAGTGATAAGGTAATCCCGATGCTAAATGTGCATCACCCAAAGAGCTGTTCGGAAGGAACCAACAACAACATGATCCGCGAGGATCTTACGTTACTTCGTTCTAAAGGAACAAAACTGCGAAATGCAGGAAACACTTATTCATCACGCATTTAGAAGAAATGCCAAACACTGAAGTTAATTAAAAAATGGTAAATCACTTGAAAAGTATTATTATCAAACCGATTTTCAGGTTAGAAATGGTTATGTTACGCTTAATGAAATTACCAGTCCACATTGAAAAATATTACAACTTTAAGGAATTCTTTCCTTAAAAAACAATGACTACCTTTACAGATCTATCTACGTATTGTCTGTCCCAACACACTACCTATAAAATGATTACTTAATCGAATTCAACTACGAATAAAATGAAAGTACGACAAAGATTGAAAATAAAATAATATTACTGGCTGACGAATCGAAACCGCATTCGCAACTCAAGTCTCACAATAATACACTGAGTGTCAATATGCACACTATCAAAACGAAACGGACGCCAGAACGACAAAACAATAAAGTCCGTGAAATAAAATAACATATCGAAGTCATTAAAACTCAACACGCATGGAGAATTACAGTAAATATTTAATTTCCGTCAGGTCGATATTCAATATTTGGGCAACCCTCATTCACCGATAGCGGCCCCGTTATCTCAAGGAACACCCTTCAGCTGTTGGATCCACGCACTAGTTGGCCTCATTATTGTCGATCTAACCCTCTTCATATTTCATATTTTACTGTAGAGGCTACCTTCGCCCAAGTCACTTCGCAAAACAAAAGAAACATCTAATCTGAGACTTGAGTATGTACAGCTGACATCCCAGACCTATCGTCGGGCTCACTTAAAATCTGTACATCCTAGCACTAATCTCTATGTACACGATACCTTCCAAATTCTATCGTCGGGCGTGAACTAGGACATCTCATCATGAATAACTCCAAGGATAACATGTGACGTCCTAAATCTATGGTCGAGCGTCAAAATGGATCGTACTACGTATCCCCTAGCATATCAGGCGAACTAACAATTTCAAACCAACTCTGACATTTCAATACACATGGAACCACGTCTGTTACTATTAAACGAATGCAAGTCGAAAAATGCAGTAAGTCTCCATCTCGTTACAATACGTGAACTCGAAAATAAATATACGTGAAGAACAATTCTCCAACTCAAACACAATCTCAGCCTGTGCCATGAAGTTTTTAGGGAAGCAATGATAACTCCCAACACACGTCTACCATTTAGTGGATGTATTCAAAATAATAATCATCACTACCGCATTAGAAACTCTCAAATCACCTACCATCAATTCCAAATATTTATATCAATGACATATCCAGTGAAACGAAATTCAATACAGCACCAACCATGTATTCGAAATGCTCTTTTATCCTTGAGGTCGCATTATCTTAATATTCATACGGGCTTTACGTAACTAGTCACTTGACTTTTACTACCATGATTTTTAACCTTTTACTATAGTCGTTTTCACTTGGGATCTTACTAGAAATCTACGATGCCTCACACAGTAGTCGTCCCAAATTTCGGATTGGTAGCGGAATACTCTACAGCCTGTCACAATACAGTCTGTTTCACAAATACTTCCTCGGCAAACATAGCCTGTCTCAAACTCATTCTCCTCGCCTTATCCCAGCGGTATCACTTAAAATCCAGGCTTCATTTCATCTTCAATATTCCTATCCCTCTCATCTCCACATACATAAATTCTTCACTCTCAATCCATTTTTCTTATATTTCCAAGACCCTTTTCATTTTTCAATCCTCTAGTGAAAACAACAACCGTTATAAAATACACCTCTTTATTTTACTATTACTACGACTTTCGGACCTCGAGAATCCAAGAACACACCGCTACTTTCCGTATCATTGATATACACGATGTCCCAAAATTTTTACTTCTCATGAATAAATATAACTCTATCGAATTTCACTGAAATATTCTAAGTGCCTGCGATCCTTGTAAAATATACCGGTTAAATGCACTTTTAACATAGACAAATTTCTTTATCCCGCGGTAGACATTATTATTATTATTATTATCGACAAACATTTCTGAATTCAACTGATATTTGAAATTAAGACACTCTTTACGACTATTTTACAACTATAGCTTTCCAAAATTTTCTCGCTTTGGACAATATCTCATAGAACATTAACACCAGATTTAAACGTCGCATTTTTACAGTTTCTTAACGTGAAATTTACAAACTAAAATTTTCACACGCTGACCAAAATTATAACACTTTTCGCCTGACAATTACAAATATCAACCCGACAATCATCTTGAAAAATATGTTGGGACAGAACAAAAAAAATCTAACTACAACATA
Organism: Anabrus simplex; assembly: GCF_040414725.1. Classification (NCBI taxonomy): domain Eukaryota; kingdom Metazoa; phylum Arthropoda; class Insecta; order Orthoptera; family Tettigoniidae; genus Anabrus; species Anabrus simplex. The sequence continues at coordinate 1,131,584,970 of NC_090265.1, read as the reverse complement.
ATACAACTATAGACAGACCTGCAAAATGGCGCCATCCTCAGTATTCTGGCTACATTGTCGCCAGATGACCTCGTGCCTTTAGCCGTACATTTGCACAAATAACATCATCATTTCCAACATATCACTCTTACAAACACTGCCTTTTTCACACGATATTAAATTACAACACAAATCACGCACTTTCCTCGTTATAATATGTACCACGAACCTCCCTCGTTCTGCAGTCAACTGCTACTGTCTGCTTTCGTCCCAGAGTTGTCTCTCTCTGTCATCCACAACACGACAGGTGTTCAACAGATAGCGAAATCAGAACTACTCTGACTAGCTTCCCCAACTCTCTTATCAAACGCACATGAGGCGATATAATAAAATCTGCTGTGTACTTTAACAGACGCCTATACTTTCACAGTTTGTCGGCAAAAGTCCAGAAATTTTCAGTCACCTTCCCTTTTTAACCGAATATGTGGACCTCAGCCACTAACATGTATTAAGTTGTTTGTAGATCAATCTGGTACAATTTTCTGCTGACGACGTGCGTAAGCCACCGCCGCTTCAAAAACCAGATCGACACTGAAAACTATGCAATGGGGGGTTCCTCTTATAGTCTTAGGAGGGACGCTACACACACTACTAAGCTTGATTGCGTAATCTGCTAATTTCGCGTCTAATAGACCGATTTTTATGAGACTTGTCCCAGACTTCCGGACAGACTTGTAATTATTTTAGATGTTAATCTCATAATTTTACCACACTCACAACAGGTGAAATAAATTATTTCTGCCCGGACGTTTCGCGCGTTTTCTTCATCCATTGACCTTGGCACGTGGAGCTAGTTCACTGATCTGACGCTGACTTGTACTTAGGCTTAACTGCATTTATAATTTACCCTGGGGGCTCTGTCTTCACGTAGGGTTTAAGAATAATTTAGATTATTTATTTCTTTATTTACTGTATTGCCAAAATCCCTCGTTACGCAGAATTCCGTGAATTTAAAGAATTATCGGGCAATCGAAGTCCACCGAGGTGTCACGGTATTTCACGAGCCTGCCGCGGGTGAGATCCTTCCCACGCGACATCGAGGCTCTTAGGAACGCAACATGGCTGCCCTCAAAAATAAAAGTAGCTTGTTGATTTGAAATAAATATTGAGAAAATAAAAAATATTTTTCTCATCGTGGAATTGTGGGTTCAATACAATAGCAGATTTAAAATTTCCAAGGAAATTGGCTAGACGGATTTGAATGCTACCCATGCATCTCTTTCACCAGTCCACCCAGTAAGTATCGGAAGCGGCTGTCAGCAATGCTTTTCCATATTTGTGGACCTTACGCATAAATCAACTCCGGAAACTCGCTGCAGAACATCTCCCTAGTGCCTTCACGAAATTCTTCATGAGCCCCAGCTTTATATGAAGCGATGCCATGATATCTTTGTCATGCTCAACGAACGGCACACGAAGGACGAATTTAATTGCTGCTGGCATTCTTTCTCTGATCGGGCATTTCTTCTTTTTGTAGAAATGTTTTCTATCTCTGCTGTCCCACTCGCAGATGAAGCAGCGGTACTTGGTGTCTCTTGCTTGCTTTCCCACGAGGATAGTGGTAACTTTTAAATCACCACAGATATGCCAATGGAACTCGCGATAGATTATCTTTTCAAGTAGTAACGACATATTTTCGAACGTCTCCTTCAGGTGAGTAGAATATCCAACCAGTACTGCCGTATATCTGTTTCCGTTACTTTAAAATACTGACTTCAATCTTGTCTTGCATGAATTGATGAACAGTCGCCATGCTCCAATGCTGTGTTCCACACCGAGACTTGACCTAAGACTTTCGATGTCCGTGCAGTAGCAAATGGTGTTACTCATAAAGGAATGCAAAAGTTCTTTATGTGTGTACCCAAATTGTGAAGTCGTCATACCTGGTGAAAGAAGACGAAATTCTTTAAAAGGTGATTCGAGCAGTTCAGCTTGGCCTTTTTTTAAAATGTCAAGTCCCATACGAGGTTGCAAAATCCAGCATTATTCATCAAATGAATGTCTTCCCCAGTTTGGTAGTAGTCAGAGCCTGAGTCGTTGGAAGGAGATGAATGAGATCTTTCTTCATGCGTATCTTTATCAACTGTGTATTATGTATGTACTGCCGGTATTGGACAAGTGACAGGATAGGAGAGGGAAAATCAAGAGTACTTATACCGTGGAGAATTAGGGTATCGAGTGTTGGAAGAGAGGGACCATGAAATACTCCTACAAACCTGAGACCATCGGAGTCCGAAAAGGGAAAATATTGATCAAAAAGACTTGGATATGAAGACAATGAAGTTTCCAGTATCATACAAGAAGTTGAAACAATAACAGAGTTGAACCGACGCAATTGCTGCAAAAATTGCGAGCCCTGGACTGTGCTTTTTTTAATAACGATATCAATAACGCTGATGCCATTATAAGATAGCGATTATACAATCATTCATATTATACATATACAATTATACATAAATTATAAATGTATACAATCTATACAATTGATACAATTATATATATACAATCGTCCCCATATCTAGCTTATAATAATTTTCTGAGAGTTAAGAAAACAGTCCTATCCATACAATTTTACTTGGGAAGTTATTAGAGGCTAGAGATATGGATGAAGTCATCGTCCGAGCAAATGAGGGAGGCTATTAACCTATCGACGGTCTATTAACTTGTTGACTACGTATATAACACTGAAAATTCTCCTCTAGACCGTAAGTCGCAGCATTCACCTCGCCATGTCAACTTTTTACATTGTGTTCATCTTATGTTTAGCCGCTGTTACCCATTGCGAAGATCTTGGTAAGTCATTAGAAATATGTAAGTCGTTTCTTTTAGACTAATACAATAATGGAAACCTAGGAATATTTAATCTGTGGTCTTAAGGTTCGTACTCCTAAAATAATATTGCTGGACGTCAAATATCACAAACGGTTTTCAGTTGTTAGGTCGTTTAAAATATGTTTGAATGAATGAATGAATGAATGAATGAATGAATTAATTAATTAATTAATTAATATATGGCTCCTTGGCTAAATGGTCATCGTAGTGCTCTTCACTTCAGAAGGTCTTGGTTTCGATTCCCGCCCGAGTCGGTGATTTTAACCTTAAAATTGTTAATTCCCTTGCCTCTCGGACTGGGTGTTCGTACTGTCCACAAAATCCTTGCAACTCACACCCCACGCACAACTCTATCCTCTACTACAACATCACGCAGCCTCCTACCCACATCGGAGGGTCTACACCAGGCTAGAAATAGCTACCCAAAATTATTATTAATGCATGCACCTATTTCTTTATGATACAAATTTCTAAAAACATGTCATAAAAATAACTAATTTGTGCAAAACCCTTAAATCCTTCTTGAATGCATCCCTAATAATTAGAAAAATGAGATTTTTCAGATTTTTCCTCGATTTTGACTAGATTATGGAGTCTAGATTTCCTACTTATATATATCCTTACTAATAGCCATTTTCGGGGGCGGGGGGCGAGTTTTGTCAAAACGAAATAATTTTTCTTCCAGTTCTATAAAGGAAAACTACTCCAATGTAATGTATTTTCTTTTTAAATGAAAATAAGTAGTTACTGTAATAATAATTAGTTTGATAAGAATAATTATCTCAATCATATTATTAATTTTTTAAATATATTTTAAAATGACAATCTGGAGCACCATTAAATGAAGTTACTTTTTACCAGTTTCTTCAGTTTGCCAATAATATACTAATCATATACAATTTTTTAATATTATGGTGTTACGCATATAAAATAAGTATATTTGTGTGTATTTAAGTCTATTTTGTATTCCCATAAGGTATGAAATTTGCGACTATTAAACAGGGCAGTAAAAGCTAATAGGATGTTTAATAGAGAAAATTGCAATCTTTATATTATTTTCATCATTTATGTAACTAATTAAGGCTTTACCAGTGGTAAAACTAACACGCTGCTCACATGTAGATCCTAGATCTTTCTAATAGAAAATAGCCTAACATATTTTCAACAATTCACTTTAGAATCTAAGCTAACAAATGATGATTATGGTAGATCAATAATTAACTACAATTAATCCTAAAATATTGAGTTTAATTACTATCCTATACACTTCAGTCATAATACATAGGAGTTAGCGTGATTAGTTGCCACCTCCAGAGGCCCGGGTTCGACTCCCGGCACTGCCACAAAATTTTAAAAGTGGTACGAGGCCTGGAACGGGGTCCACTCTGCCTCGGGAGGTCACCTGAGTAGAGGAAGGTTCGATTCTCACCTCAGCCATCCTCGAAGTGGTTTTCCGTGGTTTCTCACTTCTCCTCCAGGCAAATGCCGAGGTGGTTCCTAACTTATTGCTATTTGCTTTACGTCGCACCGATACAGATAGGTCTTATGGCGACGATGGGACAGGAAAGGCCTGAAATAGGAAGGAAGCAGCCGTGGTCTTAATTAAGATACAGCCCCAGCATGTTCCTGTTGTGAAACCACGGAAAACCGTCTTCAGGGCTGCCGACAGTGAAATTCGAACCCACTATCTCCTGGATGCGAGCTCACAGCTCGCACGGCCAACTCGCCCGGTGTTCCTAACTTAAAGCTACGGCCGCTTCCTGCCCTCTTCCTTGTCTATCACTTCCAGTCTTCCCATCCTCCCACAAGGGCCCTGTTTAGCATAGCAGGTGAGCCCGCCTGGGTAAGTACTGGTCATCCTCCTCAGTTATATCCCCGACCCAAAGTCTGAAGCTCCAGGATACTGCCCTTGAGGCGGTAGAGGTGGGATCTCTCGCTGAGTCCGAGGGAAAAACCAACCCCTGCAGGGGGATTAAGAAAGACAGAAAGATAATAGGAGCGAGTGCCAAAATGTGCTGTGCCCAAGATACCAAGCACCTGAAATCTGGATCTGGAACTAGCTACATGCTTCTCTGTTTTCACCTTTCTTACATGTCCGGCTCCATGGCTAAATGGTTAGCATGCTGGCCATTGGTCACATGTGTCCCGGGTTTGATTCCCGGCAGGATTGGGAATTTTACCCATAATTGGTTAATTCCCCTGGCACGGGGTCTGGGTGTATGTGCCGTCCACATCATGACGCGCAGGTCGCATGTGGGTGTCAAATCAAAAGACCTGCACCAGGCCTCTCCGGAGGCCATACGCCATTGTTATTATTACCTTTCTTAGATTTCATTTCGGACATTCTTGTGATATTACACATTTTTGCTGTTCTGTGCTCTCTTCCATCCTCGGCTTAGTAACCGAAATGTGAAGTTCATACCAATTTCACCTTTCTCTTTCCAATTTACATATTTTGTCTGTTTTACTTATTTCGTTGCAGCTCTTTTGATACATTATGCCATTTCCGTATATTTATTGCATAACATGCACAATTTTTCATTATTTTTCTCTCTATGGCATTATTGTTATATGCTTCATCAACCACCAATCATCCCTTTCTTCCTTCTTAGTAAACCTTTCGGTTTTTGTCTTACTTTGGTTATTTTACAAAATTGTACTAGTGTTCTCTTGCTGTTACATTCTGTCCTTATTCTATCTTTCACTCTTTCAATCACTTTTCTACATACCTCCTATCATCCTTTGATAAATTTCTTTCCCGGTAGTACCCCATTTCTATGTCATCTGGGAGTTTCTTCACCCCTCCAACTAGCAAACCTCATTTTGATGTTTCATTTAGTGCTGATACGCTATCCAGGTCATGTCAAGTACATATAATACATGCCAAAGAAATTATAAGTATAGAGCAAACATAACCAACCGGATACAGTCGACATGACTACTGAAGTCTATTCGAAGTATAAGATAAGGTAAGAGTGTATTCTGCCTGAAGGCACGTCCGAACCTCCGCAGAGATGTTCCTGAGCCGGAGTTTACGTGCGGTAGGGTGGTCAGTTCCTTTCCGCTCCTCCATTGCCTTACCCCCACCAACAGCGCGTGGCAACCCATCCAACTCTGACCACGCCCAATGTTGCTTAACTTCGGAGATCTCACGGGATCCGATGTTTCAACACGGCTACGGCCGTTGGCCGAAGTATAAGGCTATCGTGAAAATGAAATATTCACTATTAAACACGTATTTTGTAGTTGTATGCTTAATACTCCCTCTTATGCCATGATTACACTTTTACTAGAGGACACTTTTAGTTCCTGTTTCGAAATTATTTAATTTTGAATCAAGAAATTTAATTCTTAACTAAATCTTGTCCTCCTCTGTGGTGTAGTGGTTAGTGTGATTAGCTACCACCCGCGGAGGTCCGGGTTCGATTTCCGGCTCTGCCACGAAATTTGAAAAGTGGTACGAGGGCTGGAACGGGGTCCACTCTGCCTCGGGAGGTCAACTGAGTAGAGGTGGGTTCGATTCCCACCTCAGCCATCCTAGAAGTTGTTTTCCGTGGTTTTCCACTTCTCCTCCAGGCAAATACCGAGATGGTACCTTCCCTCTTCCTTGTCTATCCCTTCCGATCTTTCCATCCCCCATCAAGGCCCCCTGTTCAGCATAGCAGGTGAGTCCGCCTGGGCGAGGTACTGGGCATTCTCCCCAGTTGTATCCGACCCAATGTCTCACGCTCCAGGACACTGCCCTTGAGGCGGTAGAGATGGGATCCCTCGCTGAGTCTGAGGGAAAAACCAACCCTGGAAGGTAACCAGATTAAGAAGAAGAAGAAGAACTAAAACGAAGTTAAAAAATGTACGTTTTAATAACTAGACCTTTTTTAAATGTCTATTCACATGAGACTGAACCGTATCAAGGAATTATTGAACAATCAGTACAAATGACTCTTGAGAGATTATCCTCTCGGTTAATCTATTTCCTGTTATCTTCCACCGATTCAGAGCTCTCTGCCATTGTTAAACTGAATGTGACTACAACGTGTTACTTTGAATGTGGCAACGAAGCCAATTTTTGGAGCCAATTAGGGCAACTGACTCTTCTGTAGTTCCCATTTTTGCATCGGCACAATCTAATTTGAAGACTCTCTCTCATTGTATGTAATGCCGATCATTAACATCCGGGACTAGGCGCTTAGGAGGTCATAAGTCAGCTAATTTTCTTAGCTTGTGGATGGACGAGTGGGAGCACACCTTGCAGCAAGGCGCTAACCTGAGTGACGGAATTAATATTTTCGCACCTTAAGGCACTATAAGCATGCACTACGAAAAAAAAAAAAAAAAGAAAAAAAAAAGAAAAAAGAAGAAACAATACTCAGGTACCTGAAATAATTACAGAATATGGCACAACGTGTAAACGTGTGAGTAGCAGTTAAAATTACACAAAACCAGAGTGTTCCAAACGTGATTTTTAAAGGACGATGAAATCGTCAGTCATAGAAGTTTTCGTCTCACTTCTCCGGTAACGAACCCGCCAATCAAATATACATAGTTGAAATGATCATCGGACAAGGAGGTCGGATTCGATATGAAAAACCAGCAATGCGTTCATTCTTTCTTCTGACCCTGTGGGACGAAGGTAAAATTTAGAAATTGAGGCCTTTTGACAGGGGGAAACGATCATTCTTCTGAATAAGTGCGGTAAAAGGAAATATTCTATGAGCTATTTCAACATTCTCAAATTCAGACTTTGGTATAGCCTACATTACAACTTGTAGATTTGCTCCTCTTTCGAGATAATGGTTAACAATGAAGGGCCGTACCGTTAGCCAGTAAAGATATCTTGAAACCCAAAACTATCATATTATAATTGCGTATATACTCAGGAGTGACCTGTTGCAGGTCTTCTTCTTCTAGACTAGATGTTGAAGACATTACAAATACCTACCCCCCGAGCCAGACGAATTAGCAAATTAAGGTTAAAATCCCCGATCCGGCCTGGAATCGAATCCGGGAACCCCTGGACCACTATCATATTGAACAGAGTTGACAGTAACAAGTATTAACAGTTTGTTATTGCTATTAGGAAAGGAAGAACATACGAGCATTAATCTGAGAAAGATAGCGAAAACTTGTAATTATTTAATTATTTCGGGCATTGACAACAAATATCATTAACCAAAATTTGCGTCTGGTGGGCCTATATTATAAATCCGCCTCTAGCTGACCTACATTGACGGGGACATTTAGGAGACCACAGCGAGCTACTAACTGCCCTTTCTGTTTTTCTCTTTCTATGCGATATTCCAAATCATCTCACCGCTCGTGGCCAAAGAGCAATCGGTGTAGCTCAGGACTCACTGCATACGGTTTTCACTTTCCCCGGACTGTAAAATCCTATCTTTTCGCTTTGCGTGTTCATATCACGTCGGGGTTACCATAATTTAAATGGACAAATTGAGATAAATATTCATTTATAGAAAGAAGGATAAGGGAATAGAATAATTTATCACGGGAAATATTCGATGAAATTCCCAAGCTTTTTGAAATTTGATATCATTTAAGAAAGGTCTGGGTACAGGACTGATTAGGAATCTGCCACCTGAGTGACAGCATTAAGTGCAAATCAATGATAATTAATTTATTTTACTAGTTAAATGCACTTTTACGTTTTCCCTTTACGACATAGTCATGTGGATAAAAAAAATATCGCAGCAGCTAACAAGTTGTGAACGTGCCATTAGACCAAAGTCATACTAGGGCGAATAAGTCTAAACTAATTATCATTGTTGAATATTTATATAACTGTATTTGAAAGCGGCTTATCGACGGTGCACGGTGTAAACATTTGAAGATTTCTTACTGTATTTCATCTGTGCACTGAAACATGCCGTTTACATTATAGTGGACGACTGTTTCAATATTGATGATTAAAGCGCTCATTTTCTCGGGCATTTTTCAAGCGTGGACAATGTACAGGACAGCAGAGAAAATCCACGACTAATATCCCATACGTACTGCGACACTAGCTGTGGCAAAAAAAAAAAAGGCAAAAAGAAGCAAATAAACAAAAAACACATGATAATCGGTTAATATTGCTTCAGTTACTCACAGTTGACTGTGTAGTACTATTACTTCGGTTCTCGACTCCAGTATTGAAGTGAAGTGCATGGGTCAGAAGGTCGAGATCACAGGCTCAAACATAGCAGAGGTTTCCGAAGGGCAAAAAAAAAAAAAAAAAAAAAAAGTCCATTCGACACTGCATATCGTACGATGTCAGCATGTAAAATATTTTTGGTGACACATTTGGTGTTCACCCCACACAGTTAATTAATTCAGCCATAGATCGCCCAACAGGTGATTCTATTAGAAGAGAAAAACATATTATAGCCTCTATGGTCACCTTAACAGCGTTATGGTATTTTCAGGCAAAATTTCCACCTTTACAATATTTTCCTTGTATTCCTTCCAGAACAACATTAGAACATGTTTCATTCCATTGGGACATCTTCAGTCATACAAAGTATAAAACAAGGATACATTAAAATTCACACATTAAAAAGCACTGGGTAGTTCTTGGAATGCTCTGTCCAATGCCGATTAAAAGCATAACCGTTGTCAACTTTCATGCAATTGGTGTTGAGAATGTATAGAACTGGTTACAAAAGTCGTTTATACAAGTTTATAGGCAAATGCGGCGTCAAATTTAAATGCCTGCGCATGGTAGGCGGGGTCATTTATTAATACCTTAGAAACTCATTAAGCCGAATCAACTGGGGATCCCATCCTGGTTAACGAAAATCCGGGTTAACTGGAGAATATCGGAAGGTTTGAAATATATTTGTGACCAGTTGTGCAGAAAGTGAGCTAAAGTAGAACTTTTCAGGGTTGAGATTTTTATGGTTCAAAAATTGACATAGGATAAACCAAACCTCATGGAACTACAGCCCTTGAAGGGCCTTAGCCTACAAAGCGACCGTTGCTCAGCCCGAAGGCCTGCAGATTAAGAGGTGTCGTGTGGTCAGTACAACGAATCCTCTCGGCCGTTACTCTTAGCTTTCTACACCGAGGCCGCTATCTCACAGCTAGATAGCTCCTCAACTCTAATCATGTAGGCTGAGTGGACCTCGAACCAACCCTCAGGTCCAGGTAAACATTCCTGACCTGGCCGGGAATCGATCCCGGGGTCTCCGAGTAAGAGGAAGGCACGCTACCCCTACACCACAGGGCCGGCTTGACATAGGATACTGAGCATTTAATGCTTCTAAGTGAAATACCACAGAATATATTAGTTATTAACTGTCGCTGTTAAATAAACTGTATTTTGAAAAAAAAAAACCGCAAAATTAGTTTTCAGTTATTAATTTACTATGGTGATCTGATGATAAGTCGCATGAATGCGTGGTAAGAGGTGCGAGCGGTAAGCATGAATGCCGCGCATGCGCACATCTCAAGTCTCAAGGTTTGACAATAAACATCTGTTCCTTCCGTGCTGACTCTTGCGAACTGAGGTGCTGTCGTGAACTTTCAAGGTGGTAGAGCAATTGTGCCTTAGTTAGACATTCACTGTATGTATTGAAAACGAACAGTTTGATAAGGAATATGCATTGATTCAGAGAGCTCGCATTGTCTGGCACACCTGATGTTTGTAGCAAAGAGTGTACAGTAGTATCTGTTACTGCCACGACATCTCGTCAGACCCGCAGATATTACTAATTGTACAAAACTTTCATTACATCTTGAGGCGAAAATCGAACTTCCTCATTAATTAGTTACCGAGCTCGATAGCTGTAGTTGCTTAAGTGCGGCCAGTATCCAGTAATCGGGAGATAGTGGGTTCGAACCCCACTGTCGGCAGCCCTGAAGATGGTTTTCCGTGGTTTCCAATTTTCACACCAGGCAAATGCTGGGGCTGTACCTTAATTAAGGCCACGGCCGCTTCTTTCCCAATCCTAGGCCTTTCCTATCCCATTGTCGCCATAAGACATATCTGTGTCGGTGCGACGTAAAGAAAATAGCATATATATATATATATATATATATATATATAGCATTACTTAGTTTGTTAACAAGACCCATACAGTAGGTAACGCAAGAAGTCAAAAACATAGAAATGCAATTTTAACCACCAGACACTTCTGTTCAGTTCTACTGTAAAATTTCCATTGCCGACTTTGGGCAACCGGTCACATTTAAAGATTACAAACACATTATTACATATAACGAACACATGTACAGTGAAGTCTACTTCTTGCAATCGCATGATTGTGCGCACCGATTAATGTAATATCTCTGCCTGTAATTCTCACATAAAATGCTTTCTTAAAATGTTTATTTTCAGTTTCTCTTTCTCTGAGTGTCGTACAATGATTCTTAATTTTTATATTTTTATTTTGCCGGGCTGAGTGGCTCAGACGGTTAAGGCGCAGGCCTTCTGACCCCAACTTGGCTGGTTCAATCCTGGCTCAGTCCGGTGGTATTTGAACGTGCTCAAATACGACAGCCTCGTGTCGGTAGATTTACTGGCACGTAAAAGAACTCCTGCGGGACTAAATTCCGGCACCTCGGCGTCTCCGAAGACCGTAAAAGTAGTTAGTGGGACGTAAAGCAAATAACATTATTATTATTATTATATATTTAGTTTTTATTTCTTCCTGTAAATCAGTCCTAATTATTTGGAATTCCGAGTTAAAGGGAGCTTCCTTAACGAGATTTCACTTTATTCTTCTTATTCTTACTATTACCAGAAAGTACTCGTAGTTGACTTGCCAGATGTTTGGAATGTCACTGACCTATGTTTCTGAATTATTCCAGGTTTACAATATCTGATGTATAGACATAATGTAAGTTATTGCGATGGAATTAACACTTTCTGGTAATTTAAAACAGTCACCGTCCTATCCAAACAATATAGTCTGAGACATGAAAATTACCTTCGAATTCCACAACTGATTCAAATACGCAAGTAATATGAATTCCAAAACACACACATAGATCAGTATATGTAATAACATCATAGCGAATGAGATTAAAATGCTGAAGTATTAACAGTATATTAAACAATATCATTATGTAATTCTCATGCATTTTGCTGATTATTTTATATTTGATTCCTAGTTACATTATTATTTCTTTACATAATATCCGGTATTATCTCTTACTTTAATTCCTCCTTACAGGAATATCATCGAATACATTAAATAATGAGTGAAAATAAAGTAAAATATGTTTTATAAATCCGAAAGAGATTCACAACTCGAATCTAAACAAAGCGACGTCATGTCACTATGACGAAAAATGACAAAGTTCAAACATAAACAAATAGGTCAACGTTGTCTCAATCAAGCGGAATCGCTATAAAATCAAAATTACACACACAGAAATGAGGGAATAATGAGATAACGTCAACAGCATCCAGATATGATAAACAAATAAAACAGCAAAGGTGCGTGTACATGCAAAACACGAGTGATACCGAGCATGCAAATAAACATACAATTTTCTATCATAATTGAATATACATTTCTCAGTCTACATTGTAAGATCAATAATTTAGGTCAGAAATCACATGAAACTGCTTTGAGATGATCTGGACTGCTTTCTGGTATCCCGTGGCACGGATTTCCCCTCTAATAAGATCGTTACTACTCATGCACATATATAACATATTAACAGACGACTGCAATGCTCAGTCAATTAATGATGATCACTGGATGTTCCAAACATAAGATTATCATCCTTTACAACTCGGGTAGGATGAAATAACAGGGACTATGTAATAACGTTATGGTTGCCTAGTTGTACTTTTTCTTAAAACAGTAATCACAACCACCATCACAATCACAACGTCATGACGACCGCATACACATCTCAAATGTCACATTTCACATCGTAATATCACATCGCGGCATCCTCTACGTGGCATAACATAATACGTGGCTTGCTTTCGAAGATTCTATGCTACACCCATATTTCTACATCTTTACTCTCACACCTCATTTACTTATTTACGAAGATTCAGTGCAAGTGCCCACTTTATGTACGTAATGTCGAAGACTGGCAGACTCTACACCATCACATCTCATCGTGGTATGTTTTATTAGCTACAAGCAATTAGAAGAATTGCGTCACAAATGTCGCAATGTAGGCCTATATTCAACAATCCTGCTATATTGCTTATCATAGCTTTTATCTTGACATAACGCATGAAAAACATCTTGACTGATTTAAGAAGATATCGTAAACACTTCTGAAATAATTATCGTTCCTCCCGTAGTATCAAATGAAATGTCTTCCAAGAACAGGAGTTTAAATATTAATGATATTCTACTTAACCAAGCCTGAATAAACCGTACTGAAACAATTTCAAAGTCGTAATCACTTGCTAAAGACTTTACTCCCCAAAATGTTTACGTTAGGCATTATTAGCCTATTCCGTTTATTGTTTATAAGACTTATTCTCGCAAATTTATTCAAATAAAATCATCTAGACGAAGCTATCAGCAATTCAGTTAGTGATTCACATTTAAAGTATAGTAGATTCTACTATCTCCTTCAAATTCATGTTAATATCATCTCATTCTGCCTATGCTGACGTTAAAACATTAAAGTTAATAACAATATTCCTGAAAAAGAGAGGAACTAACCAGTGGCGGCTGGTGGTATCTGAAGCTGGGTGTTGCACCGAAGTTTTCAGTGTCACATTTTTATAGCTTACAGAAATAACAAGAGACTCTATTATCGTTAAGTAATGAGCTACATTCCTTCTAAAACTGAAATATATCTGGCAATTATAACACAGGAAACAAGAGGCTAATTATATACTATAGGCCTAACTGCAGTTACTCTTGATAATAATGTTATTGGCTTTACGTCCGGCTAACTACTTGTTTACGATTTTTGGAGATGCCGAGGTGCCTGAATTTAGTCCCTCAAGATGTTTTTTACATGTCAGAAAATCTACTGACACGAGGCTAACATATTTCAGCACCTTCAGATACCACTTGAAGGCCAGCGCCTCAACCATCTGAGCCACTCAGCCTGGCACAGTTACTCTTGCCTCACTTGAATTGAAAATTTGCCCTCCTGCTTTTCATTGAAGCAAAATGTTAACAATATTGTCAGTAGTCTGATATGGCGTGGATAAGAAATCACCGAGCGAGTTGGCCGTGTGGTTAGGGTCGCGTAGCTATGAACTTGCATTCGGGAGATAGTGGGTTCGAACACCACTGTCGGAATCCCTGAAAATGGTTTTTCGCGGTTCCCATTTTCACACACACACAGCCTTAATTAAAGCCACGGTCGCTTCCTTCTCACTCCTAGCCCTTTCCTATCCCATCGCCGCCTTAACACCTATCTGCTCGGTGCAACGTCAAGCAATAACTGTAAATTTTAAAAAATGGAAAATAAAATTACATTTGCGATAGGAGACAAAGAAGGAATTAAGTGATCTCCGGAGAGTGGCGCAATCTAACGGAGGCATTTGGAACTGTTTCTCGATAGGAGACTTGCTAGTTTCGTGCAACTCCCTAAGACCGACACTCGCGAGCATGCTACCTGATGCTAAAAAGGCTTAGGCTCGTCCCTGCTGAAGTACAAAGCGCCGCTCTGTCCGCTAGGGAGTTGCCGTAGAAAAGCAAACCCCCTGAGTTTGATTCGAAATTGGCAGCGTTTATTGGTCCGTTACGAAGCATTAGTAGAGCGAGCAACCAAAGATGGTTGATTTGAATATGTTATAGAATATACCCATGTTATGTTTATTAAACTAAAACATTAGAAGAAAAGACGACAAATGAAGTGTAAAATTATTGGAAGTTGTGCAACATTGCAACAATACCACGGCCCCCCCCCCACTGGAGCAAACTACACAGCAAATGAAATAAATGAAAGGAAAGAACTAACTTATCGTTAGGGTGACCTCATTCCCCTGGGTTGGATGTTGATTCGCAGTCGCTCACATTAATGACCGTCCCATGCTGATTTTTATACTCCATAGCTGCATCACTTGAATTCTTCTTCAAGTTAAACATTTCCCTTCCGTCGTCGAAGCACTGAAACTGGTAAACTGTTATTAATTTCATGTTTCACACAAACTAAGTAACACGAATACAGCACAGTCTTAGGCAAAGGTACTCCCCGAACAGAACACGCGTGGCGCACAAATATCTAAGTATTATCCGCTGTGAGCTCTTCGCATTTGTAAGAAAACTTTCGCAATTATTATATTTCACAGTCGTATCCTTTCACATTTCAATTCACGCAGTCTATAGTTTAGTACTTTCAGTCAAGCTCGTATAAGATGCTCGTCGGTGACGCCGTGTGTAACAATGAATTAAAGTAGGATCATAGCAGCAGTGCGGCAGCGAAGACAGGTAGTAGCAGACGAACAGTCAGTAGAATGTTATACTAATCCATGGTATTTCTCCGGAAACTCGTTCAAATTCATGTTACAACGACATATAATGTTTTCGTTCTTGATATTACAAATTTTAAAGCTCAGAAAATACATTGGTCTTCAATAAGATGTTTACCACGTTGGAATAATGAATATTTGTAAAAGACTCAAAATCTGACAACTAATTATCCCATGATGCAAAACACATTTCTGAGCCGTTTTCACACAAGCAATTCCCGCTTACACGAATCCGTATAGTTAAGGAACGTTTACTTGATAATTCATTGTATAAATGATTGGTTTAAAACGTATCTTCATTGATTTGCTAAAACGAGATTCGTAAATAAGCTTCTGAATAAACAATCATGAGGTTGAGTAAATTGTATCGCCAAAGACCATGCTATAATATAATTCATCTCTTTGCTTCATGATGAACTTTTCTTACAAAGCAACGACCAGCTGGCACCCATATCTCTGGACGTAACTGTGAAATATGAAAGGGCTCAGTATCTGTAAAAGTATCCTTGAGTTGGTACATCTTATATGTATAAATAAACTTGTACTTTTTGAGTATGAATTACTACTAAAAAAATTCCATGCGCTGAAGGGGTACGGTGGGTAACACCCTCTCTCAGGCCAAGAGGATTTGAGAAGATGATTTAAGTTCCGTCTGTGACCTATACTGACCAGCCCCGTCGTGTAGGAGTAGCGTGCCTGCCTCTTACCTGGAGACCCCGGGTTCGATTCCCGGCCCGGTCAGGGAATTTTACCTGGATCTGAGGGCTGGTTCGAGGTCCACTCAGTCTACGTGATTACAATTGAGTAGCTGTCTGACCGCGAGATAGCGGCCCCGGTCTAGAAAGCCAAGACTAACGACCGAGAGAATTCGTTGTGCTGACCACACGACACCTCGTACCCTGTAGGCCTTCGGGCTGAGCAGCGGTCGCTTGGTAGGCCAAGGCCTTTCGGAGCTGTTGCACCATGGGTGGGGGGGGGTGGCCTATATTAGGAAAAATAAAATGGCGTATGGCTTTTAGTGCCGGGAGTGTCCGAGGACAAATTCGGCTCGCCAGGTGCAGGTCTTTTGATTTGACTCCCGTAGGCGACCTGAGCGTCGTGATGAGGATGAAATGATGAAGACAACACATACACCCAGCCCCCGTGCGAGCGAAATTAATCAATCATGGTTAAAATTCCCGACCCTTCCCGGAATCAAACCTGGGATCCCTGTAACCAAAGGCCAACTCTCTAACCATCTAGCTATGGAGCCGGACCCTATACTAGGAACTTTTCGGCACTCGCCTTAGTGCAGGAAAATGGAAAATCACAGATAACCATTTTCAGGACATCCGACGGTGGGGACCAGCTCTTCCCCTTCTCTCGAATGCAGAGGTGTAGAGCCACGGTACAGTCGTGACCGTCAGTCCTCTGCTCAGTTGGTCGGTTGGAATATAGAGTTCTACAGCCACGCATCCACCCACCGACCTGAATATTAACCTGATGCTTGGATTTCATACCGGACAGGACCAATAAAGGCATATGTCGGATTCAGTTTAAATGTTGTCTTATTGTTTATTTGTACCTTAAATCATCACGAGCGAACGGAAAGGGGGATTTTAATGAAACTTGGTACTTCAGTGTAGGATAACGGTGCGCGGGATCTTAAATGTACGTTGTTGAAAAAAACTTTAGTAGTGTGGGGCTTCAGAGTGGGCCTAAAATATAGGTGAGGTAAGGTAAGGGTGTATTCTGCCCGAACGCATGTCCGAACCTCCGCAGAGGTGTGCCTAAGCCGAAATTTACGTACGGTAGGGTGGCTAGTTCCTTTCCGCTTCTCCATTCCCCTACCCCCACCAATAGCGCGCGGTAACCCATCCAAATCTTGACCACGCCCAATTTTGCTTGACTTCGGAGATCTCACGGGATCCGGTGTTTGAACACGGCTACGCTATATGTCTCTTATGCTTGGTTTTACTGAAAAATTGCCAATGACAAAATTGATTTAGAATATTTCATACAAAAACCTTTTTCCAATACAATGAAAGATAAGGGAGTAATAGCAGTGATGCTCGTCTGAAAATTTGTCCAAGAACCATGCAGAGTTGTTATGATGATCATACCAGCAACGTTTTAAAAGCATTGAATCTCTGTACACTTTTTATGCCAGAAGGAATAGATGAAATACAAAAGAGCTAAAGAGCCAGGAAACGAGTACGTCACAACAAGCATCTGACAGGGAGAGGCGTGCCTCAGAATCTCAGCAGCACGAGGGATCGACATAAATGTAATCTTGCACGTACTAACTGATGGTTCCGTCAATGACGGGCACAACAGATAATCGTCTTTCTGCCTGTACTTTTTGAATATTAATTTGATACTTGTCCTCCTCTGTGGTGTATAGGTTAGTGTGATTAGCTGCCACCCCTGGAGGCCCGGGTTCGATTCCCGGCTCTGCCACGAAATTTGAAAAGTGGTACGAGGGCTGGAACGTGGTCCACTCAGCCTCTGGAGGTCAACTGAGTAAAGGTGGGTTCGATTCCCACCTCAGCCATCCTGGAAGTGGTTTTCCATGGTTTCCCACTTCTCCTCCAGGCAAATGCCGGGATGGTACCTAACTTAAGGTCACGGTCTCTTCCTTTCCTCTTCCAATCTTCCCATCCCCCAGCAAGGCCTCTATGCAGCATAGCAGGTGAGGCCGCCTGGGTGCCGTACTGGTCATTCTCCTCAGTTGTATCCCCTGACCAAATATCTCACGCTCAGGACACTGCCCTTGAGGCGATAGAGGTGGGATTCCTCGCTGAGTCCGAGGAATAAACCAACCCTGGAGGGTAAACAGATTAAGAAAGAAAGAAACTTAATACTTGGATTCCACACTGGACAGGACAAATAATAACCTATTTCGGGTTTTATAATTTTTATCTATTTGTTGCAGCATCAGGGGTAAACGAATGAAGGAATGTTTAAGAAACCTGGTAGTTAGAATAAGAGCGAGTAGCTCGTTAGGCGAGGGAGGGGGCCTTCAAACGGGACCTGAAACATATAACTCGATTTATCTCTCTTACGTTTGGTTTTACAGGAAAGTTGATCACGACAAAGTTTGTTCAGAATATTGCTTACAAGTATTTGTTCTATACCATTTTCCGATACAATCAAAAGTAAAATATCAGTGGCGATCGGTTGAAAATTTAAATCTAAGAACCGATAACTAGCTGTATAACTTCAGGCCAGTTCTCGCAGATCACATCCTTTAAATACCTTCGATAAATTATTCATCCTTCAGAAGATACAAATAGAAACGTGAAATTATTGAAACAAAATAGTGATATCGTGTAATGCGAAATGGAAACACTTCAAATCAGTTGTTTTGTTAGAAACTTCGGGAACCATACCTTTAGGTCATTCTAAAATCGTAGTAATTGAAAAGCAACAACGGAAAATTCTCAGGAAAATATACGACCAAAAGCAAGGAAACTGAATCTGGATCATGAGACGTCTACGGTCGAACAGACAGGTTCACTAATATCGCACTCAAGAGACGTTAGAATGTATATGGACATATCTACAAAATGGACAACAGCAGACTCACCAAAGGGTTATTTATTAAAATAACATCACAAGAGACAAAGGAAGTCCTGCAAGAAATGAACATCACAGAAAATATCATAAGTCATCGCAGAGGCTTTAGAACGTTAGTAACGAAGCCCAATTTTTAACAGAAACTTTAAAAGAAAACTGGTAATAAATGTTCAGAAGAATGCAAGAATCAACGTAGCGAATTTGGGTGGATAAGAAGGCGAAGTTCTAACGCGGTCTTTGGATGGGCAAAACGAATAATAATAATAATAATGCGAACAAACTACAACTATCTCTACCTGGTTTGAATACGCTTTATTAGGGTCTAGAGGCCGACAGTTGCCTTATTGGGCACGGTACTTCGACAATGCAGCATCGTGCTGCATGACAGTCTCATAGGAGGTGTACAACTGGTAAGTTCCAGAGTCGTCTGCAATGTAAGCACTGTGGAAAAGAAAAGAGGTAACTGTGATCAAAATTCCTATGGTAGTAGGCCTATTAGAAGTTATAACAAGATTTGAGAGTAATGATCGCACATTTGGACATTGTTAAAACTACTGGAATTCTAGAATCAACTTTAAGGACAATAAGAATTCAAGCAAGAATATAAAATAAAGTTGTAAAAGTTGGTGGGTATGTCTTCTACTAAGATAACATAAACAAAGGTACCAATAGGGGAGAAATGGGAACACTGAACATGAAAGTCAACGTACTGTTCCTTTATCCATCTTCAATATCCTTGCTAAAGCCTAATAAATAACTGGAAATCAGCGTTCTATTGTACATCTCCGTAGCGTAACGGTTCACTCTGTTAGCTGCCGTCCTTCGAGGTCGGGGTTTGGTTCCAGGTACTGCCAGAAATTTAATATTTGAAGGAGGCGTGGTGTGTTGTTAAAACTGTACACTTAGCGCACTCCCATTGGGGATGTGCCTTAAAAGAGCTACACCAGTCGGGGTGAGGACACGAATGTACGTCCTTGTTTTTGGATTGTATTTAGCAATAAGAGAAACATATTATTTAACATTTTACCATGACTACATTAATCACAGTGTGCTTGAAACTGTTGAAATACCCAATACCCAGATTACATGTCATTTATAAAAAGAAAATGGCTCCTTTTTGTGAACTATACATACTCTTCTTACCTTTGCTCAGAACTTTACGACATAATACAGCTTCATCTACAACCATTCATTAATATTTGCTTGCAAACAGGTCTAAAAATTTTAAAAGAAAATCCTTCTGAAGGAACCCCTATACCTATCTCTTGCCGAATAGGCACGATTTTGATTTCCGCGGTCGTTGTACAGAACCAGTCAAATGCGTCAACAGACAGACACCGTGTTAGTATAGATATTATTTCAAATATATTAATAATAATAATAATAATAATAATAATAATAATAATAATAATAATAATAATAATAATAATAATAATAATAATAATGATAAAGTTTTTAGAGTGCTTGTAAGTTACTGCTACCTTAAGATGTTCAAAATATTATGTTTTCTTATCCACAGATGAATCTAATGAGTCAAGATCAGTTGTGAACTATGGCTATCAGTTGCTGACTCTGAGTAGTTCGGAGGAACTTCGTCAACTAAACGACAAGCCTGTGGTCCTTCTGCTGGGTGACAACATCGTTACTGGGGACATTGAGAGTTTACTGCGAGCGCAAGAGGATGGCATCCCACTGGAAGACATCGCCTTAGAGCTGCGAAGTGATCAGCCAAGAACCTGGCAGAATGTTAAGACCTTAATTAACTATTTCTTCAGCAACATGATGAAGCTTCCACTGGTAATGTTCGGTGTGGCTCCATCGACCAACTCAACGACAACCATCATCTTACCCAACATAGGTAGGGCGATCCCAGAGGGTATGACTGCGGTTCCTGTAGCACCCTTACCCGAGACAGTTTACGACGATATCGTGAGAATGAAAGAGGCATTGAAAAGTAGTCAAGAGGGAGTGAATTTGAACATTCAGCTTCATAAGTAGATATTGGATTTCTCTTCATGATGATAAGATGCCTTATTATCCAAAATTTGTTTCGTATCATGTTTAAATCATCCCTGTTCCTTTCCTCTTTGAATAAACGCATATTTTACCTCTCATTGGTGTCCTATGTTTATTACAGATTTATGGAATTTTCTTTAGGTTACATGCATGAGATAAAAGACTACTTGGCTGTATTCAGGACATTCCTTTGACACTTATCTTCACAGGATACGAATAGATCTTTAGAACTATAAGAAATCTGATGGAGTCGTTCTTTGCTTATAGACTGGTGTGTTTGTATATGTGTAAACTTTCTAGCTACCCATGAGGTATATCGAAGCAAAATATCATAACATGTAAAGTATTCCTTAAAAAACTGTGCAAAGTAGACCTCAGTCAATCAATCAATCAATACTGATCTGCATTTAGGGCAGTCGCCCAGGTGGCAGATTCCCTCTCTGTTGTTTTCCTAGCCTTTTCTTAAATGATTTCAATGAGACTGGAAATCTATTGAACATCTCCCTTGGTAAGTTATTCCAATCGCTAACTCCCCTTCCTATAAATGGATATTTGCCCCTATTTGACCTCTTGAATTCCAGCTTTACCTTCATATTGTGACCTGGTTGACGTGTTACGACTATATTTTTGCCATTAAGTATTAGTCCTTAAACTGTGTTTACTAATTTCCATTATTTATGGAATTGGTTATCAGATAATTAGTTTTTATATTAAAGACATGTATTAGAAAGAAATAAGCTGAAATATGTACTGAGTTTTTGTCTTATAGATACAGCTTTTTAAGCAGACTTCACTGGTACTAGGTACACGAAGATGTAAAACACATTGGCTCAAGCCTATAAAAGTTAATTAACAACATTATATTAACAATAGGTTGTAGTTTAGAGCACGAACGTATTATTCCTGTATCCGTCAGATTTTTAAATCAACTTAATGCTAAAGGTAATTCTAGGATTTATTTTCACATGTTCATTGTAGATTTACATTCTCTTCCTCAAACTTTGTATGCTTGATGGTGCTTGTAACATGCCCATAGTACAGAGGGGTCCGACTCGTTGGCTGAATGGTCAGCATACTGACCTTCGGTTCAGAGGGTCCCGGGTTCGATAACCGGCTGGGTCGGGGATATTAACCTTAATTGGTTAATTCCAGTGGCTCAGGGGCTGAGTGTGTGTGGCGTATTCAACATTAGAAATCGTCCTAGGTAGGGGCCTCATCTTCACAGACATGCAGGTCGCCTTATAGGCGTCTACTAGAAAAGGACCTGCACCAGGCCTCTCCGGAGGCCATACGCCATTGTTATAGTGCAGAGGAGTAAAGTTATGCAGCATTTTCAGTCTAATTTACAGAACGTCAGTCTCGAGGCATCAGACCATAGCTTCTATAAAAATGTACACTTCCACAACAATAAACCAGTACATGAGACATTTAGTGACTCCTTGTATTTATTCCGTTCCCGATCTTTTTCTACAGTTATATCACAAATTGAAATAAGCCGCCAATCACAAAAATGTTCACGTTTCGGAAGATGTTCAACTTTTAGTCCAACATGGCATGAACAGCATTTTCTGGAAAACTTAAATTAAATTTAATAGAGATCTATCCCTCAAACTGTGAACACGTAGGTGCAGTAAGGTTGTCATGTTGTACGTTTTATGCCATAGTTTTATAATTTTTAACTTGAAAATTACGGTCCCCTAATTTGAGGGTTCTTTCCGACAAAATACAGTATATTAAATTGCTTTCTAACTTTCTTCCATTTTGATATCAAGGTCTAGTGGCTTGTCTCTCAGGTTGGCAGCATTGACTTGATATTGTACATAAAAAGCAGAAGATATGCAGTGTGTGTGCACAAAAAAGCACCAACTTTGTGGAAAATGACTAGTTTCATCGATGTTATCGCTTTGTATGTATGTATGTATGTATGTATGTATGTATGTATGTATGTATGTATGTATGTATGTATGTATGTATGTATGTATGTATGTATGTATGTATGTCAGCAGTGCTCCATGTCATGTATATGGATTTATTGTGTACTGGAAACATACTATAACATATGGGTTTTGCAATGTTAAATGTCTAAAATGTAATAATCTGATTCGTTTGAAATTCACCTTTATTTTGCTTACTTTTTGTTAAAATATTCCCTTTTCTTATTCGTAAAACAAATGTGGCAGACCTATACTGCCATTCCCTCTCAGCTGGCAGAAACATTACATTTCTGGAAGTGACATGTTTTATTCTTCACTGTAGGAGTTTAGAGCAATTAGAAACAGTACACTTTCTAAAAACATCATTTCCCTAAATTTTAAGTATTATGGTACTAACCACGTCCCAATTTTGAGGGAAAAATATATTCTTTCGAAGAGCCCATTTTAATGGGGGTAAAATACCTTTGTAGGTAATAGTGGTATCAAAGTACACAAAAAGAAATATACATACATCTTCATTGTAGCCTGTTAACCCTTTCAGAGTTCTGTCTCCAAGCTTCTGCGAATTAACTAAATTCCTCCACAATCTTATATTTGTAACTAGTTCCATGACCTCGTTTTGTTCCATACTTCTTATCTTTAAATCATTGGATACCGAGTCTATCCATCTTCATCTTGGTATCACTCTGCTTCCCTTAACCTCTATGACCGAGTCCTTTAATCTTTTAGGAAACCTATCATCCTCCGTTCGCCTCAGAAGGCCCACCACCGAAGCTGGTTTATGAGAGGAGAGCTTCATCCATCGAGTTCATTCCTATCTGTCTGTACCAACGATCATCCTCACTAATTTCACATATATCACTTCTAACTTATGATTAACATAGCTTGAGTTCACCCAGCTTTCACTCACGTACAGCAAAGTCGGTCTGAAAACAGACCAATGTAAAGGTAATTTAATCCGGGAGCTGACGTCTTCTTTACAGAATACTGTTGATTCCAACTGCGAGTTCATTGTACTAGCTTTGCTGCACCTTGATTCCATTTAACTTACCATCCTGGGAGACATCACTTCATCCTAGGAAATACTACTTTCATATCATACTCGTTAAACCTATTTTCAAGTTCCAAGATATTAGACTGCAGACTTTCAGCAGAGCCTGCCAGTAAGACCAAGTCGTTGTCATAGGTCAAACTGCTCACTATTAAGTGTCTACGTAATTGAATGGATTCCTAATATTTTATGCCTTTCAGCAGACGGTCCATATAAATTATCAACACCGAAGGTGAACGTTTACAAATTTGTATAATCCCTGAAAGTACCTTAAACAAAGAAATCATTCTGGAATCCATTCCATAGTATACAAAAATACTTAAATTGCAACCATAAATTAAGTTCTTAACACTTATTTATACCAAATACAGCCTACAGTTTTTATCATATTAACACTGTCAAAAGGTATGTTGCGTGATTGTTCTGGTAATTATTCGCCACGACATTTTGTACACTTCTGTTTGACATTCGAAAGTAAATATTTGAAAAAAAACTTACCTACGCCACTATCGCTTTGAGTCTCTCACCTACTGCATCACTTACTCCTAAACGAATCTCATTGTACGGCCGGGCTGAAAGGCTCAGATGGTTGAGGGGCAGGTCTTCTGACCCCTACGTGGCAGGTTCAATCCTAGCTCAGTCCGATGGTGTTTGAAGGTGCTCAAATACGTCAGCCTCGTGTCGGTAGATTTACTGGCACGTAAATGAACTCCTACGGTACTAAATTCCGGCACTTCGGTGCCTCCAAAAATCACAAAAGTAGTTAGTGGGACGTAAAGCAAATATTATTATTTATTATCTCATTGTAGTGGATTAACATTGACAAAATAATCAGTTAGTAAATTTCTGTTGTTAGTAATTGATCGGTTTGTAGGAAAGGGTACACCCAGTATCTTTGTTTTCGGAGTTGTATTTTCTTCGTCCACAGTGGTTGGCGGCCCTGTATGTTGTTAGCCTACCGCGGCCTATTGTGTCACAGCGCACCCGCGCTGTTAGGCAGCAGCCAATGCGTTGTCTTTCATATGTTTATACACAAATAGGCCGCTCGACCACCAACCGTCGCGGCACGCGGTCATTGCGTTGTTGCTCTAAATGAGTCGTTGCAGATATTTTCTAGGAGTAGCTAAGAATGTGTGTCGCGAGGTGGCGAAAGGGCCAATAGGAGAGAAGAAAGCGAGATGAAGATATAGTATTGCTATTTATAAGTATTTAGGTGCGGTTAGAGGCTACGTGAGGCTCCTCCCAAATTTGATCTGCAACTCGTATTATGTTACTTTTGTATTATAATATTCCAACCTAATACTTGAGTGTAACGTATACACAAGAACATGATACTGGAAAGTAACCATTTGTCCCATTCCTAAAATTAAGTAATGGGCCAGCTAATAGAGAAATAATAATAATAATAATAATAATAATAATAATAATAATAATAATAATAATAATAATAATTGTTCCGGGGATACCGTGAAACACAGAGGTGAAAGAAGGCGCGGGAATGAAATGGTGGGTATATAAAAGACGAAAGATTAATTTAAAACTTTAAACATTTATATATCTTCCTTATATCCTTTGCTTCTTTTCAAATTTAAACAGGGTTAGAAAATAACGATCAATCAGATACAAGAGTTTAGCTCGTAAGCTTGAGTAACAATTTTAGAAAGGTCTAGAATAATCAGATTAAAATAATTTAACAATATGAGCTTGATGCTCCCTAATTACAAATTTTACATGAGTACTGCTGTTCCTTTCAACCAACAGTCAAGGAGACGGATCTCCCAATTTTTACACCAGTAGGACGAGCGACTTTACGCAATTACCTCCTAGGAGACTATTCTCCAAAATTACAAGTTCCAGGCCTATTAAGGCACCTACCTATATTTAACAAAACCAAACAGTAAATACTGTCTTATGTGCACAACAGTCTGATTTACCTTAAAAGTAAAAGCATCAAATTGACGTTAAGAGGGGTAAAAAGTACCCATACTATGTGGCCTTTGGTAAAACGAAAGGTTAAAGTTACTGGCCGAAAATCAAAAGGTTAGGAGGCAAACACCTGCACTCCTTGAAATTAGCATGAAAATACTTAAAACCCTATGTGGGCTCAGGGCCCGACGTTACAGTGGATACTACGGAGGTGACTAGATGGAGAAAAATATTTAAGTTACAGAATTGCGAGATAGATTTTAAAAGTTACAAAATTGTAGTCACCTCGACACGAATTTGAAGGGGAATACAAGGGGGTTTCACTCTTTATTCCCTGTTTAGACTAGAGTCCTCAGACTTGTTTGAAATTTACATTTGAAGTTTGAAATTTACATTGAAGAAATAAAAGTTACATTAATAAAATTTGGAACCTTCCCCTCGGAAGGTGCACGAGATAGCCTTCCGCCCTGCCTCCGTTACGTACACACTCTCGACTGGAGCGATCACAAAAGACAACATGACCCGAAATGTCACAGCTTTTATAGCGGAGAGGAATGTTCCAAATTTCACTGGGTCGAATCCCTGACACACCCCAAATTTTCATTGGACAATAAAATAAATATCAAAAACCGTGATTGGTTACTTAAATAAATGTACACATTTTCCAATTGGCTAACAAATTCAGTTGGCGGGAAGAGATAGAAGTGTTGATAAATTTAGAATACCAAAAACAATCAATAAACAATTCAGTTTAGGAAACCTTGATACACAAAATATTTTGAAAATTAATAGTTCATCTTCATCCCAGAGGGCGCAACATTAGTTGATGGTAGCGACATCTGTCAAGAAATGTTCAAGCTTTACCCGAAATGAGTTTCAGAATCCTGTTATAGATAGCCTTTTACAAGGCGCTAATTTTAAATGCACTGGGCGGGTGTACCTCCGGTATAAACCTCCACCTCCTAAAGTCCTTACACAGGTGACACAGTTCTGAAATGTTACTTTTTAGAAAAAATTGAGGTTGAAGTTTGCAGTCAGAAAATTTCTTGATGGAGAGTTCATTTGTAAGTTACTACGCAGTAAATAAGTCTTGATGTGTTTATGAAGCAGTAGAAGTCCGGTAAGTTCAGTCCATGTTTGACGGCAGGGGAGGCCGCCACTGCTGATGAAAGGGTGGGGTTCTCCGGACCCCCCAAATACCCTCAGATACTTATCTTCCACTACCTTGAGAGGGGTAGCCATGGCGATGGTCGCAACGGACCAGATATTGAAGCACTGTCCCATGATGAAGTAGATGGCTGTGGCACCGCACCTCAGCCCTTGCCACTAATGATGGTGCTCAGGTTTGCCGTCATGAAGGAGACTGGGCCAGAGCGGGGTGGGTCCTACCGCGCGCTAGCATCACTCGCCAGTTGTAACTCGGCCGCAGATGACAATTAGGGCACTGAAACAGTAATTTACTGGGCGAAAGTGACTGTGTTTATGGAGAGAGAGTTTTTTAATATTTGAATATGGTGGTGCAGATAAGGCAGGCGGCATCGAAGATGAGTGTGTGAAATGCAGACTCGGTTTTGGAGGTAGGAGCTAGGTAATGCCAGACGGGGCCTGGAGAAAAACCTTACCGAGGGGAAGGTTGTACAAGGTGGTGCATAAAAAGGTAATACCTTAAATTTATTTTAGCGGAGCAGAAGGCCTCCTCTTCTCAACTTACAAACGAAATTATGACTTTAAGATTCTAGGGTTTTAAGGAAAGAAATATAACGATTTTCTCACTGCCATGACTTAATGGCCTACACTGAAAAACACGGGCTTCCATACGTGCTTTACTTGTGACAAATGAACCCTAAAATTTCTTTCGGTGGCTGGGTTGCTTACCAAAACGGTGACCAGTGTCAGCAAGAACAATATAATACACGGTCCATAAAATCTTGGGGCAAGCTTGCCAACAGGTACGAAATTCTTCACCATAAGCTGATCTCCAACCGTTAAATTGGTGGGTCTCCGTCTATTTAACTCTCTCATGAGAAGCCATAAGGTTACTTTTAGCCTACTTCCACAAGTCCCTGATATTATCGGGATCTATTGTCTCTGGCAAATTCTCATTGATGGACCAAAGATTAGACAACGGCGTATTAGGAATAAATATGAATATGAGAGAGGCAGGACTCGTGAACAGCCGAATTTAGCGCAAAAGGTAACCAATGCAGAGAAGTATCCCACCTTGAATATTCTTCATGATGGAAGGCTATCAAAGCAGATCGAAGATTACGATTAACCCGCTCAGCCAGAGATGGTTGTGGGTAATAAGCAGAAGTAGTGACATGAGATATGGATAAGTCAAAACAAAATTTTCGGAATAAATTAGATGTTTATGCCTTATCGGAGACTATATATACTTACAAGGACAGAAAGAAGCAAAATAGTATTAAGGCAAGAAATAGTGGACTGATCGGTGGCCCACTTAGCCGGAAATAACCATGAAAATCTGGTAAAACCATCTACACACACAAGGATGATTTTGCTCCAATTCCCCTTAGATTGATGGGAGGGTCCGACGTAATCTATATACAGACGCTCCATCGGGCGAGATGCTTGAATAGATGAAAATAGCCCTAACTTAGACAAGGTGGGCTTACTAAGCAAGCAAGATTTACCGGTTTTAACTATTTCCCTGATTTCGCCGTTCATACTCTTCCAGATTAACATTATTCTAATTTTATCTCTGGTTTTGAAAATGCCTAAATGCTCCCCTAACGGGGTCTCATGATAGTACTTGAAGATCATGGGCACAAAAACTGCTGGAACAACTACTTTCATCTTCTGATCATGTCTCGAAGGGCAACATAGAACCCCATTCCTCAGCACATAAAGGATAATATGTTCCCCAGAACAAAAGGTTTCCATCATAGGAGCCAGAACTGGATCTTCTCGTTGATACTTTTCGATATCTCGGAATAACATAGCGGCATCAGTCAACATAGCACTAACACAAGAAGGCATGGGAATGAAAAGAGAAGACCTTTCCTCCTTTCCAATAGACTCGACGTCACCAGAAAACATGCGGCTTAAACCATATGCGATTACATTCTCAGATCCCCTAATGTGTCGCACATCGAATTGAAATGCCGAAATACGAATAGCCCAACGGGCGATACGACCAGTACGACGTGGCCTAACTAAAATCCAACTTAAAGTCTGATTGTCAGTTTCTAACTCAAATTTAACATTGCTCCAGACACAGGCAGAACTACTCCAAGGCAAATGGGACCGAAAGTCCTTCTAATTCATAGATAGAGTACTTGGCTTCTTGAGCCAGTAAGGTCCTAGAAGCATAGGCAATAGACCGCCTTCCGAATTCAGTTCCTTGAAGAAGAACAGCAGCAACAGCAGATGAAGTGGCATCAGTTTGAACTATGAATCTCTTAGAGAAATCTGGCATAGCTAATACTGGGACGTTACAGAGAGCTAACTTAAGATATTCAAACGCAGCTTGCTCCGATGGCCCCCATTCGAACTTGACACCTTTCCTATGAAGATGGTTCAGGGGCGTCGCCTTATTAGCGAAGTTGGAATACATTTCCTGAAGAAATTCACCATGCTGACAAACCTTGCAATTCCTTTAATGTCCTTAGGAGGCTTGAGGTCATGAATTGCCTGTGTTCTAGAATGATCGATAGAAACTCCATTGGGCGACACAATATGCCCTAAGAAAGACATAGAAGGCTTAGCAAAAGCTACCTTAGATTACTTAACGGTCAACCCAGCCTTAAGAAAGCGATTTAGAACTTTCTTAAGATGATCTAAGTGTTTTTCAAAGGTTTCAGAAAACATCAATACATCGTCAAGGTAATGGTAAAGATATTCAAATTTGATGTCGGAGAAGATACTATCCAGCAGTCTAGTAAGAGCAGCCAGGTCCACGAGGATCCCAGAAGGCAAGCGGTTGTATTCGTACAAATTCCAATCAGTGGCGAAAGCCGTTAGATGTCTAGATTCTTCCGCCAGAGGAATCTGATTATATGCTTGGTTAAGATCTAAGATGATGAAGAACTTAGCCTTATGAAACCATGAGAAACACGAATGAAGATCAGGAAGAGGCACTGAATGTAATACGACCTTCCAGTTTAAATCCCTGTAATCAATGACAGGCCTGAAACCACCTTGGGGTTTCGGTACAACAAAAATGGGCGATGAATACGCCGACTTTGAAGGTCGAATATTGTCATTCTTCAACATTTGGTCGATGATCTCCATAAGAGCCTCATTTTAGGCGGAGATAGCCTAAATGGAGGATATCTTACGAGAACAGAATCCGTTACCTCAATCATACATTCAGTTTTGTCAGTAACACCAATGGTTTCCGAAAATGCATCGGTAAAAGACTGATACAACCTTCGAATACTCTCAGCCTGATCCTCAGGTAGATGTCTAAGGTCTAACGATATCTCACTCTGGGTAGGCGAAATAGATGACGATGACGCAGAATTACATTTTAAAAGAGGAATATTTACATTACTATTAAATTTGAATGTGCAAGACTTGCTCTGACGATCTAGCACAAGACCAGAATGCAACATGAAATCGGCCCCAATGTTACAGGGCAAGACAACTGTTTAGCAACAAACAACTTACTTTTCCAAGTACATTTCAAAATGCGAACTTTAGCAAAAATGAAGCCTACAATTTCTAAAGGTGAAAAATTTTCCAAAACGCATTTTATAGAAGACAAACAATATTCTGAGAATTTACAGCAGTCTGAGTACCACTCCTTAGAAATAATAGAGCTAACGCTTCCAGAATCTAATAACGCAGTGACTGGTTCATTATTAACCTCAGTTTTAATAAATGTCACGAATCCTGGGGCCTCAGAAGCAATTCTAAGGCATTCCCTTGGGCCTTCAAAGGATAAATTAGGAAGAGTATCTTCCTCGAAGGATTTGATGCACGACTTAGCGTGGGCTGACGCTCGTGAAGCTGAACTTGGTGAATCAGCCGACGGCGCTAGTCACTTCCTATAGCCTAAGTTAGAGGAGACAACACCAGAAGTAGAACAGGAAGGTGTGTTGTTAGGTGAAGTACAAGTTCTGGCCAGGTGGACGAACGATCCTGGGATGGGACTGCTCCATTACTAGTTTACCAGTTTTTGCCAGGGGACACTTATACCGAAGGTGTTCTGTCGATCCGCACGCATAACACTTGTGCGGAGGGTAGGTTTGGCGAGCTGGTGGCCGAAAACTGTTACATGATGGAGGGGGCTTCCTGGCGACTCCTAAGGTGTCAGAGTACCTCACTCCTTCGGCTGACACTGCCATTGCCTCAAGTTCAGAGAAGGTTTGAAGTCGAGAAGCAAAACATAAGTACGACCTGTGTGATGGAGAAATTCCTTCGACAATTGTCTGTATGATTTGATCTTCGGAAAACTGAAGAGCGAATACCCTCGTATAGAACTTTATGTCTTGGATAAAATCGGCCAAATTCTCGTCCAACCTTTGGACTCGAAAGTAGTACTTCTGTATTAGAGATGACATAGCTCTAGCTGGAATGAAGTTAGCCAGGAGATGGGAAAGAAGTCTTCAGTAGAACATCTGTCAGTTATTGCCTTCACAATTTCATCCGAGAGGACGTCTACAGTATATGGGTAAGTAATTTGGAGACTTTACGAACGAGCCAGAACGAACACCAAAGCATGATCCTGAAGTTTAACTAGGAATCTAAGAAAAGAAATTACATCGATAGTTGAATCTACCGAGAACTTGGAGATGTCCTTAAGCAACATGGCTAGGGGGTGGAGCAAGTTGCTAAATCCTGGCGAAATAATAGGGGACGGCATTGGAGTTTGAGGGGATTCAAAAGCTGCATTACTAATGAGGAAAGGTGGAAGTTGTTTTAGATGATTAGATACTTGTTCCGATGGGGCGGACGTTTGTTGTGTAACCGCCAATTTCCTACTCTCAGCTGACCTACTAGAATCCTCTTCCGTTGTTAAGTTAACAGTTTGAACATGGTCGCTTTTAGCACTAGCGGCCCCGGACAACAATTAGCTAACCCTTTTAGGCATGTCGGAACTTCCTTAGCATGATCATCCTTCAATTTTAGACAATAGGCCCCTAGCCCTATTGTAAAAATGGAACAGTCCAGCTTGAACACACTTAAGCTGATTGGTAGAAGGGTCACTTACTTCAAAGAAACTTACAACGGACGCTAGCTCAGTGGTATTATCAGTAATGGTGTACAGAGCCTCATCAATATTTTTCTCCCCAAATACCGGGATACACATGGGAAATTATAAAGATTCCTTAATTTCCGCAATATTTGCCGTAACGGTGCCACCGGACTGGACATTCCTAATTAAGACTAATAGATTAATTCCTCCTTGCGAAGGTATCCCGGTGCAAGGTCTCCTCGAGGACAGAACATCATGAGTGAAAAGCTGACAAAGTTTTGAATATTCCAAAAATGGAAAACATTTTTAGAGTTCGGCATCGAATCTTATGAGTAGCCGTCAAAAGGGGTTTTACCCATACCCATTCAACCACGCTGTGCTACCACTTTTACCGGAGATACCGTGGAACGCAGAAGTGAAAGAAAGTGCGGGCATGAATGGGTGGATATATAAAAGACGGAGGATTAATTTAAAATTTTAAAATTTATATTTCTTCCTTATATCTTCTGTTTCTTTTCAAATTTAAACAGGGTTAGAAAATACAATTAATAAGCTACAAGAGTTTAGCTCGTAAGCTTGAGTAACAATTTTAGAAAGGTATAGAATAATCAGATAACAATAATTTAACAATATGAGCTTGAAGCTTCCTAATAACAAATTTTTACATGAGTACTACTGCTCCTTTCAACCAACAGTCAAGGAGACGGATCTCCCATTTTTTACACCAGTAGGGACGAGCGTCTTTACTCTACGCAGTTACTTCCTAGGAGACTGTTCTCCAAAATTACAAGTACCAGGCCTAATAAGGCACCTACCCATATTTAACAAAACTAAACAGTAAATACTGTCTTATATGCACAACAGTCTGATTTACCTTAAAAGTAAAAGAATGAAATTGACTTTAACCGGGGTAACAAGTACCCGTACTATGTGGCCTTTGGTAAAAACGAAAGGTTAAAGTTACTGGCTGAAAATCAAAAGGTTAGGCGGCAAACACTTGCACTCCTTGAAAGTAACATGAACATACTTAAAACCCTATGTGGGCTCAGGGCCCGACGTTACGGTGGATAAACCCATACTACGGAGGTGACTAAATGGAGAAAAATATTTAAGTTACAGAATTACGAGATAGATTTTAAAAGTTACAAAATCGCAGTCACCTCGACAAAAAGTTGAAGGGGAATACAACAGGGTTTCGCTCTTTATTCGCTGTCTAGACTAGAGTCCTCAGACTTACATTAAATTTACCTACATTTGAAGTTTGAAATTTACATTGATGAAATAAAAGTTACATTACTAAAATTTGGAAACTTCCCCTCGGACTATCTTTCCGAGACTATTACATGTTTATAAACGGTCTGCCATTACCTTGAGCTGATGGGCCTTCCGAAGATGAATGAGGCAGCCTTTCCCCTTGCCTCCGCTACGTACACACTCTAGACTGGAGCGATCAGGAAAGACAACACAACCCGACATGGCACAGCATTTAAAGCGGAGAGGAAGGTTCCAATTTTCTCTGGGTCGAAACCCCGACACACCCCCAATTTTCATTGGACAATCAAATAAATATTAAAGCCGTGAGATGTTACTTAAATATACACATTTTCTAATTGGCCAACAAATTAAGTTGGCGGGAAGAGATAGAAGTGTTGATAACTTTAGAATACCAAAAACAACCAAGAAACAATTCAGTTTAAGAAACCTTGATGTACAAAATTACTTTGAAAATTAATAGTTCATCTTCGCCCTAGATGGCGCAACATAAGTTTATAGTAGCGACATCTGTCGAGAAATGTTCAAACTATTTCCGAAATGAGTTTCAGATTTCCTGTTATAGATGGCCATTTTCAAGGTGCTAATTTTAAATAATAATAATAATAATAATAATAATAATAATAATAATAATAATAATAATAATAATAACGATAATAATAATAGTTTTACGTTCCACTAAATATTCTTACCATTTCGAAGACGCTGAGGTGTCGGAATTTTATCCCGCCGACACGAGGCAGGCGTATTTGACCACTATCAAATACCACTGTTATGACCCAGTAGCCAATAATATTAATTAGGGCTCGGAAGTTGCAAATCTATAAATTGCCTAAAAAGATCTAAAAAAAGGACCTGGCAAAAAGGACGTAAAAATACTATCCATATTTGTTCGTCATTTTAGTGTAGTCCTGGAGAAAGAAATTGAAATTAGTTCAACTAGTATGATATTTGGCTCAACCACACCAGGGTTACAGAAATTGGAATTCGGAAATCGTACCTCAGTTGGCTTTGCAGCATATCACATTAGTCATCCCCAGGTTCTTACGTGTAAAGGGTCGTCGGTTTCCAGACAGCATGTTGTAAAACATCGAAAACCTTCTCTCCACATGAATGGATGATAAGGGTTCATACTTGGAGCAATATTTCACTTACCTTGCATATAGTTTGATACCCCTGATTTTCTCAAGCATCATTTTCATTTATTCATTTTATTTCATTTCATTTCATTTCATTTCATCTGCATTTCATTTTCTCTTTATTAGGGACAATTTTAAGACTTGTTGGATGAACTAATGAAGATTGGAATTGAGAATGGACAGTAAAAATATGGCTGAGAGAAGGCGAAGTTGCAAAGAAAGCCGTTAAGACCTTAAAAAAGGCTACAATAGGGCCAATAAGCCAAATAACGCCCAAAAGGCAAAAAAGGGCAAATGAAACACTGGCCGACAATGACCCTTCCTCAACTTCCAATCCATAATAATAATAATAATAATAATAATAATAATAATAATAATAATAATAATAATAATAATAATATATATTCGTTTACGGCCATTAGAGACCACGTTAGATAACAATTACATGTTTCTGGAAGCCTTCCTCACAGCCCAGAACTTCAGCATCCTCTCTCTGGCAGCCTGTCTTCTTTCGTCCGTCCACCCACGGTTAAGTTTTGGTTCGTCATGGAATCCCTGAAATCTGTCGATCACTGACCTAAACTTTGTTCGGTTTGAGATGTCTTCCGAATTTAGTCCCACCTGTCTGAGATCCTTTCTCACCTCCCTGAACCATTTGTCCGACACTTTAGGTCTGCTGTCTAGTATTGTGAAAATCCTTTTCGTTAGTCTCTTCTCATCCATTCTAAATAAATGCCCATATAATTTAAGTCTCCGTTTTCTCATGGACTCAGTTAGCCTTTCATTGTCTCGGTAAAGTTCTTCCCTTCCTCGCAGCCTATACTGTCCATCCACAATCTTTGGACCCATTATTTTGCGAAGGATCTTTCTTTCAAATTTCTCAGCTTCTCTCAGTCCCGCTTTTCCTGTCATTTGGAGGCATTCACTAGCATACAGACATTCCGTTTTAATCACTGTATTGTAGTGCTTTAGTTTAGCTCGCCTGGAGATGGTTTTCTTCTTGTATATAGGATATGTCCTACGAAAAGCCGCAGCCATTTTCTCCCGTCTGGTGTTGTTTGCTTCTCTTTCATTTGTTTTCAATTGCACTATTTCACCCAAATACTTAAAGCTAGCAACTCTTTCTATTTTACCGTGTTCTGTCTTCAGGTACCGAGGGGCTGTTTTGATGTTTGTTATATATTTAGTTTTTTCGAAAGAAATCTGTAGTCCTGCTTTTTCTGCTTGTAGTTTTAGAACATTCAGCTGTTCTATTGCTGTGTCAGTATTCCTAGATAGCAGCGCAACGTCATCAGCAAAGGCAAGGCAATTAATCATGACACCACTTTTTGACCCTCCAATGTATACTTGGTTAAGTAATCCTTTTCTGTCCAGTTCTTTTTCCCACTCCCGGATAATCTTCTCCAACACACAGTTGAAAAGAATTGGTGACAATCCATTACCCTGCCTGACTCCTGTTTTAATTTCGAACTGCTTGGAGTTCTCTCCCATGAACTTAACTTTCGAATGTGTCCCAGTTAAAGTCTGCTTAATAATTGCTGTTGTTTTGGCGTCAATTCCAAATTCCACTAATATATTGAATAGCACTTCCCTGTCGACTGAATCATACGCCTTTTTAAAGTCTACAAAAACGACTACCAGATCCTTTGAGAGATGATTCTCTAGTACACGTTTCAGACTCCAGATTTGATCAATGCACGATCTTCCCTTCCTAAATCCCGCTTGATACTCGCCTAGTTGATGATCCACTTGTTCCACAAGTCTCCTCTGTGGTGCTTTAGAGAGTGTCTTATAAGTTACAGATGTGATAATAATAATAATAATAATAATAATAATAATAATAATAATAATAATAATAATAATAATAATAATAATGTTTGTTTGTCCCACCCTTGTCCCGTTTCTCTGAGGTGAGATGAATCTGTCGTGGCGGTTTTTATGACCGGATGCCCTTCCTGACGTTAACCTCATCAGAGGAGTTAATGAGATGAGATGAATGACGTGATATATGATACTAGGAAGGGAGAGGGTGAAACCCGGTGACGGCACATAGCCTACTCCTGTCGAAAAGCACCAAGGGGTCTGCCAAAGGCTGAACGTCTCCATCCGACGGACGAATCACCATCAACAGCGACGTATGCCCTCGCTCCATATGAGCACTGCGGAGAGGTTTGGAATTTAACCCAGGCTTTAGGCACGCAATCTAGTGATTAGAAATTGTATTCCACCACCTCTCCTACCATGCCGGCCAACATTTTGATGGTGAGATTTTTTCGACCAACGGGACTCAAACCGGCTAAGCACAGTGTTAGACCGTTTAGACTTCAACGCCTTAACGATCATGGCCATTAGGTGGGCTAATAATAATAATAATAATAATAATAATAATAATAATAATAATCATGCACCTGTTGAAGATATTTTGATTTGACGTTATTTAGACTGGATGTCTACTCCGACGTTTCATTTTACTCTACCAGATGCCAGAGAGACCAAATCCCTGTAGGGCGATTTATGGCTGAGTTTTAATTAATTAATAACTTTGTCAGATAAACGTCAATTTTTTTACGATTTTTTACATGCCAACATCGTACAAAATGGATTGCAGAATGGACTCTTTTCCTTCCTTCAAAAATATGACTACCTCTGTCAGGTTTTAACCTTGAATCTTTGGATATGAAGACCAACATTCTACCATTGAAGTCCAGGAAGTAGGGATAGTGCTGAGACAATTTTTTTTCTTTTTTGTAATTTGCTTTACGTTGCACCGAAACAGATGGGTCTTATATGGCGACTTGGGATAAGAAAGGCCTAGGAGGGGGAAGGAAGGAGCCTTGGCATTAATTAAGGTACAGCACCAGCATTTACCTGATGTGAAAATAGGAAACCACGGGAAACCATCTTCAGGGCTGCCGACAGTGGGGTTCGAACCCACTATCTCCCGGATGCAAGCTCACAGCTACGCAGCACTAACCACACGGCCAACTCGCCCGGTGCTGAGACACTTTCGTTGGTATACATGTCTCAAACTTTATGTACCTCTGAGATTCTTCAGTGACCAGGTTTCGAATGGCGGTCACCGTGTGACAAGTATAGGAACGATAAGAAAGAGCTATGGCACCCTTTGGTCAAAATAGTTCGAATTTCTCCTTCTTTCACACCTTACGTCGGAGTGAGTCGCTACGTGGTTTGCGTCACGCAATAATGGGTTCGAAACCCATTCTTTCTTTCTTAATCTGCTTACCCTCCAGGGTCGGTTTTTTTCCCTCGGACTGAGCGAGGGATCCCACCTCAACCGCCTCAAGGGCAGTGTCCTTGAGCTTCAGACTTTGGATCGGGGATACAACTGGGGAGAATGACCAGTACCTCGCCAAGGCGGCCTCACCAGCTGTGCTGAACAGGAGCCTTGTGAGGATATGGGAAGACTGGAAGGGATAGATAAGGAAGAAGGAAGGAAGCGGCCGTGGCCTTAAGTTAGGTACCATCCCGGCATTTGCCTGGAGGAGAAGTGGGATACCACGGAAAACCACTTCCAGGATGGCTGAGGTGTGAATAGAATCCACCTCTACTCAGTTGACCTCCCGAGACTGAATGGACCAGCCCCCGTACCACTTTTCAAATTTCGTGGCAGAGCCGGGAATCGAACCCGGGCCTCCGGGGGTGGCAGCTAATCACGCTAATCACTACACCACAGAGGCGGACTGAACCCCATTCTTTGCAGCCCTAAAGATGGTTTTCGGTGGTTTCTAATTTTCACGCCAGATTAAATTCTGGGGCTTTGCTTTAATTATTAAGGCCGCGGCTGCTTCCTTCCCAGTCTTAGCCCTTTCCTATTCCCTCGTCCCCATAAGTCCTATCTGTGTTGTTGTGAATTATAGAAAATTGTAAAAAATACAAAACGGAAACAATGGTTACGTTGAACCAATATTGCCTTGCTAAATCAATGGTGGAATTTTCGACTCGTTATCCCAAGTTAGTGGGTTTGATCCAGGCTAAGGGAGTCGACTTTTGAAGTGCTGTCAAAAATGTTTGACACTATGTCATTGATGGTAACTGGTACGCTAAATCTCTGCTGCCAGATTCAGTGTCACTTGACAAAATTAAATCACGTCAGTCGTTAGATATGTCAAGTAGAAATTCGCTTTCCTTGAATGGACAACAACACAATGAAAATGACAAAACTGGTAGGAAGGACGCCTGTTAGATGGCACCGAGCTCAATAGCTGCAGTCGCTTAAGTGCGGCCAGTATCCAGTATTCGGGAGGTAGTGGGTCGAACCCCACTGTCGGCAGCCCTGAAGATGGTTTTGCGTGGTTTCCCATTTCACACCAGCCAAATGCTGGAGCTGTACCTTAATTAAGGCCACGGCTGCTTCCTTCCCGGTCCTAGCTCTTCACTGTCCCACCGTCGCCGTAAGACCTATCTGTGTCGGTGCGGCGTAAAGCCTAAAACCAATATAAAATCTGCAACATTTTAGCTAAGCCAAACGATTATTATTCTTATGTCGATCCAAGGGTTATGGTGGTTTATTCATATCATGTTGTATGGCTGTATGGTACTTGGACTTCATCTGAAGTACATCCTTAAAATATAAAGGGTGGGGAAATGGAATGTGCTCCTAATGGCAACCGGTGATGTTTCTTTCTTGTGGCGGAAACAAAGAAGTGTTGCCTGCTTTCACATTGAAGTTACCTTATGAGGTGCATTTAGAAACATGACTAATACTTATAAAGTATTCTTGATTTAATAGTTAAGCTAACAACAAAAGATTCATGGTTATAAAGTTCTTAACATGACATCCTTTCATTTAAATTCTAATGTTAACCCACTCAAAGCCAAACAGCCCCAAGTGCCAAGAACATATTTCTCTATTATTTTTCTCATGTATCATCAGTTATGAGTTAATATACGATCTTGCTAACAAACCTGAGAACGAGGTGGTATTAAAAATATCTTTCTACATATCACGCAATTTGTGTTAGAGAAAGAAACATAATTTGTTGGAAAGTGAAGGATTAATAATAAGGTATGATTTGTTTAAGTTTTTCAGCTTTCATAAATAATACCAAATTATCAACAGTTCATTAAAAGAATAGTAAGTTATAACTCATTCTCCACCCCAAACGTTTAGGTTTGTTTTTTATCGGGAAGAATTAAGATCACTAGTATAGTCTTTCTTCTTTGCACTCATTACTCACCTGGCAGTTGAATTAGCAGCCAAACCAGGGGGGCAGGAAGGAGCAGCGTTGCCAAACCAGTCACTCTAGAGGACCTTGCGAAACCATTGGATTTATTGTTCTGTGTCCATCAGGTGCCTAGATCTTTTCTAACACGACAAAGATGACTTATTAAGGAAACATATTTTGTTGTTGTTGGTTTTACGTCGTACCAGCTCTAAGAGGTGACGATGGGATAGAACAGGGCTCGGACTGGGAAGGAAGCGACCGTGACCTTAATTAAAGTACAGAGAGATCCGATTCCGATTCCCGCGTCGGATTAATTCCTCTAGCTCGGGTGCTGGATGTTAACATTTTGATATATGTGCATCGCATCATACTACAAACGCCCACATAAATACACAATAGTGAGTCCATTCACATATGGCCGGCGTCAAGAAAGGCAATCGACAGTAAAACTGGGACAAATACACATATAGTGCCGTAGTTGGGAAAAGGCCAAGAGGATGACGATTATGAAAAAGAATTAGAAGATGATCTCCCGAATGCAAACTAACAGCTACACAACCCGAACGGAGGAATTAAACTCGAAAGTTATTGTTTCATTAATATTACATAAATATTTACAAAGTACTTGCGTTGTTATTATTACTATTATATTCTAATTTTATTATTTGGCGGGCTGAGTTGCTCAGACGGTTGAGGCGCTGGCCTTCTGACTCCAACTTGGCAGGTTCGATCCTGGCTCAGTTCTCTGGTATTTGAAGGTGCTCAAACACGTCAGCCTCCTGTCGGTAGATTTACTGACACACGAAAGAACTCCTGCAATGCTAAATTACGGCACTTCGGCGTCTTCGAAAACCGTAAAAGTAATTGGTGGGACGTAATGTCAATAACATTATTATTATTATTATTATTATTATTATTATTATTATTATTATTATTATTATTCCGGGGATACCGTGGTGGACAGAGGTGAAAGAAGGTGCGGGCATGAATGGGTCTATCTAAGACAGTCAAAAGATTAATTAAAAGCTTAAAATTAGCATTATAACTCCTTTCTAGGTTATCCTTTGCTTTTTCAAAGACAAATTCAGGTACAAACGTTCATAAGATAGGGTAAAAATTTTAGAATATGGAATAACAACAACCTTGAGTTTGAAGCTCCCCAAATAGGCATTCTCCATAAGCACTGCGGCTCCTTTCAAAAAACAGTCAAGGGGACGAACGTCCCAATTTCTTTTATAAAGTATTCAAAATATACAATGTTTCAAGAGCACCTTTTACTCCACAAAATTATCTAGGAGACTTGTTTTACTAGTTG
This sequence comes from Anabrus simplex, assembly GCF_040414725.1. Taxonomy (NCBI): domain Eukaryota; kingdom Metazoa; phylum Arthropoda; class Insecta; order Orthoptera; family Tettigoniidae; genus Anabrus; species Anabrus simplex. The sequence continues at coordinate 1,131,544,136 of NC_090265.1, read as the reverse complement.
CTTTACGTCGCACCGACTCAGATAGGTCTTATGGCGACGATAGGACAGGGAAGGGTTAGGAGTGGGAAGGAAGCGGCCGTGGCCTTAATTACGGTACAGCCCCAGCATTTGCCTGGTGTGAAAATGGGAAACCACGGAAAACCATTTTCAGGGCTGCCGACAGTGGGGTTCGAACCCACGATCTCCCGAATACTCGATACTGGCCGCACTTAAGCTACTGCAGCTGTCGAGCTCGGTTCTAGGAGACTACTCTCCAAATCCTATATCACACCGGCCTTCCAAAGACACCATTTAACCATTACAGAGAAGGAGCGTCTTTGCTTTATTAAAAGTTTACACCTGGAAACCTAGTTCCAGAAAGGTCCAGGCCTACCAAAGGCACACAACCTACATTTTACAATTCAAACACTATTTGTCTTAGACACTCAACAGTCTAACCTCTTAACATAAAATAATGTTGAATTTGACAGGGGTATCGAATACCCATTCTACCGGGCCTTTGTGGAAAACAACAGGTTAAAGTCACTGGCCCAAAAATCAAAATGGTATGGAGGCGGACACTTACACTCCTTGAAATTTGCAATTAAAAGATTAAAACCCTATGTGGGCTGCTGGCCCGAAGTTACAGAGGCTAAGCCTAAACTACCGAGGTAACTAGGTGGATTTAAATATTAAATTACAAATATTTTAAACTGAAACAAGTTACAAAATCATAGTCACTTCAAAATCAAGTTGATAGGGAACACGAGAGAGTATCACACTCTCTATTCCCTGACTTCGGCTAAGTTCTATTGACTTGTTTGAAAGTTACATTTTAGAAAATTAAAGTTACATTAGTAAACATGGGAAAACTTTCCCTCCAGCTAGCTTTCAAAGACTATCACTTAGATAGGACTGTCATTACCTTTGAGCTGCTGGATTACTGTGCGATGGACGAGGCTCTCCGCCTCCTTTATAAACACACACACTGAAATGAAATGAAATGGCGTATGGCTTTTAGTGCCGGGAGTGTCCGAAGACATGTTCGGCTCGTCAGGAGCAGGTCCTTTCATTTGACACCCGTAGGCGACCTGCGCGTCGTGATGAAGATGACATGATGATTAAGACGACACATACACCCAGCCCTCGTGCCAGCGAAATTAACCAATGATGGTTAAAATTCCCGACCCTACCGGGAATCGAACCCGGGACCCCTGTGGCCAAAGGCCAGCGCGCTAACCATTTAGCCATGGAGCCAGACAACACACACACTAGACTGGAGCGATTAATAAGACCCTGTGGTCGAAAAAATATGCCAGCTTTTTATACCCGAGAGGAAAGTTCTAGAGAGCTCTGGGATAAGGTCCGACACACCCCAATTCTTATTGGGTACTTAAATAGATACACAAAATTTTCTATTGGCCAACATCCAAAGTTGGCGGGAAGAGATAGAAGTGTTGCAAACTTTGACGCAGCAAAAACAAAGAATAATGAACTCAGTGTAGTAAACTTTAAAATAAATAAAAAATACTTAACCATTTTAATAATTCCTGTCCACACCAGAGGGCATAACGTCAGTTTTTAGTAGAGACATCTGTTGACAAAAGTACAGGCTTCTTGCGCTAATTGGTGCCAGTTTTAGATTTAAGATAGCATTTCCGAGGTCAACTAAGGACCTCGTCATTTCAACTGTTTCCTTTGAGCTTTAATGTTGGTCCAGTATTCCTTCATTCGTATACGGCGTTGCTCCTTTCGCTCTTTCGACCATGCCTTTCCAGTTTTCAGCTTCGGCTTTGGTTCGAAACTCTGATGTTCTTGGAGTGTTTTCTTAAGTGGGTCACGCTCCTGGATATCTTCAAATGAGATCCCAATCTCCTGCAGATCTTTCTGTACCTCACTGAACCATGCCCCCTTGCCTTTTTCTCATGGAGGAAAGTGAAAATGCGGTTGGTTAACCGTGTTGACTTCATTCGGGCCATGTGTCCATAAAAAAGTAATCCTCCTTTTTTGAATCACGTCGGTTATTTTCTCCACATGCGAGTACAACTCCTGACTGTGCCGTCTCCTAAACTCACCGTTGTCTTCGACAGGACCTAAGAGTTTCTTCAAAATCTTTCGTTCATTGGCCTCCAATTTCTCCATCATGCCTCTTTTATTCATGGCGAGACATTCCGCTGCATATACAGCCTCTGGTCGGATGACAGTACAATAGTGTTTGATTTTTGCATTCAGAGATATAGATCTTTTGTTACAGACATTTTAGTCAGATGGTAAGCCATTTCCGTTTTATTCATGCGTGAAGCAAAGGCTTCTTTTTCGGACATGTTAGGTTCTATCCATTCACCAAGATACTTAAATTTTTCAACCCGCTTGACTTTTCCTTGAGTCCCTTCTAGCTCACTTGGTGCCAGTTTGATGTTTGTAATGAATTTAGTTTTCTCAAAGGAGATTTGGAGGCCCGCCTTTGCAGCTTGTGTTTGAAGCTGGTTGATCTGCTTCGTGGCCACATCTGAGGAATCAGCGAAAACCGCGAGATTGTCTGCAAATACTAGACAGTCAATTGAAAGGTTCTTGTTCTTGTGGCCTAGTCTGACTCCGCTTTCGACTCCTTCATAAGTCATTTCTCTGCGCCATTCACGGAAAACTTTCTCAAGGACGCAGTTGAACAACAGAGGTGAGAGACCATCTCCTTGCCTAACTCCTGTCCGTATTTCAAAGGCATCTGAAGTCTCTCCTCTGCACTTCACTTTTGGTGTTGGTGAGAGTCTGTTGGATGATCACTCTTGTTTTACCGTCCAAGCCAAATTCCTTTAAGATCTGAATTAGGGTAGTTCTGTCAATTGAATCATAGGCCTTCTTAAAGTCGATGAACGTTACTACGAAAGGCTTGCTCCTTGGTTTAAGATATGAGAGGACAGATTTCAGATTCATAATCTGTTCCTCACATGACCGTCCTTTCCTGAAACCTCCTTGGTAATCACCCAGCTCTGGATCTAGCTATTCTTCTGCCCTGATTTGAAGAGCTTTCGAGAGAATATTGTGGGTTATAAGTAAGAGAGAGACGCCGCGATAGTTGTTAACATCCGATTTGTCGTTCTTATGAAGTGGGTGGATTAGGGCAGATGTCCAGTCACTTGGAAGTCTTTCATTATTCCAGATTTCATGTATGATGTCCGTTAATTTCTCCACTGCATTGTCACTAGCAAACTTCCACAATTCAGCTATTATCGAATCTTCACCCGGTGCTTTATTGTTCTTCAAAGATTGGATAATCTGTCTGATTTCCTCTTTCGTAGGTGGAGCTTATCTGGGTGGACTTGTATTTTATCTACTAATGTGAATCTGGATATTGGGGCCTACCAGTTAAGAAGGGATTCGAAGTATTTTGCAAGAATCCGGCAGTTTTCCTTGTCGTTATGGGCTAGTTTTCCATTGGAATCCTTGAACTGTAGGCCATTGAGCCAGCTGGTGTTTATCAAAAGCACGTTCAAAGCTGCGGATGGTTTTTGCTGCACACTTTCTCTCATTCAAGAAGTTTGTCCAGTTGTCTCGGTTCTTTAGCGAGTTCCATCTCTGCCAGGCGAACTGTCTTTGCCTTATCACTGCATCGCATTCACTGTTCCACCAAGCATGCTTCCTGGGCTTGGTAAGCTGAACCGTCTCTTTATAGCTGTTTTGACCAGGTTCTCGCGTAGTTGTTCCCAGTTCTTTGCATCCACGGATTGTAGTTCCTGCGTGAACTCATCGTTAGATCCTAGTTTTTCTCTATCAAATCTTTCAATATTTTTGGCTCGAACTCTCCTTGTGTTTCTCGGGAGCAGTTTGATTCTTATCTTGATAGATAGTGATCTGAGTCCAGTTTTGCATGTCTTAGGACTTTCACATTCTGAATTTCTCTTTGAGCCTTCCGTGCGATCGCAACATGATCAATTTAGAATTGACCAAAGTGGTGATTTGGGGATTTCCTTGTCTTCTGTTTCTTGGGCAGGTGTTTAAAAGCAGTAGACTTCATTACGCGGTTAAATGCCTTACACAGCTCTATTAGCCTTTCTTTGTTCTCTGGTGAGTAGGATAGTTTCCAACGATGTTTCGGAACTTTCTCTCTTTGCCTACCTGTGCATTTAAATCTCCAAGCATGATTATGGTATGTTTGTCTGGAATCTTGGATAAAATCTCCTCAAGTTCTTCCCAGAATCTATCAGTTCCCTCCAGGTCTCTCTTGTTCGTTTGGTTGATCGGCGCAGGAAAGTTCACAATAGTATATATTCTGTTTGTGCTTCGAAAGGACAGAGTTGAGACTCTGATATTCACAGAGGTGAAATTTGTGATTGAGTCCAGAATCATTTTGTTGACTACAAATCCTGTGCCGAGGTGGGGGACAGTTTGTATGACACGTTCACCAGGTGTAAACTTCACATTCAAAGGCCTGCTCATCTGTAAATCTCGTTTCCTGAATTGCTGCAATCAAAATTTGCTGTTCCGATAGGATATCTGTGAGCTGTTTCAGTTATTATTATTATTATTATTATTATTATTATTATTATTATTACAACAATTATTTACACAACAGTGTTTAAAATAAACCAAGCATATAATATTCACGAAGGATTATTTTTCATACCCTGAAGTTATACTTGATTTGGTTTATGGTAACTATGACCACGGCGGAATACACGAATGCGCTATATGGATGTGGATAATACTGTATATGTGTCTTTTTGATCAAATCCTCCGAAAAAATATTATAAAAAGAAACTGTACTTTATGTTAAAACTAGAGTCCCGACTATCCGGCCATCCGTTATATAACCGCCTTTTTCTTTCTTTCCTTCTTTCTTTCTTTCATTTAATTTTTTATCTTTACATGAAGGGTCTTCAAGTACGGAGGTACGTTATGCAGAACTGTACTGTATTCTACTTAAAAGTAAGATACGTTGTGGATGATTGTGCTTCCATAATAATTATTTGTCCATCTGCGTGAATTATTGTTGAATTGTTGACGGAAATAGTACCTTGCTCTTCCTGACAACATATTCTTCATAATCACATCACAAGAACGTAAACATTTAGTGATACAAACTTTACATTACATAAAAGTAATGCAATAACATTTAAAAAATAGTTTCACGTTAGTAACAGCTTTGGTTTTAGTTGCTCACTGTGTTTGAGTTTTACCTTTCTTTGTGTAACTTGAAGAGTGAACATTTCGTGAAGAAAAGGTCGTTTATAAAGAAAAAATGTTGTAATTTCTATGAATACTAAACTGAAAGCTGCATGATGCAATGATGTTGGGGAATATTGAATAAAGTTGTCTGAAGAATTAGGGGTGGTGACATGCACTATCGGGGACAGAAAAAGAAAACGTTTAGAAGTAGAGAAGGAGTGAGTGTTCAGCAAATGCTTCAATAAGTGGACTGATAGACAGAAAGAGGATGACGAATATGTATAATAATAATAATAAGAAGAAGAATAAGAAAAGAAGAAGACGAAAATCTTCCAAATGCAATGTAAATGAATAATTGTGAGCAAGTCACGATTCGGTAATTTCATAAATATGGGACCAATGCAATGAATGGTCATTGAAAAGATGCGAGCATCAATTTGTAGGTGAAGCAGTATTTTTGTGGTTCTCACAGCAAAGGGATAAATGGGTCCCTATAACAGTCTTCTCCTTTGTGCAAACGAAAGCTTGGTTCCCACGCTCATCCGCTCAAATCAAACTAAGACAGGCAATTATATTTAGCACATTGGATCAGTTCGGAGCACACAGTAAATAATAACAACATTTTTAGTTACTTTAACTTCGTCAAATTACGTTCATAAGAGTAATTATCGTCATATTTTCATACCTTGGCAGGCCTGCTTCATGCCGCGTTTCTTCTTATAAGGGTGAACATGTGAATCCCCAGACAGTATTCGAGTCGTTCTATCCCGGCCTAGCTTGCCTTATCCCGCTTCGAGCTCCAAGCTACCTTTCCCGCCTTTACAGATTCGAAACCCGGTACAGCGCTCCTGATGTGTCAAATGCTAACTCTGGCACCATGAAACGATATGGTTCATTATAGCGGCTGCATATACATTACATTCCTCCGGTGTAGTCACCCTTAAAGTTTATTACATTTTTCCAAATATCGGGAAGCCGTGGGGGACTGTTGACAAAGCGTTCTCTGTTAATGACAACAGTGGAGCGTCCTACAGCCCGGAGTACAGATGCCACGTCAGGAAATCGGCTGCATCGGAGAGTTTCCTTCAACTTCAGAAACAGGTCGAAGTCACAAAGACTCATGTCTGGTGAGTTACGGAGAGTTTTGCATGACCTCTCAATGCAACCGTTGCAATAAGAGCTTGACATTGTTTGCGACATGGCGACGTGCGTTGTCATGCAACACGATAGGGCGATCGTCTAGCAATAAACGTGGCCGTTTGCGCAGCATAGGCGGACGCAGATGTCGCTCCAGAAATCGGCAATAGTAGTCACTGTTGGCGGTTTTCCCCTAAGGCATAGCATACGTAAGAATAACACCCTCGTAGTTGTATACCACGATCAGCATAAGCTTCACCCGACTGGGTTGCTGTCGAAATTTCTGTGGACGTGGCGAACCTGGGTGACGCCATTCATTCGATTGACGCTTTAATTCAGGCTCTTAGGTTCATGCTCACGTCTTATCAATGGCGACAATACTCGTATGCTGAATACATGCGTCTCCTTCGATGCCGCATCTGTCTAGGTGGATGCCAGCCAGTGCATACTGGTGCCATTTCTGTACGTCGGTGATTTGTTTTGGAACCCAACGGGACGCTATTTTTCTCATGTTAAGGCGTTTCGTCAGTGTGTTCCACACCGTTTGATGACTAAGAGCGACGTCTACGGATAATTCCCGGACAGTCTATAGATGGTCCGCGGAAACGAGACCACTCACGATGTCAATTTGATCTTAAGGTGCAAATCCACGGTCTTACTTTGACCCGGACGAAACGCCTTATCCTATACGGCATTGGATCCTCGCCAGCAGCTTCAAGTAATCCTCAATGACATTAGGATGCATTTTTTCCATGGACAACCTCGATTTTAATCCACGAACGCTGATTGCCTTTCGAAAACATGCTTTAGAGCGGTGAAATCGACAATCTTCACTTCAGCGATACACAGCAACAACACTCTCAACTAAATGCCCGCAAATGCACACTACACAAGGTCAGCCTAGGGAGGTCAAGATAAGAATGGTACTTATTGAGCCGCTATATTGGGTCTTCAAGTGAGTGTAACCAAAGGCAAGTGTATTCAAATTTGGAGGATTTAGATACCAAACATTGAAATAAAAACAAATCAACAGCTATTATACATGTAGAATTTACTTCGGCATCTATTTTTCTTGTACATACAACTTTAGAACACTTAAAATACAATAATACATCCAAAGTTATTTGAATAGGAAGAAAATTAAGAGAACATGAATTTCATATTTTGAAAAACAAGAATCAGAAGAAGTGCTCATATATTCTCTTTTACTTCCATACAGCTTGGTGTTACTGTGCTTCTTATTGCTATCATGTGTTAAAATACGTAATCTCATTGACAGAAGCATAGAAATCTGCACGGTCCCTCTATAATATTACGATTACCTGAAACATTTAACTTAAAGTAGGCTACTTAAAGACAGTTGTAGTAAATTACATTAAGCATTTCCTTTATTAAGAAAGTAGTTACTGGTAATACGTTTCTGAAAAGTTATCCGAGCATATTGTCAAAGTTGAGTGCATTAAATTATGTTTGCCAGCAGTTGTTATCCATTCATGCGGTAATTTCTGTGTGTTCTGAGGCAAAAATACTTTTCACATATACAACCAGAATGTTGTTCTTAGCTACTCTTACTAATTTATGGATAACCCATGCAACTAAATAGTACGAAGTTGTGGTGGCGGTGGTTGTGATTATTGTTTTAAGAGGAAGTACTACTGGACAACCATCCGCTATTAAAACTAATCACAGGGGGAAAATGGAAGGGATATGACACTTCGAAAATGAAGGTATCTGCCAAAGAAAGACAAAGGCCCTGAAGTTCATGAAAATTAATGACTCCCTAAGCCTCGAATGCTCCAATAACGCCGGGGTTGGGATAGAAGAAGCGTTGACCAAGGAAGATCAGATGGGATTGAAAAAGGTGAGGAGCTTAGCACAAATAATTGACAGGAATGCCAGGACTCAGCTAAGGGCCTCGTGGTCATCAACATTCGCTCCCAAGTTAAAAGTATCTGGGGCCCCTTTTAGTCGCCTCTTACGACAGGCAGGAGATACCATGGATGTATTCTACCATTCCCACAAATTGATACAAAGCCGGCATCTGTATTATGTCAGCATCATTTGAAAACTGGTGATCATAATTTGTATGGCTATAATCTTCAGTTGGCTTTTGGCAAGAAAAAAAATTCAGGGTAATACTCATCATCATCATCAGAAGAAGAAGAAGAAGAAGAAGACCGAGCAAGTGGCTGTGTGGTTTGAGTGACGTAGCTATCAACTTGCATTCGGAAGGTGAAGATGGTATCGCTTCCTTCCAACTCCTAGCCCTTTCTTATCCTATCGTCTCCGTAACACGTAAGTGTGTCGGTGCAACGTACAGCAGATTGTAAAAAAGAAGAAGAAGAATGTTAATATGTGAATATTGGCCTGCACTTATCATTCGAATTACACGTCTCACTTTCAAACGATGGTATAACACTTGTGGTAGATAACTGTGAATCAGTTTGGGTGGGGGTGGTAGAATAACGTCCACGGTATCGCCTGCCAGTTGAAAAATGTGGCTAAAAGGGCCCCAGGGTCTCTTAACTTGAAAGCGAGGGTTGGCGACCACGGGGCCCTTATTTGAGTCCTGGTATTTTTCAATTAAATGTGCCAGGTTCCTAACTTTAATTTTTCCTACATAGCCTCCCTTGGTTAGTGTAACGGTTCAAATCCCGTTACAAGATGATATCTGTATTTTTATGATTTTATCTGTATTATTATTATTATTATTATTATTATTATTATTATTATGCCAGTATTATTATTATTTTATCTGTGATATTATTACTATTATTGTAATTATCATTCTTATTCAATTCAATTTTGCAATGCTTGTCGCTTGCAGGATTGTACTTAGATGTATGCATATATACGTATGTGAAGAATAACACTCAAGTCATGTACAGTGAGAATTGTTATATATCAGATGTTGAGTGTGACATCCTTACATTGTGCAATACTGCTGGTGATTCTGACAAGTCATCGCCACGTCATGGCTACGTCATCGTGAGCATTTAGCAATGCGCTCAGAGACTCAGCCGCCCCAGGGGATTTCACCATTACATGTAATACTTGTCGCGTATGTGGGAGTAGGTCATGGTAAATGAAATGTCGTATGGCTTTTAGTGCCGGGATATCACAGGACGGGTTCGGCTCGCCAGGTGCAGGTCTTTCTATTTGACTCCCGTAGGCGACCTGCGCGTCGTGATGAGGATGAAATGATGATGAAGACAACACATACACCCAGCCCCCGTGCCATTGGAATTAACCAATTAAGGTTAAAATCCCCGACCCGGCCGAGAATCGAACCCGGGACCCTCTGAACCGAAGACCAGTACGCTGACCGTTCAGCCAACGAGTCGGACTAGGTCATGGTTATTTCTGGAGATTACGTAGGTGTGCCATGCAACGTCTATAAAAGGTGGTTGCATATTGTAGCGTCAGTCATTAGTTAAACGGAAGCAGTACAGTGAAGAAGCCAAAATGGATAAGTGAACAGTCATTATTCAATTGGAAGCAGAAACCACAGTTGGTCGGAGAGTGAACGAAGATGGAGTGGCCTCAGTCAGTCAACGGGAGCCAATAGTTAAACGGAAGGTGAAGAGAGAAGAAGTGGATGGTGAACTGATGGACACAGTTGCAAAGAAGTGATACCATACAGACTTACAAGTCATATGATATGGAGAAGAAGCAGTCACATGGATACATTACCAAATTAGGCGTGACACACCTACAGTAAACACCAGATTTAAGGAATACGTCGTAATTACACTAAAAGTGTTGAAGGTACAGTCAAGTGAAACAGTGAGGGATATATTTTGTATAAATTGTTAAATGTCCGGTCAAGAAGAATTCAAATTCATGCCTAGTTTCTTTCAGTTGCAATGTCATAATTTCATATTCTCATCTGTTTTATCGTAACACGACTCACTATTTTTTATATAGTATTTAAACAATATATTTTGTTCTATCAAACGAATTCATAGTTTTATTTCAATGACAGTAAAATATCTTAACCTCAAAATTAATGGGGAAACCGAACGCCAATCTCCTTTTCCCAGAACTTATATGGTATGTTGTCAAAAGTAAGCTTATTACCCCACACCCTAGAGATAGTCAAGATTCTCATTCTATTATTGCTGCACTGAGTGGTAGCTGGCGCCCTTCAAATAATGTATGTGTAAGTAAGCAGGTAACAAGTAAGTGTGAGTCCAGGGTTCGACGATTGTGTATTTTATTTAATGAATGTTAATTTTCATAATTTCCATTTTAAATGCAGAATTCCAAATTTTTCAAGTTAAAAGCAGATTTGTATGTCTTTCAAGTAAGTAACCGAGTCACGAACATGTTTACATTAGTTAACTCGAAAAAGATAACACGAATATTATTATTAGACCTATACAGTTCCGGCTACCTTTGTTGCTTCTTTTTTAAAAAAAATCTTTGTTTGGGAAGTTTCCCAGAACATTTTTGGGATGGAATTCCAATTCCACTTGTGTGTTTCCGTTCATCTACCCTCTTCTGTTCATACTGCGATTCATTAAAATTATATCAAAACGAAATACGTAAGGGAACTCATAAATAAATAAAAATCGTTCATATAAACATATGATTCTTCAGGAATAATTTCAATGTAATTACTTATTAACCTTGAACAAGACAGAATTATAAAGTGTAGGTTGCCTGGAATGTTGTACCGCACCCACCAAGCTCATCATAGCTTATCACTGGAAAGCGAAACACTCTAATCCCGCCAGTTAACTTGTTCTGACAGTTAGATGTTGCGCACTATTCTACTTTCCTTAAAAAGAAACAAATATATTTCACATTTTCACATCGGGCTCACATCATAACGATGCTTAAGACTCAATATGGCCGTCTCCGTAAAGGATTGTGGTAACGTGACCAGATCTTCCTAGACTGACCTTGACACTACACATCGACAACAGCGCCACCTGCCCGCTCCCATATCTTACTTGCGCATACGCGATCTCCTGCGAACGTCTCGACTGCGATGCTACTACTTTATCTACAGCCCTCGTATTTAACATGTCAGTATTTTGCAACAAGGATTGGGAAAGGGCTACGATTAGGAAAGTAGCGGCCGTGGAGTTGATTAAGTTACAGCGCCATTTGTCTGGCGTGAAAATGGGAAACCACAGAAAACCGTCTTGAGGCTGCTGACGATGGAATTCGAACTCGCCATCTCCCGAATGCAACCCGGTTGCCATGTGACCCTAACCACGCAGCCAACTGTTAATGCTGTGGATGGAAGTTGTACATAGTCGTCGACTCTGACTCAGGTCATCGTTTTCTTTCCCATCAAACTGGCAACAGAGGATGAGACGCACTAACTAGCTGGAGATGACATTTAATGTTCTCTCACATTTCATTGCCTGACCTTGAGCTAATTGTGTCGACTAATTGTCTGTTTGCCTGCAGGTGAAGGAGGTCACACCTAGTAGTTAATGGGATGGATAATGAAGATAATGATAAAGAGAACGAAATGGTGTCCGTGTTCCACACACCTTGTTTGTATTATTTATGAGCGCCGAGTTAACTGATTAGACGCATCATTCTCTTTAGAGAGGCGTTACAAAACTGAGCCGTGAACAAACAAACTAGGCCGGACTTTCGACATTGAGAAGCGTGGTTTTCCTCATGGGTCTTAAGGGTCGTATTCAAGAACAAGACTTTGAGGCAAAGCCAATCTTGTACCCACTAAAGTCACCATATTCCTATTCACAGTCGAGGCTTTGCGGAAAGCAGACTTTGGCCGAGACTTTACTTCAAAGTCGCCAATGGCCTGTACTTCGACTTCACAAAGTCGACTGTGGAGGATAATACAATGGCGGATATTCTAAACATATTTCAGTTAATGGAATATCTTGAAGACGTCCAGGAGATTATCCAAGCCGCACATACTCCACGTCAAGTTATACAAGATGCTCAAAACCCGATTGAGTTCTACAGGGACAGCGAATTCAAAATTAGGTAGAGATTCGAAAAATGAGCTGTATTATCTTCGTGATGTTCAAAGTTGACGTACTAATGACAGAAAATTAAAGATGGCTACCTATTCCTCCAATCGTACAACCACTGATTGCTTTAAGAAATTATGCCACGGTTAAGTGTGAATTACTGGACTATTAATCTGTTATGTATTTTTTATAATGCTTTATCACGTTTACATTGAGGTTAAGCGAAATAAATAAGCTCAAGCTTCTAGTTATAGGCCTAATTTTTTTCAGGCAATTTTCAACTACCTTCTGTTGACTGATGACGCGTAGCAGTAAGCAGAATAATTAGAACGGTATCTGTACTGACTGCCAGGAAAAGACTTCAGTTTGTCAAGTTTTACATAAGCTGAAAATCCTTTTCTTTTCTCCCATGATTGAGCAAGAAAGCACGAAAAATCACGATACGCTAGGCCTGATCAAAAATGTTCGATCATGTATCCAATAGATGGAAGATAACATCACATTCTTGATGCAAAGGTCTCAATCAGCTGACTGGGCGAGAGGGGGGGGGGGGGGGCAGTACGAGAGTTTTGGACATAGCGTTTTAGGCAGGAATAGTGACCAGCGTATTATAAAGTGTCTTTTAGCTGCTGGTAATGAAGCGATGATGCTCTATTGCGTAGCGCATGGATTCAAGGAGACTTTCAAAAAAGGATCTGGCATTTCTTTTCACGAGTAAGTTAATATTTACCTATATTAATCTGTGGTTTCTTAGACAATCACAAACTATGATGATTTACGAGGTTTATATATTTCATGAAGTCGTTGCCAGGTGTCTGTAGAATACGTACAATTACGTGAATTTATTTTATTGGTACAGTTCCAGTTTCCCGGATACTGTTATTTTGAATATTGTGCTTTAGTTGATCTCAGTTTTCCTGCTGATGAGACAAGTAAAAAGCAATGGTTACCTAGTTGCATTAAGAAGGGAGAATTTCTGGCCTGGAAAGCATTCAATATTATGCTCTAAGCATTTTCACCGGAATGTTTTGATAATAAGGCTTTTGGCGTGGGAGTTAATCTGAAGCCAAATTCGGTATCAAAAATTTTTAATTTTCCACCCCACCTTTTACCAGCATGTTTTCCTATTTGTAGGCCTACTTGAAATATGGTATGTGCATTAGTTTATGGTGGGCTTTACACTAAGACTAATTTAGCAGGTGGCAGTGGAGTGATATTTTACCTGTGTTGCTTTTTATGCATCTATTTATTATTATTATAATTATTATTATTATACAATCTTCCTGCAACAGCTGCAGGTTGCCCAAAGACAAAGAGTACCTTCACAACAATAATGGATGTGGATACAATAGATAATGTTATGAAAGTAGCATATTATAAAACAAGCCGGATTTGTCATACAATATTAACGCTTAAAAAATTCTGTGCATAAGAAATTATACTAAAAGTCAGAGACTAGAAGTCAGAGACAGATTTTTTCGCGATTTGCAATAACCACAGTTTTCTGAGCAGTTTGCAACAAATATCAAGATTCTAACCCAAACAATGTTTTTAGATTTAATACTTAAAGTTTGGACGTATGGATGTCTTGCTTGGAGTAAAAGTCCTATTTGGGACCGATGACTGCGATGTTGGAATCTTCCAAACGATAATAATAATAATAATAATAATAATAATAATAATAATAATAATAATAATAATAATAATAATAATGCCGTGTGGCTTCTGCAGATGCCTGGTGCAGGTCATTCGAGTTGACGCCCTATAGGTAACCTTCTCGTGTGTGAGGATGGGGCACTACCCACCTGTACTATGAATTCTAATGATGGCAGCAAAAACACCCAGCCCCCGAGCCAGTGCAAGTTAAAATACACGACACTGCTGGGAACTGAATCCGGGGCCCCTTGGCCAGAAGGCCAGCACACTATTAATTTAACCATGGAGCTGGTATTATTATTATTAATAATAATAATAATAATAATAATAATGATAATAATAATAATAATCAAAAGCGAACGGCTCCATGGCTAAATAGTATGCTGGTCTTTGGTTTAAGGGGTCCCAGGTTCGATTCCCGGCTGGGTTGGGGTTTTAACTTTCATTAGTTAATTCCTCTGGCTCAGGGGAAGGGTTTTCGTGCCGTCTTCAGAATTAGAATCATCTTAGGTAGCACCCCATCATCACAGACGCGCGTTATATTTCTTTTAGAACTTCAAACTTAACAATTTTTCATAACAATGCAACATCAGGTACAATGACAATCTTGAAACAAGTCTAGGAAAATCCAAGATTAGTGAACTTTACAGATCCTGGGCTTCAGGCCCCTCGCTTTACAATTTCTCAGCTCCCAGCTCAAATTTACAAAAGAACACAAATTTATTGAAGGGCAGAAATCCTCTAAATCATGGAGCACTTGCTCCCAAAATACAATTTCTAGCCTTCTAGAGGCACTCGTTAATCATACAAAAACTCTGAGAAAGAGCTAACAGGCTTTCAGTTTTCCAAACCTACTCAAGGCAATATTGCATGAAAATCTGACAATCTCTGGCCTTACAAGGCACTATTTACAAATAGAAATATTATTACACACAGGTATCTAGTACCCGACCTACAGGACCTTAGTGAAAAATAACAGGTTAAATAAACGGCCCGAGTACAATTTGAATGGAGGCGAAGACTGTGCTCCAAAAAATTAGAACCTATATTGCTCTCGGCCGATGAAACAGGGACTATTCCCAAACTACTGAGATGACTCGTATAGAAATTACTTTACCACATTACAGAATAAAAAACACTTTTAAAACGTAGTCACCTCAAACCAAGATGAAGGGAAGCTCGACAGGGTAATTCACTCTCCATCCCCGTTTTATAATTAAAAGGTTTACAAAGTTTTTACATTAGCCGAAAGATGATTTACATTTTAGTAAAGTAGATTACATAGTTAATGATTCAGACCTTTCCCTCGGATTAAACTGCGGAGGTAGCAAGAAAGAATAATGTTATGTGACCATTACTTTGTAGATGTGCTAGCTGACGATGAAAGAGGCCGCCCGCCTCCTGCTTAACACACACACTCAGAAAGATGACGATCAATTGGCCAAGAAACGTAGAAAGCCGCAGTTTATAAACACTTAGGGAAGGTTCGAGATCATTCAAGACTAAACTAGCTTTGCTAGTTGCTTTACGTCTCACCGACACAGATAGGTCTTATGGCGACGATGGGACGGTAAAGAGGTAGGAGTGGGAAGGAAGCGGCTGTGGCCTTAATTAAGATACAGTCCCAGCATTTGCCTGTTGTGAAAATACTAAACTAGCCACACCCTCTCAATTTTATTGGTTGAGTTCAAAAGTAACACTCAGAATCGAGCAAGACCCCTGTGATAGGTTGAAAATTAATTACAGAACTTAGTTACTGGCTGGATTCAAAACTGGCGGAAAGAAGAAGGAAATATTGCCAACCCAAAAATAAATGAACATCAATCAGTTACAAAAACCTAGAAATACAAAACTTCTTTAAATTTTAAGTTCTTACACCTCGCACCAGGGTGCATGATCATAGTTTTTTGGTAGTGTCATCTAAGGAAGAATGTCCAAACTTCTTGATAAATGGCGAACAAAACAAGGAGAAATTCACTCCGTTTAGGAAACTGCACAATAACAAAATTACATAATATTTCCGTGGTGACATCTTCTGATTAAAGTTCTAAGTTCCTGTTGTAGTAGTTTCCACTTTAGTTCGATAGAGGAGTTCATTTAGGGGCTAATTTTGAATGCGCGGCGTTGAGGAGTACCTCCCGGTACAATTATTATTATTATTATTATTATTATTATTATTATTATTATTATTATTATTATTATTATTATTTAAATCCATTTCCTCCTGTTTGTTAAGTCATCAGGCCAGAGGCTGGTTGGATCCTCAAATAGAACCACTAAGGGCTATGCAGTTATAGAACCACAAAAAACAACGACAGTCTTTATATTGGCACTAAGGCGAATGCCGGTACGGTTCCTAGTATAGACCACGGCCGCCAACCCCCTCACCTTCTCCGAGGAACTCCTTCACCGTAACAAATCTCCCGGCCTGAGAGACGGCGTCACCGTCTAAGCGGCCCGCTTCCCCCCTCAGGGGAGGAATGAAAATATTTTTTTTGTAGTAGCAGTAGTAGTAGTAGCAGTAGTAGTTATACTGGCAAACTGGCAGTCACATTCACGTTGCAGTACAAGGTCAAAGTAACAGATGGCGCTGGTATCTAATCATTGATACTACTTACCTAATACTCATCGTTTTTTCTCTGGCCAATAAATTCACGTTTGACGCTTTTTTGGCACAGTATCCAGTGTACTGACACAAATATGTTGGTAATATTATTACTGCCTACCGAATTACGTTCCTACTTTTGTATAATTTATGTGAGATCTATTGAGAGCTCTCTCAACCCTAGAAAGGAGTAACCTCTTGTCAAGTTTGATGATACGAGCCAAATATGTCGCATTGACCACATAACAGCCTTTCACTGTGGTAAACGGTTTCGGGGCTTGTCGTATGCTGCCACCAGCAACCTGTTGATCGAATCGTGTATGGGACTTAAGACTCAGTCTTGCCCCCCGCGGTATACAACCTTCGGATCTTGCCTCATTCCACCAGTAACAACCAGAGTTGAAACTGTCGCTTTAAACATATGACACCGTGCCCTGTTCCCCAAGTGGAAGAAACCTTCAGATCATGTCAGTGCGAACTGCAGCAACCACAGTAGAACCTATGGTTTTAACCGTAACTGACACTCACTCGTCAGTCTTTCCCTTGTGGTACACAGCCTTCGGGTCTTGTCCGATGAGGCCTGTAACAACAATAGTTGAGTCATCGTAGACTTACACTAATATCGTACTGAATGTCGTATATCCTGCCGAACGTTCGTAGTCAAAGAGATTTGATTCTGAAATGTAGGTGTGAAAGGTTGATCGTAAAACTCCTCAAGTACGAAGAGATAATATTACAATAACCGAATAAGACGTCTTCTAGTAGGAGTCTAAGGATAGATAAGCTAAGATTGTATTCTGCAGGAAGGCAGGTCCGAACCTCCGCAGAGGTGTGCCTGAGCCGGAGTTAACGTACGGTAGGTTTGCCAGTTCCTTTCCGCTCCTCCATTCCCCTACCACACCAACAGCGCGTGGCAACCTATCCAGGTCTTGACCACGCCCAATGTTGCTTAACTTCGGATATCTCACGGGGTACGGTATTTCTACACGGCTACGACCGTTGGCTAAGTACAGAAATATGTAAGAATTACATGATAACAAATCACGAATACTTCTATTGTATTGAGCCCATAATTCTACATTGCTGAAATGCCAACTAGAAGATGGAGAAAAAACCGCATCCATATTTTTATGCAAGCTCACCTCATGTTCCGTGACGTGTCAACTCACAGCGGGAGGCGCCGTCCCGAAACATCGAACGAGGTCGGAACATTTTGAAGACCTCGGAAAATTAATAATGAAATTCTGGCTAATAACCCTCATTGTGAGAGATTTCGGCACTGTCATTCACGAGGAAATAATTAATTAAGAATTTTTAGAAACATTTGGTGAAGCGAACTTCACAGGGTGGAAATATATTTAGTTATGCTCGGAGAGAAGTTAGCGTACATTCTGGCAGAGTGGATTTAGACGCGTCAAGGACATGCTGTCAAAATGCGCGGGAACCATCGTACACGAAATTAATTAATTACGCCCGATAAGGAAACAGGAAAAATCAGCGAACAACACCATCGTGACTGGAAAAAATAGGCGGAATCTCTGGAGTGAGTCTCAAAGAAATCGGTCCTGCGGTCAACAAATGGAATGATTGCACAACAGTACATAAAGCAACGCACCGCGTCTCTAGAGAATGCTTAAATACCCCTTCTATCTGCAAGACAATCAGTCATCATTCAGTTGTCCGAGAGGGTGAACCTACATCGAGTGATATCAAGAAGAGGATTTCTAAAATTAAAGTGTGTGAGGTAGGCTGGGGGATGTCAAAAGCCAGTTGGCTTGAGAGATGAAAACTGTACAAAGTGGTAATGGGGAGTGAAGACAGCTTAGATAATGAAACATTGTATTTACCACATCCATCCTATTAGGTGGGAAAGTTGATATTTGTAGGATTAATGAACTTGTGCGTAGGAAGGCAGCAAAGTCATAGATAGCTCATTTGAATTATTGCGGTCAATGTTATTTTGATAATCTATAAGGGAGGA
Organism: Anabrus simplex; assembly: GCF_040414725.1. Lineage (NCBI taxonomy): Eukaryota > Metazoa > Arthropoda > Insecta > Orthoptera > Tettigoniidae > Anabrus > Anabrus simplex. Next base: position 1,131,525,652 of record NC_090265.1, on the reverse strand, counting down.
CTGTTGGAGTCTGGCAGAGATAACATCCCTTGTCTCACGACCATTCATATCTGTGGAACACATGGTGAAGAGGAGGAGGGAATTGTCCACAAACTGCATCAGTTGTATACTCGACACTAGACTGTGTGGTTTAATTTTGTGTATACGTACCTGATAAACATTTTCGTTAAGTTAATTATTTCAAGAAAATTAATATGTGTTGCTTAAAGACGAGTGCAGAATCACTGTGTTGATAAGGTAGTATTTAAGCGAAGAACTCCTCCTAGCAATATGAGGGGCTAAGTTCAGAGGTTGCTGGCTTGCAAGATGTAGCCAAGGTAACGCCACGTCAAGCGGCACAATTACAGGTCTGTCTAATTCAAATTGTTTTTGTAGTTAGAGGTGTAAATGCTTGTCCCTTTAAATTAAATAAAAAATCATAACATCGCGTTGTATATGTGGCGTGTGTAGAATTAAGTATGTTGCGATGACGATGATGTGTCTTGTCGTTATTCCATAGTAGAGATGAATTGTCTGTTATTTATGGCTAGCGCGCGAGACGTTAAACTGTGTTTAAGTTTCTTTAAAAAAGGGTGAAGTTAAATATTACAATGAACATCAATGGAATACCGTAGTGTTCGAGCCGGTAAAGTTAGAATAATGATAACGATTAAAAAACGATTATAAGTGTGATAAAGTCAAATAATAATAATAATAATAATAATAATAATAATAATAATAATAATAATAATAATAATAATAATAATAATAATATCAGGATTAAATGGAGATGATAACAATAATACGTTCAGCAGTTAAGTAAGCGACATTTGCAGTTTGTATCGAAATCCAGTGAAGTTTGATGAAGTTTGGCATTTTGGGAAATTAAAATTTTGTGACACCGTGTATTTGTGATATAGAAAATTACGGCGTGCTATTTTGCTCATGAGGTCCGCAAAAAAAAATTCGAGAAGTTAATTTTGAGATCATTATACAATTGTTTGATTTGAGATCGCATGTATTAAAAGTTTCAAGCAAGAAGAAAATGGATTGGAATGGAAATGAAATATTATGAGAATAATTAGGAAGAAGATAAAGGCAGAGTAATCCGGTATTTTGTGTGTGATATAGAATAAGCAGGACGCCAAGGATAAGAGGCCCTGTAGTTCGATGGAGGTACATTTTTGTGACATGGTGTATACGTTGATATGTAATACTTCTGAGACAGGCTGTACAGTATAAGAGGAGCGAACGATTGAAGAATGTAATGGTTGTCAAATTCAAGTGAGTGCGTTGTAATGCCCATTTTAAGTACAAGTAGATGTTTATGTAACACCGTAGGTAAAGACAGTTAAGTCTAGGGGACGATTCTATCTGATACCAGTGAAGTGCATTTTTTGGTAGCCAACCTCACGAACAAAATACATTCTGACAAACGGTCAAGATAATAATTATTGTAAATTTAATTATATTATGTATCTTTACGAGACGAAAACATCGCGGATTGGAAACGTTGTGGATGAGAGAATGAATTTTAATAGATTGAGAGTTTAGCTTGCATATTTTGATGAGAAGTTACTTCACTGGACAGTTCATGTTTGGAGTGTTGACATGGCAGGTCAGTTAGAGCCTTACACTCGAGTTATGCCGTGAATATCGTTATGGTTGTGATTATTGTTTTCAGTGATATTATGTAATATCAAACGAGATTTGAGTTTACTTTTATTTAGCGAACTTCACCGCATGTATTTAAATTGTAACGAGGAATAGAAAAACTATTCGAACCTGTTGTTTAATTTCAATTTCACGCGTTATCTTAGGAAATAGACACAGTAATATTTCCAGATTCGAGTTCATTTCTGTAGGAATTTCACTTCATGTGTTAGAGTTTCAACGTGGATCAGAATTAAATATCCGGGCCTTGTGTTAAAGTCTGTATGTCACCTGACAGTATGAGTGATGTGTAGATATCATAATGTAGGCTCAACGATTGATTTAGGATGTCGCGGGTATTATAATTATCGTTACGGATGAGTAGACACTAACGTTGACTCAACGACAGGATTAGGACGCTGTCTATACATAGCGAAGTCATAGGTTAGGCATTTTTGCGAATCGACTTGAACGATGTTAGTGTTTGCAGTAGTGGATACGAGTGTGGAAGATATTAGCAGGTACTATTTAGGGATGTTTCGTCATAATCTTTACTAGCCGGGAGGTGCTCCCGAAATAGCGTTTCATCAGTAGCGGCATGAATGTAAGGGTTGTCCCACGTGGAAAGCTGTCTAATGGAGATTGATTCCTACTATAACTTAAGGGTGTCATGAGATGACAATACGTGGTGGAATTTTAGTTTTGATTGGGACAATTGCTCTTTAACTTATAATGAACAGCATGCTTTCAAATAATATTTCGCAACTTATCCAAATTAACTGATAGTCGATTTGGTTCGATTAAGGATCCATTCGGGGGCTGTTCCAATATCCGATAGGATAGTCGACTGGTGGATAACCTTAATTAAATATAAATCCGATATTCTACTTGTTGAAGGTCAGATTTTCCACGGATCATGTGGGTTAACTCTCAGTTATAATTTGGATCAATGTTGCCCGATTTTCAGGTTTTCTGTTCTTTTGCTGGCTTTTGCTGTCCACGAATGTTACATTGCTTTTTCATTTTTTGGAAGACAATAATATAAACAATTTTCACCACTCACGTTATGCATTGTGACTGCGTTGTAACATGGTGTGACAAATTTAACTGATTTTTCTTACTTATTTAGTAATACTAATTATCATGATTACACTGAATACATTTTAGTAAGCACATTTTTGCTCCTCATTTGAAGTAGTTATGCTCTCCTCTGAAGCCTATCGATTGGTCAATGAAGTGACAGAAAAAAAATAACCAAGATCCGGGAGACGAAATTGCTCTACCGAAGTAGCCAAGGTAGACGATCAACGATGGAACGGTAAGTTCAAGGGTTCAGTAGAGACTGACATTTCGCTCCCTGTCGTTTGAGCTTATCCTGGCACCATTTCGCACGTGTTAGACGGACTCCTAATACGCTCCATATTTCAATAACGCTCAATAAATTTGAGTATTAATATTTAATAACAGATAATTCAAAATGAATGTGAATTTCTCATGGACATACGGACAAATGGTAAATGAAATGGCGTATGGCTTTTAGTGTCGGGAGTGTCCTATGACATGTTCGGCTCGCCAGGTGCAGGCCTTTTGACTTGACACCCATAGGCGACCTGCGTGTCATGATGAGGATGAAATGATTATGAAGACGACACATACACCCGGTCCCTGTGCCAGCGGAATTAACTAATGATGGTTAAAATTCCTAACGCTGTGGGGAATCGAACCCGGAATCCATGTGACCAAAGGCTACAACGCTAACCATTTAGCCATGGAGCCGGATGGGCAAGTGGTAAAAAGGCAGCATGTGTCCGGAAAATGCCGGTTGGTGAAAACCCTGTTCACGATACCATTTTCACAAGTATTGGACGGACATCGAATACGCTCCATATGCGATTTGTCGCAGATGTCTACAGGTTTGACCGGGATTATCAAGTCAGTCTTCTCCCTTAACTTTCACTGCGTATTCGCGGTATTTTCTTCCTGTCCCTGCAGCTAAGGTGTGTTGCACAGTTCCAAGTATTTCCACCGCCAAGTAGTGGACTCATATACTAGCCGGTGCGTAAGTTGCGGTGTGTTGAGTGCCCTAGTGGGGGAGATATAAAACCGAGGAGCATACTTTCTGACTAGCCGTCATAGATCGTATAGGGCAGTTGGAAAGAGAGCGGCCAAACTTGTTGAAGTAACGATCCTTACTTTTAAGAAAGTATTCTTCCGTTAATGAAGCTAAAGCGTTGTTTAATAGAATACTACAATTTATCTCCTATTTGCCAACAACTTGGTGACGTTATATTCTACCAGTACTATCAGATAACATTAAGTCCAACCAGCATTGCTTCTGCTTTTCGGTGTTACACGTTTATCACTTCTTTTAAGTTATCGTTTGTCTTCTGTTTTCATGTTGTTTCCACTGCAATGTGACACTCAGCTCTTTATGTGGAAGGTAGACGAGGAATCAGACAAGGAAATAGACGTAATAAATTAAATCATCTGCTTCTTTTTGTTCTCATTAACAACGCTAGCCGGACTCCCAAACGCTGTTTCTCTTTGTTTACGTTAGATATATTAAATGGACTTTTACACAAATTAGGATAGGCGAGGTGAGGGAACTTGACTTTCATTAAGCAATGGTCAAATACTTATCAATCAAGTTGGGTAAACGAGTTTTGTCTTTTTTGTTTTCGATTCTGGTTTGTTACGTATTTAAATCTATCTCAACTCAAATGGGACGTTTTAACTACTGACACATTCCTACACGTTCACGAATAATTGAGGCCATTTAAGAATATTAAACTCAGAGGTTTATTTGGAAGTCTGTGTGGAATACTTTACGGTAAATAGTCCGTATCACCGAGAAACAATGCAATCACTTCAGTGAAGAGAAAGGGTGATTTTTATGTCGTGATAAGGTGAATATATACTATTCTTTCCGAACAAGCAACAATGAATATACATTTCATAGAAACAAGCTGTTTAGATAACAAATACCCAGTGCACGGTATATGTAAAAATGAATCAAGGTTCTTAAATAAATAAATAAATAAATAAATAAATAAATAAATAAATAAATAAATAAATAAATAAATAAATGGGCTTGTATATAACTAAATGTGTGCGGATAATGGTTTTCTTTCTCAGTAGAAGTAGTAGATGTATTAAGAATTCTTTTTCCATGGACTTTTCCCAATTTATTGAAGTCAGCACCTGATGTGGATTTGATGCAGTTTTATGGCCAGATGCCCTTCTTCACGCGAAGCCTGTATGGAGATGTATTTGCTATTGCGTGTTTCTGTGGTGGTCGGTAGTGTGCTGTGTAGATTAAGAGAAGTGTATTGAGACGAACATAAATACCCAGTCTCCGAGAAAGACGTATAACAGCACGCAGTTAAAATACCCTGCCTAGCCGGGAATCGAGCACGGGGCCCTTTGAAATTGTCAGGAATGTGAAAGTATTCTGGGGATTTTTCTATGATACCGACCAATATCTGATTTGCAGTGAACTAAGGATCTCTAGGTGTAGGGAACTGAAAGTGAAATCTGTTTGCAGCCGAATGAGGATCGAAAATTAGGAAATCAGGACAGAGGTACTCGAAAACGATTAGTGAAAAGTTCCAACGAATATACAGTAAGCAGGTTCAGGTTATAGAAGGAAAATGGGTGGCATACAAGGATGCTGTTCAAGGGAATGCTTAGGGACAAATGTGTATAATGATATAATGATGGGAGAAAGCGAACATCTTCGTGGAATGGTGAAGTGAGGGCAGGTTGTAAACGTAAAAGAAAGTCGTATCGGAAATGGATCCAAGCAAGGACTGATGCAGTCAGGGAATTAAACGTAGATGAAAGAAGGGGAGTGAAAAAATAATTGCTGAATCTAAGAAGAAGTTAGTAATAATCTGGAAAGTCTAGGTCATGTGGCAGGGAAACCATTCTGGACAGCAGTAAAGAATCTTAAAAAGGGAGGGAAAAATCAGGATAAATCAGGTGAACTCATAGTAGATTCCAGACAATCACTTTGAGAATCTTCTCAAGGTAAAATGAAATATTTATGTTGACTTCACGAACAGACGAGCTCATGGGGAGGAGGACAATGATGTTCGTGAATTACTCTAGAGCAGGGATGGCGAACCTTTTCCAACTAGTGTGCCATTTCAAGCCTGGGTTATTATTCTCAATTATCTACTGTGCCACCTGCTATTTTCCTTTAAGGAATGGCTACAACTGACCCCCCCCCCCTGCCACGTTCCTATATATATTATGTTTCATAATATGGTATTAATGAAATTATTTTATTTATTCATTTATTATATACAATTAATACAATTGATTGCATGTTCTGTGGTCGTATTTGGAAAATACTGCAAAAATACATTTTTGTAAGTTTTAAGAATACCTAACATTATTTGTAAAAAAATATGTGTACAGTAATAAGCGCCCATTGTAACACGCTTCCACATCTATATATTAAAAAAATTATGAAAACTAAAGTCAGTCAGTCCGGCCATTCTATCCGGTCGATTTCCTTAATTCTTTTTTAACTGGAAGGTATTCATGCACAGATTTGTCATCAGGTACTATAAATCACTTAACGTCCGCCTTCCTCAAAATATTTGATTTTTCATTTTTTTGTATCTTTGAAGCGATCATATCTTTGGTTATAATTCAGGTGCGGAGTTCGTTTCGACCTAAGAACACTCAGTGGATCAAGCTCTTTCATTTCAGCTCTTAATTATCATATTGGTTGATTCTGAGGAAAGTTATGAGTGCACATTCAATTTGACGTCTCATTTCTTCAACATTTTTTTTTTCTCATTGAAGCAATCATATCTTTCGTTCTAATTGAGGTACGCAGTTCGTTTTGGTCTAAAACCACTCATTGGATCAAGCGCTTTCTTTTGAGGTGATATCTACTTAAATTGGTAGATCCTGAGAAAAATTATGAGTACATTTGTCTCCATGACGAAGATCTTTGAAGGACTTTTTAACAGTTCGGCGCGTAGTGTTGTTCCAAGGAACGTTAAATTCAATTTCTTATGTGATGTATTTTCAAGTGTTTTGTTGATATAATATTACCTTCTATTACCACAGCTGATCATGTGCTTTATTTCATTAACTCGAAACTTTGCAAATACCTCCGTGAGGATAGTAACGAACAACACCGTACTTTATACATTGCGGGCGAAGCCAGCGGGAAACTGCTAGTTAACCCTTTGGCACTCAGCCTATATGCAGGTGTTTGCTCGAAGACACTCAGACTAATTTTTGTGATTTTCCAGAGCAAATTACAAAAATTCAACACGTAAAGAGTTTAACACACATTAAAATAAAATTAATCACACTAATACAGGAAACTATAAGCATTTCAGAAATGAATATACCTTGGACGTATTGTTATTGGTTAAGCCCAAAAAAATTATTAAATTTCGAAAATAAATTTAAAAAAATAAATTATGGTTTTCAATGACAGAAAAATTAGACATTGTTGTGTCTTCCTTCTTTACTCTTAGACGTGAATGAAAGAACATTTAATTCTGAATAATTTGATATCAATATGATGTGTGTGCTGCAATTCACTCATGAAGCATTGCACAAAAGTTATTCAGTGTACATGTAACGGTCATCGATGTCAGGGCTTCGCGGTCCGATGCACGGTGAGTAGCTACGACTGTGTCACTTCCCACATAACGGGAATCACTTTCGGCAAAAGAAGGTCATTATTACTGTCTAAATCATCTGAAAATTCAAGGATATCGGCCTCATTCGGCCTTGAATATGGCCTAGCCATTACGATAAAAAGATGACGCAAGCACGTGCAACAACGGAGTTATGAAAAGGAGTAAAATTGTAGTTTACGAAGTACATCGAACACACGATATACCAAAGAAACGAAATAAACTATAAACAAAACTCATAGCAAGATCAACTTCTTGTATTCATAAGCCAATCAAAACAGATCCACGCAATAACAACTTCAAATAAACACAACATAAACATTCACGGTCAACAGATTTCATTTGTCGAAAATAAAAATATTTTGTAGGGCTGGTGGATATATCTGTTGAGTTAAACGCAAATTCGACGCTTTAATATACCGTCACGATCAACCGTTACGATTTAACAACTACGCAAATGACCAAAATCCGTAAATAAGACAGAGCCGATGTATCGGCGCCGTGAGCGTTTTGGCCATAACCTCTCGCGCCGATAGATCGGCGCGCTGAGTGCGAAAGGGTTAAGTATTATTAAATGCAAAAATACATTTTTGTAAGTACACCATACTCGATTTTTACCAGTGCTTCACCAAGTTGTAAGAAGTTTTCACCCATGTACTTTCTTGAAATTCAAGCTTCTACATTTCTAAATGGTCAATATCTAACCAGTAAAAAAAATGGCTTTAATATTACCAATGGACTTCAAGTGAAATATCGTTCTCATATTTAGTGTCAAATTTGTTGCTGAATTTTAGTAGCCATGTCGTATATATTAGGTTCATAACGTGTTGTCTTCAATAACACATACGATGCACTTAGGTCTGAACCAAGACCAGTGGCGGTTTCTGGTATAGCGCAATGGAGCAATGCACCTCCAGTTTATATCAAATTGTACTCAGCTACTTAATTTTCACGATTCCCTTGTCATTCTCAAAGCTCGTGCTAAGCCCATCTGTCCGTAATATACTCGTACTGGCTCTTAATTCATGTGAGCTGCGCATAGTCTGTGGCTGGAGACTCGTCTGGAATGAACCCCCATACAAGGCTGCATCTCCGTCCGTACTTAGGCGAAGGGACCAGTGAGGTGCGGGGGGAAGTCTGTCAGCATTAAAGCAAGACCTGGATATCGCAGAAAAGAATATCCGTGGTGTAGGCATGCGCAGTATGCCACTCTCTCTCAAGTCTGTCGCAAGTCGTGTTGTTGGGGTAAGAAAACTGTAATAGTATGTGCCTGCCATCTGTTGCCCTTACAGGAATTTAACCAGGCAGCAGAGAATAGTGCACATAATTAGCGCTAGTGTTGAACAGCATCATTACTACCAAAAGTCATATTAAATTGCCAAATTCCAATTGATACCTTGTCCCAAATATATCAATACTTACTAAACATCTATTCATTTGCCTTCTTTGGAATAATTACTTTTTTGGAGAGAAACATAGCTTAAAAATCATTGAGGCAAAGAGTAGCGGGAAGGTAATACCAATGAAAACGCTAATTGACCAGCTCACACTAGTTCTTAAAATTAAGTTACCAACATTGTGAAAAGTGCGAACATTCATTCCTATAGTTTCCTCGTGTTTTTCAAGTGTGAAACTAGTGTTTGTAAACGTTTGTACTTAGCAATTATCATAATTCGTAACATTATTGTACGCTGTGCAAGCGTGTGAGTGTTTTTTTGCACCGTTGTGCCGTTCTGAAACTTAATTTTTAGGATATAAAGAAGTTACAATCTTTTGTCCGTGTGCGTGTGTGTGTTTTTGTGCGTTGTAGTTACGTCCACAATCTTTGTGCCCCGGAAAGGTAAGGAGCTACATAATGAGTTTGAACAGTGTCCAGATACTTAAGAAGACAAACTTTTCTTGTCTCTCTCTTGAGCGAAAACTTGAGATTAAGAATGCCGGGCGCCCAATGCCTGATCTTGTTATAACGAAGCAGACTAAAAGTAAAAGTAAAGAAATCGTGCGTAAATTCAGAATGGATATATACAAAAGAACCGAGTGGATCTGTGGGTGCGAAGTTACTAACAGGTTGTTTTGTTTTCCGTGTTTATGCTTCGTGAGTGATGAAAGCGAAGGGACTTGGACCAAAGTCGGAGTAGTAGATTTAGGACATTTGTCCCAAAAAATAAAGAAACACGAAAGTTCTAAATCTCATATGCTTGCCCAGTTAGAATTCGATCTTCTGGGAAAACACGATATCCGGCAGCAACTTGATTGTGCTTACAGGCAGTCTGTCGAAAGACACAACGATCAAGTACGGAAAAATCGTTATGTGCTGTCAAAAATTATCGACTGTGTAAAGTTCTGTGGCGCATTTGAGTTGGCATTGCGCGGGCATGACGAAACAAGTGAATCCTCGAATCCTGGCATATTCCGAGGCCTCGTTAATTTTAGTTCTGAAATTGACGTTGCATTAAAGGACCATCTGTCCAAAGCTACTGTTTTCAAAGGCACCTCGAAAGACATTCAGAATGAACTGCTTTCGTGCATGTTTGAAATATGTCGCGAGAAAATAAAGAAAGAAATCACAACTGCGCCCTTCATTTCGGTAATCGCAGACGAGACCACCGATATATCAACTACAGCACAATTAGTTATTGTACTGCGCTACGTTCTTCCCAACGGTAAGCCAGTTGAAAGATTTTGGGGTTTCCTCTCACCCGCTAGTCATGATGCTAAGACAATAGCAGAGTGTTTAAAATCTTCTTTGAGCGATGTTGTTGATAGCCCAGATAAGTTAGTTTCACAAAGTTACGATGGGGCGAATGTAATGAGTGGTCGCCATTCAGGAGTGCAAGCTCTCATCAGGGAAGATTTTAAGCATGCACATTATGTTCACTGTTACGCCCATTCTTTGAACTTAGTCATGGCACAAGCGACAAGCCAGAATACGGATGTCCGTATATTTTTTGCAGATTTAAGTGAAATCCCCAGCTTCTTTAATAACTCCCCGCAGCGATCAGGTGTATTGACCGAAATAGTTGGTAGAAGAGTACCTCATGCTTCAAACACAAGGTGGAATTTTAAATCAAGGACCGTTGAAGTAGTTTACGAGAACAGAGATGCCCTCATCGAATGCCTTGATCAACTGGAAACTACCTCTCGACAGCCTAACACCATATCGCAAGCAAGAGGTTTGCGTTTAAAATTGGAGCACCCGTTATTTCAGTTCTGGTTGGCTGTTTTCCATCAGATAATGCCTCATGTGGACATTTTATACAGTCAGCTACAAAAGCGAAATTCAGATCCGTTGGAAGTCAAAGGCGCACTTTCAGGTTTCGAGGCTGCTATAAAAATGGTTCGGGAAAATAAAATTGACCACATCGCTGACGAACATGATATACTGCCCCCGCCAGTGAAGGTATCACGAGGGCCGCTGCGTACCTCGAAACGAGTTGCGGCAAAAGAAGTTTGTGACACAGTCATTCTTCAAGCAAAGGAACGGTTTCAATTCACAAACCACCTTCTTGCAGCAAACTTGTTTCAAGCTGAAAATTTCGGCAGCTTTGAGAAGCAGTTTCCCCACTCACTTCTGTACAAAGCGTGTGAGGCCTACCCATTTCTCGACAAACCGAAACTGAGAACCGAACTTGAAATATTATACATGAGAAATGATTTTCGAACTGTTTCTGGGGCTACGACTTTGTTGCAGTTTCTTTTAGAAAATAAGTTGCAGAGTGTCTTTGGTGAAAGCATAAAACTTTTAAATATAGTTATTACTATTCCCATGACGACATCTGAAGCAGAAAGGTGCTTCTCAACCCTGAAAAGAATAAAGACTTTCTTGCGCAGCACAATGACCGAGGATAGACTTAATGCTCTTGCTATGCTGTCAATTGAAAAGGACTTGGTTCGAGACTCTGTGGACTTCAACGAAGCAGTTATAGATAAATTTGCATCCCTCAAGGAGCGCAGGATGGATTTTTTGTATAAGCTGTCTACATAGGGTAAGTCGATTGTGAAACATTTCTAATTTTGCATGTGGTAAATATCGGCATGTATTGTCTGCTTCTCTCGTATTCGATCACATTTTCAAAACTTCTATCATCTTATTTTGGGAGGTTACGGCCCACGACGGGAGAGGTGGAGGGGGGGGGTGCAATTTTTTTTCTTCTGTTGAACCCCCAGTGACGAAAGTCACGCGCCGCCACTGACCAAGACGGTTTCTAACTATTGACTTCACAAAGTTCATTGTAGAAAATAGCTGCTCGCAGGCGTATGACGCATAGAGTTAGTATATTATACACTAGAGGTAGCATTGGCGCTGCAGTCGCGTGCGAAGTTGAACGAGCGCGCTGTTTGGCACTGTCACTACTGGAGCTTCCCGATAAATTGAAGTATATACTTCTGTGAAGGAAGATGCCAGTCTCCTGTGCAACTTATGGCTGCATAGAGAGGTTCATAAAGGGCAGTGGCGTATCATTTCACAGGTATGTTTCCTTGAAATTCATTTCCGTGCGTATACAATAATACTTTGGCCTACTTGGGCTGACTTCGCGACTGATTCCCCTGTCGGCGCGAATGAGTTTCTTTGGATCTTTCCTTGAAGACTGAAAATAAAGTTTTAGGAAATATAAGGGATGACATTTTCCTTTCGCTGAATGGCCATGCTTTTGAAAGCAAATATGCAGAAAAATCATGTGCATGATACCGAGCGAGTGGCTGCAGGCTTTAGGTCACGTAGCTGTCAGCTTGAACCCCACTGTCGGCAGCACTGAAGATGGTTTGCAATTTTTACACCTTAATTAAGACCACAGTCGTTTCCTTCCCACTCTTAGCCCTTTCCTGTCCCATAATCGCCGTAAGACCTATGTGTGTCGGTGTAACGTAAAGCAAATTGGTACAAAAAAGAAAATAAGAAAAGTTGTGCATGATAGCCTGGAACTGTGCTCCGTTTTTCAGTTTCTGTGTGTATTTATAGTATTAAAAGCTAATGGATATATTTTCTGTGTATACAGTTTGTTGCTTTCCCTTCCTATAGTACGTGTACTGTAGCAGTCCCCGTTCATACCTTACCAAACTTTAAAACTTAGAGCCTAAATATGCAACACCGTGTGAACATCTGAGTCCTTTACTTTCGTGAATATTATTCCCTTAAATGGCGATAGCACTACAGGCCTATACAAGCATAATACGTAAATTAATGACCGAGCCAGTTGGCAGTGCGGTTAGAGCCACGCAGCTGTAAGTTTGCTTTCGAGAAATAGTGGGTTAAAACCCCACTGTCGGCAGCACTGAAGATGGTTTTCCGTGGTTTCCCATTTTCTCACCAGGCAAATGCTGGGGATGAACCTCATTTAAGCCCATGTGCGCTTCTTTCCCACTCCTAGTCCTTTCCTATCTCATCGTCGTCGTAAGACCCATCTGTGTCGGTGCGATGTAAAGCAAATTGTAAAAATTATTGTAATTTTTCAAATCTCTTCAATCATATAATTTACCACTTTCCCTTTCCATTTTACAAGTTAAAATCTTAAAGCAAATCATACATTTCACGACAAGCTAAATAAAAACTCCATAATAGGCTAAAACCATAAGCGAGTGTCATATTTCCACTTGTAATTGCATTTAGAAAACATCGATAATAATAATAATAATAATAATAATAATAATAATAATAATAATAATAATAATAATAATAATAATAATAATGGATTTACGTCCCACTAACTACTTATGCGGTTTTCAGAGACGCTGAGGTGTCGGAATTTTTTCCTACGGGAGTTTTTTCATGTGCCGGTTAATTTATCTACAAGAGGTTGACATATTTGAGCATCTTCAAGTATAACCGTACTGAGTTAGGCTCGAACCTGCCAACTTGGGCTCAGAAAGCCAGCGTCTAAACCGGCGATGACAATATTTGGTCTAGTTTACCCCAAAATCTCGCCAACGTTTTTAGGCCTAAAAACTCTCTCATTCGCTTCGTACGAGAGAGGACATTTTCGGTCATTGGGCAGAATTATAGCAAATTTCTGGCCATTTACACAAAAGATAGCAAAATATACGTGCCCTCCTTCTAAACGTATTTTGTTAGAAGACTTAATATGAACAGCAAATTGATTTTGTGTTACTTAACTGCACCTGAACACCGTCCTCTTTTATCACTCATTTCTCCTGTATTTTTGCTTTTAGGGCTCTCGTTTTTACTAGAGAGAAGCATCGCAAGTATACTGTAGTATCTGAGAATGTTTACATGTTAGAAATGTAAATCGTATCTACATCCACAGAGTTTTAAAAGGTCCCAATTTACATTGATGAGTACGGCGGAGTGAGCCTTTTGCCAAACAGCTGCGATTTGAACATGCTCCGCTCGCTACAGTGATTCTCTCGTAGATGGTGGCGCCAATGCTACCTCTAGTGTATTATTTACTAACTCTATGGTATGACGGCCCAAACAAAGTAAGTAGCGCTGTAGCAAGTTTCTTTATGGCCGACAACTTTTGTGGCAGGCTGTTCCACTTTTCAAGCATTAAGTTCTCTGGCTTCTGGAGAGAGTATTCGCCATCCACACCACACTCAATTTTTACCAGTGCTTCACCAAGTTGTAAGATTTCACCCATGTACTGCTTTCTTGAAATTCAAGCTGCCGCATTTCTAAATGGTCAATATCTAACCAGTAAAAAAATGGCTTTAATATCACTCATTTGAACAATATGAGGTTTTGAAATAAAGTGCAATGTTTTCTCCAAATCTCCAAATTGGGAAACTATTTGTTTTGAATTTTATAAGACGACCACACACTTCGTACAAATACTTTTTGTGTCTTCAAAAGTTAATTGATCTGTAAAATTTGACATCAATTCGAGTTGCACTTTAAGTGAAGGAAAGTACTTAAATGTATTTGTTTCAACATCCCTGACGAATACTTCAAGTTTCTGTGAAATTATTTCATGACATGAAACAATCTATCTGCAGTATGTCACTTTCCTTGCAGTTCCTTACATCACTGTATATTGCCGTAAAATCACGGAAAAAATATTCAATCGCATAGCCAAATAGGGTCCGTGAGTTTTGGAAATTCTTCCTGTTTTTCTGTCATGAAGCGAATTTCGTCCAAGAGCTCAACAAGCTTCTGAAGTACTTGCCCGCGACTCAGCCAGCGAATATTATTGTACATTATAAGTCCGCCATATTGAGATTCCACGTCCTGTAACATCTTCGAGAGCTGGCGATTATTTAGAGCACGTACAGGTATGAAGTCAACAAAAACGAGTACCAGGTTAATTCCTGGGGGCAAAGGCGGCGGGGCGTAGAGCTAACCACTCTACCCAATCACGTGCCAGGGTTAACAATGGTGGACGCCTTTACCTACCACTCCTTCAAGGGCCTTCATGGCCTGTACGGAGGTGACTTTGCTTTGCTTTTACACATATGAAGTTCACAATTTTAGTTACCACCGAGAGTACACTTTCAAATGACTTCATACATTCTTTCGCACAAAGGGCTTCCTGGCGTAATAAACAGTGGGACTGTAAAATAGGATATTTAACTTAAAGAAATTTCACAAACCCATTATGAATACCCACCATACTTGGCGCAGCATCAATTGTCACGGACACAATTTTCTCAAAGTCAAACCCCATTTTTAATACAAGTTCCTACTTCACTTCGTTCATTATATCTTTCCCTGTTGTAGTTCACAAGCTCAGCAATTTAAGCAATTCCTCCCTCATCACATTTCCATAAGGAAATAGTACAAAAACAGCTAACCTTGCTTGTAAGGTCACATCCGTGCTTTCATCAAGACATATTGAATACATGTGGGAGTTATCCAAATCAGCTTTCAATTGCTTCGAAACATCTTCACTCATTCCTGTTATTCTATCCTTGACAGTATTTCTGTTGGCTGGCATTTCTTCAAATAATGTGTCGGACGACAATAAGAAAGCCTCCTTCAAGAACTCACCATCAAAAAGCGGCTTCCCATGCTGTACTATGCAGTGAGACAGGTGGAAACTAGTCGCACTGATATTATTCCTTGGCCTGAAAGATGATAAAAAAGAACTAGTCTGTTTTTTATATTGTTCGACTTTTTGTGAAGCGAACTCTCTTCTTTCTTCACCGGGCGAGTTGGCCGTGCGCGTAGAGGCGCGCGGCTGTGAGCTTGCATCCGGGAGATAGTAGGTTCGAATCCCACTATCGGCAGCCCTGAAGATGGTTTTCCGTGGTTTCCCATTTTCACACCAGGCAAATGCTGGGGCTGGACCTCAATTAAGGCCACGGCCGCTTCCTTCCAACTCCTAGGTATTTCCTATCCCATCGTCGCCATAAGACCTATCTGTGTCGGTGCGACGTAAAGCCCCTAGCAAAAAAAAAAAAAAAAAATCTTCTTTCTTCATTTGGCATGGAACAAACATTTGAATGATTCGTCTCGAAATGGCGCTTTACATTAAATGTCCGGGATACAACTGTTTCCGAACACAGGCAACACAAAGCTTTATTGTTCTTTTCTATCACTCCGAATTCCCTTGTCCACTGCTCTTGAAAAATCCGGCCACTACCTTTGTTATGTTTCTGATATTTCGGCACCGAAAATATGTCACAGGTCCGTATACAAAACTACCAAAGAATATATTCAATAAACAGTTACCCACTAGGGATAACTACAGTACACACTACTGGCAAACTTCACTGACTGATTGACGTGGGTGAGTGAAGGGCTCGCCAGCCACTCTAACACTTCTGGACCTATCAGTGTTGCAGTTTTGCTATATTGCACGTCGGAATGGAACTAGAATTTGGATTTTCGATATTTATTTCTTACACGTGAACACTACGACTATACGTTGCACGAGATATATATGTAGTCTACAATACGAGATGTTTATAAAAACATTCATATGTTCGCTTGGCGTGCCACCAAAATCGTGTTCGCGTGTCACCTAGTGACACGCGTGGCATAGGTTCGCCATCCCTGCTCTAGAGGAAGTGGAAACGATGGTAAATAAACTCCATTGTCATTAAGCAGCAGGAATAGAGAAAGGGTGAGATATAGTGCGAAGGCAGGGATGAAATGGCTTCATAGAGTAATAAGTCTTATTTTTTCCTTACAACTTGCTTTACGTCGCACCAACAGAGATAGGTCTTATGGCGACGATAGGATTGGAAAGGCCTAGGAGTGGGAATGAAGCGGCTGTGTCCTTAATTAAGGTACGAAAATGCTTGGTATGAAAATGGGAAACCACGGAAAACCACATTTAGGGCTGCCGACAGTGGGGTTCGAACCCACTAGCCCCCGGATGCAAGCTCACTGCTGAGCGCCCCTAACTGCACGGCCAACTCGCTCGGTAGTAATAAAATTAGCATGGAATATTAGTAACGTACCTTATGATTGGACGAAATCAGTAACTAGGCCTACACTCATCTATAAGTAAGGAAACAGGAAATACTGGAACAACTATCGAGGTATTTCATTGATCAGTATACCAGGCAAGGTGATCATATGCATTTTGGAAGGAAGGGTGCGATAAGTGGTTCAGAGTAAGTTGGATGAAAACCAATGTGATTTCAGGCCACAGGGGAGGGGTGTCTCTCAAGATCAGATTTTCAGTATGCGCCAGGTAACTGAAATATATTACAGTTACGTTTATCTTTCGTAGATCTGGAGAAGGCATATGACTTATTCGACTATTGTTTGGCATGAAGAAGCGATAACAAATTAATGGAGAGTTGCAATAGTAGCCCCAGTGTACAAGGGAAAAGAAGATAAACATAAAGCGGATAATTAAAGACCAGTCAGCATGGCATGTGTTGTTTGTAAGCTCTGGAAAAGCAGTATTTCTGATTATATTAGACATGTTTGCAAAATTACTAACTGGTGTGATGGAAAGCAGTTTGGGTTTAAGAAAGGTTATTCCACTGAAGCTCAACTTGTAGGATTCCAGTAAGATATAGCAGATATTTTAGATTCAAGGGGACAATACACTGTACCGTTATTGACCTTTTAATAGGTTAGATCATGGGAAATTTCTGACGAAAATGAGGGCTATTTGACTAGACAAAAGGGTGGTGAATGGATTTGCTACATTTCTAGAAAATAGAAATCAGAGGGTTAGGGTATGTGAAGCGATATCTGATCCTGTAATGATTAAGAGGGGAGTCCCACAGGGCGGTACTATTGGCCCTTTATGTTTTCATATGTTACGAAAGCCGAAGGAAGGCGTTCGTAGCAAGTGGAAGTGATACAGTGCATTGTCTGCTGTAATGTATCAACGGTTTTGTATATATATTTTTTGACTTTTGGTTAAACGTCGTACTGACATATCAAAGGCTTCCGGGGACATAAGCATGGGAAAGGACTAGGACTGAAAAACTCGCTCGGTCTCTCAACAGTGACTTGGAAAGACAACTGATAGCTCACTCACACCGGGAAAAAACGCTGGTAATTTCACGATTGAGAAATGCCTAATGAGTTCTTCCTGACTCGCTGACTAACTTTACCAACATATTATAAATCTGCATTTAATTGAAAATCTGAATATCTGCATTTAAAATGGAAATTATAAAAATTAACATTCCTTAAATAAAATACACACACGTCGGACCTTGTACTCACACTTACTTGTTACCTGCTTACTTACACATACGTTATTTGAAGGGCGCCAGCTGTCACTCAGTACAGCAATAATAGAATGAGACTCTTGACCATCTCTAGGGTGTGGGGTAATAAGCTTACTTTTGACAACATACCATATAAGTTCTGGGAAAAGGAGATTGGCGTTCGGTTTCCCCATTAATTTTGAGGTTAAGATATTTTACTGTCAATGAAATGAAACTCTGAATTCGTTTGATAGAACAATATATATTCTTTAAATAATATATCAAAAAATAGTGAGTCTTGTTGCGATAAAACAGATGAGAATATGAAATTATGACATTGCAACTGACAGAAACTAGGCATGAATTTGAATTCTTCTTGACCGGACATTTAACAATTTATACGAAATATTTCCCTCACTGATTCACTTGACTGTACCTTTAACACTTTGAGTGTAATTACGACGTAATCCATTGCTCTGGTGTTTACTGTAGATGTGTCACGCCTAACGTGGTGATACATCCTTGCGACTGCTTCTTCTCCATATCATCTGACTTCTTTGTAAGTCAATATGGTATGACCTCTTGGTAGGTCCAGGGTTGCCCTCTCTGACTCCTTGGTAAGCCTTGCGTCCGCGTCTTCCACTAAGTGACGGACCAACCATTTGGTCTCACTCTCTCAATGACCAATAATGGCTCACTGAGTCTTCACCATCTCTCGTTCACACTGGTTGGCTGACCACTTAAGGCCTCTTGATCTAGTAGACTACTTCACTGTACTGCATCCGTATAAGTAATGACTGACGCTACAATATGGACCCACCTTATATAGACGTTGGTTGACACAACTACGTAATCTCCAGAAATAACAATGACATACTCCCACCTACGCGACAGATATTACATACAGTGGTGAAATAGCCCTCGGGCGGTCGACTCTCTGAGCGCATATTCTAAATAAATACAATGACGTAGCCAAGACTTGGCGATGACTTGGCAGAATCGCCAGAGGTGTCGCAATATAACAACGTCACTTCCAATCTCTGATGTATACAACAATTCTCACTGTACAGGTATTGAGTGTTATACTACACATACGTATATATGTATACATCTAAGTGCAATCTTGCAAGCAACAGGCAATTGCAAAATTGAATAAAACGGATAATTACAATAATAGTACAATATCACAGATAACATAATAATAATACTGACATAATAATAATAATAATAATAATAATTATAATAATAAAATACAGATAAAATCATACAATAATAAAAATACAGATATCATCTTGTAACGGGATTTGAACCGTTACACTAAATAGCTTGAAGTCTTTCAACTTCGTTGATATCAAACCATTTTGTTAATTAAACTATTCATGTAACAACATGAAGGGGAAAACTCCAAAAAATACTTGAACAAATCAACTAAATGTGTGGAAGATGCACTAGAAAAATACAAAGTCACCATTCTGTTGATAAGTTGACGATGAATTATTTACGATCACAATGATTTTCACTGGTAACCAGACGAATATCTTTCCAAAAGAAAATACAAAATTTCTTTATACAAATCAGCAGCAAATTTGCTAATAAATTGAGACCTTGGCATTGTTTTAAAATAAGATTAAGCTGCAGTCTTATGAAAAGACATAGGGCTTTAATGGAGAGTCGTCGAAACTGATTTGTGTATTTCAGTGTAGATAGTTTTGCGTACGGCTCTTTGGATAAATGGCCAGCATTGTGGCCATAGGTTGAGAGGGCCCGGGTTCGATTTCAGACTGGAGTGGAGATTAACCGAGTCTGGTTTATTCTTCTAACTCGGGGGCTGGATGTTTGTGTTAGTCTTAATATTCTTAATTTACGTACAACATACCACAATACCAACCAACCAACACCGACACACTCAGTAGTGAACACTTCCTTCTACATAGAACGGGCGTCAGGAAGGGCATCTGTCACAACGTAATTGGGAAAAGGCCAAAAGAAAGAACAACGTTTCACTTATAGTCACAGAGCGCTGATTCCTTTCCTTCGTCATAATGTCGTGTCGATGCTGTCCTGCAGAGTGGTCATTCAGAATACCCCTATTATTATTATTATTATTATTATTATTATTATTATTATTATTATTATGCGTGAATGGTCCCTTTCGGAACACACGAAGCTTTATTTATGATTTCGTTTGCGGAGGATCCAGGATGCTTTCATCGGTTGACTAAAGATCCTTTTCCTTTCTTCCGTCCACTTGGTACCTGCTCTTTTTGGTACTTCATTCTCTGGAGTAACTTCCCAATTGTCAATTTTCTTTCTATATATATTTCGATTCAAAATGTCTTCACAGAGAATTTGTGCGTTCTTCATGTCCGCTTTTGTTTGTTGTGTCCAAGAGAAATTCTTCAGTTTGTCAACTCTTTCAAGAACTTGGTGGGTTAGTCTAGTTTCTGGATGCCTCTTAACATGTCCATAAAATTTTAGCCTTTTTTTTCCTGAGGTCTGCCGCAATATTAGATAATTTTTCTGTGGATTTTCGGGTTTGGAGGCGGTACCCTTCTCCCGTGTGTCTTGGTCCTAAAATTTTCCTCATGATTTTTCGCTCTTCTTTTAGGATATTTTCCAGTTCGCCCTTTCTATGAAGCGTTAGAGTTTCCCCTGCATATAAAGCCTCCAGTTTGATTACAGTATTGTAATGTTTAATCTTAACGTGGAGAGACATACATATTTTGTTGTAGATTTCTCTTGTTCTCCCATAAGCTCTTCTGAGTTTTTGGACACGGTTGTTTTGGGCTATTTTCTCTTGTCCGGTTGGTTCGAGGATTTCGCCCAGGTATTTGAAGTGAGGAACTCTGTTGATTTGTCCGTATTTTGTATTGAGACTATGGATGTCTAGTTTTGCACAGAAAAATTCAGTTTTCTGGAAGGAGATGTTATTATTATTATTATTATTATTATTATTATTATTATTATTATTATTATTATTATTATTATTATTATTATTATTATTGTTATTATTATTATTATTATTATTATTATTATTATTATTATTATTATTATTATTATTATTATTATTATTATTTGTTCGTTTCAGCCTACTAAGGACACGTTATTTCAGCTGTCTTCTCTGGGCTTTGACATATGCCCCGTGCTACTTCATTGCCGGTGTTTGCTCTTTTCTTTCCGCCGTCCACGTCTTTCCCGTATTCAACTTTGGCCTTTCTTGAAAACACTGGTCGTCTTTTAATTCCCTCCCGAGTGGGTTGCGTTCTTGTATATCTCGATAAGTGATCCCCATCTCCTGTATGTCCCTTTCCACCTCCTCGAACCAAGTTGGCTGGGTCTTCTTATCTTTAAAATAGGTAAAGATCTGGTTCGATAACCGCGTGGGTTTCATCCTTAGCAAGTGGCCATAAAATGCAATTTTCCTTGTCCGCATGACATCAGAGATCTTCTGGACATGAGTATACAGCTCATGGTTATGCCGACGTCTATATTCTTCATCTTTAATTGGGCCAAGAATTTTTTTATTCTTTCTTTCTTTAATTTCCATTTTTTCTATCAGGCCTTTCTTGTTCATAGCAAGGCATTCCGCTGCATACAATGCCTCTGGTCTTATGACACTGCAGTAATGTCTGAGTTTTGCGTTCAAGGATATGGACCTTTTTTGGTAAACGTCTTTGGTCAGTTGATAAGCCATTTCCATTTTATTCATATGCGACGCGAAAGCTTCCTTTTTCAGAGATGTTTGGTTCTATCCACTCGCCAAGATATTTAAACTTATCAGGCCGTTTGATTTTCTCCTGGTTTACTTTTAGCTATCTTGGTTCTGGCTTGATGTCAGTTATGAACTGCGTTTTCGCAAAGGTGTCTGGAGTCCTACTATTTCCGCCTGTGTCCTGAGGTGATTAATTTGCTTTGTAGCCATGTCTAAAGAAGAGAGAAAATTGCCAAATCACCTGCAAAAGCTAGGCAATCAATTGAATGGTTCGTGTTCTAGTAACCCAGTCCCACACCATTCTAGAGCCTATTTTATTATTATTAATAGTAGTATGATTATGTAAAAGAATATTCCACTACTTACCTTGAAGATATTATTACAGCACCTTTTATATTTTTAACATACCCTCAGATATATAATGATTGTTGTGATTTAATTTTGATGAATTCAAAACCGACGTGAACAGCTCGGTTATAGAATTGATAAATCGATACTGGATGCAATCGGAAGTGAACGAAATTTCCAGTTTCGATTGCGTACCAACTTATACATCTCATGAAACAGGAAAACAAGGTACCAACTTACGCGCAATCAAAACTGAAAATTCACTTCTTGAACACAGTAACATCTGCCGGAGTATCTATAACATATTTTGCCGCAATAAATCTTAGTTTATAAAGAAAATGTGACAAAAATGTGCAAGTATTGCGTACGCTGCTTATCACCTGAAAATTATTATTATTATTATTATTATTATTATTATTATTATTATTATTATTATTATTATTATTATTATTATTATTATTATTATTATTATTCGCAAATACACCATTGCTTCATAGTGACAATGGTGACAATAGATGAAAATAACAGCCCGATAGTTCTCATGTCGTAGGATAAAACGAATTTAATCTAGTATCAATTCTGCATCAGTTTGTTACTATGACCATTTACCTCATCCGCCACATACTGAATACTGACCAATTCAATTAACACTTCGTGTTAGTTTCAACTAATCACGGACGACTATCACTGAACTATAATCGCAATGAGATTATCGCCCATGATACACAATACTTTGGAAATTATCGAAGGACATAAAATACCTACGTTGTTTTAATTTTATTAATACTCTTCATTAGAACTTTAATGAGTAAGTAGTCTTAACAAATACAATTTGTGGTTTCATTTTACTATCATGCGTGAAATTATCGATAAGACGAAACACGCTCTTTATAATTATTACTCTTGTTAATACTGCATGATAAAATATACACTAAATCCAGGTATTCTGTATTGTTGAGGTTACTGCTCTGATTATTCATGCGCATTAAAAATTTTACAGCCGGAAATTTCAAGTTGGTTGAATTATAAATAGGTTATGGTGGGCAGCAGTTGCAACAAAAGGTGATAGATGATGTCACTGAACACAGGTTCATGACGTACTTCCGGTAATAACCATTACGAGCTGGAAACTGAATATCAGTGCTTGTTCACATGTAAAATGAGCGAATATTGTTTCATATGCTGAATAGGTTTTTACATTATTGATCATAATTTAAGAGACGCATGTACACAATCACCATTCATGTGTATTACAGCAACAGCAGGAATGTACTAGAGAATAGGAAGGATAGAATCAAGCTTCTAGAAAAAATACCCAATATTTCTTTTGTTAAGACGAAGTTCGGCAGTAGCTTCACCTATTTTTACATTCTCTTGTGCCTGAGTTAAGAGATGACCATGAAATAAGTTGTATCAAATCCTGAAAGTCTGTAAATGGAGTGCATAGAGTAGAGAGTTTAAGTTTTGCTGTGTCTTATTCATTTATATAATAATAATAATAATAATAATAATAATAATAAACCAAATCTAACCCCCTGGCGCAAAATCCCCGAAGGACGTTGGCCTACCAAGCGAACGCTGCTCAGCCCGAAGGCCTGCAGATTACGATGTGTCGTGTGGTCAGCACGACGAACCCTTTCAGCCATTATTCTTAGCTTTCTAGACCGGGGCATCCATCTCACCGTCAGATAGCTCCTCAATTGTAATCACGTAGGCTGAATGGACCTCAAACCAGCCCTCAGAATCAGGTAAAAGTCCCTGACCTGGCAGGGATTCGAACCCGGGGCCTTCGGGTAAGAGGCAAGCACGCTACACCTACAACGCAGGGCCGACAATAATAATAATAATATCAAGGGTAATTTAACAAGTGTGTTTCATTTGTCGATAACTTCAAGGGGCGCTCAACGCGATGGAAATTATCTCAACAAGACGAAAACTCAAGGGTCTCCCCTTTCCATGGGTTACAATTTGATTCTGTCTGTTCCAGCCAACTTTTCGTTTCTGGATTTGCGCAGATTAGTACCATAGCTCCACTTTCCAGCCTTGGTGACTCAAGGAAACCTGGAAGACATCCGTCTGACAGCACCTTTATTTGTGCTATCAGAGCAGATGACTTTTCAGTCACGTCTTCCTCCTTGAGTTTTCCATCTGGAAAGGTCTTAGGTATTATTGCGATCTTAACTGAGGATAGTCTTTCCGAAAAGGACATGACTTTTTCTTCCTTATGTTTCTTGGAGGGTGGTTTTGTAGCCGAACTTGATGGCGTACTTTCCTCCGACCTTGGCCTTTTGGGCGTATTCATTGGCATACCGTCTCTCCGATCCCTGTTCCTTGGCTTCTTCTCCACCCAAGTCCCAACCTCTATATTGGCTTCTTTCCTCGCCTTGTTCTAATCCTTGTAATACGCACTTGTGCGAGGTAGTCTATCTATATGCATCCATAGCAGGCGCCACGCCCCTCAGCCGTCGATCTAGCAGTCCGCCCCTAGCCTGAACCCGACCAGGTTTGTTCCACCTTCAGTAGACCTACTCACGTGGTTCCTACTTGGCATTCCCATGACTGAGTTCACAGCCAGGGGTTCCCCGTAGGCTGGGTTCGCCCCGTTCCCGACCTGCGGCTCGTTCAGGCGACGTAGGGAAAAGTGACGTGTTGGTTCCAGCACACTACAGTGAGCTTTCACATCAATCACCAACACCCGCTTCACCTGAACCGCCGTATCACCCATGCGGAGGTAACATGGATGCCTCTCCAGCATGTGAGCCTTGGCTTGGGCTAGTAATAATCACACTGCCTCAAGATGTTTTCTGGAAATACCTGTTTTTGGTCCGCGAGAGGGTATTTTATTTCCTTCAGACCCTTCAGACAAGTCCGGAGGGCCCCCCTATCCGCCACCTGGGACACGCCCGATAGGGAAACAATCAAGAATACCCCACGGGTAATCAAAAGTTAGGAAAGCTCCAAATTTGCTTCACGTGAAAGTAAACACACTACTGATATGCAGTTAATTCTTTGATTGAATACATACATACATTATCATTATAGACTGTTATGCCTTTCAGCGTTCAGTCTGCAAGCCTCTGTGAATTTTCTAAACGTCGCCACAATCCTCGATTTGCAACTACTGTTGTGGCCTCATTTAGTTCTATACCTCTTATCTTTAAATCGTTAGAAACCGAGCCTAACCATCGTCGTCTTGGTCGACCTCTACTTCTCTTACCCTCCATAACAGAGTCCATTATTCTCCTAGGTAACCTATCCTCCTCCATTCGCCTCACATGACCCCACCACCGAAGCCGGTTTATGCGTACAGCATCATCCATCAAGTTCATTCCTAAATTAGCCTTTATCTCCTCATTCCGAGTACCCTCCTGCCATTTTTCCCACCTGTTAGTCCCAGCAATCATTCTTGCTACTTTCATGTCTGTTACTTCTAACGTATGAATAAGATATCCTGAGTCCACCCAGCTTTCGCTCCCGTAAAGCAAAGTTGGTCTGAAAACAGACCGATGTAGAGATAGTTTCGTCTGGGAGCTGACTTCCTTCTTACAGAATACTGTTGATCGCAGCTGCGAGCTCACTGCATTAGCTTTACGACACCTTGGTTCATTCTCACTTACTATATTACCATCCTGGGAGAACACACAACCTAAATACTTGAAATTGTCGACCTGTTCTAGCTTTGTATCACCGATCTGACATTCAATTCTGTTGAATTTCTTACCTACTGACATCAGTTTAGTCTTCGAGAGGCTAATTTTCATACCATACTCATTCTATTTTCAAGTTCCACGATATTAGACTGTAGGCTTTCGGCACAATCTGCCATTAAGACCAAGTCGTCAGCATAGGCCAGACTGCTTACTACATTTCCACCTAACTGAATCCCTCCCTGCCATTTTATACCTTTCAGCAGATGTTCCATGTAAACTACGAACAGCAAAGGTGAAAGATTACAGCCTTGTCTAACCCCTGTAAGTACCCTGAACCAAGAACTCATTCTACCATCAATTCTCACTGAAGCCCAATTGTCAACATAAATGCCTTTGATTGCTTTTAATAATCTGCCTTTAATTCCATAGTTCCCCAGTATGGCGAACATCTTTTCCCTCGGTATCCTGTCATATGCTTTCTCTAGATCTACGAAACATAAACACAACTGCCTATTCTTCTCGTAGCATTTTTCAATTACCTGGCGCATACTAAAAATCTGATCCTGACAGCCTCTCTGTGGTCTGAAACCACAGTGGTTTTCATCCAGCTTCCTCTCAACGACTGATCGCACCCTCCCTTCCAAGATGCCAGTGAATACCTTGCCTGGTATACTAATCAGTGAGATACCTCGATAGTTGTTGCAATCCTTCCTATTCCCTTGCTTATAGATAGGTGCAATTACTGCATTTGCCCAATCTGAAGGTACCTTACCAACACTCCATGCTAATTTTACTACTCTATGAAGCCATTTCATCCCCGCCTTCCCACTATACTTCACCATTTCAGGTCTAATTTCATCTATTCCTGCTGCCTTATGACAATGTAGTTTATTTACCATCCTTTCCACTTCCTCAAGCATAATTTCACCAACATCATTTTCCTCCTCCCCTTGACCTTGGCTATTCGTAACACCACCAGGATGATTTCCTTTTACATTGAGAAGATGTTCAAAATATTCCCTCCACCTCTCCAGTGATTCCCTGGGATGTATTATGAGTTCACCTGAATTACTCAAAACACTGTTCATTTTCTTTTTCCCTCCCTTCCTAAATTTTTTTATTACTGTCCAGAAAGGTTTCCCTACTGCTTGACCTAGCCTTTCCAGTTTGTTACCAAAATCTTCCCACGACTTCTTTTTGGATTCAACAACTATTTGTTTCGCTCTGTTTCTTTCATCTACGTACAAATCCCTGTCTGCCTCGGCCCTTGTTTGGGGCCCTTTCTGTTTAGATTTCTTTTTACGTTTACAGACTGCTCTCACTTCATCATTCCACCAAGATGTTCGCCTTTTCCCATCTTTACACACGGTTGTTCCCAGGCATTCCCTTGCTGTTTCTACTACAGCATCCCTGTATGCCACCCATTCACTTTCTATATCCTGAACCTGCTTACTGTCTACTGTTCGAAACTTCTCACTAATCATATCCATGTACTTCTGTCTAATTTCCTCGTCCTGGAGATTTTCTACCCTCATTCGTTTGCAGACAGATTTCACTTTCTCTACCTTAGGCCTAGAGATACTTAGTTCACTACAGATCAGATAGTGGTCTGTATCATCGAAAAATCCCCGTAAAACTCGTACATTCCTAACAGATTTCCTGAATTCGAAGTCTGTTAAGATATAGTCTATTATGGATCTGGTACCCCTAGCCTCCCATGTGTAGCGGTGAATAGCCTTATGCTTGAAGAATGTATTCGTAACAGCTAAACCCATACTAGCACAGAAGTCCAGCAAACGCTTCCCATTACCATTAACTTCCGTATCTTCCCCATATTTACCAATCACCCTTTCGTATCCTTCAGTTCTATTCCCTACTCTCGCACTGAAATCGCCCATTAGCACTATTCTATCCTTGCTGTTGACCCTGACCACGATGTCACTCAATGCTTCATAAAACTTGTCAACTTCATCCTCATCTGCACCCTCACATGGTGAATACACGGACACAATCCTAGTCCTAATTCATCCAAATGACAAATCTACCCACATCATTCGCTCATTTACGTGCCTAACAGAAACTATGTTCCGTGCAATGGTATTCCTGATAAAGAGTCCTACCCCAGACTCTGCCCTTCCCTTTCTAACACCCGTCAAGTACACTTTATAATCTCGTATCTCTTCCTCGTTATCTCCCCTTACCCGAATATCACTTACTCCTAGCACATCCATATGCATCCTCTTTGCTGACTCAGCCAGTTCTACTTTCTTTCTTCCATAAGCCCCATTAATATTGATAGCTCCCCATCGAATTCCATTTCGTTCGCCAAGTTGTTTCCATGGATTCCCTCGCCTGTCAAATGGGAGTGGGACTCCGTTACTCCCATAGGTCCGAGGCTTGCTTAAAATGTTCTGAGGTCGGTCGATTCATGAAGCAGGATGCTACCCTACTTACACATAGTCCAAGTGAGGATCTCTCCTCTAACGGGTTATGGACCACCGGTGAATTGTATAGTCCTAGCCGCCTGAGCACAAGGAGGGCCATGACTCAGAATATGTCCGAGTTGTCCACTCCCATTCCATAGCAACTGGTATCCCGACTCTCAGGACCACTTACTAGGCCACTCAGCCGTTGCCCATGGTTCACGAACTCGGACGTGACTACAGTAACCCACAAACATGAACCATTTGAATGAAATGGAAAAATACATTTTTGGGAACGTTTCTTTTTCCGGTAAATATGGTTGTTATGGTTGTCTTCAAGAACCTGGTATCTGATAATATTACAAAATGTGCTTAAGCTAAATGTGCAAATATGTAGGACTAACGTTATTACATGTGAATATTATCAATAAATGTTCTGTGGTATTTATTTCCCACTTTCTTATTTCTACATCAGTTTATGAGTCTTGGAGGAAAATGCCCATGCTTTTTTTTTCTCGAATTATAGCAAAACTAACTAGGGCACATAACAGAATCACAGGTTATCTGACAAAATTAACCCACATTGTAAGAACAGGCTGACCGGTGTCATTTCTTGATAGATCCAGTATTTTTTTATTTGTTGCAAGGACCAAACTTTACTATCGCTTATGTCTCAGTATATTGTTGTGATAGTATGAAAACTTCTATGTTATACGGTACTGCAATAATACATCTGGTTCAGTGAGGGGTACCTCACTTCTGATGTTACCTGTCACGTCTAATTATAAGCGCCGCCGAGGGATTCTTTCAGTTTTCCTATAACTACATAACCTTCGATGGTTCGTTTTGAGGATCCAACCGGGAAGTATATAAAGTATACGAAGCTCACGATTATTATGTATAAAGTATTTATGATAAAATATTAACAGTATTCACATTCCACTCTGAGAAAATCTTGCCTCCTACAGTGACTACTTTTTGTCACCAGGCAGTAAGGTGTATGGATCTATGAATGAGTGTAAAAAATTACTTGTATTTGCTGTACAAACCGAAAGAAGTGTGCTTTGCTACTATAGCACCCACTCCATATTTACAGTGAGTTGCCGGCGACAAAGAACTGTTCAAGGGTAATTGTCCAATGAGGGAAGGCTAGCGTGTAGGAGGACAGTTTATTTGTATAAACCATTATTTCCCAACATGTATCCTGTTTTCATTACCGCTATTTCCTCTAAGTTTTTGGTTTGCCGTCATTGGTAGAATATACGTATTAACACACGTCACTCATTGTAAGAAGAAGGGGGAGTTTGTCCCACATAAATATGGAGTACGTAACGAACTACGCACCGCTGTTAGTGTACAGAAACATGGGCACAACACGTCTAACACTTTTTCTGCTGGCCTCAGTGATTTCTATTACGAGTGTTTATGGTGATGAGCAATCGAAGACTCTTGGTCTTTATGGTAAGTAAACAAAAGTAAACTTTCAGTTTAAGTGCGCTGATAGTTGATAAATTCAAGGAAACTGATGTTGGTGGTGATAATTGTTGATGTAAGAGATAAAACATAGAGATTATCAACCATAGGCGATGAAGTCACAAGTCCTTGTCCTCGTTCTTCAAAAAGATATTAGCACTATTAAATTAGCGTTACAGAAAAGGATTAAAAGAAGTGTTTCTATTCATTTTTTATTTCATAACAATTCAGTTTTCTTTCTATTATTTTGTTTTTTCCGACTACATGGGTGAGTGGTCAGCGTCTCGCTCTTCGGTTCTCGGGGTCCCAAGTCCCATTCCTGGTTGGGTCGTAGGATTTTATCTTAATCGGCTAATTCCATTGGCTCGGGGATTTGCTATTTGTGCGGTCCCCAACCCTGCAGATACCGACAACCCTCGCCGGAGGGTCTACTTTGCAAGAGAGGCGCCAGGATAGCAATAGTGAAATTATTATTCTTATTACATTATACTTTTATGTTATGGTTGTATTTTCTGAGAGGTTTGAAATTACTTTCTCATGCAATAGCACTTGTCCTTAGAATTACCAAGTCTCCGCCACAAAATGTGTTCTTTCAATGAACAGCGAAGATTTACTTCATTGTATCTGTTGAAAATATTTAACACAAACAGCATTTCTCTATTCTACAATGCTTTCCCCTTCTATTGCTCTTTAACCTTCTTAAGTGAAGGGCTGGGCTTTTCCATAATTGCTCTATATAACACATCCGTATATATAAATGAAGTAAATAAGTAGGAAAACAGAACACAGCTATCGAACACAATAGGGTACGACTATCAATTATTTATATGATCCTATAAAAAATAACACTGAATGATGCTACAGATTAAGCCACAGTCAACCTATGTACAACAACAAAATAATAGAAAATAAATGAATTGTTCATTAGCCAGTCGCACTTCATTGTATCTGTTGATATCTAACACAAACAGCATTTCCCTATTCTATATCAAGGGAAATTTGAGGTGGACAACTTAGATGAATAACCCTGCGTAGGGTAAGAGTCGGTTAAACAGAAAATACCCAGTACTAGTGTATGACGTATCCTGCGAACTTGTCCTGAAGAAGTCATGTCAGATTTTATTTCAATATGAATGTGACCATGCCTTTGGCTGGTGAGATGTAGTGTTTACAGTGCACTATGTCTTCTGGTATGGGCTAGAATAAATTTGTTACTTTCATTAACCTGTCACAGTCTCATCCTTGACTTTAACAATGTGAAAGTGACTGAGGTATGAGCGATGCTAGTAATACCATTCCTTATGCAGCCAGTTCCTGTTATGAATGGTGTGAAAATATCGCTCATAGGGCCGAGTGAATGCATTTCAGTGGGCTTGGCGGACTGATATGAAATATCACCTTCTGGCACGGTGAGGAAAGCAACGGGAAACTACCTCACTCCTCATTTCCCTAGTATGTCTCTTCAGTGATGCCTAGGATAACTATAACAGCTGTTGGTGGAGCTGTAGAGGATCAAATCAGCCTTCGGGCTGAATACCCAACACACATAAGTGTGACAATTGTATATTATATTATATTATATTATATTATATTATATTATATTATATTATATTATATTATATTATATTATATTATATTATGCAGCCTGCGACAAAACAAGCGACGCTGAAATGATATTTAATTGCGTTGGTGCAGTATGGGTTGCAAAATCTGTACCATCGCGTGTCACATATTGTTCATAACGTTCCTGAAGATTATTGGGTGTGTTGGTTCCATGGCTAAATGGTTAACGTGCTGGCCTTTGGTCAAAAGGGTTCCGGGTTCGATTCCCGCCAGGGTCGGGAATTTTTAACCATCATTGGTTAATTTCGCTGGCACTAGGGATGGGTGTGTGTGTCGTTTTCATCATCATTTCATCCTCATCACGACGCGTAGGTCGCCTACGGGAGTCAAATCAAAAGACCTGCACGTGGTGAACCGAACATATCCTCGGACACTCCCGGCACTAATAAGCCATACGCCATTTCATTTAATTGGATGTATGTATGTATGTATGTATGTATGTTGGATATTCAGCCCGAAGGTTGGTTTGATCCTCTGCAGCTCCGCCAACAGCTGTCACTGAAGAGGCATACTAGGGAAATGAGGAGTGAGGTAGTTTCCCGTTGCTCTCCTCACTGAGCCAGCAGTTACTATTACATATCAGTCTGCCAAGCCCACTGAAATACATGCACCAACCCACCCTATGAGTGATATTTTCACACCATCCATAACAGGGACTGGTTGCATAAGGAATGGTATTGTACCGTTTCCGTCTAAAATACAGTCTACCGGCGCCAATCGGAGAGCTGCGTGTTCGGTTCTTAAAAATATGATCAGGGCAAAAATAAATTAAAGTCTCAGGATAAAAATTATACCATGGGTATGTGAACGGGAAACAGTAACATAATTCCGAAATGAAAATCAAATTAAGGGGTAAGAGGGATTTATTATCAAAGAAAAACATTATTAAAAATCGAAAATAAACAATTTAATATAAAAACAAAAATAATATGGCTCAAATAAATGCCAGAAAATTCAATATGTGCCGTGCACATAATTAACGCAAGGAATATTACAAAAAGACGGGCAATGTCCCGTTTTTAAAATAAAAATATTTACAAAATAAAAACAACGACCTGGGGAAGAAATACACACTTCGCCTAGATTCAACGCAGTTAAGTTCATCTTATCGAATCCTGACGGATATCGTTCCATTTACGGTTTTAGGACATGCCGCGATAGAATAAAATTATGCTAAATCCGATCCATAAATAAAAATTATATATACAACACTAATCAACAAATCAATGTTTCAGGATATTAACTTATTGCTACACAGAACCTATTAACAGACCGCTCTGTTACAAATTGGATTGCATGAAAGCTTACTTCCCAGTAAAATGAGCTCGGCCTCATATTAAAAAGAAACAAGTCTTTATCAACGATGACAATGACATGATCAACAATCAACATATATCACAATTCAATAAAAACAAAACACTTCAAATGAACCTGTAAAATTCATGCAAATAAAATAAACAAAAAAAAGTATGTGTATCCGTTATATGAAATACGAGCAATAAGATGCTAAACTCCTTCATATTAAAAGAACACGGAACTCCTGGCTCCGCTGTCCATATGTTGGTCTTCATTTGACACGCCCAATTATATCTCACGTAACACTTCTAATGAGCCAGCTATGAAGCATTTTGCCTCGCAAGAAAAGAAACTAACTAATTGGATTGGTAATTCCTGCCTGAGAGATTTTAATATATCTGGGAATATAAATTAACGCTGCCACTCATTTCTCTGTTTATTAAACTAACACAAGGCCTCGAACTCAACTTAAGGCTTCAATACACATTCATTTGGCCTTAAATACATATTCCAATTTAGCACGGCTATGATACGACATACGGCACATCTGGCCCAACACTTCGGAGACCATTGATTCGACTCTTATATTATCACTGAACATTCAAGGCAAATCAAGCCTCTTTCGCTTATCATGCAGCTTACACCATTATATTTTCCCTCTTTTATATACCAGGCACCCACGTCCTGTATAAACACACATTGTAATCTCAGTATCAGGCTAATCTTGCCTTTTTCTCGTACATTTATAACACCATACCAATTAGCTAGTCTTCTTTGCCGATCTAAAAGATACTAGTTCAACGATGCACGTACACGCTGGTTCCACTCCTGTAAAAATGCTGCATGCCTTTAAATAAAATGTTCCCTACTGAAATTTATCCCAAAACACGCTTTAGGCTGTGCAGCCTTTTTAATAAAAGAGTCTAGATCTTGTTACAAAAAATGGAATACACAGTTACCTCTTGACAAACATGTCCTCATCTACACCTAACATTTCCCTCTTTCCCATCTAATAAAAAGGAAATAAAATAATATATAAAAATCAGGGTTCAAACATGCATCTTCCCTGAAACATGACATTAAACTATAAAAAGGAAACATAGCTCAGCCGCACAAGGACTGGCATTTATAGCTAAATTGCTATAGGATCGTATTAGCCTAATTTTTTCTATCTAAGCATGCCTAGAAGGTTTTTAAGATGAACTTATCTGTTTGTCTCAGCTTCTTCATGGCTCCAGGCCGCCGTGTCAGGAAAATTACGCCATATTTGCAACAAACTGCACGGCGTTATCAAATACACTGCATGTCCTTTCTTCTTCCATCATCCTTGAAATGTGGTGCTGCGCACACACCATTAGATTGTACCGGAACGATAACGACGATTCGCACACATTTTTCGCGATTACCGGACGCGTATCCATCACGGTATTTGCACAATCCAAATGCAAATTAAAAATGCGGGTTCGGAAAAACCGACATTAACTATCGTCTTAGTTATTCACTTGCATATAGGTGTTATATTCTCAAAACAATAACGTTTCAGCTTTCGTAAACCATGTATACTTGTTTGATAAAAAATCGTCACTGTAAAGGTTACTTTCATACAACGCTGGCTGAATATAAGGAACACCGACCCGCACAGTTATCAGCTTCAAGATAGAGTGCCCTTTCCATCTCCATTAACTGCTATATACACCAAACTTCCGGTATTAGTCATATCATCAGGGATTCCACTGATGCGATGACGTTATTGTTCGCCCACTACTCTGGAAAAGCGCTGATTCAATAGAAATATGTTAATTACTTTATTAATTCAAATTAAGTGTGCCATGAAAAACTTTTACTCTCCCCTCCCATCGTTTGGTTGTTCTTATGTGCCTTATAATGCTTGCAAGCTGCCTTGTGTATTGTGTACTTGTTGTATGTATTTTAAATGTATTTGTTATTCAGCTGTGCGGTTACCTTTTAAATAATAAATTTTGCCCTTGTTCCTGCCCCCCGCATGGCTTCAGAGTAATCGAGAAAGTTCTCGCTCTGAAGCGCCGCCCTTGGATCGAGGTCCCCCTCTCTGTGCCTTACGGCTCTTCCCTTCTCTCCTCGCCCCTTGAGGAGTTGCACCAGACTTGACCTTGGCGGGGAATTGTGGTGTAGCCTCTGCCTCGTGCAATTGCTTGTTGGTAGGGATGGGCATGAGCGCAGCTCGAGCGGCTCGAGCTGATGACGTCACTGCTCGATCTAGGTCGAGCAGTACTCGAGCAGGAGTATGGCCTGCCATCTATGAGTGATTACCTTGTACTAAATCAGATGAGTGGCAATCTTCTTTGCTCTTTTAATACTAATGAAATGAAACCAGTGTGTGTACAGGAACACAACTGAACAAACTATATCCTCACCCGGCAATTTCAGAAATAGCTTGTTACATTTCGTACCATGAAAATAATATTTATAATGATAACGCCTTAACATTATTAACGGAATACATTGAATCCCTTACACAACATAGGAGTATATGGATTATATGGTTGTTATCCTAGAGTAATATTATCGCCTGAGAAATGATACGGCGTAATATGTAAGTAAGTCCGCCTCTGTGGTGTAGTGGTTAGCGTGGTTAGCCGCCACCTCCGGAGGTCCGGGTTCGATTCCCGGCTCTGCCACGAAATTTGAAAAGTGGTACGAGGGCTGGAACGGGGTCCACTCGGCCTCGGGAGGTCAACTGAGTAGAGCTTAATTAAGGCTACGGCCGCTTCCTTCCCACTCCTAACACCTTTCCTATCCCATCGTCGCCATAACACCTATCTGTGTCGGTGCGACGTAAAACCAATAGCAAAAAAAACAGTTATATTATATCGGACGCAGGACTTCAGGTCTGTTCACATTTTTTTTATTATGTAAGAGAAATAGTAAATATAGCATTATAATAAAACTGAACAGAATATATTATTAAAATGATACATACAATGTTCAGAAGAACCAAAAATGGAAGTAGCGACCAAGTAACGAAAGGAAAACCACACAAATACTATCACTATGCAGAGCTCATCGCCATGTCGAGCAGTCACTTCCACTTGATTAAAAAAAAAGTAATTCTGGGCATGTATGGATTTAATAAACTGATGCGTCCACTATGACTTACGGTACGTATGTATTTCTGTAGAATGGACGCTATCGCTAATGACTCTACTTCTACTCTACGCGTAGTGCCGGAAGGTGAATATCAACGTGAATGACTGCAGACGGAATTGTGGCTCGAGCCCTAACACACTCCTGCTTAGCGCACATGCAAGCCTACGTCACGAGGGAATTCCGTGTTGCTCGATCTGGCTCGACCACGCTCGACACACCAGTTCGTGACGTCAGCACTCGAGCCTGCTCGAGCAGGCGATCGAGTGGCCCATCCCTACTTGTTGGCACTTGAGCTGTGAGCTCCCTTGACGGGCTCTTTTCTCTGGCCTTTCGTTCCCGGTCACGTAGCTTGAAGGTAAGAGAGTGGGACTTCGTTTCCTTCCTTGTAATGTTTACGTATTGGATAGGCCTGAGGTATTAGAAAAGCCTTTTATTAACATGTATCTATTGTAAACTGGTAACGTTTTAGCCACTCTTTCAGTGCTCTAAGGGGGTAAACTCATTGGTGATTAGAAACCACTGGTGTTTTTAAGGTTTTCCCCTTCAGGAAAAAGACTGTGCTATGGGCAATCTGTAACCTCCGTATGTAGAGGAGTAACCCTCTGCTAGGTTGTGTAACATTGAAGGTTCCTTTTAGTGTAGAATGTTATTTACTGTAAATTTATACCTTGGATAAGTGAAGTTCGAAAAACGGAAGCTATTAACTGGTTCAGTGGAAGCCCTGGCTCCACTTTGGTATGCAATTTGTTTAGGGTTCTCCGTTTAGTTTGGAGCGCCTTGTAAGTTCTGTTGTAATGTGGTCAGATAGACAGAGTATGCCTTAATTGTTCGCAGAAAGAAACCTTTTCCTCGTTTATTGGTACTTGTTCATGAGGGCTGGTTCCCTTGTTGTTTTAAGGTGGTTATTATGTTTTATCGTGTTTTAGCATTACTTAAATGTGAGTGGTTTAAAGATGTTAAATAACTTCAATTCTGTGAAAACGAAGGAAGGCAAGTTATTTATTTGTAAAATAAAACCTTGAGCATATTTTATTCATGGCTCCTTAATATCCAGCCCCTAGGCCTACCGCTTCTTATAATGCTGCTATTGGGAGTATATTTACGGAACATGAAGTATTGCAACTACAGGTAGTTTTTTAATGTTTAACTGGCTTCTATTTCATATCAAAAACGTGGAGTATGGCTTTATAACAGATTGCCTAATAAAATAAAGAGTAGTGCAGCACTGTAAATCTCAAAGTTGGTAAGACTGACTTCATTTGTTTTGTAAATCCCTTCATTCTGCCATATCGCTTCCAGGGCTGTGATTGGTCCTTTTTATAATCGGCCGCTCTCAAACACTCTCGTAAATCCCCGATTGAGTCATACGGAATACCCGAGATATTCGCTGTTGCTATGAAAGATAAGAAGTTACTGAAGCCACGCGCTGCCGGGATACTGCATTACGCAACTTCTATATTACACCATGACTCCTTCTTGTATTAAATACTCAATATTACACCATATTATATAATTACTATTTGGGGCATATATGATATGGCACAGTATTACTAGCATCACTCATACCTCAGTCACTTTCATATTGTCAAAGCCAAGGATGAGACTGAGACCGGTCAATGAATGTAACAAATTTGATATAGCCCATACCAGAAGACATAGTGCACTGTAAACACTACATCTCCCCAGCAAAGGCATTTAATTGGATATGCTGATATAAAAAAAAAAAGGTTTCTGTAAAGGATACAGAAATGACGTTATCTTCCCACATAATTCGGAAATATTTGTAGGTGTCTGTCTTGAAAATAGGCAACTGGGGCCGTGAGATTCGGGGATCAGGAAGAGTAGGTTAATGGAGTTAAAGCGCCGTTGCAGAAGGGTAAGTAGCTTCCCCGCGTGGTTGTAGGCTGCAGCTCCATCTTGCTGCATCCATTGTCGTTGCAAGTGTTTCTGGCGCGACAAAGACGTCTTGCGGCGCTGTTGTGTGTCAAGGCACACCCCTTGAATACAATTGATTTATACGATTCAGCAATACGTTTACCAATGGAAACCTTTATATTGTTTTAAAAATAGAATTAAGGCGCTGTCTTCACAATAGGGAACTGAGATTTAATGGATTAAATAGTCTTTCCTTGCTACGCTTGGTTCACCGCAGCGATTAAGGGTGGAATACAGCCTCCACTTTATCACACAGACGTTGTAGAAACTGTCGGTAACACATGTAATTTATTTTATTTTCAGTTTTGTCGGAGAGCACGAAGTACCAGTCACAGCCACAGTTCACCATCAATGCTCCACCGACTTGTCAGAATGTACCAAGTGCGTCTCACCCTGTGACCATGGAAGACCTGATGCATCAACCTGTGATGCTCGTTCTACCAGATGAAGATTCCGTCGACGAGATGGTGGTATACCTTTGTCACAAAGGTTTATCTTCTCCTCCCAAGGAAGCAAACACTCTTCTGTATGATTTTATTACTCATAATCAAACTAAGGCCATCGCATTCGATCCATCCAAATACGTAGAATTGCGTAAGAGTATCCCTAGAACTCTTCGAATCACTAGATCGGTTATTTCCCAAGATTTGAGCCTGGCCACTTATACGCATGCCATGGAAGGTAAACTGCCTTGGATTTTGATTTATAACGTTGTGGGGAGCTCTTTCCAAAGAGTTGGCTCTTTTAATGTGCAAGAAGACTCGGTGGTAGTGTTGCGCGATAATCGTCACCCTGTAATGTATCTAGGAACGACACAGCTGCCGTTTGGAGTGACTCAGTGTACTGGGGGATGTCCCATTCAAATTTTTATATCACAACAGGATCCTCAGCAGTTACAATCGAAGACTGTTACGCAGCCGCAGCGTCAATATAATCAAGCTACAGCAAACAGGGGATGAAACAAAAATGTATTTCTTTCAATATTATTATTACATTTCTTATAAGCTTACATTGTTAGAGAATACTCTCCATTGCAAAAAAATCTGAATGCTTGTGGGTTTATACCAATGCAGTTGAAATACTTGAAGAGTAGAAAAATATAGATAGGCTATGCGAATTTCATGTACTAATGCGAGTAATGTACGAACGGTGAAAATAGAAATGAAATGAGAGGAAGAATGGGTAGCCCCTTTAACCGAGTTTTAAAATATTAACTTTTACCCAATATTAGTTGCTTTTGAAATACAGTGTAGACTTTAACAGAAGCTCACCAAACAAAGTTCCTTTAAGTCTCATTATAAATGCTATTTCTTCTTCTTTCTATCTATCCTTTTTTACAGGTATTTAGGGTCGACATTAATGTACATCAAGTCCAGTTTTACACCCGATCCTTCCTAACGCCTATTTTTACATAAGGCGTGTATTCAGTGTTGTGCGTTTCTGTGATAATTTGCAGTGTTCCTAGTGTAATTTATGCAACTGAAGATGTGTATTAAGACAATCACGAATGCCAAGCACCAGCACAAGAGATAGGAAACCAAAGCGACTAAAATTCTCGGCCTAGCCGGGAATCGAACCCGGAGCCGTATGAACATAATGGCACTACGCTGACCATTCGGCCAATGAGCCTATTATTATTATTATTATTATTATTATTATTATTATTATTATTATTATTATTGCCGGCCCCGTGGTGTAGGGGAGGCCCCGGGTTCGATTCCCGGCCAGGTCATGGATTTTTACCCGTACCTCAGGGCTGGTTCGAGGTCCACTCAGCCTACGTGATTAGAATTGAGGAGATATCTGACGGTGAGATAGCGGCCCCGGTCTAGAAAACCAAGAATAATGGCCGAGAGGATTCGTCGTGCTGACCACACGACACCTCGTAATCTGCAGGCCTTCGGGCTGAGCAGCGGTCGCTTGGTAGGCCAAGGCCCTTCAAGGGCTGTAGTGCCATGGGGTTTTGGGGGGTATTATTATGATTATTATTATTGTCATCATGATGATTATTATTATTATTACTATTATTATTATTATTATTATTATTATTATTATTATTATTATTATTAATATTAAAATAAGTATTCGATATACTGTCTATGATCGTTTTATATCCTACTAGCATTCGCAATGTATCTTGTTGTTCATTAATATGCCCATGGATGTAGCGGTATTTTCAAAGTTTCGAGGTAATAAAACAATACACATGGACTGTTGTAGTAATAGAACATACCGTAATATTATATCGACAAACACGTGAAAAATACATCACAAATAGGAACTGAATTACACATCTTTTTCTGCACTTTGCTAACTTTTTGAACTTATTGCGAGCTATTAATATCGATTCGTTAACTTTGTGCATCTTTTGTAACTTTGAAAGCATTGATGGAGTCGAGGTGAAAGATTCAGAACAGGCTTTCCAATTGCTACAATGTACAGCTGTGGTAAAGGTGTCAAGAGGAAATAATTGTAGGGCTGCACTGAAAGTTACTTACATATGTTCACAATTTCATGTTTGTGGTTGCAAACGGTTGATTTATTCATTAAAAATGTCATAAATTACAAAAATATGATGTGCATAACTGCTTTGTTCTTCCATTCCCATTTCATACTCCATACACCAACAAACAGTTTGACCCGGTACCTCTGTAATCTATATGAAGCTTGGTCACGGCGCCTGAGTGACAAATATGATATTCGAAGATGTAAATAAAATACGCCCTTCACCAACAAAAACATTAGCACTTAGTCAAGAAAATGCGTAATCCAGGAAGTATCGTTTTAGAAATAACGAAAATACGTCAGGAAGCAATCACTCAATACTCATTCCAGACAATGAATTACTATGTTGTATCACAGAGAAAAATCTTTCACCTTTAAGCATTCATTTGATATTAGTTTATGGAATTGAAATTAATTTTCCAGATAATAAATCGCTAGATTGTATCATAAATCAAAATGTAAGTAAATACTAACATAGTCCTCTAACTTTATGTGAGGTTTGACCATAGTCCATGCTTTACCTGTGCTCAGTCCATTTGTTAAGAGCTTAGTATAAAAATTGATTAAACACGTAATACCTTCCACCCGTATATCACATATCATGATGAATTTTATTTTATTAAATCATTGACGATATAACTACTTCTACGACTCGTGCGAGTGCCCCATGAACCTTGGTGTAAATTTTGGTTCTGATCATTGCAGGCGTGTAGATTTGTATATTGAACAAACAAACTCGTACTTTCTGTTTTATAGATATAGCTAGAAATAACTTGATTTTTCATTTCCTACAGACTACCTCTTACAGGAATGGCCTTTGTTCTTGTATATTTTATCAGTGAGGTGCGGTATAGTTTACACTAGCAGGGTTTTACTCCTATGGCAGGTAAATTATTTATCAAACATATTTATAGAACTCTTACGATTATTAACTTTAAAATGGAGGTTGTAAGTTGAGTGAATTAACCTTATTCTTGAATTACGAGTAGCTCAGGCCTATTCCTGCATGGATTTATAATGGTGGTCTGTGCGACTGGATAGTACATTCTTCTCCAGGGATTAGCTCAAAAGTTCAGACTTGTAAGTCTTTGAAAGTTTTCATTCCGATGGACATAAATTGTTCTTACTTTAAGGTGCAGTGCTATATTTTCTTTTTTGGCTTATTTTTTACTACCATTGCTCACTCGGCAGTTGTTCTCCATATGCTAGCTATAATTGGGATGTAATATTTATGAAAACCAGTGTAGCAAGGATGAAAAGCAGTAGCTCTTGTGGCGTTAGATAACATATGCCAGATTCATTTCTGGAGTTATCTATTATTTACGGATGCAATACTTCTTGCATACATGTCATTTCATTTTTACAATTATATTCATGGTTATGTAAATTCCAGCCATAACTGTAAAAAACTATAGTAATGAAGTGTGATTCCGGATTCTGTTGTTTTCTGTTCTTGATCCAGAATTATACAATTATTTGACGCTCCACAATGTTGCATGAACATCAGATTATTGTTTCGTATATTGAGTCACAATAGAGCATTATTGTAATAGACAATAGGCAGTCCTATAGAATTCATAAAGTGCCTTATATCATCAGATAAGGCTAGCTCCAAGGAACTCACAGGGTCAGCTAGTCCCTGTGAGCTTTCTTTCCCTTGTGGATTTAGTTCTTATCCGAACATATTTATAAATGTTCCCATACAACCTTTTGCTAGTTCCCGCCAATGTAAACATAAGAGCATTTCTTTACATATCATTGTGTCTCATTCTACTCCAATCCACTGGATACCAACTACTTCCTTGAAATTTTGGGGCCATCTTAGCCGTGGGCGTCCTCTGATCCTTTTTCCTAACCTCAGATCATGATATTGTTGAAGCGTAGCTCCACAGGCTTTGATATATCCTGGTCACGTGCCCTTTCCAGCACCATTCGAGTATCCTTGCTTGGTAGCTCCTTCTCAGCTCTTTTGGATCGTCTTCGAGACTGAAGTTCTCTCTCCAGTTTATGTTGGCACTCATAGACAGTCTTTTTACATTACCATAAACAACTATAAATTTTAATTTATCGTACACCACGATTAGGTAGAGATAAAATTTACAGGATGCCTCATTCATTCTTCTTCAAGAAAGTATCTAATATCAAAGTCATTCCTTACGAACGGTGCATTGTTGATGATTGTGAGGAAACCCAACGGTATTTGCTACATCGTTCACTCAGCAGCTGCTAGTAATTTGTCTTTTTATATTTATCTCTGTTATGCTCTGGTATGTTTTATGTTATAAATGAAAATTAAACTGAGTTTGAAATTTGCACAACGTGCTTTATTAAGATAACCTTCCCCCCATTTTTACCTTGAACTGTCTGATGATTGGGATAGTGCTGTAGAGACTGTAACACTACTTAAACTTACAATCTGATTAATGTGGTATCTAATGATCTAATTAAGGAAGAAATTGATGTATTGTGAGATACTTTATTCTTTTAAATGACATATACCAGCTTAAAGCAATTTCAAAACTCCTATTGAAATCACTTTATCCATCTTACTATATTCAGTATCAATCAATCAATCAATCAATCAATCAATCAATCAATCAATCAATCAATCAATCAATCAATCAATCAATCAATCAATCAATCAATCAATCAATCAATCAATCAATCAATCAATCAATCAATCAATCAATCAATCAATCAATCAATCAATCAACATCGATCTGCATTTAGGGCAGTCGCCCTATCTGTTGTTTTCCTAGCATTTTCTTAAATGATTACAAAGATTTTGGAAATTCCTTGAACAAATCCCTTGGTAAATTATTCCAATCAATAACTTCGATACCTATAAACGAATATTTGCCGCTAATTGTCCTCTTGAATTCCAACTTTATCTTCATATTGTGATCTTTCCTACTTTTATAAACACCACTCAAAGTTATTCGTCTAATAATGTCATTCCCCGCCATCTCTCCACTGACAGCTCGGAACATACCACTTAGTCGAGCAGCTCGTCTCCTTTCTCCCAAATCTTCCCGGCCCTAACTTTGCCACATTTTCGTAATGCTACTCTTTTTTCGGAAATCACCCTGAACAAATCGAGCTTCGTTTCTTTGTTTTCTTTCCACTTCTCGAGTCAGGTAATCCTGGTGAGGATCCCATGTACTGGAACCATACTCTAGTTGGGGTCTTACCAGAGACTTATATGCCCTCTCCATTACGCCTTTACTACAACCCCTAAATACCCTCATAATCATGTGCAGAGACCTGTACCCTTTATTTACAATCCCATTTATATTACTCCAATGAAGGTCTTTTCTTACATACATAAAGCGATCCTCACAAGGAACATTCACACCATCAACGCAGTAATTTGAACTGAGAGGAGTTTTCCTATTTGTGAAACTCACAACCTGACTTTTAACCCCGCTTATCATCATACCATTGCCTGCTGTCCGTCTCAGAACATTATTGATGTCATTTTGCACTTGGTCACAATCTTGTAAGTTATTTATTACTCTATAGAGAATAACATCATCCGCAAAAATCCTTATCACTGATTCTACTTCTTTACTCATATAATATAAGAAAACATAAAGGTCCAAAATACTGCACTTAGGAATTCCCCTCTTACTTATTACAGGATCAGATAAAGCTTTAAATACTCTAATTCTCTATTTTCTAGAAATATATGCACCCATTCAGTCACCGTTTT
Organism: Anabrus simplex; assembly: GCF_040414725.1. Taxonomy (NCBI): domain Eukaryota; kingdom Metazoa; phylum Arthropoda; class Insecta; order Orthoptera; family Tettigoniidae; genus Anabrus; species Anabrus simplex. Next base: position 1,131,481,973 of record NC_090265.1, on the reverse strand, counting down.
GTCTAGTCCAATAGCCCTCATTTTTTCCAGTAGTCTCCCATGATCCACCATATCAAATGCCTTATATAGGTCAATCGCGATACAGTCCATTTGACCTCCTGAATCCTAGATATCTGCTATATCTTGATGGATTCCCACAAGTTGATCTTTCTTGGAATAACCTTTCCTAAACCCAAACTGCCTTCTATCAAACAAGTTATTAACTTCGAAAACATATCTACTATAATCAGAAAGAATGCTTTCCCAAAGCTTACATGCAACGCGTGCCAATCTTACTAGCCTCTAATTTTCAGCTTTATGTCTATCACCCATTCCTTTATACACAGGGGTTACAGTAGCCTCTATTCATCTGGTATAGCTCTTCCATTAAAACAATAGTAAAATAAGTACTTCAGATATGGTACTACATCCCAACCCATTGTCCTTAGTACTCGTATATCCCCAGAAATCTTATCAATTCCAGCTGCTTTTCTAGCTTTCAGCTGTTATATCTTATTATAAAAGCCAATGTTATCGTAGGTAAGTTTCAATACTTCGTTAGTATTAGTCACTTCCTGTATCTGGACATTACCTTTGCAACCAACCACCTTTACATACTGCCGACTGAATATTTCTGTCTTCTGGAGTTACTCGCACACACATTCCCCTTGTTCATTAATGATTCCTGGAACGTTCTTTTTGGAACATGCTTCTGCCTTATTTATTTACTAGCTGATGTACCCGTGCTTCGCTACGGGATTCTCATAAAGACTGACTTTGTGGTTTTCCTAACTGAGATCAACATACGTCATTACAAAAACGTAAGTATGAATGTAGCGATTAAAAGCAATGCTATCATATAAAATACTCGATCAAATGGAAAGCCGCGCGTTTTATCACTTTTAACGAACAGTGCTGCGGTTAGTTTGCGGTACCAATCTAATAGTTCAAAGTTCCAGAGCTGGGATGACCAGGCCGCAGATTGCCATGAACACTCATCTGCCATTATTCCGCTAAATATGCACACTGTTCATTCCAGTCAGTGCCTCAGAGTAGGGATTGAATAGCCCGAATGCTATGGTGATCCAGTGTGTTACGTACCAGTAGTATCAGAAAATTTATAAACCAGGGGAATGGCATGCTAAAGAAGAAAGTTATCTAACTCCCCAACTACTTCCCATCAATATTCAGGCAGGCTGTTACACTCTGTACGACTGGGCGAGTTGACCGTGTGGTTAGCAGTGCGCAGCTGTGAGCTTGCATCCGAGAGAGAGTAAATTCGAACCCCATTGTAGGCAGCGCTGAAGATGGTATTCCGTGGTTTCCCACTTTTACACCAGTCCAATGCTGGTCCTGTACCTTAATTAAGGCCTAAGGCACTCCTAGCCCTTTCCTATCCCATCGTCGCCATAAAACCTATCTATGTTGGTGCGACGTAAATCAAATTAAAAGTACTCTGTACGCAGCAGTAATCCTATCTACCGGAGATGAGGGGCAACAGAAGACACAAAGCACATCACGACGTACAATGGTCAATGTAGTGTTATTGTTGATCAATGTTATGAGCTTTCTATATTGTAGGCCTACAAAATTAGTTTTCTTTCGACTCTGTGATTTGTAAAATATTTTATACCGTAAACTGTAGTTTCTTATTCTCCGACTTTACATACCGATTTTCATTAAATACTGTTTACCCATTTTCTCGTTACTCGGCGCTGATATGGACTTAGTAACAAAAATCCAAATTCATGAATATCTTTGTGATAATAGCCAGTACGGTCACAATGTATAAGACATGAATAATAGGAAATTTAACACTCTATAACCTTAGTTATGTAGCATTCATCGATTACACCTTTAAAAAGAAATATTTGAGAATTATATTTTAGGCCTTCCCCTAAACTACCATTTCACTCACCGTGATTAAAATAATTTACAGCCTAGACTATAGCGACTTATTTCCTGACTTTGCATACCGATTTTCATAAAGATAGGACTACTAATAACAATATTTGAGAATTAAATTTTAGGCCTTCCCCTAAACTACCTTTTTTCTCAGCATGAATACAATTATTGACAATCTAGATTGTAGCAATTTATTCCCCAACTTTGCATACCCATTTTCTTTAAAATATGACCACTAATAACATAAATAGTTGAGAATTCAATTTTAGGCCTTCCCTAAACTACCATTTCACTCAGCGTGAGTAAAATGATTTATAGCCTAGATTGTAGAGGCTCATCTCCCAACTTCACATACCGATTTTCATTAGACAACTAATAACATAAATAGTTGAGGATTCAATTTTAGGCCTTCCCCTAAACTACAATTTCACTTAGCGTGAGTAAAATGATTTATAGCCTAGATTGTAGAGGCTCATCCCCCGACTTCACATGCCGATTTTCATTAAATTCTCTTCAACCGTTTTCTCGTGATGCGTGTACAGACAGACAGACAGACAGACAGACAGACAGACAGACAGACAGACAGACAGACAGACAGACAGACAGACAGACAGACAGACAGACAGACAGACAGACAGACAGACAGAAATTACGGTAAGTAAAAAGTGCATTTTCTTAAGTATTTTGTCTGTACATTGTTCAGAATTTGAAAATAATGGTATTTCTGTATCGGTCATGTCCATAGTAACAAGAAAATGCACTTTTTACTTCACCGTAATGTCTGTCTGTCTGTATATACACTGACTGACAGAGCAAATGCAACACCAAGAAGGGGTGGTCAGAACTTTATGCCAATTGCAGGGTAGACTGACGTCACTGAGGTATGCTCATGATGTGAAATGCGCCGCTGTGCTGCGCACGTAGCGAACGATAAATGGGACACGGCGTTGGCGAATGGCCCACTTCGTACCGTGATTTCTCAGCCGACAGTCATTGTAGAACGTGTTGTCGTGTGCCACAGGACACGTGTATAGCTAAGAATGCCAGGCCGCCGTCAACGGAGGCATTTCCAGCAGACAGACGACTTTACGAGGGGTATGGTGATCGGGCTGAGAAGGGCAGGTTGGTCGCTTCGTCAAATCGCAGCCGATACCCATAGGGATGTGTCCACGGTGCAGCGCCTGTGGCGAAGATGGTTGGCGCAGGGACATGTGGCACGTGCGAGGCGTCCAGGCGCAGCCCGAGTGACGTCAGCACGCGAGGATCGGCGCATCCGCCGCCAAGCGGTGGCAGCCCCGCACGCCACATCAACCGCCATTCTTCAGCATGTGCAAGACACCCTGGCTGTTCCAATATCGACCAGAACAATTTCCCGTCGATTGGTTGAAGGAGGCCTGCACTCCCGGCGTCCGCTCAGAAGACTACCATTGACTCCACAGCATAGACGTGCACGCCTGGCATGGTGCCGGGCTAGAGCGACTTGGATGAAGGAATGGCGGAACGTCGTGTTCTCCGATGAGTCACGCTTCTGTTCTGTCAGTGATAGTCACCGCAGACGAGTGTGGCGTCGGCGTGGAGAAAGGTCAAATGCGGCAGTAACTGTGGAGCGCCCTACCGCTAGACAACGCGGCATCATGGTTTGGGGCGCTATTGCGTATGATTCCACGTCACCTCTAGTGCGTATTCAAGGCACGTTAAATGCCCACCGCTACGGGCAGCATGTGGTGCGGCCGGTGGCACTCCCGTACCTTCAGGGGCTGCCCAATGCTCTGTTTCAGCAGGATAATGCCCGCCCACACACTGCTCGCATCTCCCAACAGGCTCTACGAGGTGTACAGATGCTTCCGTGGCCAGCGTACTCTCCGGATCTCTCACCAATCGAACACGTGTGGGATCTCATTGGACGCCGTTTGCAAACTCTGCTCCAGCCTCGTACGGACGACCAACTGTGGCAAATGGTTGACAGAGAATGGAGAACCATCCCTCAGGACACCATCCGCACTCTTATTGACTCTGTACCTCGACGTGTTTCTGCGTGCATCGCCGCTCGCGGTGGTCCTACATCCTACTGAGTCGATGCCGTGCGCATTGTGTAACCTGCATATCGGTTTGAAATAAACATCAATTATTCATCCGTGCCGTCTCTGTTTTTTCCCCAACTTTCATCCCTTTCGAACCACTCCTCCTTGGTGTTGCATTGTCACTGTCAGTCAGTGTATGTACACGCATCACGAGAAAACGGCTGAAGAGAATTTAATGAAAATCGGTATGTGAAGTTGGGGGATGAGCAGTTACAATCTAGGCTATAAATCATTTTACTCACGCTGAGTGAAATGGTAGTTTAGGGGAAGGCCTAAAATGGAATTCTCAAATATTTATATTATTGGTGGTCCTATCGATAAATACTACATAACTAAAGTTATATGAAATTAAATTTCCGATAATTTATGTCATACATTGTTACCGTACCGGCTTTGATAACACAGATATTCATGAAATTGTATTTTTGTTGCCAAGTCCATATCAACGCCGAGCCACGAGAAAATGGGTTAACAGAATTTAATGAAAGTCGGTATATAGAGTCGGGGAATAAGAAACTACAGACTAAGTTATAAACCATTTTATTCGCCCTGTATGAAAATGTAGTTTAGGGGAAGGCGCCTAAAATTTAATTTCTAATTACCTATGTTATTGGTCCTATCGAAAAGTACTACATAACAAAAGTTATAGAAAATGCAACTTCCGACCATTTATGTTTTATTCAATTTTACCGTACAAACTATAAGAGTGGTATTTCAGAGTTGGAAGAAAACTAAATGTGAAGGCCTACAATATTGAAAGCGCATAACATTGATCAACAATAACATTACATTGACCATTGTTTGTGGTGATGTTCTTTGTCTCTTATGCTGCCGCTCAAGTCCGACAGATGGGATTACTGCTGCGTACCGAGTATAACAGCCAGACTGAATATTGGCGGGAAATAGCTGGGGAGTTAGAAAACTTTCTTCTTTAGGCCTAGCATGTCATTCCTCTGGTTCATACATTTTCTGTTACCATACTGCTGGTACGTAACTCACTTGTTCATCATAGTATTCCAGCTATTCGATCCCTACTCTGACGCGCTGTTTTGAATGAGCACTGTGCACTCTTAAGGCATTAGTAGTAGTAGTAGTAGTATGATCTGGTCTAGAATTACAATTCAGGCATATTCCAAATTATAGCACCACAATTCACTAACTCAAAATTCAACCCTGAAAAGGGCCGTTTCTTGAAAAGAGCTGCTTCCTCTTCACTTTCATTAAATTCTACATTCATTTCATTCTAAATTAGCAATGAAGAGGGGGCTTCCCCTCTGGCTTGGAGGAAAAAATTGCCTTCAAGTCAGATAGATATTTCCGCCGCCAGTGTAGTGAATTGAGATTTTCCGACTCATCGGGTACTCCTAGGAAACACATTAGTTAAAAGGGCATAGTTTTTGCCCTGGGACTCTCCACTAGTCGAGCCCCCCTCCGAATAAAGAATAAGAGTGTTCACGGATCACGGCTGTCTGCGGCCTGGTCATTCCAGCTCTGGAACTTCGGAATGTTAGATCGGCAGCGTAGTACTGTTCGTTAAAAGTGAGAAAATGTGTGTTTTTTCATTTGATCGAGTATTTCATGCGAAATCATTGCTTTTATTCGCGCCATTCCTGCTGTCATCATTGTAATGACCTATGTTCATTTCATTTGGGAAAACCACTAAGAGAGTCTTTCTGAGGATGTAAAAAGGCGGGTGGAGAGTGTGTGTGTCTGCCATTATAATGCAATTCCCCAACCTGAATGTGACTGATGGTGGGCAAGCGGGCTTACCATTACAATGAAAATTCCCTAACGCAGTCTTCATATGAGAAATAACGTTTGGTGATTTCTCCGTCGCGTTTCCAGGGTAACGTTAATAGCTACCCAATTTAATGCAGTCTTGCTTACAACGTGTACTCTACCTAACCTACAATTCTGTATACAATGTAGAATTCCGTAGCGAAGCACGGGCACATCAGCTAGTTTTATATATATAGAGAGAGAGATTTATCGTATGGCATACAAGAAAATTGTAATTATACATCAAGATTACAAATGTATTGAAGTGCCTGTGGCGTCCTTAGGAAGAAGTCTCTTAATTCACCACTGTAAGGTGTTTGTGACTAGTCTTGAACTAATTGCGTAACAGTCTGTTTTAATGTGCAACACTCGCAACATGGTGAGGGGTTTTGCCCCCACTTGTACAGAAGATCCCCCCATACACCGTGATTGGTCCGAATTCTATTTAATTTCGACCAGATATTTCTAGGTTGAATGAACCCTAGCACCTTTTCAGTTATGCAGGGCAATTCTGAACTCTCTGGTGGGGCAAACAGTTTCCAATCATGAGACCGTCTTTCAGCCAGATTAAATGTGTTAGGTACAAGGTTCTCCGCTGTGCATGTAGGTGGATGTCTTGAACGAAATCCCTTCACATGCAGATCGAAAACGTCACCATTGATAGGTCTGGATCTTCCAATGTTCTCTTATCAGAATGTTGTATCGCCGCAAGTGGGGTGGAGGGATGTGCCTCAGAAAAGGGAGCTATTGTGTGGGAGTTGAAATAATTTTTCCTCTAATCATGTGCATGGTGTTATTCGCTTGCACATCTATTAATCATACATGAGGACTGTTTATCCACACCGGAGCACAATACTCAGCGACAGAATAAACTAAACCTAAAGCTGAACAACGGAGAGTAGTTGCACTGGCACCCCAAGAGGTACCACATAATCACCGCAGGATGTTGTTTCTTGTCTTCATTTTGGCAGCAGTGGCTCGTAGATTTTCTTTGAATAACTCTGTTCTGTTCAATGTGACACCCAAATAGTTGGGATGTCTGCTGTGGCGAAAGAGGGTGTTATTAAAGTAAACTGCAAGTTCCATTGTTGCCATTTTATTGTTCAGGTGGAAACAAGCAACTTCAGTCTTAGTTGTACTTGGTTGAAGTCTTCATTTCCGGAAGTAGTCTCCCAGAATAGAGAGATCATTTGTCAGCATCACTCCTGTTCTCTCAAAACATGGATCTCTAACAGCAATTGCCCAATCATCATCGTATCCAAACTTCCTGGATTTTGTGCAGGGTAAATCTGATATATATATATGCAGGCTTAACAAGAGTGGGGCAGGCCCCGATCTTGAGGAAGTCCATTGTTTAATTTACTTGGCTTGCTGATTTCACTGCCAGTAATGACCTGGAAACGTCTATCATTAACATGTTGCTTACACTGCGAGCCAATGCCTTACAAGTGATACCCTTAAAATACCTATACACATCCTTCCATTTTTCACTAGAATTTTGATAACTGGAACTTTTTCTATGCTGAAGACCATATATACAGGTCAGCCTACATGGTTATAGTTATAATTTACTATATTATAAGCTGCCCATTGAATCACAGTGTTCCCATGATCACCTACCAGCTGCCTATTGCATCATTGTGTTACCACCATTATTTGTCAGCTGCCTATTGCATTACAGTGATACCGTCATCATCTGCCAGTTTTTAGCAGTGGGTGTAAATCTCAGGTAAAATTCTATCATGGCTTATCAGAACTTAATATCAGTTGAGTTGGCTGGTGGTACCAATAGTAAACCCACTATTTAATTAGTACATAACATTTCCAGGATTTACACCGTTGAGCATCAAATGACTGAAATTGGAGAAGCATGGAAACATATTCTATCCAAAAGGACGGAAGAAGTCTAAAAAATGCGCACATTTACATATTCAGTTTCATTTAAGGATTGTATAGCCTTTCTGAGTCCATAAAGATGAGGTATTGTTTTAGTTATTTGAACACGTCACCAAGAACGTACTTCTTAGGTTTTCATTATTTTAAAACTCAATTTACCCAGTCTCTGATTCTGCATACGTAACAGCAAGAAAGGTGATTAAGTTGTGATTTATCTACATCTACTAGTAGACTCTAATGACTTCCCTTGAGGGAATGAATATCTACTTGTACTTTCCCTTAAAACAATAACTACCACTATCATCCCCTTCTTTCAAGTGGAGAACTGAACTCGTAACATTTTATTAAGCGAGACTCATGCACTGTTGTAAAAAACTAACAGATATGCAACTATTCCAACTTTCCATATTTCTACGGCTGCTGCTAGGTAAGGCATCAAATATGAGGCAAAACAGCTAACGGTTATAGTCTATTATGGTTTAAGTAATGTTGTAGTAGCTGTTATGTAATTAACACAAAACGTGCAATTTTATTATCCGGATGTGTATTATGCAACAATGCCACTATTGAAACTTCTGATCTGATTGTTAACAATGTCAGTACACTGTTTTGGATCTATGCAGGCCTATAACAAAGTAGGAAAAAGCAGGAAAGATCACAATTTGAAGATAACGTTGGAATTCAAGAGGATAATTTGGCAAATATTCGTTTATAGGAAGGGGAGTTAAGATTGAAATGATTTACCGCGGGAGATGATCAATAAAACACTAGGAGAACAACAGATAGGGTATCTGCCACCTGGGCGACTGCCCTTAATGCAGATCAGTGGTGATTGATTTTGATTTGATTTTTGTAAAATATTCAGTGAACTGGGCCACAAGCTGAATTATATTCTGGAAGTGCACCAAAATCAGCGAATTATACTCTCTCATTCGATGCCATGAGGGATTTTTCGGGCACAGACATTTGTTGAGAAAATACACTTTTATATCGGTTTGTTTTACGTGGAAAATATTCTCGATCCCTACCTTGTAAGTTGGTGTGTACAGTTTCTGAATTTTACGCTATCAGCAAGACATAATTTTATTTTTACGATCCTCTTTTACGTGACGATGTCACCAGTTCGAATTGTTCACTCTTCCTTTCGGAAGACATACGTGCCGTTTGGATATCTCTTATAGTTTCCGAGTTATAAAAAATTACTTCGTATACAGAATTTCATTGAATTACCACCAGCCATACGTACCGATATGTATGACTTTTCATCTCAGGAGATCTCTTCCAGAAGAAACTGAAGGTCCGTAGAATTGTCAGCCATAGTACCGCCACACTGAAAGAGTATACATAATTCCCGTCCCTGACAGCGTCGATCTCGTAAAGGGAGGTTTCCCGAATACCGTGGAATTTCTTTGGTTAGCGGCTATTGGGTTGAGGCTTCCGTCCTAACCACTAAAACAGGGCAGGGCAGTGGTTAGACCGAGGTAAGGGGAGCGCCAATTAATTATTAAATTGATGAATCACGCTGCAGTGCAGGACAAAGGGGATTACAATCTTGGCGTTGTGTGTTCATGCACAAGGCCAAAGCAATTTTGGGCAATTTGGTTTGGATTACTTAAATATTGGGATACATGATATGGTGTAGAAGACAATAGAACATTATTCCTTTCCTGCAGTTAAAGATTCCCTGATTGGCTAAGTTCAGTGGAAAACTGATGATTAAAGACGTACCTTATACCTACTCTTATTCAGGTTTAAGTGTGCAAGGTCTGAGGATCGATGCTTGTGTTTTATGAGAAATTATTGCCAAGTGAGTGATTTAGTATGTTCGGCGATCATTAGCGCCTAATATCGTGACCTTTCGTTTATTGCCTCGTGAGATTTGATCAAATGCACCCCAACATTTAGGGGTTCTGAACTGAGAAGCATGGGTCGGCGATCACGGATTCCCTAGCTGATTCTAACATTCCTTTCACTTAATTTCATTTAACTATCCGACCTCCCTAGGTCAATTCTGGTTCTCTTCCAACCTTTACGTTAATAAATTTGAGAGGCCCATGGATTGTTTCAAGGCCCGTCTCTTTCTTTTCCTGACACCTTCATTCTTGGATGGGCCATAACTTTCTTTCTCTGATCAGTGTCGAGAGGATGGCTGCCCAGTTGTACTGTCTCTTAAAAACAACAATCACCACCACGACCACTCAGACCTTTTAAATTATTCTCTCTGGTTAGTATTAAGAGAACATGGTTGTCCAGTTGTATTTCCTCATAAAATAAAACTACGACCACCAAAATTTTTTACCAAGATACTTTGAGCCTGGTATCTCCTAAAGAGTAGCCAGAACACAAAATATGTAATGCTTGCTGTATCCAAGAGCTTCCCTGCAATGAGTTTCAAGCAAGACCATTAGTAAAAATATATTACCAGTGACATTGACCGTGTTTTATGTCCAGCCCTTAGTTCCATTTCATGATACGGAGTGGCGGATGGAGTGAGACGAATTTATATATTATTTATTTTTACGTCTGGATGCCCTTTCTGACACCAACCTAACGTGAAGAGTTAATGAAGACGAGATGAATGATGGTGAAAGAAATTGGGTAAGAGTGAAAGAACTTGGCTGTAGTTTATGAATAAGAACTGTACCGGAATTTGCGTGGAAGTACAAATGGGAAATCACAGAAAACAATTCTTAGGGCAGCCGACGGTGGGGTTCGAGCCCACGCGTCTCCTGAAATGCTGATTGGTATCGGAAGTTATAGCACATTAACATGCGCGGCCACTCCGCGGGAAAATAGATCGTGTTGCATAACAACAGTAATAAACAGGTTAATTAGGTCTATCAAGTTTTAAAATTAAGGGACCAAAATACATTGAAATGGTCGGGCTGAGTGGCTCAGGTGGTTGAGGCGCTGGGCCTCTGACCCCAACTTGGCAAGCTGGATCCTGGCTCAGCCCGGTGGTATTTGAAGGTGTTCAAATACGTCAGCCCCGTGTCAGTAGATTTACCGGCACGTAAAATAACTCTTGCGGGACAAAATTCCGGCACTTCGGTGTCTCCAAAAACAGTAAAAAATAGTTAGTGGGACTTAAAGCCAATATTATCATTGTTACGTGCCAGCTCCTGGTATCATTTTTTGGTACTTCCAGCAAGAGGCTAGTGACCCAGAAGACCGGGGATCTCCTAGTCGGCTTGTGGGGTGGGGTCGGCCTTTCCGTGTACGTTATTGTTCTCGTCGGCTGGCTTACCTGTTAGTTTCTGGAGATTCAACGAGAATGTTCTGCCTGTAGCCACCTCGCAAAAATCTGGCTCACATCACCCGAGCTATAGAAAGGGAGCCTAGCCGCGGACAGTCAGTCAGAGTTGGGTTCCGTGGTGGAGCTATAGTCAGTGTTGGTGCTGGACTCGGGGTCAGTGTTGGACTCCGTGGTGGAGTCAGTGTGAGACTCAGTGTGTTGGGTTTTGGTATCTGGGCTGAGGGCGATACTGTAGAGATGTTGGCTGTCGCTAGTATCTAAACCAGTAACTGTGGTTGTGTGTGTCGGAGTGTCAAGTGAATAACTGGACTGAAGACGATCTGCGGAACGGAAGGCTGTACAATGTGTTTGTATATTTCAATGGACTGTGGATCGCCGTGAGTCAGCGAAGAGGGAAGCCGCTATCGTGAGTGTGAAGGTAAAAGGACCTGTGTTAATGTTCGCTGTTGTGAGTATTGTCCAGCTATTGAATACTGTTGAGCTGTTTAGTTGTTCACTCCATGTGACTGTGTGAATTACTTGACTGTCTGTGGAGTCGAACCAATGAACAGTCATCGTGTGTCGAGTGGCCCGTAGCCCTGTGTTCAGATCCAGCTATCTACACACAGCTGCTGTATGAAGTGACTGGACTTGGGGAAGTGAAAGTAAGGATTTAGCGTCCCCAGGTATAGCAACGGGCCGGACCGCCTGCTGTGCCGTAAGGAAGAGAGACTTGTAAATAGATTGTAAATACTAAGTGTGGCTATTCATAGCTGATTAGAATTGTGTATATATGTGTGTGCATCTATTGGGTCATCCTGAAATAAATTAGAGTAATGAAACAGACGGAGTTTTTTTTCGTAACACTATTATATTATTACGGAAATATCATGGAACACAGAGGTGTGAAAGGTGCCGGGCTGAATGGGCGGACAAGGAAATGACCAGAACATAAATTGAAAAGCTAAATTTTGATATTTTATTCCTTTCCTTTCCTTCCTTTTTTTTTTTCTTTCTTAAAATTTTATAGATAGAAAATCTGAATAAAAACAACAATATAATAATTGAGCGCGTCAGCTTCAACAACAGTAGCTTAAAGTCCAAAATCAGGCACAGAACTCGAGAGAATCGTTAACACGATAACAAACAAGGAATGTGCATTATAGCTCTGAACAGGTACACGATTGATAAGAGCATGTTTGCTCCACTAATTTACATAGCCTAGGAGTATGAGCTCCAAAAGTTAATATAGTCCAGCCTCCCAGAGGCACAAGTTTCTTACAACGCACAAGATTATGCCTGACAAACTTCAAATAATGCACTTACAGCCACATCTTCCCAACAGTCTTTTCACATTCCGTTCCAGAAATATAATTATAACATTTACTATTATTATTATTATTATTATTATTATTATTATTATTATTATTATTATTATTATTATTATTATTATTATTATTATTATTACATTAAAATACCTCCAATAATTGGAAAAGGCTATTCCTAAGGAGAAGTTCCCCAGTACGCTTGGGTACTCATGCTCTTTTACTTTTAAGCCCCAATTTTGAACCACTATTTGGCCTCCCCAAGAAGTATTGGTATTATTATAGATTTTTATAGGGATCTTGAGTGTACCAAGTTTTATGTTTCTATCTGCATGTAAGTGCCTCATAAATTCATGTCCATTTTCAGTTTTTACTTTTATTTTTTAAGCTGCCATTCTATACCCTGAAAGTGTACGACGGACCACTTAGAGGGTGACGCCTTCCCTCTGGGCTAGAGATGTGTGGTGATATGCGGTGTAGTGAATGCCAAAAGAGAAGGGATCGGCTGTGGCCTATAAATATAAACTGTCCCGGTATTTTTCTGGAAGCGGCAATGTGAAACCACGGAAAATCATGCTCAGGACAGCCGACAGAGGGGTTTGAAACCGCTCGCCCCCACAGAATTCAGAGTTGCACCTTAACAATCTGCTTGTGTACTTTTGCATACATTACTGCACTTCGACTTCCTTTTAGGAGTAGATTTTTTCTTACCTCCGTATTACCTTGAAAATTGCTATCAACTCCTTCTCTGTATTCGGCGCAAAAACTGAATTTGGATTTTTGGAAAACATTAAGCCGTTGAAAACTATAAGTTATTGCTTTGAAAAAATGCTTCCTACTGAACAAAAAACGCTTATGCTTATGTAATTATCCTGCTTCCTTTCAGAGCCCAAATTTCGAATCCCCCAGCTTGGCCTCATCGCGAAATTGTAGGGATTTTCTATTATAATGGGTATCTTGGGAGTATCAGGTTGTCTGACAACAAGTTTCAAGTGTCAAGGATGTCTGGAATTGCTTCACTAATTAATTACTATTTTTACTTTTATACATTTCTTTAAATATCGCTATACTTCGACTTCCATTTACTAGTATGGATCATAAAACATGAAACCCGTTCTGTATAATCCCTGGCCGATGTGAGGATAAAAATGTATGTTATTGTAATATAGTGGTAGATTACAATTAACTCTATACCTGATAGGATTTATCCCCAGAAATTAATGTGGTATTCACTTCTGATGTAGGCTGGATGGACGCCAGGATTACGTGCATGCCCAGAAATATTTATTCTAATTTCTTGACTTCCTGACAGGGATTTGAACTTACGGCTTTACAACTGAATAAAGCACGTCTCTATAGCCTTGGTTAAGCAATTATTCTAATAAACATATAGCAAGAAAGGATATGAAAAGATTATAGGACCATTTGGATATGGAGAGAGAAACAAGGCTGGAGATACACAGTTCAAAAAAATTAGGGGAACACATTTTTGAACGTATGCCATGCTCCACAAAATAATACCTCACACCCAGGTATATTACCAACTAAACCTTTATTCTTTATCGTTGAAGTATACAAAAGAACATAGATGGATTCGCGTTCATTTTCAGAACACAAACGGAAATGTCCGAATAGGAGCGAAAAATAAAGTGATAACAGTCCTCCAGGGTGGATTTTTATCACAGTTGGAGAGCTTCAGTATGGTGTATGTCCTCCACGAGCATTTATCACAGCTTGGCACCTACGTGGCATGCTCCATATAAGTCGACGGAGGTTGCGTTTTGGTATCAGGTCCCATTCTTCAATGAGAGCCTGTTCGAGGTCTTGGAGAGGCTGTGGTAGAACAGGACGTGCATGAACACTTCTGTCAAGCCTATCTCACACATGCTCGAAGCGATTAAGGCCGTTACTCACTGCTGGCCATTCTACCTCTTGAATGTCCAATTCTCGCAAGACAGCTCTGGTGATGCGCGCTTCATGAGCCCTGGCATTGTCGTGCATGAGTACGAATTCAGGGCCAACCCCGTGTGTAGCAACCAACACTTGCTGTAGCAGTATCTGCTCGATGTAACCCGCAGCAGATTACCACTGACTACGACAAGATCCGTACGGCCATCGATACTGATCCCATCCTACACCATCACAGAACCCAGAACCTTGTCCGAATCGGTCGCCTTCCTGGACAACATTTGGCATGTACTGCTCACCACGGCGTCTCCACACACGTTGACGTGCATCACGCTGTGTCAGAGGAAATCTGGACTCGTCTATGAACAACACATGTCTCCATTGGCGAAGTTGCCAGTAGATGTTCGTACGGGCAAACAGAAGGTGAGCTGCGCAATATTGCTGCGTTAGACGGGGCACTGGAACTGGACGTCTGGGTCGTAAGGAAACTTGTATTAACCTGTTCCTTACTGTCTGGTCAGACACCGTGACTCCAGTGACCCTCCTGAGATCTTGTTGCAGTTCTCTGGCAGTCGCTGAACGACGCCGCAACGCAGAGACGGTCAGATGTCGGTCATCCTGTGAGGTTGTCATGCGTCCAAGACCTTGTTCAACCCTCCTTGTGAACTGGCCTGTCTCATTGTAATGACTGCACAAGCTGAGAATAACTGACGGAGAGACATTGGGATCCACAGCAACACGACGAAAAGTCCATCCTTCCTGAATCAAAGTGACGGCCCTTCCGACTTGAACCTCGTTAAAATGTCTCATGGGATGTGCTAGTTGACGTATAACGTGCTCAAATGACCACAGTAGTCTGTGTACCTCACAAGTCCACTTTTTATCGAAACGGAGTTACTGTTATGGCAGTCAAAAATTCTTAAATAGTAGATTCTTGTTTGGACACAAAAATAACACGAGTCATTTTATTTAAAATGAATGCACTTGCAAAGGCAAACAATTTCCCAGAGTGGATCCGAACTGCCTAAGGAAGAACGCTGACGTTTTCGTACTGACATACACGATCAAGATCCTAAGGTGTGATCAGACTTTCACAATATTACAGTCATCAGCAATGAAATTCGGACAGCCACCCAGGAAAGGTAAACACAGATGGTAGAAAACAAACTGTGATGAATCTATCAATGACAGAATCAAAGCATGGAATCAATGGAATGGACACCGGACAGTCGGCAGATGGGAGAATTTCCTGAAGACTCAAAAACTGACCTCAACAACAATCCGCCGTGAAAAACGTACATACGAGAAAAACAGACTCGCATAGATAGAACAGAATTTCCAGAAAGACAACACCCGAAATTTCTACAAGACATTCCGCGAGGACTTATCATGGTACAAACCACCAACATTAAGTTTTCGTCGACCTAATGGATCACTAGAGACAAGCAGTAAAGAGAACAGCAAGATACTGGCTGACTCTTTCCAAAATCTACTGAACTGCGATCCACCAATTGAAAGACTACAGTTTTGAAAAACCTCCACCAAACCCAGACACGCAGCCCCCAACAACTCAAGGAATAAGAGAGATAATCTAATCGCTCAAAAATAATAAAGAACGTGGGAACGATGCATAACTGCATAGATGTTGAAAATAGGAGGAGATGACCTCATCAGAAGAATTCATACACTCTTAACAGAAATATGGGAGACCATGATGATTCCGAAGGACTTGAAGAATGCCGTTATCCATCCGTTATATAAGAAATACGATCGAGCGGACTCCAACAACTAGAGACGCATATCCCTTTTACGAGTTATATACAAGGTTCTATCATAAGCGCTTTTAAACGCAGTTGAACAACAAACAGATCATTTGATTGTTGAATATCAAGCAGGCTTCACAAAAGGTAGATCGTGTTCTGAACAAATTTGGAGTCTGAAGACGATATTAACGATACGCCACAGTACCAACACATTTGTCACCTTTATGGACTTCAAGAAGGCGCATGACTCTATCGGCAGACAAACTGTTGTGGACATCCTAGGAGAGCTAAGTGTTGACAAGAAGACCACAGGATTAATCCGCGTGACTCCCACAGACACAACATCTCAGGTGAAGTTTCTATGTGAACTATCAGAGCCTTTTGAAGTGCATACAGGAGTTCGACAATGAGATGGCCTCTTCCTGATCCTTTTTAAATTAGTGTTAGACAACGTCGTCAGGGAATGGGGAAAATAAATCGAAGGTATAAACATTGGTACTATGGGACAAAGAGTTAACGTGAAGTGAAGAAATCAGGTACGCCATAGAGAAGTTACATGTGATAGCATCAAAGACAGGTCTCCAAATATCGTATGAGAAGACTCATATCATGGGTAATGGACACCAGAATATCCAAAGATCCCCACTACAGACAAATTATGCAATAATCACACAGGTCCCTTCCTTCAAATATCTAGGAGAAATCATTGTATCATCCGGATTGTACAGGAACGCTAATTTAGAAAGAGCCACCAAACTCCTGAAAGCATACCGAATAACATGGGATCACTACAATAAAAGAGTGATGGCACGAAATGCAAAACTTCGGCATTACAAGACTGTTGTTCTTCCGGAAGCTTTGTATGCCTCAGAAACCACATCCCTAGGAGGCCACTCTAAAATTGATGAAATTGAAAAACAAGAACGAAAAATGCTTAGGAAAACATATGGCCCCGTTCATGTAAATGGTATATGAATCAAAAGAAAAACTGTACATTTGTACAAGGCAATCGACAAGTCTACCGATACCGTACGCAGGAGATGACTGCAATTCTATTGCCACATCCCTAGAATGGACGACACAAGATATTAAAAAGAACTGCTTGGTGTAATTAATTCAAAGAAGGTCAACATCAGATGTTTAGAGGAAATAAAGCAGGACTTAAAAGAAATGAACATCACAGAAGATACCATCAGGGATCGCAAGGCTTTTGGAACTCTGGTTGCAAAGCAGACGTTCACGGGAAAGGCTAAAAGAACCATATGGAAACAATGGACAGAAGAACGTAAGAAACATCATAGCGAGTTCATGAAGAGATTTTGGGTGGAGAAGAAGAAAGGAAAACCATCATCAATCTAACAAGTTCCAACGCGCTCTGTGAACGAGCATGACGAAGAAAGAATAATAATAATAATAATAATAATAATAATAATAATAATAATAATAATAATAATAATAATAATAACTAGTGGACTCGTGCAGCTCCGCAGCATTCCTCTTTTTGATATGCCTGTCGCAGTCATATTGCTTTGCCTGGCTTTTCAACAGTTTTATGGACATTTAATACCGGTAATGTAGTGACAACACTTCTTTTCATACAATATTCTCTGTGCTTCGACCATTCGGTCTATCTGGATCTTAACATTTTCAAACGATCTTGCTCGAGATAAATACAATTGACCATGGCTGAACACTGGTTCGGGTAAGTAGATAGCCACTTTTCAAGAGTTTCTCCTTGCGCTTTAATTATGGTCATAAAGAACGCTGGTCTACTTGATACCTTCCTGTCTGTACGTACGTAGACTATTTTCTTTTGGCAGCATCTAACTTATTAGGAACGTTCTGCCATCTGTTGAGTATATTCAGAAGCTGGGGAAGGTCAGAGAATCAAAGAGTATCTAGCAGAGAATAGCATTCCTCCGTGATCAGATGAAGCGTATACTCTCTGGCTTGACAGGTAGTAATCAAACACGACTGCATGAAAGGACATTACTAAGGATGAAAATCTGACATGTGAAAATACTAATTAAAGTATTAGTCACTTAGCAAACTGCTAAGTACAAGATGAATTGCAGGTTAGGATAAGCCTTCGCCTGAAATTTTTGAAGTGATCATTTAATGATTTTATTTTATTATTACTCAAATTGGCTGAACTTAGAGACCTATCAGTATCTCATGATTCACCGGCTGGTAATTCCGAAGAGAATAAAACAGAAGTGAAGCAAATCTGTCCACTAGAACGGACAGACGGATTTACCAAAGCTACTTTTAGTAAACACTTTTAATTTATAGCTAATAATAATAATAATAATAATAATAATAATAATAATAATAATAATAATAATAATAATAATAATAATAATAATAATCCTTGTAAGATAGATAAATTAATGGCCTAAAGCTCCATACCAAAATTTCCATCTTGCAATAAAAGCATGAGCCCACAAAAGTTTAAAAATTATTGAGCATCAACAGTAAACTCTATCATCTTGATCCTTTTGCAGAAAGTAAACAAAACCGGGCCTTAATATTGGACAAATTGAAGACACTTGAGTGCTCGTCATTGTTGTGCTTTAGTGTTTTCGGTCGACTGGTTCAAAAGTAAGACATCTCAAAAAAGCTGATTCTGAGTTATAGGAGATTACATTTTTACGTGTCCATACAAAATCATTTAAAGTTACAAAATGTCATGGTTGTTCCGTATTGAATAGAGAAATATACAGTATTAAATATAAGGAAGGATCCACCTTTTCAATACTCTGTTATTAAGTTGAACCAAATAGAAAACTGAAAACTGTCTTATACACCTTGACCAGTTTTTCAATCCAAACCTTAACCTGAATGATATTTCTAAGAAGCCTAACGCCCTTTTTGATTTTCTCATCTCCATTTTAACTTATTTCAAGTCAACAAGTAAGCGATCAATCTTTCACAATTTACACAAGGACCTCTCATGCTACTTGCCCCTTCCACAACGCCACCATGATCCTCCTTCAATATTCCACCCCTCCCCCTCCATTTTTCCTTTCCCTCCCACCCTATAATAAGCACTCATTATTCCCCACCCTTTTCTCTACTTATCGTCTCCCATACAATTATCAATCACCGCGGCAAGCTGTTCGAGTTAAATTTTATTTTTTTATTTTTTTAATGATTCAAATTTCTTTTTAAGATTTATTCATCCGCTTTGAATGGTTGAAATTAAGTCCTACACTGTATTCCTTAGACTTCAATTAAATCGCGTTCCACTCTTCGGCCGAAAAAAACAAACAAATGCCTACAAGACCTATACATAACTGCATATCACAAGATCAATTTCATAACGGTGGTGGTAGCGGTGGTGGTGGCGATTATTCTTTTAAGAGGAAGTACAACTAGGCTACCATCCTCTATATAACACTAATCAGAAAGGATAAAAATGGAAGGTGACCGATACTTCGAAAACAGAAGGTATTGGCCAAAGGAAGACAAGGGCCTCGAAGGGCGTGACAATGAAAGATCCCCTAGGCCTCCATACGTAATACCGTTTGTGGTCGGAAAAGAACAAGAATTGACCAGGGGAGGTCAGATAGTATAGATGAAGGTAAGGAGACTGCCACAAATAAGTGGAAGCAATGCCAGGACTAAGCTAAGGGCCCCGTGGTCGCCATCCCACGCTCCAAAATACAGAGCCCCTGGGGCCCCTTTTGGTCGCTTCTTACGATAGGCAGGGGATACCGTGGGTGTTATTCTACAGCCCCAACACAGGGAGATTTCATAACGAGTTATCCTTCAAGTTATCATCTTAGAACAAGTCCTTTAATTCGTTATTGACCTTTAATACAACGTCTTCATACATCTTCATATGTGAATGCAGCACAACAAGATTATAAAAGACCTGCTTATGAACTTCAACTGGAGTTGTTTCGGCAGGAAATGTTGTTTCTTTTCACTCTTTTGACTGTGATCAATGTGTTTTGAACATCAACTGGAATTACTTCGACACGAAATAGTGTTAATTATTCTAC
Organism: Anabrus simplex; assembly: GCF_040414725.1. Lineage (NCBI taxonomy): Eukaryota > Metazoa > Arthropoda > Insecta > Orthoptera > Tettigoniidae > Anabrus > Anabrus simplex. The sequence continues at coordinate 1,131,462,095 of NC_090265.1, read as the reverse complement.
GTACTCTTTTTGAGTGTGATCATTGTGTTATGTATTTATAGAACTTTACGATTTACTTTTTGCTCTGCCTTGCTAATTGGCTGATAATGACACTTCAAATGTGATGAAACCGGTCCCAAATGAACAGGTTGTAACTTCTATTTGGTTGAACTTAATAACGGAATATTGAAAAGGTGGATCCTTCCTTCTATTTAATATTGTATATTTCTATAAAATCAGACATTCTTGGTAGCTTCTTATAGCTTCTTATTCTTTTATTCTTCCGAGCCATTGTAGAAAAATGACACATAATCCATTGTTCTTGTTTTTTTTGCTATTGGCTTTACGTCGCACCGACAGAGATAGGTCTTATGGCGGCGATGGGACAGGAAAGGCCTAGGACTGGGAAGGAAGCGGCCGTGGCCTTAATTAAGGTACAGCCCCAGCATTTACCTGGTGTGAAAATGGGAAACCACGGAAAACCATATTCAGGGCTGCCGACAGTGGGGTTCGAACCCACTATCTCCCGAATACTGGATACTGGCCGCACTTAAGCGACTGCAGCTATCGAGCTCGGTTTGTTCTTGTTCAAAACTGCTACCTAGGTATATAGTGAAAAGTTCAACACGACAATTTTGTGTACATTTCTATAGTTTTTTCTTTGGGTTTAGTTCGGTTTTGATTGGCGATACGACACATTGCAGTACTCAACCAGTGAGCTTGAAAAATGGAAGAAAATGATATAAATAAATCAAAATCGACAATTTTTGAGTCGTCGCACTTTTGAAACAGTTTTTGTATGCTTCTTCTGTAAAATTTACATTTTTGGACTAATGTTTTAGGCCTATTTGCAACTACGATTCATTTATAACATAATCTACGTACTAGTAATACATGCTGCTTGAGCCAACCTGTCTCAAATGGGTGTAACAGCGCCTTATAAACATCCTATGCAGTCGAGAATTTACAAATATCAAGAAGAAACATTCTTATAGAAGCGCATCTTATCTAGGGCCACGCATTTTTAATACTCTATCCTTAGAAATATCGGAGATGAAAGACGGACCAAAGCTAAAAGAATGCCTGGACATGTGGCTTCTGCAAATAACGTAAGTCATACAATACATCAAACACCTTTGATAATTCCTTCCAAAACGCGACAAGCTATTAAAATTACTATCATAATAACTATACAGTCAAATATTGATTACCGCTGTGTTAACTTTAGCACCTTGTCATACAAACTGTCCCTCTGAATAATGTACACTCATGTTCATAAAAACCAGAATACCTTGAAGGACCAGAGATAGGAAGTTTATATTCACAGGACATGTGCATTAGTATGTTCTGAAGAAATGATTAGCATTTGAACCATCTCGGCCCTCAGGTTCAAAGTCCACATCGATATCTCGGCACACCACCACTGACTGGTAAAATGTGCCTGAAGCTCTCGTTGTCGCTATAAACCGAAGGTAATGGATGAGTGTGACTTGAGCAGACGTGCAGGAAGCCTCGCTGACCTATGCCAGAACAGTACCGTCAAATGAGTGAGTTTGAAAGAGGGCGCATTATTGGCATGAGAGAACGTGATGCATCCATCCGGGAAATTGCTGCTCGTGTGGGACGAAGTGAGTCGGCAGTGCAACGGGTGTGTACAGAATGGTTCACAGAAGGCCGTAGAACACGACGAGATAGCTCTGGTCTCACCACCCAGACCACCCCCCGAGAAGATCGACACCTCATCCGAATGGCATTGCAGGACAGATCTGCGTCCTCCTGGGCTCTGGCGCAACAGACGAACAGTGTAACATATCGTACACTATCAGGAGTGACAGTCCGTCGCCGTTTATAACGGTCTGGGTTACCGGCGCGTAATCCACTTCTCCGACTACCTTTGACTAATGTGCATAAACATGCTAGAGTGCAATGGTGTATGGAACGACATCGCTGAGGACAGGAATGGTAGCAGATAGTGTTTTCGGACAAATCCAGGTTTTGTTTGTTTGGAAAGGATGGCCGCATTTTGGTTCGCCACGGACAGGGTGAGAGGCATCGTATTGGCTGCATTTGCACAAGACATACAGCGCCAACTCAAATCCTTATGGTGTGGGGTGGTGTCGGGAACAACCACAAATCACAGTTGGTGGGTTTCCAGGGCACTGTGACCAGTTTGACCTACGTGAATGATATCCTGCGATCCGTAGCCATACCCTTTCTGCACGACACCCCAGACGTCAGATTACAGCAGGATAATGCGCGACCACATGTTGCTGTACGAACACGTGTCTTCTTGTTGTCACAGGATGTCAGACTGTTGTCTTGGACCGCCCGATCACCGGACTTGTCGCCAATTGAAAATGTGTGGGGATTTATAGTGAAAAGACTGATGCGGGACAGTGACCCAATGCCAACCACCAAAGATCAGCTGTGGAAACAGGTGAATGCAGCATGGATGGCTATACTCCAGATGCCATTCACGCCTTATACGCGACGATGCCATCACACATAGAACAAGTTATCAGTGCCCCTGGAGGACCCAGTGCCTACTAGACAACAGAAGACATGTTCGAACCTAGGTGACTGAAATGCTAATCGTTTCTGTAGAACATACTAATGAGCATGTCCTGTGAATATGAACTTCCTTTCTCTAGTCTTTTTAGCTTTTTTGAACATGAGTGTATATATTAAAAGGGTTTACTAAAACAGTTTTGACAAATCCGTCCGTCCATTCTAGTGGACCGATTTGCTTTATTATTGTTTTATTCTCTCCGAAATCACTTGCCGGTGAATCATGAGACATTGATATGTCTTTAAGTTCATCCCACTTTGCGTAATCATAAAATCAAATCATTAAATGATCACTCCAATAATTGCAGGCGAAGGCTTACCCTAACCAACAATATATTCTTTACTTAGCAGGTTGCTGACCAACTAACACTTTAATTAATATTCTGATTTTTAGTAATGCCATTGCATGCAGCCATGTTTGATTACTACCTGTCCAGCCAGAGAGTATACACATCCTCTGATCAGGGAAAAGTACTATTCCCCTAGATTCCTAATAACATACATGCTGCTAAGAGAAAACTGTCCACGTACAAATAGACCCATCATGATTACGCCTTAGACATTATCTGGGAACACTTGTCGAAGGATAACCTAGCTGCACTAGAAAGAGTAAGGGCTATGTATCTTAAAAACGTTCTTTGCCCGGCAAAAAACGCTCCTTAGAGAGTAACCTATGAGCTCACAAGACAACCGTTCTATATAGAAGAATTGTGATTAAAATACCATTGCCTTCTACGACACAATACCAAACTTTACATCAAGAACTGCAGGATAAAGAAGCGAATATATGGATAGATTTTTTCCAAACAGACTGTATGCTGGCGTCAGAATGGATGAATTCTGAGTATGAACTGCGGCATACCATAAGACGCTTCTCATTAAATGTTCATGAAACCATTGAAAAGGGCAGGAAAAACAATATAACTGTGACAGGCGGAGTAGCACGTGTCCTCCAGTTTATATATTATATGTGTTTACTAAAAAAAGCTTTGGCAAATCCATCCCTCCGTTCTACTGGACCAATTTTCTTAATTTATGTGTTATTCTCTCCGGAATTATCTGGCCGTGAATTATGAGACATTGATAGGTCTCTAATTTCATCCAACTTTGAGTTACCACAAAATCAATTCATAAAATGATCACTCCAATAATTACAGGTGAAGGCTTACCCTTAGCCGCAATACATTCTGTACTTAGCAGGTTGCTAAGCAACTAATATTTTCGTTTAATATTCTGTATGTGATTTTCATCCCTAGTAATGTTCGGCTCCATGTTTAAATGGTCAGCGTGCTGGCCTTTGGTCACATTAGTCACGGGGTCGATTCCCGGAAGGGTCGGGAATTTTAACCATAATTGGTTAATTTCTCTGGCATGGGGGCTGGGTGTATGTGCCTTTTTCATCATAATTACTTCCTCACCAAGACGCGCAGATCGCCTACGGGAGTCAAATCAAAAGACCTGCACCTGACTAGCCAAACATGTCCGCGGACACTCCCAGCACTAAAAGCCATACATGCCATTTCATTTCATCCTTAGTAACGTCATTCCGTGCAGCCATGTTTAATTACTACCTGTGAAGCCAGAGAGTATTCACTTCCTCTGATGATGGAAGAATACTACTCTCTGCTAGGTACCCTTTGATTCCCTGACCTTCCCCAGCTTCTGAATATACTCAACAGATGGCAGAACGTTCCTAATAACCCACACGTTGCTAAGAGAAAACAGTGTGCTTACGTACAGACGGGAAGGTATCAAGTCGACAAGCCTTCTGTATGACCATTAATAAAGCGCAGGGACAAACTCTTGGAAAAGTGAGTAGGCCTAGTCCACTTACCCCAACCAGTATTCAGTCACGGCCAATTGTATCTTGCACTATCTCGGACAAGATCATTTGAGAGCAATACGGAGATGGCAGTGACTGATGATGTTCGCGAGTAATTCTCTTGCTCAAGTTTTGCTATATAATAGAGGTTCTTAATCGCTACCTCAGTGTATGAGTGGTCAAGAGGAAATATTTGGATCACCTACTATATTATATCCGTGGTCTTTGTGAGATGTGAAAAACTACACAGATAACCTAAAACCCTTTGTTGACCCACTCAAAATGGCCACCTCTGTTGATAGAGGTCGGCATCTATCGAATTCAATAAATAAAAAAATCAATGATATTTTTCAACAGACACCAGGTAAGCCAACAAATAACAACACCGTAAATAACCCTCCACTTCCTAACAGTGCATCAAGTAACCAAATGACAACCGTCACACCTAGTAACGAACGTAATTCAAGGTTAAACTATTCTGCTGCAATGCAGTCGTACCCCTCCAAAGAACAACTTATTGTAATCGAATCTCATGACGGGATCAGTATCAAGGATTATGTGCTAGCTATAGGGAAACTAGGCAACATTCGGTTTGTTTCACATATATCGAACGGAAGGATATGCATCTTTCTCTCTAGTAAGAAAACTGCTGGAGATCTGATACTGACAAACCCTAAGATCTTAGTAAACAATGTATCACTGGAAATACGACCCCTTCTAACAAAAAAACAAGCATATTCTATTATCCAACGTCTGTCCTGTGATCCCAAACTATATTATCGAAGAGAAATTGTTAAAACTCGGTGTGAAAACCATGTCTAGGATTACCCCAATTAGAGCAGGCTTGTCAATTCCAGGATTCTCCCACATGTTAAGCTTTCGAAGGCAAATGTACATTCAAAATGAAGACTTTGGTAAACTCCCCGAATCACTCCATATTGAATACGATGGTAGTAACAACTGGATTTACCTATCATCCAACTCACCCACTTGTTTCCTTTGCCTTACCGAAGGACATCTGGCCAAAGTTTGTCCTAATAACGTTCCACTTCCAAAAGATGAATCATTTTCCAATCACTGTCCTCAGCTCCAAGAGAATTCACGATAGTCAGAGACGGAAAACCGCAAAACTGTCATAGGTACTTTTAGCTCCCTGCCAAAAGACAGGCCTACTCAAGAAGCCACTTCACTGACCAATCCTGACTTGGAAATTAACCAAGTCTGCATTGATCCCCCTTCTCCGGAATTTAAATTGAGAGAGAAGTTGCTGCACCTATGGAACCACATTCCACCCCTACAACAGTGAATTTTCCTGGATGTAAAATGCCAATTTCACTAGCTAGTAGTGAAACTATTAATCCAAATCCTCCTGATAGCAACAAATCCATACTGACCTCTCCTGAACAAATCGAAAACCGTAAGATTTCCAAGAAACCCAAGACGGACACGCAAAAATCAACAATATGTGATATGCTCCTGTCAGTAAAACAAGTTCTGGAAGCTGACCCATCACTATTTCCCCTCAGCTACCTACAGCTCCAATCCTTCTTCGAAAATACAGTGTCGCCATAAGACCTATCTGTGTCGGTGCGACGTAATGCAACTAACAAAAAAAATATACAGTTGGTGCCAAGGACATATCAACATACCAACTGCATACAAGACATAGAAGGCCTTGTTAAAGCCCTACAAAAATTCTATCCTTTGAAAGCATCAAAGCACTCGAAGAGTAAAAAAAAAAAATAAAATAAAATAAAAAGAAATCCGCCAGTCAAAGTGAAGACCCAACGCATATCAATGTAACACCAGACTATTCCAGTGAAGACAATTCCTTCCCGGTATAATAATGGAGACAAATCTCGTCCTGCTTTTGATCATTATTATGACAACATTACTCCAATGGAATCTTAACAGTTATCGATCACAGAATATCTACATCTCCTAATAAATAAACACAAACCATCCGTTATCTGTCTCCAAGAAACAATCTTTCAGAACAACTTTGCTGCCAATCTAAGGCTCTACATTGTGTACCACAAAAATAGAACTAATGTGAATAATGCGAATAATTGAGGAGTAGCTACTCATATAAAAAATATCTTCCCGTAAAATCCTGTGGAAATACGTAGAAATCCTAACAATTTCAACAGAGACACTGGCTATCAATTAAGTAATGCCAGTTTGCCAGCTATTAAGGATTTACGTAGGTAGTTCCCTTCCCTGTCCCTTCTTTATCGTTATTTTGTTTCGGTGTTTTTCAAATTCGTACGTTCCTCATCGCCAGATGTTTCATTCCAGGCTTGTGTCAATGTCATATGTTACGTACACATGTTATGTGACTCTCTTAGACTGATTCTGATAGTTCCGTCAGCTTCCGCTTCGAACGCTAGCGCTGTGTCACGTCCGGGCAGCCATCTGGTGACCAATAAACGTACCATTTCCACTTCTATGATAACGTCTAAATTTTAAAAAAGTCATTGTTTAAGAAGCCTTTCTCGTGGACAATCGAGAGCACTGTTCTCTGCGAAACGTCAAGGATTCCACCTTATTTTCTTGACACGGCATAAGCCCAAAATCCTATACAGTATCATGTCTATAAGTACGGGCCATGAAAGCATCGATAGCAACATATGCTGATCGTAATTTCTTAATGTGATTTCCGCGTCAAGAGAATTTAGTAAACCAAAACTATACATACCCTAGATTGTACCGTAGGAATACAATCCTCCCGATGAATAGCTCTTATCCATTTTAGCCTCAGTTCTTCATTAGCAGGGAAAGAGAACACACTCACTTTTGGTCCGTTTAAATAACTACCTTTACAATTTGACACGCTACACTTAAGAGGCATTATGCCTTTTACTGTTGAAGGTAGGTCTACTACCAAGTATGGAACATAAATTCACACACACTAGTCAAAAACCACACTCTTTCACACATCCAACAAAAATAATATTCAAAACACTCCACCAGCTGTTTACAGTCTAGATATGACGTAGCAGCATGACGTCACACGAGGATCGTATGTGTATTGCTAGGCCTTCTATATAGGTGGTGTTGGCTGTGGAGCATTACGTGTCCACTAGTAAGTATTACCTATATTATCGACCTTATTGTGTACGTATGTCCACCGCTTAGCCCTGTTCCTGATACAGGGTCGAGAATGGGATGAGACTAAATTATATGGCATGATTTTACGGCCGGATGCCCTTTCTGACGTCAACCTCTGTTGAGGAGATAATGAAGATGAAATGAATGACGGTGGATGATATTCGGTAATGAGGTGGAAAGAATCGGCTTTGACCTATGAATAGGAACTGTCCCGGCATTTTCCTGGAAGAGAAAACCATTCTCAGGACAGCCAACGTTGTTGTATGAACCCACTCGTCTCTCGAATGCAGAGCGTGGCTCCATAGCCGTGGCGCGATCACTCCGCTTGATACCGGTTTTATTACGCTGTTTTATCACGCATGCAATATTTTTTCATCACTATTACATAAAATGTAATTTTACTCACGTGCTCTCATCAGAATGTAGTTACGTAGGGTTTTAAAAAACAGAAACGTATCTAAATATCTTCTTCTTAATCTGCTTACCCTCCAGGGTTGGTTTTTCCCTCGGACTCAGCGAGGGATCCCACCTCTACCGCCTCAAGGGCAGTGTCCTGGAGCGTGAGACTTTGCTTCGGGGATACAACCGGGGAGGATGACCAACACCTGCTATCCTGAACAGGGGCCTAGCGGGGGGAAGGGAAGTTTGGAAGGGATGGACAAGGAAGAGTGAAGGAAGCGGTCGTGGCCTGAAGTTAGGTACAATCCCGGCATTTACCTGGAGGAGAAGTGGGAAACCATGGAAAACCACTTCCAGGTTGGCTGAGGTGGGAATCGAACCCAGCTCTAGTCAGTTGACCTCCCTAGGCTGAGTGGACCCCGTTCCAGCCCTCGTACCACTTTTCAAATTTCGTATCAGAACCGGGAAATCAAACCCGGGCCTCCGGGGGTGGCAGCTAATCACACTAACCACTACACCAGAGAGGTGGACCGTATCTAAATATGCTGCGTAAAACTCGGTTTAAATGAACATTAGGTTGTTTCAATTAATTTTTTCGGTTCTTTTTTTAATAACTAACATTTGTATATTTAAAAATATTCTGAAGTTTTAGCGGCAAATATTCGAATGGTGAGGGAGAAACAATGTAAGTAACTCATGACTGAACTTTTACTTCCCATTCGTAGGAAATCCCATTTTCACCACTTGTTGTATCAATTACTACTTTATGATACACCGGGCGAGTTGGCCGTGCGGTTAGGAGCGCGCAGCTGTGAGCTCGCATCCGAGAGATAGTGGGTTCGAACCCCAATGTCGGCAGCCCTGAATATGGTTTTCCGTGGTTTTCCGTGGTTTCCCCATTTTTACACCAGGTAAATGCCTTAGTTAAAGCCACGGCCGCTTCCTTCCCATCCCTACGCCTTTCCTGTCCCATCGTCCCCATAAGACCTATCTGTGTTGGTGCGACGTAAAGTAACTAGCAAACTTTATGATACCAAAGTCTCAGTTATCCCATATATGTGATGTATGCAAGTCCACACACAAGCGTGCTTATGTAGAAGTTACTGAAATGTTTGCATTTTCTTTAAATATTGTTTTGTAAATAATGTGAATTAAAATTGATATTGAATTGAATTGAAATGAATTGAATAGAATAGAATAGAATAGAATAGAATTGAATTGAATTGAATTGAATTGAATTGAATTGAATATTTCGTAACAGAATAATTCAAAATTGAATTTGCTGTCGTACGCGAAAGTTGACGAGCCCAAGTTCGTTTACTTAGAATCCCGGAACAGTATGAGGCGACTTTAACGGCACTGTTCCTTCCTTCCTTCCGTTTATAACCAATCGTTTCGCAGCTGTAAACAGCAATATACCTTACAGTTATCATGAATATCACTGACGCCTGAATGCTATCCTTGCCACCAATTTGGTAACGGATTTCTGTATGCTGTGAACGAGAACTAAGACTCAACACATATCGTGAATCGTACATTTTTATTCTCTTCTAGTTGCTTGTATTTGGACAACTGAATAGGATATCACTTTAAGGGGTGCAACAGCTCATTGTAATCTTGACGACCATATTATTCTCTGGTGAAGAAATGTTGTAATGTTGACTACCTCCTGTGAATTTTAAAACATTAGTCTCTATGTGGAAATATGTTTCAATATTTTACTCTGTGAAGTTACGTTATGTCCGTAATGCCGCGGGGAATATTGTATATGGAACATTATTTGTAATAGTATTTTGTTCAGAATATGAACAATTACAGTTTTGAAATGCCCTATTTTGTGTTAATAATGTAGCGGCGGTCAACCATATCTGTAATAATGGAAGTACTGTTTTAATAGAGTGCCAATACTATTTTTCATAATATTTACTGTAGCATAAACGCATACACGCAACGTGCTTATTGACTGGGAGTTTTTAACAGGTTTCCAACTATTTAACCTCTTTAGTCACGGTTCTGTTGTTCATTTACGAAACGTGGTGTTTGATTTATGAACTGTTTGTGAATTTTTTGTTTGTTTTTGGTCGCACCGACACAAATAGGTTTTGTGGCGACGATGGGATAGGAAAGGCCTAGGATTGGGTAGGAATCGGCCGTGGCCTTAATTAAAGTACAGCCCTAGCATTTGTTTGGTGTGAACTGTTTGTGAGGGACATAGTTCCTTGCACTGAGCATCAGGAAGTCTGGTGTCCCTAAAGATTGCATCGATGGTCAGGTTAGCTCTTGGAAAAAATGAGGAATTGTTGAAATAAAACACTTTAGCACATTAGTGTCCATGATCATAACAAATGTATATTTGAAAGTGTTTAATTGATTTAAATCTGTATATATATAAATAAAATCGTAACGACCGTGTGTCTGTACATTGACTATTTTGGCGAAATTTTCGTACAGCTACCCATTTGAGAGGTAATAAAGAACACCTGCATATTTTTGGTGTAGTTTCCTGAAAGTCCTAAATTTTTACCCCCTCACCCAAAATCCAGATTGCGGCATCTGCCAGACAAGCAAGAAAATTGAAATTTGGTAAAATTATACCTTTAAGCCTCTAACGGACGGAAAACTTCCAAGATCTTTAAATTTTTCACTTTTTATCTCCGAAGAATATCGAAATATGCAGGTAATTTTAATGATGGTGCAGACCTTTGTTTCGAGGTATTTCGTGGGATAAACGGGAAGTCCTACCACATGACGAATGGCACAATTTCGGCTCAATCTGGAGAGATCTTCAACCTCGGTCTTTTGACTTTTTGTAGTATCTGTATCCCTTAGACGTTAGATTCGTCTCTATTTCTCGATTTTAAGTAAATTTGGACTTTTACATGCATAATTCATACTTTCAATCACTTACAGGAAAGAATCATCAAACCTTACACCAACATTGAGCCACCCAGTACCCATATGTGAGCCAAATGCTATGCCACATAGTTATCCGAAAAGTAATGCAATGTAAGATAATATTACACAAATTTCACTCTATTCAAGGTTTATAACTCAATCTGAGCCATGAATAGATGAGATGCGAGAAAATATCATAGGACCAGCCATTTACGACGCTAAATACTGCGTCTTGTGGTACAGTCCCTTGTCGATATGACGTGCCGTTTAGCAGCTGTTAATCTGTAAATGAAGGTCTGCAATATTGTAATCATGCATATACTTTCGTATGTCGATCTATATATATTCACTGATGTCGATTTGTAGCGATCGAGAAAGGGTGTGTCTGCTATTGGAATCAGTACTCCCCACACCGACTTTGACTGGCAGTAGGAATGGGGTCCTTCTCCAACTCTTGTGTAACTGGCGTTAGTAAGGATGGCCTACCATTGTAATGAATAATTTACTTCTCGATTTGACTTGCAGAAGGCAAGGAAACATGCATTTTGGTTCAAAACTCCCCTACCCGATTGTGTTTGGCTGTAGGCAAAGGCTACCCGCCATTATAAACAAATGTACTCATCTAAAATGTGACTAGCATTAGGCATAATGGCCTGCTATTTTAATGGAAACTTACCAACTCTACAAGACTGGCAGTAAGCTGGCTGGCTGATAACTGCACAACTCAATTTCGACTGGTAGTAGGGAAGTTGCCTGCCATTGTAATGAAAACTCCTCAGCTGTAATCTGTCTAGAAGTAGGAAAGGGGGCCTGCCATTGTAACGAAAACTCCCCAAATCGATTGTGAATGGCAGTAGGCAAGTGAACCTGCCGTTATCATCAAAACTCTGCAACCCACACTTTACATTGGAAACAACGTATGGGGACCTCCCAATGCTATTTCTCGGATAACGCTAAGAGACATGCAATTTTAAAACAATCTTATTTACTGCACGTACAGTATTTACTTCGATATCCGTATACAATGTAGAATACCGTAGCGAAGCACCGGTACATTTGCTAGTCGGTTATAATTTTTTAAATAAGAATCTTATTCTCCTTCTCATGCCACTTTTTCCACTTCCTGGTGGAGTTGTGAGTGCAAACTATGTAGCAATATTGATTTGGCCCTGTTTAACGGACGGGTGCCCTTCCTGACGCCTTTCTTATGTGGAGGGAAGAATTCGCTATTGCATGTTCTCTGGTGGTTGGTAATGAGGTGTGTATATGAAGAGTATACTTGGACAAACACAAACATCCGATCCTTGAATCACAGGAATCATTGAGACGTGGTTGAAATCCCCAGCGCGACTGAAATCGAATCCGGGACCGTCCAAACCGAAGACCTCGACACTGATCTTTTAACCAAGTGGCCAAACTTTTGTAAATTAAGAGAAAATTTAATTACAAGAAGTGTACTTTTTGAAAAATAATAATAATATATTTTAGGATAACTGAACTGTGACTGAAGAGAAACTAGTCCCATAATCTCTCCAGGGATGTCATGGGGTCCAGTTGCTCTGCCAGTCTTAACACTCTGAGACTACCCTGAACCTCTGTTGAGGTAATACGAGGTACAGGACCCTAGACTGGGTTGACGTAATATCCGCTGAAAAATCAAGGCTCTTTTTATGACCGTTTAATGTCTCATTGGTATTTGTTCGACGATGAAAGGAAATGGAAACATTTTCGTGCTTTAGAAATCAAGAAGTCGGTGTTATTGGAAAAGCCTTTACAGTAAATATTAACTCGGTTCTTCTCCCACTTTTTCCACATCCTGGTGTAGGTGTGGGTGCAAACTATTTTGCATATATAGATTTGGTCTTGTGCATTTCAATGAAATATCTCCATATAAACAATATTATTTGAATAAATATTTCATTTCCTTGTATAAGGCCGTGTTCTTCACAGTCTTGAATGAACATTTTAAAATTCTCCTTGTCCATGGAAAAATACCAACTCTATGAGGAAAACATCCACGTTCTTGAAGAACTGTTGCCTGGTTCCGATGTAGGGTTTTCGTTGACGCAAAACTGTGGTCTCTAAATTACTTACACTAATTCTAGATAGATCTCCCAGCCCAAAAACATACCCATGTTAATAATAAACTTCTGCTGCTTTTTTCACACCCGAGTGGAGTCATGGTGCACCCTTGCTTACCGATGTTCAACAGCTGCCTCTGACTCTTGCAAATGTAGATTCTTCTATTCTCAAGAGGTTCCGGGTTCTTCAGTCACTTGTTGACATAAATCGGCGGGTGACGTAAGAAAATCTAATTATTTCTTAAAATAAAATTTAAGAAGTGGGCTAAAATGGTTTTATTATGAAAATAATTAATACTACGTTCAATAGACGTGAAACATCGAATAATTTTTTATATTAACGAAACAGCTGGCAGAAATTGGACATAAATGTGGATGAAAATGAAGACCTCAGAAAAATTAGTTTTATTGCTATTTAAGTATGTTAAACGTAAATTTCCATTCCGAAATAGAATTCAATAACAAAAATGTAAAGAGATAAACCTGAAAATTACTATCGGAATGCAAATAACGTCGTTGGTCGATTCACTTGGTCCATGAATATTCAGTTTCCGTAACCGGTCTCCGAATTTTTCTTTAACTCAGTTTATCCTCCGCTCACAAAATACCACGTAGGTATTTTCGGCCACCGAATGAACCCTTAATCGAACCGGTTCTATTTGAACCGATTAATTATATACAAGAAAGCATTTATTTCACAAGTTAACTTGCTCCTTGGCAAGGCATGGTGCTCTAAAATTCAATGTTATCAGTCCCAAATATCTCTGTAAGGCACATGTGTTGTCACAACCAGACACCCCCAAAAAAGTTACTTCATTAATTTGTTATTTTAAATTATAGAGAATATTGTTCCAATGAACTGCAATATTTATAAAAAAAGCATTTAAAATCTTGATCTTACATTTAACTTCACACACAAATAACTTTCAGGTTATGCTAACTTATAATAAACTAATTTAAATTGAATAAACCAATAAGCACGGATTTCTGAAAATTAATATTATCGCTTCACTGAATAATAATTAAATTAATTTGATACGACCATTTATGAACGGTACCAACCAAAACTCAACTGAAAAGTGGAACGTCAATGGACTGTGTCATAATAAGCATCACCATGTTATCAATAGCAACTAACGTGAACTTACTAAACAAATGGACTCCATCAAAGTGTGGAAAACGTAGTTCATTACAATAATCGTGACCACTACTGTGGTAAGAAACAAGGAGAAACCTCTCACACATATAAAATAATGATTTGTTATTTATTTCAATAATCACAACCATCGTGTTGACCATTGGCGAAATGCGCTACTCAAAAACTGTGATCACTACTATCATAAACAGAATTAAATTTTATCTCAAATATTTAACTTCAGTGATCAACTCCAATAAAATTTAAGCAACGCTCTATCATCGCAAACTAAACTGATCATGTAATGATAATCCAAAAAATGTTAACTCTCGTCGGAATAAACTAACCACCAGTCCTCGCAGACTGAGCTAATTAGATAATGAACAATGAATAAAACCGGGCACTGATCATTGCAGATGGAGCTAACCAGCTAATTGAACTCATGAATATCTTTAAAACAACTATCATCAAACATAAACTAACATTGTAAACTAGTGACCGCTCCCGTGCTGCATGTTAATTCCGTGCTATTACAAGGTATGGAAATAATGACATGACAAAATCTTTTCTTCGTCGTTACGTCCTCTTATCCCTAAACATATTAACATTACTTGCAACTACCCATGTGGTCCACTAACCGTCTAATAAAAATACGTATGTGTCTAGCCGCAATCACTACGTTTTAACAGACCACTGATGTACAACTCAAATAACATGATGGTCCATCAGACAACCATAACTGATACCATATAATAACTAAACCACAAATCCCAACTGTTGGTGCGTGACAGACGAGTGCCGTCGTTTACCTTTACCATTCGAAAACTTCGCCACAACACACACTAATAATTTACTCTCACAAAAAAACTAACTGTGATAACATTTCACTGTGACAATCTCTTCCACCTCTCAAATACCATTCATCCAGTGATCAAAATATCGTGTCTATCATTTACGAGGTTTACATAATATTATTACTTTTGACCTTCTTAAGTATTCCCAGTCGCCTGATAAAGGTCTATCAGTGTTCTAAATATAACATCCCTTCAGTCTAACGGCTTGCCGGTCATCGCAGCCGTCTCATACCTGTCGTTTTATACCTGCGGCAATTCTGCATGGAAAGTGAAACAAACCAGGTTGCAATATACTCATTTCAAATGAATTTATTTCAACAATTTGAGATCACATAATTCCTCGAACCGAACGGTCTCCGAATCCTGACAACTGCAAATGCCTTTCATGATTTTCTAACATATTATTTACTCGGGCATCAACCCGGAACCCGTTCGCTATTATTTCCTCGGGGCATCACATCGTCCCGGAATCCATTCACTGTTTTATCATCCCAGAATTCAACTACAGTCATTTATTTAACACTGTCTCCACGGGTTTATCTTTACCTCATCATGTCTATTGGATTGATATTTGATCTTAGAGTAATTTCTTACACAATTGTATGTGGCCCATCTTGATCTCATTTTATTTCATATTTCATTTTTATATCGTGGCTCATTTAACGGATTCGTCGTCGTACTGAAATTACGTAAACTACTGGAATAAACTTCTAACAAATATCAAACTTCAAATAACAAGAATATCACGCCTATCTCGACTTAATTTAGATATAACGATATCTCTATGCGATATCTACAAGCACGATTTTCCAACATTCAACTATATTTTACATTATACTTCGACACGAAACCTTGACACACTGATTTTTAACGACAAACTGATATCCAACTAATCTGTATCCGATACACCCCTTAATCCGATTTAAAATAATTGTCTGAAAATTTGGTATTTTAACATAAAATCTGCATAAACTTTTCATTGATGACCACACGAGAAACATCTCGGTGCCACACAACACTTAATATTTACACAAAAATAACAAGCTGTCGGCCTGAAACTTCGACCCTTATTTACACAGAACATAACGATGCAGAATGCACTTAAGAGAATACAAATCATGTCACCCACCTGGATTTTTGCTGAGCAATGGCATATTATCAGACATTGCCGTTCGCCGAATGATCGATTGAGGCTTAACACACCATGTTGACAAATACAATGTACATTTCACACATTTCTTATCGGATATTCTTAATTAACAATGTACCGGGAGGTACACATCAACTCCGCTCATTCAAAATAAGCGCCTTTGAAACTCCTCTATCGACCAAACAGTGAAACTGATAATACCTGAACTTGGAACTTTAATCGAAAGATGTCACCACTGAAAAATTAAGGAATAGTGTTATTGTGAAGTTTCCTAAACTGATTGAAATTCTCCCTGTTTCGTTTGCCATTCATCAAGAAGTTTGGACATTCTTCCACAGATGACACTACCAAAAACTCTGGTCATGCACTCTGGTGCAAGGTAAAAGAACTTATAATTTAAAGAAGTTTCGTATTTCTAGGTTTTCATAACTGAATCTATGTTCATTTACTTATGGGTTGGTGACACTTCATTTTCTTTCCTCCAGGTTTGAATCTAGCCAATCATAAATTATTGTAATTAATTTTCAACCAATCCCGCATTTCTTGTTCACTTTGAATTTATCAATAAAATTTGAGAGGACCAGTCTGGATTAGTCTTGAATTCTCTCGAACCTTCCCTGAGGGTATATAAGTTGCGGCTTTTCGAGTTTCCTTGCCAGTTGATCGTCGCCTTTCTGAGCGTGTGTGTTAAAGCAGGAGGCCGTGCGCCTCTTTCTTCGGCCAGCAGAACATCTACAAGGTAATGGCCACATAAATGTTATCTTTCTTGCTGTATCCGCCAAGTAATCCGAGGGGAAGGTCCGAATCTTTAATTATGTAACAAACTTTTCTAAAATGTAAATCTTCCTTCGGCTAATGTAAAGATTTCGTAAAGTTTTGACTGTAAATCGGCGATAGAGAGTGGGTTATCATCTTGAGCTCCCCTTCATCTTAAGTTTGAGGTGACTCCGTTTTTTAACTGTTTTCTGTTGTAATGTATTAAAGTAATTTCCATGCAAGCAACCTCAGTAGTTTGGAACTAGCCCGTTTCATCGGCGAGAGCCCTGTAGGTTTTAATTTTTCATTATCTGGAGCGCAGTGTTCGCCTCCATTCAGTTTGTGTTCGGGCCGTTTATTTAACCTGTCCTTTTTCCACAAAGGCCCAGTAGGGTGGGTACTAGATACCCCTGTGTAAGATTATTCCCGTTTGTAATTCGTGCCTTGAAAGGCCAGATATTGTATGATTTTGATGTAATGTTGCCTTGAGTAGGCTGAAAAGAAACTGAGAGCCTGTTAGCTCTTTTTCAAAGTTCTGTAACAGTAAAGATTGCCCCTGGAAGGCTAAATATTGTAATTTAGGGAGCAAGCTCTCTTGAATTAGGGGATTTCTGCCATTGACTATATTGTTCCTCATTTTGAATTGAAATTTGGTAAAGTTGAGCTCGTTGCTCAGGAATTGTAAAACTAGGGGCTTGAGCCCAAAATTGTTAAGGTTCGGAATCTTGGATTTCTTCAAGTCTTGTTTCAAGATTGCTGATTGTACCTGTCATGATGTTATTTGTTAAGTTTTGAAATTCTATAGAAATATAACCTTTGTTAAAGTTTTAATTCAATTCTTGATGTTGTAGTTAGACCCATTCAAGCCCACACCTTCTTTTACCTTTTTGCGTTCCACAAATACCCCGAAACAAACAACATTATTCCATTTTATTTCCTTACATTCTACACACTGAATATTTTAATACTTAAGAAATGTGTGTGAATCTTATTTCACACGTTTCTTCTTGGATATTCTCACCTTTATATGAAATCTACATAAAACACTGTTCACTTATAATATATAATTTATTATCAATTCACTCCTTACTCATAATTTAATATTTAAACCATCCCCAACACATTTAACAGACAAGAGGACATTTTCTTGGCAGTGGCTTTACGTCGCACCGACACAGTTAGGTCTTATGACGACGATGGTATAGGAAAGGCCTAGGAGTTGGAAAGAAGCAGCCGTGTTCTTAATTAAGGTACAGCCGTAGCATTTCCCTGGTGTGAAATTGGGAAACCACGGAAAACCATCTTCAGGACTGCCGATAGTGTGATTCGAACCCACTATTTTCCGGTTGCAAGCTCACAGCTGCGCGCCCCTGCCAGCATGGCCAACTCGCCCGGTGACAAGAGGACTGTATTGAAATTAACATACCGAGGTACGCCGTTGATTTTATATCCTTTCCCTCGCAAAACACGGGAAAATTTTATATTTACACGAAAATGAGTGTTTATTTAATTTCATACCCCCACCAGTTCTTACCATACTCCTTTTAGGCTGGCATTCACCCTTAACATGACAAATCTTGAGTATCCGACACCATCCGCATATAAATAAGTGACCAAGAGGAACACAGGTCTTGACTTCTGAACTGCCAACGATAGAATGCCCCGGGCCTCAGTCGGCAATTCTAGTATGCCTCCGTTTTGCTGCTAGAAAGTGATGTTAAGTTTGCACCACATTAGACAGTTCCATTATCCCACGGATATCATCTCTGTTGCTGATATCCGTAATGTTCAGAAAAATTCCAGGAATATGAATCTCGTGGTTTTATAATTTTAATTTGCCTCTAAACGGTCGAAAATGCTGAAGCATGGGTTGGATAAATAATTTTCTCCTACTATGACGACATACATGTGTGTCTTTGAATTCTCCCACGGTCTAGCACAATCTTTCCATCTTTGGCCGGAAGAGAATTAATAACATGAATAATTCCTTCCAATTTACTAGGCGTTCCACTGTACCAATCCAAAATTTAATTTATATCCGGATAATCATCGTATTTTAGAAATTAACCACGAGTATACACGAATCCATCCAAAATTCTCCCCTAGGATCTTATAAATCTGGATTCCTTTTCTTCCCAAATAGGTACGAAATATGAAGAAGATACAGGGTGCTCCGCAAGTAACGTTACAAAAATTGATATTCCTTTCACAATAACGTATCTCGTGGCTAGGTGGTTAGTAAGTTTAATGTCTGTTTTGATGACTGTGAATGATGGGTTCATAGTTCTCTTGCAACATAAAGGATGTTCATGGCAGTGAAAATACAAAATCAAAATCGTCCATTTCAAAACATGAAACCATCTTTTCACATTCTTCTCTCCAACTCTCGCTTTCCCTTCCAAAGTTGTCTGCGTTCATTTCTCAGCACTCCATTCTCCTGGTGAATCCTTTGAATTTCTTTCATTATGGATTTAATCAACTGGCTTACTTCCTCCACAGTGTCTTTGCACGCTTTGCAAGGCTAGATTTTCTTCATCCTCCTTCTCTCCGTCCTCGGCTTCCAAGAGAACATAGTCTAATAATACGATAGTGTTAACTTGCTCTGGAATGCCATCCTCACATTCATGATAAACCTTCAGATTTGCAGTATTAAAGATGGATTCACTAGTCCCGTCCAGGATCTGAATTTTGTAGGGTTGTTGCGAAAAATCTGCACAATCCTGAATGGCCCTACACACAACCATATCAATTTTGCATAGAACTTCCCATCAAGATTGGACGTGGTGGGACGCCTTAAAGAACGAATTCATTTCTTCTAAAGGGCGATGAAACCTTCTTTTCTGGACCCTTCTTATACGACGGTCTGCCTGCTGTCGAAGATGTTTCGTCTTTCTCAGGATATATAACTTCTGTGATGGTAGGTAGTCGTCGAGACATTGCACCACAGCATGGCAAACCTAACTGGGTAGTGGTTGAAATGTAGTACCGTTGATATCCTCCCAATGGGCTCATGAATAGTGTTATACATGCAGTCAACAACAACTTGTAAGACCTCTATTCATTTCCAGCGCTCTTTGGCGCATTAGATGCGACAAAATTTGGCAATGACCTGCATGATACCCTCTGATGGGTTCCCCTCCGGATGTCAAATTGAGCTTAGTGCATGGAGTATTTGCAAAGGTTGGATGATTGACTTGAGCAGATGAGACGTAAATTAGGGTCCATGATCCGTCAGGTGAAATTCATGTTTACCCATGGCTGGAATGATGCTACGATTAATACACCTCAAGACGAGTTTGGTATTTGTCTTTTGAATCGTAAAAAGCATCGTGAACTTTAAAGAAACATCAATAGCCACTAGGACGAACTTACTTCCGCGCTTGCTTTTTGGCAAGAGGCCAAAAATATCCACCCCGTATAGTTCCTTGGGCTTTGATTTTAAGAGTGGTATAGGTGCTTGGCGAATTAGGTTTGCAAGTGTCACATGTGATGACTGTTTCCCTTACTGTTTCCCTCACTGTTTCCCTCAAGTTTACCCACGTGAATGTATCCTGGATGGTGGACACAAACTTATCAATCCCCCATGGCCAGTGATGCGGTGAACATACCACACAAGTTCTATCTGGAGCTGAGGTGGCACAAGAGCTCGTGATTAGATATGGTTCCCATCAACAAATTTCAACAAAGTTCCATTCACATACAGCTAGTCCTCCGCCAATTTCTGGACCTCAGAATGGCATGGATCTTCTGGTGGAAAACCACCATGCAGATAATCAATCATACGTTTACAAAACGGATCTCCTTGCTGACTGGCCGGAAGTTGACTCAGCTGAAGTAAAAAGTCACGATCCTTCGGTACAAGTTCCATATAATTGACAACCCTTTCCTCACTGTCAGGATTACGACTTAAAATGTCTGCCAGAACATTCGATTTTCCAGAGCAGTGTTCTATACACAGATCGAACTGCTGAATGAATAACGCCCATCGCGCGACCATTTCGCTGCCAATAGCCGTCTTCATGATGAAGGTAAGAGCCGTATGGCCCGACTTGATTATAATGCGGAAATCAATCATTTTTTCCAGTGTTATAGTGATTGGATGGTGGCGTGCATTTCTAACCCTACCACGCTGTACCTTATATCGTGAGATGTCAACTTACGACTAAAAATTCTGGGCAGTTTTTCTTCGCCGGTTGATCCGTAAATTCCTGATATAAGATCACCCCTATGCCTACTGTAGATACGTCCGTCTGCAAAATGAATATCCTTTCAAAATCAGGATAGTCAAGCTTCACGCTGTTGGACAACATTTCCTTCGTGCGCATAAATTATTCCTCATATTCAACACTCCAACGCCATTTATTGTTTTTGTGCAGCAAATTTTGAAGAGGGGCCACAACCTCCGTATAATGAGGACAATGGTCCGCAAAAAAACTGGCACATTTCTAAAAATTCATTCAGTTCTTAATCCTGATGGAACGGGAAAATTTCTTAATGGCTTGGATCTTAACTGGATTTGGCCGGACTCCGTCACCACCTAGAAACAAAACTTCCCTCTAACAAAAATGAAGGACCTAAGAAGATACTTCCATTAAAAGCAAGAAAACAACCCTCTCCATAAAGATGTAGTACTTGCTGACAAGTACACTATACTCTATCCATATATTGCCTCTGATCCTCATACAAATCACTAGCATACAAATGACCAAGTGTCCCTGCAGGAGAAAAAAGACCAGGGGAGGGAAGACCTCCACGGAAAGAATTACTGCAATCTAAACCAACAGAGCATAGACAAGAATGCTTCATGCATGTGGTTACAAAGTGGGCGCTTATTCGGGGAGACAGAGGGATTTACAGTTGCTATACAAGACCAAGTAATAGCTACAAATAATTACATAAAGTACATCATCAAAGACATCAGCGTACTCTCCAATAAATGCAGAAGATGCTCCGTTCATCTCGAGACCATCGACCATATCACTGCAGGCTGCCCGTACTTACCTCCGTAGAATAAACGAGACAGCACAATAAAGTATCTAGAATTATACACCAGGCACTCACTCAGGAAAACTAATTAACTGAGGACCGTATCCCTTATTACGAGTACCATCCATCACCACTCCTGGAGGACGAGTCGATTAAGCTTTATAGGGACACTGCTATAGAGATAGGCAAAACAGTCAACCATAACAGACCAGACATCATACTGGTAAACAAGAACAACTTTCAGAATCCTTAATGACACCAACATCGAGAAGAAATACCATGAAAAAATCTGCAAATACAAAGACGTTGCAGAAGAGATGAAGAGGATCTG
The DNA here is from genome assembly GCF_040414725.1 of Anabrus simplex. Taxonomy (NCBI): domain Eukaryota; kingdom Metazoa; phylum Arthropoda; class Insecta; order Orthoptera; family Tettigoniidae; genus Anabrus; species Anabrus simplex. The sequence goes on along the minus strand of NC_090265.1, from coordinate 1,131,440,028 downwards.
GAAGATGAAACTGATACGGATAGTTACTGTGGTTCTGTCAGTTAACGGCCTCATTCCACACACACTCCACAAGAGTTTGCAAGAACTGGGTCTTCCACCGAACATGTATAAAATTATGCAACATTCTGTCCTCCTGTCAACATGCAACATTGTGCGATCGTTCCTCGCGCAAGAATGAAGATCCCCTGATGTAGAGTTTTGTATGTACCCGTACATCAATGTTTGTATTATGTGTAAATACTTTAATTTTTGTAAGGCACTTGGTGCATCCCATGGCCCGTTACTACCCATATTTCGTGTGAAGCATATAAAATAATAATAATAATAATAATAATAATAATAATCATCATAATAATAATTATAATAATAATAATAATAAGAAGAAGAAGAAGAATAATCATAATAATAATTTCAGGTTATTCTAACTACTTCCAAGGTTTTCAGAGAAGTTGAGGTGCCAAAATTTTTTTCCTGTAAGATTTCTTTTATATGTCCATAACTATATTTGTTTGTTTGTTTGTTTGTTTTTATTTGTTTGCTTGTTTAGTTGTCAAACTGTCGGTTGTCGTGGACCTCTTGGCAAAGTTTCTGAATGTCGTTTCATTTTCCTAAATGTGGCTGAAATTGAGTATAAGAACAGGTTGGTCAGCCCATCTTTTGGAATCGGACTTTAATTCTAGGTATGGTTCCGATCTTTTCTCCAACAGAGTGGGTATAAGTGAGATCCTGACAGAGTGTAGGAAAAGTCAAGAAAGAACTCCATCCAGGACGAGCCCTAATTTCACTGACCCGAAATAATTTCGGAACTAGTCATCGTACTCTGAAATACACTGACTGACAGAGCAAATGCAAAACCAAGGAGGAGTGGTTCGAAAGGGATGAAAGGTGGGGAAAAAACAGAGTCGGCACGGAAGAATAATTGATGTTCATTTCAAACCGATATGCAGGTTACACAATGCGCACGGCATCGACTCAGTAGGATGTAGGACCACCGCGAGCGGCGATGCACGCAGAAACACGTCGAGGTACAGAGTCAATAAGAGTGCGGATGGTGTCCTGAGGGATGGTTCTCCATTCTCTGTCAACCACTTGCCCCAGTTGGTCGTCCGTACGAGGCTGGGGCAGAGTTTGCAAACGGCGTCCAATGATATCCCACACCTGTTCGATTAGTGAGAGATCCGGAGAGTACGCTGGCCACGGAAGCATCTGTACACCTCGTAGAGCCTGTTGGGAGACGCGAGCAGTGTGTGGGCGGGCATTATCCTGCTGAAACAGAGCATTGGGCAGCCCGTGAAGGTACGGGAGTGCCACCGGCCGCAGCACATGCTGCACGTAGCGGTGGGCATTTAACGTGCCTTGAATACGCACTAGAGGTGACGTGGAATCATACGCAATAGCGCCCCAAACCATGATGCCGCGTTGTCTAGCGGTAGGGCGCTCCACAGTTACTGCCGGATTTGACCTTTCTCCACGCCGACGCCACACTCGTCTACGGTGACTATCACTGACAGAACAGAAGCGTGACTCATCGGAGAACACGACGTTCCGCCATTCCCTCATCCAAGTCGCTCTAGCCCGGCACCATGCCAGGCGTGCACGTCTATGCTGTGGAGTCAATGGTAGTCTTCTGAGCGGACGCCGGGAGTGCAGGCCTCCTTCAACCAATCGACGGGAAATTGTTCTGGTCGATATTGGAACAGCCAGGGTATCTTGCACATGCTGAAGAATAGCGGTTGACGTGGCGTGCGGGGCTGCCACCGCTTGGCGGCGGATGCGCCGATCCTCGCGTGCTGACGTCACTCGGGCTGCGCCTGGACCCCTCGCACGTGCCACATGTCCCTGCGCCAACCATCTTCGCCACAGGCGCTGCACCGTGGACACATCCCTATGGGTATCGGCTGCGATTTGACGAAGCGACCAACCTGCCCTTCTCAGCCCGATCACCATACCCCTCGTAAAGTCGTCTGTCTGCTGGAAATGCCTCCGTTGACGGCGGCCTGGCATTCTTAGCTATACACGTGTTCTGTGGCACACGACAACACGTTCTACAATGACTGTCGGCTGAGAAATCACGGTACGAAGTGGGCCATTCGCCAACGCCGTATCCCATTTATCGTTCGCTACGTGCGCAGCACAGCGGCGCATTTCACATCATGAGCATACCTCAGTGACGTCAGTCTACCCTGCAATTGGCATAAAGTTCTGACCACTCCTTCTTGGTGTTGCATTAGCTCTGTCAGTCAGTGTACTTAATTATGGTGATCTAAACTAATATTTTTCATGTATTGTAAGAAAGAGTTGATTTATTATGGCCTGTAATACAAAAAATAGTGAAATTACAGCTGTTATGGGAACCAATTAATGGATTTATTAATTTATATTACCCTGTTGATATTTAAATTGCTGTGTATTTTTCTTGTATGAGTAATGATGTGAACAAACATTCGGTGATATTTATGAGGTCGAATAATACGGTGTGGCTAGTGAACATCTGCTTCGATATTGCCGGTTAAAATAATGCTGTGTTGTATATTGGAATTATTGATTTTGGATTGTGGGGTACTATCAATTTCATTTGAAAGTATTTTGGGCTCATGGCGTGTTAAAGTCGACAAATCGGCTATAAAGCTTTATAAGATTTACGAAAACCTTGGCTTTATAACTTATTAAAGCCCAGATAATTCTTGGATCAAATCCCAAAAGTATAGTTTATTTTGTCCTCTTAACTTGGATCATATCAATCTAGAACCCTATGTTCTTTCAAAGTACATTCTTATTTACCACAATGTGCTGAATTTTCCTCGACTGGTGTAACATATACGAATCTCCGCACTTTATATAGTACTTCTAGTCATTTAATCTTTAGAAAATCCTTTTGATAAGGGGAAAAATAAACTTACCTTAGCACTTCTCATTGAACGATGTAAACTCTGGCAGATCCATCTAGTTTATATCCCTCTAACTGTGGTTTGGCGGCGTACAGTGTCGTGGCATTCAACCCCCACCAAGACAAATACATACCCTAACAAGTGGAACACAAACGTGTACTCAATGTGTGTATTTTTGGAGTCTTGGTCTGAGGAAGGTATTTTCAGAAGAAAGTACGGATTGCGTTTTTTACGTATATTGTGCAATGTTACTACTTTCTGGGACCGAAGTTTGTTCGTAGTGAAAGAGATGTAAGTTATCATTGCAGAAGCTTGCTGTTCATCAACGAAGTTATTGTAGGCTATAGGGCTATGTCAATTTGTTAAAAAAAGTTAGGACTTTGACGTGCAGTGACTTATATTACAATCTGCTTTACCGGGCAAGTTGGCCGTGCGGTTAGGAGCGCGTAGATGTGAGCCCGCTTCCGGGAGATAGTGGGTTCGAACCCCACTGTCGGCGGCTCTTAAGATGGTTTTATGTGGTTTCCTATTTTCACACTAGGCAAATGCTGGGGCTGTACCTCAATTAAGGCCACGGTCTCTTCTTTCCGATTCCTAGGCCTTTTCTGTCCCACCGTCGCCATAAGATCTTTCTGTGACGGTGCGACATAAAGCAACTAGCGAAATAAAACAAAAAATAAGCAATCTGCTTTACGTAGCACCGACACTGTTATATCGTATGGCGACGACTGGATAGGAAAGGCCTAGGAGTGGAAAGAAAGCGGCCGTGGATTTATTTATGGTACAGACTCAATGCCATATTTATTATGAATCCTGCTGATCTGACGGCACTCTCTAAACCTTTCTCGTTCCATATACATGCTTATGTACAATCCTATATTGTGGTTTCCAATCATTTTCTTTAGTTACGTTATATAGTCGATCAAAAAGAGAATCAGTGCGTGGTGTTCTATATTCCTCATTTTTAATATTTTATTACATAATTTTAACTATTATAAAAATATAATACTCGTCCCATTTAGGTAAAAACTCTGTGGATACCCACAACAAAAATGATATCTCTAGTTCCAATCGTTTCTGAGAAATGTATGCCTGCGAGGAATTTATACAATACCTTGCGCTCATTCCTCTTCGAGCGGCTATACGTGTGAGCGAACTGTAAATCCAGAGGTTGCAGTGTATCTGTAGTTGCTGGTGACAAAGTCAAGGCGGGGCTTGGGCTGGTAAGGAAACGACTGCGGTCTTAATTACGGTACTGCTAAGAAATTTCCTAGCGTGAAAATGGACAATCAAGGAAATGCATCATCAGGGCTGCCGACTGTGGGGTTCGAACTCACCATCTCCCAAATTCAAGCTCACAACTATGTCGTCCGCACCACACTACCAACTTGCCCGGTACCTAGGAATTTATTATTCACACAATTTGCAATTTTATCTCTGCTATTAAATGTCTGAAAGGATATTAGATATTTTTACGTGAAATGGGCTGTTGCATTCACTTGTTTGTGGACCTAGAAAGGATGTATGATGGAATACAAGGCACAACATGTTAACTCTCCTGAGGTATTCTGGTATCAGGCCTAAAAGCATGTTATTACAAAATAAGAGAGGATTTTATATTAATAACTGGGCTACTAGGAGAACCAAAATTAGAGAACACTTCTAATTCAAAGCAGTTTCTTGTAACACTTTTATAGCCTACCTGTAACATTTATCCAGGTTGTTGTTTATCCGAATTATTAAAACCTGGACTGCAGAAAGCTTGTTACCTATTCGAACTTACACAAAATCTTTCTTTTTTTGCTATTTGCTTAATGTCGCACCGACACAGATACGGGAAACCACGGAAAACCATCTTCAGGGCTGCCGACAGTGGGGCTCGAACCCACTGTCTCCCGATTACTGGATACTGGCCGCACTTAAGCGACTGCACCTATCGAGCTCGGTAAACAAAATCTAGATCGTGTATGAAAATCACTATTAGAAGGCAAATATGATGTTGGTTGGGAAGAGGAACTATGTGATATGATCCGTATATTGTTATATTTCTTACTTCCCTACTGTCATATGATCTGTCTTTGGAGCCGTGAGCCGTAAGATAAATTCACTAAGAGGTACGGAGCAAAAGTTGGGTGATTCATTCCTAGGATGTACCTAGTATACGTAATTATCCTTAAGGGGATTTTCTCACAAGTCTGACTATATCTACTCCTTATAAATACCTTAATACTTTATTGTAGTTTCCGGGGTACATACTGTTATTAATTTCAAAATACTTACTAATACACATTCATACGGACGTAACATAGCTTAATTATCACTTATTGACAAACTCGCTATTGTAGGACGTTCCAAGAAGTATAAATTGTAGCCTATTTTATAAAAAAATTACATTTTTAATACAATTATTAAGTTCTGGAATAGAGATATTCCTTAGATTTTTATTCATTGTCCTATGCAAGTCATTTCATTTTCTGGAAATAATGATAATATTCGTTTGACGTTCAACTAACTGCATTTGAATGGTTTTTGGAGACGCCAAAGTAGCGGCATTTTATACCACAGTATCGTTAACATGGTAGTGGGACAAGCCGGAATCGAACTGGCCAACTTGGGCTTATAAAGTCAGCACTAAGTTATCTGATCCACTCAGTCTGGCCTTTTCATAATCGTCTTAAGAACTTCACATTGAATTGGCATGTTTCTTAGGCGGTACCTGGAATGAACTTCATGCTCGGAATTGTAAATACATGACATTTGATTTACAATCCGACGCCAAGCTGACGTTTTATGAATGATTAATTTTGATCAGAGAAGTAATGCAGGTGCACAGTCAGTTGTTTGAAAGTGAACAATTCGTGATATTGGCATTTCATGTTGGCTACAATCTCGTAAGTAGCAAAATGGTGAGTGAATATTTTTATTTCCTCCTTTTGCTTTTCTTCTTTTACTTCTCCTCCCCCTTAATATTATAATCTATGTGTGTATCAGTGGTAGAGAGTGGGCCTCAACGTAGGGACCTGACGTCAAATCCGATAGAAGAAGTCGGATTTTTAAATGGTGGAGAGAGCCCATTCGACACTCCATATCAAACGATGCCACAATCTGGAAGATCTCTGGCGACACTTCCGATATGTAATCGTCCAAATTAATCAGACCTGAGGAAAGCATCGTCCAGAGAAATTTTAGCTTCTGTGTCCTCTGGTAGAATAAAATGGAACGTCAAATATGACCTCAAGCAGGTCAAATGGAGTCTCATAAAATGTCTCAACACTGCACTATATGAAGCAATATCTTCTTTTTCTACTACTAATTCTTCCCAGGTCTTTCACAGTTTATACTAGGGTTAGGCGCTTGATGTGGATTTGGCCCAGTTTTACGGCCTGATGCCCTTCCTTACGCCAACCCCATATGGAGGAGTGTGCGTGTTTTTATGTTGGTTGGTTGTGTAGTGCGTTTTATGTAGATAAAGAGGAGCATATTAAGACGAACACAAATACTCAATCCATGAGTCAGAGGAATTAAGCATACGAAAATAACACGCAGTTACCTACACATGGTAGATGCCGCCCACCCTCATCGGAGGGTCTACCTTACAAGTGCTGCACTCGGCTAGAAATAGCCACACGAAATTATTATAGCATACGAAGTTAAAATCCTCGGTTCGGGAAGGAATGAAACTCAAAGCCTTTTAAATAGAAGGCCAATACGTTCAAAATTCAGCCAAGGAGCCTGACTTTGTATCGTTTCACGGAGCATAACTCCATATGATTAAATTATCTTGTACAGTGTTATTAATATATCAGGGTCAATAATGCTCATCAGAGATATTAGTTGTTAGTCCGACTCACTGGCTGAATGGTCAGCGTTGAGGCCTTTGGTACAGAGGGTCCCGGGTTCGATTTCCGGCCGGGTAAGGGATTTTAATCGCCTCTGATTAATTCTTCTAGCACGGGGACTGAGTATTTGTGTCCTACCACTTTCTTCTTCATATTCAGACAACACACTACACCACCAACCACCACAGAAACATGCAATAGTGATTACCTCCCTCCTTATAGGGTTGGCGCCAGGAAGGGCATCCGGCAGTAAAACAGGGCGACCCCACTCGTGTGGGAAAAGCCGAAGAGGAAGAAGAAAACATGCTAGTTATTAAAATAAATAATTGCCTAATGGCCACAGTTCGAATGTCAACCAATGCATAATTAATAATAATAATAATAATAATAATAATAATAATAATAATAATAATAATAATAATAATAATAATAATAATAAGTGATTGGGATACTTCGACAAGATAAACCATCCAGTGTTAAAGTCATGCTCAGAAACAGTATGCCAGAAGTGACAGGTTCGTCTTCTTCCTGGCTTCTCAACTACTTGTCGTCGCAACTGTGTCTGGATTAAGCAGAATTAAGCAGAGTTTTAGAGCCAAATGCCTTTCCTCACGCCAACCCGAAAGTAGAAGGATGTATTCACTATTGAGTGTTTCTGTGATGGTTTGTCGTGTAATGTGTTTTAAGAAGATGAAGGTGTGTGTATAAGCATTCAGCCCCAGAGCTAAACAAGTTGGAATTAAAATTCCCGACCCGGCCGACCGGCCGAGGATCGAACTCCGAATCTTCTGAACCGAAGAGCAGTATGTTGATTATTCACCCAAGGAGTCGCACGCGGATGTGACAATTGTTTAAAGAAAATAAACTACAGAATTCTTTGCTTGCAGGAGGCGTGATACTTGAGGAAATCGTGATTGACCTCGCACCTAATGGCCACGGTTCGAATCCCAGCCGATGTATGTGGAAATTGGGAAGTGAAAAATCACGATCCGGTGACTCGGAATATATGGAAACCTGGCCGTCTCGTGGCTATGATAATGAAATAAGCATTCAGCTTTCGTTTGATAATCCGTCATTTCATACGCTAGGATAGTAGAAGAATAGATAAAGCGGCTTAAGGAATGGAAAGACTTTGGAAGGCAGAAAAATTACTCTCTAGGTCTCTTAAATGCAATACCGTCCGGATTAAAAGAGGAAAGAGTTGAAAAATGCGGAGAGAGATGATGGTGATCATTGAAAAGGAAGTACGATTTGCCAACTAATTAGAGGAAAATGTTGAAGGGGTCCAATTCTTCCATGAATGAAGGTAAGAGCAAAAAACGCAATGGGCCACGACGAACGTGAAAATGGAATACTCCATATGCCTCACAAACCTAATATGGACGCGGTCAGAAGATAACAATAGTTGTTCAAGGGAGGTCAGGTGAGATAGGTAAAAGGCAGCCTGGGACAAGTATTCGGAAGCAAGGTCAGAATCAGCTAGGAGCCCGGTGGAGAAAAAGTGAAAAAGAGGAATCAGAAACAAATAAGTGAAAGCAGTCCCCGAAGTCAGAAGCAAGAAGGAAAGTAGTATTTCAGGAGTATTACCGTTCTTTAACATTAGTTTATTTCAACTGTTAATGACATACTCCTTTAGTAACAATACCAGTTACCCTGTTAAGGTAAGTTTGTCCATCATTTTAACAACCTTCTTGAGAAGTTTCCTGATTTCCCGTGTTAATATATTGTAGACTGATCTCCCCTCATCCTCCAGAAAGTCCTCCAACTCTGCCTTATTCAAGACATATACCCAAGGAGTGCCCAGGTTAGCTGTTGAGTCAGTCAAGGGCACAACACTACCAAACTCTTGCTGCTGGTTATAAAGCGAGCGACCTTTGAAGACGATGAGGACTTCATAAGGAACATCAGGCCCGAGTACTGTGTTGAGTGACCTAACAGTAGGGTTGTTCTCCACAGGACGAATCTTCCCTCCGTCGCACATGTACGTCTGGAGCCCTTGCTGCCCTTTCATCACTAGCAGTACATCATCTCTCGCGACGTCTTCTGCAATTGCTCTTGGTATAGCGCTGTCGTACCGTGCGTAGGGAATAACATAACTCTTCGTGTTGTCTTCATTCCTTCCAACTGCTGCATCATTACGGTCTGTAAAAATAAAGAAATGAAATTTGATTACTACTAGAATATAATATAGTTTACTACTAACTTATTTTATGTTCTAAATTATATGTATTGGTTGATGCTGAATTACTTTCTTGCCTTGGCTATACCATGAAGTAAACAGTCAGCCAGCTAATATTATTTATAACATAATAATACAATGCACACATATTTCGCCCATTTAATGGTTTCCTCAAAGCGATTGTTTGTACTAAAATGAATAATAATAATAATAATAATAATAATAATAATAATAATAATAATAATAATAATAATAATTTTACGTTCCACTAACTACTTGAGGGACTGCCTGGCCGAGGCGGTAAAGGCGTGCTCGGTTCGCCCGGAAGGACGTGGGTTCGAATCCCCGTCAGGAAGTCGTATTTAAGAAACAAGATTTCCACTTCGGGAGGTGCATATGGCCCTGAGGTTCATTCAGCGTACACAAACAATGAGTACCAGGTTAATTCCGGGGGGGGGGGGGCAAAGGCGGCGGCGCGTAGAGCTAACCACTCTATCCCATCACGTGCCGAGGTTAACAATGGTGGAAGCCCTTACCTTCCACTCCTCCAAGGGCCTTCATGGCCCGTACGGAGGTGACTATGCTTTTTTTTTTACTAACTACTTGGACAGTTTCCGGAGCCCGCCGAGATGCAGGAATTTTGTTCGCAGTTCTTTTATATGCCAGAAAATCTACCGACACGAGGCGGGCGTATTCAAATACCACCCGACTGAGCCAGGATCAAACCTGCCAAGTAGGGCTCAGATGGCCAGCGTTCTATCGTCTGAGTTGCTCATCTCGGTATAATAATAATAATAATAATAATAATAATAATAATAATAATAATAATAATAATAATAATAATAATAAACTCAAATAAACTCAAATATTCTATACAACACTGTGTAATCAAATTTTCAAAATAGACTGTAAAGTGTTAAAAAAAGAATTTAAAATTGATTATTGAAGGACTAATTCGTTTCTACAATATCCTAGTGTAAAAACATTACACGTAATTACCCAAGCTTACTATCCATAGCTTAAGTCCAATTCTTTAAAAAAATGTGTATGTCTGTCGTCCACTTACTCCCGTTTTCTTGATATGGGTCGGAGATAAGCGGAGATGAATTTATAAGCATATTTGAAGGCCGGATGCCCTTCCTGGCGCCAATATCAGTTGAGGGTCTAATGAAGATGAAATAAATTGGTGGAAGGAATTAGGCAGTGGCCTATGAATAGGAACTGTCCCGGCATTTGCCTGGAAGTGAAAATGGGAAACCACAGGACAGTCGACGGTGGAGTTTGAACTAACGCGTCTACCGAATGTACAGTTTTTCTCCATAGACCTAGGGCGTTAACACGCGCGGCCACTTCACACGGATGATACTTTAAAATTATTATTAATATTATTATCATTATTAATAATTTTTCATGTGCATATAAACAAAATTACAATATAATTGTGTCTGTACGTTTCGAATTTTTGTCTCATATTTCGTTTTTATCTCGGATTAGGTACGGTAAATAAAAGACGAATGTCGGCTCAATTCAATTTCTTCTTTATTTGTTTGTTAGTTGGTTTGCTTGCGAGAATATCACTGGAAAATGACTTGACAGAATACGTTGAAACTCGGTACTTAAGTTAAGGCACATACGGTGCACTAAGCTGTATAGTATTTTATTAGTATACAGTGGCGTAGCAATATTAAAGAGAGCAAAAGAGGAAACACTAATTTCTTTCTTGATATTAGTCGTATCAAAAACTGTAGGCCTACGTTAAAAATGTTGGGAAATATAATTTCCGATCCTTTTTATGCACTTTTCAATAATAACAACGGAAATATTGGAGATTATTATATTTTTTCAGTAATGTCAAGTGTTTTCGGAAATAATTTTTTCCATCTAAAGTCTGTAGGCCCATGTGACAAAAGAAAGTACAATTTCATTTGCGATATGCTCCATACACTTTTATCGAACGGGCTATGTGATAACAGAGATCTTCACCATTTTAGATTTTTATTGACAACCATCAACGCTGAACATTGCTGACAAGCAAATATTGTTCAATCTTCATGGTAACGAGTTAGATGGAGATGATGATCTTCGGTGCACTTTTTGTAGGGTAAAATATCGCGTGATCATCAGCCCGTATTGATCAATAAGGTAATTAAGATAACTACTGAAATGGAAAAAATATGCGAAGAAAAATACCACGAGAAAAGGAAGTGACAAAGATAGGTGCAAATGAATGACTCCCTTGACTTTGTAAGCCTAATATCGCCGAGCTGAGTGACTTTCTACAGTGCTCTAAGCCCATAAAGCTGATCAACAATAACATACAATGAGAAGAGTGCCGCCATTCATCTCTGCTAGATGACATTGCCACTGCAATTCTATGAGGACTAACCCGTCAAAAGAAAGATTTTTTTTTTGCTACTTGCTTTATGTCGCTCCGACTAAGATAGGTCTTAAGCCGACGATGGGATAGGAAAGAGCTAGGAGTGGGAAGGAAGCGGCCGTGACCTTAATTAAGGTACAGCCCCAGCATTTGCCTGGTTGTGAAAATCACAGAAAACCATCTTCAGGGCTGCTGACAGTGAGGTTCGAACCCACTATCTCCCGGATGCAAGCTCACAACTGCGCTCCCCTAACCGCAGGGCCACCTCGACTGGTAGAGAAGGGTTCAACAGCTAGAATAGAATATGTGAGTTACACCACTGTCTGTCATGTTACTGTTGATTATTATTATTATTATTATTATTATTATTATTATTATTATTATTATTATTATATGATGATGACCTAAGAAATCGCACTGAGGATGTTCTTAGAAGGGGTAAGACATGTATGTATAGTATATAATGTGCAATAATATTGACTGGGAGTCTGGCTCCTTGGCTGAATGATCATGGTTCAGAGGCCCTCGGTTCGATTCACGGCCGGGTCAAATATTTTAACTGTATTAACTCCTCTGGTTCGGAGACTGGGTATTTGTGTTCCTCTCTCTTTACGTACGATACAACACATTACTACCGTCAGAGAAATACAAAATAGTGAATAGGGTTGGAGTGGAGAACAGCATCCCGCCCTAAAACTGGGCTAAATCTAAGTGCTAACAGCAATCAACTGAGATAAATACTAAGAAGAAGTAGAATGGGTCTACATAGTAGGCCTACTAATATCTGATCGTAACACTATGGGTTCCATATTGCTAAACTTTCCATATGGTCACAAATAACCAAGCAAATTCATTAGGATTTAAAAGTCTACGTAAAGATACAAAATAAAACCGTAATGCAAAAAGCTGCACCTTATATCTACATTTTATGATTTCGTAAAATGGGCCAACAATCCGTTATCGAATTGAAATTGTCCCAGTTATAAATTAAAGGCGACATGACTTAGTGGATAGAAAGAGATTCAGTGGAGGATGAAATTTTGAAAACTCATGTAATACACGGAGTGTTAACACTGATATTTTCAAATACCCAATTTGCCCAAATTAAAAATCAAAGATTGAATATATATTTCTATATTACTTCCGTCAACCTTATATAAACACATCATGTTAATATTACTAAACGTATTTACATCCTCTATCCTAACTGAATCGTCAGTTGGAAATCTAACCATTATCTGTATACTCCTACCCTATATAATGGAGAGTTTAAATATAAAGGAGCAGGTGTTATTGACTTTACCATACGGACATATCACATCAGATGCAAGGCTTTGCTATGGACACATCATTAACTATGACTGTGGAGCCCTGAAAGAGTAGCCTACACTGCCCAAGAGCAACCTAAAGGAATATACGACAGAGAGAAACTAACCAGCGATGACTTGGCTGAATAACGTACAGTCCATACTATATGTCTATCTATCTAAGAGGTACGGTTTACGCCGACTATCTTCTAAATCATGTTTATAATGGACGAAAAATCCTTCGGTTTTTAAGTCAGCTGAGTTACCTTCATTTTGAGTGCAAAATGTATCCAGGCTGTGAGCTTACATTCGGAAGATGGTGGCTTCGAACTCCACTGTCGGCAGCCCTGAAGATGGTTTTCCGTGGTTTCCCATTTTCACACCAGGCAAATACTGGGCCTGTACCATAATTAGGGCCACGGACGCTTCCTTGTCACTCCTAGGCCTTCCCAATCCATTGTCGCCATAAGATATATCTGTGTCGGTGCGGCGTAAAACAAATTGTAAAAAGAAAAAAGTAACCCGTTCGCATAGACTTCTTACCTGGTCATTACTTGGTAGGTTCGATTCTGGCTCAGTCTGGTGGCATTTGAAGGTGCTCAAATACGTCAGCCTCGTGTCGGTACATTTACTGGCACGTAAAAGAAATCCTGCGGGACAAAATTCCGGCACCTCGGCGTCTCCGAAAACCGTAAAAGTAGTTAGTGGGACGTAAAGTAAACATTATTATTATTATTATTATTATTATTATTATTATTATTATTGTACCGGGCGGTACACCTCTACTCTGTTTATTTAAAAGTTGCGCCAGTTGAAACTCCTCTTCTGGAGGAAGGTTGAACTTTATCTATTCTATTAATTCTCTACTTTCTCAGAAGATGTCACCACGTGGAAAATTTTGAGTTTTTGAACTGTGTCACTTTTGATGTGTTTTTGTTTCGCTTGAAGTAAGAAGTGTGAACTTTCTCTTCTAGAGGACACTACTGAAGAATTACAATAGTGCAACCTAGTGCGAAATCAAAGAACTATTTTGTTGGAGAAATTTTTATTTCAAAAGTTTGTTTCTTGTTAAATTTCTTTCTGTTATTGTTTAAGTTGGCTGTATACCCCTCTTTTTCCCCTTAGTTTGGATCTAGCCAATCCCGAATTTCTTTAATTTATTTTCCACCAATAATGTGTTTCTTTTTCCTCTATGTAGGGGTTTCTTTTCCCGAACCAATAAAGATTTTGTGGGAGGGTGTTTTCTTTCCCCTAACGCCTAGAATCTTCCGCGAGAGGATATAAACTGCTGATTTTGGGGTCTCCGGGCCACTTCTGTTCCATCTTTCAGTGTATTAAGTACATAGCAGGAGGCGGGAAGCGCCTCTTTCCTCGGCAGCGATCTACTACCAGGTAATGGCCTATTAATATCTTCTTTTCTTGCTAGGTCGGCAGTTTAACTCTCGCGGCGGGTTCGAAGCGTTTTCCATCATGTAACCTTTTCCTAAAATGTAACTACTCTTTTCTTCTTTTTCTTGTAAAGTTACCTATTGGGATAGAGAGTGCTAACCCTCTCGAGCTCCCACTCACATTTGTTTTGAGGTGAACTTATTTTCTCAAACTTTTCTTCGTTTATGTAATGTAAAGTGTTCTTCTCTAAGTCACCTCTGTAGTATGGGATTAGCCCTTGCGTTAGTGGCCCAGAGCCAGATTAGGTTTTAAAAGCAAAGTGTATTAGGAGTGCAAGTTCGCCTCCTCTCAAGTTGTATTTTAGAGGTCATGTATTAATCTTTTCTCACCTAATAGACCTCAGTAGGTTGGGTATTTTACCCCTGTGTATATGTCCTTTGAGGACAACTTGAAAGTTGAGTTTGGTGTGGCCTGGGAGAGGCTTAACTTTAAGAGCGAGTGGCTCTTTTCTAAAACTGAGAGTTGTATGCCTCGAGGAGGCTTTGCTGTGTAATTTGGAGCAAGGGCTCCAGGGTTTGAGTGGGGTCTTCTGCCCCTTTTGTTGAAATTGGTATATCGTAAAGTTGAGCTAGTTGCTCAAGAATTGTGTTTTCAGGGCTCGAAGCCCAAATTCTTTAATCCCTGTAATTGTACATTTCAAGTTGTATTTCGGCTACTAAGTACCTGTTCTATTTGTTGTTACCTAATTTTGAAAAGAAAATATAACCTTGGTAAATTTTAAAATTTAATTTCTCTTTAGTAGCTTGAGACCTATTCACCACCCAGCACCTTCTTTCATGCTTAACTACCACAAACACTCGGTAACAAGTGGTAGCAGAGCGTGGTTGAATGGGTCTCAATTTAGCCCCTTTTGACGGCTAAACATTGCTTTGATTCGAACTCTAACAATTTTCTCAGTTGCTGGAATTTTTTGAGTTTTTCAAAATTGTTCTGTCATCATGCCCGGCCCTCGCGATGTTCTCCTCCTTAACTACTTGCGCAAAGAGGAGTTGATATATGAGTTAACTATCAGAAACGTTCAATCTGGAGGCACGGTTGCAATAGACACTAACAAGCTTAGAGAGTCCCTTGATTTGCCCATTTCCATCCCCAATTTGGGAGAGAAAGAAATTGACGACTCTCTTTCCACGATTGTTGAGAATATTACTGGGCTAGCATCGGTAGTCAGCTTTTTTGATGAAAACGATCCATCTCCTAATCAAATTAAGCGTGTGCAAGGCAGGCTGTATCACTTTGCAAATAGAGTTAATGATCTATTGTCTCTAAAGGTGAATGACGTTCAGAGGAAGCAAGCTAATACGCTCCTTGAAACTATTTCTGAATTGTCTAATAAGGTCACTCAATTGCTAACCGGCGAAGCTCCTCCCAAAACTGATCAACCCGCCACGGTGAATGTAGGTAACGAGGAAGAGCCTCCTCAGGGAGAAGTCAATAGGATAACCGTTGCTGCTCAAACTATCTCTGTCCCATCGAACAACGAATCTGAACGCCGTGCGTCATTGAGTAACATCCGCTCTGAATTAACTTCCTTGCCCTTGAAACCTTTAACGACTATGACACCTGGGTTCAGCAGCTTGCCTCATCCATTGGCAATGTTGCTTAGAGGTATCTCTAAGTTTTCCGTCAACACCACCAGTGACGTAATTTCATTTTTAAGATTTCTAGTGGAATTTCAGGATCATGCCCTCGTGTTTTCTCTTTCCCCATGTCAAATTTTGCAAATTATCTATCCTTATGCTATTGGTGTTCTATCTGACAAAATAGTTAGAGCCATTGCCGAGCAATCTTCTATTGAGGATTTCCACGCCCATTTGCTAGCTAACTTCATCCCGGCTAGGGCCAGGTCCTCCCTTATTCAGAAATACTATTATCGGGTACAGCGCTTGGATGAAAACCTGGCAGACTTCATCCAAGATATTAAGTTTTATACTAGGGTGTTTGCTCTCCACTTCCCTGAGGATCAGATCGTGCAAGCTATTGTTGAAGGGATTTCACCACCCTACAGGTCATATTTGTGTTTCGCGGCGTGCCCGCAAACCTTCTCTGAACTGGAAGCATTAGCCGTCTCTGCGGAAGGAGTTAGGTATGCCGATTCCTTGCGTGTGGCGAAAGAACCCCCGCCTTCCTTTAGTAACACTCGGCCTCCACCTCGCCGACCAGTCAATCCCCGTAAATGTTATGCTTGTGGGTCGCCTGACCATCTGCGGAATAAGTGTCCTCTGATCAAGTCAAGTGGGACAAGGAATGGAGTAGGGTCATCACAAGGCTGTTTTA
Organism: Anabrus simplex; assembly: GCF_040414725.1. NCBI lineage: Eukaryota > Metazoa > Arthropoda > Insecta > Orthoptera > Tettigoniidae > Anabrus > Anabrus simplex. The sequence goes on along the minus strand of NC_090265.1, from coordinate 1,131,423,715 downwards.
AGTGTGGGGCCTTCTCACATATCGCCAAGAATTGCCCAAACTCAAATAGCACCCCCTCCTGCTCAACTTCTGGTGCAAATTCCAGCTATTCCAATAATAAAAAGTGACTAGTGGCGTCGGCTGAGCCGACTAATCCATCTTCCCGAGACTTAGCCCCTAGTAAACAGGTTGTAAATGCAGAGAACGACCAGCCTTCAAATTCATCTTTTGAATGCCCTAAAGAGTGTCTTAGGATTGCGGCGGATACCCCCGCACCTGTTCCTTTTCTTAAGATTGAGTTAAATAACGAGCCTATAACAGCTCTCTTAGATTCAGGCAGTGTTTGTTCCATTATTTCGGCTGATTGGTATTCTAAATTGAAATCTGTTTGTAAACTCCCTGACTATGTCTCTTCTCCTGTTCAATATGTTTCGGCTAATTCATCTCCATTAGAAATTCTAGGTTCCATACATGTCAAAATTCGGGTTTTTAAGTTTACATGGAAGATCAAATTGTTTGTGGCCAAGCGTTTGTCTTGCCCCATCATATTGGGAGCGGACTTCATTTCTCACACTGGTCTTGTGCTCGATCTCCAGAGTAGGTCGTGCATATTCAAATTTGCGTCCAATTGTAGAATTCCCTTGTTAAAGTGTAATTCTGTATCATGTTCATCTATTTCGCCTACCCAGGATGAGATGTTGTTAGACCTTAGACATCTACCTGAGGAGCAGGCTGATAGTATTCGGAAACTGTGTCAGTCGTTTCCCGAGGTGTTCTCTGATACTCTTGGTGTTACTGACCTTATTGAATACAAAATTGAGGTCACGGATTCAATTCCTGTCCGTTTTCCACCGTATAGGCTATCTCCACCTAAAATGAAGGCTCTGAAAGAAATCATCGATCAGATGTTGAAGGATGGTATTATTAGGCCCTCTAAGTCAGCGTATTCTTCGCCTATTTTTCTAGTCCCGAAACCCCAAGGAGGCTTCAGGCCTGTCATTGATTACAGGGCTCTCAATCGGAAGGTGGTGTTGCAATCTGTGCCCCTTCCCGACCTTCATTCTTGCTTTTCATGGTTTCGTAAGGCCAAGTTCTTCACCATCTTGGACTTGAATCAGGCCTATAATCAAATTCCCCTTGCCGAAGAGTCTAAACATCTTACAGCGTTTGCCACGGACTGGAATTTATATGAATACAACCGCGTGCCTTTCGGGCTCCCCACGGGGGCAGCTGTGCTCACTAGGCTACTAGATAGGGTCTTTTCCGACATCAAATTTGAGTACTTATATCACTACTTGGATGATGTCGTCGTATTTTCCGAAACCTTTGAAGAACATCTAGATCATTTGCGAGAAGTTCTCAATCGCCTTCGTAAGGCTGGGTTAACTGTTAAGTTGTCCAAGGTTGCCTTTGCTAAGCCCTCTATGTCATTCCTAGGGCATATTGTGTCACCTGATGGTGTAGCAGTCGATCATTCTAGAACACAGGCCATCCGTGATTTTAAACCTCCTAAGGACATCAAAGGTATCGCTAGATTCATTGGTATGGTGAATTTCTTCAGGAAGTTTATTCCTAACTTCGCTAATAGAGCGGCGCCTTTAAACCTTCTTCGTAGGAAAGGCATCAAATTCGAGTGGGGACCTTCTCAACAAGCCGCTTTCGAAGATCTTAAATTAGCTCTCTGTAATGCCCCTGTACTTGCTATGCCTGATTTCTCGAAGAAATTCATCGTCCAAACGGACGCGTCGTCGTCAGCTGTAGCTGCAGTCCTTCTTCAAGAGACTGAACTAGGGAGGCGACCCATCGCCTATGCGTCTAGGACATTGTCAGCTCAAGAAGCAAAGTACTCCATATATGAGCTTGAAGGTTTGGCAGTCTTATTCGCCTTAGAAAAGTTCCGTCTCTATCTGGAACACGTCAAATTCGATCTGGAGACAGATAATCAAGCCTTAAGCTGGGTCTTAGGTAGGCCGCGTCGTACAGGTCGTATAGCCCGTTGGGCCATCCGTATTTCTGCCTTCCAATTCGATGTACGGCATATCAGAGGTACTGAAAATGTTGTTGCCGATGGACTCAGCCGTATGTTTCATAACGACGTAGAGACCCACGAACCGGTCGACAGTTCATCACCTTCCGAGTCCATACTATCTGGTGTTAATGCCATCTTAACAGATGCTCCCATGCTTTTTAGGGATATTGAGAAATACCAACGTGAAGATCCGACGCTGGCTCCGATAATGGAAACCCTTTCTTCTGGGGAACATGCTGTCCCTTATGTTCTGAGGAATGGTGTTCTATGTTGCCCTTCGAGGCATGATAAGTTGATGAAAGTTGTTGTTCCAGCGGTTCTTGTACCTATGATCTTCAAATACTATCATGAGACCCCATTGGGGGGGCATCTTGGAATCTTTAAAACTCGTGAAAAGATTCGTGAAATGTTCATATGGAAAGGTATGGACGGTGAAATTCGGGAACTTGTAAAAGCTTGTAAATCTTGTTTGATCAGTAAACCCACCATGTCCACTAAAGTAGGCCTTTGTCTTCTCATCAAGCGTCGCGCCCCATGGAACGCCTGTATATCGATTATGTGGGACCCTTCCCCCAGTCAAAGGGTAATGCCAACAAGTTCATCTTTGTGTGTGTAGATGGTTTTACAAGATTTTCCTGGTTATTTCCGACTAAGCTGGCTACCGCTCAGTCCACCATTACTTGCCTAAATTCTATTTTTGCTTCTTTTGGTCCGTGTCAATATATTGTATCTGATAATGCTAAGGCTTTTACATCAAATTTATTTCGTAAATTCTGTTTTGACTTGTCCATCTCTCATGTAACTACATCTGCTTATTATCCTCAACCATCTCTGGCTGAACGGGTTAACCGTAATCTCAGGTCCGCACTCATTGCCTATCATCATGAAGATCCTTCCAGGTGGGACACGTCCCTGCATTGGATAGCTTTTGCTTTGAATTCGGCGGTTCATGAATCTCACAAATTTACTCCAGCTTCTTTGATGTTTAAGTTCGTTCCCAACACGCCGCTCTCTAACCTCTGGTCTCTGAATGACATTCTGCCCGAGACAATAGATCCGGACAACATTAAAGATCTTTGGAAGAAGGCTAAAGCTAATCTTAAAGTGTCTCATGAAAAGGTTAGGGAAAGGTATGATCGTGGACGGAGACCCACCACTTTGAAGGTAGGTGACCAGGTTATGGTCAAAAATTTTATTCCCGCGGGCAAGCTTGCCCCCAGATTTCATGGGCCTTGTATCATTCTCGATTTTCTTACGCCGGTTACCTTATTGCTAAGTAATCCAGCCACCGAGAGGATATTTAGAGTTCACCTGTCCCAGGTGAAACCGGTGTAATTTCTGTGTTAACTTGCTCCATATTATTTTGAAAGGATATGAAGGTTATATTTTTTTTGAGTTTCACTTTTAAGGCATTCTGCCCCTTCTGTAATATTTTGGTTTTAGATGTAAGCCTTATGTAAAACCTGCCCCGACCCGTTAAACTGCCATCCTGTTCTTGCCACGGCCATTACCACGCTCCCGTCTCCTGCTCCACTCTACACAGTGGCTTAATGAATACCATGAATATCTGCACGCCACTGGCCCCTCACTCTCTCTACAAGCCTGTACCCTCAAAGAAAATAATTGTCCAACACAATTCTGCCGCCTAGCTTTAATGTTTCAGCGCCCCCGCAGCCGCGCAGCGCCGTGCAGCGACTGGGGAGGGGGATGGGCCCCCTCCTCTCCAGCGAGGACGACATGTGCACGGCGAGCCGGAGCTCACCTCCCGGCCAAGGCTGATGTGCGGCGCACGACCTGCTACATGCCCGCAGCCTGTATCTGTTCACCGCGGGCGCGGCGTACTTCAACACCTCTGCTCCCCTCATAGTGCGGGCGAGCGGTATCTCAGGGTACTTGAGGGGTCCGAGCGGCCTCCGTTGGACGCAAGCTGCAACGGCCGGTCTGGCCATCCGACTCAATCTACATCAACTACATGGACAGTCACCATAAGCAATAATTACATTTGGGAATTTAACAACAATATTTGGTGGACATTGCAAAATTTTTCTTCACCTTTAAGTATTAAAACTTTATCTTCAGAAATACAAATTCTACAAACATAAAAACTTTACTGCACCGGCAACAACAAAAATTTGAAATTGCAACCAACCAAATTACTAAAATCTTATAAATGCTTCCGCAATTAATCTTAATATCAACATCAAAACTTGGACCTTATTTTGGAAACAAAGCTTATGTTCGTCTGTGTTACCCCTTGGAGGAACTTTTGGGGGGGGAGGTCTGTACCGGGCGGTACACCTCTACTCTGTTTATTTAAAAGTTGCGCCAGTTGAAACTCCTCTTCTGGAGGAAGGTTGAACTTTATCTATTCTATTAATTCTCTACTTTCTCAGAAGATGTCACCACGTGGAAAATTTTGAGTTTTTGAACTGTGTCACTTTTGATGTGTTTTTGTTTCGCTTGAAGTAAGAAGTGTGAACTTTCTCTTCTAGAGGACACTACTGAAGAATTACAATAGTGCAACCTAGTGCGAAATCAAAGAACTATTTTGTTGGAGAAATTTTTATTTCAAAAGTTTGTTTCTTGTTAAATTTCTTTCTGTTATTGTTTAAGTTGGCTGTATACCCCTCTTTTTCCCCTTAGTTTGGATCTAGCCAATCCCGAATTTCTTTAATTTATTTTCCACCAATAATGTGTTTCTTTTTCCTCTATGTAGGGGTTTCTTTTCCCGAACCAATAAAGATTTTGTGGGAGGGTGTTTTCTTTCCCCTAACGCCTAGAATCTTCCGCGAGAGGATATAAACTGCTGATTTTGGGGTCTCCGGGCCACTTCTGTTCCATCTTTCAGTGTATTAAGTACATAGCAGGAGGCGGGAAGCGCCTCTTTCCTCGGCAGCGATCTACTACCAGGTAATGGCCTATTAATATCTTCTTTTCTTGCTAGGTCGGCAGTTTAACTCTCGCGGCGGGTTCGAAGCGTTTTCCATCATGTAACCTTTTCCTAAAATGTAACTACTCTTTTCTTCTTTTTCTTGTAAAGTTACCTATTGGGATAGAGAGTGCTAACCCTCTCGAGCTCCCACTCACATTTGTTTTGAGGTGAACTTATTTTCTCAAACTTTTCTTCGTTTATGTAATGTAAAGTGTTCTTCTCTAAGTCACCTCTGTAGTATGGGATTAGCCCTTGCGTTAGTGGCCCAGAGCCAGATTAGGTTTTAAAAGCAAAGTGTATTAGGAGTGCAAGTTCGCCTCCTCTCAAGTTGTATTTTAGAGGTCATGTATTAATCTTTTCTCACCTAATAGACCTCAGTAGGTTGGGTATTTTACCCCTGTGTATATGTCCTTTGAGGACAACTTGAAAGTTGAGTTTGGTGTGGCCTGGGAGAGGCTTAACTTTAAGAGCGAGTGGCTCTTTTCTAAAACTGAGAGTTGTATGCCTCGAGGAGGCTTTGCTGTGTAATTTGGAGCAAGGGCTCCAGGGTTTGAGTGGGGTCTTCTGCCCCTTTTGTTGAAATTGGTATATCGTAAAGTTGAGCTAGTTGCTCAAGAATTGTGTTTTCAGGGCTCGAAGCCCAAATTCTTTAATCCCTGTAATTGTACATTTCAAGTTGTATTTCGGCTACTAAGTACCTGTTCTATTTGTTGTTACCTAATTTTGAAAAGAAAATATAACCTTGGTAAATTTTAAAATTTAATTTCTCTTTAGTAGCTTGAGACCTATTCACCACCCAGCACCTTCTTTCATGCTTAACTACCACAAACACTCGGTAACAATTATTATTATTATTATTATTATTATTATTATTATTATTATTATTATTATTATTATACATACATACATACATACATTATCATTATAGACTGTTATGCCTTTCAGCGTTCAGTCTGCAAGTCTCTGAATTTACTAAACGTCGCCACAATCCTCGATTTGCAACTAGTGTTGTGGCTTCATTTAGTTCTATACCTCTTATCTTTAAATCGTTAGAAACGGAGTCTAACCATCGTCGTCTTGGTCTACCTCTACTTCTTTTACCCTCCATAACAGAGTCCATTATTCTCCTAGGTAACCTATCCTCCTCCATTCGCCTCAAATGACCCCACCACCGAAGCCGGTTTATGCGTACAGCTTCATCCATCGAGTTCATTCCTAAATTAGCCTTTATCTCCTCATTCCGAGTACCCTCCTGCCATTTTTCCCACCTGTTAGTCCCAGCAATCATTCTTGCTACTTTCATGTCTGTAACTTCTAACTTATGAATAAGGTATCCTGAGTCCACCCAGCTTTCGCTCCCGTAAAGCAAAGTTGGTCTGAAAACAGACCGATGTAAAGATAGCTTCGTCTGGGAGCTGACTTCCTTCTTACAGAATACTGTTGATCGCAACTGCGAGCTCACTGCATTAGCTTTACGACACCTTGATTCAATCTCACTTACTATATTACCATCCTGTGAGAACACACAACCTAAATACTTGAAATTATCGACCTGTTCTAGCTTTGTATCACCGATCTGACATTCAATTCTGTTGAATTTCTTACCTACTGACATCAATTTAGTCTTCGAGAGGCTAATTTTCATACCATACTCATTGCACCTATTTTCTAGTTCCAAGATATTAGACTGTAGGCTTTCGACACAATCTGCCATTCAGATCAAATCGTCAGCATAGGCCAGACAGCTTACTACATTTTCACCTAACTGAATCCCTCCCTGCCATTTTATACCTTTCAGCAGATGATCCATGTAAACTACGAACAGCAAAGGTGAAAGATTACAGCCTTGTCTAACCCCTGTAAGTACCCTGAACCAAGAACTCATTCTACCATCAATTCTCACTGAAGCCCAATTGTCAACATAAATGTCTTTGATTGATTTTAATAATCTGCCTTTAAATCCATAGTCCCCCAGTATGGCGAACATCTTTTCCCTCGGTACCCTGTCATATGCTTTCTCTAGATCTACGAAACATAAACACAACTGCCTATTCCTCTCGTAGCATTTTTCAACTACCTGGCGCATACTGAAAATCTAATCCTGACAGCCCCTCTGTGGTCTGAAACCACACTGGTTTTCATCCAGCTTCCTCTCAACGACTGATCGCACCCTCCCTTCCAAGATGCCAGTGAATACTTTGCCTGGTATACTAATCAATGTGATACCTCGATAGTTGTTGCAATCCTTCCTGTTCCCTTGCTTATAGATAGGTGCAATTACTGCCTTTGCCCAATCTAAAGGTACCTTACCAACACTCCATGCTAATTTTACTACTCTATGAAGCCATTTCATCCCTGCCTTCCCACTATACTTCACCATTTCAGGTCTAATTGCATCTATTCCTGCTGCCTTATGACAATGGAGTTTATTTACCATCCTTTCCACTTCCTCAAGCATAATTTCACCAACATCATTTTCCTCCTCCCGATGAGCTTGGCTGCTTACAACACCACCAGGATGATTTTCTTTTACATTGAGAAGATGTTTAAAATATTCCCTCCACCTCTCCAGTGATTCCCTGGGATCTATTATGAGTTCACCTGAATTAGTCACAACACTGTTCATTTCCTTTTTCCCTCCCTTCCTAAGATTCTTTATTACTGTCCAGAAAGGTTTCCCTGCTGCTTGACCTAGCCTTTCCAGGTTGTTACCAAAATCTTCCCAGGACTTCTTTTTGGATTCAACAACTATTCGTTTCGCTCTGTTTCTTTCATCTACGTACAACTCCCTGTCTGCCTCGGCCCTTGTTTGGAGCCATTTCTGATAAGCCTTCTTTTTACGTTTACAAGCTGCTCTCACTTCATCATTCCACCAAGATGTTCGCCTTTTCCCATCTTTACACACAGTTGTTCCTAGGCATTCCTTTGCTGTTTCTACTACAGCATTCCTGTATGCCATCCATTCAGAAACTTCTCACTAATCATATCCATGTACTTCTGTCTAATGTTCTCGTCGTGGAGATTTTCTACCCTTATTCGTTTGCAGACAGATTTCACTTTCTCTACCCTAGGCCTAGAGATACTTAGTTCACTACAGATCAGAGAGTGGTCTGTATCATCGAAAATCATCGAAAAATCCGCGGAAAACTCGCACATTCCTAACAGATTTCCTGAATTTGAAGTCTGTTAAGATATAGTCTATTATGGATCTGGTACCCCTAGCCCCCCATGTGTAGCGGTGAATAGCCTTATGCTTGAAGAATGTATTCGTAACTGCTAAACTCATACTAGCACAGAAGTCCAGCAAACGCTTCCCATTCCCATTAGCTTCCATATCTTCCCCACATTTACCAATCACCCTTTCGTATCCTTCAGTTCTATTCCCAACTCTCGCATTGAAATCGCCCATTAGCACTATTCTATCCTTGCTATTGACCCTGACCACGATGTCACTCAATGCTTCATAAAACTTGTCAACTTCATCCTCATCCGCACCCTCATATGGTGAATACACGGTCACAATTCTAGTCCTAATTCATCCAAATGACAAATCTACCCGCATCATTCGCTCATTTACGTGCCTAACAGAAACTATGTTGCGTGGAATGGTATTCCTGATAAAGAGCCCTACCCCAGACTCTGCCCTTCCCTTTCTAACATCCGTCAAGTACACTTTATAATCTCCTATCTCTTCCTCGTTATCTCCCCTTACCCGAATATCACTTACTCCTAGTACATCCAGATGCATCCTCTTTGCTGACTCAGCCAGTTCTACCTTCTTTCTTCCATAAGCCCAATTAATATTGATAGCTCCCCATCGAATTCCATTTCGTTCGCCAAATTGTTTCCAAGGAGTCCCTCGCCTGTCAAATGGGAGTGGGACTCCGTTACTCCCATAGGTCCGAGGCTTGCTTAAAGTGTTCTGAGCTCGGTAAATGCATGAAGCAGGATGCTACCCTACTTGCACATAGTCCAAGTGAGGATCTCTCCTCTAACGGGTTATGGACCACCGGTGGATTGTATAGCCCTAGCCGCCTGAGCACAAGGAGGGCCACGACTCAGAATATGTCCGAGATGCCCACTCCCATTCCATAGCAACTGGTATCCCGACTCTCAGGACCACTTACTAGGCCACTCAGCCGTTGCCCATGGTTCACGAACTAGGACGTGACTACAGTACCCACAAACATGAACCATTTATTATTATTATTATTATTATTATTATTATTATTATTATTATTATTACCTGGTCATTCAAATACAGCCACCGTATCACCGAACAAATCTCCGTGTTTATCTGTTTATTCATAGGGGGCATCAAGCAGTGTTCTAGGACACTCCCGCACAAAAGCCATACGTTAAATTAATTCGTTAATGAATAAGCTACGTATTATTAAAAATTCGCACATCTAACACGAGAAACACAATGTTAACAAATCTACAACACCAAGTTTTCGTTAGTGAAATGTCGGACTATTTTCTCCTGCTTGCTTCCAGAGAGAGAGAGAGAGGAGAATGAGAGAGCAATTAATCGTGCCACAGCGCTCTAGCCTGGTCTTTTAGAATTACTCTAGGACTTCAATATCGCTTGAATAGTTTTTATCTGAAACTTTCTCGCTGGTAGACAGGCAGCAATAATAGACATTGCGGCTGTATACTGTAGTGTCCTTGCATGAGTGTGATATTTCATAGGAAGTCGTGTTTTTTTTCTTCTAGTTGTTTTACGTCGCACCGACACAGATAGGTCTTATGGTGACGATGGGACAGGGTAGGGCTAGGAATGGGAAGGAGGCAGCCGTGGCCTTAATTAAGGTACAGTCCCTGGTGTGAAAGTGGGAAACCACGGAAAACCATTGTCAGGGCTGCCGACAGTGGGGTTCAAACCTACTATCTCCCGAATACTGGATACTGGCCGCACCTAAGCGACTGCAGCTATCGAGCTCGGTAAGTCGTATTTTATGAACTGCATTGTGTTTCGCATTCTTGTAGGCATTTTGAGAAAAATAATGTTGTATCAGTAGTACTGCATCAGTTCATGAACTATTTTAATGAAAATCTCATTATGATTCGTAAATAATTACGTGAGATATGCCAGTTGAAATATTTATAAGGAAGTTACAGAATCCTCGTTCCATCTCGGCCTATCAATAGGCTACATTTAAAAAAAAGCATCAATTTGAACCTTTCCGTTTGAGCTTCCAGTGGTCCATTTGACCACTTGTTACTTAGGTTAGCGGACATCGATACTTGACTATGAGGGTAATAATGATTTTCAAATGTGAGACATGACTGGATCTCATATAAAGGCGTGCACTTCGTGAGAAGAGAGCAACAGGCCGAAGTTATAGCAATGGAAGACTCAAGTTGACAGAACATCCGAATTATTCTAAACGTATTACCAATACTTCTAAACATACTTTTTTTAAAGAATGTCATAAAAACCCGGATCCCATTCTAATACAAACTGCATTTGACCAGTTTGAACTTTTTAGTAAAAACTCTCTTCCATTCATTTTGCCAAAAAATGATACAAAACTAATCAAAAAAATAAATCTTTTCAGAAGATTTCCTTAATCAACAAATATTTTGATGTTGAAAGTGTCCGATGTTTCAGGAATCCAATTACGATGGCAGGCCTTATCTCGCTCACACCTCCCCACGTGGATGAGGTGGGGGGGGGGGGTTGGTAGAATAACATCCTCGGTACCCCCTACCTGTCGTATGAGGCGTCTAAAAGGGGGTCTCAGGGGTTCTAAACTTGGGATCGTGGACCGGCGAGCACGGGGCCCTTAGCTGATTCCTGGCGTTTCTTCTCCTTATTTGTGTCAGGCTCCTCACTTTAATTTACACCGGGCGAGTTGGACGTCCGGTTAGGGGCGCGCGGCTGTGAGCTTGCATCCGGGGGATAGTAGGTTCGAATCCCGCTGTCAGCAGCCCTGAAGATGGTTTTCCGTGGCTTCCCATTTTCACACCAGGAAAATGCTCGGGCTGTACCTTAATTAAGTTCACGGCCGCTTCCTTCCAACTCCTAGCCCTTTCCTGTCCCATCGTCGCCATAAGACCTATCTGTGTCGGTGTGACGTAAAGCCACTTGCAAAAAAAAAAAAAAACCTATCTACTGTATCCTATCTGAACTCCCTTAGTCAATTCTTGTTCTTTCCCACGCTGACGATATTCTAAGGATGAAGTATGTGGGAAGGGAAAGATGAGAGTTGACATGGTGTTCTGTTCATGATTTGAAAAAGGTAGACTATATTAAGATACGTAGCCTATCAAACAAAAACTTTAATTTGTATGTCTTTTTTGATAGAATCAACCCTCATTCAGTTAATTATGAATAACCGTCTGGACCTGGAAGGTGGGATAAGTTCTGACAAGTTCGAAGAGCGCTTTCTTTTGAGTATTGTTTTAAGGGGAAGTAAAACTAGGGAACCATCTCCACTTAAGGCTAATCACACAAATTAATAATCTTCTTCTTCTACTTCTGCCTCATTTCCCACACCTGGGGGTCGCGGGTGCGAACTGAGTTGCACATTTGCATTTGGCCCTGTTTTCCGGTCGGATGCCCTTCCTGACACCAACCCTATATGGAGGGATGCAATCACTATTGCATGTTTCTGTGGTGGATGGTAGTATGGTGTGTTGACTGAATATGAAGAGGAGAGTGTTTGGACAGACACAAACACCCAGTCCCCGAGACAGAAGAATTAATCAGAAGCGATTTAAATCTCCGATACGGCGGGAATCGAATCCGGGACCCTCTGAACCGAAGAGAAGTACGCTGACCATTCAGCCAAGGACTCGGGCACAACATTTAATAATAATAATAATAATAATAATAATAATAATCGTTTCACGTCCCACTAACTACTTATACGGTTTGTGGAGATTCTGAGGTGCCGGAATTTTGTCCCACAGGAGTTCTTTTACTTGCCTGAAAATCTACTGACGCGGGGCTGACGTATTTGAACACCTTCAAATGCCAACAAACTGAGCCAGGATCGAATCTGCCAACTTGGGCTCGGAAGGCCAGCGCCTTAACCGTCTGAGCCACTCAGCCCGGGAGAGAAATAAAATAGGCTAGAAGAGTTTCGACTATTAAAGGAATGGGAGTATCGTTAAAGGAAAAGGATGGCCACGAGGGGCGCGAAAATGAGAGACTCCTTAGTCCTCAGTAAAACCGTCGCTAACACATGCTCTCAAGCTGGAAGTTCCTGGTGTCTTGGCATATTTCCACAATACTGAAATATATTGTACATTCACATTTACTGGATGTCCACTACCTAGACTGAATAGTAAGCGAGGTGGCCTTCGGTTCAGAAGTCCCCAGGTTCGAATCCAGACCGGGACGGGGATTTTAACCGCTTCAGGCTCTAGCTCGGAGGTGGTTGTTTTTGTTAGCCTTAATATGAATCTTCATTTACATATAATACATTGCACTACTAACCACAAACAGACAGACACACAGCGGTGAACACATCCCTTCACCAGTGTTGGCGTCAGGAAAGGAACCCGGCAGTGAAATTGGGCCAAATCTACACAAACGTATCAATACCAGGTAGTTGGAAAAAATCCAGAAAGATGAAGATGATGATTCATATTAACTGGATATTTCTCCCTGGACAGCTGTTTGTGACGTGTTTTACGTTAGACCACCCAGGTCATCAGTATATTCGCTCCTGACAGCAGGACTTACTAAGTAGGATGTGGTCTACACAAAAGTTCTTCAATATATACATTTCCTGGTCTTCTTGTCCTGAGATAGTGTACGATTACTATTATTTGGTGTTTAATAGTTTCACTCAGTACAAGAAATGTATGTCTCATATCTGTAACTAAATTTGTTCAGGTCATCGTATGACACATTATCAAAATAGTGCTGCTAAATCTTATTCCTATTAACTTATTAGAGACAGGTGCCCACAGCAAATGTTTTATATGAAACTCATATGTGAATCATTATGACATATGCAGGATTTTCTTACTGGTTCAGAAAGGAAACTTCCCTTTCAACATGCTACAATGTCCGACATTTGACAATCACCATTTTAGAACCAGAACAATAATAAACCACCATTAAGAGAAATCGATACGGCTGTAATAGCATGTACGGTTTATTATGCGCAAATTATTCATTTTGTTGCCGGAACATTCTTTTTATGTAAATATGTGTTTGTACTTATTCCCCTCCAGGAGTTGTATTTAAGATGCGTGCCCCATGTATGAGTTTATAATGAATACTTGCGGCCGTACGCCAGCCCAATGTGGAGGGATGTATTTATGCGTGTTTCTGTGGTGGTTTGTATTGTGATTTGTTGTAAATGAAGATGTGCATTAAGACAAGCACAAGTACTCTGTCCCCGAGATAGTGGAATTAACCAGGCAAAGTTAAAATCGTTCACTCGGCCGGGAATCGAACCACGGTCCCCCTGAACCGAAGGACAGTACGGTGACTATCAAGCCAAGGAATCGGACTAGGCTAAACGTGTAATGTAAGCTATTACTACAGACAATATATTAGTACAACTCGGGGAACTTAGCAATATCGTGGAACGTCCTCACCTGTCATCTTCGGGATGAAACTTTACTTACTGAGGCAAAGAGGCTAGCAATGGTAAATGAGGCATCGCAAAAAACTTAATTCGGCTGGCCGCAGTCTGACAAATTCCGTGCAAATTTGCGTCATCTTCTTGTATTTTTCCTCTCGTGTATTAACGCAGGAAAGGCCGCTGGAAGCATATTCGTATTAGTTATGACACACAAGTTCTATCAGATATCTTCTATTGGTCTTGGTGAAACAATATCCTTTCTCGAAATTAATACTTATTCCATACGCCTTCTCGTATCCCATATTTTGTAACTAATGCAGTTTCATATACTAACTCCATATTAGTCCTCCTCTGTGGTGTAGTGGTTAACGTGATTAGCTGACACCCACGGAGGCCCGGGTTCGAGGGCTGGAACGGGGTGCACTCAGCCTCGGGAGGTCAACTGAGTAGAGATGGGTTCGATTCCCACCTCAGTCAACCTCGAAGTGGTTTTCCGTGGTTTCCCACTTCCCCTCCAGGCAGGCAAATGCCGGGATGGTACATTTTAAGGCCACGGCCGCTTCCTTCCCTCTTCCTTGTCTATCCCTTCCAATCTTCCCATCTCCCCTCACAAGGCCCCTGTTCAGCATTGCAGGTGAGCCCACCTGGGCGAGGTACTGGTCCTCCTACCCAGTTGTATTTCCCAACTCAAAGTTTCACGTTCCAGGACACTGCCCTTGAGGCGGTAGAGGTGGAATCCGCTGAGTCCGAGGGTAAACATATTAAGAAGAAGAAGAAGAAGAACTCCATATTAATGAATATAGTCCTCGGCCAGTTTCAGTCGAAAATCAGGCCCGATCATCCTCGGACTTAACGGAAAATGCCGTCTATGAATAAGAAAAACGTTCGTTTACTCTTATTCCACAGTTGGCACTCTACGATAAACAAATGATAGTAGATATAGGCTGGCACGGAACAGAGAGCGAACAGTGAGATTGCATTCGGAAGATGGTGAGTTCGAATCCCAGCCTCGACAGCCCTGATGATGGTTTTCCGTGGGTTTTAGCTTTCAAACTAGGCTGTACTTTAATTAAGGCCTCAGCTGCTACCTTGCCAGTCCTTTCCCTTCTTTGCGTCGCCGAAAACCGAGTATGTGCTAGAGCGACGTTAAAATAACTAGCGGAAGATAGTTACATGGAACGCGTAAAAATAGCACAGGATGTACAGAACTGTATCAAATCAGTGTAGGCTAGTTGTGACACGAACTACAACGACGATGGGATGTTATTTTTTCTTTGCTAGTTGCTTTACGTCGCACCGACACAGATAGGTTTTATGGCGACGATGGGACAGGAAAGGACTAGGAGTGGGAAGGAAGCGGCCGTGGCCCTAATTAAGGTACAGCCCCAGCATTTGCCTGGTGTGAAAATGGGAACCAAGGAAAACCATTTTCAGGGCTGCCGACAGTGGGGTTCGAAAATACTATCTCCCGAATACTGGATACTGGCCGCACTTAAACGACTGCAGCTATCGAGCTCGGTACGATGGGATGTTATCATGGCAATAACATACAAGGTGGATAACCAAGAATGCTGCAGAACAACTCACCTGATAATGCGTAACTTGCTGATATAAGAATTGCTCCCGAAAACATGAGCAGAACTTGCTTCATAGTTATAGCAGGGCAGATTCCTCTCTAATGGCAATTTCACTTCCTAATGACTTGCTTTTATATAAGGATAGCCATAACGACGGGCGACATTTACTGTGATATGAATCCTCAAGGAGGGGGGGGGGAGTTATTATGAGACACCAAGTTCAATGATCTGAAGGGCGTGGTGATACCTGAAAGTCTGAACACATTTCTCTTTTGTTCAATCAATCAATCAATCAATCAATCAATCAATCAATCAATCAATCAATCAATCAATCAATCAATCAATCAATCAATCAATCAATCAATCAATCAATCAATCAATCAATCAATCAATCAATCAATCAATCAATCAATCAATCAATCAATCAATCAATCAATCAATCAATCACCACTGTTCTGCATTTAGGGCGTGGCGAATTCCCCATTAGTTGTTTACCCACTCTTTTTTTAAAAATGATTTCACAGAAGTTGGAAATTTATCGAGCAGTATTGAAGTCAGTGTATAAATTTTCGAGAATACGCCATAATGGTTGCTGAATACGTGCACTTCCGTTAGAGAAAACATATGATACGCCATTTTTATTATTTCAGCAAATGATACAAAGGGATTCAAACTGGTCCATTTTGATATTAACCAAAATATCAACAGTAAGTAGCTGCAGTACCCGTCGTTGACGGGACGAACACTTAGCACATGCATGATCGCATGCTCGACCGCCCCTCATATTGCCCCCCCCCCCCTCAAGATTTTGAGGCACATCAGCGAAGATGCCTCTCTACCTGTCAACGGCTTGTTGTGACGTACTCGCTTCCGTGCTCTCTGTGGCTCTTTGCACTTTTCATACGCTTTTGTACTGTTGTTGAACTTGATTTGATCTCTTGCTTCCCGTATAAAAGAAAGTCATTTATCGGGTTTAATATTCGAAAAGTACTGTTAGTTGAACGCCGCCTTACATTCTATAGAAGGGGTTAGGAGGCCGTAGAGATGAGCATTACGCAGTGAGGGTTTACTCGTGGAGAGGGTGATAAGTTGAAGGCATCTTCATTACTTGCTCTTGGGCTTAAAATTTCTTTTTCTTTTTTTCCGACTAGATAGGGAAAAGGTATAGAATGAAACATTGCCACCTTCTTTCAGTGAATTGAATGAATCTTGTTTGCCCTTCTGGTGCATGCAACGATACTATCTCAGTCTATAGGCTCGAGATAAAACTAGAAGAGCTGGGAATGGGGAGAGTGGCACCTAACAAATTTTGATTGTGAATACTTCGGAACGGGTATTTCCAAGGTAGAGATATACTAAGGGCGAGGTGAAATTTCTTTCTCGATAAAATGTCTGTCATTCAGCGAGGTGAGATGATCATTTTGTTCCACACACCGACATTATTAATACCTTCTACGGACATAAGACTGAACGAAATCCTACTGCCTGCTTTAAATTTTTCGGCATATAGAGAGCGATATTTAGGAAATAACGTTTGAAGTGTTGTTGTAGGTGGTTGCCTACAAGTACAGTACAATACATAGCAGGGACACGTACTGGAATGCATTCGCTCACTGAAGTCTGTCATCAGCTAGTCAATGAGTTTAAAATATGGTAGAACACCAGTGTTGCCAGCTTAGCGGATTTTCCACTAAATTAGGCGGAATTAGAAGACTGTCGGCGGAGAAATATATCATTTAGCGGACAGCGGATTTTTCGGCGGAATTCTAGATATTTTTATAGCGGAATTGAGCGTTTTATCTATTTTACCTTTTAAAAAATGTGTATTTCAGTCTGTCTCCGAGCTATTCCGTATTTCTTGTCAGGAGCTAGTAGTCGCATGAGGAAAACATGTTGTATGGATTTGATGTTATGAGATCATGATATTATAAATTTGTAATGCGTGGGGAAAGGGTACTTATCTCTTAGTTGACGAATGACGTCAGATAATGAAACTGTGAGAGAGTAGCATTTATATTTATGCCATGATGGAAGACCGTTTAATGAACGGGCCTGTTCTGTGTGTGGCCCTAGTGGTAGGGGCTTCACCTAGTTTGTACCCGGCAGTAAAACGCCTACAAGTTTTATCTCGCCGGCTCGCAGGCAGAGGGTTAATCCCAGTGAAACTCACAGATCAGATGACTGCAGACATTTACTTTTATTATTATTATTATTATTATTATTATTATTATTATTATTATTATTATTATTATTATTATTATTATTATTTCCGGCTCCATGCCTAAATGGTTAGCGTGTTGGCCTTTGGTCACAGGGGTCCCGGGTTCAATTCCCGGCATGGTCGAGAATTTTAACCATCATTGGTTAATTTCGCTGACACGGGGTCGCCTACGTGGGTCAAATAAAAAAACCTGCCCCTGGCGAGCCGAACATTTTCTGGAACGCTCCCGGCACTAAACGCCATACGCCATTTCATTATTATTATTATTATTATTATTATTATTATTATTATTATTATTATTATTATTATTTGAGATCGGATTTCTTGGCAGAATTTTAGCGGATTTTTAGTAGTATTTAGCGGATCTTGAAAATATAAGTTGGCAACACTGTAGAACACATCGCCAATATGCTGCTAGAGATGAAGCCAATGAACGTGCGTGGCCGCTATATTGCTTGGTCCAAAATATTAGAGACCAGTTGCTGTCTATTTAATCGATCAATGCAGGACGTTTGAATTAAATACGAGTATTCCGTATTACGATTTGGGTGTATGGAAATACTGAATTCAGTTGCAACAGAAAGTAAGGGATGCTTTCAAGAAACAATCACAAATATACTATATATATATAAACGTCAGGGAACTGTCATCCCCCAGTGGCTGGGGATGGTAGAAGAAGAACACCCACTGTAATTCCTGCCTGTCGTAAAAAGGCGACTAAAAGGGCCCTCAGGTTGGCAACCACGGGGCTTTCAGCTGCGTCCTGGCATTACTTCCACTTAATTTTGTCAGGCTCCTCACTTCTATCTATCCTATCCGACCTCAATTAGTCAACTCTTGTTCTTTCCTGATTCCTGTCCTTCATGGCCATTATCCTCCTTTGGCCGAACCCTACATTTTTCGAGGTGTCCGGAATCTTTCCAATTTTTCCTGTGAGTAGTGTTGATAGAGCATAGTTGCCTGGTTCTGCCTCTTACAGCAATAATCGCCATCTCATCAGGGAACTGCAAATGAAAGTCAAATTAGCTGCAAAAATTTTGAACCATTTCCTACAACTTCAAATGACAGTACCAGCAGGATTGTAGCCTACACTCAGACCTTTCTCGATCAATCTCCATTCAAGATTTAAAAACCCACTCTTCTTCTTCCTGGCCTTTTCCGTAATTTCCTGGGTAGCTACTTTGTGTGTATTTAGCACAATTTTATGACCGGATGTCCCTCCTAACGCCAACCGCATATGGAGGAATGCAAATACTAGTGTGTGTTTCTGTGGTATTTGGTGATGTGATGTGTTGTGTGTAGATGAAGAGGTGTGTGTTGAGAGGAACACACACATCCAATCACCCAGTAAGATGATTGAACTATACAGTATGCAGTTAAAATTCCCAGCCCGGCCGGGAATCGAAAAGAGGATGGTTGCCCAGGTGCGCTGCCTCTTAAAACAATAAAATCTGATAGCATATTTGAGGACAGTCTACATTTTCCGAAGTATGACGATTATCTTTAATAACGTTCATATTTGTATTGTGATACGTTTCCACAACAAAAATGTATAAAATCATATTTATTTATTTTATTTATCGTATGGCAAGTATACAAAAGAAAAAGAAAATTTACACTATATACAAGGACAAGAATGTTGGTAGCGTTCACATTTACAAATCAATGTCCAGTCGCTGTAGGCATTCTAAGAAGGGGGTGTAGCACTGATGACATATTGGGCTGGTCCACCATACTTCCTCAGAGGGCACTCCTCAATAATGTGCTGCACTGAGTGGAAAGGGGCTCCGCAACCACAGGCAGGGGATTCTCGAAGTCCCCACTTATGTAGCATGGCATTACATCTAGCGTGGCCTATTCTTAAACGGTTGAGTTTAGACCATTGGTGTCTCTTCAGGTGAAATCATGGGAGTCCAGTTGTGGGGTCTTGGATCCCTTGGTGTTTCGCACATGGAGTTCCAGCTTTGAAACCATTTTTCCTGGATATTGGAGTCAGTTATGTCATGCCATATTGAGTTCCTTGATTTAAGACGAGAAGGAGGTAGGCCAGTAAGGACCTCATGGATTGGGAGATTCTGCGGATGATCAGGATGGTGTAACGTTTTCCACTCGCGTATGGTTGCTTCCTGTCGTCTCAGTTCCGGAGGTGGTGTGTTACTGATAGTATGTAGCCAAGGGATTGGGGTGGATTTTAGTGTGCCTGTTATGGTTCTCATACATTCGTTCAAATGGACGTCGATCTTCCTAGTATGAGCGCTACGTTGCCACACCGGGGCACAGTTTTCAGCCACTGGATAAACCATGGTGAGGGCAGTAGTGCGTAGTGTGGATGCATCAGCTCCCCATGTCGTACCAGCTAGTTTCTTCATGATGTTGTGCGACGTGTAGATAACCTCCTCGTGGTGTACCCTGGGCAACGGACTGCTTACGCAGGAAGGCTGATAGTCTACGCAAATAGGCGACCGAACTAGATCCTGGATCTCTCACGGTCAATCAAAGTTACAACAGAAGATATAAAATCATAATTTGTGCTTTACGAGGCAAATTTGAAGACGACACTCATTGCCGAGAAATTAGAGGAACTGTTTAGGAATGGATTCTGTTACTCTCACGAGAAAGATGAGGTAACTTTGCTAAGATTAAGGCTAATTCTCATCAAGGAGGAGGAAGAGGAAGAAGAAGAGGAATTCAATTATTGGTCTTTTCGTGCAGTAGAGCGATCAAAACTGGTTCAGTTCTTTGAAGACTCGAGGAGAAACTCCACTTCTCTCAACATTGCAAAGGATGCGTCTGACACAACAAGCTGATCATGGCACTGCTCTATAAACATGTTTTAATTAGCAAGCGTCTCGTAAACCCGAGCGATGACATGCTAATAGCACAAAGTTGAGTTCATACGTTGATCTAAGAGGAGAATTTAATACAACAGATTAAATTAGAACTGAATAGATGCTGTACAATGCGAGTAAATCAAATTAAAAGGATCCAAGGAGAAAAGAATGTAATTGAGTAGAATGAAATACAACGTAGCGAAAATTAATAAAATATAGTGTACTATATGTAAAACAATAGAAATGTAAAAAAAATCGTAGATGAGACTAGAATAAAGTTTAACACGAGAAGATGCAGAATATCATTCAGTAGGACTGAAATAAAAAGGACAAGTCAGAACAATATTGGCTGAGTGGTGCAAGTAATAAAAGATTGTTACTCGGTTTCCAGATCGTGTAATTGATCAATAACAATTTGCTAACAGTTCAATGTCACGTTATATATATATATATATGAAAATGGGAAACTACGTTAATCCTTCTTCAGGGCTTCCAGCTAGGGTTGGGCACTATGTCCCTGTTTCGGCACAATGTGCCGGTGCACAGTTATGTTCCGCTGTTCCAGAACACCGAGTGTCAATTGTTCCGAAATATTCTCAAGCGAGCCGGAGACACTGACTCGCTGTCCCATCAGAAGCGCCACTATGCACTGCCCTTCGTCTACTAGCTGAACTGTGCAGCGGGCGCACGGGACGCGGGACTGTAACTGCGCAGTGTAGAGAGAACTTCGAGAGGCAACATTACATGCTCCGCGCCAGTCGGAACTGGGAATGTGCCTGTACGGAACGTGCTGTGTGGTGTGTGCCTGTGTGTAGCTATGGCCATGGTCCAGCATAAAGCTGCAGGGAACGTGAACGAACAGTCGGAACACTGAAATTCGCGCCCACTAATCACGTTTAAAGGCTGCTTTTAGGTTAAGATTTTTCCGGTCAGTATAAAATACACATAACACGGTTACAATGGCAGTGCAGGTGTTTAAAAGTAACCAATTCAAGAATATTTTCACCAGTTGAATGTATTGACCTGTATTGTGAGTAATTAGTGAGTAATTAATATCTCGAAAATTTCCCTCAACACTTTCTCGGGGATTGACGTTAAACATTAATTTGGACTTTAAGGAAACTTTTAAGCCCAAGAAAAATATGGGTCATCGCTTTGGAATTAAAAATATAACTGGATGAATACATTGTTGTACTTTCGTGCTGTTAGGCCGGGCGCACATTGAGAAGCAGTTGGCCGCAGTGCAGGGAAGAGCAGAGCCGAACAGCGCGATGCTTACGAAACTGCGAAGTGGACGTGAGCGCACATTGCCACGCAGGGTCTCGTCGGTTTTCAGAAATAACATGTTTTCTTTAGACTCTGTGATACTGGGGCATCCAGTATAAAGAGGCTCTTTTTTCTTTTTCTTCAAGCATTCGCGATTTTTCTCATTTTGTTAGTCATCTTCACAATTTCCCTTGTGCTGATGGCAACGCGGTTATTCAGCTTAAGACAATCGCAATAAAAACAACCACCTTCGCCAGTTTACCAGATGATTTTATGTCACATTGCAGAGAAAAGTCAGATTCAAATCCAACTTTTAAATTTTACTTTATCTTAATCAAAATAAATTGTTTATTCGCTTCAAGTAACTAATGTGGATTAAAATGTTATTTACTTTCGGAGACATCGTAGTTTTCATTTTTTCGCGCAGTCACCATTCTGAAATATGGACATCTAAATGACTAGCGTCAGAGCGACTGAGTAGATTGCAAACCAGCGCGCGAGCTATCACCGGCTTCGGCCAGCATTCGTTGCAATAAATTAACAGTTTTCCAGTGATTTCTCTTTATAAAGTCCATGATAACCCATCATGCCGAGACGGACAGTGAATATCGTCGTTGCCGGGACAAAACCTCCTATGTGAAATATTTTAGTTTAGAACTTTGGCCGGTAAGGTTCTGTCATCTAAGGTGCAATATTGCGTGAATATTGTCAAGGCATTCTCGCTCTTCATAACGTATGTGCTGCGGGTCAGTATATCTCCAAAGTACAAGCTTTGTACTTGTAAGCAGATATGAATTTAAGGTGATAGGATATTTTTAACAGAGGACTTGTAAGACTTCCTTGTATACGACTTTAATCGGTTTTCTTCCAGTAATATTTTTCTTCTGTAAACAATTTTAAGATAGTGGGTTCGAATCCCATTGTCGGCAGCCCTGAAGATGGTTTCCCGTGGTTTCCCATTTTCACACCAGGCAAATGCTGGGGGCTGTACCTTAATTTCTATCTCTGTCGGTGCGACGTTAAGCAAATAGCAAAAAAAAAAAAAAAAAAAGAAGAAGAAGAAGAAGAAGAGAAACTGGAAAATGACTGATATTCGGTTCTGTGGATGACTAGTTGCCATGCTGGACTTTAGTCCAAGGGGTCCCGTGTTCAATTTACAGACGGGTCGGTTATTTTAACCTCCATTTTTTATTACATCTGGCTCGGGGACTGGAAGCTCGGGCCGTTTTGAAAATTAGATTTCATCTCACGTAGAATCCTATCCTCATAGGAGTGTCCTGGAGCGTGAGTATTTTGGCGTAGGGGCAACAAATGGGAAGGAGGATAAGTACCCTGCCCAGGCGGCCTCACCTGCGATGCTGAACAGGGGCTTTGTGGGTGGGAGTAGTATAATTGGACAGTTCTGCGGCCACCGCCACCTCCGGCTCCCAGTGGCCAGCTCCACCTCCACCTCAGCCGGAGGCCTCCCAGTGGCCACCTCCACCTCAGCCAGAGGCCTCTTCCAGTGCTGTCAACTTAACCTAACTAGCGCGAAATTTGAATTTGTAAACAAAGCCACGTGCTTTTTGACAGCTGACATCGACAACAACGCATCGCTAACCTCAGTACTGCCATCTTGACGGGCCTAAACCTCAGTAGTGCCAACTTAACCTAACTAGCTCGAGATAAACAAAGCCACGTGTTTTTTTACAACCACGTGCTTTTTGACAGATTTGTAAACAAAGCCACGTGCTTTTTGACAGACAACAACGCATCGCTAACCTCAGTACTGCCATCTTGACGGGAATAAACCTCGGTGGTACCAACTTAACCTAACTAGCGAGAGGTAAACAAAGCCACGTGCTTTTTGACAGCCACGTGCTTTTTTGACAGCTGTCATCCGCCATCTTTAAACTACAGAGCACTGTGCTGCCCTCTTTCGTCACCTGTCATCGGCAGTGCTGCCATCTTGACGGGCCTAAACCTTAGTGCTACCAACTTAACCTCACTAGCTCGAGATAAACAAATCCACGTGCTTTTTGACAGCTACGTGCTTTTTTGATAGCTGTCATCCGCCATCTTTAATCTATAGAGCACAGTGCTGCCCTCTTTAGCTACTTACCTTTGAAATGTGGTGGCGGATAATTTGAAAAATGCTTTTCGACAAGCAGCCATCTTTAATCCAGAGAGAACAATGCTGCCCTCTATGTGGTGGCGGCAAATTGAAAAATTCCACATGCTCTTGTTTGAAAACAAACTCACGTGCTTTTTTGACAGCTGTCATCTGCCATCTTTAATCTATAGAGCACAGTGCTGCCCTCTTTAGTTTGAAATGTGATGGTGGTAAATTCCACGTGCTCTTGTTTGGAAACAAAGCCACGTGCAGCTGTCATCCGCCATCTTTAATCAACAGAGCACTGTGCTACTATCATGCGGGCAATTTCATCACCTGTCATCCGCCATCTTTAATCCACAGAACACCGTGCTGCCCTCTTTATGGCTACTACCTTAAGCACGTAGTAGCGGACAATTTGAAAAGTTCTGTTAGCTATCATCCGCCATCTTTAATCAAGAGAGCACCGTGCTGCCATCTTTAGCTAGATACCTTTGAAATGTGGTGGCGGCAAATTGAAAAATTCCACGTGCACTTGTTTGGAAACAAACTCACGTGCTT
Source organism: Anabrus simplex (assembly GCF_040414725.1). Lineage (NCBI taxonomy): Eukaryota > Metazoa > Arthropoda > Insecta > Orthoptera > Tettigoniidae > Anabrus > Anabrus simplex. The sequence goes on along the minus strand of NC_090265.1, from coordinate 1,131,399,678 downwards.
TTTCGACAGCTACCATCCGCCATCTTTAATCAACAGAGCATAGTGCTGCCCTCTTTAGTTTGAAATGTGATGGCGGCAAATTCCACGTGCTCTTGTTTGGTAAACATAGCCATGTGCTTTTTTGACAGCTGTCATCCGCCATCTTTAATACAGAGAGCACCGTGCTGCCCTCTTTATCGTAGTAGATGTAAATTCGTCACCTGTCATCCGCGGTGCTGCCATCTTTAGCTAGATACCTTTGAAAAGTGGTGGCGGATAATTTAAAAAGAAAAATTCTACAGCAGCCCTCTCTCGACGCTAATTGCATAAGATGGTGGCTATACATGACTCCTTAAGGGTGCTTACGCAAGATGGCTGCTATACACAGGTTCTTATGAGACGCCCTTGGGATGCTTGCGCAAGATGACAGTTATACATGGCTCCTTATGAGATACCCTAGGGATGCTTGCGCAAGATAGCGGCTGATCTTATGGGACGGCTTAAGGGTCCTTGGACAAGATGGCTTGAGACGCCCTAAGGATGCTTGCGCAAGATGGCGGACACAAGATGGCAGCTATACATAACTCCTTATGAGACGCTGTAAGGGTGCTTGCGCAAGATAGTTGCTACTCTTAGCTTAGAGGCTAACGTGTCGTGATAGTTCGATTCATTAAATTTAGGGCTTAAATGCAAAATGTTAAATATATCGAAAACGGTGCACCGTAAAGCAAAACGGACAAAATTTTTCTGCCTAATACCTAGGTTCGCAGTATGAGGAACAAGAAAATCATAGTCTAATGATGGGGTCAACGGTTCGGTTCCTACTTAGGCCCTTTGGCATTTGCTCTGTTTTAGCTTGTATTGAAGCGAGTCTTCGTAACATGATCAGGTCTAGCTATGGTAGAGAGTATAACGTACCGTGCAGGTTCGATTCATTAAATTTGGAGGCTTAAATGCAAAATGTTAAATATCTCGAAAACGATGCATCGTAGAGCAAAACGGACAAAATTTTTCCGCCTAATACGTAGGTTCGTAGTATCAGGAACAAGAAAAAACATAGTCTAATGATGAGATCAACGGTTCGATTCCTACTTAAGCCCTTTGGCATTCGCAGCTATCTATTTCTACAAGATGGTGGCTGCTCTTATGATAAACAAGATGCCTTGAGACGTCCTAGGGATGCTTACGCAAGATGGCAGACACACAATGGTGACTACACATAGCTCCTTATGAGACGGCCTAGGGGTGCTCGCACAAGATGGCGGCTACTCTTATGAAGAAAGCTAGCTTAGAGGCTACTGCGCAAGATAACAGCTGCTGTTATGCATGTGGTGGAGGGCAATTTGAAATTCTATGTGCTTAATCAACAGAGCACCCTGCTGCCCTCTTTAGCTGAAATGTGGTGGTGGATAATTTGAAAAATTCTTTTGACAGCTATCATCTTTAAAAACAATGGCGACTATACATAGGCTGTTAAGGTCTTATCATTCTCCTCCTCCTCCTCCTCCTCCCCCTCCTCCTTCTCTACCTCCTCCTCCGCCTCTTATGTCAAGGCATAGCTTTATATCGAACAAGTTTAAACCTGCATCGCGAAGGCAAGCGTGTGCAGCGATAACATTATTGTGCATGTTTAGACTTTCGAAACATAAGAAGAGTAGAATCAAACGCTGTACTCGATACGACATGTGATCAGAACATTGATTGATGCGTTCAGAAAAACAAAATAAGTGATCAAGACTAGAATCGAACAATGTACTCAATACATCATGTGTTTAGAATATGTCAGGGGATACGCTTGTTCTAAGAAGATCAGATTGAAACATAACAAGACTAGAATAGAACACTGTAATCGATGTTGTTAACTTCAACATGTGATCAGAACATTGATTGATGTGTTCAGAACACAAAATAAGTGATCATGACTAGAATCGAACACTGTACTCGATACAACATGTGATCAGAACATTGATCGATGTGTTCAGAACACGAAATAAGTGATCAAGACTAGAATCGAACACTGTACTCAATACAACATGTGTTTAGAACATGTTAGGGGGTACCCTTGTTCTAAGAAGATCAGAATGAAACATAACAAGACTAGAATCGAACACTGTAATCGATGTTGTTAACCTCAACATATGATCAGAACATTGTTTGTTGTGTTCAGAGCAAAAGTACAATTTTGATGATTTGCTTAGTGTAAAATCAAAAACTATGGAAACACACTGTGCACATATCGCGTAGCTAACTCGCTCAGTAAGCAATATTGCAAAACTACAACTTCAATGATTTGCATAGTGTAAAAATCAAAAACACACTGTACCCATACTGCGCAGCTAACTCGCTCGGTAAACGATATAGCCAAAGTATAACTTCAAATTATTTACCTTCCATCATTCGTCTTGTGTGTAAAAATCAGTCGAACAAGTTATCGCATAAACATGGCTGAAAAAAATCGTGATAGGGTATGGAACCCAGGGGTTACATCTTATCAGAAGGGCAAAAAGGATGAAAGGACTCTTCCTCCTCCTTACCGCACATTCCTTGAAGGGCTAATTGGCTGAAGGGCTAATGGGCTAAAGGGCTAATGGGCTAAAGGGCTAATGGGCTAAAGGGCTAAAGGAGCAACAACCTCGTCGATCGCTATCAGCAAGAACGCTTGTACTTTGTTAAGTGTAGAAAATTAATCTTTATTTTTAAATGGTTTCATGTTCAGAACAAGGAATGGAAAATCCCCGAGGTGCGATGAGTTACGTTTTTCGAACTAGTGTTTGGAACACTGAACTTTTCAAGATGATAGCAGAGAGTTTAGCAATGTTCTGTTGTTGGATTTTAAATTCCGCGCTACAACATGCATAAGGTGGTAGGCTTGAGGTTTACCGCCGTAAAGATGGCAAGAGTGAGGTTAACAATGTTCTGTTGTTGGATTTTAAATTCCGCGCTACAACATGCATAAGGTGGCAGCCTTGAGGTTTACCGCCGTAAAGATGGCAAGAGTGAGGTTAACAATGTTCTGCTGTTGGATTTTAAATTCCGCGCTATAACATGCATAAGGTGGCAGCCTTGAGGTTTACCGCCGTAAAGATGGCAGCAGTGAGGTTAGCGACGCTCTATTGTCCTTCAAAGTGAGGTTAGGGTTCGTCAAGAAGACAGCTGTCAAAAAAGCACGTGGCTATGTTTACCAAACAAGAGCACGTGGTCGTGACGTCACGGTCACGTAATCAATCCTTAGCTCGACGTTGTTAAGAGCAGTATTAGGGTTAGCTATGCTTAAAAGTCTTGGGAACAGAGCAGCAGTATGAATTGCTATGTTTCAAAGCGTGTACACATGACCTATCGATTTTACATGCATCGACCATCGAACTAAACTTCATCCGCTAGATCGTGCTGCTATCTTAGCATAACCTATACCCATAAAATTAAAGTACAATGAATAGCCATGTTTCAAAGCGTGTACACATCACCTATCGATTTTGCACACATCGACTCTCGTACTAAACTTCTTCCGCTAGATTGTGCTGCTATCTTAGCATAACCTATACGCGTGACCTTAAGGTACAAAGAATAGCCATGTTTCAAAGCGTGTACACATTACCTATCGACTTTGCATGCAACAAATATCGTACTAAACTTCTTCCGCTAGGTTGTGCTATCTTAGCATAACTTATACACATGAACTTAAAGTACAAAGAATAGCCATGTTTCAAAGCGTGTACACATTACTTATTGATTTTGCATGCATCAAATATCGTACTAAATTTCTTCCGCTAGATTGTGCTGCTATCTTAGCATAACCTATACCCATGAACTTAAAGTATAATGAATAGTCATGTTTCAAAGCGTGTACACATCAACTATCGAATTTGCATGTATCGACTCTCGTACTAAACTTCTGCAGGTAGATTGTGCTGCTATCTCAGCATAACTAAGACGCATGAACTTAAAGAACAAAGAAGAGCTATGTCTCAAAACGTGTACACATTACCTGTCGATTTTGCAAGCATCGACTCTCGTACTAAACTTCTTCCGCTAGATTGTGCTGCTATCTTAGCGTAACCTATACGCATGACCTTAAGGTACAAAGAATAGCCATGTTTCAAAGCGTGTACACATTACCTATCGACTTTGCATGCAACAAATATCGTACTAAACTTCTTCCGCTAGGTTGTGCTGCTATCTTAGCATAACTTATACACATGAACTTAAAGTACGAAGAATAGCCATGTTTCAAAGCGTGTACACATTACTCATTGATTTTGCATTCATCGAATCTCGTACTAAATTTCTTCCGCTAGATTGTGCTGCTATCTTAGCATAACCTATACCCATGAACTTAGAGTACAATGAATAGTCATGTTTTAAAGCGTGTACGCATCAACTATCGATTTTGCATGTATCGACTCTCGTGCAAAACTTCTTCAGGTAGATTGTGCTGCTATCTTAGCATAACTAAGACGCATGAACTTAAAGTACAAAGAATAGCCTTGTTTCAAAGCGTGTACACATTACCTAATGATTTTGCAAGCATCGACTCTCGTACTAAACTTCTTCCAGTAGATTGTGCTAAAATCGTGTAAGTGTGCTGCTATCTTAGCATAACCTATCGATTTTACATGCATCGACTATCGCAAGCATAACTAAGACGCATGAACTTAAAGTACAAAGAATAGCCTTGTTTCAAAGCGTGTACAGATCACCCTGAACTTCTTCCGCCAGATTGTGCTGCTATCTTAGCATAACCTATACGTATGACTTTAAGGTACAAAGAATAGCCATGTTTCAAAGCGTGTACACATTACCTATCGACTTTGCATGTATCGACTCTCGTACAAAACTTCTTCCGCTAGGTTGTGCTGCTATCTTAGCATAACTCATACACATGAACTTAAAGTACAAAGAATAGCCTTGTTTCAAAGCGTTTACACATTACCTAATGATTTTGCACGAAACGACTATCATACTAAACTTTTTCCACTAGATTGTGCTAAAATCATGTAAGTGTGCTGCTATCTTAGCATAACCTATCGATTTTACATGCATCGACTATCGTACTAGACTTCTTCCGCTAGAGCATGTAGCAATCGCTTTTGTGTATCCCAAACCCCTGTGCACGAACTTAAAGCATAAAGATGAGCTATGTTCTAAAGCGTGTACACATCACCTATCGATAATGTATGTATCGAATATCGTACTAAACTTCTCCTGCTAGAGCGTACGAGTATCGCTTGTGCGTGCACGAACTTAAAGCATAAAGAATAGCAATGTATAAAAATCTTGTAAACAAAGCAGCAGCATTACGTATAGTCAAGATTAAATGCGTGCACACATCATGTATCCATGATGCACACAGTACTAAACTTATTCCATTAGAATGTACAAAGTTCGCATGTGTTTGTACTGCTATCTTAGCATAGCCTATGTGCATGAACTTAAAGCATAAAGAATAGTTATGTGTAAAACATCTTGTGAACATAGCAGAGTGTTAACTACGTAGGTGTAGACATTGAACTTTACATGCTGAGGCAACATACTACGTGACCGTGACGTCACGACCACGTGCTCTTGTTTGGTAAACATAGCCACGTGCTTTTTTGACAGCTGTCTTCTTGACGAACCCTAACCTCACTTTGAAGGACAATAGAGCGTCGCTAACCTCACTGCTGCCATCTTTACGGCGGTAAACCTCAAGGCTGCCACCTTATGCATGTTATAGCGCGGAATTTAAAATCCAACAGCAGAACATTGTTAACCTCACTCTTGCCATCTTTACGGCGGTAAACCTCAAAGCTGCCACCTTACGCATGTTGTAGCGCGGAATTTAAAATCCAACAACAGAACATTGTTAACCTCACTCTTGCCATCTTTACGGCGGTAAACCTCAAGGCTACCACCTTATGCATGTTGTAGCGCGGAATTTAAAATCCAACAACAGAACATTGCTAAACTCTCTGCTATCATCTTGAAAAGTTCAGTGTTCCAAACACTAGTTCGAAAAACGTAACTCATCGCACCTCGGGGATTTTCCATTCCTTGTTCTGAACATGAAACCATTTAAAAATAAAGATTAATTTTCTACACTTAACAAAGTACAAGCGTTCTTGCTGATAGCGATCGACGAGGTTGTTGCTCCTTTAGCCCTTTAGCCCATTAGCCCTTTAGCCCATTAGCCCTTTAGCCCATTAGCCCTTCAGCCAATTAGCCCTTCAAGGAATGTGCGGTAAGGAGGAGGAAGAGTCCTTTCATCCTTTTTGCCCTTCTGATAAGATGTAACCCCTGGGTTCCATACCCTATCACGATTTTTTTTCAGCCATGTTTATGCGATAACTTGTTCGACTGATTTTTACACACAAGACGAATGATGGAAGGTAAATAATTTGAAGTTATACTTTGGCTATATCGTTTACCGAGCGAGTTAGCTGCGCAGTATGGGTACAGTGTGTTTTTGATTTTTACACTATGCAAATCATTGAAGTTGTAGTTTTGCAATATTGCTTACTGAGCGAGTTAGCTACGCGATATGTGCACAGTGTGTTTCCATAGTTTTTGATTTTACACTAAGCAAATCATCAAAATTGTACTTTTGCTCTGAACCCATCAAACAATGTTCTGATCATATGTTGAGGTTAACAATATCGATTACAGTGTTCGATTCTAGTCTTGTTCTGTTTCATTCTGATCTTCTTAGAACAAGGGTACCCCCTAACATGTTCTAAACACATGTTGTATTGAGTACAGTGTTCGATTCTAGTCTTGATCACTTATTTCGTGTTCTGAACACATCGATCAATGTTCTGATCACATGTTGTATCGAGTACAGTGTTCGATTCTAGTCATGATCACTTATTTTGTGTTCTGAACACATCAATCAATGTTCTGATCACATGTTGAAGTTAACAACATCGATTACAGTGTTCTATTCTAGTCTTGTTATGTTTCAATCTGATCTTCTTAGAACAAGCGTATCCCCTGACATATTCTAAACACATGATGTATTGAGTACATTGTTCGATTCTAGTCTTGATCACTTATTTTGTTTTTCTGAACGCATCAATCAATGTTCTGATCACATGTCGTATCGAGTACAGCGTTTGATTCTACTCTTCTTATGTTTCGAAAGTCTAAACATGCACAATAATGTTATCGCTGCACACGCTTGCCTTCGCGATGCAGGTTTAAACTTGTTCGATATAAAGCTATGCCTTGACATAAGAGGCGGAGGAGGAGGTAGAGAAGGAGGAGGGGGAGGAGGAGGAGGAGGAGGAGAATGATAAGACCTTAACAGCCTATGTATAGTCGCCATTGTTTTTAAAGATGATAGCTGTCAAAAGAATTTTTCAAATTATCCACCACCACATTTCAGCTAAAGAGGGCAGCAGGGTGCTCTGTTGATTAAGCACATAGAATTTCAAATTGCCCTCCACCACATGCATAACAGCAGCTGTTATCTTGCGCAGTAGCCTCTAAGCTAGCTTTCTTCATAAGAGTAGCCGCCATCTTGTGCGAGCACCCCTAGGCCGTCTCATAAGGAGCTATGTGTAGTCACCATTGTGTGTCTGCCATCTTGCGTAAGCATCCCTAGGACGTCTCAAGGCATCTTGTTTATCATAAGAGCAGCCACCATCTTGTAGAAATAGATAGCTGCGAATGCCAAAGGGCTTAAGTAGGAATCGAACCGTTGATCTCATCATTAGACTATGTTTTTTCTTGTTCCTGATACTACGAACCTACGTATTAGGCGGAAAAATTTTGTCCGTTTTGCTCTACGATGCATCGTTTTCGAGATATTTAACATTTTGCATTTAAGCCTCCAAATTTAATGAATCGAACCTGCACGGTACGTTATACTCTCTACCATAGCTAGACCTGATCATGTTACGAAGACTCGCTTCAATACAAGCTAAAACAGAGCAAATGCCAAAGGGCCTAAGTAGAAACCGAACCGTTGATTCCATCATTAGACTATGATTTTCTTGTTCCTCATACTGCGAACCTAGGTATTAGGCAGAAAAATTTTGTCCGTTTTGCTTTACGGTGCACCGTTTTCGATATATTTAACATTTTGCATTTAAGCCCTAAATTTAATGAATCGAACTATCACGACACGTTAGCCTCTAAGCTAATAGTAGCAACTATCTTGCGCAAGCACCCTTAAAGCGTCTCATAAGGAGTTATGTATACCTGCCATCTTGTGTCCGCCATCTTGCGCAAGCATCCTTAGGGCGTCTCAAGCCATCTTGTCCAAGGACCCTTAAGCCGTCCCATAAGATCAGCCGCTATCTTGCGCAAGCATCCCTAGGGTATCTCATAAGGAGCCATGTATAACTGTCATCTTGCGCAAGCATCCCAAGGGCGTCTCATAAGAACCTGTGTATAGCAGCCATCTTGCGTAAGCACCCTTAAGGAGTCATGTATAGCCACCATCTTATGCAATTAGCGTCGAGAGGGGGCTGCTGTAGAATTTTTCTTTTTAAATTATCCGCCACCACTTTTCAAAGGTATCTAGCTAAAGATGGCAGCACCGCGGATGACAGGTGACGAATTTACATCTACTACGATAAAGAGGGCAGCACGGTGCTCTCTGTATTAAAGATGGCGGATGACAGCTGTCAAAAAAGCACATGGCTATGTTTACCAAACAAGAGCACGTGGAATTTGCCGCCATCACATTTCAAACTAAAGAGGGCAGCACTATGCTCTGTTGATTAAAGATGGCGGATGGTAGCTGTCGAAAAAGCACGTGAGTTTGTTTCCAAACAAGAGCACGTGGAATTTTTCAATTTGCCGCCACCACATTTCAAAGGTATCTAGCTAAAGATGGCAGCACGGTGCTCTCTTGATTAAAGATGGCGGATGATAGCTAACAGAACTTTTCAAATTGTCCGCTACTACGTGCTTAAGGTAGTAACCATAAAGAGGGCAGCACGGTGTTCTGTGGATTAAAGATGGCGGATGACAGGTGATGAAATTGCCCGCATGATAGTAGCACAGTGCTCTGTTGATTAAAGATGGCGGATGACAGCTGCACGTGGCTTTGTTTCCAAACAAGAGCACGTGGAATTTACCACCATCACATTTCAAACTAAAGAGGGCAGCACTGTGCTCTATAGATTAAAGATGGCAGATGACAGCTGTCAAAAAAGCACGTGAGTTTGTTTTCAAACAAGAGCATGTGGAATTTTTCAATTTGCCGCCACCACATAGAGGGCAGCATTGTTCTCTCTGGATTAAAGATGGCTGCTTGTCGAAAAGCATTTTTCAAATTATCCGCCACCACATTTCAAAGGTAAGTAGCTAAAGAGGGCAGCACTGTGCTCTATAGATTAAAGATGGCGGATGACAGCTATCAAAAAAGCACGTAGCTGTCAAAAAGCACGTGGATTTGTTTATCTCGAGCTAGTGAGGTTAAGTTGGTAGCACTAAGGTTTAGGCCCGTCAAGATGGCAGCACTGCCGATGACAGGTGACGAAAGAGGGCAGCACAGTGCTCTGTAGTTTAAAGATGGCGGATGACAGCTGTCAAAAAAGCACGTGGCTGTCAAAAAGCACGTGGCTTTGTTTACCTCTCGCTAGTTAGGTTAAGTTGGTACCACCGAGGTTTATTCCCGTCAAGATGGCAGTACTGAGGTTAGCGATGCGTTGTTGTCTGTCAAAAAGCACGTGGCTTTGTTTACAAATCTGTCAAAAAGCACGTGGTTGTAAAAAAACACGTGGCTTTGTTTATCTCGAGCTAGTTAGGTTAAGTTGGCACTACTGAGGTTTAGGCCCGTCAAGATGGCAGTACTGAGGTTAGCGATGCGTTGTTGTCGATGTCAGCTGTCAAAAAGCACGTGGCTTTGTTTACAAATTCAAATTTCGCGCTAGTTAGGTTAAGTTGACAGCACTGGAAGAGGCCTCTGGCTGAGGTGGAGGTGGCCACTGGGAGGCCTCCGGCTGAGGTGGAGGTGGAGCTGGCCACTGGGAGCCGGAGGTGGCGGTGGCCGCAGAACTGTCCAATTATACTACTGGTGGGATTGGAAGATCGGAAGGGTTAGACAAGGAAAAGGGAAGGAAGCGGCCGTGGCTTTAAGTTAGGTACAATCCCGATATTTTGCTGGAGGAGAAGTGGGAAACTACGGAAAACCACTTCGAGCAATGCTGAGATGGAAATTAACCCACCTCTACTCAGTTGACCTTCCGAGGCTGAGTTCACTTCATATATTTGTCATTCTTTCTAAAACAGCTTCTTCTGGTACGCTCATTATTATTATTATTATTATTATTATTATTATTATTATTATTATTATTATTAATGTGATTTGTTTAACGTCCTTCCAATTGGTGTAAATTCTAAGAGACGCAGAGGTGTCGAAATGTTGTACCACGGGTGGTCTGTAACGTGCCAGAAGTCGAAGACTCGGAGACGTCGCATTTTTACACACTCTAACGCCACCAACATTTTTTTTAAAACTGGTTTAACGTTGCATTAACACATCTGAGGATTGGAAAGGGGTCCGGTTCCATGGCTAAGTGGTTAGCGTGTTGGCCTTTGGTCACAGGGGTCCTGGGTTCGATTCCCGGCAGGGTCGGGAATTTTAACCATAATTGGTTAATTCCACTGACACTGGGGCTGGGTGTCGTCTTCATCATCATTTCATCCTCGTCAGGACGCGCAGGTCGCCTGCGGGGGTCAAATCAAAAGACCTGCACCTGGCGAGCCGAACTTGTCCTCGGACACTCCCGGCACTCAAAGCCATACGCCATTTCATTTAATTTCCATTGGAAGGTAGCGGCCTTGGCATTAATTAAGGTACAGTCACAACATTTACATGGCATGGAAATGGGAAGACACGGAAAACGATCTTCAGGGCTGCCGAAAGTGTGATTCGAACCCACCATCTCCTGAATGCAAGCTCAGTGCTGCGTGACACTAAACACTCGGCCAATTCTCTTGGTCCATACTAATTTGGAATCGAACCAGCTATCTTGGAATGGGTAGACAACGACCAATAGGCTGCACCCCACAGGTTGGCGCAAATTATTACAAGTATTGACTGAAGTGTTCCTTATACATACTGTACTTTGTTAAAGATATGAGGCTAATCGATTACTTTATAAACAATATTATTTTGGTTTTATGTCTTGTACAGTGAAATTCGTTACTTTGTCTTCATTCCAGTGTTGATATTTCTATTTTCTATGCCAACTGCCAAATGTTTATGTTCTTCAAAATATGCGGAAAATGTAACTTTACGATATTATTTACCGCACTCAGCATCTACCAACATAAAAACATACCGTCAGAAACCTTTTATTCAATGCAGGTGAAACAGTCACTTAGATACTGACTCATCGGCTACACTGCGTCATGTGGGCGAGTGAATGCGACTATCGGCGATTCTTGAATTACTGTATATAAATTTTTTCACGAATGACGTCAACTGCTTGAATGGTAGTCCCTGAACTGAACATAAAGAGTTTATCTCAAGATTATTTCAATAAATAAATTCAACATAGATGACCGTTCCCAAAGAAATGGACCTTATGGTCGAACAACGAGTTTTACTCTACCTCCTCCTCCTCCTCATTATCATCATCATTATCACCATCCCATATCAAGACGCGCAGGTCGCCCTTTGTATGTCACATAGAGAGACCTGCAACAGGCGACTTGAACATGTCCTTGGACACTCATGGAACTAGAAGCCATATGATAAACAAGTAACTCCATACAACGGTGTTCAATGAACCGTCCGGTGAGGAACAAGGTAGTATTTTCCCAGCAGAGCCATGATGTTGAACTAAACTTTTCGGCATTTACTAGGTTTCTTCTGAGGAAATGAAGAAAAGGTCGTATTAAAACGTTCAGATCCTCACATATTTTGCCTCATAACCTATAGCATATACACAAAATGTGCTATAGAACGTTATATCTATTTTGAAATCGACGTAATTTTTATGATGAATCCAGCTCCATGGCTAAATGGTTAGCATGCCGGCCTTGGACCCAATGGGTCCCGAGTTCGAATCCCACCCGGGTCGGAGATTTTAACCTTAATTGATTAATTCTTCTAACTTGTGGGCTGGCTGTCTGTGACGTCTTCATTCGTTAGAATTCACCTTACGTTGGGCCCCATATTCACTGACACGCAGCTCACCTTCAGGCCGTCAGCTCGAAAAAGTTTTGAACCAGTCTCTACAGACGCTATACGCCATTATTATTATTATTATTATTATTATTATTATTATTATTATTATTATTATTATTATTATTATTATTATTATATAATTCGCTGGGGCCATCAAGGACCACGTTAAGTCTTGTTGCATTTGACACTGAACTTGGCCTTCTTTAGAGCCCAAATTTCCCTCATTCTTTGCGAGTGGGCCTGCTTACGCTCCTCTGTCCAAGGGGCACCGTGTCTTCTCTTCGGCTGCTCGTCTCGGTTTAGCCCGTTCGTCAATATTTTCTTGCGGAAGTGATCTCTGTTAAGGGCGTCTTCAGCTGAGATATGTAGCATTTGCAGGTCTTCTTTGGTATTTATTATTATTATTATTATTATTATTATTATTATTATTATTATTATTATTATTATTATTATTATTATTATTATTACTTACTTACTTACTTACTTACTTACTTACTTACTTACATCCGAACAGGTTAGCTCAATGAGTTGCATCATGGCCAGTTATAGCTGCCATCTCTGTACTTGGAAGGCAGGTGGGCTCGAACACCTCATACAATGGTGCTAAGTGAACCGTCTGGGGATGAACGAAGGATCGTCCATTCTCGAAATGGGTTTCGGTTGTTTCCTATTTTCATATCCAAAAAATGCCGGGATGGTACCTTTCCCAAGGCCATGGCCAACTCCTTCCCATTCCTAGCCCGTACAACTACACCGACACGCACGTATAACATCCTCACACAGCGGTACATGTAACTCACCCCTACGAGGTGCAGGTCTAGCAGGAAAAGCAGCTACAGAACTGACGACAGGATATGTCCTCGGACACTTCTGGCACTATAAGCTATACGCTAAGAAACAAGAAAAATCTATCATACTTTTCTCTTCATATATTTATTCATCAAGAATAAAAACTTCCTAAATAGTGATGAGTCACCTTAGTAGATGAAGTATGCTTGAATAATGAACATGGAATTAAAGTTATGATATACAGTGTATGTATTAATTGGTGCCAAATGTCTCGGGACATATTATTAAAGACAGAACATTAAAAAAAACTATCATATGAACATAACACCAAACCAAACCCCATGGCGCAACAGCACCGAAGAGCCATAGCCTACTAAGCGACCACTGTTCAGCCCGAAGGTCTGCAAGTACGAGATGTGTCATCAGCACGACGGATCCTCTCGGCTTTCTAGATCTGGGCTGCCATCTCACCGTCAGATAGCTCCTCAATTGTAATCACGTAGGCTGAGTGGACCTCGAACCAGCCCTCAGATGCAGGTAAAAATCCCTGACCTGGCCGGGAATCGAACCCGGGGCCTCCGGGTAAGAGGCAGGTACGCTACCCCTACACCGCAGGTCCGGCATCAAATGAACATGGTCCTGAAAATTCTTAGTTTCTCAGTTATGAAGAATACAGACAGCGTGGTTCCTGTACGAGCTCTACCTGGAAGTAGCCGGGATGGAGTCCAATGCAGACACTGTAGTGAAGCTGAAACCCTAGCTCATGTTCTTGATTCATGTTTAAGGGGGGGACTAGCTTAGGAATGTTAGGCACAACAGAATAAGATCTAGAATTGCAGCAGCGTTCTCTCCGAAAGGTTACGAGGTGCATGAAGAGGTGCCATGTGTTGCTAAAGGTGGAAGCAACCGGAGAATAGATATGGTCACATTTGATCGATAAAAGGACTTTACATACAGTGGCTCACAGAATTGAGCGTATTCCTGGAAGTAAACAGTACTATCAAATATAACGACCAAGCTTGACAAGTGGTGTATTACTGACGTACCAGGAAATCGAGTAGTAAGCTCTGCCGTACTATCTGTCTCAACAGAAATCCCATTCCTCTGTCCATGACTCATCCTGCCTATAAACATCGCTGCCCCACACACCACAAAATTGAACGTACACGACAGATTGCTTTCCCAGTATATCCAGTTACGCAGAAGCAAGCAACGTCTTGGACGCTACAGATACTCCTGTGTTCGTTTCAGTCAAGATCAGGTGAAAGAAAGAATGAATACTGATCTGCATTTAGGGCAGTCGCCCAGGTGGCAGATTCCCTATCTGTTGCTTTCCTAGCCTTTTCCTAAATGATTTCAAAGAAATTGGAAATTTATTGAGCGTCTTTCTTGGTAAGTTATTCCACTCCCTAACTCCTCTTCCTATAAATGAATATTTGCCCCAATTTGTCCTCTTGAATTCCAACCTTATCTTCATATTGTGATCTTTCCTACTTTTATAAACGCCACTCAAACTTATTCGTCTACTAATGCCATTCCACGCCATCTCTCCGCTGACAGCTCGGAACATACCACTTAGTCGAGCAGCTCTTCTTCTTTCTCTCTGTTCTTCCCAACCCAAACTTCACAACATTTTTGTAACGCTACTCTTTTGTCGGAAATCACCCAGAACAAATCGAGCTGCTTTTCTTTGGATTTTTTCCAGTTCTTGAATCAGGTAATCCTGGTGAGGGTCCCATACACTGGAACCATACTCTAGTTGGGGTCTTACCAGAGACTTATATGCCCTCTCCTTTACATCCTTACTACAACCCCTAAACACCCTCATAACCATGTGCAGAGATCTGTACCCTTTTTGTTTACAATCCCATTTATGTGATTATCCCAATGAAGATCTTTCCTTTTATTAACACCCAGATACCTACAATGATCCCCAAAAGGAACTTTCACCCCATCAACGCAGTAATTAAAACTGAGAGGACTTTTCCTATTTGTGAAACTCACAACCTGACTTTTAACCCCGTTTATCAACATACCATTGCCTGCTGTCCATCTCACAACATTTTCGAGGTCACGTTGCAGTTGCTCACAATCTTGTAACTTATTTATCACTCTATAGAGAATAACATCATCCGCAAAAAGCCTTACCTCCACTCCTTTACATATATCATTTATATATATATATGAAAACATAAAGGTCCGATAATACTGCCTTGACATGGGTCAGAGAAAAGAAACGTCTGTACAAGAACGCCACCTAACATTACAATGGACGAAGGAGGGTAGATCTTTAGCCGAAATTGCACATGCAATAGGAAGACATCCATAATATATTTAAGCCTCCCCCGCAGGGGGGAGGGAGTTTTGGTTTAATTACTGGTACCGGTGCAATAAACTGCTCCTCACCCAGTCTTTCAACATTGTATTTCATTTAGACTGACTGATTATTAAAGTAGTAATATTGTAGTGAAAAACCTACAACCTGTTTTCCAGTCATTGACCGGGTCAGGGATGTAATGAATGAAGCAGATATAGGCGGTTAGTACGATGGGGTCGCCACTCCCAAAGTGATTTATTAATGACTGATAGATGCTATGAAATGAGAATGGAGAGTGTTGCTGGAATGAAAGATGACAGGGAAAGCCGGAGTACCCGGAGAAAAACCTGTCCCGCCTCCGCTTTGTCCAGCACAAGTCTCACATGGAGTGACCGGGATTTGAACCACGGTATCCAGCGGTGAGAGGCCGACGCGCTGCCGTCTGAGCCACGGAGGCTTCTTAATATTGTAGTAAATAGTTATTTAATGTTTTGGGGTTAGTATTAGTAGGAAAAAATTAAACACAATGAACAATCCAAGGTATTGTCGACAGATATAAACGCGAAGGAAGGGTACACAATAAAGTAGGAACAGGACGGAAACCAGTGTTACAGGACAGAGACAAACGTATCATCATCCGACAACTCATCTAAAACTGACGTCTGAGACAGTGTCCACGATTAATCGATTGGTGTCATGTGAAACCATTAGAATGCCATTAAGATCAGCAAACTTCCCGGGACGAATGTGAAGAAAGAAGCCATGGATTAATGAATATTGAATTTTCACAACCGCATTGTAATCGAAACCGACTTTCAATCTATTAGGTCGTGTTACGTACATTTAGTACGTGTTGAAGAGATGTTAAGTACTTATAGCTTAGATCCTTTCCAACAGAACAAAGGTGGCCTAGGCCACCATAGCTCAATTAGTAGAGCAACCGACGCGAAATCGGGAGGTTGTGGGTTCGGATCCCACTGGTGTCCGGTTGGCCATGTTTTTCTGTACTTCTCTTCAACACGTACTAAATGTACGTAACACGACCTAATAGGTTGAAAATCGGTTTCGATTACAATGCGGTCGTGAAAATTCAATATTCATTGACTTGGCCCTCAACGGGCGACTTAAACGCACTCTACAGTGTGATAGCAGTAGTGCTAGACCTATAGCCTAGATCTTTTCCAACAAAACAAAGACGGCGTAGGCTACCATAGTTCAATTGGTAGACCAACCGACGCGAAATCGGGACGTTATGGGTTCGGACCCCTCTGGTGTCCAGTTGGCCATTTTTGTTCTGTACTTAACATGTCTTCTACACGTACTAAATGTACGTAATATGACCTAATAGGTTGAAAGTCGGTTTCGAAGCCATGGATTAGTTAGATGAACCGGTTGAAAAGACTAAGGTTCGCTAAAGAATACAGAAATTGTTCAGATGGTTTCTGGAACTCTGTGCTTCTGGTATTCGATCAATTTTGTGTGACCGATATAAAACATCTTCGTTTGTTTTTGTATAGCCAGTGAGTATGTGTGTCGAACAGTTATTATATTTTGTAGCCATATGGTCGTGCAATGTAAGTATTTATTTTTCACAATATATAATGTGAAAGAAGTACATATTTTGCGTTAATATATACCTACTCGATTGGTGTACGTTTAATTATGTAAGCCACTATATTTATTCTGGAAACCACCGTTAGATGCGAGGTCGATTCAAGTCAGGCATCAGAGGTAGGCGTAAAGAAAAGAGCCATATATGAACCAACCATCAAGTACTTCAAAGAATCACACAGCATCTCTTGTATGAGGGTTATAGGACTTTTCATCGGAGCAAGAGGAACCATATCAAAATCCTTAGTTGAGTTCTTCAAAAGTGTGGGCATTCCCAAGAATCTATACTGTGATGTAGCTTTCTTGGCCATTCAAATCTCCGCCCAAAAATGGTTGGAAATCACCTCTATAGTACTGCATACAAGAAGGATTAACTCCAGAAAACTCTTCATGGTTAAACATACATTCAATATTTAAGTGTTATAGTATACTTTGTCAGATTTAGGCAGCCTGTCATTGTAGGAAGTACAAATAAATAAATAATCCTTGAGTCTCCCCTTTTGAATAGTCAGATCAAATTGCTTTCATAGGTATTTTTACACGTGGGGGTGTCTTTTACTATCTTAACAATCACCTCTAGGACTATAAAAATCCCATGGAATACGACAGGACAAGTGTTAACCGTGAGTTTGAATGGAATTATTCATGATAATATTATTTGTCCCTATTTTCTAGTCAGAGCGTTCGACATGATTTGAATCGCCGGTTACCACAGTGAGGATTTGGTCGACGGGATCCATTGAATCATCAAATTTAAATTCAATGGGTTTCTATTTCTTGGCGCATTCGTTGTGTATAGTCTATTCAACTCCTGCACCCAATGATGACCTTCCGAGAGAGGGTATTCTAAATGTATTTGACCAATTACGAAACACTTACGCTGTTACCAACAGAGTAAACCAAAGTATTGATGTATTGACGCAGGAGGAGGACACTTTGAGAGCATTTTTTGCAATAACTTGCTTAATTGTATCACTTGTACTATCACCTCCTTTGTTAGCTATCATGTTGCGTAGCCAGAAAACTAAGCATTTTCAGGAC
This sequence comes from Anabrus simplex, assembly GCF_040414725.1. Lineage (NCBI taxonomy): Eukaryota > Metazoa > Arthropoda > Insecta > Orthoptera > Tettigoniidae > Anabrus > Anabrus simplex. The sequence continues at coordinate 1,131,381,817 of NC_090265.1, read as the reverse complement.
CAGAAATATTTGACACCAATTTATATACGAAGGGTATGGGGAAATATAATGGTAACCCACATTGGCCATGAATGGAGATATTCAATTGGAAAGGTTTAAAAAAATATTTCATACAAAAGTTATTGACATTTTATTAGTAATGCAACTGGTATTTACTGTTCAAAGACTGAAGCATACAAATCAATAGAAAAAAATATAAACATTGAATTAATAATGTACAAATGATTCTATTTTCTTTGCAATGGCAACTTATTTTGTGGCATACCATTGTTTTCCTGCAACTAGCACAACACTGCTGAATGTTGTCACATCTCGTCTGCAGAGGCATCTACATACTCATCCTCAATTGCAGATGTCTTCTTAGTTTTTATGGCCCTGTAGAAGTCGTGGTAAATAGGAGGTATCCATTTCAGTGCAGAAATGAGGTCGTGTTTCTTCTTTGCGTCAATTGGAAGTGATCCGGAATACTTCTTTCGAAGACTGGTACTTTGTAAGGTTGAAGGACGACCTCGTTTGTTTAAGTTTACTTTCTGCCAATCTTCCCCATTAAATGTATTTGATACCATCATGATCCCTGGCTCGTCTGCAGTGAGGATGAGACGTACACTATCTCGGAGTAACACCTTGTGCCCTTCTTCTGAGATATTCTTCTGACTAAACAAACATCTCATGTCACTGCAGCACACAAAATCTTCCGATTTCATAACATGGACACAAAACGGTCTCTTTTGGGCACACTTCTTCAAGATGTCCACCCAGTCTTTAGGGGAGTATGCATACTGCACATGTCGACGAACGTACTTCTCCACAACACCGAAGTCTCGATCACTTGGCAACATGGAGTGTCCAGAAAGAGGGAAGTGGTGCTCAACGGAGAAAAATCTTCCTCTTGCAATAAGCAGCATCCAAACATACACAATATTCCAGTTTTTGTTTTGCCCGGAGCAGTTGTCTGAAATTGCAATCAACTTATTCCCCCGTATATCGTGATCTTCAAAATACTTCAGTAAGCAGCTGCCTATTTCATCTGAACCCCTGGATGCTACTGTTTCATCCCAAACAAAAAAAAGACCGGGTGAGGAATTACAGGGATGAATGCTAAAGTTGTATGTCCACAATTTCCTCTTATAGAACATTGGTCCTGTAGAGAGTTTAGGAGTGGGCAATGCCTGTTGTAGATCAAAAGTTATTACATGGATCTCTTTATCTAAAACTGCCCGCCCTGTTTGTACTTTTAGATTATCTTGGCCTGCCTGGGCTTTTCTGAGATGTAATTCCTTCTGTACATTTATTTGTTTTAACTTTTCCATGTTGTCATTTCTCGCAGTCATCAGTTCAATTTCATGTGAATCGCACGTTGGGCAAGTATCTGATTTGGGCAATTTGAATGAAATATTGAAATCTTCAATAAAAGTGCGATGATACTTATCGAAAGATACAGGATTTGCTTTGATATCAGGACAGTATTCATCTTTATAGTGGTTGTAGCAACTGTGTATAGAATATTCCATTGACACATAGAATTTATCACCATTATCTTTTCTACTATAATGGCTTTTGTATTTTGGAATACCTTCTATATGTTTCTTAACTAACTGCACGTCTTCCTCTGAGTAGGCATGTGGTCTGTTCTTGTGTTTGCCTCTTCTATCGTCTGGTGGAGTAGTAGCCCCTGTTCGCATTTTTGATTGAATATTTTCTACCCTACCTCTGTTGTGCTGTAAACCGTGGATGCTTAAAAATGCAACTTTACAGACATCAGTGCTTCTGCCATCTTTTATTACACTGTATCGCACAGTGTTGTTACGTCTACTAATCTCATTGCCTGTATATCTTCTTTTTACGGGTTCTAGCCGCAGGCAACCAAACAAATAAGCATTTTGTCTGTTGAAGTCCCCAATGTTCCAGAATGACTTGTTTATACTCTGTATAAGCCCCTCCCCAATCCGTTCAAAACACTTTTTAGCACATTTACAAGACGCACCAGGTACATTTCTCGCCTGGATCACTGTACCTTTTTTTGTAGTGTACTCAAGTCCACTATTCCTTGCAAGTTTCTTCCTTTGTTGTTTGTTCAGTTTCCTTTTCCTTTTTCTTGATGTCTTCATTGGGATGTATTTATTCTGAGGGTCAATCCTGCTGTGCTCCTCTTCATTCTGGTAACAAAATGATATTGTATAGAAAGAGGCATTTTAAATTATTAGGTTCGTTACATCAATAAAATGGTAACCTCATCAATGGAATGATGAATAAAATGGTAATCCACAAATGCGAGTATACTGCATTTTTAAGCATCGTGTGATTTATACATTACAGTATAGTTGTATGAAAATATATATTAACTGTATCGCAGTATCATGATTTCGTATAATAGTTCAATATCCAATAAAATCCAAATAAAAACGCAGCTTAACTAGCCCGCACAAAGATAATGGTAACCAGCAAATAACAACATGTGGTGGAAAACAAAACTTACCTCACTTGTACTAGATTTAATATTAGTAGAATCTTCCATCTCCTTCTGTAAACTGAAGTCTGGATCATTAATGTCGTCTCAAAACAGTCAGAATCACTGGAATCACTAGACAAATCACTTAAAATTGCATTAATATCACAACTTCCCTTACTACAGCCAGCTGCTGCCTCCATTTTGAATTTGTGGGTTACCATTGTCTCTCACTAGAGAGTGTGGGTTCCCATAGAAACAAACCAATATTGTGCTGCCATCTGTCATCAATAAGACAAACTCGTAGCACCAATTAGTGTAGATATGGGTTACCATTGTATTACTCTACTTACCATGAAATATTCAAATTTGAGGGTTACCATTGTCTTTCCCCATACCCTCTGTAACAAATTGGTAGTGAAGATCTGCCGGTTGCTCTAACACTAATTTACACTGCATTTATGATATCTAAAGATGAGTAGGGAATCGGTTATTGCAGTTAGTACTAGAAGGATATAGAATCATTGAGAATCGTAGTGTCTGGGTCTGTTAACATTTACTCCAATGACCAGGAAGTGAGGTAAGTCATATTTTATTATTACTTTCAGGGTTAATTATTTTAATGAACTCACAAACTCAGTAAACAGAATTCGACTATCATCCTAATATAGGAAAATTGTAGAATATCCTACGAATTTTTTCAAGAAGTTTTCTCAATCCCCCCACCAATATTTCATCAATCGATCTCGTATCCTCCTCTAAGATACTCTCCAAATCCGCCTTTGTCAAGACTAATATCCAGGGAGTATCTAAAGAGGCAGATAAATCAGTCAAGAGTTTAATAGAGTCCACTTTTCGTTGTTGGTTGTAGAGTGTAGAGCCTTTGAAGACGATAGCCGCTTCGTAAGGTATCTCGGAACGTAGTGCCAAGTCTAAGGATCTTACAGTGGGATTGCTTCCTACAAGGTGAAAATTTTCTTCCCCGTACAAGTAGGCCCGCACTTCATCGGTGAACTGATCCTCCTTTTGAAGAAGCAGCACGTCATGGGTCTCGATCTGCCTCGCTGCTATAATTGGTACAATGGTATCGTACCGTGAGTACGGAACGATGTACGGTTCATGAGTCTTCGTGCTTCCATCGACCATTGCCGGCTCTTTCACAGGAAGATCTGTAAAGAAAAATAAAACAGTATTACTCTTCTTTATAGACTACTATGTCCTTTAGCGCTTCATGGTTAGTTCAGAAACGGTGTTTTGAATTGTAGTGTAGCTGTTAAAATAACAGCATGGACTTCTGGAATAGTGAACAGATTTTTATTTTGTTACTAGTGGCTTTACATCGCAAGGACATAGATAGGTCTTATGGCGACGATGGGAGAGGAAAGGTCTGGGAGTTGGAAGGAAGTGGCCGTGGCCTTAATTAAGGCACAGCCCCAGCATTTGCCTGGTGTGAAAATGGGAAACCAAGGAAAACCATCTTCAGGGCTGCCGACAGTGGGATTCGATCCTACTATCTCCCGTATGCAAGCTCACAGCCGCGCGCCCCTAGCCGCACGGACGACTAGCCCGGTAGAGATCAGATTAAACAGTATGGTCGCATGATAGCAACAATACAGCAATATATGCCTTGAGAGTGTAAAGAAAAATAATCCAGTCGATCGAGCACAATTTCTAGTAAAAAAAAAAAAAAAAAAAAAAAAAAGAATGTTAAGTCACATCAGCTACAGAATGACATGTTTCGTCCAGTCAAGTAATCATCCCCAGATTTCTTGTCTATACAGGACGTTCCAACGATGATGATACAGCCTTTCAGAGATGCTGGAGAAGGGTGCATGTATCAATTTGAGATAGAGAACCCCGGCCCAAAAACATCTCCAAATTTATTATGGAATACTCATGAACGTGGAATTTAAAACACTTAATAATATTTGTGTGAAGATATAATATCTCTATTTACCTGCACTGCATGCACACGCTACGAATACAAGTACAACAGCTGCTCAAAATAGCGTCCCCAGCTTTAGTAACGTTGCAGTGAGTTCTGGCTTATCCGGTCGAACATCTCTTCCGTCGTTCTAGCTAAGTCACTAGCATTGAGGATTCTTGCCAGGAGATCATTTCTTTTTTCAGTCCGTAAATATGTCTCGCAGACAATAATCTTACCATAACTCTACAAGAAGAAATCGAGTGGGATGAGATAAGGCGGACGAGGTGGCCACACAGCAGGATCTGATCTTCCTATCCACTTTTCCGGGAACGTCTGATTAAAGTGGTCTCGAGTAGCATGTGAAACGTGGGTTTGGGGCCGCATCATGTTGAACCCACATGCGTCGACAAACCTGCGACCTGCGAAAAACGACGTTGGCGTGTTATATACGACTGAGGCGTTTCCGGATCAGTGTTCCATATCTCATATTGATACATGTGCCCTTTCTCCAGCGTCCCTGAAAGTCATCGTGGAAACACTGACCCAATGTTCCATGAAACACGAACCTCTTTTTCTTTGCATCCATATTTTATTTCTTTTGTCCATAACTGCTGCAGTCTATTGATTTATACATTTGTTGTAATATTCTGGATCCTTGTGGCTACTTGTAAGTTTTTTTTACGATTGGCTTTACGTCGCACAGACACAGTTAGGTCTTATGGCGACGATGGAACTCGAAAAGCCTAGGAGCGGGAACGAAGCGGCTGCGGCCTTAATTTAGGTACAGTCTCAGCATTTTCCTGGTGTGAAAATGGAAAACCATGGAAAACCATCTTCAGAGCTGCCGACAATGGGGTTCGAACCCACTCTCTCCCGAATGCAAGCTTCCAGCTGCGCGCCCCTAACCGTACGGCCACCTGTAATTTCAGACAGATGTCTTTCTGTCTGTGCTTTAGGAATATTAACCTGACTGTCGGTATTTTACATCGGAGAGAGTAAGTAATGGCCTATGTCGTGTTTAGTTTACCTTTTGTCTGTTGTTATCTCCGTTAAAATATCACCGTGTTATTCAGTACTCGATATAATGTAATTAAAACTAGAATTCAAGTTAAGGAGAAAGGCGATTGGGATCTTAACTTTTCATTTTGAGGTCCGAGTTAAGGGGAGAAACTGCCGAATATAAGGCCTGAACACAAAGAAAACTAAAACATTATTTATATCTTCCTTAATTTTAGTCTAATATAGATAACAATTTATAAGAATGGCACGAGATATCATGCGAGAACGACGGGTAGGTCTACAACAGGCCATAAAGTAGGAAATTGGAAATATATATTTAAGCGTTACGTACGGATAAAGATGTATGACAGAGACTTTTCAAGTCACGTGCCGTTCTCACAGCAACTTATAGAGACACCACCGGGATACCCATATGCAATTTCGCTCAAAAAAGAATGAGTGCAATGCATTATATAAGGTACGCCTGCAGTTTCTCAGAAACAATTGAACCTGTAGATATTATGCTTGTTCTGGGTATCCACAGGGTTTGTATCTATAAAGGAGGTGAATAGTATATTGATAATAATTAAAATTCCGATGAAGTATTAATTGCGAGGAACATACACTCTTTTCTTTTGAGACTATACATCTCTTATTCAGCCATCAGCATAGAGAAAATAAAATAGTCTTATCTTCAATTCAGAATTCGTCCGTTGGCCGAATGAGGAGATTATGTTATACAAAAAGTTCATTCTAAGGTGGTCCAAGTTATTTCAGTTATGGGGCACTACGAGAGGTGGTGGTGTTGGTTATGGTTTTAAGGGACAGTACAAATGGGTAACCAATCTCTCTTAACAGTAGAAAGAAAGAAAGCTAGCTTGCAATTTTATGTGATAATTGATATCATGATAATAGCCACGAAACCTCAGTATTATGTGGAATCGGAACCACGGGGACGTAACTTTTCATTTCAAAAGTTCTACATGCATTGAGTACATTTTGAACCGCAACCACTTTGATTGGAAGCCCAGATCATGCCACTCGGCTGTCACCCTCCTTTTAGCATTAATCAGAGGGAAGAATGGAAGTGTTCGGCTAAGCAGGTAGGGGAAAATCTGAAGATGAAGAAGAAGACGAAAGAAGGAAAGAAAGAAAGAAAGAAAGAAAGAAAGAAAGAAAGAAAGAAAGACAAAATATACTGACATCTTTGAAATGTACTAATAAGAGTAGTGGAACAGTGTGATTGACCACATTAGGTGAAATCGCTCGAAAAAACTGATGTCTGGAGTAGCGCCATGAGAGGTGAATGACGGAAGAGGAGTTACCTGGGAGAATAATGGCTGGATATTGAAAACTCCGTATTAAACGATTTGATGATATATGTCTAAAATAACTATGATGCAAATAGAATATTGTAAGAGGTGCCTAGTTCATTTACAGAGACTTACAGACTTTTAATATAATGTTACGTCCAGAAATAAACCTGCAGAGAATGAACAGGAATTTTTTAAAATAACGGAACTTTTGAAATAAATGAAAGTGTATTCACAGAAAAAGTCGTTAACTTTACAGTACAATACTATATTTTCGTAACTTCCAATGCCATATTTCAATCACCCTTCTTTTTCTTCTACCGTTTCTCCCCACACCTATGGGGTCGCAGGTACGAACTGTATCACACAAGTGGATTTTTCTCTGTTTTACGCCCAGATGCCCTTCATGACACCAACCTAATTTTCTCTATTGCGGTGTCTCTGTGGTAGTTGGTAGTTTGGCGTATTTTCTGAATATGAAGAGGAGAGTGTTGCGGCAAACACAAACACCCAGTCTCCGAGCCAGAAGAAAAATTGATCAGTCTCGATTCAAATCCCCCACCCGGCCAGGAATGAAACCCGGTAGCTCTAAACCGAAGGCCTGAACGCTGACCATTCAGTTAAGGATTCGACATATTTCAGTCATCCTTAGGTATGAAAATAGTGTGTGGCTTATGTTCGTTATATGTGTTGTTCACGATCTTTTTTAGATAATAAATAAAATTTCATTTTTATTCCACAATGAAAATACATGAATACGTCATTACTTTTAGTTTCGGCAGTTGAATGAAATCGCATTCTCAAATTTAGGGGCCGTGAATGATACGCGAATAAAATTTAATAAGGAATTTCTATGGTGAAGTTGAGCTCAGACGAGAAGTACGAAAGCTACTCAACAAGCGGGAATGAGTAGCAATACAGCGCGTATTCAACAGAAGTGCGCAGTGTGCAGTACGTATAGGGTTACATAAGTTCAGGTGAAATGAAATGAAATGGCGTATGGCCTTTAGTGCCGGGAGTGTCCGTGGACAAGTTCGGCTCGCCACGTGCAGGTCTTTTCATTTGACGCCCGTAGACGAACTGCGTGCCATGATGAGGATGAAATGATGATGAGGACGACACAAACACCCAGCCCCCGTGTCAGCGAAATTAACCAATTATGGTTAAAACTCCCGACCCTGCCGGGAATCGAAAACGGGACCCTTGTGGTGAAAGGCCAGCACGCTAACCATTTAGCCATGGAGCCGGACGTAAGTTCAGGTGTGAGTTTTGAAAACTGAAGAAATAAATTCGCTTTCATACAATTACAAGAAGATCCCCAAATTTTTATGAACATAGTTCAACTGCTCTGAAGAGGAAACAGTAATGGATTAATATAGTGACGTAAGTCAAATGGATAAAACTGTGTTCAGAATATGTTCATGAAAAATTATTAGATTCTTAGGACAGTTATAATTGTATCCCATGTCTTCATAACTGTAAAGAAATTGAAGTACTCTCTTTAATAGTTTGTTCATAAAATGTCTGTAAAGCATTGACTGTCGGAAAAATATACGATACTCAACATTCGACATTCAATATAACGAAGACTGTTTAACAGAGAAAGCTGGTATTGTGGAGAAATGAATATGTGTCAAATGTTTTATGTTTGTGAGCTATTACTTCATAATATAAAAAATATTCATTTATTTTGCTGTCTGATTTCACACGGAATATCCCGTGTGTAAAGATACAGCACGGTTATTTAAAGCTATGAACAACATCATACTCTACATTCTTTATCACTGAGTGTCTTCTTACAATCTTTTCTTAATCTCGTACATACAGCCTGGGCTAACATATAAGACCTCTTCTGGGCTGGTAGGCAGTGGTGCAATTGGTTTCCTAGCTCTCAACGTTTCGCTGGAAACCATGCCTGGCATTTTCAAGTGTCCATTCTCTCTGAAGGTCATTAGTGAACTACTGTTGTTCGTGTGTTTGTTTCATTGATTGATTGATTGATTGATTGATTGATTGATTGATTGATTGATTGATTGATTGATACTTTATTTATTCTGGCAAGATTGAGGCCAGATGGTCTTCGTGTACGTTTAGCATCCTTGCTCTCCGAAGATCAGTAGTGAACTATTGATTGATTGATTGATTGATTGATTGATTGATTGATTGATTGATTGATTGATTGATTGATTAATACTTTATTTACTCTGGCAAGATTAAGGCCAGTTGGTCTTTTCTTACATTTGTAGTCTCCTACTGACCTTCGGAGAGAGCGACCCTTGAAAATGCCAGGTGCAGTTTCCAGTGAAACGTTGGGAGCTAGGAAGCTCATTGTATCACGGCCTACAAGCCCAGAAAATTTATTCTGTATTCACTGTGACGTCGATCGTGAAAGCCGAATCAGTCAAGACGTTCTGAATGAACCCCCATAAAATCTGCTAATGTCCCCGTGTTATTTTACAAATTTTGGTGAACCGAACCGGATCGTGAGATCTCCGAAGTTAAGCGACAGTGAGCGTGGTCAGCACTTGGATGGGCAGCCTCATGCTGTTGGTTGTAGGAGAAGCAGAAAGGAACCAGCCATTCTACCGCAAGTAAGGTCCTGCTCAGGATACCTGGCCTCGAGGGAGTCTCTGACTACGTCCAGGTTTGGATAAGACACTCGGTGGTGAACGAAAACGAGCGATTCACGGAAGAATATTCTCTCCTCCTGGAACCACGTAGGAAGGAGTGACAAAACGACTCCAGTAGCGAAATAGCCATACTGTAGTACTGTACGACTACTAATCGCGTAGTGTCACGATACGACAAGTGTCTGACCTTAGCCTGATAGTACTTTCATTGTAAACTAGACCCGATTAACTTGATGTTTGTCCCTTAAAACAGTCAGCAGCATCATATTCTCGTTGTTTAATACAGTCATAGTGATACAATATTTTGACTGCGATGGTTTGGAGGATGATTCTTTGCCTCTCATTTACCTTAGTCAACCACGTGAGATCAGCGAGGAACCGTCTCATATGATGATGATGGTTGTTGTTTAAAGGGGCCTACATCTAGGTCATCAATCCCTACTGGTACGAGGTGAAATGAAACGTAATAACAATTAAAATGTTAAAATGCATCAGCTGGCTAGAACCGTCTCTTGTAACAGGTAGCGAAGTCAGTCATTAAGTCGCCTTAGTAGGCAAGTTTCCTAATGGGCTGTACCATGGGTATGATTTTTTGTCTATCATTGTTTTACATATGGGAGCGCGTTAACTGAGACGGGTACAGTTAAGACCTAATATTATATGCGGCCAATCGACGTGCGATTACGATAAATGAATTAGATCTAAACGATCATGTTGGTGTAGGACTGATCACTTCAACTGTTAATCGGGTGTAACCTTGAATTCGAGAGATAGTGGGTTCGAAGTACTCCACGCAAATGCTAGGACTGTACTTTAACCCAGATTACATTACAGGTAACATTAAAAGGGAAATTCACCAATTATCCCTGGGCATATCTCCTGATTGTTGCTGTTTAAATGTAAAAACAAAGTATGTTTCAAATGTGTAATATTATTTTGTCGCACGTGCTTCGTGAGAAATACAGCCGTGATATCCTTCTGAAAAATAATAATTCTGGATTATCTGTATAAAATTACACCACGGTCACTTCCTTCCCAATTCCCAGTTCCTCTCACATCGTCACCGAAAACCTGTCCATGTTAGAACAACGTTACATTGCTAGAAGGAAATTATGTTTACTACGATTTAGTTTATAGATGCCTGCAATACTTACTCGGAAATGAACAAGCCGTTGAAATGAGTGTCGTCAACGATATAAGCAGACTGTACTTCATGGCTGCTGTGAAGATACGCTTACTTCTTTCTAAATGACACAGAAGTTGACTATTGCTTTATATAGTGCGATAACGATAATGGGAAGAATGTTTACTTCACAGCGGAAGCCATAATGGGACAGGTCTTTAACCTACGGTACAGCAATATCCTCTTAAGAGTACCACAGTTGAAGAAAGTTTTCCAAAGAGATGTGTGTAGTATTGAATAAGATCACCTGAAACGTTAGGAATGCGAAGGGTGAACTCAGTGAATGCATGTTTTAAGGAAAGAACATTTACAATTACCGCATTCCATTCGGATGAACTCAGCAAAATTGACATAATTATTCAATGCCTTTTTCAGATATAAAAATGTATTCAGAAAACGTACAACTGAATCATTTTATGTTTTCTGTAATCTCTATTAGGTGCCCCCGCGGTGTAGCGTAAGCGTGCCTGTCTCTTACTATGAGGCCCTGGGTTCGAGGTCCACTCAGCCTACGTGATTACAGTTGAGGAGCTATGTAAACATGAGATGGCGCCCCGATCTAGAAAGTCAAGAATAGCGGCCGAGAGGATACGACACCTCGTAATCTGTAGACCTTCGGGGTGGGCAACAGTCGCTTGGTAGGCCATGGCCATTCGGAGCTGTTGCACCAAGGGTATTTTTTTTTTAGTATTGTTTATTTTTAATATTTTCAAGGAATGAACATCTCTAATATATAAAGTAGGAAGCTTCAGGACAGGTTTTCTCCAATCATATCTTCTTCTATTACAAAAATACTAATGATGCCATATTCGCAGGCATTCATGTCGTACCGAGCGAGTTGGCTATGAGGTGAGGTTCACGTAGCTGTGAGTTTAAATTCGGGAGAAGCTGGATTCGAATCCGATCATTGACAGCCCTGAAGATAGTTTTGCATGGTGCCCCATTTTAACATCAAGAAAATGCTGGGATTGAACGTTAATTAAGGCCACGACCGCTACCTTCCCAGTCCTAGCATGGTATTGTATAAGTTCCCCGCATGTACACTTTTCTCATAAACAACTGAAAGAATGTTTCCACAGTTTTTATATCTACTTGGGAGGTGAATTATATTTTGATAATTCAAATTAAGTCTGAAAAAATATTAAATGCGAGGAACACACAACACCATGTGCTCATTTTTCCTTTTTTGGGGGAATATACGTCGGTATGAAGGAGAACTGTTGAGTTTGCCCTTTGTAGTCACAGTCATATCGCTCCTTACTAGATTTTATTTAATGCTTCATATCAAAATGAGAGGACTGTGAATTCAATAAAGTAGACTCGCATTAGTTGTCTCTATGGCTCATAATTTTAAAAAGAAATTAAATAAGAAACATTTTGTCTCAAGTTCAGTTCGCCCTTTCTATTTGTAGGGCCCCATTTCATGTGGTGAAGAATTCCAGACAATGCGAGACATCATCTTCAGGGTAGATCATGGAAGACTACTGGCAAAAATGAGTGCTATTGGACTAGAAAAAAGAGTGACCTAATGGGTTGCTATACTTCTATAAAATAGAACTCAGAGAATTAGAGTAGGTGAAACTTTCTCTGACCCTGTAATAATTAAGAGGGGAATTCCTCAAGGCAGTATTATTGGACCTTTACGTTTTCTTATATACATCAATGACATGTGTAAAGAAGTGGAATCAGAGATAAGGCTGTTTGCAGATGATGTTATTCTGTACAGAGTAATAAATAAGTTACAAGATTGTGAGCAGCTGCAGGGTAACCTCGATAGTGTTGTGAGATGGACGGTGGGCAATGGTATGATGATAAACGGGGTTAAAAGTCAGGTTGTGAGTTTCACAAATAGGAAAAGTCTTCTCAGTGTTAATTACTGCGTTGAGGGGGTGAAAGTTCCTTTTGGGGATCGTTGTAAGTACCTAGGTGTTAATATAAGAAAAGACCTTCACTGGCGGAGATCACATAAATATGATTGTTAATAAAGGGTACAGATCTCTGCAAATGGTTATGAGGGTATTTAGGAGTTGTAGTAAGGACGTAAAGGAGAGGGCATATAAGTCTCTGGTAAGACTCCAACTAGAGTAAGGTTCCAGTGTATGGGACCCTCACCAGGATTACCTGATTCAAGAAAGGGGAAAAATCCAAAGCAAAGCAGCTCGATTTGTTCTGGGTGATTTCCGACTAAAGAGTAGCGTTACAAAAACGTTGCAAAGTTTGGGCTGGGAAGACTTGGGAGAAAGGAGGCGAGCTGCTCGATTAAGTGGTATGTTCCGAGCTGTCAGTGGAGAGATGGCGTGGGAGGACATCAGTAGACAAATAAGTTTGAGTGGTGTTTTTAAAAGTAGGAAAGATCACAATATGAAAATAAAGTTGGAATTCAAGAGGACAAATTGGGGCAAATATTCATTTATAGGAAGAGGAGTTAGAGAGTGGAATAACTTACCAAGGGAGACGCTCAATAAATTTCCAATTTCTTTGCGATTATTTAAGAAAAGGCTAGGAAAACAACAGATAGGGAATTTGCCACCTGGGTGACTGCCCTATCTGCAGATCAGTAGTGATTGATTGATTGATTGATTGATTGATTGATTGATTGATGCCCAAATAGAGCATTCAGCGGAACTATGGACGATCCTCTGACGGCTTCAACAACGGCTATTCAGTGGCTGCAACAACGTCATCCTAGTTTAGTTTATATTTTCATTTTTAATGTCCGGCTCCATGGCTAAATCGTTAGCATGCTGGCCTTTGGTCACAGCGGTCCCGGGTTTGATTCCCGGCAGGGTTAGCAATTTTAACCAGGGGCTGGGTGTGTGTGTCGTGTTCATCACCATGTCATCCTCACCACGACGCGCAGGTCGCCCACGGGAATCAAATCAAAATACCTGCACCTGGCGAGCCGAACATGTCCTCGGACACTCCCGGCGCTAAAAGCTATTCGCCATTTTATTTTTTCATTTGTTAATTTATGTATTCACGTATATTTTCATAACTTTTGTTTTTTATTTATTTTTTATTTCTATTTTACTGTATTGCACATAACTCTCTCGATTTCATCTTGACCTTTTGTATTTAATCTGTTTTGTAAATTATTCGTTGTGTTTTTCTTCGTGATATTCTTACTCAATTTGTGATCGGCTTAACTTGTAGCATAAGCTAAATTAATTAATTAATTAATTTCTACATCATCTAGTACTCCAAAGGAGGTTTTATTACCCCTAATAGCGTACTACTTATTAGTTCACAAACTATCATAATATATAGCATACATTTCATATATAGCACTGCAGTTCAGATTAAGGAAGTGGAAAAGTTACTTAAAACCTGACTCTGATGAACCTTGAGGATATATACGTACAGTGAAGAAACTGCACTCTGAACTACCGGGCGAGTTGGCCGTGCGGTTAGGAGCGCGCAGCTGTTGAGCTTGCATCCAGGATATAGTGGGTTCGAACCCCACTGCCGGCAGCCCTGAAGATGGTTTTCCGTGGTTTCCCATTTTCACCCTAGGCAAATGCTGGGGTTGTACCTTAATTAAGGCCACGGCCGCTTCCTTCCCATTCCTAGGCCTTTCCTACCCTATCATCACCATAAGATCTATCTGTGTCGGTGTGACGAAAAAAAACCCCCACTCTGAACTCATCTGGCTACAACTGTAGCAGCGATATGAATGACCAGCCATCAAAGTCACACATAAGTACATGTGAATGATGACCACGTTTACCTAGATCCTAATGTATCTTGTGTTATCAAAGACAACTGACAACTTTTCCGGTATTTTTACTCTTACTCGAGTTATGCATCTCGTGGTATCCTTCCAATCCTACCCTCCTTGGCAAATTTCTGTTTCTTTTTGACACCGATGTTATTAAGTTTTGAGGTCCGGCTCCTTGGTGAATAGTCAATGTAGCAGCCTTCTGTTCATGGAAGCCCGAGTTCGATTCTCAGCCGGTTAAGGACTTAATCCATGTCTAGCTTATTCCTCTGGCTCAGGCGCTGGTGTTTGTCTTGATAAACCTGTCTTTCACACACAACATCCCCACACTACCGACCTATAGAAACCCTCTACATAGGGTTAGCGTCAGGAAAGGCATCTTTCGCTTTATCGGAAAAGGCTGATAATAATAATAATAATAATAATAATAATAATAATAATAATAATAATAATAATAATAAGACCGAGAGAATTGGCCGTGCGGTTAGGATCGCGTAGCTTTGAGGTGGCATTCGGGAGATGGTGTTTTTTCCTGCTTTCCATTTTCACGCTAGGTAAGTACTGCGGCTGTACTTCAAGTAAGGCCAAGACTGCTATTTTTCCAATCCGAACCACGGATCCCATCCTTTTCCGATCTGTGCGTCGCCAAAGCTCTTCAGTGTGTTAGCGTAACGTTAAACCACTAGGGAAAAAAAAACGTTATGTAGATTATAGAAGTCAAAGGAAGCAGTACAATTTTTGGTTTCAGTGCATTACTTACGTTTTTAACAACATTTTTATTAGTACTATATGCACGGTGTAATTGCATCATAAATGTTTTCTTCCCAGACTTTCACACAAAATATTTCTGTTATTCGCCAACTATTATCAAAATGGCTACCGTATATTTTGAATGTTATATGAATGCATATACCTTCCAAATTTAAAGGTAATCTAATTGAAACAGCTGTGTAGGGAACATTTTAATTCTGGAAAAAGTTACTTTCTTAACGACTGGCAAAGTTAGGTGCCTCATCTCATCGTTCCTCATCATATAAACGAACACGTTGTCTTCCTTTGCTCCTTCTGCCGTGAGATATTCTCTTGTGATCGCGAATAAAATTAATTTTACCTACATTATAGGATTAATCGTCTTATAACTCTCAAAACTTCCAAAACCACAGGTGCAATTTAAGTGCCTCCTTTACAAATGGCTGCACATGAAACAAAATATTACCATCTGTTCCAAATTTTAGAATATCTACTAACATAAAAATATCTTTTTTCACTGTTAATGCCATTTCTGAGCCAATATTTTAGTAGGGTTTCCCATTAAGGAAGAAAATTGTTAAACATTTGAGAAAATGTACAGAAGCAAAGAATTCTAAAGAGGTGTTCAAGTGGAAGGATAAAAACATTCATATAGTAATTCAAAGTATCACGGAGACTGCTGTGCTGGTTTCATGTCTGTTATGATCCTGTTGACTGAAAATGGCAGGCTGTTACGCGATCAAAGGCTACTTGATTTTATTCTATTTATTTTAGATGATCTCGTTATCCCGGTAAGAAACTTCTCTCCCTGTGTGGAAGTTGGTCTGTCTGATGAAGAGAAGTGTTTGTGATATCAATCACTACTGATCTAATTCTCTCAGGCCTATGCATCTCTGTATACACCCCCACCTCTAGACTCCCCAAGGAAATCACCGGCGCTATTCACGTAACTGAGTCAAGAATGTTTGGAAATAAGGTTTCCGACATCGCGCTTTCCGCTATATAACGTAAACTTATTTCCAAAGAGATTAGAGTATCCACTTCACAGAATTTATCCAGGTTATTTCGTTAGTAAAACAGAATGGTTCGCAGTATGAAACCGTTTTTTATTTCATTGTAAAATCACGTAAACACCAAATCTAAGTATATGACGATTTACTGAGCTATATTTATTCTCTGCTTTTCTTTAATGTCATCATTAAACATGTGTTACAATATTTATATTAATGATGAACAGATGAATAGAAATGACCAGACAGAAATAATTAAATAACTGGTCCACATGCATAATGAATATACGACACATTCAGCGAATCATCTAGCAATTAGAAGAGTACGATTTTGGAAAATCGGGAAGTTCCGGTTATTTGTTTTATTTTTCCTCTCATCTCTTTCAATTTTGTATTAATTCCATCGTTTCTGACCCTGTCGTAGGACTTATTCCTCTCTTTATCCCCTTCTGCTCCTTCGTGTTTTCTCTACAGTTTTTCATTTCTGTTGATTTTTTAAATGCTATATTAATATTCTCCCTGAGTCCATCTCCTTGGATGAATGGTCAATATAGTGGCTTTCGGTGTGGAGGGTTCGATTTCCGGCTGGATCAGATATTTAATCTTAAATAGCTCACTCCCTCAGCTTAGGAACTGGGTATTTGGTGCTGACCCTAACATTCCTGCAACTCTTACACAACACACAACACTATCTTTTTACAATTTGCTTTCGGTCGCACCGACACACATAGGTCGTATGACAACGATATGATAGGAAAGGGCTGGGAGGGGGAAGGAAGTGACCTTTCCTTCATTAAGGAACAGCCTCAGCATTTGCCTGGTATGAAAGTGGGAAACAACGAGCTCGAACACACTATCTCCAGAATGCAAGGTGATAGCTACATGACCCAAACCGCGTGGTCACAAGCTCGGTAAACACATCATCCTTCACCACAATAATATGCAGTTTTCCATCACAGCAGTTGCCATCACCATCATTGGAGGGTCTGGCATACAAGGGCTGCACCAGGCTAGCAAGAGCCACACGAAATTATTATTATTATTATTATTATTATTATTATTATTATTAGGCCTATTATTAGGCCTATTATTATTATTATTATTATTATTATTATTATTATTATTATTATTATTATTATTATTATTATTATTATTATTATTATTATTATTATTATTAACAATTATGTCTCCTCATTGAGAATATTGGGTCCTTAGCTAAACAGTGAATGTGGAGGACTTTGGTTCAGAGGGGCCCTGGGTTCGATTACAAACTGGGTCGGAGATTCTGAGTCTGGTTAATTGCTCTGACTTGGGGGCTGGGTGTTTGTCCCAATAAACTCCTCCCTACATACACACAACTGTCCACACTACTAAGACAAAAACAAGCAGTAGAGAATGTATCACTCTATTGTCGTTAGGAAGGGCGTGCGGCCGTACAACAAGGCCAAATCCTCATATTGGGTGGGAAAAGCGAAGGAGAAGAAGATTACTGATGCTTTGAGATGAGACACACTCACACCATCGTAAAAATTTCCGTAGAAGTCGTACAAGTGATTCGAATTCCTTTACAAACTACTAACTTAACTAACCGCATGTAACTACAGCTCTGAAGGGCCCTGGCCTACCAAGCGACCGCTGCTCAGCCCGAAGGCCTATAGGTTACGAAGTGTCATGTGGTCAGCACGCCGAATCATCTCGGCCGTTATTCTTGCATTTCTAGACCAGGCCCGCTATCTCACCGTCAGATAGCTTACCAACGGACCTCGAACCAGCCCTCAGAATCAGGTAAAAATCCAGGATCTGGCCAGGAATGGAACACATTGCCTCCGGTTAAGAGGCAAGCACGCTGTCCCCTACACCACGGGGCCGGCTATACAACCTACAGTATTCCTAAATTAATATATTCAGGAGAAATTCAATGACTACTACCCTTTTGACTTGTTTTCCTTCAAAGCATTTGCTTTGTTGAAGTTGGTTACTGTGCTAATCATGCATCAGTATAGTAATAGGAAGCTTAATGAACAACTGACTGAGTTTGAAAGCACCCGCATTGTTAGGCTGAAGTAAGCAAGGCAGTCATATCTAATTGACTACCACGTTCACCTCTCTGATGAAGTTGTGAGGGTGATACGAACACTGCACATATGAGGGTACCTTAACAGATCGCTGATCGTGACAAACGTCTGAACAGCTCCTCCCCATCTACTACCAGTCAGAGATCTGAAGTGGTCTCTTTTCGTCATCTAATTTATCACTTATCAATTCGGCTAGTCGAAGAAGGTGGGCTATTCTCGAGCTATCCTATACAGTATGTTAAGGAGATAAGTTGAAATATGTTTCCTGCCTGTTATTGGCAGGGCCCTGGATATGCAGGGTGTTCGGAAACACCGTGAACCGAGTGTATAAGCGTTAAGGGGTTGGTAAATAATTTGAAAGAAATAATTCGATATCTCACACCGTTCTTATTTTACAAGCTGCTGAATTTAGCTAACCTATTCACTTCGCGGGTGAATTAAAATGGGCTTTGCGAGGCAGTTTTGTTAAATCTGCACGTGGCTTAAGAACGGCTTCAGAGCCATGTCGAGAAATCAGCACCAAACACAAATACCGTTGGGCACGAACCTACTACGCTGGCGTAGCAAGGGGAGAGGTGATACTCCCGCGTGGCGCGTCCCAGGTGGCGGATAGGGGACTCCTTACCGGATTGCCGTTGGACTTGAGGGAAATAAAATACCTCTCGCGGACCAAGGACATAACTCCCTGTGGGTGGAGGACGCGGACGAAGAACACATCCACGGTATCCCCTGCCTGTCGTAAGAGGCGACTACAAGGGGCGACCAAGGGATGATAGTATTAGAACTTTAAAACTACTTGTTGTGATAAGTACCACCACGCGAGGAACACCATGGGTGGCTTTTACTTGCGCGTAGTGCCACTATGTTAGGTACAAAATAGGTTTGTGATTAGTAGCAATAGAGTGCGTTGCCGGCTTTTACAGTGCCTGTGATTAGTACCACTTTAGGAGCGACACCGTGGTTCTGGCTTGCCTATGATTAGTACCCACTGTATGAGGAACACCACGGGATAGCACGAGTTCCTGTGGTTAGTACACTTATGTAATGAACACCATAAGTTTGCGTTGCCTGTAAATGGCGCTGCATTGTGCGAAACACCATGGGTCTGTGTTACATGTGCGCATTACAGTACCATACTGTCTGGAATACTGCGAGTCTACGGTACTTTTGATTAGTACCGCAACATGACAAATACCATGGTTCTACTTTCCTAGCGAGAAGTACCATTATGAGGGGGCGATGACTTGGATTTTTGACCCTTTTAGACTACAAGTAACAACGATTCAGTATTGTGCTATAGAAGCAGTCTCTTGGTCAGTAATACTATTGTTTTACGTCAGTTTCTCGAATGTGAGGCATTGCGGGTCGGGTCCACTGATTGTTTTAAATTCATATCCATCCGTTCATTCTTCGTCCTCACGTTTTGAATTCTGGTCAGTGGAGGATTTTGGACTTTTAATTTGTCATTACATTGCGTCTCATTTCGTACCATTAGGGGCCGATGACCTAGATTTTAGGCTCCTTCAAACAACAAGCATCATCAACACCGTTGGTTTTAGCCAGTGTCACCGTAACGTACTTGCTTTGGCGTGATCCTGTCAGCTCAGAGGTATGTATTCGAGTCCTTTCCCTGGCAAAGTGTTATTCTTCGATTGGTGCTCTCATGCTGGTCTTAAGCCACGCACAGATTTAACAACATCGCCTCGCAAAGCCCATTTCAGTTCGTCCGGGAAGTGATGTGATCAGATTGACTAACTTCGGCAGGTAATTTAAAATGACAACGATGAGAGATATCGAACCATTTCCTTCAAAGCATTTATCAGTTTTCGCCTCTTTGGTGTAGATGTTAATTTGATTAGCTGCCACACCCGGAAGCCCAGGTTCGATTGCCGGCTCTGCCACGAAATTTGAAAAGTGGTACGACGGCTGGAACGGGGTCCACTCAGCCTCAGGAGGTCAACTGAGTAGAGGTGGGTTCGATTCCCACCTCAGCCATCCTGGAAGTGGTTCTCCTTGGTTTCACCACTTCTTCTCCATGCAAATGCCGGGATGGTACCTAACTTAAGGCCACGGCCGCTTCCTTCCCTCTTCCTTCCCATCCCCTCGCAAAGCAACTGTACAGTATAGCAGGTGAGGCCGCCTGGGCGAGGCACTGGTTATTCTACCTAACTGTATCCCCCGACCCAGAGTCTGAAGCTCCAGGACACTGCTCTTGAGGCGGTAGAGGTGGGATCCCTCGCTGAGTCCGAGGGAAAAATTGATCTCTTGAGGCGGTAGAGGTGGGATCCCTCGCTGAGTCCGAGGGAAAAATTGATCCTGGAGGGTAAATAGATTTAAAAAAGAAGAAGAAGAAGAAGGCGTATTTATCAGTCTGATCAACCCTCTAACTCTCATATACCCGGTTTATGTTGTTTCCGACCATTCTGTATATGGCGTGGAAATAACTTAATATCATATTAAAAACATTAAAGTTTAAAATATGATGTTTGTAGCACAGGTAACATTTAATGATGAACGACTTAGGGTTCTTCTGATATAAATAAAAAAAATCTATTGTGAAAACGTCCGCTTCTGAAGCTACAATGCTGTGATGTACTTAGAGTAAACTGTTTCTTGCTCTTTACGAATGTATACGTCCTGAAGTCGTAGTGAAGTGATAAGTACACCAGCAATGTAGTGATATACATAGATTTGCTTCTTACATATTACGCATGCGTACTGCCTGAAGCATAGTACGGCGGGTGGAATAAGCCGAGAGGCAAACGAAGCTACTACCTACCTCACAAACATCACACTCTACTTCAAGCTCCTCCCTGGGACAAATAACTTGCTAAATAAAAAGAAAAAACACATCTTTTACGAACTACGAACATTCATCCCTACCTTCCGTATGGTTGTTTGTACTTATCTCACGAAAACCTGTATATCCCATCATTGACAAGACATTTTGCAATTGAGTCATGGTCATGGTTCTTATAGTGAGTCGCATTTAATCTAAACACCCGTGACTATAGCTAAAATATGGAACAGAACTGAGAATCTACGCAGAGTCTGTTGAACTAAGCGATGTACCTGATTATGTAATGTTTTAGGAAGCCTCGTTTAGTTCCATTTCTCTTATCATTAAATAATTTAAAACTGAGTCTAATTATCGTCGTCTTCGTCTCCGTTTGCTCTGAGTGTTCGTTTGGTCTCCCTCGGTTTCTCTTACCAACTATGGTCGAGCCCAACATTCTCCTAGGTAACCTATCCTCTTCCACTTGCCTCATGTGACCGTACTTCTGAAGTCAGTACTTACCTACAGCTTCATCCATCGAGTTCCTTCCTAATTAAACTTTTATCTCCTAATTCCGAGTACATTTCAGCCATTGTTTCCATCCAATTTGTCAATTAGTACCAACATATGAATAATATATTCTGAGTTACACAACTGTCTCTCGCGTACAGCAATTAAGGTGATTTGAAGACAATATTTCTGTAATAAAACAATGCTTGTCTACACTTAACACTAATATCATAATGATGCATTTTCACTGTTTTCAGAAACGTCGAGGTGTTGGAATTTTGCCCCGCAGGAGTTCTTTTCCGTGCCAGTAAATATTCCGACACGAGGCCTTCAAATACCACCGGACTGAGCCAGGATAGAACTTGCCAAACTGGAGTTGGAAGGCCAATGCCTCAACCGTCTGAGCCACTCAGCCGAGCACCAGTAGTATCCTTGGAAGGACAACGTGTTGTTGAGACTCCTTGTCAAGCTATATCTTCAAACTCGTTAAGCAATTGTGCGGCCTGCTGAGAAGCCAGCATACGCAACCTAGTAAAAGAGGACTTACGTGCAAGACGTTATCAGAGCTCCATACGAATTACATCTCACCAGGTACTGTGTGTGTGGTGTATCAACAAGGTGCAAAGTCGTCCTTCTAAAGGACTGTATAAAAGACCACATATTACGTTGTAATGTTTGGCTGTAAGTATTACGTGCTCAAAATATGTTTGTATTCGGCCATGCCAGGAACTACTGCTTGTTTAAGTCCGGTGCTCGGTTACCAGGTACAGTAGTGCGTTAACTCTCTAACTGCTCAGGTAGTCAGACGGTTAGTCTTCCTTGGCGGTAGTTCGAACCCCATTGTCGGCAGCCCTGAAGATGGTTTTCCGAGGTTTCCCATTTTCACACCAGGCAAATGCTGGGGATGTACCTTAATTAAGGCCATGGCCGCTTCCTTCCCATTCCTAGGCCTTTCCTATCCCATCGTCGCCATAAGACCTATCTGTCTCGGTGCGACGTAAAGCAAGTAGCAAAAAATCCTTGGCGATACAGTGATTCGTTTTTGATGCTAGTTCCTGAACGATCAGCACACATTCTATTCTGAATTTGTCCTTCTGTTTCTGCATTTGTATTAGTCAAAAATAATCATTTATATTAAATGCTTTCCTGTCGTAAATGCGAAAGTCATTTGATGTCTGTACTCGGTCCACTGACATGTTCCAGTGCCAGCCCTGCTGTCATCTACCAACAAACACTAACACCGCTTCACACAATCAACTATCAATCAGTCAGTCACTAATCAGTCACCACTGATCTGCATTTCGGGCTGTCGACAAGGTGATAGATTCCCTGCTAATTGCTTACGCCTACGTAATCATTTCTTAAAATAATTACTTCAAAGAATTTGGAAATGTATCGATCGTATCTTTTGGTAAATTACTCCAGTTCCTAATTCTTTTTCGTAAAAATGAATATTTACCCAACTTTGTCCTCTTGAATTCCAACTTTATCTCCATTCAAGAGTATTCGTCTACTAATGACATTCCATGCCATCACTCCATTGCCAGCTCAAAACATATTGCTTGTTCGAGCAGTTCATCGCTTTACTCCCAAGTCTTCCCACCCCAAAACTTGTAACGTTTTCATAACACTACTCTTTTCGTCGGAAATCAATCAATCAATCAATCAATCAATCAATCAATCAATCAATCAATCAATCAATCAATCAATCAATCAATCAATCAATCAATCAATCAATCAATCAATCAATCAATCAATCAATCAATCAATCAATCAATCAATCAATCAATCAATCAATCAATCAATCAATCAATCAATCAATCAATCAATCAATCAATCAATCAATCAATCAATCAATCAATCAATCAATCAATCAATCAATCAATCAATCAATCACCACTGGTCTGCATTTAGGCCTATCGCGCATGCGGCAATGATGTACCTTGGTGTAAATTTTAGTTCTGTTCAGTGGAGGCGTGTAGATTTGTACAACGAACAAACCAGCTTACCTCTGATTTTATAGACATAGATTGTGGTTTCTGGAGCGAAACTGGTTAACTTCTTTGTAACTGACTGAGATAAATAAATAAATAAATAAATAAATAAATAAATAAATAAATAAATAAATAAATAAATAAAGTTTTCCTTTCTATTGTAATATTTACATTTCACTTTATTCCTACTCTTGACGAACTTGACTGGAAATATTGTGAAAACATGGAATATATTCAGTGCAATTTGCAAATGATATATAGCTGCTTTCTAGTTAATATATGTAGCGATGAATAATGCAGATAACCAATGCTGTTATTGCACTGTGTTTAAAATCCACTGACAAAGGTCGTTCTTTAAAATGATGTTCTCTTGTAATTGCTCATATTTCATTTTATTCGTTATCTTCGGTTAAAAGGGCGGTTTTATCAAGGTAATATATAGCCAGAAGACTTGCTATTGTTTACTGTAATAATCACTGTTGAAGAAGTACTCCCTCTCATTGCGTGTTAGCGATATAAAAGCAATGCCTCTTATCAGCTGGCTGTGCCCCTGTGGTTTAGCACCTCATTCAGCAGTCCTTAACATGAGATCTCGGGGCTATAGGAGACTGACTCTCTTTCCACTGTACATTGGGTAAAAGATCCACATCTGGCTTTTGTACAATTCAATTGCCAGTGTAACTAACCACGCATAGTGGAAATTGAGTATTTAAAAGAATCCCCGCTGTGTTTTCATATTGTGTGAGGCGTGAATGTCACTCATCGAGACACGATCAAATCACATCATTCTTGTCCAACCTCACTTCACAAAATCGACTATCTCAACTGGTATCAAACCCGCGAACTTGGGATCATGAGTCGAATACACTCACCGAGGCAGTTGTATTGAAGTAAAATACGGGCAGTAACTGGTGCAGAAAGAGAGAGGATGGAAGCTTTCTAACTGTACCATTACAGAAGATGGGATAGGTAGATCGGATCACAAATGAGGAAATACTGCAAGAAGTTGATGATAGGGGAGCGATTTGGTGAAATTTGAACAGATGAGCTCGTTTGATCGGATATTCAGACAGTCCTCGACTTGCGTAAATAGATTGCTGCAGGGATCTTTGCACAATTCAAAATTTACAAGTCAATTTTTTTACCATAACCTAATATTAGTCGCAAACACACATGAAAAAACTGGAAAAAAGAAAAAATTAATGATACTACCACAATGCAAAATCTCAATTAGATATTATGCTTTATAAAAATCAAACAGAACCTATATTCTTACAACACCGCCGGTACCCCAGGCACAGCGTATCCCAGCGTTTTTCGCACAGTTTACGTCAAGAGCAGCGTTGCCAAATTAGCATGTAGTTTATGCCTCATTCACTACATGGCTCTCAGGGCAGAAATCAGAAATTTCACACCACTTCTTACTTCAGATATAATAAGTAGGATACCGCTCGTAAATTTTAATTGTATCGGAAATGATGATGATGATGATGATGATGATGATGATGATGATGCTTGTTGTTCAAAGGGGCTCATCGGGTCCTAATATCGGAAATGATGTGTGTTCAATTTACGCTCCTCGGGGACTGTCTATATCTTGAAACACCGGTAACCTGTTTAGTTGGTTTTTGAGGGAAGTGTAAGGATGGTGAAGGGAGTTCAAGATACGAATATGACAAAAAGATTAAAGTTGATGTAGCGTGAAATAGCAACGTAGAGGTGAAGAGGTTACTGCAGGGTAAGGTGGCATGGAGCGCTATGTTGAAAACAAATTTGAGGACTGAAATAAAATAGCGTATGGCTTTTAGTGCCTGTAGTATCCGAAGAAATGTTCGGCTCGCCAGGTGCAGGTCATTTTTTTCTATTTAACATCCATAGGCGACCTGCGCGTCGTGATGAGAATGAAATGATGATGAAGACGACACATACACCCAGCCCCCGTGCCAGCGGAATCAACCAATGATGGTTAAAATTCCCGACCCTCCCTGGAATCGAACCGGGGACCGCTGTGACCGAAGGCTAGCACGCTATTTACCCATAGAGCCGGACATTTGAGGACTGATGATCTAGGTGACGATGTCGACGACGACACCAACAGGTACCGAGAGAGTTGGCCGTGCTGTTAAGGGCGCGCAATTTGTGAGCTTGTATTCAGGAGATAGTGGGTTCCAATCCCACTGTCGGCAGCCCTGAATATGGTTTTCCGTGATTTCCAATTTTGACACCAGGCAAATGCTGGGCTGTACCTTACTTAAGGCCACGACCGCTTCTTCTCACTCCTAGAACTTTCCTATCTCAACGTCGTCATAAGACCTATCTGTGTCGGTGCGAGGTAAAGCAAGTTGTAAAAAAGAAAAAGCAAAAAATGGCGATTTCTGATAATGGCAACGGATAGCGTAATTATTTTTGATCTTAATAGAGTATTTGCTTCTAAACGTCCTCCCTATTATATCATTTTCTCGCCATTGAACAAAGTCCCATACACGTACGAAACAGGGCTCACCAACGAACTAGAGATTGGTACCACGAAAGGCTGCAAGGTTCGTACTTAACGAATTTAATCCTAGAAGTAGTGTGACGAGAAAGACAGAGAAACTTAGCTGGGAGACGCTGGTGGCTAGAAGAGAAAAAAGAGCATGATTATGTACCATGTACAGTGCCTAAACGAATAAACCAGCTTGGACACATTTTGTTTAATAGTTGACAATAAAAGCAATACCGATCATTCACGTAAAGTAAAACGATTATTATTATTATTATTATTATTATTATTATTATTATTATTATTATTATTATTATTATTATTATTATTATTATTGAGTTGGGTATCAATTACCAGTACACGGGAGTTCTTCAGCCATACTGATGACAATATTAGGCCGCAGAGAAGACAAGACCTAATGCAGGGCAGCTCGACATTTTTGCAAAAGTACTCCATGTTGTACCACAAAGCCTCCAAAGGACATTATTCCGGCTTCTAATTTTGGCAGCTGTATTTTGAAGATTTTTTTTGAAAGATAATGGTGGTACCTAAATATCTAGTTTGTTCATTATATCTCTGCACTGAATCTTGAAACTTTACATGTACTGCACTATCAACAATCCTGTTGTTCAAGTTCAAACATGATACCTCAGTTTGTGTTGTACTTGGCTGGATCTTCCATTTTCGGAAATATCTTTCAAGCCTTGCTAAGTCATCACTGAGTGCATTCTCCAAAACGCCGATGTCCTTGTATCATATAGCCAGAGCTATATCGTCAACATAACAGTACTTTCTGACTGTGTTTTCTGGCAGGGCTTAGAGATACAGAGTGAAGAGAAGGGGAGCCAGCACTCAACCTTGTGGAAGCCCGCTGTTCAGATTCATTTGTTTACTCATTCTTTTTCCAAAAAAACAACTTAGGAAAGTTTGTTACTGGACATGTTACTAATAAGATGATTGGTAGTTGTGCACGATATTGCTAGTGACAGTTTGTAGAATAGCCCCTCTCTCCACACTGTATCATAAGCGGCAGAGAGATTGAAAAGCACAACAGAAATTTTCAGCTGGTGTTGAAAACCAGATTCGATGCATGATGTAAGAGCAAGGTTGCAAGATAACTGATACCTAGCTCATTCCACGAGACTAATCGGTGGACTTATTAGACCTACGCCCACTGACTGACTTCCTGTCCTTAGCAATATCATGCCAACTGACCTACGCAGGGAAGTTGCCCTGATCCGAGAGTATAAGCTTCATAGTGACATCTCTGGTCTGAATAGGAATCGAATAAAATCTAGACATCCGCCAATCACCTATGCTAGGACTCTTACAGAAAACCATTTTGAGTCGAATGTCCAATGGAGAAATGAATGGACTACCATCTTCAACCTTGAAGATTGGAGTGATTTAATTACAGACAGGCCTTCACCTGGTTCTGACCTGAAAAGAACAACATAGACTGCCCTCAATTGGATTCGGACTAACTACGGAATCTGTGCTAAATCACTCTTGAAATGGGGTAAACTTCTTTCTCCGCAATGTGAATATAATGCTCGCTGACGTCTGTCACTATGAATCCATATCCATATTGTATTTGAATGTGATAGAAGATCATATCAGCGAAATTGGTAGGATTTCCTGTTGGCAATACCCACAGCCATAGAATGAATAGGCAAATAATACTTTAAAAATGTGTAAATATTAATGTATACGTGTGTATATATTTATGATAAATAAATAAATAAATAAATAAATAAATAAATAAATAAATAAATAAATAAATAAATAAATAAAATAAATAAATAAATAAATAAATTCATTAATAAATTAATATTATTATATGTTATTGTATTGTTTAATAATTTTGTAGTATTTTAATCACTTTATGAACTAGCGACTAAATGTAAGAAAGGGTTAAGAGCAATAACTTCACCACCAATAAAGACGATACCGGTATCTATCTATCTATCTATCTATCTATCTATCTATCTATCTATCTATCTATCTATCTATCTATCTATCTATCTATCTATCTATCTATCTATTTATCTATCTATTTTCGTTTATAAATTGTAGAAATGGATTAAACAATTATTAAAATATTATTATTATGCTGTACATTTAATACCGTTTTGGCTTTTGATCCAGAGGTGTTCCGGGTTCGATTCCCCACCAGGTCGGGGATTTTAACCTTAATTGGTTAATTCTTCTATCTCGGGGCTAGATGTAAGTTCCCTCTTCATCATAAATTGGTAGGGCCTCACCTTCACAGACAGCAGGTTCCCTATAGGCCGTCTACTAGAAAAAGAGGCCTGTCCGGAGGCCATATGCCATTATTATACCGTATTATAGGGCCTCATACATGCCTCAGATTACCTGTTATTCTGTGCTTCATTTAAAAAGACTAATCTGAGAGCTAACTTCTGCACCAAATGTAGAAAATAAATTATTTCCATATCCAATGATGATTGGCTGGCATAAATTGAGAAATTGTACAATTTTTCAGATAGTCCTATTTTACTGCCTGCGAAGGTCTTCCTCCTAGCATAATCATTCATGATGCCCACAAAGTCAGGGCTAGATGTCTCTTAAAAGGCGGTAGATTAGCTTGGATTTTACAATCATATTGATGAACTGAAAGCAAAAATTGTATATTATTAATTATTCAGGTCATCGGTTATTTTCAGCTAGGTATAATTTACTACACTCTTTGCAACCTACCAGGATGGAGGAATTCATTAAGAAAATTCCAGAAAGGTCATCAGTTACATTACGTAAAATGTATTTCCTCACAACCTCAGCATCACCAAAAAGTATTCAATTTTTCACCTGTTTTTCACACTAGCACATATTTGTCAATTGTACTACTGTTACTTTGAACATCATAACAACAATTACCGGTTTCAGATCTGGAATAAATTTTCGGCGCCTCTTTACAAACCCCAAGTTTCACTTCTTTCATAATATTTCCATCATTGACATCTCTAATACGTTCAAGATTTAAAAACAAAACCTAGTCTTTCAAATTTTCTGTCCTTTTCTACATTGTCAACTATTAACTTTTAATTGAAGTTAAAATATGAAGCAGTATATTGTGCTAGTGCCTATCTTGACTGGCACTTAAAGATTACATTGTGATTCCAATCATAAAAATATTGTAGGCCTATTAAAATCACTATGAAATCAATTATTTAAATTATCTGAAAAAATCTTCACCAACCCTGGTTCTTACTATGTTACGCCACTTAATGTGCAGTAATTATCCTTGAGGATGACTCCTGAGCACATGCAGCAGTGTTTCGTACACTGGGTTGACCCCATGGAGCATCCAGGAATAGAACACCCTGGTAGAACAAGTATGACTGGACAGAAGGTTCCACAAGGGGAGCCATACACAAGGAAGTATTCAAAATATTCTGGAATTACTTTAGATCTGATTGTCGACAAATCCTTTTATGTTTATCAGAAATAAATTTTAAACAGAGTATAATATCAGTTAGTCCACGAAGTCATAGATTAAGATGGTGTTGTCTACTTTGTGTTCAGACTATCGTCCATGAGAGAGGAGGAAATAACCTCATTTCCTTGTATGAGCGCAATTTTCTCTTACCTCTTGGCAAGTGTTTGAAGAGAAGACAGTGAAGAAAGAAGTTAAAAACATGAGTGAGAGAGGTAGAGAGCAAGATAAAGGGACAAGAAAAAAAATTGAAATGAGATTTGTGACTTTTCGCTTCAAGAAATTTTCAATTACACTTAACACAATAGTTCAAAGGGAGGCTGCAAGACTCGTCTCGCGACTCACATATTACAGCAAACCACCAGCAAGTGAAAAGCAATTTAGGGTGGAGCAGGAGGGGGAGGAAGGGGAGGGTAGCATCCCTTGGGGTACGACTGTGAAGCCTGCTGGTAAATTCGCGTAATGCTCCAGTCTTCCGCCTGGCGCACACACCAGATAAACTGTCACCTCCAGGAGCCTTGTCCTTTTGCAGCCTTTGTGTGGGTGTGTTTTCTTCAGAGGGAGGGGAGACCATCGCCTTCTGTGTGTGCCAGTTTAATTATATTATGAAACTACCCCCTGTTCCGCCACTGTGGCTTCACAGGCCTCTTGTGTTTCCTTCCTAATATCTAGAATTTCATTATACTTAAACAGAACAGCTACCCCAGCGGCTACCACAGATTGTGACATCCAGTTTGAAGGCCTCAGGGCGTAGTCGCGGTCTTACCAACATCTCCAATTCAGGACATATGGTGGAAGGAGTTACAACAGGACATTCCTTGATCCACAACGAATACTACTTTGGTTCCAATGGTTTAATAAGGGCGATAAATTATTTCCTTTTAGGCCACACACTCCGAGTGGAGAGGACATTTGCTCCCCAGTCAGAATTATATGAACTGTCCTTAACCGGCCAGTAAGCGTACTTAGGTACCCATGCTCAGGTTTACAGGAACAAGACGAACAAAGAGAAGAATACGAATAAGAACAAGAACTAGGAGAAAAACACGTATAAAGAGAATAACAAGGAAAAGGGAGATGAATAATAAAATTAATAATAATAATAATAATAATAATAATAATAATAATAATAATAATAATAATAATAATAATAATAATACTTCAGGTGCCATATGGAGACATTTTGATTGAACGCCATTAAGGCTTCCTCCACGTCAGTTTCGACTACACGTTATATCTTGCTGGATGGCAAAGAAGCAAAAAAAACCTTTTGGGCTATCTATGGCGGAATTTTATTTAATTTTATCAGGTCAACACCAAATGTGCCAAGAAAGATCTTTTACGTACGACGACGTACGACATGGAGTGTAAAATGAATGAGGAGAAGGCCAAGAACGTGTCTGAAGGGACCAAGAACAAGAAAATGAATGAGGAGAGGAACAAAATCAATCAATCAATCAATCAATCAATCAATCAATCAATCAATCAATCAATCAATCAATCAATCAATCAATCAATCAATCAATCAATCAATCAATCAATCAATCAATCAATCAATCAATCAATCAATCAATCAATCAATCAATCAATCAATCAATCAATCAATCAATCAATCAATCAATCAATCAATCAATCAATCAATCACCACTTGTCTGCATTTAGGCCTATCGTGCATGCAGCAGATTCCCTATTGATTGTTTTCCTAGTATTTTCTTACATCAAAGAATTTCGTCGCTGCGCGAACAAAACCTCGCATCTGACAATGCTCTTCCTATCCATTATTTTCCTTAAGACTGGTCGCTCCTCCCAACCACATATGGCTATGCAGCCCATCGGAACAATTTTTGTTGTATTCATTTTCCTATGTTTATGTGTAAAGGAAAATGAATCTTACCGACCGTAACCATGCTGTAGTAATGTATATTTGCATGACGTATTTACGCACTACTGCAGTATAATATATAAGGTTCTTTTTCCTTTACACATTTTCATAGTAAAATGAACACAACAGAAATTGTTCTGATGGACTGTATATCCATATGTGGCTGGGAGGCGTGACCAGGCATAAGGAAAATAATGGATACGAAGAACATTGTGCGATATGATTTGGAAATTTATCGAACAGAAGAATGGAAAGACAAGTTGAAGTTAAGTTGGAGAAGGTCAGTTTGGCTTGAGAAGAAATGTAAGAACACATGGAGTAATGCTGACTTTCCGTTTAAACTTAGAGGATAAAGAAGGACCAGCCCAGGTACATGGTATTCACAGATCTAGAAAGGGCATTCGATAATGTTGATTGAACCAGGGTCTTTGAGATTTTGAAGGTGATCGGTATGTAAAACCGAGAAATAAGGGTTATCTACAATCTGTCCAAAATCAGTCTGCAGTGATAAGAATCGAGGGCTATGAAAAAGAACAACAATCCAGAAAGGAGTGAGACAAGGCTGCAGTTTGTCCCCTATCCTTTTCATTTTGAAAGAACAGGCGGTAAAGTAAATCAAAGAGGAATTTGGAGAGAGCATCACAATTCAAGAAGAGGAAATCAAAACTCTGAGATTTTCCTCTGATACTGTTATTTTATCTGAGTCTGCAGAAGAAATGGAGAAACTGCTGAATGGTATGGACGCAGTCTTGGAGAAGTAGTACAAGACTAAGATAAATAAATCCAAAACATAAGCAAAGTGCAGTAGAACGAAGTCATGTGATGCAGGAAATATTAGATTTGAAAATGAGGAGGTCTTAAAGGTAGACGAATACTTTTTACTTGGGTGGTAGAATAACTAACCATGGCAGAATTAAGAAGGACATAAAATGCAGACTAGCACAAGCAAGGAAGGCCCTTCTTAAGAAAATAAATGTTCTCATCTCGAACATTGATGGAGAAATTAGAAAGATATTTTTGAAGAGTTTCGTCTGGAGCGTGGCACTGTATGGAATTGAAACACGGACGATAACTAGCTCAGAAAGAAAGAGAATAGAAGCTTTCGAAATGTATGATTGCTGAATGTGAGATGGGTAGGTCATATCACAAATGTAGACATACTGAATACAACGATTTGACTAGGAGGACGGATAGAATGATAGGACACATCTTCTTAAGACACCCACGACTTCACATTTCATTTTTGAGTGAAATGTGGGTGATAAGAACGGTAGGCGTAGACCAAGACATGAGTATGTCAGACAGGTTAGTGTAGATGTAGGATGTAGTAGAAATGAAAAGGTTATTTCGAGATAGTGTTGCAAGGAGAGCTGTATCAAACCAGTCAATATACTGTTGACAGAAACAACAACAACAACAACAACAACACAGAAAATCCTCCTTGGTAAACTGTTTCAATCTCCAATTCCTCTTCCTACAGACGAATGTTTATCCCATTTTTTCCTTTTGAATTCCAAATTTATCTTCATACATTAACTACTTCTAAAAATTCCATTCAAGCATGTTCATCTACTAATGTCGTTCCATGCGATCACTCAACTGACAGCTTGAAACATACCACTTAGTCGAGCAGCTCGTCTCCTTACTCCCAAGTCTTCCCAACCCAAAAGTTACAAGACTTTCTTAACACTACTCTTTTCTTGGAAATCACCCGGCATAAATTTTACTGATTTTCTTTGGATTTTTCCAGTTCTCATATCAGTTAATCCGGTGACGAACCATATTCTAATTGCTGTTTTTTTTTTTTTTGCTAGTGGTTAAACGTCGCGCTAACACATTGAAGAATTTCGGTAACGCAAGGATGTGAAAGAGCCAGTATGGGGATGGAAGCGACCGTGGACTTAATCAAGGAATAGTCCTAGAATTTGCTGGTGTGAAAATGGGAAACCACGAGGAACCATCTTATGGGTTGCCGACAGTGGGATTCGAACCCAGCATCTCCCGAATGAAAAATTGGTGTTTTATCAGTGACTTATACGCTCGCTCCTTTAAATATTTACTAAATACCCTTAGAACCATGTGAAGAGATCTGCAACCTTTATTTGATGTAATTACACCAATGAAGGTATTTCCTGAAACTCACATTAGCAGGTTTTGTTTCAAAGTGTTCAATAAACACATCCAGAAACTACATTCAATAAATTACCAAAATTGAATCACAATGATTCCAATGTTAGTTACTTGACGGATTATCCATGTCAATGAAGACAAAATGACATTCAGAAAGCAAGAAAACAAAATATCCACGTTGGAAGTTCCCTGAAAACTTCACACATCCTCCCACCTTAAATTTATTGTGGGTCACAGGTTTTTCCTCTCTGGCACTTCACCAAGCGTCTCTCTCTCTTGTTTTATAACCAGACACTTTTCTGTTCAATTACCCTAGTTTCATCAACAACACAATATTCCTGAGAAGTGATCTATCCACATTTTTTCTCATTCTTTGAACAAAGACAGTTCCTTATATATATCTCAAAATCCAAGCTATTAGCCATGCAGTCTTGACACGACTTGAAAATCCTTTGTAGTATCAATAATGCTCATGCTCATTTTGGATTAGGAGGAAAGTAGTTTTCTAAATTCTATTTGAGCACAGCTTCTTCGTCATCAATAGGACAGTTTGGCTTTGAACACGACCAAGCTTCTATAGCTTCTCTCATCCAAACAGGACCTTCCCACCATTTTTCTGCGGCAAGTTGCTTCGCACCACAGCCTCTCCTAGGCTTTTCTTCTCCTGCTATATGACTCCATGTTGCAGGAAGACAAAGTGTTCGTTTTTCCTGTATCCTTTTTTTTTTTTTACAAAGACAGACCACTTTTCTTCTCTTAACATCCAGGCAACTTCTGTCATAGAGTCACTCCAAAAGTACTTTTTATACGATTGCAAAAAAGTCCTTCTACGTTAGAATTTGCCAATAGTGCTCTTATTAACGCAGCGATAATTTCCACGCGTGGTATGGTGCTGCTTTTCAGAGGAGCTACGAGTGATCTGGCTGCAGGAAACTTAACACATCACCCTCTGTTCAATTCTATTCTAAGGTATAATACCTTTGAGCTTGCATTGCAGAAAGTGTGGTTAGTAGAGTTCCTCAAGTTTTCAGTAGTTGCACCAAATCATCTTTATTTTTATTTCGACCAAGATATGGAGTCCCATCGAACCAACTTAAACATCCTTCCTTGAGTTCGTTAGTGACCTCGGTATCCCAGTTGTTGCCAATCGCCAATTTCTTTGTAACAATATATTGAGACATACCATCACAGGAGAGGTAGTACCAACAGGGTCGAAAAGCCTTTATGCTATTGAGCATATTGCCCAATTCGTGACAAACTTCACGTTGACCATTTTGATTCACGACAAATTAATCTGCAGGGTATCACTTTCTATGTCCCATGCAACTCCTGGAACAGGAGAAAGATCTCAATTTTTCCACTCAATGGTATCTCCTACCCTCTTAATTCAAACCCTCATTTGGCCATAAGTTCGGTGTTTCTGAAACAAACTATTGTAGCTCATCCTCAAAGTATTTTCCTGTTACAAAATTATCTACATAGAAATATCTCATGAGTAGTAGCACCCCATCATAATCTACGCTCTATTAATATGGCTCTCAATGACGTGAACCCGAAACACTACCCAGGTTAACGAAACATCCTTATCAAATTTCAGCTTTTATCCCATTACAAAAATAGGAATTCATGTTCAAGCTTATCTGAAGGAATGCCTTTTGTATATCTGTTTTTATTCAAAACCTCTTCTCCCTAAACCTCAGCAAGTTATGTGGGATCAACTCCTTCAGGTTAGGTAGGACCTCTATCAAGGCATTGATTTAGAGAAAAATGATTATGAGATTTAGCAGAAGCATGAAATGCAAGTCGGATCCGGGCCGTACTGTTACTCTCTTTTGCTACAGGTCTGTGTTTTAGAAAATACGCATGAAGTGTTTCTTCTGCAAGAACCTCCTCAATAATCCCTTCACTCAGACACTATTGTCGGACATCATTATGCTCCGTGACCTGTGCTTACTTGAAACTTTAGTACCTTTTCATAGCAGAATCCTTACTGTTGAGAAGAGGTAGGTGTCCTTCAACTTCATATCGTCCCTAATCATTGATTTTTACAGTTTCCAGAAAATGCTGTCTAGTCAAAAATTCTTGTTCAGACTTCGACCTCTTTTCTGCTGCCTCAGTGATTCTAATCAAATACAGCCTCCACAGATCTGAAACGTCGGCCTAGTTGATGAACAATGGTGTCATTACCATGTTAGAAATATGCAAGAATTTATGACCTGAACATGTATTAAAATATGACTTAAAAGTTTCTCGACACATTTAGGAAATGTTCAAAATCTTGCCACTGTTTAAATTAACATTATATTGAAAATATACTTTTAAAATCTAGAACGTTCAGTGATAATAAATAAGTAATAATATTAATTTTGTTATTAGACCATATGCCTTTGCTGGCAGGACGTAGTGTTTACAGTGCACTTTGTCTTCTGGTATGGGCTAGAGCAATGTTGTTACTTTCATTGATCTGTCTCAGCTTTATCCTTGGCTTTGACAAGATGAAAGTGACTGAGGTATGAGTGATGCTAGTAATGCCATTCCTTATGCAGCCAGTCCCTGCTATGAATGGTGTGAAAATGTTGCTCATAGGGTCAGTTGGTGCATGCATTTCAGTGGGCTTGGCAGACTGATATGTAATAGCAACTTCTGGCTCAGTGAGGAAAGCAACGGGAAACTACCTCACTCCTCATTTCCCTAGTACACCTCTTCAGTGATGCCTAGGCCATTTATGACAGCTGATGGCGGAGCTGTTGAGGATCCAACCAGCCTTCGGGCTGAGGACTAAACATACATACATTAGACCATATTCTGAATTGATTTAATTACTCATTCCAGATTAACTGTCGAATCTACACAGATTGAGATAAACGTCACATTTTGAAAAGCGATCAGAAATAATTACAATAGCAAATTACATATATTTTAATGTTTTCAGATAGGAACGATCTATTTTCACGCAACATTGACTTGTAACGGGAGAAAGACCTGGCAACATCGCAGGATGTTATTGGGCCCTATTTGAAACACGTCAAATTGAGGCTCACCTCTCTGTCGCTCTATATGCACCTGTCTCTTTCTAAAAGGCTTACCCTCCTAATTCACATAAATACATATTTCTAAGAAAGGTAACTATAAAAAATTACAGACAACAACTAGGAGATATGAAAAATCCGTCTTCGAGGCGGCTGAAACCAGATATGCGAAAATGGAAAAAATATAAAAAATGACAAAAACACAAAAATTCATGGGGGAAATAAGACCATAATATGAACAGTTACCAAAAACTTGACAGAAAACGTTAAAAGAACCATAATATGACTTTGTACGACCCGTTAAAATTGCGCAATTTTAAGTAACGGTAGATACATTCATTTGTGTTTTTCATGGAAATAATATAAGGAAATAAACTGTGAACATCCGCGTCCTAGTCACTGAAAATTCACAGCCTGTTTCCAGTCATTCGATCGGGTCAGGGATGGAATGAATGAAGACCCCATCTAGCGGCGAGGATAGGAAATGTGCCGGGTGCCGAAGCCTGTCGCACTCCTCTGGGGCAATGATTATTGAATGACAGATGAAATTAAATGATATTGGAGAGTGTTGCTGGAATGAAATATGACAGGGAAAACCGGAGTACCCGGAGAAATAACCTGTCCCGCCTCCGCTTTGTCCAGCACAAATTTCACCTGGAGTGACCGGTATTTGAACCAAGGAACCCAGCGGTGAGAGGCCGGCGCGCTGCTGCCTGAGCCACGGAGGGAATTTTTCTATTACAGTCAAACCAAATACAATAGAGAAAATACGCGACACTTACGGATTTAGCCTTGTTAAAATGGGAGACAATTCGACGGTGGCGCTCCTAGTGACTTGACCTAAAAGTCGCGCTAAATTCAAATATCAGTGGAAGTGCATATACGAAAATGGATAAATATATTACGTCTAGAAAGAAAGTATTATAAGCAATTCTGGATAAATGAATGAAGAATTATTTAAAAGCTTATTATTTAAAGACAGAAATTAGACATATAATTAAGATGTGAAATGGACTGCTGTGAAATGGGTTGATCTTTCATTTGTGCATTACGTTTTTTTTTTGCTTTAGCATTCCTGCCTGAACTTTTACGGTTAGATTTGTCTTTTTTTCTCATTTAAAAACATTGTATCAACACATTAAAACACTTGTCAATAAAATTATCGGCACATTCCTTACACACAAGATGCAATGAATTAACATTTAAAAGCTGGACAATTTTCCTCTTAACATGAAACCTACTAACAGAAAGAAAATCTATAAAATCCCGGCGTTAATCTGAGAAGAGGGATAAAAGAAAGAAAAGTATGAACATGTTGTCGATAGTGATGCTTTGAGGAATATTTACGTACAGTTAGAGTAAAAATGTAACATACCCTTGGCTGTATAGTAGAGGATTTTTAAAGTCGCTGGGCTGGAAATGATCTGAACAGATCTTATAATTCTCATATAAGCGTAACGTCCCTTCTTTCTTGTACACCTTATCCAAATCACTTCTGTGACATTTCAAAACCCACAGATCACACCTACAACAAAACATCGGTATTGAAGGTTAACTGCTGCACTATACAATAAAAAATGCGTATTATATTTTAAGCCAGTTTAAATATGGGTCGAGCAGGTCAGAAGATTATGAAGTACTATAAATATCTCTTTGTGACTGGAAGAATATATATGCAGACACAATAATACTTACATTTTCTTGTCACGAGGGTAGCGAAAGAAAGACCGCGCATTCTTCTCTACTTCATAGATACTGCAGCCAAACACAGCACATAGCTTTCCCCTCATGTTGAGAGTAGATATCAGGGAATGACACACGCTACTATTTAACTATGTCAACTCACTGAAAACGCATAAATAACACCAAAAACTTCGTACACAAATACACGTGCTCTTATGACAGAATCAGTAGTTCTCAGGTCTACCCGCTAGAGAGAGCTCTAATAGCTGTCCCTCGATATCTCGCTGAGTGTCGCGTATTGTCTATACTGTATTTGGTCAAACCGAGGCGGGTTTCAAGTGTAACAAGTCCTAATGCTAACTGTTCACGTCGACATGTTAGTAGTCTTCCTTCAACATCTGTTCCTTTAAGGACAAAAATTGGCTCACCAGTGCTGCCAACATCCGTCAGCGAAATTTTCTCTTCTTCAGTTCTGTCACCCAAGGTCCAGTTTCATATGAAGAAATCCATCTAAGAGGCTGATCTAAAACTATGAAGTTACAAGAAAATATTCCATCAAGGTTTACAATATTGATATTTATAAACCCGAACAAAGAATGAAACATCGGCTCCTTTCCTTTAGAATCTAAGGGCCGATGCTCTCTACAACTGATTCCCAGGAAGAGTAATAATAATAATAATAATAATAATAATAATAATAATAATAATAATAATAATAATAATAATAATAATAATGCCGGTCCTCTGGTGTAGATGCCTCTTTCCCGCAAGACTCTGGGTTCGATTCCCGGCCAGTCAGGGATTTTTACCTTACTGAGGACTGCTTCTACATCCACTCAGCCTAGGCGACTACAATTGGGGAGCTATTCGACGGTGAGATAGCGACCCCGGTCCAGAGAGCCAAGAATAATGGCCGGGAGGATATTTGTCTTGCCAACCACAGGTCACCTTAATTTTCAGGCATTTTGGGTGAACAGCGTTCGCTTGGTAGGCCAAGGCCCTTCGGAGCTGTTGCGTTGTGGGGTTTCTTTTAATAATAATAATAATAATAATAATAATAATAATAATAATAATAATAATAATAATAATAATAATAATAATAATAATAATAATGCAATATTATCATATCTAAATTTCACATTCACTTCATGCTTATATAGGCTGCATGACAAAGCGGGATTTACTTTTGCAGATTTATTGTGTTGATATTCTGGCAACACCACTTGTAATTTTACCGAAGAGGGAGCTCATAAAATGATACAGTGTTCCCATTAATTAGCTCTAACCTGTGACCTCATTAGTGGAGTATCTGAGGATAGCATCGAAAACGCTATCACGTTCTCAATTTCCGGGCTACACCCCACAGCGGCTTACACCAGCAGGGAGATGTTGAGAGTCCAGCAATTCTCTATAAAATAACCTCCCTTGTCAATTTATTGATTACCAGGTCTGAAATATTTTTATGAATTCCCGTGCTTTTCCGATAGCCTGCTTGAGTTTCGATTTAATGCGTGGCACTCTATGTTTGGACTACCTGCTTGTTCCAATGAGTTGCGTTACAAGCTATTTTTCAGGAGATTCTACCAAAAGTTTAAGACTAGTTTTGATTGTAGGAATCGGTTCACTCTCCCTGCCTGGTGAAGGCGACTCGTAAGCTTTGATCTCAAAGGTGACGATCCCTGCCCTGTAAACTCTCATTAACGGCGGCAGGATCCGCGTAAGTCCTGTCTCCTATGAAGTCTAACGTCCGGTAGTCCAACAATATGAATTGAATTCAGGCAAGTTTCAGTTTGACGGAGAGGCCTGCTTCAGTTTGGATGGTGCTTGAAGAATAAGTAGGAGACCGTAGTTAAGGAGGTATGATCAAGGATCACTCTTCTCAGCCACTTTCAGGTATCGTTTACACTTGCAGAACACTTGCTGTAAGTTTTAGAAAGATCCAGTATCTCTTCCTAAAGCGTTGCTACGCGCCTGAGTTGTATTACTCTTGAAGTGGGTTTTCGGTTTCTTCCCGTTAGCGACGATTTCCTTAAGCGACGCATCACTAAGTGATCATTAAATGTCCCATTAACGACAAACTATGAATACTCATAGACCTGAGTTTTCCGTTAGCAGCGGCATGAAGACTAATTGCAACAGTTCACTGAAAAACCCCAGTTCGGAAACGCGATACACAGTGTTGAGATATAAATGTCACCCTCAGGTTTGATAACTCGTCATTCTGTGTCTAACCTCGTTCCAGTCCGGTTCATTATGGAGCTTATTTCAACTAAGTGGGATGGCACAGCAGACTCAAAGCAACTATTGGAAGATCACATTCAAAGGGGTAAAGGACCTTATCAAAGGTCTTAAAAATGAAGTGGAGTCGGCAAGTCTTGTAATAGCAAGACACGAACTTAACCTAGAAAGAACAATGAGGAAAAGTAACTATTTTGAACTGGATGAAATAATGGAAACATCAATCAACAAATACATGGAACGTTACAAAGTTTTTTGGAGGTTATGCCTGTTGGATTATGTTGTAAATATAATGGCAAAGCTGTAGGCGCATAAATTATATCAACAATGACACAAAAAAGTCGCCGAAAAGGCCCATGTAGTGGGAAAGACGCTGTAAATATAACGACGGTGCTGGAGGTGCATACATATCTGAAAATGATAACGCGAAAAAAAGCTGCTGAGGAAACTAGGTTGAACATTTACGGCCGAGAACGGTAAACCATGCGGGTCAGTGGCGTACGCGGTTCTTCTGCCGCCTGTCATTTTGTGAGGATATTGTCTGGGAAACATTGCGCAAATCCTTAAGACAGGCTTACCGAGAAAGAGGCGCCCAGTTTAGGTCAGCGCTAACAATTGACCTTTTCACATTTCTCTTCTTGTTAAGTTTTATAGTATCATAAACATTTCACTTTTAGATTTCTTCTAATACTTGCGCACAACGAACTGTTCACTCGCAGTTCTGCACAGATATTCCATCAACTCTAATCGATAAGCATCTCCTTCATTAGTGCTTCACATCGTATGCTGCTAAAGTAGGTGGCGGCACTCCCTTGCACGGTACTGGCGCTGTTACTTAGCTGTCGAAATTAGTTCTCTCCTCGCCAGGGCACTGCACCGGGTTGTCAGGGTTTTCGAACTAAAATGACAATTTACCAATTTACCATTGATGAAATTTTATAAACAACTCTTTTCAGTTATTTACAAGTATACTCGCGTTCGAGTTTTGCACTTCACCACTTTATTTTCGCTAACGTGGTTGAACACAGCATACGTCCCGTCGAACTGCTGCTCTCCAACACGGCTTCTCACAGCGCAGTGTCGTCTCGTGTGCAGTTCACATCTCGACTAACACTAATATATGACTCACTACTAGCTGACGCCCTTTCGAATGACTCGTCTCTGCTCTTGACCGACTCGTAACTCATTCGGGATTGACTCAGTATTGATTGACTCTCAGCGGCTTCGCCTTTTAAGATAGACCAGCGGAAGATTCTTGCTGTTTCTACTTTCAGATTATTCTGAGCCCTTTCTACATGCATTGTTAGGCAGTTTCCACATTTTTCTAAGGAGCCACCTTATGGCAAGCGTCGACAATTCACCGAGGCTACTCTTTTACTCGCCGCAGGCCTCACTGACATTGTCACCACTGTGCTAGCATTGTTACCTCTCGCCCATACTGTAGCCCTCCAACGGCCTCCCGCATTACGGCCTTCATTGTCACACTGTTAATGAGGCAGGTAGGAACCGTCATACTTTGGCGATAGCTTTGTGATTATCCATCATGTGTTCGCGGAAATGTTATCTTAAAATGGTCTACTAGATGGAAATACTATCTTGGACCGAGGGGACAAAATATGCTAGAAATGGGAAACAGGACCTGAAAGAGTCAATCTAGAGCTATGTAAGTTCTTAATTTTTTTTAAAACGTGTTCGAACAGTTTAACGTCACACTAACGTACACGCGTTCTTGGGGACGCTTAATAGGAAAGGACTAGAATTGGAAGCTAAGTGACCATTGCCTTAGTTAAGATACTGCAGCATTTTCTTACAGTGCAAATGGCAAATCACGGGAATAAACCTTCGAACCCACCATCTCACTTACGTAAGCTTGCTGCTGTGTATCATATACCACGTTGCCAATCTGCACAGCTGTTATTTATTGTTGGAGATAATGTGATACTAGTCTTAGGTTCGCACTTTTGGGCAAGATATGTAGAAACCAGCTAGGAAATATGCATTCGTCTTCATGTGGTTACCGCCTTCTAGCTTAATGTTAATAATAATAATAATAATAATAATAATAATAATAATAATAATAATAATAATAATAATAATAATAATAATAATAATAATAATAATAATAATAATTTTTGCTAGGGGCTTTACGTCGCACCGACACAGATAGGTCTTATGGCGACGATGGGATAGGAAAGGCCTAGGAGAAGGAAGGAAGCGGCCGTGGCCTTAATTAAGGTACAGCTCCAGCATTTGCCTGGTGTGAAAATGGGAAACCACGGAAAACCATCTTCAGGGCTGCCGATAGTGAGATTCGAACCTACTATCTCCCGGATGCAAGCTCACAGCCGCGCGCCTCTACGCGCACGGCCGACTCGCCCGGTAATAATAATAATAATAATAATAATAATAATAATAATAATAATAATAATAATAATAATAATAATAATAATAATAATAATAATAATAATAATTAGATATCCAAAACCGGGTAATCTATAGATCCAAAATTTACAAATGGAAAGTTGACCAAGAGTAAAGATCAAAGAAGACCGGAACAACCTGATCTGAAAACAGAAAGGAAGCCCACAGTAAAAGAATGAAATAAATATGGGCACAAAGGTAGACAAATCAACGCCTACAAGTACTTTGCGTAGTCCTGATGTGCTTTTTCGCAAATATAGATATAGACTATATATCATGGCGAGTGGTTGCGCCATTTCGGTCGCGTAGCTCTCAGCTAGCATTCGGAAGATAATGCGTTCGAATCCCACTGTGGGCAGCCGTTTCCCATTTTCACACTGTAATATAATGTGAAACATTGCCCCACAGTTGTAATAACTTTATTATAAGTTATTATAAGTATTATAAATACTTGTCTCACACTTGGGCGTTAACTGTAGCATTTAAAAATGTATTAATAATATTAATTCTCGTACCATAACTGAATTTGGTGACTTCCAACGAAATAAAATTTAAAATAAGTGAATAAATTACGATAATAATAATAATAATAATAATAATAATAATAATAAAATCACAACCTGCAGGTCATATCGACCCATTTTCGCCACCTACCCAGAAAGCAAATGACTTGGCGTTCTCCCGTCCAAGCTCTCGGAGAGTTCCAAATTGATCATGTTGCAATCTCCAGGAGAAACAGCCCTGAGATTATGAATGTCAAGGTAAAGAAAGGCATCAATGTGGCCTCAGATCATTATATGTCTCTTATCAAATTCAAACCAATTCCCGCAAACACAAGGAAGACAACCAAACAGATCACACGCTTCGACAATGATAAACTTTGGCAAAGGGTCGAGGAGTTCCAGGAGAAGGCTAGGCCAAATGACTGTGACTTTAACAACGTCAAAAGTCTCCTTATTGAGGCTGCCAAAGACGTTGCAGAAATCAAGAGAAGCAAAAAGCATGCCTGGTGGAGAATGGTACCTGCGAATCAGTCCTCCAAGAAAGACTCAATGCGTGGAAACAGTACTACTCTACGAAATCAGAAAATGATTGGGAAACCTACAAAACCCAACGTGCCCAAGCAGCTAGGGTGTTCAGAACTGAGAAACGTAAATACGAAAAATCTCTCATTGAAAAGATAGAACAACTTTCGGAAGAATGAAAGCAGAGAGTACTACAGAGCCTTCAAACACAAACTCACTGGCTATAAACCACCATCTCTATGTTTTGAGCGAAAGGACGGCACACTGGCGACGTCAAATGAAGAAAATTGCAGCATTCTGGCAGATTACTTCAAGAATTTACTTAATTGCTCTAAACCGCAAAGCGCCATTGAGACCAAGGAACCCTTACTCAGGTACCCAGATTCCAGACCACCCGACAGAGATGAAATCAAGCGCCACATTGCCCGCCTCAAAAATAACAAAGCGCCGGGGGAAGACTCAGTAGTAGCAGAACTATGGAAATATGCCCCAGAGGAATCACTTGATATCTTGCAAAAGCAAATAGAAGAAATTTGGAACAAGGAGACCCTACCCGAAGATTGGAAAATAGCTTTGATCCATCCATTACACAAAAAAGGCAGCATGAAGAACATCAACAACTACAGAGGAATATCTTTGCTACCCGTGACTTACAAA
The DNA here is from genome assembly GCF_040414725.1 of Anabrus simplex. Classification (NCBI taxonomy): domain Eukaryota; kingdom Metazoa; phylum Arthropoda; class Insecta; order Orthoptera; family Tettigoniidae; genus Anabrus; species Anabrus simplex. Next base: position 1,131,337,482 of record NC_090265.1, on the reverse strand, counting down.
ATTCTATGACTTGCCATCCTGGAGCGTTTGGAAGCACAAGTCGAACATCAAATAGCTGAATACCAAGGAGGGTTCAGAAAAGGTCGCTCAACAGCTGAACAGATCCAAACTCTCAAAACGATCATCAGATATTGTACACTAAGGTCCAAGCAGTATGTGTCTGTCTTTGTGGACTTTAAGAAAGTGTACGACTCCATTGACCGGGAAGTCCTGCTAAACATCTTAAATGAATTTGGAGTTGATTTGAAACTGCTGGCATTAATTAGAGCCACCCTGACCGATACAAAATCCAAGGTGAAGTTCCACGGATGTCTCTCGCATTCCTTTGACATCAAAACAGGAGTCCGACAAGGTGATGGGCTATCCCCTATACTCTTCAACTGTGTTCTTGAAAATATCATCAGAACCTGGCGGGTGAGATTACAGGAAACCAACTACAGTCCATTGAGAATAGGAATCAAATCCAAGGGGATCGCAACAGACTGCTTAGCATTTGCCGATGATATTGCTCTTCTCGCAAACGACATAGAAACCGCTAGAGCTCAAGTTGAAATTTTAAAGGAAATTGCCGAACAAACTGGTTTGCAGATATCGCTTGAGAAAACAGAAGTAATGACTAATATCAAAGAGGCTCCACCAAAACTCCATACAAAATACGGCGACATCACCCGAGTAGACAAATTCAAATACCTGGGCGAGGTCATCATGAAAAATGGACTGGACAAAGAAGCACTTCAGGAGCGAGTACGCAAACTGGAAATAGCCTACCAAACATCCCGCACAATCTACAACAAAAAATGCCTTTCCCAAAACACCAAACTACGTCACTATGAAACAGTTCTGAAGCCAGTAGTTCTATATGCAGCCGAAACCCTGTCTCTAAATGCCAACAAAGGACTCCTTGAAGAACTGGAGAAAAGAGAACGCAAAATTGTGAGAGGAATCTTGGGATCAAAGTACAGAAATGGAATCCATCAAAAGAGATCCAACAAGGAAGTCTACACCAAAATAGAGAAAATTACAGACACAATCAGTAAAAGACGGGCACGATTTTACAGTCATCTGAAAAGAATGGACGGAAGAAAGTTAACTAAAGAAATCTTTCACTTTTTTTATTCAAACCCCAAAACCACAATTCCCTGGTTTAGAAATACCAAAGAAGACCTGCAAATGCTACATAGCTGAAGACGCCCTTAACAGAGATATCTTCCGCAAGAAAATATTGACGAACGGGCTAAACCGAGACGAGCAACCCAAGAGAAGACACGGTGCCCCTTGGACAGAGGAGCGTAAGCAGGCCCACTCACAAAGAATGAGGGAAATTTGGGCTCTAAGGAAGGCCAAGTTCAGTGTCAAATGCAACAAGACTTAACGTGGTCCTTGATGGCCCCAGTGAATTATATATAATAATAATAATAATAATAATAATAATAATAATAATAATAATAATAATAATAATAATAATACATCAGAGAATTTGTAGCAAAAATTTAGTTTGCTCCCTTGTTGACAAAAAAAAGCCTATGATTCAGTTGATAGCGGATTACTCTTCCAAATATTGAAAGAACAAGGTTTAGAACTGAAAATACTTACAATCATAAAACAAACAGTAACAGACACGAAGTGCAAGTTTAAATTCATAGGGGAAATATCGGATCCCTTTGAAAACAAAACAAGAGTAAGACAAGGTGGACTCTCTCCTTTACTCTTCAACTGTGTCCTTGGAAAAGTGATAAAGAATGAAGCAAACAGAAATTAGTCCACAAAATTCATTAACCAGTCACTTTAGGCAGAGAAAGCGATAGATTGCTTAGCATTTGCAGGTGACCGAGCAATCTTAACCCGAGACATTTCAATAGCCAAAATTAGATTGAACTTCTGAAAGAAATAGCGGAAAAAGTCAGCCTCCAGATATCATTTGAAAAGACAACATATATGATCTGAAACAAACAAGCACGAAAACTCATGGAGATGTCCGACTCGTTGGCTGAACGGACAGCCTACTGGCCTTCGGTTCAGAGTGTCCCGGGTTCGATTCCCGGCCGGGTCGGGGATTTTAACGATAATTGGTTAATTCCAATGGCACGGGGGCTGGGTGTATGTGTTGTCTTCATCATCACTTCATCCTCATCACGACGCGCAGGTCGCCTACGGGAGTCAAATAGGAAGACCTGCACCTGGCGAGCCGAACCCGTCCTGGGATATCCCGGCACTAAAAGCCATACGACATTTCATTTTCACTCATGGAGATAAAACATGGCAAAATTAAACTAGTATAACAATTTAAATATCTTCGTGAAACAATCAGAAAAATGAACTCGAAACAAAGGCCAATAAAATTAAATACCAAAAGATGGAACCTGCATATAGACTAACCCAAAATATCTCCAAAAAATGTATCTCCAAGCACACAAAAATCAGACATTACAATGCAGGCATTAAACCAGTACGTCGTTATGGATCAGGAACGCTTTAGAACAGGAAAGCAGACATTGAGAACAATGAGGAAAAGAACGCAATAAGAAAAATTCTACGCCCTAAACTCGTCAACGGACAATACACAAATATTCACAGTGACATTAGAAAACGCACGTTAAGATTCGCTGGACATATTAAAAGAACGCACCCAGACAGACTTGCAAAAATTTGTCGAATTCTTTGAAAACAAGAGAAAATCCGAAACAGACGATGAAATGAATTGGTGAAATCGAAGCTGACCTGAAACAGGCAGGAATTGCACCAGCAGATGTCCAAAAGCGGGTAATCTATAGATCCAAAATTTACAAATGGAAAGTTGACCAAGAGTAAAGATCAAAGAAGACCGGAACAACCTGATCTGAAAACAGAACGGAAGCCCACAGTAAAAGAATGAAATAAATATGGGCACAAAGGTAGGCAAATGCACGCCTCCACGTACTTAGCGTAGTCCTGATGTGCTTATTCGCAAATATAGATATAGACTATATATCACAACTTTTTTGGCTTTACGTTCCACTGAGTACTTTTACGCTTTACTGACACGCCGGCGTTCCGGAAATTTTGTCCTACAGGAGTTATCTGGCATGCCGGTAATTATACCGTTAGGAGGCTGGCATATTACAGCATCTTCCAATCTACTGCACTGATCCGGGAACGAATCCACTACCTTGGACTCAGAAAGCCAAAACTTTACTAATTTCACTATTCAGCCAGGCTATTTTTGTACGATTCCTGGTTTCGTTTAATGGGGAAATATTAATTCACGTGAAATGTTGGAAATAGACGGAAATGTATTAGAGAACTGCCCAAAAACATCGACATACAGTGGGAGGTGGAAACCTTGTCGATGATGTCCAGGAGCTATAAACGACTCCTAGGGTTTTAAAGAGCGTAAATAGATTCTTGTTATAGTTCTTTATTCTTGAGGAATGAACTGTGTATATTACTAATAATATAGCAATGTTATTATGGAACAAGTGACGTAGGATTTCAAGTAAGACTTTGGTTTTCAAGGAATATGTTTTTCTTACCTGTAGATTGTATACATTTTCTTCTGATAAATTTGCTGACTTGATCTGTTGTATGTCCGGCGCTCCCTTTCTCGCTCCACCAGCCAGCTGCACGCGCGCCTGTGTATCATTCTGCTAGCTTCGACGCGCAGCCCTCAGTGCGCGTGCCTGACCATCGAGTGTACTATAAATAGGAGCTCCCTTCCTGCTCACTCGCCCACTTGCCCTGGTGTCCAGCTCCAGAATACACCCTACGTCGAGCACGGAGGCTACTCCTCTTGAAAATGTGCTTCGACCAGGTGGACTGAATTTCTGGCAGTACGAGGTTTCACCTCTGGTCACCGCTCCCTTACCTGTTTCCGCTGCCTATGTTCCGTAATTCTTTTACAAGCCATTTTCATTCCCTAATTTACGCAAGCTCCCTTAGTTTCGCTAGGTGGAATTTCTTCAATCAATTGAACTTGCTTTTTAGGAATTCAGGCACTTCAACAAACAAGGACTCTCAAAGACATTTATGTTAGTGTGCCAGATAGTTCTCGACTATCAACGTGTCAATTCACAAAGACTATCTTTTCAAGATAGAAGTGTATATAAAGACTGTAAACCTGTACATATTGTATAAAGACAGACTTTTCTCAAGATTCAATATTCCTTTTTGCTTCAAAATAAATTCCAGTTATTTGTGTAAATATCATAAAGTGAAGCAATAAAAGTTGTGTTTTGTAAACTTCAACCTTGGTTACAACACAACTCTATGGCGACGAGGTAAAAACGCAACCACCTACAATTCTTCGACCCCAGTTGCCAACTCTATGGCGACGAGGTAAAAACGCACCAACCTACAATTCTTCGACCCCAGTTGCCAACTCTATAGCAACGAGGTAAAAAGCAACACACTACACGTCATCAGCCCCAATCGCCAACTCTATAGCAACGAGGTAAACACGACACTACAATTCAACAGGCCCAGTTGTCAACTCTACGGCGACGTGCTAAACAACAACGACACTCCAACCAGTTCTAACACACAGCTTACCTTACTCTTTCTTGCACGCATCTCGCAATGGCTACTGCGGAACAACTCGCTACGGTCTTCCAAGCCTTACAGCAGCAACAACAACAGTTTATGCAACAACAACAGGCAGCATTAATTCAGGCTATTCAAGCTATTTCTGTCTCTACACAGCCATCAGCTATTCCTCCGTTCTCTGCTTTTGATCCAGCTAAGGAAGAATGGTCAGTTTATTTAGCCCGTTTACAACAGCATTTCATCTGCCATTCTGTCACAGATGATCAACGCCGCCGCGCACTATTTCTTAGTTCGGTTGGCAATGCTACGTGTGAATTACTACGTAAATTAAGTCCGGAAGAACACTTATCTGAGGTACCCTTCACGCAGCTCTTGGCCCGTCTCACGGAACACTATGCCAAAGCTCCTCACATAGTGGCTGCTCGCTATAAATTTTTTCAGAGCAGAAAGCAACCCCATCAGACACATACTGAATGGATAACTGAATTGCGTGGTCTAGCTAAACCCTGCCAGTTCATCTGCTCCAAGGACGGTTGTGGTTCCTCCTACACTGATTCTCTCATTCGGGACATGCTAATTTTACATACTCCTGAAGACAAAATACGTTTTGACGCTGTCAAGCAGAGTAACCCTTCTTTAGAAGACGTCCAGCGTATTGCTACGGTTTATGAGCTTACTACCCAGACTGCCGCAGCCATAGCTTCTCCACACGAAGTTGCACAAGTCTCGCCTCAGGCCCGCAAGTCCTCTGCTACAGTGAACCGTACGGATAAGGTGCTCTCCACCAAGCATTCTCGCCAGGTTCCCTCTCGTAATGCTCCACGGAAGCCCAATTCTAAAAGCACCTCGAAACTCCTGCCTTCCTGCCGAGGTTGTTTCAAGCATCATGAACGTCGTGACTGTCGTTTTTTCAAAGCTACTTGTGAACGATGTAATAAACTTGGACACATTAAGACTGTCTGTCAAAGTTCGCTCCGCCCTGCTAAGACTACTGCAGCACGCCGGAAGCATATACAGCCCCGCCAAGACATGGAAGTTGATCAGATCAATCTTATTCTTCCCACAAAGGATTCTCACAAAATCATCATTCCTCTCTCATTTTCTGATCGATCTGTCGATTTTCAATTAGACACTGGATCACCTGTCTCTATTATTAACCTGACTACCTACCACAACTTAGGTTCACCTTCATGCTCTCCAGCTGACATCCAGCTCGTGACATTTAACAAGAAGAAAATTGACATCAAAGGTCAAATCAAGCTTCAGGCTAGTTATAAAGGAATTCAGAAGGCCATTCCTCTTCTCGTAGTTAACAACTACACTGCATCAAACATTATGGGCATGGATCTATTTAACTTATTTGGTTTCCAGATACATGACAACATTAACGTCGTATCTACATTGCATCCTACTTCTGACGTTACCGCTCTCCTAGCGCAGTTTCCTGAAGTCTTCGACTCTCAGCTCGGACCAGCCACAGACTATACAGCTCACATACAGCTGAAATCCGGAGCTAAGCCTCGCTTCCTCAAAGCTCGTCCAGTACCCCTAGCACTTCAAGACCAGGTCATGAAAGAATTAGAAAGATGGATACAAACTGGAATTGTTGTACCAGTTACTTCTAGTCAATGGGCTACTCCACTCGTGGTAATCAAGAAACCTGATGGTAATGTTCGACTTTGTGGCGATTTTCGATCTACAGTCAACGCACAACTCGACACAGATATCTTTCCTATTCCACGTCCAGAAGACTTATTCCGTCGTCTCTCTGGTGGACAATTCTTCTCTCGAGTTGATCTTAAAGAAGCATATCTCCAGCTACTTTTAGACGAAGAATCTAAGAAATTTCTCACACTCAACACTCCTCTCGGACTGCTACAGCTCCAGCGGCTCCCATTCGGTGTTTCCTCCTCAGCGGCTATTTTTCAGCGCTATTTGGCTCAACTCACCGCCTCCATTCCCGGTTGTGCTAACTACCTGGATGATATTATTGTTACTGGAAAAGATCATCAGGAACATCTAACCAATCTACGCCTCCTTCTCCAGAAATTGAAAGACAATGGACTACGAGCGAATCTCGCTAAATGTACCTTCTTTCAGCCTCAAGTTCGCTACCTAGGACATATACTTGATAAGAATGGAATTCGTCCTAGTACACAGAATGTCTCAGCGATAGTAAACATGCCAGCACCTCAGGACCTCAAGCAGCTTCAGTCCTTCATAGGCAAAGCGAACTATTATAATAAGTTCATTCCACGCTTCGCTACAGTGGCAGCTCCATTAAACGCTCTACGTAAAAAAGGTGTTAAGTTTCAGTGGACTCCGCAATGCCAACAGGCATGGAAAACAATCAACAACGCCTTAATTCAAGCTATACAACTCACTCATTTTCAGCCCGACAAGATCATCACGCTAGCTACTGACGCTTCAGACTACGGTGTCGGTGCCGTTCTCTCCCAGAAGGATCGTCATGGACAAGAACGCCCCATCGCCTTCGCTTCGAAAACACTTAATGACCATCAACGTCGATACTCACAGATAGAGAAAGAAGCTTTAGCCATCATCTTTGGTATTCGCCGTTTCAATGAATATCTCTATGGCAACCATTTCCTGATCATTACCGATCATAAGCCTCTCGTACACTTATTCCATCCTGGTAATAAGATCCCAGAGAATTCCCTCAGAAAGCTTCAAAGATGGTCCATGTTCCTTTCTGATTATTCCTATCAGATTGTATATCGAGCCACATCCCAGCATTGTAATGCTGATGCCCTCTCCCGCTTACCCGTTGGTCCTGATACTGCCTTCGATTCTCAAGAATCTGAATGTCTTCAGTTGGACATTGAACTTGAAGATACTGTATCCAGTTTTCCTATTGATGCTACCTGCATAGCTAAAGCTACGGATAAGGACAGTACACTTGCTACTGTACGTACTTACATCCGCAACGGTTGGCCTCTTCAGAGCACACTTCCTGCCCACCTGGCACCTTATTATCGTATGCAGCATCGTCTCACGACTCGTGCCGGAGTTGTACTACTAGAAGCAGGCACCATCTTCCGAGTGGTTATCCCACTTAGCCTACAGAAACAAGTTCTCGGATTATTACACCAAAGCCATTGGGGTATCTCCAGAACAAAGCAACTCGCCCGTCAACACTGCTACTGGCCCGGTATTGATGCCGCCATCGAAAAGCTAATACGTCATTGTGAGCAATGTCAAACGAATCAGAACGCCCCGTCTTCTGATCTTGCTTCATGGCCTCCTGCTACTACTCCATGGGAACGAGTTCACATCGATTTCGCAGGTCCTTTCCTCAATTCCATGTGGTTAATAGTCATCGATTCACTGTCAAACTTTCCATATGTCGTGGATATGCATTCGACTACTACAACCGAAGCTACCATTCGTGCTCTCCAGAAAATCTTTACTACAGAAGGTTTACCGCAAGTACTCATTTCGGACAACGGACCTCAATTTACAGCTACTGCTTTTCAGAACTTTTGTACACATAATGGCATTCGTCATATCCTAGCACCACCTTTTCACCCTCAATCTAATGGTGAAGCTGAACGCTTCGTACAAACATTTAAAAGAAGTATGAAGAAAGCTGTCTCTTCAGGCTTAACTAAAGACCAAGCCTTGCTCCAACTCTTAAACAACTACAGAACTCTACCCGGCGCTGATAATATCACTCCTGCACAGAAGCTCCATGGACGACCTCATAGAACTTTACTTTCTCTGTTACAGCCTCTTCCGGCCCAGCATAAGACCTCACCAACGAAGTTCTCCCTCAACGACAAGGTCTACACCAGGACATTCAAATCCAACCCACTCTGGATACCTGGAGTCATCTGCAGATCTTTGGGTCATCGTCTATACGAGATACAGACTACGGAGAAACGTATCTGCCGCCATCAAGATCAGATACGTCTGCGCTACCGCCCCTGTCCAGCTATTGATGCTATTGCTAAACCTGATAAATCTATTGCTGAACGTGCTTTAGATCATTTAATAACAATGGGTTCCTTTCAGGACGAGACAGCGCCACTCCGCCCAGTTCCAGCTCCGGACAATACAACAGAAACATCAGCAGCTCCGCCCCAGCATCGCAGTCGCCGCCAGCGCCGCCGCCGTTTCACGCCGTACCGGCGTATTTAGGAGGGGAGGGTGTTGTATGTCCGGCGCTCCCTTTCTCGCTCCACCAGCCAGCTGCACGCGCGCCTGTGTATCATTCTGCTAGCTTCGACGCGCAGCCCTCAGTGCGCGTGCCTGACCATCGAGTGTACTATAAATAGGAGCTCCCTTCCTGCTCACTCGCCCACTTGCCCTGGTGTCCAGCTCCAGAATACACCCTACGTCGAGCACGGAGGCTACTCCTCTTGAAAATGTGCTTCGACCAGGTGGACTGAATTTCTGGCAGTACGAGGTTTCACCTCTGGTCACCGCTCCCTTACCTGTTTCCGCTGCCTATGTTCCGTAATTCTTTTACAAGCCATTTTCATTCCCTAATTTACGCAAGCTCCCTTAGTTTCGCTAGGTGGAATTTCTTCAATCAATTGAACTTGCTTTTTAGGAATTCAGGCACTTCAACAAACAAGGACTCTCAAAGACATTTATGTTAGTGTGCCAGATAGTTCTCGACTATCAACGTGTCAATTCACAAAGACTATCTTTTCAAGATAGAAGTGTATATAAAGACTGTAAACCTGTACATATTGTATAAAGACAGACTTTTCTCAAGATTCAATATTCCTTTTTGCTTCAAAATAAATTCCAGTTATTTGTGTAAATATCATAAAGTGAAGCAATAAAAGTTGTGTTTTGTAAACTTCAACCTTGGTTACAACATGATCCTTTCAAAGTGTCTAACTTCCTTTCTTCTTATACCTGTTAATCACACATTTTCATCTTTAGAGATACATCATTCCTTTTCATTATTGAAATTAATTCCTGCTGCAATGTTGACATGTTGTTTGACATGAAGAAGTACCGTTAGAGCTTCCTGGACCGCTTGGTCATTTGAATTTCACAGGCTACTTCCAAGAAGCTGTCCCAGATGGCTATGACGTGATAACACTCGTAAATTTTTAATGAGATCAGTTCCTATGTTACGGATATGCAATGCCTTTATGTTTATTTCGTGAGCATGCGGATTTACCATAACGTCTTTTTACGTGTGTGAAGAATATTTTTTAAAGTCGATTGAATTTTTTGGATTGTGACACAGGAAATGGTTGGTTTCGAATGACTGGATACATTAATCCAAGTCTTAAGAAATATTTTCTGGCATAGCGTATAATATTCAGTCCGACTCGTTGGCTGAATGGTCAGCGTTCTGGCCTTCGGTTCTGAGAGTCCCGGCTTCGATTCCCGGCCGGGTCGGGGATTTCAATCGCTTCTGATTAATTCTTCTGGCTCGGGAACTGGGTGTATGTGTGTGTCCCAACACTCTTCTCATCATATTCAGAAAACATACCACCCGACAACCACCACAGAAACACGCAATAGTAATTATATCCCTCCGTACAGGGTTGGCGTCAGGAAGGGTATCCGGCCGGAAAACAGGGCCAAATCCACATGAGCGACACAGTTCGCACCCGCAACCTCACAGGTGTGGGAAAAAGGGGTAGCAAAAGAAGAAGATAGCCTATAATATACAGTTTCACATGTTATTATTTTATATTTATTTCTGGAAGTTGTTCGTAGCTTAGGGACACCTTACTCTGAGTTATAAAGAAGCACGAAGAGGTAATCTTCGGGTTAACCTACCGGAATCTGTACTGTGATTTAGCCCTCTTGGCCATTAAAGGCTCCGCCCAAACTGTTAAAAATCACCTCTATAATACTGCACGCGAGAAGGATTAACTCCCGAAAACTCTACATGGTTAAACATATATTCAATATTCAAGTGTTATGTGCCGGCATAGAACATTTAGTTAGATATAACAGGGTATCAAAAGCTTGGCGATTCATACGTCAAATGAAAGCTCCTTCTACAATATCAGGAGGAACTAAGAGGAACTTACATGATTACCATTTCTAAGTGGAAGAGACATTTTCAAGCTGTTGTTACAGAGGACAGAGGAAAATATCGAGAAGAACCGGATGACTTAGCAACATTTTTTTTTTTTTTTTTTGCTTATTGATTTACGTCGCACCGTCACAGATATGTCTTATGGCGACGATAGGAGAGGAAAGCCCTAGGAATGGGAAGGAAGAGGCCGTGGCGTTAATAAAGGTATAGCCCCAGCATTTGCCTGGTGTGAAAATGGGAAACCACAGTAAACCATTTTCAGGGCTGCTGACAGTGGGGTTCGAACCCACTATCTCCCGATGCGAGCTCATAGCTGCGCGATTCTAACCGCACGGCTAACTCACCCGGTAGATGAACATTTAGACTAAGCTATTCGAGAAACCACTGAATCTAATAAGCAATATACGAAACGTGATTCAATAAATTATATGCCGTAAATGATATTCTTTCTTTTCCACGATCTGGCTCACCCTTTTTCTTCCTAATGCGTGGGAAGGACAGTATAACCTTAAAAACTGGAAGCTTAGCCAAAGATTTAATTCTTGTAAGAAATAATTACTGCAAACAGTGTCGCACTGCCGTGTGATGATCAAAAATTAACGATCCATACCTAAATATTCCTTCTTTGTCCAAGTTACGACCAAATGTACTAACTTATATAGGCCTATGTTATGGTTACACAACTCACACATGAACTTCTCACATGACGAGCTTAATGCTCAACGATAAAGGTAATATTCGCATTTTACAACGAATTCATGGTAGAATCATGTGATTGACCACTCAATTAAACAAAAATTAAACTCTTGCGGTAGTAACAAGAAATCGACGGGTAGGTTTCTGACCACATTTCGATTTGAGAAGACATCAATGGTAAGAATGATTAAACACAACTGATAGTGTACGATAAATCGTTACTATACACATTTAGGCAAAGAAAGTATAAGCCTGTAAACAATCAAAAATCACCGATAAAAATTAAAATAATTCAGTCAACTAATTAAAAGCTGATCAAAAAACATAAATTCTATTTTGGAGGGGATAATGATGGATGATTATCCCATCACGGATAATACGTGGCTCTCAGGATAAACTTAATTATTTTTGGAAAAGCTGTTGGAATATATTTTGGCTGGGACTTAGAGTTTCTTCATCTTTCCGCAATGAAAATGACGAAGATTTTTGTGTGTCTGTTTCGTAGTTTGATCGATATATAAACAAACTACAATTTCGAGACATTTTATACCACTGAAAGACATAATAATCATTACATTTTAGTATCCACCGTGTGATGAAAATGGGTTATGAATTCGTAGAACACAGAAAAAATTCGCCTCACTAAAATTTTAAAATAAATTCTAAGTGAAGTTATATAATTTCACACACTGTATTTAAGAAAATAATGTATCACTGTTGTGAAGACAGTTACGAATGCCGGAAAAACGAGATGTTACCCCATACGTGATAACAATATTACCTTAATTATAACTACACATTAATACATCTCCATAATTTGTATCACTAAATATAATTTATAACATTAATTTATATCAGTAAAAAGAACGCTATGCAGGGATGTTATGCAATCTAATGTATCAGACTTTTCACGCATTTACTTCTATCTTCTTCTTCTCTGTGGTCCAAAGAGTATGTGCGCTGTGATCAGACTAGTACCATCAGCTGATTATAACGCGCCATAGCCTGTGAAGTACATGATTCTAGCTGTCATGAAAGTACGTGAAAGTACATCTCGATCACGGCATGTTGGATTGCTTTTCCCAAAGAACAGGCAATGAGTTGCCTGGTTACACGAACCTTCTAGCAAGAAAGGCACTTCATAAAACATGGAGGCGTGTTCCCATCCTCTTATATATAGCATTTCTTATCGGACTATCACGATTCTAGAAAAGCGGTTGGAATTGATAAGATTTCTGGCGATATACTAAAGACAATGGCTTGGGATATAGTACCATATCTGAAGTACTTATTTGATTATTGTTTGGTCGGAGGAGCTATACCAGATGAATGGAGAGTTGCTATAGCAGTCCCTGTGTATAAAGGAAAGGGTGATACACATAAAGCTGAAAATTACAGGCCAGTAACTTTGACATGCATTGTATAAGCTATGGGAAGGCATTCTTTCTGATTATATTAGACATGTTTGTGAAATTAATAACTGGTTCGATAGAAGGCAGTTCGGTTTTAGGAAAGATTATTCCAATGAAACTCAACTTATAGGATTCCAGCAAGATATAAAAGATGTTTTGGATTCAGGAGGTCAAATGGACTGTATCGCGATTGACCTGTCTAAATCATTAGATAAGGTGGATCATGGGAGACTACTGGCAAAAATGAGTGCAATCGGACTAGACAAAAGAGTGACTGAATGGGTTGCTATATTTCTAGAAAATAGATCTCAGAGAATTAGAGTCGGTGAAGCTTTATGTGACCCTGTATTATTTAAGAGGGGAATTCCTCAAGGCAGTATTATCGGACCTTTTTGTTTTCTTATATATATATATATATATATATATAAATGATATGAGTAAAGGAGTGGAATCAGAGGTAAGGCTTTTTACGGATGATGTTATTCTGTATAGAGTAATAAATAAGTTACAAGATTGTGAGCGACTGCAACGTGACCTCGAAAATGTTGTGAGATGGACAACAGGCAATGGTATGTTGATAAACGGGGTTAAAAGTCAGGTTGTGAGTTTCACAAATAGGAAAAGTCCTCTCAGTTTTAATTACTGCGTTGATGGGGTGAAAGTTCCTTTTGGGGATCATTGTAAGTATCTGGTTAATATAAGTGTACCGGGAGGTACACCTCAACGCCGCGCATTTAAATCTGGCGCCTAAAAGAACTCCTCTGCTGAAGAAACCGTGAAATTAAAACTGGACCAACTTATACATTACTCTGAAGATGTCATCACTAAAATCTGATATAATTTTGTTATTGTGAAGTTTCATGTACTGTGTGAATTTCTACTTGTTTTGTTTGCCATTCAGCAAGAAGTTTGGACTTTATTCAACATATGTCACTACAAAAAACCTATGATCATGCACCCTGGTGCGAAGTGAATGAACTTTTGATTTAAAGAAGTTTTGTATCCATAAATTTTTTTTCTACAGTGACGCTCATTTATTTTTGGATTGGCTATATTTATCTTTTCTTTCCGCCGGTTTTGAATTTAGCCAATCCCAAACTTCTGTAATTAATTTTCAACCTATCACAGCCTTCTTCTTCAATTTTGAGAGGGTGTGGCTGATTTATTCGTGAAAGGTCTCTAACCTTCCCCGAGGGTTTATAAACTGCGAATTTTCTCGTCTCTTGGCCAATTGATCGTCATCTAACCTAGTGTGTGTGTCAAGCAGGAGGCGGGAGGCGCCTCTTTCATCAGGCAGCAGTACACCGACAAGGTAATGGCCACTTAACATCTTTATTTCTTGCTAGCTCTGCAGTTTAACCCGAGGGAGAGGTTCGAAACTTTAACTATATAACCTACTTTTCTGAAAATGTAACTTCGGCCGGCTTATGTAATAACTTCATAAAATCTTTAACTGTAAATCGGGGATAAAGAATGATGTACCCTCTCGAGCTCCCCTTCCTATTGGTTTGAGGTGACTACGCTTAGTAACTGGTTTTCTTCCTTTCCGTAATGTCTTAATTTATTCTTATGCGAGTCACCTCCGTAGTTTGGGAATAGCTCCTGTTTCATCGGCCTAGTGCCCTTTAGGTTTTAAGAATTCATATCTAGGAGTGCAAGTACTCGCCTCCATTCAATTTGTGTTTCGGGCCATTTACATAACCTGATTCTTTCAGCAATGGCCCAATAGGTTGGGTAGTAGATACCTCTGTTTCAAATTTGTAAGTTGTCCCTTGATGGCGAGAGATTGTAATTTTCTGGTATCGCCTTGAATAGGCTTGGAAAACTGAGAGCACGTCAGCTCTTTCCTAGTGTTGTAAAAGTGCCTCTGGGAGGCTTGATAATTTGAATTGGGAGCAAGCGCTCCATGTATTGAGGGATTTCTGCCCTTGTGTTAATTTGTGATTTTGTAAATTTGAACTAGGTGCTCGAGAAATTGTAAAACTAGGGGCTTGAAGCCCAAGAGAGTTAAAGTTCTGAAATCTTGGATTTTTCTATTTTGTACCTGAAATGTCATTGTTATCTCACTAAGTGAAATTTGTTAATTTTGTTGTTTTCAAAAATATAACCTTCAGTTTACGTTTTAAATTCAATTCTTGACATTGTAGTTAGACCCATTCACCCCGGCACCTTCTTTCACCTCTGCGTTCCATAGGTAATCCCGGAACAATAAGGAAAGATCTTCATTGGGGTAATCACATAAATGGGATTGTAAATAACGGGTACAGATCTCTGCACATGGTTATGAGGGCGTTTAGGGGTTTTAGTAAGGATGTAAAAGAGAGGGCATATAAATCTCTGGTAAGACCCCAACTAGAGTATAGTTCCAGTGTATGGGATCCTCACCAGGATTACCCGATTTAAAAAATGGAAAAAATCCAAAGGAAAGCAGCTCGATTTGTTCTGGGTGATTTCCGACAAAAGAGTAGCGTTACAAAAATGTTGCGAAGTTTGGGATGGGAAGAATTGAGAGAAAGAAGGAGAGCTGCTCGACTAAGTGGTATGTTTCAAGCTGTCAGCGGAGAGATGGCGTGGAATGACATTCGTAGACGAATAAGTTTGAGTGGCGTTTATAAAAGTAGGAAAGATCACAATATGAAGATAAAGTTGGAATTCAAGTGGACAAAATGGAGCAAATATTCATTTATAGGATGGGGAGTTAGGGATTGGAATAACTTACCAAGGGAGATGTTCAATAAATTTCCAATTTCTTTGAAATCATTTACGAAAAGTCTAGGAAAACAACAGATAGGGAATCTGCCATCTGTGCGACTGCCCTAAATGCAGATCAGTATTGATTGATTGATTGATTGATTCCACGCGGAAACCCATCCTCAGGCCTGTCGACTGTGGGGCTCGAAGTCACCATCTCCCGGATGCAATCTTACAGCTCCTAACCCATAAAACTGTTGAGCAATAACATTACATCGACTTTTAGTGCTGAGGTGTGCTCTGTGCCTTTTGCTGCCACTCATCTCCACTAGATGGCATTACTATGTAATTGACGACGGGTTATACCAGCTAGTAAAAAAATAGATAAAGCGAATGAAAAACAAAATTATATCACCTTTCAAGAAACCGTGCATATTTCTTTGTACCAATGGTATCATTAAGAAGATAGGTTGGTGAGCGAGAAAAATCGAATTTTATATCCTGTGAAACTTTTCTTACCTTATCTTGAATAGTAACAGAGAAGAAGGGGATAAATATCTGTTAAATTTAACATTGGCAATATGGACTTCCAAATTCCCTTAAGATTTATTTCCTTACGTTTTCATAAATTACGTGTTAATTACTCTCGTAGTAAGTCAGACATTGTTATTGTAACTGAGACTACTGTACTTCCTAATAAAGTGCTACATTCCATAAACTATCTATCATATAGCTCTCGATTCTGTTGTTGACCTAGTGGTTGAGTGACATTTAATATTTAGTATAATTTCATTGTCAAAGCATGTCTCTAACTTGTTTACTAAATTATTATTATTCAAAACTTGTTTCAAATCGAACATAGCTTATATTTCGATATAGAAATAGGATATAGGCCTACTATATAAATATATTGCAGATCAACGAATCATTAGCTAAGACAATACGTTCAACATACGACAGTAAACATTCCTCAGCTTATCCTAGTTATTTGTGGGATCACTGGAGCCACCCAGGCTGTTTGTTTTAGGTCGGCGGTTTAAGCCCGGATGCCTTTCCTAACGGCATGCTATTTCTGATATGTAATTAATAATTATCAACGTAGGCTTGACCGGCATTTGAATCTCAGACTTCCGGGTAGGAATCCAGCTGCTAATACACCCACTCCCCATTCAGCTAAACCAGTAAAAAATAATAATGTTATTGTCTTTACGCCCCACTAACTACTTTTACGATTTCGAGGACGCCGAGGTGCCGGAATTCGGTCCCGCTGGAGTTCATTTAAGTGCCAGCACCTTCAAATACCACCGTAGCCAGGATCGAACCTGACAAGTTGGGGTCTGAAGGCCAGCGTCTCAGCCGTCTGAGCCACTCGCCCCGGCAGAATAAATAATAATTTTCTAAAAACCAAACCAATCCCCATGGCACTACAGCTCTTGAAGGGCCTTGGCATACCAAGCGACCGCTGCTCAGCCCGAAGGCCTACAGATGACGAGGTATCGTGTGGTCAACACGATGAATCCTCTCAGCAGTTATTCTTGGCTTTCTAGACCGAGGCCGCTATCACACCGTCAAATAGCTCCTCAAATTTAATCACGTAGGCTGAGTGTACCTCGAACCAGCCCTCAGGTCCAGGTAATAATCCATGACCTGGCCGGGAATCGAACCCGGGGCCTCCGGGTACGAGGCAGGCACCTTTTATGACAACTCTGTTTACTTTTAATCTGGGGATTTTATTTTTCTTGGTATATACGAGCATAGGAGTGTATTTATTTTATTATTAGGGTTATATCATGAGTGGAATCAAGGCGCCACGGGGCCGGCAATAATTTTCTACATTACGACAATATGCCTACTATAAAACTGAACTCTTCTTCACTCATCAATGATCTGCATTTAGGGCTATCGCCCGGGCTGCGATTCCCTATCAATTGTTTACCTAGCTTTTCGTTAAACGTTTTCAAAGAACTTGGAAATTTATCGAACGTTTTCCCTGATAATGTCTTCCAATCCCTTACTCCTCGTCCTATAAATGAATATTTGCCCCAATTTGTCCTCTTGAAATCCAATTTCATCATCATATTATGATCTTTCGTACTTTTAATAGCTTCTCCCAAGCTTACACGTTTTCTTATATCATTCCACGCCATGTCTTCCTTGACGGTTCGAAACATACCACATAGTCGAGCATCTCCTCTCCTTACTCCCAAGTCTTCCCAGTACAAAGTTTTCAACATTTTCTTAACACTACTCCTTCGTCGGAAATCACCCAGAACAAATCGTGCTGCTTTCCTTTGGATCTTTTTCAGTTCTCGTATCAAGTATTCCTGGTATACTTCCCACACATTGGAACCATGCTCCACTTGGGGTCTTACCAGAGACGTATATGCCCTTCCGTTACATCCTTAGCACAACCCCTGAATAGTCGTATAACCATTTGAAGAGATCTGTATACTTTCTTAACAACCTCTTTAATATGATTACCCCAACGGAGATCATGCCTAGGTATTTACAGTGTTCCCCATGAGGTATTTTCGCACCATCAACACAGTAATTAAAACAGAGGACTTTTCCTCTTGGTGAAACAGCTTGACTTTTCATCCCATTTACCACCACACCATTATCCGCTATCTGTCTTACAATATTGTCCAGGTCCCCCTGCTGTTTCTCATAATACTACAACTCATTTACTACTCTATAGAGTATAACATCATTCGCAAATTTTCTTATCTGCGATTCCACTTCTTTACTCATAGCATTTACATATATCAGAAAACATAAAGGTCCAATAATACTGCCCTGCGCGATCCTTCCCCTCTTCCTCTTAATCATTACAGGATCAAATAACACTTCACCTACTCTAATTCTCTGAGTTATATTTTCTAGAAATTTAGCCATGCCTCATCGGACGGCAATATTTGGTCTGAACCATTGAAGCAAGCTTGTAGAATTGTGTTTAAATGAATTTACTGTATATCTCATGTACAACCTTTGTAGGATTGTGTGTTGTTTTCTATATTTTTACCAAATTCTGAAACATATATGACATATAGAAATAATGTAAATTACGCCTATGTAGTGTACACGATATCCCTCAAAGAACATTTTTGTTTGCTAGTTGCTTTACGCCGCACCAACGCAGATAGGTCTTATGGCGACGATAGGACAGGGAAGGGTTAGGAGTGGGAAGGAAGCGACCGTGGCCTTACTTAAGGTACAGCCCCAGCATTTGCCAGGTGTGAAAATGGGAAACCACGGAAAACCATTTTCAGGGCTGCCGACAGTGGGGTTCGAACCTACTATCTCCCGAATACTGGATACTGACCTCAAAGAACAAAAACCACCCTGACTTATTAATACATTGTTCAGATATCTAAAAACGACAAGTGATTTGTATGTGTTAAAATAATCCAATTACAGTAATGAAAATAATATCTGACAACATAATTCCTAGACATTAAATAATTAATTATAAATATGCATCAACTAGGTTTGCCAACTTCACAACTCGTTATTTCGGGAAATGCTGATACTGATCATAGTAATAATAACAATAATAATAATAATAATAATAATAATAATAATAATAATAATAATAATAATAATAATAATAGGAGTATGCCTGTTCAAAACCTAAATAAGTTTTAAAATAATGTAAGCTCTTCAGGCTTTTTCAATCGTGAAATTACCAGCGTTTCGCCTCAGTGTAGCAGTGGGCTCATCAGTTGGATTGCTATACCTTTCCAAGACCCTGGCGGCTAGCGCGCCATTGAGACACCACTGCAAGCAAAGACAATGCAGTGACGGTGCACTAGGGGAAGCATGTGCCTCCACTTGTATAAATGCCTGCCTTTGGCCTTTATATCAAAACAAGTTTTTCTTTTACAACTGGTGCAAACACAATTACATTTCCCAAAAGCATGCTTGATTTAGCGTGTGCGCATTACATGTTCTGTTTCCTGCCCTTGAAGCTCACAGAAGATAATTTAAGGCCCATTAAAAAATTATATGTGATATGACCATATATTTTCATTTTATTGGTTTCTTATACCGCAGGTGTTTAGAGAAATTGCGACACGCGCCATCGAATTTACTTTAAAATCTTAGAGGACAATCACTACATTCTGCTTCAAACTTACTTTTCTTTGATAAGCAATTGTATGAGCATTTCCACACATCATTGTGTGTAACAGTATATGTTTTCCTCATCTTTCACTCACAATCTGGCCATAACAATGATAATATACAGTACTTACTTCCAGCTCCACTGTTCCACACACAATAGTGAACTGAAACTGTTATTGACAGCATAACGTTTAAATAATACCGCCAAATTGACGCTACAATTATTTGATTTCTCTCTTTCCTACTTGGTAATAATAAATTATAACTCAACATGGGAACCTCTGGTGAACAAAATATGGTTATGTTGTTTAAGAAAATAAGAAATTGTATTATTAGGGGATGTGATTTAATTCTGGGAGATATTTAATCTTTCTCGGCAGACGGAATATTAAATTTGGCTCCTGACTGAGCGAGTTGTCTGTGCAGTTTGGGTCGCGTACCTGTGAGCTTGCATTCGGGAGATGGTGGGTTAGAATCCCAACATCGGTACTCCTGAAGGTGGTTTTCCGTGGTTTCCCTTTTTCACACCAGGCAAAAGCTGGGGCAGTATCTTAATTAAGGCCACGGCTGCTACGATCCTAATTCTATCTTTTTCCTATCCTTGCATCGCTGAAAAACTTCGATGTGTTAGTGCGACGTTCAACCAGTAGGAAAAAACATTGATTCCCAGGGAGAATTGACGAACCAGCATCAATACACACCTCTGCCCCACACACACTAAATTCTCGAGGCTTGAAGATCTGTCCCTGGAAGTACAATGACAGTCATATCAGTCAACTTATTTAGAATCAGAAACGAGTTTGTTATTCCCTATATTCATAGCGAATTGAGAGCTAAACAAGGAAGAAAACCAAACGAATAGAGAAAATGTCTAATAATGTGCAGACGGGGATATTGTTTTACGTATTCGTAAGCGTTGATTATCCGCTCAGGCTGCAATGTGTGTGCAAGTGCTACTAACTTGTCGACTGTAGGTTGCTGCCATCTACTGCCCAGACAGGAAAGCTCGTGGCGATGGTAGCGCTGTCCCTGCGTGTGTAGCGGCAAGAGGGACAACCAATACAAGTCTTACTACGTGTCTTCGGCAATGAACGAACAGAAAGAATGTAATAATAACAAAAATGCTATTCGTATTAACTTACGTCTTAGTAACTACTTGTACGGTTTTCGGAGACGCCAAGAAAGAATGTCTTGGAAAGATATTTCGCTAATAGATAGGTACCGTGATATAATAATAATAATAATAATAATAATAATAATAATAATAATAATAATAATAATAATAATAATAATAATAATAATACCGAGCTCGGTAGCTGCAGTCGCTTAAGTGCGGCCAGTATCCAGTATACGGGAGATAGTAGGTTCGAACTCCACTGTCGGCAGCCCTGAAAATGGTTTTCCGTGGTTTCCCATTTTCACACCAGGCAAATGCTGGGGCTGTACCTTAATTAAGACCACGGCCGCTTCTTTCCCACTCCTAGCCCTTTCCTTTCCCATCGTCGCCATAAGATCTATCTGTGTCGCTGCGACGTAAAGCAACTATCACATAATAATAATAATAATAATAATAATAATAATAATAATAATAATAATAATAATAATAAGAATAAGAATAAGAATAAGAATAAGAATAAGAATAAGAATAAGAATAATAATAAAGTCACATGGCTAATTTGCCAATGGATAAAGCGTCTCTTTCACCCCATTAATTATTCTAAAATTTTGAGAACACTAACTACATTTTCGCAAAATATGCCATTCAATTTTATTTGCCCTGAATATATGCCTTAAAATTATTCATGAAAGTGTAAATACTCTAAAACTTATGGAAATATACAAAATCAATTGTTGCTATTTATTTTCCTTTTTAATTAATTTGATAACTGATTATTGCTGAATTTCTCACTTTATTTACCTTGTAAAAGACAGGTTACAATGCAACTTTCATTCGAGAAGTGGATTGGTCGCGTGATAACTCGGGAGACGAGTGGGGGTTGAACCCCATCTTCGGCTGTCTTGAGAATGATTTTCTATGGTTTTCCATGTTGACTTCCATGAAAATGCCGGGGTGGTCTCTATTAATAGGCTACAGCCGACTCCTTTCACCTCCTTAGCAAATTTCATTCATCATTTATTCATTTCATCTTCATTTGCTTCTCTGCTAAGGTTGGTGTCAGGAATGGCATCTGGCTATAAAACACGCCATTTAATTTCATCTCACCTCATCCCTTACCCCGTGTCAGATAACGGGAATGAGGGTGAGTTTTCATTTATCAGTGGTCCCCAGCTATTGGCTATCAAATTGTACAGTTGTAACTTGAAAGAATCTACTCAACATTAATAGAAAGTTATTCTAGAACATTATAGGGCGGAGCAATATAGGTGGATTTTTCACCAAGGTGACGATAAATGCGTGTATACATTTTTGGAAAAGAAATGTGGCGTCCCTATGGCTCGAATTCCATGTAGAAGTGGAATGATGACCGTCAACAGTTACCTAAAACTACAAATTTGACAAAATATCTTTAACATCGATCAGATCCATTAATATCAATGCCCGTAGTACCTGAGTGTTATTTTAATATATCCATGAAGATTTCCATTAATTTGCTTTAAAAATGAAATGTGCAAAACTTCTTCTATTCGTGACTCACTAAATACTTTGATAATCTTACCATCTAATTCACTTACGTGACCAGAAGCTATGACACTTATTTTGTTCTTCAAATCAGCAATGTTTCAAACTAGCTGGTAGGAGTAGAGATATTTTTAAATCCAACTACAAAGATTTTCAAAATACAGTAAGTAAACGTAGCGTTATCACCTCTAGTTTGACCAACAAGAATTAAATAAATTATTGAGCTCGGTTAGTCGCCGCACTTCTGTTTCTTAAGACAGTTGGTTACAATGTCGTAACTGCTGTTCGAATTTGGATCATATACCTTTTTTAGCAGGGCATGATTTTCAGTAATATCGCGGTTGTATGCCACCTTTTCCTTTTCCTTTTCCTCTCCAATGTGCTGGAGTATTTCACTTAAACTTTGAATGTACCTTATTTTTAAAGTAATATACGATACTGTATATTTTCTCTCCTGTGCAGTCCTATCAGTACTGGACTTTCACGAACAAACCTTCAACGTTGTATGTGCACCGTTTTCGATCTATCTCCAAAGCTTGGGTTTAATTCTTTTCCTTTAACAAGAATTATTCTACTTAAAATATTTAAACCAACTCTTCACCTACTGTACACAAGGCTAAAATCCAAAACCTTAGTTTTCGTTTTTGTGTCAATTTAGGATGAATTTCCCATTTCCTGTCCCGTCTGTGTACCATGCCATTTAGAGTTTCCTAGATTTTTTATCCTAATCAGTACATTTGTCCACTTGGGGAGTCCTTGATTTCTTCTTTTTTCCCATCTTCACCAAAACGTCGCAAGAAGTTGAAAGTCTCAGTTTTCTGGGAATATCACATATAAATGAATTCTGCTTCAAATTGGCCTTGTCGTTATGAGTTGCTGAAATAATGTAACATTTCTGAACCAGTTTGATACGATTCGTCAAGACATAATATTATTATTATTAATTATTAAAGCGTCTTTATTGTGGCGAAGTTAGGGCTCCCGGCCCTTTCTTACACTTAATATTATGTGTAGTGATATAACAAGAGCTCCAGAATTTATTAAGAGAAAATGTGGGCTTGATTGGTATTTATTTTCAGTATTCAGTGAATAACTACGAAATTAAATAATGACAATAAACCATAAATTTAAACCAAATCAAATACATAGATATTCATAACATTTACAGAAAACACAATTTTCAGCACGGAAATATACTGTTTTATTTTCGGATTTAAACACTTCGGGTCGAAATTTACAATCATATCGACTCTCGGGTTTATCGGAATAACAGTGTTACCTAAACAAAGCATCACATTATAATAAAGATGTTTCAGAACGCTACTCTGGTAAATCTATATTAGAATAAGTCCACATAGGTACGATAATACGAAAACGATAATACTGTGTTGATTGGTTGAAGTTCCTGATATTCTTATACCGAACTGGTCACTGGAGCTATGAACTACATAGGCCTAGTCGCTTTAATTCTTATAACTTCAAATACTGCTTGATAACTGAGTGAAGGTTGGTTGCTAGTGATGAAAGCCTTTCACAGATTTCATTGCTAAGGCTAAATCACTTCGCAATATATATTTAAAATAAATTTAATGCTCCGCGCGAGTTGGCTGCATGGCATGTGCCATATATCAAAAGCTTGAAATTGGGAGATGGTGGGTTCGAAATCCGCCCTGAAGACGGTTTTCCGTTTTTACACCAGGTACCTTAATAAGGCCATGGCCGCTTTCTTCCCAGTCCTGGTCCTCTCCCTTCTCACTGGCGTAAAAATTGTGTTTGCATTAGTGAGCCATCAACAATATAAAAAAATAAAAATAGACAAAATGTTTTTTATCCATTGATTTCAAAGCGCATAGGAACTTTAAACGACTGGACACAATTTGTTTCTGGTGCACTAATACATAGACGTTTTTGGCGATGCGGTATTTAAAAGGAGATAATGGAAATATAGCAGCCATAGTCTTAACTAAAGTATTTCGTCGGGCTGAGTGGCTCAGACGGTTGAGGCGCTGGCCTTCTGACCCCAACTTGGCAGGTTCGATCCTGGCTCAGTCCGGTGGTATTTGAAGGTGCTCAAATACGTCAGCCTCGTGTCGGTAGATTTACTGGCACGTAAAAGAACTCCCGCGGGACTAAATTCCGGCACCTCGGCGTCTTCGAAAACCGTAAAAGAGTAGTTAGTGGGACGTAAAACAAATAACGTTATTATTAACTAAAGTATTCCCAGCGTTTAACTAGTGTGAAAAATACTCATGAAAATTTATCTTCAGAGCTTTCGACGATGGGGTTCGAACCCACAATTTCCCAAGTACAAACTTTAAGCTACATGAAAGATGCAAAATTAATTGTTGTTTTAACACAACTTGAATTAATCCATCCAAAACCAGTGTTCATTATAAAGTACAATTTGTTTGATTTTTTCGTCGTGTGCTTCATCTTGATTTACAACTACTTAATTTGTTTATACATGTTCATTAGCATTTCTGCTTGAAATTTTGCCAACAAAGTGTCATCTGTCAGGGTTTAACAGAAGAAAACATGAATAGAAGTTTGGAACCATGGCTGAACATGCATCAGCTAAGAAAAACCAAATATTGATCCTTTTAGAAGTAAAAACATTTATTTAATGTTATAGACCTGTTATAAACTTATAGGATCTTATTTATCCCTTGCTTAAAGGCAGGGAATGCCGTTTAAATACAACTTGTATATGAACGGAGCAAATTATTATTATTACACACGTAATAGGCCGATATCAGACCACGTGAAGCATTCATGACTGCTTGTTTTTCCCGTTCTTCCAGTGTTCTTCCATTTGGTCACCAAAGGCTCTCTTCCGTTCTTCGGTCCACTTCGGCCTTAGTGCGTTAGGTGCTGCATTCTCTGGCTTTACTTCCCACTTGTATATCTTGTGCTTCTATGTGTTTTTGTCTGCAATGTCCCCTGAATCTACCTGCGCCCTTTCCAGATCGAGTTTTATTTTCGTCATCCATGGTGTAGTGGTCTTGACACCCCCGGATATATCTGAGGATTCTGAACGTAAGTCTAGATTGTGGGAGTCTGCTTACGTTTTCATAAAATTTTAGTCGCCCTTTTCGGTTGTCTGCTGCGAGGTTAAACAACCTCTCTATGGTATCCCTGGAGTGAAGCCTGTACCCTACTTTTGTGAGCTTTGGGCCGATAATTTTTCTGATGATTTTTCTTTCAAGTTGGTTCTCCAGATCGCTTTTGGTATGTAACATCAGGGTCTCACTTGCGTATAGCACTTTCGGTTTAATCACAGTGTTGTAGTGACGAAGTTTGGAGGAGGTGGACACATATTTTTTGTTGTAGATACCCTGTGTTATGTATACGGCTTTCTTCATCTTCAGTAACCTAGTTTTCTGGGCAACTTTCTCTTTTCCGGTCGGTTCGAGCACTTCGCCTAGGTACTTAAAGTGTGAGACTGTGCTGATCTTGCCGTATTTCGTGTTCCAAACCGACTTTTTTTGAAGAAGAATTCAGTCTTTTGGTAGGAGATTTGTAGGCCTACTTTTTCTGCACACTCTTTAAGTGCTTCTATCTGTCTGATTGCAGTGGTTTCGTTATCTGCTAGTAGTGCCAGATTGTCCGCGAAAGCAAGACAACTGACCTCTAGTCTATCGTTGTGTCGTACTAGTTGCACTGGCTTTCAGTGGTTTTGTATCTTCAGCTCTTTCTCCCATTCCTTGATGACTTTATCTAATACTAGGCTGAAGAGGAGCGGCGAAAGACCATCATCACCTTGACGAACGCCTGTCTTTATCTCAAAGGTTTCAGTTATTTCCCCATGAATTTCACTTTAGATGTCGTGTCTGTCAATGTCGGTTTGATCAGGTGCAGTGTCTTGCTATCCAAACCTTGTTCGTGAAGGATGTTGAACAACGACTGGCGATCAACAGAGTCATAAGCCTTTTTGAAGTCAACAAAAGTACATATGACCGGAGTGTTCCGGAGAGCTTTGATTTTCAAAGTAGTCTTTAGGTTGAAGATTTGTTCTGCGCAAGAGCGACCAGGGCGGAAGCCTGCCTATTATTCACCGATCTTATGTTCCAGCTGATCCTGTATCCTTTGATGTAGGCACGCTGAAAGGATCTTGTAAGTTACTTGTACTAGTGAAATACCCCTGTAATTGTTCACATCTGTGCGGTCATCCATTTTGTGCAGTGGGTGTATCAGTGCCCATTTCCATTCTTCTGGGAGCTGTTCTGATATCCAGATGTCCGTGATAATCTGCGTGAGTTCTCTAAGTGAGTTTGGTCCGAGGTTTTTCAACAGTTCGGCCACTGTGCCGTCTTCCCCAGATGCCCTATTGTTTTTGAGTCTGAGGATATGTTGGTGGATCTCCTCTTGAGTCGGAGGTGGGGAGTCAATATGTCTCTCTTTGGGTTCTTTCACCTCGGACAATTGAGAATTTCTGAAAAGCAAATTATAATATAAATTTTTAAACTTAATGTCAATAAAAGATTGACAATTTATAAATGCCAATCAAGAAAACATTTTTTCTTTTGAAATATGGTGCACATTTTGAGGTCGTTAAGGGGATAAATTTTTTTAAGAGATGTTTTTCTTCTTGTTCTTCTTCCATGTTTCCACAATCTGGTGAGGTCATAGGTGCGAACTGTGGTGCACATATGGACTGGGCCCTGTTTTACGGCCGGATACCCTTCCCGACAGTTCGATCCTAGCTCAGTCCGGTGGTATTTGAAGGTGTTTAAATGTGTCAGCCTCGTGTTGGTAGATTTACTGGCACATGAAAGAACTCCTGCAGGACTAAATTCCGGTGCCTCGGCGTCCCCGGAAACTGTAAAAGTAGTTAGTGAGACATAAGACCATTGAATGATTATTATTATTATTATTATTATTATTATTATTATTATTATTATTATTATTATTATTATTATTATTATTATTATTATTATTCCTAAATTCACTATTGAGTATTTGTGTGGTAGTGTGGAGTGTTATTTGTGTATATGAAGAGTAGTGTGTTGGATCAAACACAAATAGTCCCAGATTCAGAGGAATTATGCAAACCAGTTAAAATCCCCGATTAGGCCGGGAATCGAATCAAAGACCCTCTGTGATAAAGGCCTTGACGCTCATAATTCAATCAAAGAGTTGGAGGTAAGAAAAGAAAAATATTGTGTTGTATGTTGGAAATAATTCAGGCCTGAATGGGTTAAATAAGGTTCTGCAAGAAAAGATCAAGGCACCTTCCCTATAAACATAAAGAGAATAGATCTTATTATATCTAAGATATCTGTATAATCTCTCTGAGATGACTGTGAGAGCCCAGATATCCTAATTTCAACATGCAGCCAAATGAAACTATGCCTACTCAAAGGGAAGTCTTATTTTCAAATTTGGTGAGAATATTTACTAATGTATATTGTTGTGCAGGTAAGCTGGCAGTTCTGCAGTATTATCTACTCTGGCAGGATTACTGGAGTCGTACGTGGTTAGGCTGGGAGATGGGTAAGTTGAAGTCACGCTCGCGTGAACTGCAGGAGTTGATTGGTGGAGGATCATAGGGATCTAGCTCGACCACGGTGCAAACTTGTGCTTACAGCTTACTAAACTCGGTACTGCACGCATGGCTCCCCCCACTCTACTCACACTCAAATAAACTTCCTCCATATACAACAGTTTTCAAAAAATCCTCCATGTGATGGATATATGACGTAGTTCGCACTGTTTCATTATACGATTATAGAATTTCCAGAATTTTCAGGGATATTCATTTCATATATTAGGCCATGTAAAAGTTGACAGATTTACTCTTAAATCTCCTGAATGGCGTTGCTGTAACAATTTGATAGTATCTCTGCAGGACTGGCTATTACTGCTACAAACACTAAATCCACTTCGCTGTTAAATGAATGAGCATGAACAATTATGACAATAACTTTCACTTCACCTGGCGCGCACTTTTCAAAATTAGTAGCTGACATCCATAAATTTGAAAACATAACATATGCAACTAACAAAGATAACAAAAAAATTTGCACATAATAATTAATTATACAGTACATTATTACTAACACACAATATTAACACGAAATGAAACAATTTTCATTGCATTAATTAAATGTTATAATGTAAACAAAGAAAACTGCTTTAATTTCGTGTGGCTATTTCTAGCCAAGTGCAGCCCTTGTAAGACAGACCCTCCGATGAGGGTGGGCGGCATCTGCCATGTGTAGGTAACTGCGTGTTATTGTGGTGGAGGATAGTGGTATGTGTGGTGTGAGTTGCAGGGATGTTGGGGACAGCACAAACACCCAGCCCCTGGGCTATTGGAATTAACCAATGAAGGTTAAAATCCCCGACACGGCCGGGAATCGAACCCGGGACCCTCTGAACCGAAGGCCAGTACGCTGACCATTTAGCCAACGAGTCGGACAGAAAACTGCTGAGGTGAGGTGAACTCTTTGCCGGGATGAGTAGCTCAGATGGCAGAATTCTGACATTCTTAGCTCAGGTTAGTGGGTTCGATCCCGGCTCAATTCAGTGGTATATGAATGTGCTAATACACGTTAATCTCGTGCCGATAAATTTAGAGACACGAAAAAAGAAGTCTTGCGGGACAAAATCTTGGTACCTCGGCATCTCCGAAAATCGTAAAAGGGTAATTAAAGGAACTCAAATCCATTATTATTAAGATTAAATTAGTACTTATACGGCGCAACTAAAAAGAGCCCCACATTTTCTCCTTTATACATTATGCAGGATTGCCATACTTAGCATCACTTTGAAAATGTCCGGCTCCATAGCTAAATGGTTAGCGTGCAGGCCTTTGGTTACAGGGTTCCCGGGTTCGATTCCCGGCAGGGTCGGGAATTTTAACTATCGTTAGTTAATTTCCCTGGCATGGGGCTGGGTGTATGTGTTGTCTTCATCATCATTTCATCCTCATCATGACGCGCAGGTCGCCTACGAGAGTCAAATCAAAAGACCTGCACCTGGCGAGCCGAACCCGTCCTGGAATCTCCCGGCACTAAAAGCCATACGCCATTTCATTTACTTTGAAAATAATAGGCTACAGTTACAATTTGCTCCACATCGCACCAACACAGATAGCTCTTATGGCGACGATGGGATAGCACAAGTGGGAAGGAAGCAAAGGAAGCATCAGCATTTGCCTGGCGTGAAAATGGGAAACCACAGAAAACCATTTCGTGGCTGCCGACAGTGAAGTTCGAACCCACTATCTTCCAA
This sequence comes from Anabrus simplex, assembly GCF_040414725.1. Taxonomy (NCBI): domain Eukaryota; kingdom Metazoa; phylum Arthropoda; class Insecta; order Orthoptera; family Tettigoniidae; genus Anabrus; species Anabrus simplex. Next base: position 1,131,308,129 of record NC_090265.1, on the reverse strand, counting down.
ATGCAATTTCACAGCACTTTGAGAACACATTCTTTGTGGAATTCTGTCTGTATGTCTGTCTGTCTGTCTGTCTTAATCTGCTTACCCTCCAGGGTTGGTTTTTCCCTCGGACTCGACGAGGGATCCCACCTTCAGACTCTGGGTATGAGCAGTATCTCGCCCAGGAGGCCTCACCTGCTATGCTGAACAGGGCCCTTCGTGGGGGTTGGAAGATTGGAAGGGGTAGACAAGGAAGGGGGGAAGGAAGCAGCCGTGGCCTTAAGTTAGGTACCATCCCGGCATTTGCCTGGAGGAGAAGTGGGAAACAACGGAAAACCACTTCCAGGATGGCTGAGATGGGAATCGAACCCACCTGTACTCAGTTGACCTCCCAAGGCTAAGTAGACCCCGTCCCACCCCTCGTACAACATTTTCAAATTTCGTAGCAGAGCTGGGAATCGAACCCGGGCCTCCGGGGGTGGCAGCTAATCACACTAACCACTACACCACAGAGGCGGACTTTGGAATTCTCCATCGATTTAACTCATGACTGAACAGAAAAATGTAAGTTGCATAATATTCCGCTGGTTAGTACAGATTTGGTTCGAAAAATCCTGCTTGAGCTTCAGCAAATATCCGAATTCTACGCAATAGTGAATAAGTGGCAGCCGCACTGATTGAGGGATGATGCTTTACATGCCTGCAGCTGGGGGTAATTTTCCAAATAATAATGCCTAACTCTCCACGTTGATCGCATGTGACCCCTCAGGTAATAACCTGGAGACCATGTCAGCGAACAGACAGTCCTCCACAATGCACATTTTGTCACCAGTATACAAATAGCCTCTGATTGTTGTGAATGGTTTACCACACCGAAGGATTTCGTCTTTTTTAATCAGTGTGATGACCCGTCCTTTATTCACTGTTCATGGCACAAGTTAAAGGTATCATGTAGCGAACTTTGACGATTATCACTTTGTAAAATGTAGCTCCTATCTCCTTTAGATAACTTTACATTTCAGAAGCAGTTGCTTTCCACACCACCCAAAGATAAGTTTTTTTATTGCAAGCCGCTTTACGTCGCACCGACACGGATAGGTCTTATGGCGACGATGGGACAGGAAAGGGCTAGGAGTTGTAAGGAAGCGGACGTGGCCTTAATTAAGGTACAGCCCCAGCATTTGTCTGGTGTTAAAATGGAAAACCACGGAAAACCATTTTCAGGGCTGCAAGGTTTTTCATTAGTAGCTCATAGTGCGCATGTGAACTGTTTGTTCAATGGAGTTTACAATGTCAACATCATTGGCGGCGATTGGGGGCTGGGGTGCGAGGGGCCAACTTCCACTCTGTGGAGGAAAAATAAATCAATTTTAGATGCTTAAAACTAGGAATTATAAGAAAAAATTCAAACCCATTTGTCTTATCGCCTAATTATTTTCTTTAAATTACTTAATCATCAAAACATTACTTAGCGGGAATACGCACAAAGTGTCATTCGTCGCGGCTGACCGATTCCTAGTCCGGCCCCGCGGTGTAGAAGGCAAAGCGTCCGCCTGTCATCCGGCGGACCCGGATTTGATTCCCGGCCGGGTCAAGGGTATTTAATTGTAAATGAATAATATCCCAGTCCTGGGGACTGGGTGTTTGTGTCGTCCTTAAGGTTCCTTTCCTCACATTCAACACTCTACACTTCCGCAATTCCAATTACACGCAGGTTCATATTATATGGTGCAAGTAGGGGCAAAATATATCTCTATAAGTCGACGCCCCGAACAAATAGCATTAAAAAAGGAACCGATTCGTACAGCGTCACAATAAGTAGTGGAGACTCACGCAGCAGCGTGAGGCATGTGCTGTGAGGAAGAGTAGCAGAGTGTTATTCTTCTATATACCTTGGCAGGGGTGTATTTTTGCCTAGGTCATGGACACTGAGGTATGATTCTCCCACTTGCCGGGCACATTCATTAGTCTGGCAGTTTCACTCAGTCTATATGTGTGTGTGCAGTTCTATCTATTGTCTATTACTTTGTTACTGTGTAGTCAAACACTAAATGAATGTTTTAAATTGTATAATCACGCTGTGCTTCTAATTACTTGTAATACATGTGTAATTGTTCCTTTGGTGAAAGTTTTATTGAATCAGAATCTCAAGAAACTATTATTATAGCAGTTAAGTTGGTAAACTGTCAACCTGTCGTAATTCGTTCATGGAGAATCAAAATCTAACCATTTTGTAGCTATTTTTCAGCCTTGTTGTCTACCCCCCCTCCCTATACAGGCCCGACACCGGTATGTATTGTTAACAATATTTTTTGTTGCTTCCCCCTCCCCACTGCCCCCACTTCTAATTCTCAATCTTCGCCACTGAACAACATTGTGCTTTGCCGAACTCGAAGTGAAGTAGGTTCCTTGTTATTACCTTTCACTTCTTCAAGGGCCTTCACGGTTTCCACGGAGGTTGTTTTGTTTTTACTTGTTTCAAAAATAGCTATATTAAAACTTCATTTACTGACATTCTGTTTTCAGTATCACCTAACATTTTTTTCGTCTGCATTCCAATTCCTTTTTAGAATAGTTTATTTTCATCTTTCTGGATATTTCCAAGACTGTGTTTAGACCATTCAGATACTTCTTTCAGATCCCCTTTACACTCATGTAAAACAATACAATTTAGAAAAGTAAAATTTTGATTTATTATACAAACCAAACCAAACCCATGGCACTACAGCCCTTGAAAGGCCTTGGCCTACCAAGCGACCGCTGCTCATCCCGAAGGACTGCAGATTACGAGGTGTCGTGTGGTCAACACGACCAATCCTCTCGGCCGTTATTATTGGCTTTCTAGACCGGGGATTTATTATACGGACAAACATATAATGATTGAATCACTTCTAGCTATGGATTTAAAACAGAATTGTAAATATGAGATATTACTACGACAAGGAATTACTGTAAGATTCAAATAAAAATCAGGTTAACTTGAAACTACATACTTCGTTCACGTAAGATGTTGAACTGTCCTAAAATCTGTATATATAAAATAAGAGTTTTGTCTGTACATTCCTCAAAATTTAAAAAGGATGGTATTTATGTATCGGTCGTATCCACAGTAACAAGGAAATGCACTTTTTAATTTTCCGTAATTTCTGTCTGTCTGTATGTATGTACAGTATGTACACGCATAACTAGAAAACGGCTAAAGAGAATTTAATGAAAATCGGTATGCAAAGTCGGGGAATAAGTCGCTACAATCTAGGATATAAATAATTTTATTCATGCTGATAGAAATGGTAGCTTAGGTGAAGGCCTAACATTTAATTTTCAAATATTTATCTTATTAGTGGCCCTATCTTAATGAAAATTGGTATGCAACGTCGAGGAATAAGTCGCTATAATTTAGGCTATAAATAATTTTATTCACGATGAGTGAAATGATAGTTTAGGGGAAGGCCTAAAATTTATTTTTCAAATGTTTATGTTATTAGGTGTCCTATCTTAATGAAAATTGGAATGCAAAGTTGGAAAATAAGCCACTATAATCTAGGCTGTAAATAATTTTATTCACACTGAGTGAAATGGTAGTTCAGGGGAAGGCCTAAAATTCAATTCATAAAAATTTATGTTTAGTGGTCCTGTCGATAAATACTACATAACTAAAGTTATATAGTATTAAATTTCCGATCATTTATGTCTGATACATTTTTGCCGAACCGGCTATGATAACAGAGATATTCATGAATTTGGATTTTTGTTGCTTTAAGTCCATATCAGCACCGAGTCACGAGAAAATGGGTGAACAGAATTTAATGAAAATCGTTATGTAAAGTTGGGGAATAAGGAACTACAGTCTACGCTGTAAATAATTTTATAAAACGCCCTAATATCACAGAGTTGAAAGAAAACTAAATGTGAAGGTCTCATAAAATTGATCAACAATAATATGACATTGACCATTGTTTGTTGTGATATGCTTTGTGTCTTCTGTTGCCACTCATTTCCGATAGATGGGATTACTGTTGCGTACGGAGTATTTTTTAAAATTTGCTGTACGTAGCACAGACACAGATAGGTCTTAAGGCGACGGTGGGATAGGAATGGGCTGGGAGTGGGAAGGAGGCGTCCGTGGCCTTAATTAAGGTTTAGCCCCTGCATTTGCCTGGTGTGAAAATGGGAAACCACGGAAATCCATCTTCAGGACTGCCGACAGTGGGGTTCGAATCCACTATTTCCCGGATGCAAGCTCACAGCTGCGCGCCCCTAACCGCATGGCCAACTCGCCCGGTCGTACCGAGTATAACAGCCTGCCTGAATATTGGCGGGAAGTAGCTGGGGAGTTAGATAACTTAGAAAACACGCTGGTTCATCACAGCATTCGAGTTATTCAATCCCTACTCTGTGGCACTGATTGGAATGAGCAGTGTGCTCATTTACATAAACAATGACAGTGGAGTGTTCACGGCTGTCTGCGGCCTGGTCATTCCAGCACTGGGACTTTGGACTGTTATTTCGGCATCGTAGTACTGTTCAGTGAGAAAATGTGCGGTTTTTCATTTGATCGGGTATTTTTATGATAACACTGCTTGTAATCGCTACATTCCTACTGACGTTTATTGTAATGAGCTCATGACCTATGTTGACTTAAGTTAGAAAACCACAATGACAGTCTTTCTAAGAATCCCGTAGCGAAGCACGGTACATCAGCTAGTATGAAACTAAAACAGACCGCAGTCACAAAGCTGATCTCACAGTTAGTTTATATGATAAAGCTAACAGGCTGGAATCCTGCTTCGTCAGTCTTTGAAATTTATCGTTGGTGAAATGTAATTTTACACAATATATAACACTGAAAATTTGATGGAGCAATCCACACTCCCCTCAGCGTCTCCCCAACGTAATGGCTATTCGGCGAGCGAATACCATTATCATCAAAAGCATTCATCTCACTCTAGAGTAGGGTGCTGGATGTATATTATGGAATAGAATGGATCACTCTTTTTTCCATATGCCTCGGTTTAGGATATAACATTTTTATGACTAAACGGTTGAAATTGGTCGATGAGAATGTTTGAATTGGTCTGACGTTGCCGTTACAAGTGAGTCCATGCCGGAAGGAATACTCCAGGCTGCGTCCTCGTCTACATTTTAGACGTCGTATTGTACATAGTAAAATTCCTCTTTATTTACTCGAAAATTCTGGTTTAAAATATTATAAAGTTCTTAATATGATGGCGCTGTTTCATTTACGGATTGGGACAGTGTAGTCATCACAGCATGAATGAATGAAAGATTCGCGTTGCTATGACATCTGCTCTGGAATGCCTATGTGTTTTGAAGTGGCCAAATTAACTAGACTATTGTTTTTTAGCACCTGATACATGAGGTGTTGTTTGGTGCACTCTACTATGAGCTTTCTAATATGGAAACAATTACTGAAATCGGTTGAGTAGTTTCGGATATTAGTCTCCACGTACAAACAAACTCAATTTCTCTCTTTGTAATGTTAGTATAGACTAGGTGCTGAATGCGTCTCAATAGACTACTTACTCCTGATCATTTCTGTGGGATTAGGACATTGTAGATCACTGCATTTACTTTTATTCCTCCTCGGCAATGTTATGACATCCGAGAGCAAGTATTTAATTTCCACCTCCCATTGTGACTTCCTTTCTTCGTATTTTCCTTCGCATTTCGGCCGTTAACTTAATTATCTTCCTGATTACTATGGTCTGATTATCAGACAGTTTTGTACCTTACAGTTTGTACCTTGCTAGTTGCTTTACGTCGCACCGACACAGATAGGTCTTATGGCGACGATGAGACAGGAAAGGGCTAGGAGTGGGAAGGAAGCGGCCGTGGCCTTAATTAAGGTACAGCCCCAGCATTTGCTTGGTGTGAAAATGGGAAACCACGGAAAACTATTTTTCAGGGCTGCCGACAGTGGGGTTCGAACCTACTATCTCCCGAATACTGGATACTGGCCGCACTTAAACGACTGCAGCTATCGAGCTCGGTAATCAAGACATTAACGACCATCATGGCCATTTAACTCGTTACCTTGCCGACAATATTTCCATGTCAGCAATGTTAGGTGTTGATGGACTTCGCACTAAAAAATATAACTCTTAACTATCTCTGTCATCATAGTCCGCCCGTGTGGTAAAAATGTATGAGACATACATTACGGGAAATTATTGTAGTTTCGATAACACTTGCTGTGCGCGAGGTTTTTCCCCATAGCACAGCAGCCCCGGATGGCCATGGCCTGATAAGCGACCGCTGCTCAACCGGAAAGCCTCCAGATCATGAGGTGTCTTGTGGTTAGCAGGACCAATCCTCTCGGCCATTATTCTTGGCTTCCATGCATAGGTTTTAGATGGAACAAATACTTCCGAAGATATTTTGAAGTTTTTGAAAATGCAATAATCGCAAATATCTCCACGGTTGTTCCAAAGGTTAAAGGTGAAAAGCTTACACAACTTTTATAATGTATAGTTTTACGGTACAGATAATGCAGGGTCATTAAATAAACGCAGAACCGCAGCTGAGACCTCGGCCGACATGGTGTCACTTCCCGGCAAATGACCGATACGAGAGCAAGCTAGAGTGACTGACTAATAAGTTCTGATGCACTTTAAAAGCACTCACAGATGTCATTAAAGGAGATGCTGGAACTACCTGCCATCTTTTCGACACATTTCCGGCATCTTCATATCAAATTGCCCATTACTCTTCTTAGGGCACTGAGGAATCGAATTGATCTCTCTGAAAATGGTAACCATCATTTCGTCTAAATTGTGCGTATTCCGTTAGCAATGTACGTCGCCTTCTTCGCTTATCATTAATATTTCCCGTTTCACGGCATTTATTAACTGACTTACGAATCATCCCACGACTTGGGACTCGAACACCTGGGAATTCTCTTGAAACAATCCTCTAACAGCACGAGTGGATTCTGTACGAACATCTCTCAGGGTAAAGTAAAGAAGTAGGGGTCAATTCAATACACTTTTTCGAATACGGACGCTAAGTCTAGGGCAGGGCTATCAGGGACGCTGTCCACTACGGAAGGATTGTGGCAAGCATGGTAAATAATCGTTCATGATGTACTTTGTCCCGGGTCAGTGTGTTGTACGTACAGGCGCCTATACAGTTTAAAAAGATCATGTGAACATAATAACTTTCATTTCAAAGTTATGTTCCTACTGAAAGTAAAATTAAAAACAATATGTTCCTGGACAGGAGCAGCCTGGCCGACGCTGTAAAGGCGTGCTCGGTTCGCCCGAAAGGACGTGGTTTCGAATCCCCGTCAGGAAGTGGAAAAATTTAAGAAACGAGATTTCCACTTCCGGAGGTGCATATGGCCCTGAGGTTCACTCAGCCTTTACCAAAAATGAGTACCAGGTTAATTCCTGGGGGCACAGACGACCGGACGTAGAGCTAACCACTCTACCCCCATTAAGTGGCGAGGAACGGATAGTGGAAGCCTTTACCTTCCACCCCTCCAAGGGCCTTCATGGCCTGCATGGAGATTACTTTGCTTTGCTTTGCTATGGTCGTTGACATTTAAATAGATTTCACATACCCATTTTCACACCAGGCTGTACATTAATTAAGGACAGGGTTGTTTCCTACTTACTCCTATGCCATCGTCGCCATGAGACTTATCTGTACAAAAAAAAATGAATAAAGAAGTTATTTAGTGCATAAAATAATTAAGAACGCGTATAAATAACAGATAATTTTCATACTCCAGCGCAAGGAAATATTTGGAAGAGAGAGTTTTTTTGAGTATGAAGATACGTGTTTAATAAATGCATTGATAATAATAATAATAATAATAATAATAATAATAATAATAATAATAATAATAATAATAATAATAATAATAATAATAATAATAATGGCGCATGGCCTCCGGAGAGGCCCGGTACAGGTCTTTCGAGTTGACACCCTATGGATGATCTGCGAAGATGGATCTCTACCTAATATAAATTCTAAAGTTGAAGACGCTGCAAACGCCCAGCCCCCGTGCCAGGAGAAGTAAACAATGAAAGTTACTATTTCCACCCTGCGCGAATCGAAACCGGGGCACCTTAGGCCAAAGGCCCACATGTTAACAATTTAGCAAATGGAGCCATACACTAAAATTACACTGGCGGAAAAAAAAATCGAAACACCAAGAAGGGGTTGGGCTACATTAACGAACGATGGCAGGCGTGTTTATACAAGGTGACGCTGATAAGCGTGGCGACCCCATGACGTACATCAGGTTTGCTTTAAATATGGGCTGTACTGTGCGAGAGCGTTACGAAACGGAGCTCCTCAAAAAGCTGCCGCATGAAGAGAGAAAATATTATTTCTCTAGGCCGAGAGTAGACGCGCATTTAGCGATTCGGCTGCACATGACGAGCTTTGAGAGCTACGAAACCGCTATCGAGGTGCTAAAACGGCTAAATATTACATTTGTAAGAATATTGCCCAATAGCACTATGAAGCGGATCGTAGTGAGGACCCCCGTTAACGGAAGTAATGCGGACGAAATCCAGCTTGCATTGAAAGCTCAGGATATCCCCGCATTCTCCGTTGTGCGGATGCGAGCAGGGAATAGGCCAGCCAAGGGCAACCTATTCCTAGTTGCAGTGGCGGACACCCCAGACGCGGACAATCTGCGGAAAATGCGGATGCTCGCGAACATGCTGGTGTCGGTCGAGCCATACCGCCCCCCAGCCACTGGCCCCCAATGTGGAGTGTGTCAGAGGCATGGCCATCCAGGGGCGGCGTGCCGACTGGAGCCCAGATGCCGCAGATGCGCCGCCTCCCACTTGTCCCGCGACTGCCCCCACGGCAACGACCCCGCGTACTCTAAGTGCGCTAACTGCGGGGGAAAACACGCGGCCAATTTTAAAGACTGTCCTAGCCGCAAGGACTACGAAGCCGCTCATCAAGGCAAAGGGCCAAAGGGTAATAAGCGTGGCAACCCTAAGGCCCAAGCAGGCCCCTCAGGCACAGGCGCTTCACGCAAGAAGAACCCAGGCCCATCAGGTACAAAGCACCCTTCAGGTCTCGCAGGCCCGTCAGGCACAAAGGGCCAAAAGCAAGGTCCTTCAGACAACCAACGCCCATCAGGCGGAGGCATTTTAAATTTCAAGCCCGTACGGACGGTAGGCAAACACAACCACGGGCCCTCAGCCCAACCAGCCCCCACCACCGTCCGAGCTAAGACCTCAAACAAAAACAACAAGAAGGCCCAGCCCCAAGAAAACAAACAAAGGCAGGTTAAGTCCACGCCAGCACTTCCCGAGCTACTAGAAGGCCCACCCAGGCCAGCTCCACCCCCCGCAGAGAACCTGCCGATAGTCAGCCGGCATCCGCACCACCACCCCCCTCGCCCTCACCTCTCAAAACACCAATCTCACCAACAACACAGCTACAGGCACAACAGCCAGCGGGGAACATGGCAGTAAAGGCGTTCAGGGAAATGATAGAAGAAATCCTGAAAACTTTCTTTCCGAACCTGAACCTGTCGGTAGCCATAACCACTGGGGTTATGATGGCCAACATGCTCCCCTACCCCTGGCTAAGGGACCTGGCTAATGCAATCTCCGAACTCCTAACCCCGGATGGCTGAACAACCCAACGAAGATAATAATAATAATAATAATAATAATAATAATAATAATAATAATAATAATAATAATAATAACAATAACACGCAGGAGCTTCGAGTTCTAATATGGAACTGCCAGGGCGTCAGATCTAGGAAATATGAACTCGAAGCCTTCCTAGCCGCGAACTCAATACACGTAGCTCTCCTAACAGAGACCTTCCTCCCTCCGGGGAGGAAGTTCACTATAAGAGGCTACAAAATGCACAGAAGCGATAAGGCTAACAAAGTTGGAGGAGTGCCAGTCCTGGTAAGGAAGAACATCAAGCACATGGAGGTAGACATACCAGAGCTGGTCACGCTAGAGGCATGTGGAATAGCCCTACCAGTGCAAGGAACACTCACAAATGTAATAGCAGCATACTCCAGACCGACAAGCCTTAACACTCAGGACATAGAAACAGTACTAGGGCTAAATCGAAACACAGTGCTAGGAGGCGACTTAAACTCGAAACACGCCACCTGGGGATGCCTGAAACCAAACCCAGCAGGCACAAGGCTGTATGACCACATGCTATCCCAGGACTATGTGGTAACAGCCCCCAGTGAGCCCACGTTCCTACCACTGAACGATCACGTATCCGACATACTTGACATAGCCCTATTGCGACATATTCCTCAAAGGCATAGCATTAAGGTAGTGAACGACCTGGGATCGAGGCACCAACCAGTGATATTTACACTAGATGCGAACCCAGAGGAATATGAGAAAAACCCCAGACGCCGGCTCAACTATAAAGCAGCCAACTGGGGCAAATTCGAACGCAAGCTAGACACACTCCTACAGGGAAGCGAAGGCATGCAAATAGACAGCACAGCCCAAATTGACGAAGCAGTCAAAACCCTCGTAGAAGCAATTCAAACAGCCACAACTGCGAGCATACCGCTAAGCAAACACAGAGAAACACCTCTTTTCGAGATTCCAGGGCACATAAAAGAGTTAATACGCAGGCGCAACAGCCACAGGCGTAACTGGGCTCGACATCACAGAGACGAAGACCGCGAGATGAAAAACGAACTAAACACGGAAATACAAAAGCAACTACTCGAATACAGGTCGGAAAAGTGGAACAACCACCTCAAACTTTTCGACACCAACACCAGGCCAGTGTGGAACTTAGCGAGACACTTCACGCGAGAACCACACAACATCCCTACCATCAAGGGACCTAACGGCCCGGTATACGAGAACCGTGACAAAGCAGAAATCATAGCGGACTCCATAGAGGCGGCTTTCACCCCAAACGAAATACCATCTGACCCAGCCCTCATCAGGCAAACTGAGGCAAAGGTAGCAGAATTCCTTGAAAACGCACCTAAGCCGGAGGTTAAGAGGACAAATATACACGAAATTAAGTGGATTATAGGTCATCTTAACTCCAAGAAGGCGCCAGGCCCAAACGAGATCCAGAACATAATAATTAAGAAACTAACTCACAAAGCCCTAACACTACTTACCAGCATCTTCAATGCAATGTTCAGACTCCAACACTACCCTGAACAATGGAAAAGGGCTAGGATCCTCGTATTTGGAAAACCAGGCAAAGACAAGTCAGACCCCAACAACTACAGACCCATCAGCCTTCTGGACGCCCTCAGTAAAGTATTCGAAAAAATACTACTGAAAAGGTTAATAGGGCATATCAAGGAAAAAGGCATAATTCGCAACGAGCAGTTTGGCTTTAGGAACGCACATTCTGCCCCACAACTGCTCACTCGATTCATAGAACAAGCCACCATAGGTCTCAACAAACGAAGAGACACAGGAACGGTTTTCCTTGATATCCAGAAAGCATTTGACAAAGTCTGGCACGAAGGCCTACTAGCGAAACTAATAGACTACGAATTCCACCCAGGCTATATAAGACTTATTAAATCTTATCTGGAGGGCCGAGAGTTCAAAGTAGACGTACATAACACGCTGTCAAGTACTCGCAGGATTAGAGGGTCCCTTATCGGCCCAATCCTCTTCGTCCTGTATACAAACGACATGCCTACGACAGAACTCACTACCACACACCTCTACGCTGATGACACCGCTATCACAGTTCAACATCCACAGCTAGCGTGCGCTCGAAAGAGGCTACAAGTAGCACTAAGAACTCTCGAGCCTTGGCTAACGAAATGGCGCATCAAGGTCAATGTTGACAAGTGCCAAGCAGTGCTGTTCACTAAGAAGAACAGACTCACACCCAAACCAGTCAACATAAAAGCGCTAAAGATTTTCAACGAAGATATAGTGTGGCATGACAAAGTCAAATACCTAGGAGTAGTCCTAGACAGAAAGCTCACCATGCTACACCACATCAATGATATTCAAAGAAAAGCACACATACGACTTAACCAGCTATATCCTATACTGAACAAAAAGTCCAGTATTAAAACGGAAGTAGCCATAAACATGTATAAGGCCTTAATCAGACCAATAATCATGTACGCAGCCCCAGCGTGGGGGTTCACTGCAATGACGAACCTGGATAAGCTGGAATGAATACAAAATAAATGTCTACGAGCAGCGACCAGACTCCCTTTCGACACGCCAATACGCCAACTACGCAGTATTGCGAAAGTCAGCTCAATAAGGCACCAAATACGTAAACAGACACTAAACATGTACAGAAAGTCATGGAGTAATAAGATCAACCCGTTAATAAGCGGGATCGGACGCTACGACGTTGATCTGTACAAAAAGTATCCTACACCGAAGCACATTCTGTTCAGCCACAGGGTTGGGTGGGCGAGGGGCCGATAGCCAACCCACTCCCGCCAAGCTGACACCTATATACCACATACACCCACACACTGCAGACACCTATGTAAATATGTAAATATGTTTCAGCTGTCCTAGACCCAGGGACCAGGCGAGGAAGATTGACAAAAAGTACAACCTAAGAAGACGACGGCAACGCAGCCAGACGGCCAAGGACGTATCAATCCACCCCCGCCCCCCTACAGAGACATGGGAGCGGAACACCAGCCCGCGCCCTATAAACAGCACTAATAAGATATCTCACTCCTATCTAGGTTGAACGCTGGACATGAGAGCAGGCAAACAGCCGGCACTCCAATGAGAACTTGTACATACATATGTTACTAATAACCTTAGTTTTAGATCTGCAGTGACAAGTGTGTTCAAACAACACCGCATAGAGGGACATCGACAGGAGGAAGAAGATAGCCCCTTGCATGCAAGGCTTGGCTCTAATTCCCCCCTCTCCAAAAGGAGACTTGGCACCAGGGACTGCTGGCTGCTGGACAATGGGACGAACCTGTGGCCCAAAGCCCAGACGCTAGCAGACCCGAGCCGACCCGGCAGTGACAAGAAGGACTGATCCCCATAATAACAAAAATTGCAAGGAAATGGTTATGATTGCATGACACCTATTCCTAACTAACACAACCTCTGGACTTTATCCAGCCCACATCCTTGCATGTGCTATCACAAGATGTCAGGTTTTACATGTAGGCTCTTTCTTCTTTCTGCCTATGTGGTTTTTCCCTGACCCTTCAATACCATACTTCAACACCATATACCTAACACAAACTCTTGCCGTGGTAGCGAGTCTGACTCGGAAACCGGCAGATACTCCTTGTATCACCTCCCACTCCTCCCTGCTATCTCTTTTTTCTTCTTAGAAATAATAGCATGTCGGAGGCCATGCAGATTGAGTCGATGGTCACGCGGGGGGGGGGGGGGGGAGCGGGCTTCGGGGGCCCCCCCGATAAAAAAAAAAGCGAGAGCGTTAGTTACCTGTGAGATTGAATGGAGTGACTGTGAGTGGGTCAGGAATGCCTTAACGACGACGAAGAGGCCACTATCAACAGTTCATTGCGGTTGAGCGGGGCTGTATAAAAGGGCTACGTGAAGGTGGATTTCCCTTCCGTGCTATTGCAGAACGACTTGGCAGGAATGTCTCCACCGTGCGTGCGTGCTGGTTGCAGTGGTTACGAGAAGGTACGCTCGCAAGAAGACCGGGCTCCGGACGCCCCCGTGGCACCACCGAGAGGGAGGACTGCCGTATTCGGCCTGTGGCTGTGGCGCAGCGGATTGCGTCTGCAGCAGCAAGTCGAGCAGCAGTTGGCACCACAGTGAAGCATTGAACTGTCTGAAGTCGGTTACTTGAAGAACAGCTCCGAGCAAGACGCCCTGCGCCGTGTATTCAACTTATCTCAAACAACCGCTGTCTGCGACGTCAGTGGTGTCAGGCGAGAGCTCATTGGAGGATGGAGTGGAAGTCCGTTATGTTTTCCCATGAAAGCCGGTTCTGCCTTAGTGCCAGTGATTGCCGTGTGTTGGTTAGGAGGAGGCCAGGTGAGCGCCTGCATTCCACCTGTCTGCGGCTTCGAGACACTGGACCTACACCGGGAGTTCTGATCTGGGGAGCAATTTCCTATGACAGCAGGAGCACTCTCGTGGTTATCCCACGCACCCTGACTGCAGATGTGTACGTCCGTCTGGTGATTCGACCTGTTGTGCTGCCATTCATGAATAACATCCCCCGCGGTGTTTTCCAACAGGACAATACACGCCCCCATGCCACTGTTGTAACCCAACGTGCTCTATAGAGTGTCGACATGTTGCCTTGGACTGCTTGATCCCTGATATGTCCCCAATCGAGCACGTATGGGACATCATTGGACACCATCTCTAGTGTCATCTACAACTGGCATTAAGCGTCCCTATATTGACCGAGCAAGTGCAATAGGCATGGAACTCCATCCCACAAGCCGACATATCCGGCACCTGTACGACACAATACATGCACGTTTGCATGCCTGCATTCAACAGTCAGATGATTACACCGGTTATTAATGGACCAGCATGGCACATTTGCAATGGTTTTTCCCGCGTGGATATTAACCTGCAGTCTTGTACCTTTAATTAATTAAATATGTTGCCTCGACACATATATTGCCGAAATTTCCGTATTCTACATTCCTTACTTCATGGTGTTTGGATATTTCTTTCCGCCAATATATATTGATTATACATCAACAGCACTTAAAGTACATTCACAAGAATATATATGTCATTTCATAACGTGTATCTTTAAAGGAAATTTATAATAAATAAATGGCCTTAAGTATTCACAATTAATTAAACAATATTTTACTTTTATTTACACGCAGGTAATACAAAACGCAGGTAAATACCGATTAATAAATTTGTCTCGTAAACTCACTAAAAGAAGCCTAGAAACTAAATTTTTCTTGTATGCATTGTGGTTTTACTAGGTCTGTTTTGATTTTTTCATTTCACAGTTGTTTGAATATGTGGTTATATATTGATTTCAACTCGGCGATCACAACATGGGACATTCACTGCATTGACAAGGTTATGGGAGAACGGCCTATCAAACCTTCGACCGTAGAACTCTGTGGAAATGGCTGTGGCCAGTGTCACCTATGGCTCAATTTGACACTAGGACGAACCCTTCATCAGGTTAAGCCTGGGACTGTCAGGAGCGATAAATGGACAAACAGCTGGAAAGGGTTTTTGCAAACAACATTCGGTACCCAGTGTATAATTGCACCATTGCACAAACGATTGTCACTTTATTGATTGACAGTTCTGCGTTGTTTAGCAGTGCAGTGCATTTTGTAAAAATAAATAAAATAACTTGTTCATTATGTCCTATCTGACATTTCCAGAATTGCCTTGACGCCGAGTTTCGTTTTAGACAGTTCCAGTACGTTGCTATTGAACTGTTGTATTTCGACATTCCTAAGGGCTACCTCAGTTTCTTCACAATCCTTTGAATCACCCGGTGTATATGAAATATTAGATGTTCATACTTTCACGTTGTTAGTATCAGTATATTTTAGCTATAGTGTATTGAACATTAGCTTATTTATTTAATACTATTACTATTAATAACAATTATAGTAGTAGAAGAAATGTCTGTATAAGTAAGAACATTATTTCATCGTTGGGCTTGCCGAGCTGAGTAATTCAAAAGTAAAAATTGGGGCAAATATTCGTTTATAGGAATAGTAATTAGGGATATGAATAATTTAAGAAGGGAGATGTTCGATAAATTACCAATTTCTTTGAAATTATTCAAGACTAGGTAAACGACTGATATGAATTTTCCACCTGGGCGACTGCCTTAAATGGAGGTCAGTAGTGATTGATTGACTGGGTGATTGAATGAATATACAGCCTTACCTTGAACATAACCCTTAAATGCGAAATTTATTATTTATTTTAAATATGACAATTTTTATTCCAAAATTGTTTTTCAAAATAAGTATTTTTTATTTATTTGGATCAGTCAAAATGTTATGAGTTTTGAATGTTTTACATACCGGCATATGCAAAGCTGTACGATTACTGTAGCTAATGCCACATTTCAATCTTAGGGATGTCCTGGCTCACGAATTCTCTGAGGTAAACAACATTTTATTTGTTATACCATAACTGTTTAAAGTTTACACTTCGCTCCAGATGATTAGCAACAATCATAAAATAAAAAGATCGTTAAATTTTTAATACATTAACTACCACTAGTGAGTTCGTCTGCAAGGTAGAAGTACATGCACAGTTGTAAAATAGTAAAGCAGATATAACGAGCAAGTAAATTCTCTTTTACACATATACAATGCTGCGTGTTTAAGAATGGGTGCATTTCGGTGGGCTTGACTGGTATGTAAAGGCAAATTCTGGCTCAGTGAAGAGAGCAACGGAAAACTACCTCATTCCTAATTTCCCTAATATGCCTCTTCTGTGACACCTTGTCATCTATGACACCTGGTGGCGAAGCTGTTGAGGATCCAGCCAGCCTTCGGGCTGAGTATTCAACACATACAAATATTGGTATTTCGCTACGAGCAATGCTTTTGAACTCGTTCATTATTATTATTATTATTATTATTATTATTACTATTTAAATTGAATACGCCGAACAAGAGATATTTTGACTTTACGAGGAAATTTCTCAGATCCCTGTAGTGAAAAATTTGTCTCCTGGAACATGGCAACACCGGTCAGTCTTGTCTGAGTATAAAGGCGGAGGTGATTGCTACTCAAATCTAACAAGTAGCAAGCCTTTGTGGGATCAAATAAGAAATATCACATTGTTATTTTGCTAAGTTGTAATGCGATTTTTGTTAATGTGCTCATTATTGAAAAGAAAATTCATTTGTCTGGGTTTAAAGAATTTCTTTTTGTATGTAAACATTCCTTCTCCCTTGAAGCTCAATATGGAGATCTTTCTCCTCCGGCAGCAGCTAGCAGCAGCACTTCATGAAGGAACTCACCCGTTCAGAAAATACGCACACTGTAGAAGAAAGTGGACCATTCTATTGTAAATATAACTTTCTATAGAACTCCGTTTCTATAGAAACTGAAGTAAAAATAAGGAGTCTCTTTTTGTGTGTACTAGTTTGTCTTCATTCTTACTGCTTGCATTTCACTTGAATGTGGCTTATATAATAATGCACAAACATCGCCAGCAAATTAGCGAGTCCATTTAAAAGAAGAAGCGCAGTATACTAGTGAATGTAGAGAGTTTGAATAATGGCCAGGGAGAAGCATAGATTTCCTAAATATTGAAGAGGAAACAGTTTCGGAAACCGGCACGGTTGTAATGTTCACTGGAAGAGGCCATTAGCGTTTTCTAAAGTATTCGTTGTCTCACTTTTGTCTGCTTTGCCTTTTAAATAGTTTCTTTTATTAATAATAACATAAAAGCCTTTTCTTTGTTGCTGGAAGTGTAGATGCACATTCAGGGAGATAAAATATCTGAGACTCTTGCTTGCCATTCAGTTCATAATTTTTATATTAAAGAATATCCATACACAAAGGCTATATGAAAATAGTGGATTGACTGAGCTACACCGACGCTATGGAAACACGTGAAGTGATCGTCACGGAGAAATGTGCATTATACATGCTTTGTTCAAGAGGGTTAAGTGTCTTTCGGTTGTTTTACCTTCAGCCAGCTTATGTTTGTATTATGCATGAACTTATGTAATTTCCTGCTAATTGTGATTGAACGTGCAGCCTATATATATATATATATATATATATATGAAATATACACAATTCTAATGTTAAAGACGGCGCGCACACACACACACACACTCCCAGTCTCTGAGCCAGTGGAATAAACCAATTAAGATTAAAATACATTACCGAGCCGGTAATCAAACGCGGGACCCCGTGAACCATAGGTCAGCACGCTAACCATTTAGCCATGGAAATGAAAAAACTAAAATAAACTCGTGTCCTCGTTCTTGGGTGGTATTTTCTTTTTAGGCCTATCCTGAATGGAGGTGAGCTACAGGTGCCATTTCAACCACATACCAGCCCTCCTACCATTCATGAATCTCTAGCAGTACCGGGAATAGGACCCGGGCCTTCGATGATGGCTGCATCTGGTTCATTCTGGAAGTTTCAAGTGGTCGCTCTTTTAACAACATTTTCTTACAGAAAGTTTGGACTAATTTATCTGTTGGAACATACCAGAGCTCCACAATTTAGCTTTAGACAATCTGGAGCTCGAGTTGTAGTTATTCTCACTGTTTAGCGATTAACTACGAATTAATAAAAGTAAAAACTAATAATAATATTAATAATAAAATATTTAGGAAGTCTATGCTTCTATCTGGCCATTATTCAGACTTTGTACATTCACTATTATACTACGCTCCTTCTTTTAAATGGACTCGCTATTATTATTATTATTATTATTATTATTATTATTATTATTATTATTATTATTATTATTATTATTATTATTTGGTAGATAATCGCTAAACAGTCAGAATAACTACGACTCGAGCTCCAGATTGTCTCAAGATAAATTAATAATATTATTATTTATTATCATTATTTATTATTAACTATGAAATGAGATAATCAACGATAATAAAAGTAACTGCCTGCTGTCATTTCTTGATGAATACAGTACTTTTGCATCCATCTCTCGGCACAGGCCAGAGTAAAGTGTAGCTCCCAGTTCCAGTCAACATCCATGGCTGTGACGATATGGAAGTTGCTGGGGTATGGGTAGTGCTGAGCAATGACATTCAGAGCATGACTAGTGCATCTGAGTGTTATGAAAGGTGCTGCTCATAGGGTCAGTCGTGCTGCAATAGTACTTTCTGACCCAGTGAGGAAAGCAATGGCAAACTACCTCACGCCTCGTCTTGCCTAGTACGCTTCATTTTGGTGCTGCCATTGGTTTTGGGGGTTTCCTTATAACCGCATAACCTTTGGTGGTGCTATTTGAGGATCCAACCAGCCTCTAGGCTGATGACCTAACAGAGAGACAATAAAAGTAAATAAATACATAGATATTTGATATGTTTATGTGATGGCCTGGCTGTAACCTATTGAGAGAACAAAACTTTCAACACAGAAGTATAGTTATTTTTTTCCATTTAAAATCAGTGACCACAGCTAGACAATATGTCGCTTCTCGTCATTAGAGTAACAAAGTTCCGTCCTCTTCGTTGTGCTCCCTGTGATCTAACGTATTATTGATGTTTAGCCTAAAGAAGCTTTAAAGATGCACTGTTCAGGTGAATTTGCACACGGACATGCGATAAAACGATAACGATAAATTCGTGGGCATAGGCAGCTTCGATTGGTTGAAGTTTCTGATATCCTTACAGCGGATTGGTCACTGGAACGGTGCGCTCAAAAATAGTATCACTTTTACTGCAAATTTCATTTTATCACAGTTTATCATTCATGTTATTGACGAAATATCCACTGTTCGACTTTCTCTTGATAAGATTCTTATTATTAATATTATCGGGAAGTTAGAACACACATGCTAAAGAAATAAATATAATTTGGTTCTGCGATTATATTGATAGTCTACCGTTCAACATTTTGCTAGGGTTTTAAAGTCACGTCGATTCGTTCAGCTCCTTTTGCGACTATGGGATAGGGAAGGGCTAGGAGTTTAAAAGAAGCGTCCTTGGCCTTAATCAAGGCATAAACCGGTGTAAAATGGCGAACCACGGAGGAAACCTCTTCAGGGATGCCGATGGCGGGATTTTTTTGCTAGTGACTTTACGTCGCACCGACACAGTTAGGTCTTATGACGAGGATGGGATAGGAAAGGCCTAGAAGTTGGAAGGAAACGGCGTGGCCTTAATTAAGGTACCTGGTGTGAAAATGTGAAACCACGGAATACCATCTTTAGGGCTGCCGACAGTGGGATTAGAACCCACTATCTCTCGGATGCAAGCTCACAGCCGCGCGCCTCTAACCGCACGGCCAACTCGCATGGTGATGGCGGGATTAGAACCCACTACCTCCCGATTGCAAGCTCACAGGTATGGGACACGAATCGCGTAGCCTACTCGCTTAGTTATCTTCCAGTTTGTCCCAACTTTTATTTTCGTCCTATTGATAGCGAAGTTCAAGGAAAGGGAATATAATGAGCTTCAAAGTACCATTTACACAAATATGAATAGTAATGTAGTTTGAAATAATTATAATTTGCCCCTCGGCTGTGCATAAGAATCAAACCGACTTTGGAAGCTTTCGCAAAGTTACGATTTTTTCGTTACAAGAAACCACGACTGGTAAAGATGTTAAACATTTGAAGACTGTGGTTATAGAAACTAATGGAATAGAACAGAAGAGGAAACAAACTATTTTTTTGTACACTTCGTAAAATTGTCAGCCTGCAAGGTCTCACGTATTTAATAATAATGCTATTGATTTTATGTCTCACTAACTGTTTTTACAATTTTCAGAGACGCCGAGGTACTAGAAATTTTTTCTTCAGGAGTTCTATGATGTCCCATTGAATCTATCGGCTGACGTATTTGAGCGCCTTGAAATACATTATTATTATTTTTTTTTTTTTGCTAGTTGCTTTACATCGCATTGACACAGATAGGTCTTATGGCGACGATGGGACAGGTAGGGGCTAGGAGTGGGAAGGAAGCGGCCGTGGCCTTAATTAAGGTACAGCCCCAGCATTTGCCTGGTGTGTGAAAATGGGAAACCACGGAAAACCATTTTCAGGGCTGCCGACAGTGGGGTTCGAACCTACTATCTCCCGAATACTGGATACTGGCCGCACTTAAGCGACTGCAGATATCGAGCTCGGTCCTTGAAATACCACTGGACCGAGTCAAAACCGAACCCAAAAACTTGAAGTCAGTAGGTCAGTGCACTACCGTCAGAGCTACTCACCTCGGCTATATTTTGTTTATACGGTATGCAACTTCATCTTGCTTATTTCATGATATCATCACGGAAAGAAGTCATTGATAATGTAAAAAAAATATCTCAATCATCATTTTCCGACAACTCCGAGGTGTTCTGCTTTAGTTCTGGTCTTCTCCGCAGCTGATTACTGTGCTTCAGTTTGGCTGAAAAGCAGGCATGTTAAGTCAACACCCAGTTTAACAATTCCGTGAGATTAATCACTGGCTTAATCAGACCGACTTCTACCTATTGACTTCCATCTGCGCAGAAATGCTGCTCTAATTCAAGAATACAAGAACGTTGTAGAAAATCCGGATCTGTCTTTTCACGAAGACATACCTGACCTCAAGAGGAGCCGACTTAATTCCAAATATCCATCAATGAGTTATGCCCAGATATTAACAGAAAGTCATTTTGATGCAACTGCCCGGTAGAGATAAGAATGGAGGCTGACACCAGTCCTCAGCTTTGGTCTTATTTTAAGATAAACAACCCTGATCCTAACGTAAAATAAAGAAATGAATACTGGATGAAAGCCACTGTATTTATTTAATGAAGCCGAGCTTTCAGCCCTGATGAAGGCCAATGAAATTTGGCTGAAAGCTCGGATTCATTAAATAAAGATAGTGGCTTTAATCCAGTATCCATTGATTTATTTTACGTTAATACTATGAGCTACGAATTCCTATGCTCATAACCCTGATTCTAGTTGTAATCTACCAAGGAAAACCTGGACTCCTCTTAACAGGATTCGGGCGAATCACTCAATTTGCTCTGAATATATTTTTTAAGTTGGGCAAAGTCTATCTCTGAAGTGTAACTGTGGTACTCCCATACAGTTTATTCAGCACAATTTGTCCGAATTCAAGACAAAGGCATATCAAAGAGACTTGCCTGATTTTGAACTGGCAGCCCCTGCAGCCCTACAGTGGATCAGCACATTATATCTGAGGCTATGAGCCCTTCTTGTCATGTGCAAGTGTAAGTAATTGTAAATATTATAATACTGCCATACGACAAATAAAATTAATGTTAATTATAACAACATAGTTTTTAAGACTGGCTAGCCTGCAGCCCTTAATTTTATAAATCATGTCTCCCAATGGCTTAAAGATGATTGCGGTCAGTGTGGGCGTATGTGGTGTGATCCAGGTTGTGTTTCGCTCTGATTGCGGTGAGGTAGGGATTACCTATGTTTGCCTTGAGAATGACATGGAGCTGCTCTTCAGTCAAAAATAGGTTTTCCACATCCACCCAATATGAACACTTCGTGGGCTAATATATCATCACAATAGTTCTCCGTTCCTTCACGTATTCAAACGTTTTGACTGATTCCCACTATCTACACTCCTGTATTACACTTGTTTCACGTTCACAGACTTGTACTTTGTCTCATCTGTTCGTAATATGGTAATTTCCAACAAGACCGTGTCGGCTTCAAGACCGCAAATTTTGACGTAGAATAGGTACCGCGTAGGCGTATAGATCTCTGCTTAGTAAAAAAATGAAGTCCTCGATTGTGACTACTAATCTCAAGAATTACTGGATGGATTTTGATGCGGTTTTCACCATCCTATTAAGCTTTTCCTTGAGAAATGTATGTATATAGAAACGTTCATTTATGGCCAAAGGAAACCGAGCATTAACGATTTCAGTGGAGCAAGTCGAAGAAAAACGGCCGTTCGTGCCCCTTTGTTTTAGCTTCCGCTAGTTAATCCGTTGTAGATACATATTCTATACTATGAGGGTAAAAATTGTTCAGCATGAAAAGTTCTACAAGAAAGTACGCGATAGCAAACCAGGAGGCTCGGCAACATTGTACTTTCTACTTACCAGTGTCCCGCATGCACTAATGATGAATGGGAAGCCTACTAACTGATTTTTCACCTGGGTATTACTGCCTGCAGGTACTGTAGGTTACGTCAGAATACGAACAGACAACTAGGCGGCCACTTGCTGTAGGTTCCTCTGTCCTACCCATCTAATGCGCCCCACTGCGTTAGTAAGCCTCGTTTTCGACCGTACAGTAGCAGGCCAGTATTTAGTACAGGAGCGCTACACTTGTTCTCAATATATCAACAAAGACTGATATGTTCAGGAACGATGAATACACAGACATAATTTTAATCCTTGGAGAATCTGGTCGGAATGCAGCCGAAGCTTGCAGACGATATATCCAGCAGTTTCCAAAGAGCCACCTGTCTTTCGCCACACGGTTTCGCCGAAAAGAGTTGCAATTAAATCTAATGGATCGTTCAAGGCACATACAAGGAGCGTTTTCGTAGAGTGGAATGTCTACACGTGTATAAGTTAATGAGTTATTTAACTTTATTTTCTGCTTCTTTGGCGTATTTAAAAATGCACCCAGTTACAGAACATGTGTAGTGAAATGAGTGCTATTTGTTTCACATCGTTTGTACAGCACGTTTTAATGCTCCTTTGTAAATCAGCGATTAGGCATTCCATTCATCGTTAGTGCGTACGAGGCACATACGTACGGGGGTGGAGAGCCATCTGGTATATCTAAATTTAACACATAGCCCACTATAAGTGTCTTTATGTTATAGTAACGATTTTACTAAAACAAGTCGAAGAAAAAACGGCCGTCCGAGTGCCTTTCTAGCTTTCGGTGGCTAAACCGTTAAAGATACATTTATACTATGAGGGTAAAGATTGTTCAGCATACGTTCTACAAAAGAGCCCACGAAAACATAAATATCTATTTAACACACAACCTACTATAACTGTTTTTCATGTTACAGTTTGCAGGAAAATAACCGTAATATCAAAACAATTTTTGAATATTTAATCCTTATCAAAATTGTTTATTCCCGTGAAGTAATTAGTGCAGATTAAAATGTAATTTACAGAATGTTTTTTGGCCCATTCTTGCGGAGATATCATCTTTTCATTTTTTCGGGCCTTCTTCATTCTGAAATATGGAAATGGTAAATGACCAGCTTCAGAGCGACTGAGTAGATTGCAACCCAGGGCACGAGCTATCAATGACTTCGGCCAGCATTCGTTCAACATGCTACGATACATCCAGCACTTCACAACGCAACTGACCAACAAAGGGATTCTCGAATGACTTCACAAAAATAAATGGAGTCATCTTTCTCCAATTTCACTGCCGAGGTTCAAGTATATTACTAAGTATACACAGCAGTTGATAGTGAAGAAGATGTTCATTACCTCCCCACAGAATTTCTAATTTCTTAACATCCTTCCGGTTTACCACTATTAAAACTGAATTTGGAAGTGGGGGATGCCTATTATGTTGTTACGTTGTTACATAATCTACACGTGCTAGAGGAATGCAATGAGAAGCGACTGGCAGTGAAAATTTAGAAAAAAAACTATTTCATTTAAGCTACTAATCAAACTGGCTGTGGCACGGGAAAAGCGGTATTAATACCAATTATCCCTATGATTCCTTCAGAACTGCCTTTTCATTTCAATCGAGTCCGAATCCCAGCGAGAGTCTGCTTTGACATGACAGTAAACAAAGCACAGGGCCAAACACTTAGCGTTGCTGGAGTTGATCTCGGTGGGGAATATTTTTCTCATGGACAGCTTTACGTATCCCTTTCGCGCGTTACATGAAAATTTTTTTTTCGTGTTAATTAGTGGAGGAAAAACGACTAACGACGTATATAAGAAAATATTGAAAGTCCTATGTTAAAAGTAACCTATGGCGTTAAATTAATAACTGGTCCTGTGCGAAGCTTGGGCGGGTTTCTAGTATTGTCTAAATAAAGTGTTTAGTCAGTGAGTATTTGAAATACTCTTTTCTTAATTGTAGCCTCATCATCACTAGGATGTTCAGCAGTATACTCCGGGGCCTTCAAGTGCCTGCTAATGGGACTATATACACCACATCAAAAACACGTGCATTGTCCAGAGAGAGGGTATTACCGTCAAAGTGGACCGCCTTACCCATTGCAGGTAGGCCTAAGGAATGAAAACAGTTTATGATGATGACGCGCGCATAGGGGAAGAGAGTGAATCTACGACGTCCCCTGAAAGGCAGTTAACCCATAGCCTTTGTTTTGGTGTATAAATGCCTAGGTCGGGTGATCAATATCCATATCTTTGAGTTCCAAATAATTTTCCACCACTGGGGCAGTAGATACTCGGCTGAGCCTCCAGTAATGCGGAGCTCCCTCACGGCGCTTAGCACCTCACCATTGAGATAGTCCCGATATGCCTTTTGACGTTCAGTATTGTCGATCTTGGACCTTTTTAAATAATTCTGACAGGCCAATAAATACTATCGAATACCTTTCTGGTAACTTTGAAGCCATTTATTGTCTATCTGCCACGACATTTCACGAAAGAAAGATACTTTCCGTACTTCACATTACAATGTTCTCAAATACTCACTATTTGCTATTTGTCACTCAAAAAGACTAATCAAACGACACCTCATACGTCGTGCTACCACGCTGGAGATTAAGCCGCACGGCACGGAGATGTTGGTTTTACAATATGGCGGTGCTATGCAATCACTCGATGATGTCACACCAAGACCAAATATTTGTTGCTAGGTAGACAGTGAACAATTAGATAGTGAACATTGTCGTCGCACGTGTTACCTGGAAGTAATTTCGAGTTTAAAACTTTCACGTTCTTGTGATAATCGCAGGCCCAAGTATGATTCCGAAGCTGAATTCTACGACTAATGCCGTCTTCATTAACTTAGTCTGTCGGTTTGTATTCGGGAGGTTGTGGGTTTGAATCCAACCGCCGGTAGCCCTGAATATACACAAGAACCTCGCTTATCAGGATCAAGTCGGACTGGAACCGATCCGGATTATCGAAAATTCGGATAATCCGGAAAAACTGAAATCCAAATACAGTACATGTTATATAATTTATTCACATACGTTGTATAGCAAGTTAATACCTTTTTTTCAATTGTACAAAAGAATACAAGAACACTTTTCTTACGACTCTGTTTTATGCACAAAAATAATATGAGTATTTTCTGTTTGACATTTGTATATCGTTTGCGCGCAGCACGATCATGAAGACGTTTTACTAACAACAGTTCTGCCGGTGTGGTTTCAGTCAAGGATTCTAAATAGGCCATCAGTTTGTCCAGCTTCATTGTTGCCTCTCCATGAGTCATTGTTTCTTCTGATGGAGAGCCGGTTTCATTTTCGAATTCACCATCAGTGAATTAGTAGTGCGTTGCATTCAGAAGAGCGTGGGTTCGAATCTCAGCTCGGCTGTCCTGGGAATGGCTTTCCACGGTAACCCATTTTCAATTCCAGGCGAATGCCCGAACGGTACGTTTGATAGACCATAGCCGGATTACTTCTAATTCCTCTCCTTAACCATCCTTCGTAGAAAAGACATTCAAGAAGAGACGACCCCGTAAAAGAAATACTGTACAAGTAAAAATATGTTTTATTACTATTTTCGATCCGGATAAACTGGAAGAAAATAAGGAAAGAATTACAATTTCGAATGTTAGAATTTTAAATTATACTTTGATTTTTTTCTCTGTCCACTCATTCACGCCCGCATCTTCTTACACCTCTGTGCTCCACGGTATCGCCTTAATAACAATGATGATGATGATGATGATGATAATAATAATAATAATCATCATCATCATAATCTGCCTCTTTTCCCACGCCTTGGGCCTTGATAGGTTCGCGGCTGCAAACTGTGTCGCACATGCAGACTTGGCCACGTTTTACAGCCGCTTGCTCTTCTTGAAGCCATCCTTATGGTGTTTCTGCAATAATTGGTGGTGTGATATGTTCGATGTATATGAAGAGGGGTGTCTCGAGACAAACATAAATACCAGTCTCCACATCAGAGGAATTAACTCGACGTGGTTAAGATTCCCGACCCGGCCGGGAATCGAACTTGAGATCCTCTGAACCGAAGACTTCAATGTTGACCATTGAGGCATAATAATTAATGTTGCTTAACGTCCCTTTAATAGACATGTTTATAAGAGCGTCGCAATTTTCTTCCGCAGATGCTCTTTAACGTATTGAAAGCCAAGGACATTGAGTTACTGCATTTAAATACCCTCCAATAATACGAAAATCATCAAGAGTCGAATTCACCGCCTTGAGAACAGGAGGAGGACGACTAATTGCCTACACTACTTGTGACTGATTGATTGATTGATTGATTGATTGATTGATTGATTGATTGATTGATTGATTGATTGATTGATTGATTGATTTATGTCGCGCTACAATCCTCGATTTTCGGCAAAGCTGTGATAGGAAATGATGGTGACCTTATTAAGGTGTAATCTCGACATCTGCCCATTATTGTTAAACAACAACAAAACAGGAGCTCGTTGGCTCGAATCTATATATATGAGTTTTGTCTGTACATTGCTCAGAATTTGAAAAAAATGGTACTAGTATATCGATCATGTCCACAGTAACAAGGAAATGCACTTTTTACTTTTCCGTAATTTCTGTCTGTCTGTCTGTCTGTCTGTCTGTCTGTATGTACACGCATCATGAGAAAACGGTTGAAGTGAATTTAATGAAAATCGGTATGTGAAGTCGGGGGATGAGCCACTACAATCTAGGCTATAAATCATTTTATTCTCGCTGAGTGAAATGGTAGTTTAGAAGAAGGCCTAAAATTCAATTCTCAAATATTTACTTTATTCGTGGTTCTATCGATAAATACTACATAACTAAAGTTATATAGAATTATATTTCCGATCATTTATGTCATACACTGTTACCGTACCGGCTCCGATAACACAGATATTCATGAATTGTATTTTAGTTGCCAAGTCCATATCAATACCGAGCCACGAGAAAATGGGTTAACAGAATTGAATGAAAATCGGTATATAGAGTCGAGGAATAAGAAACTACAGTCTAAGCTATAAACAATTTTATTCACCCTGGTTGAAATTGTAGTTTAGGGGAAGGCGCCTAAATTTAATTTTTAAATACCTATGTTATTGGTCCTATCGAATATAACAAAAGTTATAGAGAATACAAATTCCGATCATTTATGTTTCATTCAATTTTACCGTACCGACTATGGTAAGAGTGGTATTTCAGAGTCGGAAACTAAATGTGAAGGCCTACATTGATCAACAATAACATTACATTGACCATTGTTTGTTGTGATGTTCTTTGTCTCTTATGCTGCCGCTCAGCTCCGATAGATGGGATTACTGCTGCGTACCGAATATAACAGCCTGACTGAATATTGGCGGGAAATAGCTGGGGACTTACATAACTTTCTTCTCCAGCATAACATTCTTCTACTTCATACATTTTCCGATACTGCTGATACGTAACACACTGGTTCATCAAAGTATTCCAGCTATTCCATCCCTACTCTGACGCGCTGTTTTGAATGAGCAGTGTGCACACTTAAGGCAGAGGTTCACGTAGTAGCAGTAGTAGTATGACCTGCTCTAGAATTACAATTTAGGACTATTCCAAATTGTAGCACCATAATTCACAAAATAACTCAAAAATTAACCCTGAAAAGAGCCGTTTGTTAAGAGCTTCTTCCTATTCACTTTTTATACATTCTACATTCATTTTATTCCAAATTAGCAGCAAAGAGTGGATTTCTTCTCTGGCTTGGAGGAAAAATTTGCCTCCAGATCAGATAGATTTTCCCGCCATCAGTGTAGTGAATTGAGATCTTCCGACTCATCGGGTATTCCTAGGAAACAGATTAGTAAAAAAGCCCTGGAACTCTCCACTATTCGACCTCCCCCCCTCCCGAAAAGAGACGAAGAGTCTTCACGGAATACGGCTGTCTGCGGCCTGATCATTCAAGCACTGGAACTTTGGACTGTTATATCGGCAGCGTAGTACTCTTCGTTAAAAGTGAGAAAATGTGTAGTTTTTCATTTGATCGAGTATTTCATATGAAAGCATTGCTTTTACTCGCGCCATTCCTACTGACGTCATTGTAATGACCTATGTTCATTTCGGTTGGAAAAAACACTAAGACAGTCTTTCTGAGGATGTTAACAGGCAGGTGGAGAGTGAGTGTCTGCCATTATAATGAAATTCCCCAACCTGATTGTGACTAATGGTAGGCAAGCGGGCCTACCATTACAATGAAAATTCCGTAACCCAGTCTACATATGGGAAAAGACGTTTGGTGAATTCCCCGTCGTGTTTCTAGGATAACGTTAAGAGCTATGCAATTTAATACAGTCTTGCTCACAACGTATATATTACCTAACCTAGAATTCTGTATACAATGTAGAACTCCGTAGCGAAGCACGGGTACATCAGCTAGTAACAATAATAATTTTAAACCCTACAACAATCAGGTACACAATAATTTGGAGAAAGTTCTTGCAGCTCTAAAGTTACATAGTTCAAAAGTCCGGCTCCATGACTAAATGGTTAGCGTGCTGGCCTTTGGTCACAGGGGCCCCGGGTTCGATTCCCGGCAGGGTCAGGAATTTTAACCGTCGTTGGTTAATTTCCCTGGCACGGAAGTCTGGGTATAGGTGTTGTCTTCATCATCATTCCATCCCCATCTCTACGCGCAGGTCGCCTATAGGAGTCAAATCAAAAGAACTGCACCTGGCGAGCCGAACCCGTCCTGGGATCTCCCGGCACTAAAAGCCGTGCAACATTTCATTTCATTGCATAGTTCGAAAGAGCACCACTGCTCTATTCCATAAACTCTCTAGGAGATTGCTCTTCATAACTTATTACAATCAAGCCTCTCCAAGGCACAATCTCAATTTTACACCAGATCATAACACAACAGATTTACTGTCTTGCCCGCTCGACAGTCTGATTTACACTCGAATAAGAATAGTTAACATTTAACAGAGGCAATAAGTGCCGATTCTACATGGTCTTAGTGAAAAAAGAAAAGATTTAAGATATCGATCGTAAATCAAAATGCTAGGTTGCGAACTCTTGCACTCTTTTGAAAATACATTCTGGAACACTTAAAACTCTATGCGGTCTTATGGCCCGAAGTTACAGAGGCTAACCCTATACTACACAGCTGATTAGATGGAGGGAAGTTAAGTTCCAAAAGAAGATATAAATTTTAAATTACCGGCCGTGCGGTTAAGGGCCCGCTGCTATCAGCTTGCATCCGGGAGATAGTGGGTTCGAGCCCCACTGTCAGCAGCCTTGAAGATGGTTTCCATGTCTTCCCATTTTCACATCAGGCAAATGCTAAGGCTGCACCTTACTTAAGGCCAAGGCCCCTACCTTCCACTTCTACCCCTTTCCTATCCCATCGTCGCCATATGACCTGTCTGCTTCGGTGCTACGTTAAGCGAATTGTAAAAAAAAATAGTTTAAATTTTACGAAATCATAATCACCCCAATACGAAGTTGAATGGGTATTTATAGAGGGTGGACACTCATTAATCCCTAAGTTAGAATAAAGTGCCTAGACTTGCTGGAAAATTTACTTTGAAAATATGATAGATTTACATTAAGAAAAAATGTTGAAACCTTCCCCTCAAGTCAGCTTTCTGAGATTATCACATGATTAAAATATGTCTGCCATTACCTTGAGCTGGTGGACCTTCCGACAACGGAAAAGGCTTTCCCTCTGCCTTCACTACGAACACACTCTAAACCTCTTGACTGGAGCGATGGAAAAGACAACATGGCCTTAAAGGTCCCAGCTTTTATAGCAGAGAGGAAGGTTCCAGAACTCTCTGCATCGAAGCTCTGTACACACCGTCAATTCCGGTCAGCAAATTTAATAAGTATCCAGAATTAGTGATTGGTTAAAAATTGTCATGAAGAAGAGAGAGACAGCAGGACCTTAGAACACGAAAAGGAATCTACAAACATTTCAGTTTTGTAAACCTAGAAGCCACAAATTTCCTTGAAAATTAATTGTTCATCCTCCCACCAGAGGGGGCGCATAAGTCGACAGTAGAGACATCTGAAGATAAAGTTCGAAAGTTCTTCTGATATTCAGTTCACTATTCGTATAACAGATGACCTTCTAAAATGCGCTCGGTTTGAATGTACGGAGTGGGTCGTCCGGTAAAATTATTATTATTATTATTATTATTATTCAATATGATAAATATCCTTTGTTTCATTCTATGACGTAATTACCTTCTTTCCGTACTTGACTGTACTGGAATTACATTCCGCGATATTTTATTAGAAATCATCTCTGATTGGTTGAACTCCGCTTCACAGTAATGTAAATATGGATAGCCAGAGATATCATGAATTAAGGAACACCAAACTTAACCTTGTAGAATTGTTCCTCCATCTGATTACAGCACCGTGGTTCCGCACTCATCTACACAAAATATGGTTTCTCTACATTCCCAACTGAAGTAATCTGCCGCCACCATGATACTATTAAGTTAATGTGGTACCAAGAGATAAATATCACATGCACCACACTATACAACATTTTCTTATTATATTCATTAATCCAGGACCAGAGGACCATGTTTACAACTCTGGTAGCTTAATGGACTGTTAACTGCTTCAAATAATATTAATTTTTATGTTTTATTACGACGTAACACCATGTGCACACCTTTATATATTTCACAGTAAGAGACGAAATAGAAAAAAAGTAAACGTCAAAGCATGGATCGAACATGGGCGAATTGCGTCGTGATGAATCAAAATTGAAGAATGTAAATGGAAAAGGGTGAAAGTGCCAAAATGGTGAATTGTCTTCTCTTTTGGCTCGGAACTGGCTGAAAGGACCATACGGCGTACCATGGTGAAGGCTGGTGGAGACACACAATGTGATCTTCTAGCCTTCACCCTTTTACGCCATACGGTTCTTTCAGCCAATTCCCAGCAAAAGGAAAAGAGAGAGACTATTCATCATTGTGGCACTTCCACCCATTTCCATTTTCAATCTTCAATTATTTAGAAATAAATTCATTTAATTTGAAATGAGTAAATTGACCTTAGTATGAAATGAAATATTGTACGCAATAACCACTAAAGTGCTAAGTTCATGTTGCCCGTTTCGAAATTCCGCCTTCGCCGTAGAGATCTCACTCGTGACGTAAAATAGATCTTTGCGTGGCTGTTACGTAAATAATATTTTTACTCTCGGAAATTTCCATGGTAATAAGAGCCATAGTTAAACCATTTGTCAGTTGTCTTCCTTCCTTCCAGTAAAAATTTTTCTCTTTTTCTTTTCTTATGCTGAAGTGTGGTATCATTGTGACACATTGTAGTACCTATCAAGGAAATTTCATGTATGCCACCACTGCTTTACTAATGTGTAACGGTTCAAATTCCGTTACAAGCATTCATCTGCATTATTATTATTATTATTATTATTATTATTATTATTATTATTATTATTATTATTATTATTTGTATTACTATTATCGTTATTCGTATTATTATTATTGTATCCGTATTATTATTGTTACGGAGTTTCTGTGGAGCAGAAAGAGGTGAAAGAAGGTGCTGGGTGCAATGGGTCTATCAGCTATATCATGCCATGAAGTCAGTTGAAATTAGCTGGAAGGAGAGTGATGCCACAGTTTATTAGTGAGTCAGTGAGATGAAGAAGGAGCAGTCGCATGGGTACGTAGTAGCCAGTGACCAAAAGGATTGTATGTTCTGAGTGTGTTTCGTGTATCTGTTCGGTCGAGTTCTTGTGTCAGTTCGGTGACAGACGAATATTGAGTCGTCGTAATACAGACTACCAGTTATCAGTGAATTACTTGTAATGTTGATTTTGAATATAATTTCAAGTCATGCTTTATCTCGTTTGTGAAACTAAAAGCATACATCACCAAATTAGGTTTGAGATACCTACAGCTGATACCAACTCAAAATAATAAGTCATAATAAAACTCAAAGTGTTGAAGGTATTGTTACGTGAACCAGTGAGGGATAAATTTCTTGTACAACTTTTAAATGCCCAGTCAAGAGAATTTCAAACTTAATATCTAGAGTTTCTTACAGTTATAATTTAAGAACATTATATCATATATATATTATCGCAACAAGTCTTGCCTTTTCAATTATCGATTTAAGTAATATATTTTGTTTTGTATCAAATCAAATTTTTTGTTTTATTTCAATGGTAGAATTAGAAAACCTCAAATTTTAATGGGGAAACCATACTTCAATGTCCTTTTCCCAGAACCATTATGCTGCCAAAGTAAGCTTAGTACCTCACATCTTAGAGATATTGAAGGCTCTCATTCTGTTATTGTTACATTGATTTGTAGCTGGCGCCCTTCAACAATTGTATGTGTAAGTAATCAGGTAAGTACTAAGTGTGAGTACATAATCCGACGATTGAGTACTTTATTTCATGAATTTTTTAATTCAGTTTCATTTTAAATCAGTGAGAAATGGAACGAACGAACGGTTTTACGATAGTGTTGATATCGCAATCATAGTCGTAGCACTTTCAGTTTTACGAGGAATTCAAAATATGGGGACGTAGTCTTTGGTTTAGTTTTATACAAGTGAACGACGATGTTACTCAGCTACCGTACCCCTCACCGCTGTATTATCGTCGATCACATGTTACATTTTTGAGGGCGCGTGATTATTTTTTTTTCCTAGGGGCTTTACGTCGCACCGACACAGACAGGTCTTATGGCGACGATGGGATAGGAAAGGCCTAGGAGTTGGAAGGAAGCGGCCGTGGCCTTAATTAAGGTACAGCCCCAGCATGTGCCTGGTGTGAAAATGGGAAACCACGGAAAACCATCTTCAGGGCTGCCGATAGTGGGATTCGAATCTACGCGCACGGCCAACTCGCCCGGTGCGTGATTAGTTATGAGAGTTGTTGGATCTCTACTCAGAAGACTGAGGTTCGAATCTCAGTGGCTCTGGGTTATTTTCAATAAAATTACTTAATAATAGGAAAGGCATCCAGTTTAAAACTCCAGTCTAAAGATGGAAAACGTAGCTCTAGTGACCGCAGACATAACTGGTATAAACTGAAGGAAGCTTTTCCTTTTATGTGATAGAAAATAAGTTTCGTGATATGCCGTTTTCATACCAGGCCTTAATTAAGGCCAAGGCCACTTCTTTCCCACTACTAGCCCTTTCCTATTCCATCGTCGCCATAAGACCTATCTGTGTCGGTGGAACCCAAAGCAAATTGTAAAATCAAAGTAATTTCTGTTTATTAATGTATGTTCGTACTAGCAAAATAATAAACAAAGTGTATGTCCACATCCACCGAGCAGAGTGGTCGGCGTGTTATCGCACTTAGGCTATGGAACCAAGCTGTGCATTCGGGAGACGCGTGGGTTCGAACATGGTTGTCTGTGGTTTCCCAATTTCACTTCCACGTACATGTTGGGACAGTTCTTATTCATAGGTCACAGTCGATTCCTTTCACCTCGTTACCCAATTTTATTCACCATCATTAATTCTTCATTCGCTCCTTAACTGAGGTTGGCGACAGGAAGAGCATCCGGCCGTAAGAACCATGCCCATATACATTCATCTCACCTCTTCCACGACCCCATATCAACAAACCGGACTAAGAGGCAGACATATAACGTACGTTCACCTCCGTGGTGTGACGGTTTGTGTTATTAGCTGTGGTTCTGAGATTCTTGGGTTCTATTCTTAGTACTGCCAGAGATTTAAGATCAGTAGGAGGACTGGATTGCGTTAAAATGGTACATACAGCTTGTAGGTTGCGCCTGGAGTGAAAACGAGGATACCGGTTTACTTTTATATTCGCATGTAAATCACATTTTCAAATCGTCACAAACATAGTACTACTCTCTCTGTAGGTTGTCTGTCTGTTAGGTCATCAGCCCCGAGGCTGGTTGGATCCTCAAATAGCACCACCAAAGGTTATGCGGTTGTAAGGAAACCGCAAAAACCAATGGCAGCACCAAAATGAGGCGTACTAGGCAAGACGAGGAGTGAGGTAGTTTGCCATTGCTTTCCTCACTGGACCAGAAGGTGCTATTGCAGCACGACTGATCCTATGAGCAAGAACTTTCATAACACTCAGACATTAGTCGTGCTCCAAATGTCATTACTCAGCACCACCCATACGCCAGCAGCTTCCATATAGTCACAGCCATGGATGAGACTGGGACTTCGGTGGAAGCTACACTTTACTCTGGCCTGTGCCAAGAGATGGATACAAAATTACTGTATCCATCAAGAAATGGCAGCAGGCAACTCTGTAGATTACTGATAATTATATTTAAAATATCGCTGTGATTTAAAAATGAATTTTAAGGCTTGATTCCTCACTTACTTCCTTTCATAAAATTATCTCTGATAAGGAAATTGAAAGGACTCTTACATTGTTTTTATTTCACTGTTAACATATAAAATCACCGTCTGTGTGATGTTCCAGTCGTAACTGCAAAATTTCAGAAAGGGCTCCTTTCCAAGGATAAAAGCGGTCTTGGGACATAATCATCTGGAGATGGATATGCACATCTTCGGATCTAGACAAAAAGGCAAGTCATTGAATATATCATCACTGCGTGTAGAAGTGGTCACATCAGCTTGACCATAACATGTGGGTGGAACAGTGCAATGGAACGTTTCGATATTTCCACAACAATGAACTCGCAGTAATATACTGAAGTGGTGGTAGAGTTTTAATGTTGTACAAATACATCGGGGTTTTCGGCGACTCGGGGATGGGAAAGGGCTGAGAAGGTAGCATCAGCTTTGGTCTTAATTAAGGCACAGCGTTAGAATGTGCCTGGTGTGAAAATGGTAAACCACGGAAAACAATCTTTGAGGATGACAACGGTGGGAATCGTGTCCACCATTTCCCGAGTGCGAGCTCACAGGTACGCGGTCCTAACCGCAAGACCAATTTTCTCGGTGTGTACTGAAACAAAAGAAGGAAGGAAGAAAGGAACCACTATTCCCTTTCTGAAAATCAAATGATCAGAAATATGTCTCTCGGACAATGCCATCCATCAACGGCTGCTAATTTCAGATGAATACCAACCATAAGATACAGCCTACATGGCTACTAGATAACATTGCCTGACCGTCCCTCCGTACCTTATATCACAGCCTTCACGTTTTCTTCTTCTCCTTCTTCTTCTTCTTCTTTTCTTCCGCTTTTCCCGCACGTGTGGGGTCGCGGGTGCGAACTGCGTAGCACATGTGGATTTGGCCCTGTTTTACGGTTGTATGCCCTTCATGCCGCCAACCCTATGTGGAGAGATTTAATCACTATTGCGTGTTTCTGCGGTGATTGATAGTGTTGTGTGTTGTGTGAATATGAAGAGGAGAGTGTTGGGACGGACACGAATACACAGTCCCCGAGCTAGAAGAATTAATCAGAAGCGATTAAAATCCCCGACCTGGCCGGGAATCGAAGCCGGGAGCCCCTGAACCGAAGGCCAGTACGCTGACAATTCAGCCAACGAGTCACAGCCTTCACGTTCTATACCCGTAATATTAAAAGGAGCATTTTGACAGAGAGGGCTGGAGGGATACGCAACTATAGTGCCATTCCACGATGTTGCCACATTCCTGCATTCCTTTCTCCTTCCTCTCGTTTGCAGCTCACTTGTTCGTTCATTCGGACCGCTGTTTTCTGTTGTACACAAGTCAGAAGTGAGAGACTTAGAAACTCAAAGCAGTATCCAGTATTCGGAAGATAGTAGGTTCGAACCCCACTGTCGACAGCCCTGAAAATGGTTTTCTGTGGTTTCCCATTTTCACACCAGGCAAATGCTGGGGCTGTACCTTAATTAAGGCCACGGTCGCTTCCTTCCCACTCCTAGCCCTTTCCTGTCCCATCGTCGCCATAAGACCTATCTGTGTCGGTGCAACGTAAAGCAACTAGCAGAAAAAAAAAATAGAAACTCAACGCAACATTTGCGGCCAGCATGCTTATCTCCATAGCAACAGCAGTAGGTACACCCCCGTGTCCATGGTAACCGTACCCTCTACTCCCTTCTCGTCACCCAGGCAGGCAGTAAACCGACCTCTCTCTAAGAACAGTCACAAACAACAAAAAATACAACAAATAATTCCATGAATACCAAATATCACAATTAATTACATCGACACAAGAAACGACACAATAACAAAATAATAAAAAGCATGTACATTAAAACAACAAACAAGAAAATGACCTGCATTGCAGAAAATTTGGGATGTTTTGAATAGGAGTTGCATTTTGATATTTTCTTTTCTAAAATGTTATTTGACTTTGTCAGTTAAAAAGAAAATTGTTAGTTGAAGCATGTTCTCTGGTCTAACACAATCGATGGCGTTTTTATTTATTAAGGAATATATTTAGGGGTGTTCTGTAAATGGATATATCAGTAGAGAAATTCATAATTTTGCTAACGTATAGACATAGTTCTAGGTCAAAATATGTTACATTAGCCTATATGTCAGCCTAAGTAAAGTAGTTATATAAGGAAGCTTTTTAAGCGGCATTCTTGGTATTAAGGGCCTGGCTCTAAGAGGAACAAAGAGAATCACTTCCCGCTGGATAGACACAGGAAACTACTGTACAACGTAGCAATTTTATATAATTGAAAGCCGTCTCCGCCATGATCTGAATTACGGGACAACTCGATCTCTTCCAGCCGGGCTGTCTCAGAAAGATCAATCATTACATATTAACGTTCAACTGAGTCTCTTTGTTTAGAAAAAGGGGGATTATCTGAATCGACAAATCTTCGATTTCCTTATCGATTGCGCTAGGGCAGAGAACGTGCTTCAACTCATCATTTCCTTTCCAATTGGCACGAGACAATGCTGATTGTTCCTGAATTTTGAACACAAAAGAGAGAACTTCTTTTAGCTATTGAGACAGCAGCAGAAAATTAGCGAATACAGTTAGAGATTGTATACGGAGCAATCAAGAGAAATATCCAATTACGTGTCTTACTCGAGTACCTATTGTTACTCCTCTTTTGTGAGATGTCTTTTATAATCTCGGTGCGAGCAGGGTAAGAAAGGGAAAATGCGTCTCTTGATGAAGAAGTTAACTGCCACGATTGCCAAGGGAATGAGCTATTTGGCGAGTTCGTATTGTTCATGTAGAGATTAAGTTGTAAATTAATAGTGTACTTTCACAATCTCTAGCAATTTTCTCTCTCGGTTCAAGGCTGTGTATTCTACGTAGGTCAGTAAGGAATAACAGTAGGCGGAAGCTCCACTGCCTGGTAGCGTAGAGTCACAGTGGTCAGTTCAACGAAGCCTACCTGTAGTGTCGGGTTTATGATGACGAAATGAAAGTGTTTGTTCTTGTTGGAATAACAGCCGGAGGAGATAAAGGAATTCCATTTTCTCAAAGAAGGGTGGTTCGTGTGAAAGGGAGAATTCATGAAGGGCTGGAAAATATGAAGGCAATGCTTGAAAATTGTAATTCCTTATGCAACCAGTTCCTATTTGTGAAGATATCGCTAATTGGCTCAGTTGGTGTGTATATATCAGAGGGATTGGTAGACTGATATGTAATACTACCTTCAGAGTTAGCGAGGGAAGCAAATGGAAGTACCTCACTCATAATTCCCAGGTAAACCTCTTCGGTGACCATTCAACCTTCAGGCTGAGGGATAAATATACCGTAGAAGCCCTGTTATCCGAAACATTTTAACCGAAATACCATTTAACCGAAACGACCGGAAAAACAATTTTCGATGGAAACGAAATGAACATCGTGTGTTGTGTTATACTATGAAAAAGGGGATGAGCAACGGGCTGTCGTCCCTTTTGCGGTCAATTCTATTTGCGATCACTCAGACAGAATACAAGACTAACTTTTCTTTGCGATCACTCTTATCAGTGTGATCACTCTTGAGAATATAATGCCTTACAAACACTCAGATAAGGTAAGGTAAGGGAAGGTCCGAATCTTCGCAGAGAAGTGCCTAAGCCGGAGTTTTCGTACGCTAGTGTGGCCAGTTCCTTTCCGCTCCTCCATTCCCTTATCCCCACCAACAGCGCGTGGTAACTCATCCAAATCTTGACCACGCCCAGTGTTTGTTAATTTCGGAGATCTCACGGGATCCGATGTTTCAACACGGCTACGGCCGTTGGCACACTAAGATAGGTCCGAAGGAATTCTCTGTTGAAGGATTGGTACATGGAGACAGCCCACAGTGCAACTGCCGACAACTACGTGCTAAGATTCTGATGCTGAAACTCACAAAATTCATTATATTTACCGTTTGTGTCCGACACGCTGATATCGGGACAGGCAAACAGAGACTAAGTAGGGTCCATATGTGCAATTCATTTAGGGTTACCGGATTGTCGTGGGTGCACAGGCGCTCATATGATTTTAAAGAGCAGGGAGCATTAAAACCATTATATTTTACACTTTTGAAATTCAAAACAAGAATTGGTGCTGTAACACTGCTTGCTCGACAGCGCGACCCTTTTTGAAGCAATAGTAGCTCATCTCCAACCTGGCAGTAAACTTACGCTTTCTTTTTCCTATTATACGACAGGGGACACTATTACATGAATGCGTAAATACTGCTCAAACTGTTCAAATATTCGAACTGACACGTTAAGTAAGCAACTGCTCAAAATATAACCAGCCTACTTTCATCTACCTGTATGTATGTTTACCCCTTATTCCTGCTTCCTGATACGGGGTCGGGGATGAGGTAAGATGAGTTTATACGGCAATTTCGGTTGAGTAGCTAATGAAGATGAAACGAATTATGGTGAACGAAGTGGGGTTACGAGGTGGAAGTAATCGGCCGTGCCTTCTGAATAGGAACTGTCCCTGCATTTACCTGAAAGCGAAAATGTGCAACCACGTGTCTCCTGAATGCAGAGTTTTGCTCTGTAGACGTGCTGGGGCCACTATGCTTACTTTCACCTATGTGATAATTTTGTTTGTTCCCTCGAATTAGATGTACACAAAAATCGAAAATTTAATCTTAAGAAAATGTTGAGAATTAAAATTAGTTTAAGAAATAATAATTCTATAATGATGGTGCGAAAAGGTCTATCATTAGCGCAAGCCAGGACTGCGTGCCTTATTCATAAATAGGCCCCTCAGCTGTTTTGAACTGAGCCTTTACTGCCACTTTGCACAGGCTTCAAAACAGAGGGTCAAGTGTTCAATGGAAGTCATGAACCAGCACGGGTAACCGTACTCTGTCTTTAATAAAAGACCTGTTTCTATATGCAGCATTTTTTACTGCCCTATATCTTTTCCTTTCCTTTTTTTGTGTTGCATGCTGTTGCCCTTTTTGGCATTAGTCAAGTTTCAGAAAATAAGACGTCAGGGTAAGAAACTCCCCAACATCAGAATCTTCTTATACCTTCCAACAATCCTTTCTGTTCTTCCATTCAACTCCCTATACAGCATTTTCCATTTTACTCCTAAATTCAAGTCCGTCCTGAGAAAAACATGGCCGAGCTCGATAGCTGCAGTCGCTTAAGTGCGGACAGTATCCAAAAATCGAACCGCACTGCTGGCAGCCTTGGAGATGTTTTTCCGTGGTTTCCCGTTTTCACACCAGCAAATGCTGGGGCTGTGCCTTAATTAAGACCACGGCTGCTTCCTCCCCACTCTGAGCCTTTTCCCGTTCCATCGTCGCCACAAGACCTATCCGTGTCGTTGCGCCGAAGAGCAACTTAAAAAAAGACAACAACAACAAACGATTCAATTTCTCAACTTCACATTTTAAGCACTTTATGTGGTCGTTCACTCCTGGGGGGAGGGAGGTAGTCTTTCAATATGATTGTTCAGTTTATGATTTCACCCCCTTTACTGAATTATTCGTCTCTGGTAGCTGTTCCATAATTCAGGTGGCACTTGGATTTTGTAGCCATAGATCACGAAGTAGTCAAGGTATTCGATGAGAGTTTCTTCTTCTGGTGCTTTCCCGTTGATTAACAAGCCTACAACCTGTTTTCCAGTCAGTGACCGGGTCAGGGCTGGAATGAATGAAGCCCCCATCTTGCGGCGAGGATGGGAATTGTGCCGGCTGCCGAGGCTTCCTCGCACTCCTCTGGGCCAATGATTAATGACTGACAGATGAAATGAAATTATAATGGAGAGAGTTGCTGGAATGAAAGATGACAGGGAAAACCGGAGTACCCGGAGAAAAACCTGTCCTGCCTCCGCTGTTCTGTTTTTGTGCTTGTCTGTTGTCAGCTTGGTGTCCTGGGTTTTTACTTTGTCCCGCGCTCGGGTATAATCCTTGGATTCTTTCACGTACTGAGGTATGAGATTTTGTAACACTCAGCTGTAGTGATTTGGCAAGTGCAGACTTATTAAATGCAGTGTGCTATTCAAGTGAAATAAACTGTGGCAATAAACCGTTTGTTTTAGTTAGTATTGGTGTTGAACTGTTGCTAAGAAAGTGAGTTATTTTTTGCATTGAGCGAAAAGTTTAATGCCGTAACAATTTTCAGTACAAACCTTAAGAAAGTACCGAAATATTTAAGCAGTTGCTGCTCAGCTGATGGTAACCCACAATAATGTTATTTTCTATTTCCTGCTTGGTTCCTTAAACGCCTGAAGGAATGAGATTTTTATACATATTTCAGTTGAAGGTAGTGTAAATGAACAAATTTCATCATCATTTTCAGAAAATAGACCGTCACCAAATTAGATTACGGTAAAATGCCAAAAAAACAAAAACAAAACAAAAGAAAACAACAACAACATGGAACGAAAGCCTCGACAAGATGATAATCCTTAAGTGTACAATAAGTACAACAGTGCAGACTTAGTGGAGGCGGCTAGATTAGTGACTGAAGGTAAAATGACAGTGCACCGAGCCTCAAAATTCAAAGGTTTTCCATGGTCGTCTCTCAAATGATGGCTCCAAAACAGTGAAGAAAGAGATATTGCAGAAGGTATCTTACCCAAACTTGGATTACACGCGAAATCACCCCAACGATAAACCAAACCAGTTTAATTTCCATTCATTGTTCAATCCTGCATTTCTTTCAAATTTTTCCCATGCCAACATAACAGGTGGATTTAGAAAGCTGGAATAGTGCCTTTTAACCGAAATGCCAGCTCTTCTGTAGCTATTGCCTCATCTTTCATAACTGAGAGATCCTTCTCATAAATAAATGAATCTGCAGACTTAAATTCCAATGTTGAGCACTTCCTTCAGCTTTCCAGAGAACCAAAACGTGATCATAAAATCAGAAGAGACTCTTCCGAGAGGTGTCACACTCCTCCCGAACAGCGACAGTAGTAGGAAAGATGAACTTACAACGCTCATGTTGACTTACTGATTCCTGGACCTTCAGGTGTAAAGTTAGATGATGATTGAATATGTGCCATACGCAAAAAATCGTACTCTAATGATTCAAAACGCAAAACTTTGGAAAAGTGGATTCAGTGCAGCTTTTGCACACATACTATGGATGAAGATTGCCAATCACAAGATATTGATGACATAATCATGTGAATGTGTCACGTGTGTTGTGAAGACTCATCATAAGACGAAAACTCCTGTGAAATGTAGTTATACAACTCCTGAAAGTAAAAAGTGTTCTAAAATAACTATCACCAAATTACCTATATGTATCACCAAATAACCTAACTCAATTGAGTTGCATAAAATCATAAAGAGTTCAAGGTGAACTAATTGCAAGAATACATTCATGATCAAAACCTTTAGCTAATGTTCTGTTCTATATGATACATGGAATTTAAAGGAAATAAATAATGTATTTTCCCCCTTTATGTTGCTATAATCGAAAATTATCACCAAATTACCTTACTTTACCCTACCTCTTAATTTCAAGATATCGTTCTTGTTGGAAGTGTACGTCTTCGGTCTGAGCTTCATTTCTTAGGAATGTTCCCATTTCTTCAAATTTTCAGGGTATGTAATGTTTCATGTTTAAAAAAATAATTATCTTAATGTTCGATATTTTGCGTTACTTCCCCCCCCCCCTCTTAATTATTATTCAGTAAGTGAATACGGAAATGGGATATCCAGATCTTCTTCTTCTTTTTCTACCGTTTTCCCACACCTGTGGGGTCACAGGTGCAAACTGTGTCTCACATGTGTATTTGGCCCTGTTTTACGGCTGGATGCCCTTCCTGACGACCACCCTATCTGGAGGGATGTAATTACTATTGCGTATTTTTGTGGTGGTTGGTAGTATAGTGTGTTGCCTGAATATGAAGAGGAACGTGTTGGGATAAACACAAACAACCAGTCCCCGGGCCAGAATAATTAACCAAATGCGATTAAAGTACCCGACCCGACCGGGAATCGAATCTGGGACCCTCTGAAAGAAAGTCCTCAACGCTGACCATTTCAGCCAATGGGTCGGACTTGGGCTTTTCAGATATCATAAGGAATTAAAGAGACAATAACTTACAAGAGTTTCCCCGGAAACATTTGGGAAATAATCCCTCCTACGTATTACTTAGTCAATATAGCAAGGCACTTGAGGGTTCGAGTAGGGAAATATGAGGAAATATTCAAGTATCAAAAGTAGCACGATACAAGTATAGTCCCATTATATCGTGGAGATCTATTCTTGGTTATCCATAACAATATTAACAATCAATAATTGTAA
This sequence comes from Anabrus simplex, assembly GCF_040414725.1. Classification (NCBI taxonomy): domain Eukaryota; kingdom Metazoa; phylum Arthropoda; class Insecta; order Orthoptera; family Tettigoniidae; genus Anabrus; species Anabrus simplex. The sequence continues at coordinate 1,131,264,850 of NC_090265.1, read as the reverse complement.
TAGTTTGCTTTAAAGTAATTAAAGTTTAACGGTGTTCTTTTGTGACCATTGTTCAGTCCGGCCAATTGAACCTTCGATTCTGTATAACTTTTAAGTTCTCCAGTCTGTTGAAACATACCTGTAAAAATACTATGTTATCGTTCGTTAGGTGTTCTCAGGTAATGTCTAAGGCGCATGTCATTATGAGGTCCGATTGTACGTAGACTGTTTTTTCTTAGCAGCATGTAAGTTATTAGGAACGCTCTGCCATCTGTTGAATACATTTGGAAGCTGGGAGAGGTTAGAGAATCAAAGAGTATCTAGCAGGGAATACTTTTCTTCCGTGATCAGAGGAACTGTATACTCTCTGGCTTGACAGGTAGTAATCAAACATGGCTGCAAGCAGTGACATGACTAAGGTTAAAAGTCACATTACATCAGACTATTAATGAAAGGGTTAGTCACTTAGCAACCTGAGAAATACATAATATATTGAGGGTTAGGGTAAACCTTCGCCTGCAATTATTGGAGTGATCATTTAGTAGTGTGCTTTTACGATTACTCACAGTTGGCTGAACTTAGAGACCTATCAATGTCTCATAATTCAGCGGCTGGTAATTTAGTATGCAATAAATAAAAAATGAAATAAGTCGGTTCAGTAGAACAGACTGGTGGATTTCTCAAAGCTGCTTTTTTTTGCTACTTGTTTTACGTCGCACCGACACAGATAGGTCTTACGGCAACGATGGGACAGGAAAGGGCTCAGAGTGGGAAGGAAGCAGCCGTGGCCTTAATTAAGGTACAGCCCCAGCATTTTCCTGGTGTGAAAATGGGAAACCACGGAAAACCATTTTCAGGGCTGCCGACAGTGGGATTCGAACCTACTATCTCCCGAATACTGGATACTGGCCGCACTTAAGCGACTGCAGCTATCGAGCTCGGTGAAAGCTGCTTTTAGTAAACTCTTTTAATATATAGATAATTCATCTCCCATGTCGATACAAACGCCGTGGATACCCACAAAAAGCATTGCATCTACAGTTTACCTACTAGAAACCTAAATGTTACCACTCACTCATTCTTTGTCTGAGCGACCATACATACAGAAAGACGATATTGTATACTGAGCCAGTACTAACTGTAAGAAATGCAGACAGGATTGCCACCCTAGTAAAACTAATTTCCTCTTTTCCCTTAAAATGATACTTGATTGAGTATGGCTCGAATTCAATTAGACTGATACATGTTACTTACACTCGGCCTGTTGGGAGGAGATCATTACAAGTACATGTGCACTTCAATTGTTATCCGCTCGGGTAATCAAACTTCCTTCCTTCCTGGCTCGGGACAAACACTCACTTCCGTTGCCACTCCCCTTCACCCTCTAGATATAGTTAATAACCCTGTAGTGTTAATAACAGACCAATGCTGCCCTCTCCCTCAAGGGACAGTGCAGGTGGATAAAATACATGCCGGATGCTTATGTAATTTGCAACTTTTCGCTACCATGCTCCTCCCCATTATCACGAATACATGCACGCTAGCTCCCTTCTAATGTTGCCAATTCCCCAGTCACACCCACCTCAGCAATTTTTCCTTCTTGTTCACAAAACCATAACGAAACAGGGACGTGATGTTTGGGCAGCATAATATGGAAGCCATACGTAATGACTAGGACCTGGATGTTTATGCAGTAATAGGTTAGAATGCAAACTTACTCTAGCCTAATGAGTGGAGTCTACCCGCACGACGGTAATGCTATGAGGTTTGCATAAACGTTAAGGGTTCCACCCATTAGAACCCCTAGAATTTATGTTACTCCCACTACATTACGTTAGAGCGAGCTAGTCGACATTTTCTACTAAATAATTTTGTTACTTAATAATTTCGTTGGTAGGAAATGCCGACTAGCCCGCTCTAACGTAATGTAGTGTGAGTAACATAAATTCTAGGGGTTCCAATGGGCCGAACCCCTAATGTTTATGCATACCTCATACTTTTACCGTCATGCGAGTAGACTCTACTTATTACTCGCTTCAGTAAGTTTGCATTCTAAGCTACTACCGTACTGCATAAACATCCGGGCCCTAGTAATGACTATACATCGTATCTTTAGGTTTTTACCTATTGTTTTAAGACCCTATGTGTGACAATTATCCATATTATGAACCCACCGTCACACTAAATGAAAGGTTATAGTGCCTATATACATCTATATAGACTTTACGGCCTATTTTTGCTTTTCTGAGCCTATAAGAAACTTTTTCTCTTTAAATCATATAATTGCTAAAATATAAAAGGAAAATTATTATTACGTTTTCACTTCTGCTAAGATAAAGATGCAAGCAAAGCAGTAATATTATTATGTTGTTATAATATTAAATTTTTAAAGTATGTGTCTAAAAAATAGATGCAAGCTGAGCAGCCGAAAGGACGAGTGTGGGGATAAAGGTACACTCCTGGAATCAGGAATTAGTGGGTTTTACAGTTATCCGCCCGGGCGAGTTGGCCGTGCGCGTAGAGGCACGCGGCTGTGAGCTTGCATCCGGGAGATCGTGGGTTCGAATCCCACTGTCGGCAGCCCTGAAGATGGTTTTCCGTGGTTTCCCATTTTCACACCAGGCAAATGCTGGGGCTGTACCTTAATTAAGGCCACGGCCGCTTCCTTCCAACTCCTAGGCCTTTCCTATCCCATCGTCGCCGTAAGACCTATCTGTGTCGGTGCGACGTAAAGCCCGTAGCAAAAAAAAAAAAAAAAGAAAAAAAACAGTTATCCGCGCTACTTGTCTCACACATGCATTACACCAAGTAGCAGAAAAGAGTAGAAATCAGTTCCCAAAACTGAATCATTTATTCTCTTCAGTAAATAAAGTATTTTCAAAATCAAATAGTAGAGTTGCTGCTTTTAAAGAAAAGTTACCAAAACTGCCCCTGCCTATTTTAACAAGATGGGATACATGGTTAGAGTGAGAATATCCATTGTATGGAAAACATTTTCAACAGTTTCTCGGAAGATGACGCTCAGTGAATTAAGATAGCGTAGAATGTACTACGAGAGAAGAAACTATTTTACAAATATTTTGAGCAAACACTATCAAACAATTGGAGTGGTCAAAAATCAGTTTCACTGAATAAAATAAAATAAAATAAAAAGAGCTACTGGTAACGTCGCAGAAATTGTTTTGAAGAAACTGCAAATGGTGCGTGACATAAATCCGGGGTATACAGTATTAAAAAGTGAGTCAGATATTTTGAATGGGTGTAATGCAGCCCTACGAGAAGGATTTATTTAATCCTGTTAGTTTCATTGTTCAAGTACGTTCCGGTCACTTAAGCAAACGATGAATGATCGTTCTCTGCGTTCAAACTAATCCTGCCCAGGCATAAACTTACAACACACCGTTCGGAAATGTTTAAATGATTTACTGCGCTCAAAATTATGGCAGAACCGGCAGTGACAATGGCAATGATGTGTGAATAAATCTGTTGTCGCGTTGATTAGCCATTTCTCACTTTAAGTGATTTCTCCACAACCAGATTTAAACTATTGTACACAAAGGCTACATAATCAAGTCTTGTATGCCCTCTTGTGAGCATTTATCAAAAATATAAACACATTGTGTTATTTCTACTTGTACAGTATTCCTTGAGGATATATTGATTTCATTGTGCCTATTTCAGAACAATAAGAACCTATTTTATACATGTCTCCGCACTTATACAGGGTGGTCGGAAACAACGTGAACCGGGTATATGAGCGTTAGAGGGTTGGTCATACTGATAAATATAGGGTGTTTGAAAAGTACTCCCTAGTTTTAAGTATAAATGTAATGTGGAAATGAATGAAAACTACATCAGTGAGTACATACCATGAAGGAGAGTTCCTTTAAGTTTTGTTTAATAGGATCCATTTGTTGACCTGCACACGTCGAGACGATATTTCACTTCTCGCCACGTATTCACCAACATTTCAGGTGTAACTGTTCCAACCACCGCCACGATTCTTTCCCGTAAATAATTGATTTCTCGGTTTTTTTTACTGTATGTAACATCTTTTATATAGCCCAAAAAGAAAAAAGTCCAGGGGGTTAAATCTGGGTTTCATGGTAGCCAAGGTATTGGGCCAGCCCTGCCTATCCACCTTCCAGGAAAGCGAGTGTCATGAGCCGCACGCACATGCTTACTGTAATGAGGTTGGACGCCATCTTGTTTGAAAAACACACGCCTCTTTGCCGCCTCAATATCGTCCATTTGGGGAAAGACGTACTCTGTCAACATGTCGTAGTAAATGTACCCGTTTATTTATTTTCTACAAAAATGATTGGACCAATGTCCGGCTCCATGGCTAAGTGGTTAGCGTGCTGGCCTTTGGTAACAGGGGTCCCGGGTTAGATTACAGGCAGGGTCGGGAATTTAACCATCATTGTTTGATTGCTCTGGCATGGGGCTGGGTGTATATTTTGTCTTCATCATCATTTCATCCTCATCATGACGCGCAGGTCGCCTACGAGAGTCAAACCAAAAGACCTCCACCTGGTGAGCCGAACATGTCCTCGGACACTCTCGGCACTAAAAGCCATACGCCATTTCATTTCTATGGACCAATCACATGATCTTCCATCAAACCGCACCAGGCATTAACTCTGGGAGAGTCACGTTGATGCTGAATAAATTCATGTGGATGCTCTGCCTCCCAAATTCTGCAGTTATGACGATTAACTGTTCCCCTGACTCAGTTTTCACAAGCCAAATAACACACTGAGCTTTCTGTTGCGGAGTACACATTGCTACTGAGTTGTTCTGCACTGCACTGCATGCACTCCTGGACTGAACTGAGGGAACAGAGGAAACAAACAGCACTGGCGCTGTCTCAAGGTCAAGCAGAACTGCCAACTGCAGGGGAGCCAAACTTGGAGAGTTGATGAATCACACACCACACACTAGAATAATGTCTGTCACTTTGTACAGATTCTAGGACACATTAAAACTAGGGAATCCTTTTTCAAACATTCCGTATTTGGAAAAAATTACATATCTCGCGCCGGTGTCATTTTATGAGCTGTTGAAGTTAGCTAATCAGATCGTCTCGTGGGTGACGTCAGAAGTGCTTTCCGAGGCGGTATTGATAAATTTTCATATGGATTATGACGATCTTAAGAGAACTAATAGCAGAAATAAACTTCTCTAGGAGAAGGACTATAACAAGAACCTCGCAGACGCCAGCGGGATACAGGAGAGCGTATCTACACGACGCCATAGAAGATGACTAACGCAGCAGTAGTCGAAACGTCTGGGAGAAGCGAGAAGAGTGGACCACGGTATAATAGCCCAGAAGATTTTTATTATATTGACACCGGCCTTGAAAGCCTTCATACTTTAAAGAACCTTGCTACTGAGAGGCTCGGCCCACAGCAAGCACGCTACGGTGCCACTGGCTGAAACCCACGGTGTGTTAGTATTTGATGCACATTTCTCTGCGTGGTTCTCAAGCCCGGCCAAGCCACACGCAGATTTAGCAACACAGTCTCGTAAAGCCTATTTGAATTCGCCCGCGAAGCGATCTTATTGGCTAACTTCAGTAATTGATAAAAAAACAGCGCTAGATATCGACGTATTTTTTTCAAATTAACTATCAGTATGTCCAACGCTCTAACACCCGTATACTCGGTTCACGTTGTTTTGGACCACCCGGTATAGGAGCCTACAATTTACTTTTTCGGGACCTGAAGATCCGACGTCTATTTATGACTGAAGTTCGCAAGTTTAAGGGGCTCCTCTACCCGAACTATACTTCTGATGCGAGGTGTGCATAAGCAACAGGGGCACAGCACTTCAGAACGGAAGTGACGGCAAAACAAGTGAGCCGCTGGAGAAATGAACGTACGTGCTCGCCTCTTCCGTTGAATTGTAATAATACTGGAGATATGGATACCGACTTCACTCGAATTTCTTTATCTGGTTACAAACCTCTACTCCTATTTATTTTTCTGGAAGTGTATGGCTATACTCTTATCTGTTCTTAAGGCTAATCAATTTATTTTGCGAAACTTGAGCTGGAGTCAATGCCTTGACTTTTTACACAAACACTGAATATGCAGAATGTACAAATGTCCCTGTGTGTATTCACTTGTCTAATTATGAGGAACCGAGCTCGATAGCTGCAGTCGCTTAAGTGCGGCCAGTGTCCAGTATTCGGGAGATAGTAGGTTCGAACCCCACTGTCGGCAGCCCTGAAAATGGTTTTCCGTGGTTTCCCATTTTCACACCAGGCAAATGCTGGGGCTGTACCTTAATTAAGGCCACGGCCGCTTCCTTCCCACTCCTAGCCCTTCCCTGTCCCATCGTCGCCATAAGACCTATCTGTGTCGGTGCGACGTAAAACAACTAGAAAAAAAAAATTATGAGGAAACTTCATAAAATCAGTAGGTTACCTAGTCAGAGCAATCATTAACTTCTAATAAACTGTAACGTTCTTCAACTTCAGATTCACTGAATATTTCTCAAGTACTCTGATACTAACTTCCCGAATCAAGTACTGAAAAACAATCATCTTCACTCGAGTTCAAATCATTCACAATCGAGGATTGGCTACCCAAATCACGCTATGCATTATAGCCTATTCAGAAGGCCGTGGCGTCGAAAATGGTAAGCGTAGTGTTGTGGCTATTTTCAAATTTGTTCATTGTTACGCTGCCTTATTTGTCGAACACTTTAGTGCAAAGCTCCAACTTCTTTTTGATATTGACTGACTATGTACGGTGGCACGTCTTGTCCATATCAACACGTCAGTGTTCTCTAGGTCATTAATGGCCTTTTATGTCTTATACCCGTATTGATAATATAATTACTTTGTGTAGGGTGGTTTCCGATCATTTTTAACGTTGTGATCGAGCGTCATAGAATAGACCTGCTGTTAGTAACCGCAATTACTTTAGTACTTACAGCCTTTTACAGCGACCATTTTTGAGCTTTCCTGTCAATGCAATATGGAACGTTCCAACACAAACATTTCCCTTGTAAGCAACATCAACATACATGCCACGTATGAAACAATGATTATTTCCTAAATGAATGATTGTACGCTGAAAACAACTGAATTGGTCTAACACTGATGTGCTGGTGGATAAAACTAGTATAGTTCGATTTAAACTTTAAGTTCATACGCCGTAACCGCTCCAAGAAAAACGTGTTTTAACGGAAGAATTTAAGTAGCAAGCGATTCTTGATCAATACCTAGACTAAAGTGAATCCCTACAGCCATTTTCATACAATTCGGAGCATACAAACACAATTCCCTCGTCAGCTTCAGGTTGTCTTGGCAATATTGAGCTAGACTAACGACTTAGTTTAGTGGTAATTTATAGCTCATTGCTACTGGCATGTAAATCGTTGTGAGTTCGATTTCTGTTTCTATCCAGACTTTGTACAGCCGAGGAACTATGAGGCAGTAGAAGATGCGACTTAAACCATAACAACTGATTTTATTAATGGCTGGCTTCTTAATTACGATCACGCAACGCGCACTACTGCTCTATAATAATAATAATAATAATAATAATAATAATAATAATAATAACAATAATAGTAATAATAATTGTAAACGTCCCCTCAATTGCTGTGGAGTTTACCAAACACCGGAGTTATTTTCTGGAGTAACCGGAGTGATCGTATTTATAAACACACTCAAATGACACCGAATACAGCTGAAATTGAACTACCTATCTTGGGAACAGAAGGAAAATGACTAGCGTACTGCACCCCTTAGGTCTGTTAATGATCTGTACGAAGCGATTCTCATCAAAAGGATCTTGGCCCGCACAAGGCTGCTGTAATGTTTTATTTGGGTTTATTTAGTTTTGAGAATTGTGCCCCGGGGCGTGAAATAAGGTAGACTTGCGGTATTTTCATGAAAGAGGATGAAGGCTGCTGCTGAAAAGCAAAACAAAGGAAGGAAGCGAATTTTCGATCTGAGGCTGTCTTGATGAGCAGCTAGTGATGCAGTCTGTGGATTTATCACCCTCCTCCTCTAAACTTAGAACTAGCCCATAAATAGTAACAGTATCATTATGAGCCAATAATAATAATAATAATAATAATAATAATAATAATAATAATAATAATAATAATAATAATAATAATAATAATAATAATAATGGACTTGCAAGGAAAAATGAACACATTATTTCTACGTCTGAGGGAGGTGCGTAAAGACTTAGAAGAAGAGGGTGTTGAAGAGGAAAACATATAACAAAGTCAGGTATTTTTGCTGGAAGGAAGGATACACCCGAGAAACATATTGACTGAACAACAAGAAATAAGTCAAGCACTTTAGGATCTTTGACGGTAGTGCTAAGAAGAATACATGTTTGAGTAGGTATACTTTCGATAAAGATAAGAGGTGAATACGGAAATAATGCACTACTCAGGTGGTTTCCTCTCGACTTTATGAGCTGGTCTGGTATTGTTTCAACTAATTTTAACCCTTTCACGTCCATGAATTTAAAAGGGAAAATAAAAATTTCGTTTTTAGGAAAACTGCGTAAAAATGATTGAAATGTTCACCATTGTGAAATATTTAGAGTGATTTCATTCTGGGACTTCCGAACACTGGTGATAAAAATAACTGTTGCAATCCTTTTCACGAATTCTGCGGAAGAGTTTTCTATTTTTATCGAATAACAGCCCACATTGCATGTCTTACATCTCTATTTGGCTCAGCCTAGTGAGTGGCCGTGAGCTTAGGGTCGCGTAGATGTAAGTTTGCATTCTTGATTCGAAGTGTTAGTGCGATCTTAAATCACTAGAAAAGGAAAATGATATTTAGTCAAAAACGAATCTTTAGGGGTACTTTAACATACGAAATGGTCATAATTCAGGCATATAAAATACCTCATTAGGTCATGGCTCCGGATGAACATGGAGCTTCGATATTTCTTTTGGCGAGGTAAGAAAGGAAGATTAAGGTTCCGGTCCAGTAATTATAGGCGGTCTGAAGTGTTTGAAAGAGAGTGGTATTTTATTTGCAAATCATGAAGAGATTTGCAGTAATGGTATCAACGAAGTGCCAAATGGATCGACCCCGGACTTCCTGTGTGCAATGTGCGCTCCTTGTTTCAGCTTGAGACTAGTAAGTAACTTGCTTTGATACGTCCAAGCATAGTGGTGGTGGTGATTATTGTTTTAAGAACAACTAGGTAACCATCCTCCGTACAACATTAATCAGGGAGAAAAAATGAAAGGGATCCGACACTTGAAGTTATCGGCCAAAGGAAGACAAGGGACACGAGGGCGTGGAAATGAAACGTACCGTCGGCGCTGGTAAACAAGAGTTGACCGTGCGACTACTCCTCACAAATATAAAAATATGAAATTGGATTAAAATATTACAAAATTCAAATATTCATGAAATAAAATACTCAGTCGCCGGACTATGTACTCACAGTTGGTTCTTACCTGATTACTTACACATACAATATTTGTTGGGCGCCAGCTACAACTCATGCAGCAGTAATAGAATGAGAGTCTTGAATACCTCTAGGGTGTGAGGTAATAAGCTTACTTAGACAGCATAACATGTAGGTTCTAAGAAAAGGAGATTGTTGTTTTGTTTCCCCATTAAATTTGAGGTTATCTAATTCTATCATTGAAATAAAACGATAAATTAATTTGATATTAAACACAATATATTCTTTAAAAATTTTGTATTTAAATAGCAAGATTTGCTGTGATAATTTATATTTTAATATAAAACTATGACATTACAACTAAATGAAACTAGGCATTAAGTTTGAAATCCTATTGACCGGACATTTAAAAGTTGTACAAGAAATTTATCCCTCACTAGTTCACGAACAGTACGTTCAACACCTTGAGTGTTATTTAGACGTATTCCTTTGAATTGGTATACTGTAGGTATCTCAAGCCTAATTTGGTGATGTATCCTTTTTGTTTCACTGACGAGCTATAGCATGGCTTGAAATTAGATTAACACTTCACAATCAACTTTAAAAGTAATTCACTGATAACTGTTAGTCTGAATGCCGACGATTCAATATTGGCTGTCATCGAACTGACACAAGAAATCAACGGAACAGATATACGTAACACACTCCGAACGTATAATACATTTGGTCACTGACAATTACGTATCCATATCACTGCTCCTTGTTAGTCTCCTTCCAATTGACTTCATGGCAAGTCTCTACATACATTTCCTTCACTAACCATCTGTGGCCCCTCTTTCCAAATGACTCCTCACTACCATCTCACTAGAACACTCCTTGGCAAGTGTGTCCATCCAAATGACTGACTCTATAAGACACTAGTCCTAGTATATATAGCCATTAGTTGACACCCACACGTAATCTCTAAAAATAGCAAAGATGTGACTCCCACCCGGCTGCAAATGTTCCAGGTTGTTGTTCCCTAAAAATGAGCTCATCGCTAAAAGCATACCATGACGGAGCGATGACTCGACAGTTACGGTAGCAGTATTGCAACATGTGTTGCAATGTCGAAAGATATTTCACACAATTTATCTATATCTGATATTCTGCAGTAATTCTTACTTTACATGTCTTTAATGTTAATCTACACACACATATATACATAACAAATTAACTACAATCACGCAAACGATAATCAATTACTACATAGCGAAATCAGATTACAGAATTGAATTAAATAATAATAATAATAATAATAATAATAATAATAATAATAATAATAATAATAATAATAATAATAATAATACAATAATAATACAGATATAATCTTGTAACGGGATTTGAACCGTTACAACCAAGAGAGGTCAGATAGGATAGATGGTAGTAAGGAGCCTGGCACAAGTAAGTGGAAGCAATGCCAGGACTCAGTTAATGGCTCTGTGGTCACCGACCAACGCTCCAGAATTCAGAGTCTCTGAGGTCCTTTTTAGTCCCTTTTACGACCGGCAGGGGATACTGAGGGTATTATTATACCGACCCCACCCACATTGAGAACGACCAGTCATAGCGAAGAGTTCTGTCGAGAATGAAACTGAAAGGCTAGAAAGAGCTCCACTTTTTCGTCCACTCTTCGACCTTTCTTAGAACAATCTTATTTTCTTCTCATCCTGCCGACTGAGAGACTCAGTAATCCTGTCGTTTTTCCACCGTCATATTCCTTCCATTCTTTAGCCTATACCTGGAAATTCGAACCTCTTCCTTTTTCTTCTGTAGCTAGCTAGTATTTTAAAGGGACTAATACATCTGACGAAGGGAACATAGAATACGTCCACGGTATTCCCTATCTGTCGTAACAGGCGTCGAAAAGAGAGAAACCTCAGGAACTCTCAACTTAAGAGCGTAGATTGAAGACCACAGGCCCTCTAGCTGAGTCTTTCATTATTATCACACACTTCGCGGGCTACTTCACTTACATCATTCCGATTGGAAGTCCAGTCAGGATTCATACAGGAAAACAGGGGTATTCTGAGCCCTAGAGAATGTGATAGCCAAGCGGCATTGTCACTGACTTCTCACAAGGACGGCCATAATTGGAATCCCAGCTATTTCATGTATGATTTTTGACATGAAGAATCACACCTCTGTGATTCGGATTCCACGTAAAATTGGATTTTACCTTGTTACCCCCCCCCCCTCTACGGCACTTAACACGCCCTTGAGAGGGCCTTGGCCTGTCCAGTGACCGCTGCTCAGGCCTGAAGATTACAAGGGGTCGTGTGGTCAGCACGACGCATCCTCTCGGCCGTTATTCTCGGTTTTCCAGGCCGGGGCCGCCATCTTACCGTCTGATAGCTCCTCAATTCTAATCACATAGGCTGAGTGAACCTCGAACCAGCCCTCAGGTCGAGAGAAAAATCCTTGACCTGTCCAGGAATCGAACCTGGGGCCTCAGGGCGAGAGGTAGGCACGCTACTCCTACACCACGGGGCCGGCTTTCCTTGTTACCTTGATATCAGTTTTCACGAAATACAACTAGCAAGTTTGCTTTCTGAACCCAGCCTAGTGAGTTCGATTTCCGTTCAGTTGCATTGTATTTGAAGGTCTTCAGTATGTCAGCTTCATCTCGGTAGATTTACCGTCACGTAAAATAACTCCTGCGGGGGAAAAAACTGCAGCAAGTCGGTGTCTCCAAAATCCATGAAACTATTTTGTCACAATTTACTTTACATCCCGCCCACACAGATAAGTCTTATGGCGACGATGGAATAGGAAATGGCTAAGAGTGGGAAGAAAGCGGCCGTAGCCTTGAATAAAGTAGAACTCCAGCACTCGCCTGTTGTGAAAATGAGAAACCACAGAAAACCATCTTCAGGGCTGCCGACAGTGGGGTTCAAACCTGCTATCTCCCGAATGAAAGATGACAGCAATATGGCCGTAAAATAGTCAGTAGGACGTTAAATTATTATTATTATTATTATTATTATTATTATTATTATTATTATTATTATTATTATTAATCCTTGGAAAATTTTTGTTCTCTTCTGATCAAGATGATATTCGGTTTGTGATGCCGAGAAGGTATTCCAATTTTGTTTCAGGACCTTCCCATTTCTATGCCAGTACCTTCACTCTCGGAAGGGTCGAAAGTCTTCCATTTGTGGGTGATGAGTTCGATCCCAGCTCAGTTTAGTGGAATTCGTAGATGCCCAAAAACGTCAGCATCATGTCGTTAAAACTTCTCCGGGACAAATTTCTCGTAGTGCTGTGTCTCCGAATCTCGTGAAAGTAGTTAGTACGATGTAAAAACATTATTATTATTATTATTATTATTATTATTATTATTATTATTATTATTATTATTATTATTATTATTATTATTATTATTATTATTATTATTATTATTATTATTATTATTATTATTATTATTATTATTATTATTATTGTTCCATATTCCCCTCTGATTTGTGTTAAAGGAGATGGTTGCCTAATTATGATTATCCTTAAACCAATAATCACCACTGCCATCCTGAATACAAATTACTATCTTTAGACCTTAAGGGTGATTCTAACGATGCATAGCGTCGGATTCGAAGGCTGATAGATTGATCACTGTTAATCCTTGAGCTTATTGGGGCTATTAGGTGAAGTTTCAAATGTAGCTCGACTCTTAACTGAACGTGGTAGCACAAGCTGACCATAAATTGTCCTGTTCGCCAAATAGACGTGGTGATCCATGCAGGCAGTTGCATGTTAAGCTTTAAAATACTTTACTGCGACACTCTGTTCACCAGTATCGACATTCGCAGCCTCATTCATCAATGTAACGCGCGTGCGTGGACAAGCTTTGCCATGGGGGTTACACAGACAAAGATGGGTAATCGTTTTACGAAAATGCCACAGAGACATTAATAGCAAAGAAAAGGCATTTAATCGTGTGGGAAAGACGTTATTCTACTTTGGAAACGATTCTTTGAAGTGTTCGGAATGCTCCACTCCAAGAGTGTTCTATATTTTGACTTTAATAAGTTTTAGAATAGCTTCTTAGAAGAGAGACGGTATTTTACGAACAATGGAGGGGAAAAATGTATGTAGTAGTCTCTTGTATATTATTACGGGGAATATCTAGACATTTCTCACAAGAAATATCTACTATGAATCACTTCTGTTTATTTACTACTACTACTACTACTACTACTTATGAAAATATTCGGGTCAGTCTGATACAGAAAATACGATTGAAGAGGAATTACTATGAGCTATACTAGCGTTCTGAAAATAATCTCTGTCAATTTTAGGAAGATGTGATTGAAATTCCACGGTCACATACTCTGAATGAACAATGGTATACTAACCAATGGAATTCTCATCGTCGATTTCTAACAAAGTTAAGAACAATTGGCTAATTGAAATTTAGAGGCCTCCATGAAGTCAACATCACAGGCGAAATCATGTGGGACAGATCTAAATTCAAAACACTAATAGACAATAAAAAATAGTAGACAAACCCAAAACTAGAGCCAACAAAAAATCCTGATAGAAGAAGAAAAATTTAAGCGAGATGATGTCAGAAATTTGGGGGAAAATAATGAAAAACAAATCAACAAAATCAGTTTTTTCGCGCTTCTCAGCTGAGCATAAGGATGTCAAAATAATGATTAAAATAACAATGCAAATCGTAAAGAAATATCTTTACATGTCCGGGTAGATCTGATGACAGGCCACAATCTGCTATTAGATAATAGTATGTCCTGAAGCTCTTTATACTGCCGAGTGCTTGAACCTCACTCATCACATTGAGATAAAGAGGATCCAAATAAAAGAAAGGAAATTCCCACGAAAGATTCTCGGTCCACGTCAAAATTCTGAAGTTGAATATCACCTAAGTTCTCCAGTTTAACTGTCACTTCCCTTGAATGCCAGTACCAGACTATCAGGCCGAAATCTTGATCTTCTGATGGCTTTGAAGTGTACCACTCCATGGACAACTGCAGTGTAATTGTATCTGCAACACTGGTTCAAGAAAGTGGTAAGTTCACTTATTGGTACAAGGGATAAAAGAATCGTCGGGAAGGACGGTGGCGCAAAGTGGTCTGAAGATTGAAGAACCGAATTCTTCGCGAAAATGAAGGAGTATTGATAACACTAAAAGACTGGCAAGTATTCAGGGGTCGAAACAATATATAATAATAATAATAATAATAATAATAATAATAATAATAATAATAATAATAATAATAAAAATGATAATAATAATAATAATAATAATGTTGGTAAGGTAAGGGTTATTCTGTCCGAAGGCATGTCCAAACCTCCGCAGAGGTGTTCCTGAGCCGGAGTTTACGTGCAGTAGGGTGGCCAGTTCCTTTCCGCTCCTCCATTCCCTTACCCCCAACCAACAGCGCGTGGCAACCCATCCAAGTAATGACCAGGCCCAATGTTGCTTAAATTCGGAGATCTCACGGGATCCGGTGTTTCAACACGGCTACGGCCGTTGGTAGTGATAATAATAATAATTGCGACTGTCCGACTTATTTAGATGAATGACCAGCGTAGGAATCTTTGCTTCAGCGAGGACCGGATTCGATTTCAGCCGTGTCTGATTAATTCCTCTGGCTCGGGGTTTGCATGTTTGTGTTCGTCTTATTACACGCCACTTCATACACAACCATCATCAACCGCCACAGAGACAATGATTACACTGCTCGACAAACTGTAGGGTTGACGGCAGGAAGGGCATCCAGCCATACAACTAAACCAAATTCACATGTAATGACGACCCCAAAATGAAAAGAAGGAGAAGAAGGAGAATATTGACTGAAATTTTATTCCTAATTCTTAAGACTGATTTATATCGACAGTGGCATTATGGATTTCCTGTTACCGTGCCACCTGAGATAAACCTAAGGAAGCCATAATTCCTGTCAGTAAATAGGGGATCTGACTTTCAAAAGCTGACAGCACTGCATTATATCGACCAGGTATCAGTTGGTGCTCCCTAGATTTTCTCGCCCTTTCTTTTGGCATAAGGTGACCCAATCAGTGTACACACAATTATACTTCACAATGAATGAAAACAATTCTGTAATTAGCGGCTATTTAAGAAAAGTCTCTTGTCCTCACAACAGGTCTCCGGCTGGCTGGTATTTACCTGGAACGAGCGATCCTTCCGTAAAATTGATTGATAGGCCTCACATTTCACGCTCCAGTCAATTCATCATCATCATCATCTGTTTACCCTCCAGGGTCGGCTTTTCCCTCGGGCACAGCGAGGGATCCCACCTCGACCGCCTCAAGGGCAGTGTCCTGGAGCTTCAGACCCTTGGTCGGGGATACAACTGGGGAGAATGACCAGTACCTCGCCCAGGCGGCCTCACCTGCTATACTGAACAGGGGCCTTGTGGAGGGATGGGAAGATTGGAAGGGATAGGCAAGGAAGAGGGAAGGAAGCGGCCGTGGCCTTATGTTAGGTACCATCCCGGCATTCGCCTGGAGGAGAAGTGGGAAACCACGGAAAACCACTTCCAGGATGGCTGAGGTGGGAATCGAACCCACCTCTACTCATTTGACCTCCCGATGCTGAGTGGACCCCGTTCCAGCCCTCATACCACTTTTCAAATTTCGTGGCAGAGCCGGGAATCGAACCCGGGCCTCCGGGGGTGGCAGCTAATCACGCTAACCACTACACCACAGAGGCGGACTCCAGTCAATTCACTTAGCAGAACTGTGAAGATAAGTTTGAACACACGAACTATGTCTATCGCAGCGACGATTGTATAACAGGAGAGAGCCGTCTCTTCAGTACCGTAAAATGGGGTGAATCCAGTAACAAACTGGGAATTAAATATTCCATTCACTGCAGTTAGATCGCAATGTAAACATTGATGTGTTATGACTACAAATTAACATGTATTTTGTCCGACACGTTGGCTGAACGGTCAGCGTACTGGCCTTCGGTTCAGAGCGTCCCGGGTTCGATTCCCGGCCGGGTCGGGGATTTTAACCTTAATTGGTTAATTTCAATGGCCCGGGGGCTGGGTGTATGTGTTGTCTTCATCATTTCATCCCCATCACGACGCGCAGGTGGCCTACGGGAGTCAAATAGAAAAACCTGCACCTGGAAAGCCGAACCCGTTCTGGGATATACCGGCACTAAAAGCCATACGACATTTCAATTTGTATATTGTTTATATTTCACCTATTAGGCATATTTATTTTGCATATAGAGTGTAATGAATCTACCAATGTGGGAATTCGATCACTAATTTGAGTTTTAAAATGTATGTTAATTATTTATAACAATATATTTCATTACAGTGTTATTTTGTAAAAATAGTACAATACTTAACTCTTGACAAAATAATAGAATTAAGAATGATTCCCAAACAAATCTAAACTGCTTAATTTCTAAGTAGTAAAATTATATACTGTGAATATTAAGGATGATTTACTCATATCACAATCATTTACGGCATTAAATTGACTATATACGAGTAGTCCAGTTACAAACATGGCCACCTCCATTTCTTAAAATTTTTCAGGAGAGGCAGAAAACTGTTTAATACATTTCATACTTACCTTCTGAGTTAATTTTTTGAATGCAGATTCTCAGCAATATCAGAATCATATTTACATAAATATTTTCATATTATATTCCATAGTTAAGTAGAAAATCACTGTTGAAATATGGAGTTGGCCATGTTTGTAAGTAAACAATGGAGCTGGCCACCTTTGTAACTGAACTCCACGCCTAATACACTGATTGAACATAGTAAAATGGTCAGTAATTCTAAAATTTATGACAGGTGCATTCAACAAACACGTAAATATGTAAAATTGTCAATTTTAATGAAGAAAATGCTATTTTATAAATGAGACAAATATAAGAAAGTTGTTCTTTCATACATTCTATGATAGTTTTCAGTTTTTTGAAACTACACAATCACTTCAACAACTTCAAAATCACCCTCAGTATTCTGAATGAGACATTCTCAACAATCAGCCTCTGCAGGTACCTCTGGCTTGGTGTCATTTTCGTCAATAATCTTTTGAAACCATTTCAGTTTCTCATGTTTGTTCCACTCCTCTCCATAGTGTTTCTGAAGCAAATTTGTCACATCTTGTATCTTCAGTGGCTTTACTCTGATGCCAGGAACTAGTTCTGTAGCATTTATATCTTTCGGGCGTTTTCCTTTTTTCGTAACTGACAAAGACTGCGCAATCTCAAAATTATAATTGAGTTCCCCACTAACAGTAATCGAGTGCTTTAAAACTGACGTTAAAATTGTTAACAAAAATGTTTCGGAACAGCGATTGTTTAACTTTTAAATCATCGGAGACTATTCTTGGTATATTTTCCACATTCTAGCTATGCTCAGATTAGAGTCCAAATAAATACGGGCACTTCTTGACCTACAGTAATGCGATTCACTTCCTTTAAACTGTTTAATGAAACTTTTCACTGACAGAATTTTGCTATTGTAAACGGCAGTCTTTCTGTAACCTCCGCGGGTTTCAATGGGAATAAGGCATCCTTCTTTCTTAAAACGTTTGAAAACCGCTTCAACCCGATGTTGTATAATGCCAAGTGCTCCTAAAAAGGTTTTTCTGCAAACTTGAATTCTATTTCCTGCCATGTTCTCAATGGAATATTCAAAAGTGTAGGCTTTCTCACCCCGTTCCCACTATCTGGTCGGTGGCTAGCTGGAGAATTTGACGAACAGTACTTCGTTATGAACGCATCTTGACTGCTTTGTCAGTACAGCATAAAATGCTCTTTGGAATTGATTTATGTCCATCATTCTCAGGAGACTGCAGTTCTTCTTTCCTCTATGACCACAGCTAGGGAATACTGGTAATTTCTTTGGTCCATACCTACACAAAAACAATTAAATTAAACAGTAACACAAACTCGTGTTTCTACTAAACTATTACCATAATAAAAGTTAGGTGGAGCATTATTAATTTTCAAAGAAATGAAACTATGAACCTCACTTTCTTCTCTTTTGCATGTTTCCATTCTTCTGGTCTGGCGACTTTCTTCCTGCTTTTATCAGGAGGAGTCTCTTCTATATTTTTCTCCATATCACAAAGTAACCTTTCGATTCCTTTTACGGTACAATAAAACTATTAACAACAGCTAAAAGTTTATAGTACAGCGATCGTTCATATCACACAATATCAACATCCACTGTTTACTCCCAGTTCCCACAAACTTCTGTGCCAGTCGCGTGATTAAATTGAAACTTATGATTGGTCGACGTGGAATTGGTCGATTTTGTTACCAATGCCTTAAGGAGTTGGACGTTTATGTAACTTAGGTTGATTTTATAATGTTAATTTAACACTGTTATGGCCGATGTTGATACTAACTAATCTTGTAATTAGATTCCCCATATTCTTTACTGTATGAATCGGCAATAACCCCGATTTTTTAAAAAATGGAGTTGGCCATGTTTGTAACTAGTCATTAAGTTCTGAGGCTGACCGCATGATGGCGTTTTGGTGCACTATAGCGCATAAGTGGTGCCGTGGTGTGGTACCATGTCAGTTTCTCTCGTCCCTGCAAGAGACAGTTGAACGCATGCACTGGAAGCAGACGTACGGTCGTTGTTGTGACGGTGATTTGAATGCGTCCATCGGACCTTGACATGCCACAGTTTGAGGAATGAGCAAACATCAAGTTCTGCCAGAAATTAGGCGAAACCGTTGCCGAAACGTTTGAAATGATGCAGCAGGTTTACAGTGAGGACGCATTGAGTCTCAGTGTTCTGTTTAGGTGGCACCGACGTTTTGTACAAGGACAGGACAGTTTGGAAGATGATGTACGTACTGGTCGGCCACAAACAGATCGAACGGAACGCAAGATCCAAGAAGTTGCAACGTTGGTGCGTGCTCACCGCTCCCAGTCGGTAGACGATCTCGCAGCAACAATGGGGGTCAGCCATGGTACTTGCCACAAAATTCTGACAGATGACCTCAACATGTCTCGTGTTACCCAGCACAGTGTGCCAGGAATCCTGTCACAAGTCCAACGTGATGATCGCATGTCGATTTGTGGTGACCTCATCAGTGGTGCTGACGATGATCCGACGTTTTTCAACCGGATAATAACTGGAGACGAAACCTGGTGTTTCCTTTCAGCGGTGCTTCTATCAGCTATACCAACGTTGGCAAACGTGCAAAACGGCCAATGGCGACTATTTTGAGGTGGATGTGGTTCTGTGTAGGTGTACGCCGTGTAATGCGGCATCGTGTGCAACATACGAAATAGTTTGGGTGTCTATCTTCCAGGAATCAAGTTTCAGAACTTAATGACTGTACTATGTATATCACGCCTTCTGCCTTCACATTTCGTAACCGTGATGTAGAGGAGAATTAGGTAAATTAAAGTAGAGGAGGAGGATAAAGAGAGTGTAGAATTAAAAGTACAGGATCACACTCCCCCGTTTTACGATACCGCCGGAAAGGCACGTTAGCTAGTAAAAACCAGGTGAGTTTCGGCGCACGAGTAGTTGACCTACACCTAAAAATTGTTAGGTAGTTCCTTATAGGGGAACTGAATATGCTCCTAGGGCAAATTAGTTGATAGTGTATTAGTTCCAGGGAACTTGTTCCCTTTTTGAAATGGAGATTGATTTGGAATTCCACGTTGTGTAATGAGGCACCTGTAGAGCAACATACGAGCAGGAAGAATGGAGAATCAAGCATTAACAGAAAATCAGAGAACAGTTTAAAGATCCTCATATTATCACAGATTTTTAGAGCACAAGATTGAGATAGGTGGGGTATGTGATGAGAAAGAAACAGAATACCATGGTCAAGAAAGTATGGTATGATGTGAGAGGGAATTCAGATATCAGGAAGACCAGGAACAGGATGGTATGTTCCGGTCCGGAAAGGTATGATGAGAATGGACTGAGGGAGTGTGATGCTGCAGACAAAAATACTGTATTTAGTGGCAGTGTGTTCAACAGGCCAACTATCGGCAGGGATACCAGTGGCCATATCAGCAGAGTAAATATATTGCTATTAATGTATTCCCTACTGTCTTGCTTAAATTGTAAAAAAAGTTATTCTATGGATGTGGTTTAGGAAAAGCCATTATTTGATAGTTCAGGTGATGTGCCCCTCATACCACGGGACTTGGACAAAAAATCCAATATTTCGTAATCATCTGCGTTATTATCCATCGTACGGTAAATAGTACATGGCACAAAGGAACGGAAATAAGATATTCTTGAACGTTAGTTGTATAGAGTATTTTGATAGACCTAATGTTAACGAAGCTATTCTCAACTATCTTCCTATAAATACCAACTCCATGCAATTACCATGACATCACATGCATGTGATAACACAATCCTGATTGGGTAGAATCCAAATACGTAGTTTGGTTGAAATAAGTCCAGCAGTTTTTCACTTTCAGGAATATACAAATAGATAGATAGACAGACAGACAGACAGACAGACAGACAGACAGACAGACAGACAGACAGACAGACAGACAGACAGACAGACAGACAGACAGACAGACAGACAGACAGAAGGGAAAATTTCTACCACATGTTACCTCGGTGTTCAGATACATTAGTTGGGGATAATGCTGAGAGAAATATGACGCATCCTCTGATTTTCTCCTGTTATGGATCCTTCAAATAAGTATAGGTCTGCGAGGGTGTCCCGAGCATGAAGCTTGTATAAAATAATAATTTACTCCGTCATTTGAAGAGTAAGCGAAATTTTGTGCATAACAAAAGTTATCTAAAATCAAGGGGCGTTTCACGTATAGTCTACAGATTTTACATATAATCAATAGTGTAAGAGTGAAGAAACTCATCCGGTCGTCCTTTAAACCTCCAGTCTATTTAGTGATTTTTAAATTATATACATATCAAACAAAACTTGCTCCTGGATGAGCATACTCTAAATATTAAATTTGGTCGAGATATAATCAATAGTGTAAGAACATGGAATGAAACACTACGGGTCGTCCCATAAACCCCCAGTCTATTAGGTGATTTTTAAATGATATGCATATCAAATAAAAACTGCCCCTGGATGAGTAGACGCTAAATATGAAGTTTAGTCGAGACATAATCAATAATGTAAAATAAAATAAAAAAAATCTCTTTTGGTCTTCCTATAAACCTCTAATCTATTAAGTGATTTTTAAATGATATGCATGTCAGACCCTGTTCTTGGAGGAGTAGACTCTAAATATGAAGTGTGATTGAGATACAATCAATAGTGTAAAAGAAAATCGAAAAATCTCTTCTGGTCTTCCAATAAACCCCCAGTCTGATGTATGATTTTTAAATAATATGCATATCAAAACCTGCTCCTGGATGAGTGGACTCTAAATATGAAGTATGGGTGAGATCTATTCAGCCGTTTACTCGTGATGTTGAACAAACAGACACGAAAGCTAAAAACTACTAATATGATCTCGGCTTGACCTAAGCGGATAGATATATCTAAATTTAGTTATAAGATAATAGAATAATGTACTACTTCATGAACATCATCGATGAAATAAATTTTAATGTCTAGTTGCACATTCCCCTACTGTTCCCAAAAAGATTGAGCGCATGTCCGGCTCCATGGCAAAATGGTTAACGTGCTGGCCTTTGGTCACAGGGGTCCCGGGTTCGATTCCCGGCAGGGTCAGGAATTTAAAACATTAATTGGTTAATTTCGCTGGCAAGATGGCTAGGTGTATGTGTAGTCTTCATCACCATTTCATCCTTATCACGGCACGCAGGTCACCTATGGGAGTCAAATCAAAAGACCGGGGTCTGGCGAGCCGGACTTGTCCTCGGACACTCCCGGCAATAAAAGCCATACGCCATTTCATTTCATTTCATTGAGCGCATGACATTGGATGTTTAACATTTTATTTAATATTTTAACATACTTAATGACTATCGAAATATATTTCGCGAACACAGTGGATGCCGACAACAAGCGTTATATCTACAGGTTCAATATTGTTTCTGAGAAAAGCGTGCTTAGAAGGAACATATAGTATACCATGCACTCATTCACCTTTTTAGCGATTGCACGTTATTTTATCCCATATCAGATTGTTCAGAACTTGTTGCTTAATGACTTTAACTTGTTCTGCTACTTTCGGAAGAAAGAATTGAATTCTCTTTACGATGTGAAGAAAACCTAAACAAATATTGTACAGTATTTTTTACAATCTGGTTTTGTGAAATTTCAGTAATACCATTCTGGCCTAGTACTCCATTGCTGAGTCTAGAACCCATTTACTATACTTGGGATGTTCAGCAATTTACACTATTTTTGGTTTAAAATCTACATAATGACTGAACAGGGGTCGGAAACAGCGAGGATATAAAATCCTACTGGCTCTGACATTTGAAGTCGTTTGAAGTAGTTCAAAATATCTGAAGCTAATTTGACTGTAGTTTTCAATTTCCTGTTTTTATATCGTCGGTGCTGTATCAAAAGGGCGTATGTGATAATGACAATGCTTTCCCTTGCGATTGGTCACGCCTCCCAGCCACATATTGATATGCAGTCCATCAGAACAATTTTCGTTGACTTCAATTTCCTATGCGCGTGTGTATAGGGAAATGAGCCTTACTGTACCGTGCTGTAGGAATGTATGTTTGCATGACATTTTAACCCACTCCTAGAGTATGTTTACAGGAAAATGAATTAAACGAAAATTGTTCTAATGTATTGCATATCAATATGTGGCTCGCAGGCGTGAGCAGTCTTAAGGTTAGGAAGAACATTGTCACATTCGCGGTTTTGACACTGCAGCGATGATATGTACATTTATGCCACCCTTTTCTCTGCAACTCCTTTCAATAAACTCAAATTATAATATGGAATTATTGTATTTGCTTTAAACGGCGTAGATTGATCAACAATAGGGTGCAAACGGTTAAAATATGGCACCCATTTGCTTCATCTCCTGCAGCACACTGGTGATGTCACGGCCGACTTGATGCGTCGCTCTAGCTAGGAGCGCAGCGAGGGATCCAGTCGGCCGTGGGGATGTGTATCTATCTTTTTCGGTTCCCGCTGGCTGGCACTGATGGTATTGCTGATATCGTAACGGGCACAACACTCGGCTCCAGAGCAAATTCATTGCAGTATGTGCCGCCCTCTCTCTTTGTCCACCTGAATGAAGTCCCACAAGCACTAAAGAGAAGGCGACGTACTTTCAATGTTAAATGAATTGTGGATGGACATAGTTCTACCTTATGACAACAGATGAACATATACTCGTCAAAATGGCGGGCATGACAGTCAAAGAAACTTAGTTTTCTTTTAAAGAATACAAAATTCATGGTTGTGAGTGTTTCATTGTACTTTTCCTGTGAACTAGAGAAAACAACCTCTATCTGATGTCAATTTAAGCTGCTGAAACGTTGTCATTTTCTCAGACAGAATAAGGATTATACATTTGAATTTGTTTTTCCTTTGATGTATAATAAAGCGGCTCTGTTTCTTTCCTATTTCATTGTGTGCTCTGCAGTGAACATTCACATAATGGTTTAAATGATGATGATAATAATAATCATTACAAACGATCCCTAATAGGACAATATATGGTAACAAACCTGACTTCATAGTCATAGAAAAATAACATGATAGCACACATATTATGGACATTGTTATATCAAAATCTTGTAATAATGTTACGAATAAAACACTGTGTTTGGACTAATTTAATCTAGGATGACTCAATCAGTGCACATACATACATTACTTTACAATCAATCCACGTAGTGCAAGCAAGTGCAGCATGTCTCCAGTTGATTGGTATTTACCTGGTACGAGAGTTCCTTCCATACACTTGATTGGCAGGTCCTACTTTTCCCTTCGTTTTGCACTCACCAGTCATTTCACTCAGTAGCACTATGCACACAGGTTTGAACATACGAACTTTTGCAATCACAATGCACGACGACGGTACATTTGGCTTGACTCCAGACAAGACTGATTACTCACAGGATCAACTCACGTGGCCACTCCACACACTGAACTATTCAACACATATCACTCGACAAGACAACAACTCAGCACAACTTAACACAAACAACTAAACGGAACTCCTGTTCGTGGCGAGCCTGCTTTTATATACCTGGTAATGTTTTAGTATCTTCGGGGTGCGGACAGAATGTGAGCGTTCTAGTTTTGCCTTCCAGAAAGTTCACAGAAACACCGGACGAAAAGCACAATACAAGTAGAGGCCATCACAAGACCTCAGGTCGACTGGGAGCTTCCAGGCCTCACTCACTCATCCCTTCTAAGAAATTCGGTGATGGGAACCTTCCAGAGGGCTGCCAGTCGCATAAGCACGTAGTAATATCAAAATTAAGATCCAGGAAGAAACCAGCAAAAATATGGACCTGGGAACACCAAATAGTTACTGATAGTGATCGCAGTGGAGTCGTATCAAAATAGCTAAAGCTACAGAAAGTGATGGAGATGGGGCTGCTTGGTATAGTCAGAAAATTCATAAATACTAACTGAGCCAGTAACATTTCTTGCGCGTAATCATTGAAGTTTTATAGAAGAAGGAAAGAAAAAGAAAGGAAAAAAGAAAGAGAACATATTTCTGTTTTGCTCATATTTTAACGTCATACTGAGATAGGTTTTCGGCGGTGATGGGATAGAAAGGATCTTGGACAGGAAATGAGGCGACCATGGCTTTAAATTGGATACAGTCCCAGCATTTGCATGCTGCGAAAATTGGAAATTATGGAAAATCATCTACAGGGCTGCAGCTGGCGTACCCTCTCCAGAATGCAAGCTAACAGCTACACGGCTAGAACTACACAGCCAACTCACTGGGAAGTGGTGAGTCCCAGGTGGCGGATAGGGGGTCCTCACCGGCTTGCCGGAGGACTTGAGCGAAATAAAATAACTCTCGCGGACCAAACACACATCAAGAAATCCACTAGTGTCTGTTCTGGTATCCAGCGACTAGTGGTCTGCGTCTGTTTACCTAGTTGGTGTGGCAGTGAAATATGGCTTGATCTCCTTGCTATTTGCTTTACGTCGCACCGTCACGGACAGGTGTTATGGCGACGATGGAATAGGAAAGGCCTAGGAGTGGGAAGGAAGTGGTCATGGTCTTAATTAATGTACAGCCCTAGCATTTGCGTGGTGTGAAATTAGGAAACCACGGGAAACCATATTCAGCGCTGCCGACAATGGGTTTCGAACCCACTATCTCTCTGATGCAAGCACACAGCTGCACGACCCTAACCGCACGGCCAAATCGCCCAGTGGCTTGATATCAACAATCAAGTCTGTAATTACCGTGATCTTTATTAAAGATCACCAAAACCAACTTCAACTTGAAGTAGGCCTAATCGTGATGGAACAAAAGGAAAGAAATCAGCTACCCCAGGCCTCAGTCAGCGCACTGGACATTCCTGGTCATCGGATTCTGGGGGACCAGGAACATCATGAGGAGAGGAGTCAGAGCTTCTCAAAATATATTCGCAAACACTACATTGGCACTCTCAATGCAAACAATCTCTTCAAAATTGGAAAACTAAAACAACTCACAGACATGCTTGAAAAATTTCACATCAAAATTGTTGCCATTCAAGAGATGCGCGTCATAGATGAAACCATTTCGACACAGAAAATCACAAGATTTACAAAGGTAAACCTGCTGTCAGACGAGGCACACCGTTATAGTTTGGTACTGGTACAGGATTTGTCGTACACAAATCTGTCGTGGATAACATCATAAACTTCAATTCCATATCAAAGCGTATCTCCGCACTCTCCTTAAAATCAGGCAATAAAGTATACACAATAAATCAATGCACATTTACCTTCAAGTGATCATAACAGAAAGAAGCCACAACAAATGGAAGACTTCTGGGAAGACATGGAAGAAGTAACCAACAACGTACCAGAAAGACATGTGAAAATTTTAATGGAATAATTTAATGCGCAATTAGGTAAGAAGATAAAATACAGAGACCCGTACTCGGCACACATTAGCACAAACAAAAATGGGGAACACCTCATAAAATATTGTCAAAATTTTAACCTCAAAATTATGTCAACGCAAATTCAAAAGCCAAGACGAAAACTTAGAACATGGATAGCAAGCAATACAGCGTGGGGAGAATTCCAGATTGATCATGCGGCCATTTCCAAGAAAAATACGCGGGAAATTTTAAATATCAGAACGCGTAAAGGATTGTTCGAGTCTGATCATTATTTACTACAAGTTATGATTAGGCCAATCCTAAGACAGAAAACGACAGCGCAAAACAAAATAGTCAAACTTGATCCGGAATACTTGAAGATAAACAGGGATAAAATCGTTGAAGAAATTCATAGGTATTCAAGAGACACTTGGACAGAACTTGCGAAGACAGTTCAGAAGGCAATGCGCTGGGGACAACCTTCTAGAAAACGAAAACATAGATGGTGGAACGTAATTTGTGACCAAGTCATTGAGAGAAGAAAACAAGCATGGGAGAAGTTCAGCAGTAACAGAACATCAGAAACATGGAAGAATTTCACTTAGTTCAGAAACAATCACCGAAGGAAATCAGAAGAGAAAAACGAGCATACACAATAACAGGCTAAAAGAAATTTAGGAAGATTTCAAGAGAAAAATCTCAATAAATTTTTACAGAATTTTCAAAGAAAATATTAAGGGCTATCAACATCACAGCCTCTGCTTCCGAAGAACAGATGGAACCCTGGAAACAAACACGAAAGAAAGCTGAAAAAGTCTCAAACATTACTTTCATAAACTTCTTTTTGCAATAAACCCACAGAAAAACTAACATTCCAAAATACTACAGCCAACCCCGATTCTAATCCACTCAAAATAGAAGAAATCATAAAATAAATGGAAAATAACAAAGCAGCAGGAGAGGATGGTCTTATCGCTGAGATCTGGAATCTCGAAGATGAAAACATCACCAAAAAATCCATAAGATTAACACACAAATTTGGGTCACAGAGAAAGTGCCAGAGGAATGGAAATGTGCATTAATCCATCCATTACATAAAAAGGGTCAGATCCAAATAATTGCAGAGATATTTCGCTAGTACCAGTTGCGTACAAAATTTTCTCTAAAGCGTTATTAAACAGGCTAGAACCACAAGCAGATCCACAAATAGGGGAACACCAGGCAGGCTTCAGAAAAGGAAGATCATGCATCGAATAGATCTGGAAATTGAGAACACTTTTGAAATTCGGACAAACGAGAAACACTGTAGTTACTTTGTGGAATTTAAAGAAGCCTACGACTCCATAGACATACATACGTTCTTTGGCGTACTGGAAGAATATGGCACTGGCAGAAAAATCACAGCACTTATACAACATACGCTTACAGACACCACCTCCAAGATCAAGTTCATGGGAGAAATTTTGGAACCCTTCCAGATACACACAGGTGTCCGACAAGGAGACGGGCTCTCACCAATCTTGTTCAACATGGTGTTATACAAAATGATCAAGCAGTTGGAGGAACAAGTTAAAGGAATACAGCTGGGAAGAACACGTAAAACAAAAACCGACATAAAATATCTGACATTTGCTGATGACATATCCACACTCGGCAATAATACACAGGAGGCAAAGGAAGCACTGGAACGCTTGCATGAAATAGCTGCCAAAACAGGTCTACAGATATCTTACGAGAAGAACCAATACGTGGAACGATAACAACAATGCAATCCGTAAAAAGAGTTAAAAAATTAAATATTTAGGGGAATAAATACAAATGGGAGGATTAAACAAGGCGCCCAACATAGAACGAACGGAAAACTCCAGAAAAAATACGAACTCACATGGTCACATTGTAATGAGAAAAGCATATCAAGACAGGCCGCTACAAAATAGTCTTATTACCAGAAGCATTGTATGCGTCAGAAACGACCACAATTGGAGCATCAGGCATCATAGAGACAGAATAGAATGTAAAATTCTCAGAAAAAGTATTGGGACCAATACACAGAAATGGCCTATGAATGAAACGACCTACCGAAGAGCTGTACTAGCACATGGACAGACTCATAGACATGATCAGGAAACGCAGACTAACTTTCTATGGGCACATACAGAGATTGGACAACAACAGACTTACAAAGACAATCCTTGATGTAGTAAATAGTTCAAGGAAGAAAACAAATTGGTATCATGAAATAGAGGAAGACTTAAGGCAGGTGGGGATCAACAGGAAAATTGCAGGACAGAGGAAAAATTCAGAAACAAAATTAGTAATACAAAATTTATAGTAAATGAGAAGAAGGAGACAGGGACATTGTGGATGGAACAAAGGAAACAGGAGCACAGCCAAAGGATGAAGAGATTTTGGGAAGAGAAGAGGAAAAAGGGAAAGAAGTGAAAATTGTATTATCATGATGAGATATTCAAGTTAAAACACTGTCCATAAGGGCAAAAATTATACGAATGAATGAATGAATGGGGCGAGATTAGCTCAGTGGCTTAGCCACAGAATTCCTACGCGGAAGACTGAGGTTCGAATCCCGATTGATCCTGGGTTGAGATTTACATCTCAGAAATTTGTGGCGTCAGGGAATTCGGCCTGAAACTCCCGCCCAAAACCAAAATGAGCCTGGGTGGCTCCAGCGACCGCCAGATATAACTGGGATAAGCTGAAGAACGTTCTTTAAATAAAATAAAAATTAACACTATGAGATTTAATGTCCCTTATGAGAGGTGGAGATTTTGTTTGGAAAAGGGATTTTTTACCGTTCTAGTAAATCTTCCGCATGAGTGCATAACATAGAAATTTCAAATGGCAACCAAATGTGCCAGGAATTGATCCTTCAAACTTCAGCACACCATGAGAGCATCGTATGGACTATGCAAATTATTCAGGCAGTAGAATTATTACGGAATCAAACGAATAAACTTAGATACATAAATAAATAAAATAAAATGTATAAATAAGTGATTTTCTGTCTACTTGGCTGAATGGTCAGCGATGTGGACATCGGTTCATACGGTTCCCGGTTCGACTCCCGGTTGGGCCAGGGATTTAGCCACGTTTGTTTAATTCTTGTAGCTCGAGAGTGTGGAGTTTGTTATCGTCTTGATACATATCTTCTTTTACCCACAACACACCATATTACCAACCACCACAGACACACGCCATAGCGAATACATCCCTACTTTCATACTTTCAGGTTTGGAGTTTGGGATGACATCCGGTTGTAAAACTGGGCTTAATCCACATTTGAACTGACCCCAAGGCCAGAGAGAAAACAACTGTTTCAGTTTCATCTCCGATCAGTGACTATATTACATTCTGTGAGTAGTGAGTTTGGATTCCACGGTCGTCAGCCATCAAGATAGTTTTCTGTGGTATTTAATTTTCTTGCTAGGCAAATGCTGAGGTTGTACTTTAATTGAGACCGTGACTGCTTCAATCCCTATATTAGCTTTTTATAGCCTAGTATGTTAGTGTGAAGTAAATATCTACTCGAGACACAATGTTCATGCTGGAATGAGTATAAGGAAATGTACAGAACAGTCTGAAGCTGTCTGTTGACATTCGCTCTAGTTCTGGAATCATGGAATGATGTTTCTTGGTCCTCTCCTAGTACATTATCGCGGAATTATTGGACCGATACCACTGTATAAAAGTCCACTTTATTGAAACTGCTAGAGGGAAACATGTTCCATACATTAGTGATCTCGAAATTAAAGCCGAAAATGAGAGATTCGTTATGCGAAGTTATGAGAAATTCTACTTTATGTCACATTATTGCCTGTCTGAAATACACGAGCGTATCCCTTTGACAATATGAGGCTACAAATGAACTGATGGGACCTTCCGTAAATAAAACTCCAATTTTAATTAAGTGACATTTCAGATTATTGACAATATTTCACTCATTTTGAGAGAGAGGGCAAGAGTTAGTACAATCTATGGCTAGCGAGCGGGAGAGAGAGAGAAAGAGAGAGAGAGAGAGAGAGAGAGAAGCTGCATAGATTGTACATTTAATAAAATTCCATTGTGAAACGATCAGAACATTTTGAGGAGACGAGAAAGCGAAAGCTATAAACTTGTACGGAGGGGCTGTCGAACCGAGGCGATAAGGGCGAACTCACTTCATCTGGAGGAGTGTGGGTTAGAATTTCTGTCAGGAAGTCGAAACTCAGAAACAAGATTTACGCTTCTGGAGAGGTACATGGCCCTGAGATTTACCCAGATTTCACCAAAAATATCAGGGTAATTCGTGAGGAAAAATATGGCCCGACAAAGAGCTAACCACTCTATCCCAGTTAGTGTCCAGGTTACGGACAGTGTCTTTGTCTTCCATTCCTTTGAGAGTCTTTACGACCTAGTAGAGATTTGACATCTTTTTAAATACCGGTAGCTTGTTTGGTAGGCATGTTATTGCATCTGATCTTTTACAAGCACGACCATGGTTTGAGTTTTGTTGAATGTGGGTAGAATCTTTTCTATGAAAAGGACGTCCTCGATGTTCGGATTCGATGCAAGACTAGAAGTCCTGAGCTATAGTTATGATATCAAGAGTCACATAGAACTACAAGCATCGTTCGATTACATTATTTCAAGGAAGATACTACAGAAATGCTTCACTTAGGATAAAAACCTCAGTACGAACGTCACGAACAAGGCAGTCTTTATAGGTCAACTTGTCGAGCGCTCTCCAGAAACTTGCAGGACTAAGAAGGAGTGGGTGAAGTTACGTGGTCACGAAATTCGTTCAAACTTAGCTAGGTTGATCTGTATCAAAAGTAAAAGGTAGGCCTACGTGTCCGAGGAGTTTATTGTTGTAGCCGTGTTGAAACACCGTATCTCCGAAGTTAAGCAACATTGGGCGTGGTCAGGAGTTGGATGGGTTGCCATGCGCTGTTGGTGGTGGGTAAGGGAATGGAGGAGCGGAAAGGAACTGGCCACCCTACCGCACGTAAACTCCGGCTCAGGAACACCTCTGCGGAGGTTCGGACCTGCCTTCGGGCAGAATAACCCTTACCTTACCTTAACTTTTGTAATTGCAATGCTCATATTATAATATCAAAATAGGGAAAATATAACAGTATTTCAGATAACTGTATTTAGTGATTCGTCAGAATTTTTTTCAGTCGCAGAAAATGGTATAATATAAGAACAATGTCAAACATCTCATGTGATATCTGACATGAAATAAACAGCATTTTTCAAAACTAGATGCTCAAAAAAGCAGAAAGAAAAAAGTATCATGCAAATATCTCCTACAGATACAGAGATATAACGTTTTTTAAACCCTTAAAAATGTCCAGTCCAGAACGTTTGTTAGGTATATTCAGGCCCAGACCGGAATGGGTTAAATGGAGTTGGAACACTAAAAAATATTATTTTAAATAAAAAGTTAATGGATAATTAATACATTTTTCTTTACTCTCGAAATAAGGGGCTTCCTGGCTAAGGCAGTAAATACGTGCTCGGTTTATCTGGAAGGATGTGGGTTCGATTCCCTCTCAGGAAAAATTTAAGAAATGGTATTTCCACTTCCGAAGGCGCATATGGTCCTAAGGTTCACTCAGCCTATACCAAAATAAGTACCAGGTTTATTCATGGGGCGGCCGGATTTCGACCTAATCACTACACCCTATCAAGTGCCGAGGTTCCGCATAGTGGAGGCCTTTACCTACCACCGCTTTCATGGCCTGCACGGAGATGACTTTGCTTTGCTTTGCTTTGCTTTTTACCCTCAAAATAACTCCATGTTGTTTGTTCGTCGAATGAAACCAATGTGTTTCCAAAACTACCTGACATAGAAGGCTGTAGTTTACTTCCGGAGATGCATATGGCCCTAAGTTTCACTCAGCTTACACCAAAAATGAATACCAGGTTAATTCCTGGGGGAAATGGTGGCCGGGCGTAGAATTAACTACTCCACCCCATCATGTGCCGAGGTTACGGACAGTGAAATCCTATGCAGTAAACTTAATTCTTACCACTGGTACCACTGGCATAACCAGTATGGTTTTCTAGATCAGGGTATTCGGTTTATAATTCAGGGCTTTTGCATGAGTATTCTCCCATTATTACTTTGATATCAATTTGCAACTTTTAAAATTTTCAATGTAATGTGTCCCTATATCTCATTAACTACTAAACTGATAATACAAAACAATTAAGTGAATCAGTTGAGTCAAAATAACAGAATATACCCATTTCTTGAATTAGACACAGGCGCAGAATCTTTTAATCCTTATACTTTCATAAAAAGGTGAAAAAATCAACAATCATACTTCAACTATAAATTTGCCATTATTTAATTCCGTAAGAAAATAAATCTCGTAGTGATTCGCCACACACAAAAAAGGAAAACAATTCTTCAAGTCAATGTTCGAGAAGATCTGACACCACAGGCTTATCAGTATCAATGATAATTTCTTCTAGCCGTAAGGAAAAAATCTTACTCCTCTTAGCCACCTTAATGATTGATACTTTAAATCTTCAGCAATAACATAATTACCACTCTTCCTGTGTTCCCCAGTTTTAAATTGCAGGCATTCTGCTTTCTTCTAACAATTTCTGCAATAATTTTTAAAGATGGTGATTATACCAGTAATAAAGAGAATATGGGGCTGCCTAGCTGAAAATATAGAAGCGTGATCAGTTCACTCAGAAGAAAATGGGTTCGATTCCCCGTTTGGAATTCGAGAAACAGAAATGAGACTTTACTTCTGGGAAGGTGCACGGCCCGGAGTTCACTCAGTCTACACCAGAAGTACCAGCTTGAGTCCAGCTTGAGCGTAGAGCTATATCTTTCTTAGTATCGAGGTTACGGGTGGTGCAAACCTTCAACTCCCACTTCTCCAGACTGGCCTGTACAGAGATGAGCTTTAAGGGTTGTATGTAGGCATCGTCCACACGTTAATGAACATTATTGAGCTTCCATTATATTGTTACACTTCGTGATCGCATATTTCAAGTGATAAGTTTGACTGGTTTATTTTCATATTGGTGGTGATTTGTTTATAGATGTCTCATTAGGCGTTATGACTTGGTGGCTTTGTAATTTATAATAAAGGTAATTTACTATTAAGCGTGTGAAAAGAAGCTAGACCTAAGAGGTATCGTGACACCGGGATTTATTAGATGGGTTCAATCAATCAATCAATCAATCAATCAATCAATCAATCAATCAATCAATCAATCAATCAATCAATCAATCAATCAATCAATCAATCAATCAATTGCATTTAGGGCTGTCACCGAAGTAACAGATTTCCTATCAACTATTTCCCTGGCGTTTAATTAATTTTTCAAATAAGCTGGAAATTTATCGAACATTTCTCTGATAAATTACTCCAATCCCTCATTCCTCGTCCTGTAAATAAATATTTGACCCAATTTGTCCTCTTGAATTCCAACTTTGTCTTCATAACATTATGATCTTTCCTACTTTTAAAAGGTCCGCTCAAGCTTATTCGTCTAATATTGTCATTCCACGCCATCTCTCCACTGACAGTTCGGAACGTACCACTTAGTCGAGCAACTCGTCTCTCGTCAGCCCCAAATTTTCCCAGCCCAAAGTTTGCAACATTTTCGTATCACTTCTCCTTTGTCGAAATCACCCAGAACAAATCGTGCTGCTTTCCTTATGATCTTTTACAGTTCTCGTATCAAGTAGTCCTGGCGTGGGTCCCATACAGTGGAACCCTACTCTAACCTGGGTCTTACTAGATACTTATACACCGTCTCCTTTACATCCTTACTACAACCTCGTTTATATGATTACTCCAGTGAAGATCATTCCTTATAATAACAGTATCCACAATGATCGCCATGATGTACTACCACCCCAATAATTAAAATTCAGAGGACTTTTTCTCTTGGTGTAACACACAACCTGACTTTTCATCACGTTTATCATCATACGAATGTCAGCTGTCCTCCTCACAATATTGTCTAGGTCCCACTGCAGTCGCTCGCAATCCTGCAACACATCCGCAAAATCTGTGATTCCAGTAAGCCGCCGAATCGCAGATAGTGTACTTTCGGTGGTCTGAGCCACATTGTGATGAACCATATGACAGCACAACCTGATTAGAGGCAGATCTATGTATTCCTACATTACTTTCCAGTCGCATGAGAATTACAACTAGGTTTCACATCACAGGTTGAGAAACAAAGGAGTTTCATGACCGGATCAATCCTAGTATCGAAGATGCATCCATCCAAATTCCAATAGGAGGAATGCAGTCCGTCTCATTAAAATAACAGTAGCATATCATAGGCATGAAGAATGATAAACCCTCATACCTCTAACTACTGTACATACCACCACCGTTCTTAAGGTCCTTAATATTTTTACCTCCACTGAATAAATAAGATATTTGTTCGTTGTTTACTGGCAGACAAGTTGATCGTGAGTGCGCTCTTTTCTTTTATGTAGTGAAACCGTACAGTGTCCTGTACAGCTCATTGGAATTATAGGTGCCTTCCTACCTCATTAAAATCGCTTCTAAAGGTCGCGTCATTGGTAGTAGTATGGGCGATGGGGAACGAGCGGCGTCCGGCTAGAACGGAACCCGCGAAAGAGCGCCTGGAAAACAAAGGGAAGACAGAGCAGGAGCCAAGCCCCCGCGAAAAGGCCCTCTCAACTTGCAGAGAGAGTTGGAGATATGACGCGACGCGGCCGTAGTCAAACACGCCCTGAGGTGTGGCCTATTCTACCAGAGAATCCTACTTTCAGATTACATAAGGCTCCATCTTAAATATTTGTTGTTGTTTTTCTTCTCTTTTCTTTTGAACGTAACCACCCCCCAAGTGCTCGAGCTGCCGAGGCCAGCACCGAAAGTAGGAAGGGGATCGGTTCGAAGCTCGTTAGGCAAGTCGAGCCGCTCCTTACTCTAGCCTCATCCGTGGGTGTTTACCCTTTTATATGGAGGCATTCTTATGCGCGGGTCTTCCATTCGAGGCCCGGAAGGGCGTAGTAGAGAAAGTCTTTCGTTTGGTTCGT
This sequence comes from Anabrus simplex, assembly GCF_040414725.1. Classification (NCBI taxonomy): domain Eukaryota; kingdom Metazoa; phylum Arthropoda; class Insecta; order Orthoptera; family Tettigoniidae; genus Anabrus; species Anabrus simplex. The sequence continues at coordinate 1,131,229,442 of NC_090265.1, read as the reverse complement.
GTTCTGTGCCCCGCCTAGAAATTTCACCGTCACACTAAGTTTAGCTTCATAACTTTGTAACTATTAATGATATTTAAATGTCGGGATGATTAGGTCAGTCACAGCCCTCTTGATATATAGAGGCCTGCTACCAACAGTTGTGACGTCACGCTCACCCTCCGTCGTCACGTGCAATTCCTATATTGCTGACACGATACTTTTTATCATAATGTGACAAAGAAAATGCAATAATAAGCCCATAAATCTATAACATAGAAGAAACACTATCAAAAGAATACACAAATATGTTCACTCAAGGTAGTATATTGCATACCGTAAAATGTTCGACTGAAGGCTACTCACTTGGACTTTACAATGATGGTGACTAGCCGAATGGTTTTCTCTCAATAAAATGTCATTATTTTTTGCTTTTTAGAGCACATGAATAAGTTAAAAAACGTATTTTCCAAAGTATGACAGATCTTGATCACAACACCATTAACTCAGCAGCACACACCCACACTTGTCACAGAAATTACCAGGTTTTTCGACTTTCGTTATCAAAACATTGAAAGAAACATCCCTACAATTACATCTGAATGAGATATCAAGGTCTGAATTAATGTGTAGCTTTCCACAATTTGAAAAGTATTATAATGGTCACTCGGTAAACTGTTGCTGTCTTTAAATGCCCTTATATTACACTTATTTGAACACATACTGTTATTAATTATTTTTGAATGACAGGAAAAATATTTGCCATGATATGATAGATCTTGGATACAACACTCATTAACTCTGCAACTCACACCCACACTTGTCACAGAAATGACCAGGTTTTTCAACTTCCATAATGAAAACATTGAAAGGAACATCCCTACGATTTCTACTGTTTAAAAATACATCTTTGAATCAGATATCAAGGCCTTAATTAACATGTAGCCCTCCATAATAAATCATTTAATGCTCACTAGGCGAACTGTTGTCTCTAAAACATAATTATTTCATGCTTGTTTGTGCGCACAGTGTTGTTGTTAGTTATTTTTGAGTAATTGTTACTAAAATGCCCTATACACTATACCACACACGCACTTATCACAGTATTTACCAGTTTCTTCAACTTTCATTTTCAAAAGGTTTGTAAAAACTTCCCTGTGACTTCCAGTGTACAAAAAGGCATCTTCAAAATCAGATATCATGGTTTGAAATAAAGTGTAGCCCTCCACAGCAATTTGCAAAACAAAATCCCTAGGCTGTTTCAACTCCCCTCTGCACAGATTTAGCACTTATGAATTTGTTTCATCATTCAGTTCTACTGTTGACAATTCTTTGTCCAAAGTAATAAGTGTTTTACAATCAGCACATCCTTTTACATTACTTAATAAACAGTGTGAAATGTACCCTGCTATGTAAAACAATACTGATGCAGTATTGAAATCAGTTTCTAAGTCTCTTGATTTAGTGATAGCCAAATGTAATCCATTAACTCATTAATACAGTCATCTAGGGTTAAGCACATATTTCTTAACTTGTTAACTGTATCCCCTGATGTAGACGAGTTACTAAAAGCTTTCAAATGACTCAGTAAACACTCAAGTACTGAACATGTGGTAAACAGGTGACTATCTCCTAAAATCCAGCTATATTTCTTAGAAGGTATTGTACCATTACGTTACAACTGACGTCAGTTGACATGAAGATAGATCGGAAGAAAAATGGCGCAGATCGGCTTCAAGCGTTGAGAATGCACGGAATAACCTTTTATGACAAGTTGATCGCAATTAGGAGGCATTGCCTGGCGAGAAGGAAAGGAAATTCTATGAGAAATGAACCATTGTACGTAAAAAAAGTTGAAAAACGTTCTATTATTATCAACTTTGGCGAAAAGATTACACCAGAAACGAACTGTAAATTGCGATTACCTAACCAGAAGAACAGCTATTATAATCAATACAACCATACTACAATCCGGAGGAGGGAAGAATCCAATAACAAACTACTGAAAACTACGTAACAACGGCAGGGAAGCACGTATAATACATTTCAAGTACTGTGCTGAAGAAGAGGTGTCGGAATACGGCATTCGTAAATAATGCCTATACTAACTTAATAAGCGGCCAGATTTCCTCAAATAATACGAATAACCCATCTATAAGATTCAAAGAACATTATTTAGGCAATATATTTCACCAAGAAAGAACCAATTTATAAAGATATAATTAACTCTGAGCATTATCTATAGAGAATAAGAAGCATAAATACAATTAGTCAATGTCCTTGGAAGAGCTTTGTATACGGAAAATTAAGATGTATTCTGTGAAATTGACAACGTCTTTTCGTTACATGGAAATTGGACACGAAATGGAGCTAGCGTAAAGCGATGGAGGAAGGCTGACCAGATCATCGTAAGCTCAGGCCCGGCGACTTAGAGAGATCTAGTATGGCGTAATCCAGCACGAGGCTAGACGTTCCGAGATACCGTGAGGAGGAAGAAGAAACCAACATCGGACATAAAATGGCTTGAGATAAGTAACATTTTCAAGAAATTTAAATTTAAAATTACTTCATTTAGTGTAGTATAATTGTAGAAATGCTCAAGTGCCAAAAATATAACCTGTTTGTGCCAATATGTGAATTCTAAGCCACATGCCGGAGAAAATAACCACAGATACGTATTATTTATGTGTAGTAATATACTGCCGTGCTCATAAGTTGATCTGAGGTTAATGTTAGCAGTATCGGGAAGTGGATAATGATGTTTTTGAACCTATATGCTTAAGAGAACGTCATATATCAAACTAGGCGAGGCTAAGATAAGAAAGTGAAGTGTATAATAATAAACCTAGGCTACCCAATGACCAGATCGACTAACTAGGCCAATATCGTTCATATTTACGAAGAATTGGAATAATGTAGCAGCTTGTAGTGTTATGAATAGATACTGAGGTAAAAGAAGTGTTTTACTGCGACGTCGTAGTCATTATGAAGAAGTTGAGTAAAGATATTGATTGTATGCGGAGGAATCGCAGTAATTAGAAGCGTGAATAATAATATGTTGTTGGTGTTTTGAAATGTTGAATAGTTATTGTGTAAAAAATGACTGAATGAAATAGGCGCGAATTTATGCTTAGCTACGGTTATGTTGTGATTGAAAGTGAGGCAAGCAATGGAATTAAGGCCTAGATACGTGAATATTAAGTATAGCAGTGAGGTTAGATGGTCGATTGGTCGAACTTAAATGAAATATGGAGACAGGTTGATCGTAATTTACATGTGTTTGAAGTGCATATGGGAAAGAGATATAGTCGCCTAGTAATATATTTGTCTCACATAGTTAATATACAGTATTGGAGCACGCTTTAACCTGAAAATGGTAAAATTAGTAGGCAGTAGAAGGAGTCATTTTAATTGAAAATGCACATAATAATTAATTGATCTGTACGATTTTGGCAGGTTATGACGATTGATGAACATGGATATGACACTCGTAAATGAAGATATTTGATTTTATTTTGGCACATATTTTAATATATAAGGATGTTGGAATTGATATTAATATGGTTAGGATTAATTTCTTTTATTTACTTAAGATGGCATTTTGAAGCCATAGTTGGAAAGGAGTTACTTATCTCATGCCATAGACAAGTCAATACGCATTTCCAAACCAATCCTAAAGAAGACTGCAAATAGACCTAAAGGAAAGAAAGACCACTCCCTCCTTTAATAAAGAATAAATCTTATTTATCCCCACGATGAAAAAAAATCATGAAATGTGGTCACACAACAAAATAATAATTTATGCCCAAATGAATTAATGAGACCTACCCAATTTTAATTGTATTAATTCAAGAATTTGGTTTGTCAAGAATGATAATGTGTTATATTTGAGTATATTTTCCTCTGTTACCAGAGATTGATATTATTTTATTATTTATAGTATTGGCATGCTAATAAATTAGTTTTAAGATTATTTAAGCGTTTATTTTCCAAGGTAGAGATAGGAAGATTAGTTATAAGATAATATATAGACTGCTATTTCGGAGTCATGGTATATTTAGAGGCTCATATTGATTTTACGATAGGATTTCGGAGAAAATGAGTAACTTATTGAACAAATACACCCTCTTCAACGGAACTTGCGAAGGTAGATAGTATTATTGAATATATATAGATGTTTTTACCCTGAGATACTGACTAAACATTGACATGCAACCACCGCGCTTGATCTGTATATCCGTCCCCGATTTCGTATAGTTAATTAGTAGCATTTAAGAGGAAATATAGCGCGGGCAACAACATATTAAATTAGTACTGCAACATGAGGCAAATTGAGAGAAAGTACAGCGCGATGGTTATACCTATATTTTTTATCGGTCCAACGTGGAACTTGATAAGAATTAGGACTACGATGCCACTAAAGGTTACATTAAATTTGGCGTCCCATACGTGAGGCAAGTTTGAAGAGGTCGGATGAATAATTAGGGTTTGGATATACAGAAATTTGATAACTTGATCGTGGAGCAAATCTTGAAGATGAGATATGGATGTTAGGCTTGAACATATGTCATGTGATGCCGTAGCGTCGAGCAAGTCTGAAGAGAAGGACGAATTGAGGAATGAGATAGTTTCAAGAGAAAGATACCGGGGTTGTTGAATTAAATCTTGGACCACAGCCATGAAATTAATTTGAAGAAGGAGATGATGCCTGATAGTTTATGAACATTGATATGGCATGCGACGCAGAACGGACTGATAGCCATGAGGATTAAGGAAGAGAGGGCTTAACTCAGGAAGAAATTGATATTTTTGGATGGAGAAGAAGAAGGTAGCAAGGAATTTGATGCGGATTCTCGCAATATTTAACAGTCTCGTGGAAGGAGAAAGTCCACTGTATATATATTAAGGTTACAGTATCTTGCAACCAGTTAATCAAACTTGCACATTGAAAATTGTAATAGATATCTCGACAGTCGGAATGTATCTGGTTTGAAGCTTGTAAAACAAAACTTTATCAACATAAATTCCTGATAATTTGATATCTTGTCTCCTTCATACCATGTCTTGAAGTTTAGTTCCTCTCTCCTTTCTTCTGGCGATTTTCGTTCGGCATGTATTGGTTGAGACATATATGACGGCTGCCCAGGAAATATAGTTGGCAGAGCATCGTGAGTTAATTTTGGCATTACCCTAGGCACACTTGAAACGGAACCATCTGGTCGTTTTGCAGTGTCAACTCGAATTATGTTTTCGGAAAATTGTTTGATACAGACAGAGGCATATTTACTGGTTTCAAAATTAACTCGGGCATGGCATGAATCCATTTAGCTTGCTTTTCCTTATCGCTAAGAAACACAAATGTTGAGATAGCCACCTCCTTATTTAAACAGTAATTGGATGTACATACAGGCACACTACACTCACACATTATTATAATAATCATGATAAACTTTAGAGCACTTTAGACAATTCATAATAGCTCAGTGGGTTCACCTAACCTATCACATAACCTAGCAATACTTCCTAACATCAGGCTGATCAAATTAGAATGCTATAGTATTTAACATATACTATTGCTGAAAATACATCCTTTGCTGATGCGTTTTCATACAGTTATCAGTTTTAAACACGAACAAACACCCCTAATAACGTTGAAATAACAACAACCTGCGAAACCACCATGTAAACAAGACTCATGCTTCCATATCGCTGCACTAAAAGACTGACGTCATCACTATGGAACTGTCATGTGTAGCAGGCCGGAACTTCGAGCTGGCCGTGGGTCAGTCGATAGAGCGCTGGCCTTCTGAGCTCAAGTTGGCAGATTCGATCCTACCTCAGTCAGGCGAGAGCGGACAATGATATTATGTCAGAATCGTGTTTGTAGGTTTACTGACATGTAAAAGAAATCCCAATGGACAACATTCCAGTACCTCAACGTCTCCCAAAGCCGTACAAGTAGTTACTGAGGCGTAATACAAATAACATTATTATTATTATTATTATTATTATTATTATTATTATTATTATTATTATTATTATTATTATTATTATTTAAGTGTTCAACATACAGTTGAAACCTTGAAGGATGAAAATATTCTTTGGAATTAGTTTGAATCATCATGGCGGGTGGTGGGGGGCGACCGCCATTTTGTATTGACATCGGGATTATCACGATACAGTAAAATTAGTAGGCTGAAGCTCGTGACTCCTTGGTGCTAGAGCGTTACAAGTGGTGTCACTACATTTGTCTCATAAAACTGTATCACACGGTCATCATAATTGCTACAACTTCTTGACCAGATTTGTTGTAAAGTTGAAGACTGGAGTAAATTTTCAAAATGTCTAAGTATCTTCAGTCAAAATGGATCAAACTTCCGTTAACACACTCACAAGTCTATAGGAAAATATGAGGAATCTATTAAGACGGAAACGTCTGCAGCAAAAATAAAAAAAGTGGCGTATGTCTTTTTGTGCCGGGGGATCCCAGGACGGGATTGGCTCTCCAGGTGCAGGTATTTTGATTTTACTCCCGTAGGTGACCTGAGCCGTGATGGGGATGAAATGATGATGAAGACAACACATACACCCAGACCCCTGTGACCAAAGGCCAGCACGTCTGCAGCAGAACGTAGAGTGTGAAGTCCTCGTAGCGGGACGCACAGCCCAGCAGTTCCATCGCACCTGTTGAGCCTGAGTTTACATTCATCCCCACGTGCCCGTATCCAGCAGTGCCATATTTTTGTGATGGATGTTGATCACTCTGCTACCTCTTAAGTTATCGGCGATTACATAGAATTTGGCACAAAAGTTCCTATCCACGCCACGACTTAAAAAAACAGTTGCAAGTTATAAAAAAAAAAATTCAGTTTAGACCCGCCTCCACTCAAACACCGAATACACGTGCGACACATTCAGTGATCTCAACTTCGCTTACAACTCATCGATCAACCTTATGGTTACGTGAGTTTCTTCTCAAACCATCGGCCTGTCATCAACAAGCCCATTCACCAACGTTCCTCTTCGCCATGTACTGCGTTACTATCAGAATAATCTTCAGTGGTTGTGCTTTTCAAATCAAATTTAACAAATCATATTCTCACATGTAATGCGAACTACTTCATTTTTATCAGAAAGACGTATTCTACACCATGAACCTTGCACCCTTGACTCCGAAGCAGCCCTTCTGTAGATTTATTTATTTATGTATTTATTACATTGCAGCCTTTATCTATTTAAGGAGCATCTAATTGGGTGTCCCTTGCAGCATTGAATACAGTAGTGAGCTTGCATCCCTGAAAGCTATAGCAATACCATATTTACGTCTCATGGGAGGTTGAAAATTATTGAAAATGAAGGAAAAATATTGGGACAATGAAGTAATGAATTGGTAGGTTTTCATACCAGTTAAATGAGATGCAATGGACAGAATACTGACTTTGAGTGAAATATCCTCAAAGGATTTACAAATTTTAAAAAAGTCGACTGAACTTTTAGACTTGTCTAGCCTAGATGGCAAATATTTGCTTTATTCGCCCTCAAGGACATGAGTTCGATTCCTCGTAAGGAGTGAACTCATTTAGAAATAAGATTTCGCTAAAATTGAGGAACAGGATAATTCTTTGTGCAAAGATGGTCGTGCATTGATACAACGACTCTATCCCATTTACTGGCACTGTTACGGGTAGTGGAAGCCTATCAGTCCATGAATAATAATAATAATATTAATAATAATAATAATTTCATAATAATTTAACAGCCATTGTAATAACTGCTTGTAGCTTAACAGTCGTTGGGTGTGAGCCTCGAGAGTTCTTGTACGTGATGGAATCCAGAAACATGGGATTGCTGCATTTAAACACACTACAATTTTCGTGATATCTGTCCGGATCGAATTCACTGTCCTTGGATCAGAAGATCATCGATTACTCGACTTTGAATTCAGTGAAGTCTATCACTCATTCTAAATACAGTTCATTTTATTTTAAAATTGCAGCTCGGATTAACGATTCAAAGTTACGATTTCTTTCTTTCCTTTTGATTGTTTACTTCACCACTGCTTTTTCTTCAGTTTTTCTTCCTTCCATTTTGTCCTCCCGTTATTCTTCTAAAACCTATTTATGGTTCCTATTTCAGATGTTATAATATCTCATTTATCTTTAAGTATAAAGAAGGTACAATGATGCATATTATGAAGCAGCAGATTGCGTTTTACTTTATTATAGTCGGTCTGGGCTTGAAATGGTATATAAATGAATTGTTCCACCAGTCTACACTCGACTCCACTCAAAAATCTCTTTTATAAACCTGTGTTATTAACCTCAAAGAGGGTATTAGGTAAGGAGAAGTTTAAGCCTGGAGGGGAAAAATGTGAAAATTAAAAATGTAATTGAAAGAGATATTTGAAAAATCAAGACGTGGAAAATTATTCTCCTCAAGTTCATTTCAGGAATTCTTTCATCCTCCCCTTTGTTATTTTCTTTGTGGCTGACTTCGGTAAACCTTCCACTTAACCCCTCTCATAATAGGCTTCTTTCCCTCACTGGTCTATGTTTCTCTCTCCCCTATTCAACATTGTCGAGCCCATTCACGAACCGTCGTCATTTCTTGACGAAGCTTATGCATAATAAAATTTGTGATACATAGTTAAAGTTAGGGAGAGATTTACCATTTGCATTCCAGCAAGAAAGAATGAATCTCCCTCAATTCTCTACCCACACTCGGCTTGTAGCCATAAAAACTCAGTTTAACCTTTCTTCTTTGTAAAAGAAGTAAGCTATGCCATTGTGAGTCTAATGGCGATCCCGAAGCGTCCTCAATAGTGCATGTAATCAATTGTAAGAATTTCTTAGGGGGATCACAAACGAAAGGTTTAAAAACTGATGATCCCGAAGGACAACATAAAATATCCCCCGGGAACCAAATCAAAACTGAGTCTGTCATTGTTTGCACCGACTTGTGCTACACTCCCTTCTTTAACCTTTACATTTCGAAAAGAAATGTAATCATAGACATGAGCCCTGCATTTTTTAAAACCTTGAATCCGAAACACAAGGTCTTGATTTTTCATTTCAAAGATATCACATGCATTGACAGGGATTCCAACCACACATTGGTGAGAACCAGTGAATACACCTCTTGGCTATCACACCCTTTGTATCGTTTGATTATTTTCTTTTAAAATTTCCTTTGAGTAGTACCGACGCATACAGATTTTATGGCGACGATGGATAGGAAAATGCTAGGAGAGGAAAGCAAGCGACTGTGTCCTTGATTAAGGTACAGCCCCAGCATTTCCCTGATGAGAAAATGGGAAAACATGGAAACCATCCTCAGGGCTGCTGACAGTGAGATTTGAACCCACTATCTATCAAATGTAAACTGACAGTTACCCCAAACCGCGCAGTGACTTGCTATATTTATTGTTAGACTTCCCTTGCTTAAGTCTTGATCTTTTTAACGATGTCGGCGGTATTAAGTTACCAAATCTAAGAAGTGTTTCAACCTTTGAATTTTCATTACTTGCCTCATGTTTTACTCAATATCATCGTCCTTCGACGGTCGGCCCCTTCTTTCTTCTTGAGCCATGAAGTTTGACGGTGAATAAAATTTAAAATACACGTTAGGCTATTGGAAGACTATGTAATCTATATATATATATATAAAATAAGAGTTTTGTCCGTACATTGCTCATAATTTAAAAACGATGGTATTTCAGTATCGGTCACGTTCAAAGTAACAAGGACATATACATTTTAATTTTCACTAATTCACGTCTGTCTGTCTGTCTGTCTGTCTGTCTGTCTGTCTGTCTGTCTGTCTGTCTGTCTGTCTGTCTGTCTGTCTGTCTGTCTGTCTGTCTGTACACGCATCACGAGAAAAGCCGAAGAGAATTTAATGAAAATCGGTGTGTAAAGTCCGGGAACTAGGCTATAAATAATCATATTCACGCTGAGAGAAAGGGTAGTGAAAGCCTACAATATAGAAAGCTTATAACAGTCATCAACAATAACATTATAATACTTTTGTGAGGCTATTTCTAGCCGGGTGCAGCCCTCGTAAGGCAGACCCTTCGATCAGGGCGGGCGACATCTGCCATGTGTATGTAACTGCGTGTTATTGTGGTGGAGGATACAGTAGTGTTACGTGTGGTGTGTGAGTTGCAGGGATGTTGGGGACAGCAAAAAGACACTTTCCCCGAGCCAAGGGAATTAACCATTTAAGGTTAAAATCTCCGACCGGACCGGGAATCGAACCAGAGACCCCTGTGACCAAAGGCCAGCACGCTAATCATTTAGCCATGGAGCCGGACAACAATAACATTACATAGACCATTGTTTGTTGTGCTTTGTGTCTTCTGTAGCCACTCACCTCCGATATTTGGGATTACGGCTGTATACAGATTGTTTTCTTTTGAATTTGTTTTGCGTCGCACCGCCACATGCAGAAGGTCTTATGGCGACGATAGGAAAGGGCCACGAGTTTGAAGGAAGCGGCCCTGGCCTTAATTACGGTACAGACCCAGCATTTGCCTGGTGTAAAATGGGACACCACGGAAAACCACCTTCAGGGCTGTCGACTGTGGGGTTCAAACCCACTAACTCCTAGATGCAAGCTCACAGCTGCGCGCCTCTAACTACACGGCCAACTCGCCCGGTCGTACCGCGTATAACATCCTGCCTGCATATTGGCGGGAAGTAGCTGGGAAGTTAGATAACTTTCTTCTTTAGCATGCCATTCCTCTGGTTCATACATTTTCTGATACTACTGGTACGTAACACACTGGTTCATCATAGCATTCGAGCTATGCAATCCCTACTCTGAGGCACTGATTGGAATGAACATTGTGCATATTTAATGGAATAATGGCAGAGGAGTGTTCACGGCCGTCTGCGGCCTGGTCATTCCAGCACTGGAACTTTGGACTGTTAGATCGGCAGCGTAGTACTGTTCGTTAAAAGTGAGAAAATGTGCGGTTCTTCATTTGATCGAGTATTTTATATGATAACATTGCTTTTAATCGCTACATTCCTACTGACGTTTTTGCAATGGCCTAAGTCGACTTCAGTTAAGAAAACCACAAAGTCTTTATGATAATCCTGTAGCGAAGCACGAGTACATTATAAACAAATCATAATTAAATTTCAAAAAATAACGTATATATTGTGACATCATAATTAATGTTCTCAAGCCGGCATCAATGATTAATTTGAGAATCCATTTCCAGTGGTAATTCATAGTTGACTCAAGTATGCAAACACTTTGCTAAGGATATACCTTAATAAACTGGTTACTTATAATTTATTTTTTTCTCTTCAAAAGAGATGACTTTTTAGTTATTTTTGAAATAGATGTAGTAGGATTGTTAGTTGGATCAGTCTATCGTAAGCAATGTGACAATGAGGGCTGTGTGGATGGTGGTCCGCAGTAATGTTGGCTCGCTATAAGGACACTCCTAGAAGAAGCTGGAAGTGGACTGAAAATGGACGAGGCACCCAGAGTGATATGGAAGTGAGAACTACCAGAATGTTCTAGAGGCATAGATAAATTGATGCACTGTAATCAGTCTCGAGTGAGTTCTTTCCTACTTCATCAATCACAACTCACCGTCGCGAGTTCGTGACGAGTCATTCATCGGAGGTGACTTCATCAATCGGTTATGTGGAGTTTGACGGATTATGGTGCAGCGATGGTATTGCCACGAGTTCGCAACGGTATTCTGCAAGAAAGAAGTGAGCATTAAGACCAAATTCTCTGTTGTCAAGGTTTCGTTGCAGTACGGGAGCGAAATATGTGTTCATAGGTTGGAAGTAACGGACATGATACCAGTGGGACTGAATGCTGATATAAACAGTAAGAGCAATGGCAGGAGTGAACGCGAAATGAGAGACTAAGGAGTGAACTCGATGGATGAAGCTGTGCGAATATACTGACTTCGGTGGTGAGGTCATGTGAAGTGAGTGATGGAGGATTCACTTTCAATCAATCAATCAATCAATCAATCAATCAATCAATCAATCAATCAATCAATCAATCAATCAATCAATCAATCAATCAATCAATCAATCAATCAATCAATCAATCAATCAATCAATCAATCAATCAATCAATCAATCAATCAATCAATCAATCAATCAATCAATCAATCAATCAATCAATCAATCAATCAATCAATCAATCAATCAATCAATCAATCAATCAATCAATCAATCAATCAATCAATCAATCAATCAATCAATCAATCACAACTGATCTGCATTTAGGACTGTCGTCCACGTGGCAGATTCCCTATCATTTGTTTGCCTAGACTTTGCTTAACTGATGTCCAAGAAGTTGGACATTTACTTGGGTTAATAATGTGCTGAGGCATGGAGGGGAAGAGAAGCAAGGGGAGACCTAATTGGCGATTGTTAAATTTGATTTATCCATTCCTCAGGAACACGTTTGGTGTTGGTGCGGTAAGACGTTCCATGGGTATTGGATTCCCAATCATCAGACACGACTTAGTTTTAATTGTGACCATTTTTGTGTTTATATACTACTAGCTGTAGTACCCGGCGTTGCCCGGATAGTTTCTGAATATTTACCTTTTATGATTTGCATTACCAGTTAGTTGTGTGTGAAGTGAATTTTTATAGAATTCCTTCTTGACTTGCAGATTGATATGTTACGATCTATTATGTAGTTTTAGAATTATTTAGATTTGTTTGATTTCAAGTATACGTTAGTTAATTTTCGAGTAAATCTTCGTCCTTATGGAAGCTCGAAGCGACTGGGAAGTATTTGATCGTGTTAAAAATTAATTCTTTCTTGATGGATGTAGTATTTTTGTATCCGTCTCTTGGCACAGGCCAGAGTAATGTGCACCTTCCACCGAAGTCCCAGTCTCATCCATGGCTGTGACAATATGGAAGTTGCTAGGGTATGGGTGGTGTTGAGTAATGACGTTTGGAGCACGACTAATGTCTGAGTGTTATGAAAGGTTTTGCTCATAGAATCAGTCGTGCTGCAATAGCACCTTCTGGTCCAGTGAGGAAAGCAATGGCAAACTACCTCACTCCTCATCTGGCCTAGTACACCTCATTTGGGCTCTGCCATTGGTTTTTGTAGTTTACCTATTACTGCATAGCCTTTGGTGGTGCTATTTAAGGATCCAATCAGACTCTGGGCTGATGACCTAACAGACACAGACAAGTATATGTATCTAGCCGTCGCACTGTGGATACGATGTACAGGATTCCAACTGTCAATGAGACTGTCCACCTCTCGCCCCCCACCCCTAAGATATAAAAAATCTGGATTGTCACCGTTCATCTCAGTAACCCCGAAATTTGCAGATTCGACACTGTTTTCGATTATTTTTATATCTCACTCCTCCCTCACCCTCTCCCCAAAGGGGGCTGAACGTGAACTTTAAATATTCGGAGTGTCGGTATTCATTTCAGCGACCAAGAAAACTATGGATTCGATAATATCCTAGATTATTTTTATACCACCCCCGTCGCCTTCTGCCCATAAGGGTGCTAGGGGTGTCTTACCCCTACCAATTGAGTAGTGTACCAATTTTGGTTGAATTGCTCCAGTGGGTTAGGAGGAGATGTGACCTTTATACACCCACGCACACACATACATCCAGTTTTATATATAGAAAGAAGGTGAAAACATTTTTATATACAATTTTTCGATTATTTTTATATCTCACCCCCTTCGTCCCCCACTTGGACTTGTAAAAATTCCGGAGTATTACTATTCATCTCTCATCTCAGAGACCCTGAAATCTATGGATTCGAAACTGTTTTTAATTATTTCTATATCTCACCCCCCTTCGCTCCCAACGTAAAAGGGGCTGAACTTGGACTTTAAAAAATTCTGTAGAATTACTTTTCAACTCAGTGACCCCGAAAACTATGAATTCGACACTATTCAGGATTATTTTTATAACTAACCCCCTTGACCCCCCTTCCTTAAGGGCGTTAGGGACGGCCTACCCCCGCAGTGCTTGTCTCCCGATAGTAAGTAATACGTGCACCAAGTTTGGTTGAAATTGCTCCAGTGGTTTAGGAGGAGATGTATCATTTACACACACACACACACACACACACACACACACACACACACACACACACACACACACACACACACACACACACACACACACACACACACACACACACACACATCCATTTTTATATATACAGTAGTAAGATTTTTATACTTCAACCCCTTCCCATCCCCGCCCAAAGGAGCCCTATGAGCGCCTTACACAACAGTATACGTTTTCCACATAGTAAGTCTCATGTGTACCAAGTTTGGTTGGCAGCCATGCCCAAACGTACATCCATAATCTCGCTGCTCTAGAATCCTGGAGCTGACGTTGCCATGGTTACGGCAGTTCATTTCTTTCATCGGATTCCTAGAGCAGGGGTAGTGTGGTGCCAATGTCTCCGTAACGGTTGGTTTTAGGGCCTTAAAACATGGTTTTCGGGCCAGTAGGGCTTACCGAGTTTTGTTCTTTGCGTCAAAGGGATTACATTGTCCTAATACGACAAATTCGATATTGTGCCTATATTAGCCTATTCTTTTTATATATATCTACCCCTTCCGTGCCCCCCAACTCGAATTGTTTTGAAAATAAAACACAGCCCATGTTACTCAATGGCAATCTATAGGTGAAGACATTTTTCAAATCGGTTCAGTAGTTTTTGAGTCCATCCGTTACAAACAAACATATACGTTTTTCCTCTTTATAATATGAGTATAGACTAGCAGTTACCCACGGTGGATTTCATAATTTGATAAAAGTAATCGTTCCTCGGCATTGTACTAAGACATTATCTAAAAATTCCTAACGTAAAAAGCCGAAACATTGAGTATTATATGCCCCAGAAACTCTTTGTAAACCACGTTTGTGGTATTGACTTTTGGGGCTAAGATGACCATGCGACATAGAACTGTGCTCGTGAGAACGTCTTCTCTCAACTTAAAAAGTTTCTTTATTTCTAAAGGAGATTCCAAATACCTATTTCCACATCTGCAACATCATCAGGTTTTGAGATATTAGTATCCCCATAAAAAAGAATTCAACCCCTTTATTAGCCCTTCCTCCACTCCCACCTAAGTGGATTTTCCGAAAACAATAAAAAAATAGGACATGTTTCTTTGTTATTAAACGAATTTCCACGTACCAACTTTCATGTCTGTAACATGTTAAGTTTTGACATACACTCAATTTCAAAATTCACCTGCATTTTCAATTCTTTTCAGCTCCTTGAGTGGTTTTCCGAAAAAAAAATACTTCTTCATTTTTAAAGCAGATTTCAAATAACGGTTTTCACGTCTGTAACAACTTCAGTTTTTGAGATATAAGTATGCTCATAAAAGGTTCAAGTGTTTCGTCACTTCTGTTCACCCTCCTCCCCTTAAGTGAATTTTCCGAAAACAAAAAAATTACGTGTTTATTTATAAAGGAGCTTCCAAATACCAATTATCATTAACATCTTCAATTTTTGAGATATTTGCATCCTCATGAAAATAATTCCCCCCACTCCAAGTTGACTTTCTTCCCAAAAATGCGTGTTTTTATTTTTAAAGGAAATTCAAATACCCATTTTCGCGTCTGTAGTTTTTTTTAGATATAAGTATCCTCATACAAATAATTCAACTAATGATCCAATCCTTTAATCTCCCTTTAAGTGGATTTTCCGAAAACAAAAGAATAAGTATTTCTTTATTTTTAAAGGAGACTCCAAATACCAATTCTTACGTCTGTAACATCCTCAACCCCCTCTTCAGTCCCTTTTACCCCATGTTAAGTGGTTATTCCAAAAACAAACAATACCTGGTTTGTATTTGTAAACTATTAAAAATACCAACTTTCCCACCTGTAAAATGTTAAGTTTTGAGATATACTGTAGATATGCTCATCTTACCCCACCTTAAGTTTTCTTCGCAAATTATAAATACAACTTCACGTCTGTAACAAGTTAATTTTTTGAGATATACTATAGATACGCTCAGGGATTATGTGTAAAAATGTTGATTGGCAGCTATGCCCGAACGTACACGCATAATCTCGCTGCTGTAAAATCCTGGCGCTAACGATGCATTGGTTACGGCAGTTCATTTCTTTATCCGATTCCTAGAGCAGGGGTAGTGTGGTTACAATATCTCCATAACGGTTGGTTTTAGGGCCTTAAAACATGGTTTTAGGCCTATACGGCTTACTGAGTTGTGTTATTTTCATCAAGGGGCTTAAAATAGGCTTTGCCTCGTCCTTGTACGACAAATTAGATATTTTGCCTATGTTAGCCTATTATTTTATACCTTTCCCCGTCGCCCCCACCCTCGAATTGTTTTGAAAATAAAATATAGCCTATAGCACTCAGGGATAATGTATCTTTCTATTAGTGAAATAATTTTTAGAATCGGTCTAGTAGGTTCTGAGATTACCCACCAGATATAAACAAAATCACAAAATTCGCACTATCGCTTTACTATATTGGTATGGATTAACATATTTCTCTGGCGTGTAACATTTCTTTCCATTTTTACGGTTACATCGTTTACATAGAAGAAAATATTTCCATTGGGTCAATGATATGAACTATGCTGTAAACGATGGCTACAGCTCTCTTTATATGGTTACTAGCAAGATACCCGTGCTTCGCTACGGTATTATACTGAAATTTATAATTGAATGCTTATTGTTTTAGATATATAATACGCCGAAATTCGCGGTCTGACTCGTTTTCTGCGAGAACCCACCAAAATTCCCGATCTGACTCGTTTTCTATTAGATTACGGCATGTTTCCTCCCATTTTTCAATCTTCTTTTCCAGCAATCGATTTCGTTCTTCCAGGGATAGGCTCAGGTATTCCTCCCGGTCAGTTGGGTCCGTAAATCTTTGCCATCTTTTCCTATACGGTAATCATTTTTAATATGGATAAAATCCTTCAGGAGATCCGGCGTGGTGTCATATTGGGTGCCTAGAAGGCACTGAACCCGCGGCCGGACTGCATTCTTAGTCATTACCCGTCCAGGAGCCGTTTCCAGCGCGGTCCGCACATTTGACGACGGTCCGGAACATCATCATCATCATCATCATCATCATTATTATTATTATTATTATTATTATTATTATTATTATTATTATTACTATTATGTGTTGCTGGAATGGATGATGACAGGAAAACCGGAGTATCCGTAGAAAAACCTGTCCCGCCTCCGTTTTGTCCAGCACGAATGTCACATGGAGTGAACGGGATTTGAACCACGCAACCCAGCTGTGAGAGGCCGGCGCGCTGCCGAGGATCCTTATAAGTACATTAAGAACAGTAAAATCAATTGGTCTCACCTCCTTCTACACCCCACCGCCGTTAAGTTTATTTACCGGCACCCCCCCCCCCCAAAAAAAAATTAAAAGAAGGCTTGTTTCTTATGTTTAAAGAAGATTTCAAACACCAATGTTCACGTCTATTACCTTCAGTTTTGAGATATAAGTATCCCCATAAAAATAATTTACTTTTTTCACTTCATTTCACACTACTCCCCTCCCCCCTAAGTGAATTTTCCCGCAAAAAATACTTGTTTCTTTAATAGTAAAGGATCTTCTAAATACCAATTATCACGACTCTAACTTCTTCAGTTTTTGATTTATGTGTCCTCATGAAAGGAATTCAACTCCTTTACACTCCCGCCCTCCAAGATGGTTTCCCCCCCAAAACGCGTTTTTCTTTGTTTTTAAAGGAGATCCAAATACGAATTTTCACGTCTGTAACAACTTTAGTTTTTATTAGATGTATGTATTCTCATTCAATTAATTTAATTAATTTTTCAATTCTTTCACCCCCCCCCCTCATTGGATTTTCCGAGAATACGTGTTTCTTTATTTTTAAAGCAGATTGCAAATATCAAATTTCACGTCTGTAACATCTTCATTTTTGAGATATCAGTAGCCTAATTAAAAGAATTCAACACCATTTTCAGTCACTTTTACCCCCCCTCCACCCAAGTGGTATTTCCGAAAGCTAAAAATACACGTTTCTTTATGTTTAATAGAGATCAAAAATACCATTTTTCACTTCTGTAACATGTTAAGTTTTTTGAGATAAACTGTAAAAATTCTCATTTTAAAATTTCACCCCTTTTGAGTTCCCCTTAAGTGGAGTTTCCAAACACAAATCACCTATGTTTCTTTAGATTTACAGGAGATACAAACACCCACTTTTTACGTCTGTAACATTTTACGTTTCCAAGATATTCTGTAGATATAGTCTTTCAAAAATTCACCCAATTTGTCACTCCTGTTTAACCGCCATTAATTGGATTTTCCAAAACTAAAAAATACGTGTTTCTTTATTTTTAAAGGAGATCCCATATACAAATTTTCAGTTCTGTAATATCTTTCGTTTCTGAGATATATGTATCCTCATTCAAGGCATTGAACCCATTTTTCACCCTTTTACACCCCTCCTATTGGGATTTACAGGAAACAAAAAATACGTTTTCCTTTATTTTTAGAGGAGATTCTAACTACCAATTTTTACATCTGTAAATTTTAAAGTTTTAAGATGTATACACACTCATTTAAAAAAATTTACCCTCCCCCCTTTTTACCCCCAATATTTGGATTTTCCAAAAACGAAAAAATACGTGTGTTTATTTATTTTTAAAGGAGATTCTATATACCAATTTTCACATATATAACCTTTAAAAATTTTGAGATAGATACACTCATTTTAAAATATTACTCCCTTTTCACCCCCCCTAAATTGGATTTTCCAGAAACAAAAAAATACGTGTTTCTTTATTTTTAACGGAGATCCCAAACCCCAATTTTCAGGTCTGTAATATCTTCAGTTTCTGATATATAAGTAGCCTCATTAAAGGCATTCAACCACTTTTTAGCCCCTTTTCACTCCTCCTATTGCGATTTTCCGAAAACAAAAAAATACGTGTTCCTTTATTTTTAATGAAGGTTCTAAATACCAATTTTTACGTCTGCAAACTTTAAACGTTTGGAGATATAGATTCCTTCATTTTAAAAATTCACCCCCTTTTCACCCTCCCATTAATTGGATTTTCCAAAAACAAAAAATTACGTGTTTCTTTATTTTTAAAAGAGATCAAAAGCTCCAATTTTCAGGTCTGTAATATCTTCAGTTTCTGAGATATAGGTACCGGTATCCTGATTAAAGGCATTCAACCCATTTTTCCCCATTTTCACCCTTTTTCACCCCTCCTATTGGGATTTTCTGAAAACAAAAAAATACGTGTTTCCTTATTTTTAAAGAAGATTCTAAATACCAATTTTTACATCTGTAAACTTTTAAAGTTTTGAAATATAGAGCAACTCATTTTAAAATTTCACCCCCGTTTTCACCCCCTTAGCGAAGGAATATCCAAAAATCCTCTCTTAGCGAGCACTTACGTCTTAATATGAATATATCCCCAAAATTTCATCTCTTTATGTCCAGTAGTTTTGGCTCGGCGATGATGAATCAGTCAGTCAGTCAGTCAGTCAGTCAGGACAAGTTATTTTATATATATAGATGAGGGTATTTACGGGGTGTGGTAAGGTTCTACTTTACCTCTGTGGTATAGTGGTTTAGCTGCCACCCACGAAGGCCCGGCTTCGATTCCCGGTTCTGCCAAGAAATTTGAAAAATGGTTCGAGGGCTGGAGCGGGGTCCACTCAACCTTGGGAGGCAACTGAGTAGATGGCAGTTTGATTCTCACCTCAGCCATACTCAAAATGGTTTTCCGTGGTGTCCCACATCTCCTCCAGGCAAATGACGGGATGGTACCTAACTTAGGCCACGGCCGCTTCCTTCCCTCTTCCTTGTCTATCCCTTTCAATCTCCCCATCCCCAAACAAGAACTGTGCTCAGCATAGCAGATAAGGCCGCCTGGACGAGGTACTGGTTCCCCTTCACAGTTGTATCCCCGACCTATATTCTCACTCGCCAGGGCACTGCCCTTGAGGCGGAAGAGGTGGGATCCCTCGCTACTTGGTGTAGTGTATCGTGCGCCGAAGACTGGTTATATGGAAGACCGGGAAGGAGCGCTGCAGGACTTACTACACAGGTACGAGCATGTAATTCTAATGGGAGACTTTAATACTGACCTAACAAATCATGACTCGCTGGAGACTAGACGATTTAAAAACAGGTTTACTTCACTTAATGTGTCAATCCTACCCCTAAATCCCACTCACCACACATTTACTTCTCATACCCTGTCAGATATAATCTTAACCAATAACACAGACAGAATACAGACCCACGGACAGTTAACCGCCCCTGGATTATCACACCATGACCTCATTTATGCTGCTTACTCCCTCAAGTGCCCAAAATACGAACCCTAATTGATTAAATTCCGAGACATTAAGAACATAAACGAAGACGAGTTAGACGCATTAAACACACCGTGGGATGACATCCAATACTTACATAATGTAGGCGATAAATTTACCATCTTCAGCAAATTACTTACGTCTCTCTACGACAAACACGCCCCAGTTCGGTCAACTAGATTAAAACGTAAACCAGCACACTCAGTACGAAATTACACCGCGCATACAACGCATGTGTCCGCTTTATCTTCTTATAAATAAAGTTGAGGGGGTCCGCTGTCTGTAATTTCGTTAGTTTTGCCAATTTTTCAGATATTTATCTGTTTTAGGTCAACTGAAGACCGAATCGGTGGTTTTTACTTTTCGTGTCTGTTTGTTTGTTTGTTTGTTCCACCATCACGGCAAAACGGCTGGATAGATTTCAACCAAACTACATATTTGGAGTATACTCACCCCGAGGGAAGTTTCTATGTGCATTTTATTTTAAAATCTTTGATTAGACGGGGATTTATAGGAAAACCAGAACGGTTTTCCTCCATTTTATCTTATACTATTGATTTCCTGTAAACTCCGTGGACCGTATGTGAAACGTCTCTTCATTATAAACAACTTTCGTTATTGTTCATAATTTACCTTACTATTCAAATGACGGAGAAATTTACTATTTTCTGCGGGTATCATGGTCTGCGTGTGTGACCGACAGAACCGACAACGAACGTACAGGTTGCCATGGCAAAGTCTTTGACTGCTTGCCAGCAGGGAAGTAACGTATTGCCATTATCCTCATCATACCTTTAAATTCATGGTTGTTTCTTGGGTAGAAGGCAAGAGAGGGCGTCAATCGGCCATTCTGCGGGATATTGGCGGAATATCGTTGGAGTTTACAACCGTCCTCGAATAGCTTAAGTAATAACACCATTAGTCATCTTATCTGTTGACCTAAGAATGCCTGCGCCTAAATTTCTCCTCTGTTACCTCTTTCTTATATCCATAACTCACACCAGCATATTTTATTGCGGGGCATTTGATTTTCCAATGCATTCACTTGGTATTTACATATTTGTCGTCATCCGGCTGTCCTCAGTTTTAATCCATTTTCTATTAATTTCAACTTTCTTTACTGAATTATTTTCTTCCTTAATTACACCGTATGTATGCGAGTGCTAATCCCGAAAGCTTGACACTCTTTCCTTTCAGGAAATATTCTAAGCTATGCAAATGTATAACTTTCGGCCCCGGAAAATATCGAAATATGGATGCAATTTTAACGACGGTGCTCACCTTCGTTTCGGGATAATTGGTGGCTAATCTGTAAGTCTAATCACAAATCAGAAAGCACAATCGCCTTTCATTTTGGAGAGATCTACAACTTTGGTCCTATGACTTTTTATCGTATTTCTATTCCTTAAACGTTAAAAAGAGCTGTATTTCTCGATTTCAATTTAATTTTCTACTTTCACACGTATATGTTAACATTAATTTCGCACACTTATAGGAAAGATAGAATCATGACATTCGGCACGCACATTGGCATGACCAGTGGCAATGTGATAGCGAAATTTTATGATTCTATCTGTCACATAAGTATCACAAATATAAAGTAGTATGCGAAAACTGTACAAAATTTCACACCCAATGATTATAACTCAATCTAACCCATAAGTATAGGAGATACGAGAAGATGTCATGGGACCAACCATGTAGAACACTGAAAGAGGCGTCTGATGGTGAGGTCCGTTTGAAGATATGTCGCAGAGTTTCAAAGCAGTAACTCTCGAAATAAAGGTCTACACTTCTAGAGTGTGTCTGTACATTGACTATTTTGACGACATTTTTGTAGAGTTATCCGTTTTTGGTGTGATAATGACCATCCGCACACTTTTAGCTTTGGTGTCTGTTTTTCTGTTTGTCTGTTTGTCTATAACTTGAAAACTACTGGACATATTTCCACCAAAATTCATATTTAGAATCCACATTTGCTGGGGTAGGTTTCAGGGCAAATACTGATTCTAAATCCATGAAATGACTGGGGGGTTTATACGAAACTGAAGCCGTGATTTTGCACTCCCACAAAATGTACACTACCAAACTTAATAGAAATCTACCTGCCTTAATGGAAATTAATTTTTAAACCTTTTTTCTCGTGTGCATCATTTCGGTAAGAGGATTTATAAGGGAGATATCATTAACCGGACTTAACTTAAGAACGGGCGCGTGTTGAGCGTATTTCTTACAACTTGAAAACTATTGAAGATATTTGAACCAAACTTTATATTTAGCATTCACCTTTCCAAAGGTAGATTTTAAAGGTCAACGACATTTCCTGTTCCTGGAATGGACTGGCGGTTTATAGGGAACCGAAATAGTGAATTTACTCTTCCACAATATATACAGTACATGACCAACCTAACTAGAAATCGACCAAATTTGTTGGAAATCCATTTCTAAAACTTTTTTCATGTGTATTTTCTCGACAGAAAGATTAATAAGGGAGATATCATGAATGGTTGGTTTTGTTGGGTAAGTCCAGCAGACATAGACCAAAAGGTGTTGTACGTGGAGCAGATTCCTTATTTATCTGTATAAGTAAAATCCTAACGGCTGTGTCCCTGTACATTGACTATTTTGGCGAAATGTTCGCACAGCTACGCTTTTTTTAAGGGGTAATAATAACAACCATCTGCATAATTTTGGTTTAGTTTCCTGAAAGTCCTAATTTTAACCCTCCTCGCCCAAAATCCACATTGCGGCATAATCTGCCAGACGAACAAGAAAACAGAAATTTGGCAAAATTATACGTTTTAGCCTGTAACGGACAGAACATTTACCGGGCGAGTTGGCCGTGCGCGTAGAGGCGCGCGGCTGTGAGCTTGCATCCGGGAGATAGTAGGTTCGAATCCCACTATCGGCAGCCCTGAAGATGGTTTTCCGTGGTTTCCCATTTTCACACCAGGCAAATGCTGGGGCTGTTCCTTAATTAAGGCCACGGCCGCTTCCTTCCAACTCCTAGGCCTTTCCTATCCCATCGTCGCCATAAGACCTATCTGTGTCGGTGCGACGTAAAGCCCCTAGCAAAAAAAAAAAAAGACAGAACATTTCCAAGAGCTTTAAACTTTTCACTTTTTCCTCGAAGAATATCGAAATATGGAGGCACTTTTAATGATGGTGCAGATCTTCGCGATGTCCTATCACATAAGGGAAGGCACAATCTCCGTTCAATTTGGAGTGATCTACAACCTTGGTCTTATGACTTTTTGTTGTATCTGTATCCCTTTTACGTTTGATTTTTGTCTATTTCTCGATGTTAAGTAATTTTGGACTTTTCACGTGCATAATTCATACTTTCAATCACTTATAAGAAAGGTAGAATCATCAAACCCTACACGAAAATTGGCCCACCCAGTAGCCATATGTGAGCTAAATGCTATGTAAGTAGCTGTCACATAATTATCTGAAAAGTAATGCAATGTGAGATAATCTTACAAAAATTTTACCCTATTCAACGTTTCTATCTCAATCTGACCCATGAATAGATCAGATATCATACGACCAGCCATTTAGGCCGCTAAATCTGAAGTCTTATGGTAAAATCCTTTGTCGATATGACGTACCGTTTTGCAGCAGTCAATCTGTAAATGAAGGTCTGCAATATTTTAAGCATGCATATACTTTCGTATGTCGATCTATATATATTCACTGATGTCGTGTTGTAGCGATCGAGAAAGGGTGTGTCTGCTATTGTAATCAGTACTCCCCACACCGACTTTGACTGGCAGTAGAAATGGGGTCCTTCTCCAACACCTTGTAACTGGAATTGGTAAGGAAGGCCTACCATTGTAGTGAATAATTCACTTCATGATTTGACTTGCAGACGGCAAGGGAGCATGCATTGTTGTTTAAAAGTCCCCTACCCGATTGTGTTTGGCTGTAGGCAAGTGTACCCGCCCTTATAAACAAATGTATTCATCTAAAATGTGACTGCTATTAGACACAGTGGCCTGCTATTTTGATGGAAACTCACCAACTTGGTGTGACTGGTAGTAAGCTGGCTGGCTGTAGGAAAAGGGGACTGTCATTATAATTATAACTGCACAACTCAATTTCGACTGGTAGTAGGGAAGTTGCCAAACATTCTAATGAAAACTGTAATCTGTCTGGAAGTAGGAAAGGGGGGCCTGCCATTGTAACGAAAACTCCCAAATCGATTGTGACCGCACAGTAGGCGGTGGGGCCTGCAATTATAATGAAAACTTCCCTATTCGATTGTGAATAGCAGTAGGGAAGTGAGCCTGCCGTTATCATCACAAATCCGTAACAAGCACTTTACATTGGAAACACCGTATTGGGAACCTCCCTATGCTGTTTCTCGGATAACGCTAAGAGACATGCCATTTTAAACCAATCTTATTTACTGTATGTACAGTATTTACTTCGATATTCGAATACAATGTAGAATACCGTAGCGAAGCACCGGTACATTTGCTAGTCTTCAATAAACCGAGACATTACCATATCTCCTGCTACCTCAATCAGTTATCCTGGCTATATTTAGAGGAGAGGCGAAAACTGCACTCTGTGTCAGTTATTCACAGTGTTCTACGAACGGAGCGAAACACCGGTTTCTTTGAGAGATGACCTTCGGTACCTATCATCCAGAAATAGTCACCAAACAAGGGGCTACTAAGCTTCCCTACTAAGTTTCCCTACCCATCACACTACTAGTTTCAGTGATTCATTTATCCCCGCTACCATCCGCCTGTGGAATTCCCTGTCGCCTGAAATTAGAGACATTCCTAGTACTCAGCTGTTCAAAAGAAGGTGATACACAAATTTCATACTGCACCTGCCCCCTACACTATGGGCTCCGGCGAAAAATCTACAGGGTCGCTAACGGGTTAAAATCAAGTGGGCATCAAATCTATATATATAAAATAAGAGTTTTGTCTGTACATTGCTCAGAATTTGAAAAGAATAGTATTTCTGTATCGTTCATGTCCATAGTAACAAGGAAATGCATTTTTTTCTTTTCCGTAATTTCTGTCTGTCTGTCTGTCTGTCTGTCTGTCTGTCTGTCTGTCTGTCGGTCTGTCTGTCTGTCTGTCTGTCTGTCTGTCTGTCTGTCTGTCTGTATGTATGTACACGCATCACGAGAAAACGGCTGAAGAGAAATTAATGAAAATCGGAATGTAAATTCGGGTGGTGAACCGCTACAATCTAGGCTATAAATTATTTTATTCACGCCGAGTGAAATGGTAGTTTAGTGGAAGGCCTGAAATTTAATTCTCAAATATTTATGTTATTAGTGGCCGTGTCTTAATGAAAATCGGTATGCAAGGTCGAGGTAATAATTCGATATAATCTAGGCCATAAATAATTGTATTCACGCTGAGAAAACTGGTAGTTTAGGGGAAGGCCTAAAATTTAATTCTCAAATGTTTATTATATTAGTGGTCGTATCTTCACGAAAATTGGTATGCAAAGTCGGGGAATAAGTCGATATAACCTAGGCCATCAATAATTTTATTCATTCTGATTGAAATGGTAGTTTAGGGGAAGGCCTGTAATGTAATCTATATATATATATATTTATAAAATAAGAGTTTTGTCTGTACATTGCTCAGAATTTGAAAAGAATGGTATTTCTGTATCGTTTATGTCCACAGTAACAAGGAAATGCATTTTTTCTTTTCCGTAATTTCTGTCTGTCTGTCTGTCTGTCTGTCTGTCTGTCTGTCTGTCTGTCTGTCTGTCTGTCTGTCTGTCTGTCTGTCTGTCTGTCTGTCTGTCTGTCTGTCTGTCTGTCTGTCTGTATGTACACGCATCACGAGAAAACGGCTGAAGAGAAATTAATGAAAATCGGAATGTAAATTCGGGCGGTGAACCGCTGCAATCTAGGCTATAAATTAGTTTATTCACGCTGAGTGAAATGTTAGTTTAGGGGAAGGCCTGAAATGTAATTCTCAAGTAAGTTATTTATTTATTTCTCTAATAAGGTTCTCAAGGGATACCTGGTAGGAAGGTATCGATAAATACTACGTAACTAACATAATTTTAGTTATGTCGTAATTTAGTAGTAGTTATGTAAGAAGTTATTAAATTTCCGATCACTTATGTCTTATACATTGTTACCGTACCGCATATAATCACAGAGATATTTAATGAATTTGGATTTTTGTTACTAAGTCATATCAGTGCCGAGTCACGAGGAAATGGGTAAACAGAATTTAGTGAAAATCTATCTATCTATCTATCTATATATATATATAAGTCATTGTATGTATGTGGGTGGGTGGGTGGGTGGGTTTGTACCACATCTCCTCCCAAACCATTGGAGCGATTTCAACCAAATTTGATACACTTATGACTTGGTATCAGGAGACAAACCGCGTGGGGGTAAGACATCCCGAACCCCCCTGGGGTCGGGGGGCGAGGGGTGTCATGTATAAAAATAAATGAAAATAGGGTCGAATCCATACTTTTCGGGGTCGCGGAAATGAATAGTGACACTCCAATTTTTTTAAAGTCCAAGTTCAGCCCCCTTTGGAGTGGGGGCGAGGGGGGGGGGAGTGATATATACAAATAATCAAAAATAATGTCGAATACATAGTTTTCGAGGTCGCCAAAGTGAATAGCGACACTCCGGATTTTTGGTATCAGGAGACAAACCACGTGGGGGTAAGACACCCCAGGAACTCTTAATGGCGGGGGGCGAGGGGGTCGTGTATAAAAATAAACGAAAATAGTATCGAATACACACTTTTCGGGGTCGCTGAGATGAATAGTGACACTCCGATTTTTTTTAAAGTCTAAGTTCAGCCCCCTTAGGGGTTGAGGCGAGGGAGGAGTGATAAATATAAATAATCGAAAATAATGTCGAATACATAGTTTTCGGGGTCGCCAAAGTGAATAGCGACACTCCGGAGTTTTGGTATCAGGGTACAAACCACGTGGGGTAAGACACCCCAGGAAACCTTTGGGGCGGGGGGCGAGGGGGGTCATAAATAAAAATAAACGAAAATAGTGTCGAATCCATACTTTTCGAGATCGCTGAGATGAATAGTGAAACTCCAATTTTATTAAAGTCCATGTTCAGCCCCCTTTGGGGTGGGGGCGAGAGGGGAGTGATATATATAAATAATCGAAAATAATGTCGAATACATAGTTTTCGGGGTCGCCAAAGTGAATAGCGACACTCCGGAGTTTTGGTATCAGGGGACAAACCACGTGGGGGTAAGACACCCCAGGAAGCCTTAGGGGCGGGGGGCGGGGGGTCAGATATAAAAATAAACGAAAATAGTGTCGAATCCATACTTTTCGGGGTCGCTGAGATGAATAGGGGCACTCCAATTTTTTAATGTCCAAGTTCAGCCCCCTTTGGGGTGGGGGCGAGGGAGGAGTGATATATATAAATAATCGAAAATAATGTCGAATACATAGTTTTCGGGGTCGCCGAAGTGGATAGCGACACTCCGGGTTTTCAGTATCAGGAGACAAACCACGTGGGTGTAAGACACCACAGGATGCTTTAGGGGCGGGGGGCGAGGGGGGTCATAAATAAAAATAAACGAAAATAGTGTCGAATACACACTTTTCGGGGTCCCTGAGATGAATAGTGACACTCCGATTTTTTAAAAGTCCAAGTTCAGCCTCCTTTTGGGTTGGGGGCGAGGGGGGAGTGATATATACAAATAATCGAAAATAATGTCAAAAACATAGTTTTCGGGGTCGCCAAAGTGAATAGCGACACTCCGGATTTTTGGTATCAGGAGACAAACCACGTGGGGGTAAGACACCCCAGGAACCCTTAGGGGCGGGGGGCGGGGGGTCATATATAAAAATAAACGAAAATAGTGTCGAATCCATACTTTTCGGGGTCACTGAGATGAATAGTTACACTCCGAATTTTTTAAAAGTCGAACTTCAGCCCCCTTTGGGGTGGGGGCGAGGGGGGAGTGATATAAACACATAATCGAAAATAGTGTCGAGTCCATACTTTTCGTGGTCGCTTAGGTGAATAGTGACATCCCGGAATTTTTAAATTCCAAGTTCAGCCCCCTTTAGGGTGGGGGACAAGGGGGAGTGATATATAGAAATAATCGAAAAGAATGTCGAGTACTCTTCGGGGTCGCTGAGATGAATACTGACACTCCGGATTTTTACTCTCAGGAGACAAACCGCGTGGGGGTAGGGCACCCCAGGAACCCATAGGGGCGGAGGGCGAAGGGGTGAGATATAAAAATCAACGAAAGTAGTGTCGAATGCATACTTCCGGGGTCGATTAGATGAATAGTGACACCCCGGGATTTTTTAAAGTCCAAGTTCATCCCCCTTTGGGGCGGGGAGCAAGGGGGATGGGAAATAAAAATAATCGTATTTAGTGTCAAATATACAGTTTTCGGGGTCGCCGAGGTGAATAGTAACACTCCGGAATTTTTAATATCGGGAGACAAACCACGTGGGGATAGGACACCCCAGGAACCATTAAGGAGGGGGGCGGGGGGCTTGAGATAAAAAAATCATCAAAGTAGTGTCGAATACATACTTTTCGGGGTTGCTGAGATGAATAGTGACACTCCAATTTTTTTAATGTCCAAGTTCAGACCCTTTGCGGTGGGGGCGAGGGGGAAGTGATATATACATGTAATCGAAAATAGTGTCGAATACATAGTTTTCGGGGTCGCCGAAGTGAATAGCGACACTCCGGATTTTTAGTATCAGGAGACAAGACACGTGGGGGTAAGAGACCCCAGAAACCATTAGGGGCGGGGGGCAAGGGGTGTCATATATAAAATTAAACGAAAATAGTGTCGAATCCATACTTTTCGGGTTCGCTTAGATGAACCGTGACATCCAGGTGTTCTATATTTAATATTTACTTTCTTATTGTTTCTTGCATTTAAATGGATAGTAGGGTTTCAGGATTCCTGGAGACATAGTGGACTCGGGTTCGGTTCTGGGCATGTGTACAGCTATCTCACTGTGTTGGGATAAATGAGGTGCATCTCACATGCTTTGTGTATATAAAAACGTGTGTTTCTTGTGTGCTATTTTTGTGTGTCCATTATCTTGATTGTATTGTGTTCAGCTTCGACAATGGTTCTTACCCATTGGTGAGACGAAAGCCATTCAGACTTGTTACAAAGGACTCTGTGCTCTGCTTCGGCACATTTACGTTTAAATAAATTGAATTCCTGACATTATAGCTACAGTTTTACGAAAAATAATTCCCGTTCCCCAACGTCATGCATAAAAGATTGGATTTTACTCAGCCTTATATCCCTTCGTACACGTTTGTCAGCTTAGGTGGCCCATCTTGGAAGTTTAGTGCCGGCTCATCACCACTGAGACTGCCGTTGTTTCCACCTGTTGACTGCTGGATTTAATCTCCATCGTCCTTGTCGAATGTTGACTCTCCAGTTATCTAGGCACAGACTATGCACAAGTTTAATCCACGTTACGCACGTCAGCTTCACCGCTCACAACCTGTCGCGTTCTTCGATTATCAAGTCCCGAATCAATGAATATTGATACAAGGTAATAATAATAATAATAATAATAATAATAATAATAATAATAATAATAATAATAATAATAATAATAATAATAATAATAATAATAATAATAATAATAATAATAATAATAATAATAATAATAATAATATTAATAATAATAATAATAATAATAATCGTATGGCCTCAGCTACCGTGTGCAGACATTTCGATTTGACGCATCTGGCTGTGTGCTCGTCAATTTCGACGTTCCGTTTTACTCTAGGTCCACTAGATGGCAGACAGAGTAAACCGGATCTCTCTTGGGCGTCTATGGCTGAGATTTAATTAATTTTGTCGGGTAAATACCAAATGTATCACCAGAGATCTTTTACATGCCGACATCGTACGACATGGAGTGTCGAATGGACTGTTTTCTGCCCTTCAAAAATCCGACTACCTCTGCCGGGTTTGAACCCGCTATCTTGGGATTCGGAGGCCGACACTCTACCACGGATCCACAGAGGCAGCTTTGAAACAAGGTATTTCGGTACGAACCGCACAATAGAATCCACGACTTAACACTGAGTTACCCTGTATCTTACTAGAACAGTTCATTTATCACTGCGCGTCCCCGCAATTACCTCGGGTAAGCGTCGAGCAGTAATAATAACAATAATACTAAAATGTTTACGAGTTTCACAATGTGTTCAAAACTCGACACTGCTTATCACTCACTTATCAAAGTCGCGAGTGTTAATAGAGCGCACAATTCACTTGAATTAATCAGTGTCTTTGCGACTTTCAAACAACAGTTCACTAAACAAAAGGACACTAGGAGCTCGCCTAGCAAAGGTCCGCCCCTCGTGAGAATAAAGATTCAAGTGTCTGGGGCGACGCTTCTGCAGCCTTTTAACAACTAAGAGGCTGCCCCATCTCAAAACTCGCATTCAGCCCATTTACGGCCTAACAGAGGCAAAAGAGTACGATAATTAGATGACGAATATCCACCTAGTGTAAATGAGACGTATCCGTACGAAATCCGATCGTGGGATCTTTCGTAATTAATAGATATCTCTCCTCGATTTCTTCCCTCCTCGGGTGAATCCCTCGTCGATGAGGTGTGAAGAGAGAAGCCAGATGGCTCCCAGTACTTTTCCAGGGTTATGTAACCAAGTATTCGTTCTTTATCAGTAGATTATTATCATTTTTTTGCTAGTTGCTTTACGTCGCACCGACACAGATAGGTCTTATGGCGACGGTGGGAAAAGGAAGGGCTGGTAGTGGGAAGGAAGCGGCCGTGGCCTTATTTAAGGTACAGCCCCAGCATTTACCTGGCGTGAGAATGGGAACAATCTTCAGGGCTGCCGACAGTGGGGTTCGAACCTACTATCTCCCGAATACTGGATACTGGCCGCACTTAAGTGACTGCAGCTATCGAGCTCGGTAGATTATTATCAGAAAGGACACAACGAACTCTAAATAAATGCTTCAATTACAACCAGCTCTTCTGGATCAAAAAGCAATGCTGGAATATGAAATTCATTAATTCTTTCAGCGTAGATAATCAGGTTGGTCATGCTGATTTAAAGATGGCTCCGATATTACGATTCAAAAAAGTTTACCCCTCCCACTTGGCTACAGCATGAGGTGGGGCTGATTTCTCCTAAATTTCATTCTGGTGGTTTACCGACTCGGCCCCACAAGTGACGTCACAAGCTTGATTCTCCCGCGAGCTTTCCGCTAGACAAAGAAAAGCTTGCGCAACAGATCTATATATATAAAATAAGAGTTTTGTCTGTACATTGCTCAGAATTTGAAAAGAATGGTATTTCTGTATCGTTCATGTCCACAGTAACAAGAAAATGCATTTTTTCTTTTCCGTAATGTCTGTCTGTCTGTCTGTCTGTCTGTCTGTCTGTCTGTACACGCATCACGAGAAAACGGCTGAAGAGAAATTAATGAAAATCGGAATGTAAATTCGGGTGGTGAACCGCTACAATCTAGGCTATAAATTATTTTATTCACGCCGAGTGAAATGGTAGTTTAGGGGAAGGCCTGATATTTTATTCTCAAATATTTATGTTATTAGTGGCCGTGTCTTAATGAAAATCGGTATGCAAGGTCGAGGTAATAAGTCGATATAATCTAGGCCATAAATAATTGTATTCACGCTGAGAAACTGGTAGTTTAGGGAAGGCCTAAAATTTAATTCTCAAATATTTATTATATTAGTGGTCGTATCTTCACGAAAATTGGTATGCAAAGTCGGGGAATAAGTCGCTATAATCTAGGCCATCAATAATTTTATTCACTCTGATTGAAATGGTAGTTTAGGGGATGGCCTGAAATGTAATCTATATATATAAAATAAGAGTTTTGTCTGTACATTCCTCAGAATTTGAAAAGAATGGTATTTCTGTATAGGTCATGTCCACAGTAACAAGGAAATGCATTTTTTCTTTTCCGTAATTTCTGTCTGCCTGCCTGTCTGTCTGTCTGTCTGTCTGTCTGTCTGTCTGTCTGTCTGTCTGTCTGTCTGTCTGTCTGTCTGTCTGTCTGTATGTATGTATGTACACGCATCACGAGAAAACGGCTGAAGAGAATTTAATGAAAATCGGTATGCAAGGTCGAGGTAATAAGTCGATATAATCTAGGCCATAAATAATTGTATTCACGCTGAGAAAACTGGTAGTTTAGGGGAAGGCCTAAAATTTAATTCTCAAATATTTATTATATTAGTGGTCGTATCTTCACGAAAATTGGTATGCAAAGTCGGGGAATAAGTCCCTATAATCTAGGCCATCAATAATTTTATTCACTATGATTGAAATGGTAGTTTAGGGGAAGGCCTGAAATGTAATCTATATATATAAAATAAGAGTTTTGTCTGTACATTGCTCAGAATTTGAAAAGAATGGTATGTCTGTATCGTTCATGTCCATAGTAACAAGGAAATGCATTTTTTCTTTTCCGTAATTTCTGTCTGTCTGTCTGTCTGTCTGTCTGTCTGTCTGTCTGTCTGTCTGTCTGTCTGTCTGTCTGTCTGTCTGTCTGTCTGTATGTATGTCTGTATGTACACGCATCACGAGAAAACGGCTGAAGAGAAATTAATGAAAATCGGAATGTAAATTCGGGTGGTGAACCGCTACAATCTAGGCTATAAATTATTTTATTCACGCCGAGTGAAATGGTAGTTTAGGGGAAGGCCTGAAATTTAATTCTCAAATATTTATGTTATTAGTGGCCGTGTCTTAATGAAAATCGGTATGCAAGGTCGAGGTAATAAGTCGATATAATCTAGGCCATAAATAATTGTATTCACGCTGAGAAAACTGGTAGTTTAGGGGATGGCCTAAAATTTAATTCTTGCATCCGGGAGATAGTAGGTTCGAATCCCACTGTCGGCAGCCCTGAAAATGGTTTTCCGTGGTTTCCCATTTTCACACCAGGCAAATGCTGGGGCTGTACCTTAATTAAGGCCACGGCCGCTTCCTTCCAACTCCTAGGCCTATCCTATCCCATCGTCGCCATAAGACCTATCTGTGTCGGTGCGACGTAAAGCCCCTAGCAAAAAAAAAAATAATTCTCAAATATTTATTATATTAGTGGTCGTATCTTCACGAAAATTGGTATGCAAAGTCGGGGAATAAGTCGCTATAATCTAGGCCATCAATAATTTTATTCATTCTGATTAAAATGGTAGTTTAGGGGAAGGCCTGTAATGTAATCTATATATATAAAATAAGAGTTTTGTCTGTACATGGCTCAGAATTTGAAAAGAATGGTATTTCTGTATCGTTCATGTCCACAGTAACAAGAAAATGCATTTTTTCTTTTCCGTAATTTCTGTCTGTCTGTATGTCTGTCTGTCTGTCTGTCTGTCTGTCTGTCTGTCTGTCTGTCTGTCTGTCTGTCTGTCTGTCTGTCTGTCTGTCTATGTATGTACACGCATCACGAGAAAACGGCTGAAGAGAAATTAATGAAAATCGGAATGTAAATTCGGGTGGTGAACCGCTGCAATCTAGGCTATAAATTAGTTTATTCACTCTGTGTGAAATGTTAGTTTAGGGGAAGGCCTGAAATGTAATTCTCAAGTAAGTTATTTATTTATTTCTCAAATAAGGTTGTCAAGGGATATCTGGTAGGAAGGTATCGATAAATACTACGTAACTAACATAATTTTAGTTATGTCGTAATTTAATAGTAGTTATGTAAGAAGTTATTAAATTTCCGATCACTTATGTCTTATACATTGTTACCGTACCGCATATAATCACAGAGATATTTAATGAATTTGGATTTTTGTTAATAAGTCATATAAGCGCCGAGTCACGAGAAAATGGGTAAAAAGAATTTAGTGAAAATAGGTATGTAAGTCTGAGAATAAGTAACTACTGTCTACGATATAAATAATTTTGTTAGACGCCCTAATATCGCAGAGTCGAAAGAAAACTAATGTGAAGGTCTGCAATATAGAAAGCTCATAAACATTGATCATTGTTTGTTGTGATGTGCTTTTTGTCTTCTGTTTCCACTCATCCCAGATAGATAGGATTACTGCAGCGTACCGAGGTTTTTTAAATTTGATTTACGTCGCACCGACACAGGTAGGTCTTATGGCGACGATGGGATAGGAAAGGAATACGGATGTGAAGGAAGCGGCATAGGCTTTAATTAAGGTACAGTCTGGTGTGACTGGTGTGAAATGGGAAACCACGGAATACCATCTTCAGGGATGCCGGCAGTGTGGTTCGAATGCACTAACTCCCGGATGCAAGCTCACATCTGCGCGCCTCTAACCACTTTAACCAACCTCTAACCAACTCGCCTGGTCGTACCGAGTGTAACAGCCTGCCTGCATATTGGCGGGAAGTAGCTGGGGAGTTAGATAACTTTCTTCTTTAGCATGCCATTCCTCTGGTTCATACATTTTCTGATATTACTGGTACGTAATACACTGGTTCATCATAGCATTCGAGCTATTCAATCCCTACTCTGAGGCACTGGTTGGAATGTGTAGTGTGCATATTTAACGGAATAATGACAGAGGAGTGTTCACGGCAGTCTGCGACCTGGTTAATCCAGCTCTGGAACTTTGGACTGTTAGATCCGCACTGTAGTACTGTTCGTTGAAAGTGAGAAAGTGTGAAGTTTTTCATTTGATCGAGTATTTTATATGACATTGCTTCAATCGCTACATTCCTACTGACGTTTTTGTAATGACCCATGTTGAATTCAGTTAGGAAAACCACCAAGCCAGTCTTCCTGAGAATCCCGTAGCGAAGCACGGGTACATCAGCTAGTCGTAAATAAAGGAAGATTTTAGAATAAAATATAGGGTTGTTTTATCTCTTGCCAGCATGTTGATAGTTATTTATTTTAAAATTTCTGTTCTCAAAATAGCATTACGTCTGTGATTTAGATGACTAGTCTTGACCAAAGGTCTTCGGACCATGCCCCTGTCGGGTGCATTACATGGTAAGGGTTATTCTGCCCGAAGGTATGTCCGAACCTCCGCAGAGGTGTTCCTGAGCCGGAGTTTACGTGCGGTAGGGTAGCCAGTTCCTTTCCGCTCCTCCTTTCCCTTACCCCCCACCAACAGCGCGTGGAAACCCATCCAACTCCTGACCACGCCCAATGTTGCTTAACTTCGGAGATCTCATGGGATCCGGTGTTTCAACACGGCTACGGCCGTTGGCCTGCATAACAGATAAGAACATAATCTATAGAACATATCCAAGATAAGTTAAGTTACTTTCTTCATGTAAACATTAAACGTAGGAACTAGATGATAAGCTTTCCCATTTAGTCGATAAGTATGTAACTTTAGTATGTTGTAGAATTCATTACAAATTAAACAGTGTATTATGGTTGGGTGTAAATGCAGGCTGTATAGCCTGAGCCACGTCATACAGAACAGGACTATAATAAATAAAATAAGTAAATAAAAACCAACCCTGGACGGTAAACTGATTAAGAAAGAAAGAAAGGAAGAAAGAAAGGAGATAAAGGGGAGGGCGTATAAGCCACTGGAAAGATCCCAATTGCAGTATGATTCCAGTGCACGGGACACTCACCAGGATTACATGATTAGAGAATTGGAAAAGATCCAAAGAAAAGCAGCGCTATTTTTCTGGGTGATTTCGGACAAACGAGTAGTGTTATGGAAAATGTTACAACTTTCAGGCTGAGAATATTTGGGAGTAAGGAAACAAGTTGCTCGACTAAGTGGTATTTTCCGGGCTGTCAATAGAGAGGTGGCGTAGAACAACATTGGAAGACAAATAAGCTTGCTCGGAGTTTTTTAAAAGCAAGAAAAGTAATAATATGAAGATAAAACTAAATTGAACTAATTGGGGCAAGCATTCTTTCATAGGAAGAGGAATTCGACAATCAAACCCCATGGTGCTACCACCTACCAAGGGAACGCTGCTCAGCCGGAAGGCCTGCAGATTACGAGGTGACGCATTTACAGTGCGACGAATCCTCACGGCCGGGGTCGCTATCTCACCGTAAGATAGCTCCTCAATTATAATCACTCAGGCTGAGGGAACCTGAAACAAGCCCTCAGATCTAGGTAAAATAAACCTTGCGTGGCCTGGAATCGAACCCGGGGCCTTCGGCTGAAAGGCAGGCACGCTATCCCTAGATCGGGGAGTCGGCAGGAAGAGGAATTAGGAATTCGAATGATATATCAAGGAAGATGTTCGATAAATTTCCAACTTCGTTGCAATTATTTATTTGCAAGTTGCTTTACGTCGCACCGACACAGACATATCTTATGGCGACGATGGGAGAGGAATGGGTTAGGAGTGGGCAGGAAACGTTTTTAGCCTTAATTAAGGTACAGTTCCAGCATTTGCTTGGTCTGAAAATGGGAAAGCACGGAAAACCATCCTCAGGGCTGCCAACAGTGGGGTTCGAACCCACTATCTCCCGAATACTGGCAATTGTTTTAGAAAAGACTCGGTAAACAGTTCATAGGTTGATACCCACCTGGATGACAGCCCTGAGGGCAAATCAGCAATAAATACAAGTAAAGATTATTACTTCATCTCATGTCTTGTCCAATTTAGGGCAGGTTTGTGTCGCATTCTTGCATTAGTAAAGGGACATTATTTTACCTGCTATGCAGACAATTGTCGCATGGTTACCAATAACTATAAGCTGATATATCCAGCATCGTGGGTGAAGTGAATGTGGTACCTCCAGAATTATTAACATATCTGGTATTATGACGAGAATAACTTTCAGAACATCCTCTTAACACTGAATAGGCTCACCTCCTGCTTTAGTCCGAAATAATTCCATTACCTCAAGATCCTTTCATACTCCGCACAAAACAAGGCCCCGAAATGTGAGTTGGCCACACATTGTAAGGAATGTGAGGTCTCTGATGTTAATGTGGACAGGCATCCATGTTTACTCCTCCGAAGTGCGTGCTCCTAACGTGGAACACCAAGACCAATCTGGTCGAGACTGTTCCTTCCACTTGAGAGGGCTGTGTGAATGTTTGACCCCTTCTCTTCTCATTTCCTCTCCGCAAGTGTTTTGACTCTTATTGCTCACCCTCTTTAAAGAGCCTCCCGACGGAAACCGTGCAGTTCTCTTAACTTTATGCGCTCTTCCTTGCTTCTACCATTCATATGAAAGATATTGATCCTGCGGGAGGTAATCATGATAACAAGATTCCCCATAGGTAATACTGATTGATTTAATTGACTGATAATTGATTTATTTATCCTGGAAGGATTAAGGGCATTTGAGCTTCTCTTACATCTAATGTAATATAAAATTTACGGCTTTTTATTAGTTAAGGAGGTATGTACTTCTAAGTAGTGAAGGACACCTGATTTCGTTGAAACTAACTCGTGGAGATGTGAAATATCGACTTTATACACATCTGGGCTAATCAAATCATACAGTAATTGATAAGAATAAGATTTTCGGTAACACGACGGTTCTGAATATTCTAAATATTGACTATAAGGAGAATGGATAGAAAAAACCTATCGGAAATGGTGGAATGAGGAACATGCTTATATGTCAGCTTCTATTTATTGGATATATTAGTTCTAATTTGCTACTGAGTCCCTTTATTTAGTGTCTGTATTTAATGCAATATGCAACTTCAAAAATACCGTGAAACCGACACTTAAAATCAACAACTTAAATATATACTTAGCCTACATTCAATTCAGACTTAGTATTCCCTACAATTAATTACCTGCTTGCATTTTTAAAATAATTTGAATCACTTTGCAACTTTTGAAATGGCTTGAACGTAATCACGGTCTTGTCTGCCTCCGAATTTGATAATGTAGTACACCAATCTGTCTGATGACTTGGGGAAGAAGGTAAAAGAAACTAACAACAGCTTGTGATTGCTGGAGAATTTATGTGAGTGGCCACAAATGCATCTCACCGATCGCAAATGTCCCTGATTTTGTGGTGACCGCAAATATCCGTGACCGCAAATGTTCGGACATCCTGGTCATACTCTACGATCTGCATGCAGTCAGAGATGCTCTGCTGCCGGAGTCACCCCAGCGAATGGTTTGTCATCTACAGCAGACTCCCTGTTAACAGGCACGGTAGAAATGTTGGGATGTACGTCCCGCTACCGGATGCCTACACTTTCTTGCACTCTATGGTACGTTCTGATGCGGAATTCTTGGGATTAATCGATTCCTCACATTTTCCTTTCACCTCCTGTTCTATTTAGACCGAAAGCATTAAAAAAATTATCTCAGTTTTCAGTTTTCAACTGCTTTTGCCATGAAGTTATTGAAATTATGGTGACCAATGGTGGCTAGTATAATAGAGTTCTATGGGACAAATGTAACGATACAACTCACAGGACTCGGGCACCACGGGGCCGTGACAATTTCAACAGAAAACGCCATCTTGTCACCGATGATTGAAACTAATTTCAAAAAATATTTTTCAAACCTTCACCCCGTTAACCGTATATTAATTATTTAGATACAAGTTATGAAGCCGAAATTGCTGTAATTTGCCTGTGTGACGCTCGAAATTCCACATTACACAAAAGAAATGAAAGATGCATTCTACATCAGAAACTGTGTGGATGATAATGGGGTGATAAAGTTGCTAGAGCTGAAGAAAAGAGATCGTGGCCTTAATTCAGACAATTTTCTGGTGTGAAAATAGGAACACCACGGAAATCCATGTTAAGGCTGTCGATAGCGGTGTTCGAATCCACCATCTTCCAACTACAAGTAAACTTAAACCCGACCATTATCGTCAAACATAGGAGTTGGTTATTTGTCAGGTAAAGTCTCTGCAAAATTGTTTGAATGGTACCTATCTTTTATTTGGCAAATACCCGATACCGAACAATCCTAGCTCTTGTTATTTACTAAAACACAAGAAGATACATTAGGCAAAAAGTGGTCAGTACCGACGGCTGCGATATCCTAAGCAACTAAAGTAAAACAACAACCCCATAATAATAATAATAATAATAATAATAATAACTGTACCGGGCGGTACACCTCTACACCGTTTATTTAAAAGTTGCGCCAGTTGAAACTCCTCTTCTGGAGGAAGGTTGAACTTTATCTACTCTATTAATTCTCTACTTTCTCAGATGTCACCACGTGGAAAATTTTGAGTTTTTGAACTGTGTCACTTTTGATGTGTTTTTGTTTCGCTTGAAGTAAGAAGTGTGAACTTTCTCTTCTAGAGGACACTACTGAAGATCAACAATAGCGCACCCTAGTGCGGAGTCAAAGAACTATTTTGTTGGAGAAATTTTTATTTCAAAAGTTTGTTTCTTGTTAAATTTCTTTCTGTTATTGTTTAAGTTGGCTGTATACCCCTCTTTTTCCCCTTGTTTTAGATTTATCCAATCCCGAATTTCTTTTAGTAATTTCTGACCAATCTGGTGTATCTTCCCCCAACTTGTATCTGTTGCGGGGTCCTATCCAATAAAAACATTGTGGGCGGGTGTTTTCATTCCCCTAACGCCTAGAAACTTCCGCGAGAGTATATAAACTGCTGATTTTAGGGTCTCCGGGCCACTTCTGTTCCATCTTTCAGTGTATTAAGTACATAGCAGGAGGCGGGAAGCGCCTCTTTCCTCGGCGGCGGTCAACAATAAGGTAATGGCCGATTAATAAATTCTTTCTTTTCTTGCTCAGCAGTTTAACTTTCGGGGCGGGTTCTAAGCGTTCAACCATGTAACCTTTTCCTAAAATGTAAAAACAACTGGTATCTATTCTATTTTAAAACGACATATCGGGATAGAGAGTGCTTAACCTTCTCGAGCTCCCACTCACATCGTCTTGAGGTGAACTTATTCTCTCAACCAATTCTTCCGTAATGTAATGTAAATTGCTATTAAGTCACCTCTGTAGTATGGGATTAGCCCTTGTAATAACGGCCTAGTGCCAAAGTAGGTTTTAAAGTCAAAGTGTATTAGGAGTGCAAGTTCGCCTCCTCTCAAATTGTTTTAGAGGTCATTCAATTAACCTGCTTTTCGTTTAATAGACCTCAGTAGATTGGGTATTTTACCCCTGTGTTTATGTCCGTTGAGGACAACTTGAAGGTGGAGTTTGGTGTGGCCTAGGAGAGGCTTAAATTAAAGAGCGTGTGGCTCTTTTGGAAACGGAGTGTTGTATGCCTCGAGGAGGCTTTACTGTGTAATTTGGAGCAAGTGCTCCAGGGTTTGATTGGGGTCTTCTGCCCCTTTGTTAAAATTTGTATATCGGAAAGTTGGGCTAGTTGCTCAAAAATTGTGAACTCAGGGCTCGAAGCCCAAACTCTGTAATCCCTGTAATTGTACATTTCAAATTGTGTTTTGGCTACTAAGTACCTGTTCTTTGTTATTACTTAATATTGAAAAGGAAATATAACCTTGTTAACTTTTACATTAACTTTGATTCCGTAGTTTGAGACCCATTCACGCCCGCACCTTCTTACACCTCTACCTACCACCAAAACTCGGTAACAAGTGGTAGCAGAGCGTGGTTGAATGGGTCTCAATTTAGCCCCTTTTGACGGCTAAACATTGTTGGTTCCGAACTCTAACCATTTTCTCAGTTGCTGGAATTTTTTGATTTTTTCCAAGTTGTTCTGTCATCATGCCCGGCCCTCGCGATGTTCTCCTTCTTAACTATTTGCGCAAGGAGGAGTTGATCTATGAATTGACTATTAGAAATGTACAATCTGGAGGCACGGTTGCAGTAGACACTAACAAGCTTAGAGAGTCCCTTGATTTGCCCATTTCCATCCCCAATTTGGGAGAGAAAGAAATTGACGACTCTCTTTCCACGATCACGGAGAATATTACTGGGCTAGCTTCTGTAGTTAGTTTTTTTGATGAAAATGATCCGTCTCCAAATCAAATTAAGCGTGTGCAAGGCAGGCTATATCATTTTTCGAATAGGGTTAACGATCTGTTGTCTCTAAAACTGAATGACGTTCAGAGGAAGGAAGCTAGTACGCTCCTGGAAAATATTTCCGAGTTATCTAGTAAGGTTACTCAATTGTTAACTGGGGAAGTTCCTCCCAAATCTGATCAACCCACCATAGTGAATCCAGGTAGTGAGGAAGCGCCTCCCAAGGGAGAAGTTAATAGGATAACCGTTGCTGCTCAAACTATCCCTGCCCCATTGGACAACGAATCTGAACGTCGTGCATCATTGAGTAACATCCGTTCTGAATTGACTTCCTTGCCATTGAAACCTTTACCTACTGTGTCACCCGGATTTAGTAGCTTGCCTCATCCATTGGCAATGTTGCTCAGAGGTATATCCAAGTTTTCTGTTAATACCACCAGTGACGTAATTTCATTTTTAAGATTTCTAGTGGAATTTCAGGATCATGCCCTTGTTTTTTCTCTGTCTCCATGTCAAATCTTGCAAATTATCTATCCGTATGCTATTGGTATTCTCTCCGACAAAATAGTAAGAGCCATAGCTGAACAGTCATCTATTGAAGATTTTCATGCACACTTGCTTGCAAACTTTATTCCCGCCCGCGCGAGGTCATCTCTGATTCAAAAGTACTATTATCGAGTACAGAGGTTGGATGAAAACTTGGCTGATTTCATACAAGACATTAAGTTTTATACCAGGGTGTTTGCTCTTCACTTCCCTGAGGATCAAATTGTACAAGCTATTGTGGAAGGCATTTCACCATCTTATAGGTCATACTTGTGTTTTGCGGCGTGCCCGCAAACTTTCTCTGAACTTGAAGCGTTGGCCGTCTCAGCGGAAGGAGTTAGATACGCCGATTCTTTGCGTGTAGCGAAAGAACCCCCGCCTTCCTTTAGTAACACTCGGCCTCCACCTCGCCGACCAGTCACGCCCCGTAAATGTTATGCTTGCGGGTCGCCTGACCATCTTCGCAATAAATGTCCATTAGTCAAAAGTAGTAGGGCAAATAACGGAGCTGGTTCAGCACAAGGCTGTTTTAAATGTGGGGCCTTCTCACATATCGCCAAGAATTGCCCAAACTCAAATAGCACCCCCTCCTGCTCAACTTCTGGTGCAAATTCCACCTATGCCAATAATAAAAAGTGACTAGTGGCTTCGGCTGAGTCGACTAATCCATCTTCCCGAGACTCAGCCCCTAGTAAACAGATTGTAAATGCAGAGAACGATCAGCCTTCAAGTTCATCTTTTGAATGCCCTAAAGAATGTCTTAGGATTGCGGCGGATACCCCAGCACCTGTTCCTTTTCTTAAGATTGAGGTAAATAACGAGCCTATAACAGCTCTCTTAGATTCAGGTAGTGTTTGTTCGATTATTGCGGCTGAATGGTATTCTAAATTGAAAACGGTTTGTAAACTTCCTGACTATGTCTCTTCTCCTGTTCAATACGTTTCGGCTAATTCATCTCCATTAGAAATTCTAGGTTCCTTACTGGTCAAAATTCGTGTTTTTAAGTTTACATGGAAAGTTAAATTGTTTGTGGCCAAGCAATTGTCTTGCCCCATTATATTGGGAGCTGACTTTATTTCTCACACTGGTCTTGCGCTCGATCTGCAGTCTAGGTCGTGCACATTCAAATTTGCTTCTAGTTGTAAAATCCCACTATTAAAGTGTAATTCTGTGTCATGTTCTTCTATTTCGCCTATCCAGGATGAGATGTTGTTAGACCTTAGACATCTACCTGAGGAGCAGGCTGATAGTATTCGCAAACTGTGTCAGTCGTTTCCCGAGGTGTTCTCTGATACTCTTGGTGTCACTGACCTTATTGAATACAAAATTGAGGTTACGGATTCGATTCCTGTCCGTTTTCCACCTTATAGGCTATCTCCACCTAAAATGAAGGCTCTGAAAGAAATTATCGAT
Source organism: Anabrus simplex (assembly GCF_040414725.1). Lineage (NCBI taxonomy): Eukaryota > Metazoa > Arthropoda > Insecta > Orthoptera > Tettigoniidae > Anabrus > Anabrus simplex. Next base: position 1,131,186,293 of record NC_090265.1, on the reverse strand, counting down.
CAGATGTTGAAGGATGGTATTATTAGGCCCTCTAAGTCAGCGTATTCTTCGCCTATTTTTCTAGTACCGAAACCCCAAGGAGGTTTCAGGCCTGTCATTGATTACAGGGCTCTCAATCGGAAGGTGGTGTTACAATCTGTGCCCCTTCCCGACCTTCATTCTTGTTTTTCATGGTTTCGTAAGGCCAAGTTCTTCACCATCTTGGACTTAAATCAGGCCTATAATCAAATTCCCCTTGCCGAAGAGTCTAAACACCTTACAGCGTTTGCCACGGACTGGAATTTATACGAATACAACCGCGTGCCTTTCGGGCTCCCCACGGGGGCAGCTGTGCTCACTAGGCTACTAGATAGGGTCTTCTCCGACATCAAATTCGAGTACTTATATCACTACTTAGATGATGTCGTAGTATTTTCAGAGACTTTTGAAGAACACCTAGATCATCTGCGAGAAGTTCTCGATCGCCTTCGTAAGGCTGGGTTAACTGTTAAGTTGTCCAAGGTTGCCTTCGCTAAGCCCTCTATGTCTTTCCTAGGGCATATTGTGTCACCCGATGGTGTAGCAGTTGATCATTCTAGAACACAGGCCATCCGTGATTTTAAACCTCCCAAGGACATTAAAGGTATCGCCAGGTTCATTGGTATGGTGAATTTCTTCAGAAAGTTCATTCCTAACTTTGCTAATAGAGCGGCGCCCTTAAACCTTCTTCGTAGGAAAGGCATCAAATTCGAGTGGGGACCTTCTCAACAAGCCGCTTTTGAAGATCTTAAATTAGCGCTTTGTAATGCCCCTGTCCTTGCTATGCCTGATTTCTCGAAGAAATTCATCGTCCAAACCGACGCGTCGTCGTCAGCAGTAGCTGCAGTCCTTCTTCAAGAGACTGAACTAGGGAGGCGACCTATCGCCTATGCCTCTAGGACCTTGTCGGCTCAAGAATCCAAGTATTCCATCTATGAGCTCGAAGGTTTGGCAGTCTTATTTGCCTTAGAAAAGTTCCGTCTCTATCTGGAACACGTTAAATTCGACCTGGAGACAGATAATCAAGCCTTAAGCTGGGTCTTAGGTAGGCCGCGTCGTACTGGTCGTATAGCCCGCTGGGCTATTCGTATTTCCGCCTTCCAGTTTGATGTTAGACATATCAGAGGTACCGAAAATGTTGTTGCTGATGGACTCAGCCGTATGTTTCATAACGACGTAGAGACCCACGAACCGGTCGACAGTTCATCACCTTCCGAGTCCATACCATCTGGTGTTAATGCCATCTTAACAGATGCTCCCATGCTTTTTAGGGATATTGAGAAATACCAACGTGAAGATCCGACGCTGGCTCCGATAATGGAAACCCTTTCTTCTGGGGAACATGCTGTCCCTTATGTTCTGAGGAATGGTGTTCTATGTTGCCCTTCGAGGCATGATAAGTTGATGAAAGTTGTTGTTCCAGCGGTTCTTGTACCTATGATCTTCAAATACTATCATGAGACCCCATTGGGGGGGCATCTTGGAATCTTTAAAACTCGTGAAAAGATTCGTGAAATGTTCATATGGAAAGGTATGGACGGTGAAATTCGGGAACTTGTAAAAGCTTGTAAATCTTGTTTGATCAGTAAACCCACCATGTCCACTAAAGTAGGCCTTTTGTCTTCTCATCAAGCGTCGCGCCCCATGGAACGCCTGTATATTGATTATGTAGGACCCTTCCCCCAGTCGAAGGGAAATGCCAACAAATTCATCTTTGTATGTGTAGATGGTTTTACCAGATTTTCTTGGTTATTTCCGACTAAGCTGGCTACCGCTCAGTCCACCATTACCTGTCTAAATTCTATTTTTGCTTCTTTTGGTCCGTGCCAATATATTGTATCTGATAATGCTAAGGCGTTCACATCAAATCTTTTTCGTAAATTCTGTTTTGACTTGTCCATCTCTCATGTAACCACTTCTGCTTATTACCCTCAACCATCTCTGGCTGAACGGGTTAATCGTAATCTCAGGTCCGCACTTATCGCCTATCATCATGAAGATCCTTCCAGGTGGGACACGTCCCTGCATTGGTTAGCTTTTGCTTTGAATTCGGCGATTCATGAATCTCATAAGTTCACTCCAGCTTCATTGATGTTCAAGTTTGTTCCCAACACGCCGCTCTCTAACCTCTGGTCTCTGAGTGACATTCTACCCGAGACAATAGATCCGGACAATATTAAAGATATTTGGAAGAAGGCTAAAGCCAATCTTAAAGTGTCTCATGAAAAGGTTAGGGAAAGGTATGATCGTGGACGGAGACCCACCCCTTTGAAGGTAGGTGACCAGGTTATGGTCAAGAATTTTGTTCCCGCGGGCAAGCTTGCCCCCAGATTCCATGGGCCATGCATCATTCTCGATTTTCTCACACCGGTTACATTGTTACTAAGCAATCCAGCCACCGAGAGGATATTTAGGGTTCACCTGTCACAGGTGAAACCGGTGTAAATTTCGTTTCAACTTGCTTCATATAATTTGAAAGGATATGAAGGTTATATTTTTTTTTTTGAGTTTAACTCTTAAGGCATTCTGCTCCTTCTATTTTATTTTATATGCAAGCATTTCTTGTAAACCTCCCCCGATTGTTAAACTGCCATCCTGTCCTTGTCACGGCCATTACCACGCTCCCGTCTCCTGCTCCACCACACTCAGTGGCTGGCTTAGATGAAATGCCATGGATATCTGCACGCCGCTGGCCCCTCAATCTCTTTACATGCCTGTGCCCTTAAAAGAAACATGATGGTCCAACACAATTCTGCCGCCTAGCTTAATGTTTCAGTGCCCCCGCAGCCGCGCGGCGCCGTGCAGCAACTGGAGCCAAGGTCGGGCCCCCTCGGCCCCAGCGAGGACGACATGTGCACGGCGAGCCGGAGCTCTCCTCCCGGCCAAGGCTGACGTGCGGCGCACGACCTGCTACTTGCCCGCAGCCTGTATATGTTCACCGCGGGCGCGGCGTGCTTCAACACCTCTGCTCCCCTCATAGTGCGGGCGAGCGGTATCTCAGGGTACTTGAGGGGTCCGAGCGGCCTCCTTTTGGACGCAAGCTGCAACGGCCGGTCCGGCCATCCAACTTCATCAACATCAACTACATGGACAGTTACTATAAGAGATAACTACATTTGGGAATTCAACAGCAATATTTGGTGGACCGTGCAAAAAAATTTTTTCTTCACTTCTAAGTATTAAAAGTTTATCTTCAGAAATTCAAATTCTACAAACTTAAAGACTTTCATTCACCTGCAACAACAACATTTTGAAACTGAATTAAGAAATCTTGTAAATGCTTCTGCTATCTATCTTCGTATCAACATCATTACTTGGACTTTGTTTCAAACTGATTTCATGTGTCACCCCTGGAGGAACTTTTGGGGGGGGAGGTCTGTACCGGGCGGTACACCTCTACACCGTTTATTTAAAAGTTGCGCCAGTTGAAACTCCTCTTCTGGAGGAAGGTTGAACTTTATCTACTCTATTAATTCTCTACTTTCTCAGAAGATGTCACCACGTGGAAAATTTTGAGTTTTTGAACTGTGTCACTTTTGATGTGTTTTTGTTTCGCTTGAAGTAAGAAGTGTGAACTTTCTCTTCTAGAGGACACTACTGAAGATCAACAATAGCGCACCCTAGTGCGGAGTCAAAGAACTATTTTGTTGGAGAAATTTTTATTTCAAAAGTTTGTTTCTTGTTAAATTTCTTTCTGTTATTGTTTAAGTTGGCTGTATACCCCTCTTTTTCCCCTTGTTTTAGATTTATCCAATCCCGAATTTCTTTTAGTAATTTCTGACCAATCTGGTGTATCTTCCCCCAACTTGTATCTGTTGCGGGGTCCTATCCAATAAAAACATTGTGGGCGGGTGTTTTCATTCCCCTAACGCCTAGAAACTTCCGCGAGAGTATATAAACTGCTGATTTTAGGGTCTCCGGGCCACTTCTGTTCCATCTTTCAGTGTATTAAGTACATAGCAGGAGGCGGGAAGCGCCTCTTTCCTCGGCGGCGGTCAACAATAAGGTAATGGCCGATTAATAAATTCTTTCTTTTCTTGCTCAGCAGTTTAACTTTCGGGGCGGGTTCTAAGCGTTCAACCATGTAACCTTTTCCTAAAATGTAAAAACAACTGGTATCTATTCTATTTTAAAACGACATATCGGGATAGAGAGTGCTTAACCTTCTCGAGCTCCCACTCACATCGTCTTGAGGTGAACTTATTCTCTCAACCAATTCTTCCGTAATGTAATGTAAATTGCTATTAAGTCACCTCTGTAGTATGGGATTAGCCCTTGTAATAACGGCCTAGTGCCAAAGTAGGTTTTAAAATCAAAGTGTATTAGGAGTGCAAGTTCGCCTCCTCTCAAATTGTTTTAGAGGTCATTCAATTAACCTGCTTTTCGTTTAATAGACCTCAGTAGATTGGGTATTTTACCCCTGTGTTTATGTCCGTTGAGGACAACTTGAAGGTGGAGTTTGGTGTGGCCTAGGAGAGGCTTAAATTAAAGAGCGTGTGGCTCTTTTGGAAACGGAGTGTTGTATGCCTCGAGGAGGCTTTACTGTGTAATTTGGAGCAAGTGCTCCAGGGTTTGATTGGGGTCTTCTGCCCCTTTGTTAAAATTTGTATATCGGAAAGTTGGGCTAGTTGCTCAAAAATTGTGAACTCAGGGCTCGAAGCCCAAACTCTGTAATCCCTGTAATTGTACATTTCAAATTCTGTTTTGGCTACTAAGTACCTGTTCTTTGTTATTACTTAATATTGAAAAGGAAATATAACCTTGTTAACTTTTACATTAACTTTGATTCCGTAGTTTGAGACCCATTCACGCCCGCACCTTCTTACACCTCTACCTACCACCAAAACTCGGTAACAATAATAATAATAATAATAATAATAATAATAATAATAATAATAATAATAATAATAATAATAATAATAATAATAATCATCATCATCATCATCAACAACAACAACAACAAAAACAGTACACTGAATCATGAGGTGTCTCTAGATTGTAATTTGTTGATTTTAATATTTTAATTGTACCTTTATAAACATGGTGATTAGCGCTCTGAGACTCACTGTCTTTAATTAATGGCGTTTATCCTCCGGAAAGGCCGAGTGTGGGTCGTTCGAACTTATGCCTATAGACGACTTGCGAGTCTATGAGGATGGGGTCCTACTTATGATGAATCCTAATGCTGAACCCGGGACCCAGAGGATGAAAGGCCAGCACGCTAACCATTTATTCATGGTGCCAGAAGACATTATCCCAATAATTCACCGCATTAATAACAATATATTTTTTTTCAGTGTTTAATATTATATGTAAGTGGTGTTTCAGATTGTAATGTACCAGAATGTTTATTATATCAATAATCTAGCTATCAACTTGTATTCAGGAGACAGTGGGTTCGAACCTCACAGTCGGCAGCCTTGAAAATGGTTTTCCATGGTTTCCCATTTTCATACCAGGCAAATGTTGGGGATATACCTTAATTAAGGCCAAGGTCGCTTCCTTTCTAGCCCTCTCCTATTCTATAATCTCCATAAGAGATATCTGTCTCGGTGCGATGTAAACGCCAATAAAAAGAATAATTTAATATACGTTTCTTTAACACTCAGAGCAGCAAGTTAGTCTTTGGTATTTATAGCTCCTGTTGATTCTTTAGGAGGAAATGCACACTTTCTGCTGTGGATATAATAGCGTTCCTTAGATTGTAGCTGTGTCATTATGTCCGTGATAAACTCAGGAAGATCGTTCTTGTTATTGCATGAACCACTTTAGCCTTTGTTCAGTGGACATTGCCTGAGAACCGCCAGTTTTTATCCGCCGAATGGTCTCCCCTTTTCTGTCCCCGGAGCACACCATAATGTTTGACACAGAAACCTCATTCGCAGTTATAGTGTCTTATAAGTTAGGTAATTGTCTCAGTTGTTACGTCCTAGGACCAACTTCAAACGGACTCCCAACGGAAATGGAGCAATAAGCTTTATCGGAGTCTTCTAAGGACTTTACTAACGTAGATAAAAACATTGCCTACCACTGAGCTACTTGTATTCCTTGTACTTCACACCACTTCAAAGAATGATCAGAAGCTGCATACCATTTATTTAATTTAATGGATTTCACAACTGTGGTTCTTCACTCACTTTATAAATTGGTACTTAACTAGGTTTGTTCATATTGAACGGATAATTTTGAGGTCGATTCAGTCGGCAGTGCACTAAGGCGATTACGTCGGCAAATCTTACCTTATAAACACAAAAAGTTCCTTTCATCATTGAGAAATGTATTTTACCGTATTTCAAAGTTCATGCTTCTAGTTTCGATGTCTCACGAATTAAGAAATGACAGATGGTGTAGACATGACGCACCTTCCTTATACTCTGAGGCCCCGGATTCGACTCCAGCCAGTCGAAGGATTTCAGTAATGAACTACTGAGACTCATGACATCAACTGTGGAGCTGTATGATATAAGAGGCAGTGGACCATTTCATGAAATCCTACACGCTGCAGAATTGTGTACTCTCTTTTAATGCTCATGTGAAAACAATAAACACACAACGAAATGTATCGAAATTGAGGCAATTTGTCGTCTGTCGCCATCCATTGAAACTCCTGGGTTGGCGCATCATTTCAATGTACTTACAATTTAAAAGTCACGTACTAATGCAGAGTTACTTAATTTTCGATGATGTCATGTTGATCAGGTGGGACGCCATCTAGCTGTGTAGCAGTCACCCTGGCGCCCGATTGGGTGTATATATGCCATGCTCTTTTGGGGGGCGGGGTGGAGACACTCGCATTTGCTGGCAAATGATCGATGCAGCATATGAACTGGTGTGAACTTAGTGTGACGACGGAATGGCATTGCCCAAAAATATGAACCGAAACTTCGAGCAGATCAGCTGTTATGCAGCTGAGAATTCTCTCTCCATCAACCCAACGAAAACACAAGCTATCATACTAGGGCAGAGAAAACTGCTTGCCCATCTACTTCTTCTTCTTCATAGTACCGTATCAGGTCCCCCTGACGCTGGCGATCACTGTGGCGAAAATTCCAGTCCTTCAACTAAATGGCGTTGCTATCCCATTCTGTAAATCAGTAAAAAGCCTTGGAGTCACTATAAATGAAACTTTAAACTGGGATGAGCATGTCACTAACGTATGCAGGAAAGTTCACTCATCACTTCATCACCTTAAGATTCACCAGACCGTATTACTTCTCAACTTAAAAATTAAACTGGTTCAAACATTGATACTTCCAATTTTTAACTATTGTGATATTGTGTTGCTGGATGCTACCAGTGAACAAAGTAGGAAATTGCAGAAAGCTTTAAACTCCTGCATTAGATTTATTTTTTCTTTGAATTTTGCCTCGCATGTATCCCCTTTTTATGCACAACTTTCTTGGTTAAAAGTAGAGCAGCAGAGGAATCACCATGTATCAACCCTTATCTATCGACTCTTGACTGAAAATATACCTGAATATCTCTCCAGTAATTTCCGTTTTCTATCCACCTTTCATGACCGTCACACGCGATCTGGGTCAACAATTGCAATACCTCCACATCATACATCTGCCTTCAGTAATTCTTTCCTTGTGGCGGGCGCTAGAATATGGAATGCATTACCCCCTGAAATTAGAAATTGTTCCTCATTAATTACCTTCAAAAGACAGTCTAAAGATTTCCTCTTGAATACGTAGGCTATATCATGTAGTTATGTGTGAATGTGTGAGTGAATGTCTGGAGTAAATAGTTCCCAAAAGTTTACATAAATTACTGTTATATTTTATGATTTCCACCTAGAGTAGTTATTATTGAATTTATTTTTCTAATTTTAGACTTAGGATGTAATCTTTTAGATTTAGACTATATTAAGTTATATTATACTGTGTTAAGTTTGAATATTAGGTTTGGATTCAGTATTAAGCCGCATAATGTGGTTAAGTGTAAGAGAGGGCCAAGAGCCCTAACTTCGCCACAAATAAATAAATAAATAAATAAATAAATAAATAAATAAATAAATAAATAAATAAATAAATAAATAAAACTCAGATCATATCTGTAGCTTTCACATTTCTGCTTCAAGTGTAATTTGTCTTGCATTAAATTAAATATTATAGTCACTAAAAACAAACATATAATTATTGCGTTATGTAACACCTGCAGCCATCAATAATTTTTTAAACACTTTGCTATTCTTTCACCTTTTCTATGTCACTCGCTCACACTTAACCTTCTCCACGACTTTCTCCTTCGCGTGTAACGTGCTTCTGATGCACTGATTTCCGAGGCGATCTTTCTTGGAAACTCCTGCTGACATTCTTAGTATCTTCAATTCCGTGGCTATTAGACGACGCTTGAGGCGTTCATAGGTTGTCCAGCATTTCAAAGCATAAGTCAGTGCAGGCATCGGACGGAGCATCGCAACCAAGAGGGAGGTGCATGTACATACACTGACTGACAGAGCAAATGCAACACCAAGAAAGAGTGGTTCGAAAGGGATGAAAGTTGGGGAAAAAACAGAGATGGCACGGACGAATAATTGGTGTTTATTTCAAACCGATATGCAGGTTACACAATGCGCACGGCATCGACTCAGTAGGATGTAGGACCACCGCGAGCGGCGATGCACGCAGAAACACGTCGAGGTACAGAGTCAATAAGAGTGCGGATGGTGTCCTGAGGGATGGTTCTCCATTCTCTGTCAACCATTTGCCACAGTTGGTCGTCCGTACGAGGCTGGGGCAGAGTTTGCAAACGGCGTCCAATGAGATCCCACACGTGTTCGATTGGTGAGAGATCCGGAGAGTACGCTGGCCACGGAGACATCTGTACACCTCGTAGAGCCTGTTGGGAGATGCGAGCAGTGTGTGGGCGGGCATTATCCTGCTGAAACAGAGCATTGGGCAGCCCCTGAAGGTACGGGAGTGCCACCGGCCGCAGCACATGCTGCACGTAGCGGTGGGCATTTAACGTGCCTTGAATACGCACTAGAGGTGACGTGGAATCATACGCAATAGCGCCCCAAACCATGATGCCGCGTTGTCTAGCGGTAGGGCGCTCCACAGTTACTGCCGGATTTGACCTTTCTCCACGCCGACGCCACACTCGTCTGCGGTGACTATCACTGACAGAACAGAAGCGTGACTCATCGGAGAACACGACGTTCCGCCATTCCCTCATCCAAGTCGCTCTAGCCCGGCACCATGCCAGGTGTGCACGTCTATGCTGTGGAGTCAATGGTAGTCTTCTGAGCGGACGCCTGGAGTGCAGGCCTCCTTCAACCAATCGACGGGAAATTGTTCTGGTCGATATTGGAACAGCCAGGGTGTCTTGCACATGCTGAAGAAGGGCGGTTGACGTGGCGTGAGGGGCTGCCACCGCTTGGCGGCGGATGCGCCGATCCTCGCGTGCTGACGTCACTCGGGCTGCGCCTGGACCTCTCGCACGTGCCACATGTCCCTGCGCCAACCATCCTCGCCACAGGCGCTGCACCGTGGACACATCCCTATGGGTATCGGCTGCGATTTGACGAAGCGACCAACCTGCCCTTCTCAGCCCGATCACCATACCCCTCGTAAAGTCGTCTGTCTGCTGGAAATGCCTCCGTTGACGGCGGCCTGGCATTCTTAGCTATACACGTGTCCTGTGGCACACGACAACACGTTCTACAATGACTGTCGGCTGAGAAATCACGGTACGAAGTGGGCCATTCGCCAACGCCGTGTCCCATTTATCGTTCGCTACGTGCGCAGCACAGCGGCGCATTTCACATCATGAGCATACCTCAGTGACGTCAGTCTACCCTGCAATTGGCATAAAGTTCTGACCACTCCTTCTTGGTGTTCATTTGCTCTGTCAGTCAGTGTATTTCAAACAAGTGAGGCATTGAGTTCAAGAGTGTAGCTACGTAAGGACATGGTTTATAGTAAGATACCAGTAGGCTGTTGTAGTGCTGTCTGTTTTAGCTGCGCAATGTTTCAGAAGAGACGTTGTCACGTGAAAATTAATTTTTAATATGTATACTCATTCTTGAAGATAGCATAATTATTATTACACAAATATGATCACCCTCGGAGTTTACCACATCACAAGAGTTCATTTTTTTCGTTGAGTAAACTTTTGTGATCATTGTAGTGCAATCATTAGAGTGAGCAACATGGAGACAGGTCAAGTGCAAGAGTGCTGGCTTTCTTAATCCCAATTACGGGGTTCATTTCTCATACAGTCCAGTGGTATTTGAAAGCACTCAAAATGCGTCAGCGTCATGTTGGTGCGTAAAAAACTCTTGCGAGACATATTTCGTCACCTCGGCTATTCCAGAAACCGTGAGTTAGTGGTAAGCAAAGCCATTGTGAAAACCCACAGCCTGTTTCCAGCCATTGGATCGGGTCAGGAATAGGATGAATGAAGTCGCTGCTCAACCCCAAGGCCTGCAGATTACGAGGTGTCCTGTGGTCAGCACGAGGGTTCCTCTCGGCCGTTATTCTTGGCCTTCTAGACCGGGAAATATACGTGTAAAAATTATACATATGAATGGATTTAAAATAATATGAACCTTGATATTATATTCAGATGCGGTCCTTGCAAACATGCCCCTTGTTGCCATCATTTCTTTTTCTGTTCCTTGTTCCTTCCAATAATGAACTCAATTCTGATGTCTTTTTTTAATCTTACATCTCTAATTGTGAAATTACTTTTACAGTATAGTACATCAGACTAACATACATCATTGCTCATTTCATATGTCAAGCAAAGTTCAAGAGGAAAATACTGTACAAATATATAATTTGATTTTTCATTTAATGTAAGTGTAAATAAGCTCTATTTCAACTGACAGACGGCGAAGCCGACGTATTTGAGCGGACTGAGCCAGGATCGAACCTGCAAAGCTGGAGTCAGAAGGCCACCGCCTCAACCATCTGAGCCATTCAGCTCGGCTTACCGTTTGTGTACATATTATTATCTAACAGACTTCTCTACATCGGATTTTTGAGACTGAGGAAACACTGAAACTAATGTCATTTATTTCATCACTGAATTCTGAGGAAGGCGATATTTCGTCTGATGAAAGGTTGTAATGTTTGATAATTTTCATTTTATGAACAATCAACGATATGTAAACTTCTATTGAGTATTTTCACAAGTAAAACTATTGTTTTAGGGAATAAAAATGTTCCTAAGATCGGCTTAAAATTTGATGTCGGGAGTTGTGATCCAAGAAGTGGGCGAGCGACCTCCTGTGGGGGTGGGATTGGGGCAGTTATTGGCAGGCGAGATGGAAGCGTGTCGGCCTTGCTGACTCAGCTCTCTCACCCTCTGCAGACGCTAACACACCACCCTCTTCTCCTTGCAGCCATTGCTATTGAAAGCTAAACCAAACCAGGGATTTCTTATGCTTTAATACTCTTTGATTCTCTGGAACCGGTCTTGAATGAATCCATTTGCCAGGGTGCCGTGAGTTATGTCTGCTTATCAAACACAGAATATAATAGTATTGTGCAAAGAACAGTAGCTTTGGTGGAGTAATCGCAAATGGAAGGGGAGATAAATTCGTATCGGGGGACGGGGAAAGAGTAATTCAATTCGTCAAACAAACATTCGTCATTCTTTTACCCTGATTGCTATAAAAATACTCTGCTATGTTTATTTGGCCTCAAATTTCTGTAATGGCAAATCATTAAAAGGCAATATGAAGTATGGTCTTCTGAGCTCAGTTGGTGAGTTCGAACCCGGTTCAGTCCGGAGGTATTTGAGGGTGCTTTAGTGTCTTGTGTAGGTATATTTACAGGCATGTGAAAAAATTCCTCAGTTAGTTCCACTGTCTAGACGTCACGAGATTGTCTGTTTCCAAGAGGCACCGGATTTGATTCTTGGCCAGGTCATAACTTTGTAACCTGGATTCGCGGACTAGTTTGAGATCTACACAGCCTATGTGCGAAGAATTGAGAAGTCTCGCGGTGAGATAGTGGTCCCAGGTCCAGAAAGCCAAGGATACGTCACGATACCTCATAATCTGCAGGCATTCGATCTGAGCAACAGTTCACATTGTAGGCCAGGACTCACCAGGGCTCTAGATTCACGGAATTTTTAGGAATTTATGCAGGACAAAATACCGGCACCTTGAAATATCTGCAAACCGTAAATGTAGTTAGCAAGACGTAAAACCATGCATATTATTTTTATTATTATTATTATTATTATTTACGAATAGGCCTACTTTGGACCTAATACGACAGCCTCGTATCGGTAGATTTACTGGCACGTAAAAGAACTCCTGCGGGACTAAATTCCGACACCTCAGCGTCTCCGAAAACCGTAAAAGAGTAGTTAGTGGGACGTAAAGCAAATATCATTATTAATTACTACTTTGCACCACGCTCGTTCAGCTGTTGGGCTTTGATCTTTGCTCAGTATTGTCGCATCTTCTGTTGGTGTAACTCCTTTCTCTCTTCTGTCCAGGGGGTACCTTTCCTTCGCGGTTTTTCCTGAAATCAACGGAGTTCCTTCAGGTTGCGTCTCACAGACTGTCTGTTTGGGAGATCTATCATTCCCAGTTCTTTAATATCCTTCTCGGTTTCTGTCAACCAAGTGGTACGAACCTTCTTGTTTTGCCAGAAGGTGAACAGACTATTGGTCAGTCGGTTTGGAGGCAATCTTGCAACATGGCCATAGAAAGCTACCTTCTTTTCCTTGCACAGTCAGAGAGCCTTTCAATATGTTCTTATCGAGCTCAGAGTAATGTCTCCTTCAGATTCCCCACCTTCCTTTACCGGGCCTAGGATCTTCCTGAGGATTCTCCTGTCTCTGACGTCCAGTTTCTCTACTGGACCTCTTCGGTTCAAGAAAATACACTCCATGGCATACAGGGCTTCTGGTCGTATGACTAATGTGTACTGTTGCGTGACAGGCATTTCTTGTTATAGGTGTTCTTAGTCAGTCGATAGGCTACTTCCAACTTGTTGACTCTTATGGATAGTGATGTTCTTTCTGATTAAATAGGTTCAATCCATTCGCCGAGATATTTAAATTTCTCAATCCTCTTATATTATTATTATTATTATTATTATTATTATTATTATTATTATTATTATTATTATTAATATTGTCCGCCTCTGTGGTGTAGTGGTTAGCGTGATTAGCTGCCACCCCCGGAGGTCCGGGTTCGATTCCCGGCTCTGCCACGAAATTTGAAAACTGGTACGAGGGCTGGAACGGGTCCACTCAGCCTCGGGAGGTCAACTGAGTAGAGGTGCGTTCGATTCCCACCTCAGCCATCCTGGAAGTGGTTTTCCGTGGTTTCCCACTTCTCCTCCAGGCAAATGCCGGGATGGTACCTGACTTAAGGCCACGGCCGCTTCCTTCCCTGTTCCTTGCCTATCCCTTCCAATCTTCCCATCCCCCTACAAGGCCCCTGTTCACCATGGCAGGTGAGGCCGCCTGGGCGAGGTACTGGTCATACTCCCCAGTTGTATCCCCCGACCAAGAGTCTGCAGCTCCAGGACACTGCCGTTGAGGCGGTAGAGGTGGGATCCCTCGCTGAGTCCGAGGGAAAAACCGAACCTGGAGGGTAAACACATGATTATTATTATTATTATTATTATTATTATTATTATTATTATTATTATTATTGTTGTTGTTGTTCTTGTTGTAAAATATGTTACTGATGGTTATAAGGATTGGCACTACGTTTGAATGTTGCCTGTTGTAGATAGCTTAGACGTTACTGAAGATGCGGTCTAGGGAAATTCGTAATGACATAGTTTCCTTTTATTTTCCACTTTATATATCAGAAAGTACCAACCTGCAGGCAACGGTTTGAAGCGAAATATATTGACATTTAATGTAAGTAGTCGTATTAGATAATGCTAGTAGTGTAGTCATGATACTCTATTGGATTTTTACTAGATGTTCTGTAAATTTAGGCTGTCAGGAGATCTTGTAAGTAAGGCTAATTCCTCATTTCGTAGTGAAAATGAAAACCTACAACCTGTTTTCCAGTCATTGACCGGGTCAGGGATGTAATGAATGAAGCAGATACAGGCTATTAGTACGATGGGGTCGCCACTCCCAAAGTGATTTATTAATGAATTATAAATGCTATGAAATTAGAATGGAGAGTGTTGCTGGAATGAAAGATGACAGGGAAAACCGGAGTACCCGGATAAAAACCTGCCCCTCCTCCGCTTTGTCCAGCACAAATCTCACATGGAGTGACCGAGATTTGAACCACGGTATCCAGCCGTGAGAGGCCGACGCGCTGCCGTCTGAGCCACGGAGGCTCCTCATTTCGTAGTAATGGAATATAATAGTCAAGCGCATTATCCCTGGCGAGTTGAGTGTACAGGACAGGTCGTGTAACTTTAAACGAACTCGTATTCCGAAATCTTAAGTACGAACCCTACCTTCGCGTCGGCAGTTCAGATTATTCTTCTGTCGTTCCCCATTTTCAGACGAATGCCAGAGTTCTGTCTTAGTTATGAACACACTCGATACCTTCTCATTTCTTGGCCTTTCCTGTCTCAGTGTCACCAGAAAGATAATTACTGTGATGATAAGGAAATAACGAAAAATAAATCTTGCACAGGTGGCGACGGTTCGAATCCCAGACATTGTTTGTGAACTTACAGAAATGGAAAGTAGTTCGCATTACACAAACAATTGGAGCTAGTGACTGTACAAAAGAGACCGATCGAGTTGGCTGCGAGGTTCGCGGCACGTAGCTGTGAGCTAGCTTTCGAGAGATGGTGTGGTTCGAACCCTACTATCGCCTGCCCTGAAGATGGCTTTCTGTGGTTTCCAATTTTCACATCATGTAAATATTGGGATTGTTCCTTTATTAAGGACAGATTCGCTTCCTTCCCAGTCCTAGCGCCGTCGCACCCCATCGCCACCATATGACCCGCCTGAAAGGTACCAGGAAGACAAACTTCTAATTAAATATATCAGTTCACCACAAAATTAAATCAATCACAATTGAAGTTCTTGAATTTCAGGTCGTGTCGAATGATTAGGCCATCCCGCTCTGGTGGCAGGTGTTCCGTCCCCACACGTAGAAAGTTGTTTAAGGAAAGATAAACTGTTTACTGAGCAAACAAATTAAACATAAATATCGAATCTTATTCTTCTTCTTCTTATCTGCATATCTTCCAGGGTTGGTTTTCCCTCGGATTCTGCGAAGGATCGCACCTCTACCACCTCTAGGGCAGTGTCCTGGAGCGTGAGACATTGGGTCGGGGGAAACAACTGGGGAGGATGACCAGAACCTCAGACACGCGGCCTCACCTGCTGTGCTGAACAGGGGCCTTGGTGAGGGATGGAAAGATTGGAAGGGATAGACAAGGAAGAGGGAAGGAAGCGGCCGTGGCCTTAAGTTAGGTACCATCCCAGCATTTGCCTGGAGGAGAAGTAGGAAACCATGGAAAACCACTTTCAGGATGGCTGTGGTGGGAATCGAACCCACCTCTACTCAGTTGACTGAGGCTGAGTGGACCCCGTTCCAGCCCTCATACCACTTTTCAAATTTCGTGGCAGAGCCGGAAATCGAACCATGGCCTCCGGGTGTGGCAGCTAATCACACTAACTACTAAACCACAGAAATATCTAATCTACAGCTTATAAAGTCGGCTCCATCGCTAAATGGTTAGCATGTCTACGTTTGGTCCAGAGTTCCCGGGTTTGATTCCGTCCGGTTTGGGAATTTTAACCTCCATTAGTTAATTCCGATGGCTCGGGGGTTGGGTGTGAGTGCCGTCTTCATCATTTAGAATTCATGGTAGGCAGGGCCCCATAGACACGCAGGTTGCCTGTACGGCGTCAGCTCGAAAGACCTGCACCAGGCATCCTCGGAGGCCACGCGCCATTAATTTAAATTACCAAACCAAACCAAACCAAACCAAACCAAACCAAACCAAACCAAACCAAACCAAACCAAACCAAACCAAACCCCGTGGTACTACAGCCCTTGAAGGACCTTGGCCTACCAAGGGACCACTGCTCAGCCCGAAGCCCTGCAGATTAGGAGGTGTCGTGTGATCAGCACGATGAATCCTCTCGGCCGTTATTCTTGACTTTCTAGACCTTGGCCGCTATCTCACCGTCAGATAAATTCTCAATTCTAATCACGTAGGCTGAGTGGACCTCGAACCAGCCCTAAGGTCCAGGGAAAAATCCCTAACCTGGCCGGGAATCGAACCCGGGGCCTACCCGGCACGCTACACCTAAACCACGGGGCCGGCAATTTAAATTACAATTTATATAAATATCACATTGTAATACAAATTCACTGTTCATTGGATCAAATAAATTCTTATGTAGCTAGGGTAAGTAATTGCTTGATAACACTGTTTATGACGTATCGATAGTGAAATAAATGAGATCCTCATAAACTAGCCTGGTTGTATAGTATGACATAAATGAGCCACATGGTGGCCATTATGGCAACAAATTAACGATTACATTATTGCCCGGTAGGGTACAGTAGGGAAGGTGGTTTTATTCAATCTCTAATCATTAGAGTGCGTTCCAAAAGGCTGAGTTCGATTCTAAATCTTTCTGCAGTATTCATATGGAGTAAGGGCATATGACGATGTTGATGGCGATTTGCTTGTCGGATGGTACGTTGAACCTTGAGCTTATCTGACAAGAGTAGGCTATGTGCAGACATCGATTTTCATCCTCTCCCGACAACATCATCATCATCATCATCATCATGAAGCAAATGTTTGGGCTGTACCTTAGCGTTAGTCTACTGTAATTAAGATCACGGTCGCTTCCTTCACCTCAGTCCCTCCATCACCTCGTTCCCATCCCGAAAGCAGTGTACAAAATAGAAAATAACTGTTGATTGCAGGAAAATAAACTAATTAAATATGAAATATAAATTCACCAAACAATTAAACTATTTACTCATTCGACTTATTAAATTACTATCACACACCATAATATGCTGGTTACCCGCGGGTGTCAACTAGAAGTACCTTCACCAGGACTATCTGAAGGCCACAAGACATAGGAGGTTATTTATTGCATTCGTGAAGATAATACGAAGAATTTGTGAAGAATAGTACAGTAGACTGACTTACAAGTTGGCTGTCGTACTTCCACTTGATGATCTCGTTAGTCTTGAAGACGACGGCTGATACGTTCAAGACACGAGTTAACTGAACTCGTACAACTTGTAATTGAACAAACATATGCAATTTAAGACAGCTTACAAGAAATTATAATAAGCTAAAATGTGAATTGTAATATTTCCAATTACTTCAAATAAGCGCAGATTTGACCATTACCACTACTGGAAATCTGTTTCGTTTTTCCACATGTGTGTTTAAATTTAGATGACCGTAGTTCAGGCAAGTAACTATAATGGAATTTTTCAGTATGCCACCATACGAACATTCTTACGACGTGATCAATCCCTCAAGGGGGAATATTTTTACGACAGTTCCCGATGAAGCTTAAAGGTACACTACAGAAGTTCCAGGCAACTACTTCCATGAAATTCTGAAATCTTCAAAAGGAAACATAGTTGTTCATTCCAACTCATTATATGCAACACTAGCGAGCTGTTAACAAATGGGATTACCGAGCTCGATAGCTGCAGTTAGGGATTGGAATAACTTAGCAAAGGAGATGTTCAATAAATTTCCAATTTCTTTGCAATCATTTAAGAAAAGGGTAGGAAAACAACAGATAGGGAATCTGCCACCTGGGCGACTGCCCTACATGCAGATTAGTAGTGACTGATTGATTGATTTATTGATTGATTAAGTGGGGCCAGTATTCAGTATTCGGGAGATAGAGGATTCGAATCCCACTGTCGGTAACCCTGAAGTTGGTTTTCCGTGGTTTCCCATTTTCACACCAGGCAAATGCTGGGACTTTACCTTAATTATGGCCACGGCCACTTCCTTCCCACTCCTAGCCCTTTACTGTCCCATCGTCGCCATAATACCTATCTGTGTCGGTGCGACGTAAAGCAACTTGTAAAAAAAAAAAAAAAAAGGAAACGGGTTTCCCTTGCTCAACACACCTGTTCTAGTCCCTTGCAAGATACTGGGTTATCTGTCTTTTAAAACTATATTCCTATATTTTCTTTTTAGTTTGCTTTAAGTCACATCGGCACATGTAGGTCTTATGGAGTCTTGCGGTAGAACAGAGCTAGGGGTTAGAAGGAAGCCGTCGTGGCCTTAATTGAGGTACAGCTCCAGCATTTGCCTGGTGTGAAAATGGGAAACCACGCAAAACCCTCTTCAGGGCTGTCTACAGTGAGGTTCAAACCCACTATCTCCCGACTGCAAGCTGACAACTACGTGACTCAAACCGCACAGCCACTTGCTCGATATATTTAAATACTACAGTATAACCAAGCGACCGCTGCTCAGTCCGAAGGCCTGCAAATTACGAGGTGTCGTGTGGTCAATACCACGGATGCTCTCGGCCGTTATTCTAGGCTTTCTATATCGGGAAATACTACAGTATACAGTGTATAAATTATACAATTGAATGTACATAACATAATATGGACCTTGATATTATATTCAGATGCGGTCCTTGGAAACATGCCACATGTTGCCATCATTTCTTTTTTTGCTCCTTGTTCCTTCCAATAATGAACTCAATTCTGATGTCTTTAAAAAAAATCTTACATCTCTAATTGTAAAATTACATGTTTCATAGTACACCAGACTATCTTACCTCATTGCTCATTTCAAATATCAGGCAAAGTTCAAGAAAAGAAAAAAATACTGTACAAACATATCATTTGATTTTCATTTAATGTAAGTGTTTAGTACGCTCTATTTTAACTGACAGACGGCGCTGAGAGCCAGACATCTTCAATTGGCCCGATCTGCATTTTCTTTTCTATTCAGAAGTTTCTCCAAACAACATGTGGCATGGTTTCCTCGATTGCATTATGTCATACCATATAGGAGATTACAAGGTCCTGTGGATATGATAATGATACCAATAATTAAATAGTACACTAGTTTGTTCATTGAAAGCAAAACTAATTCCTAAATTTGGATTCTCCTGGTAGACGTTGTCTACTATTCATATGCACTGCATCCTTTTGCCATTAATTTAAAATAATTTTTGATCTGTCCTCGTAGATATGTTGCACTTGGGTCCAAACAGAGCCTGGTAAGCTCATGGACATTGCACTTACTGTCCCTTTTGTAAGTCCATGGCAGGGGGAAGGACAAGGTAATGGCGCAGATACGAGGGAAGAAGGTGTTGACATGTTCCGTATTGAGAGACGCCAATTCGCTTCATTGGCTAGATCTCCTCTACTGCAAGCTGGCTGGCAGTTTGCCCGCAGTTTCCCTCACCTCCTAACGTGTTATGACAGATTTGTAACTTGGATCTCCAAGTCTTCGCACAGTATATCACATCTGAAAACGGTGAGGATGACAGTGTTCCACCAGTGTTCATGAGGCTCGAATACGTTGCTGTGAATTAGGATATGAGCATCCATCGCATTACCTTAACGCGTTTATAGAATATCAGGGCCACTGTGATCGTCAATAAACTAGTTTATGAAGATGAAGATAATAATAATAATAATAATAATAATAATAATAATAATAATAATAATAATAATTTTTTTTTTGCTAATTGCTTTACGTCGCACCGACACAGATAGGTCTTACGGCGACAATGGGACAGGAAAGGGCTAGGAGTGGGAAGGAAGCGGCCGTGGCCTTAATTAAGGTACAGCTCCAGCATTTGTATGATGTGCAAATGATAAACCACGGAAAACCATCTTCAGGACTGCCGTCAGTTGGGTTCGAACCTACTATCTCCCGAATGCTGGATACTGACCGCACTTAATAACAATAGTCATAACGAAATAATAATACTAATAATAATAATAATAATAATAATAATAATAATTTTAATGACATCGCGATATCGCAGGTTAGTTCTGGAACAGGTACATCATGGATATGGAAATGAGTGAACACAAAAAGCCATGTTCAGTTCTGCTTACTATTGGGTTCGATCCTACCACTTCCCGAATGGAAGCTTACTGCTATATGACGTCCAGCACATAGGTAACTCACTCGGGTATGTAGGTCTACATGTGATGGAAATGTACCACTTGCACAATTACATTAACAAACCACATGCAAACATGTGCCAAAATGGGATTGTGGTAGAATTGATTCATTCGTTGATTTCAAACAGAATGGGGGTGCAATTTGTAGACTCCCGGGAGCTAAACCAGAGTCTCCCCTTGTTTACCCGGGCGTGTTACCCATTACGCTAGACTAGACAACGTCAGTACTATGAACCCAATTCTATTTAGGAGGGTGTGATTGTCACGTGACATCGTTGCCAGCTACTCACCAAGGCGATGTAGTTCCAATCCCGGACAGAATAGTAGTCTGCCATTGTGAGTTTCCATGCTTGGTTTTCTCATTTCTATTCAGAGTGTATCGCAGGTTGCGAAGCAAGCTCATAAAAAGAGAAAAACATAGTACAGTTTGAACAATAATTTTGAAGTCCCCTTATATTCGGTCAACCCTTCCTCCGCCATTAATATTTTTGTGTATATGCATGCATGCATATTGAATCTTCTGTCCGATGATCGTAGCATCCCTAACAGTTCCACTGTCAGCTGTTATGGATAGCCTAGATGTCACTGGGTACGTGAGCTAGATAAAGGAGGAAAGAAGAAGTTTTCTGCTGCTTTCCTCATAGTCACGAGGTGCTATCACATATAAGTATGCCAAGCCCACAGACATTTATACAGCAGATAACTTTATAACCTGCACATTCACAACAGTCATCACAACAACTGACTATACAAGGAATAGCGCAAATCGTTTGGCTCATATCAACTCCTAGGATCAGACTGGAAGAGATCAATGAAAGTAACTAACTTGTTCCAGAATGTGAACACTAAACACTATTTCTCACCAGATACGGATCCAGGCATTATTATTGTTATTTATTATTATTGTTATTATTATTATTATTATTATTATTATTATTATTATTAAGCTGGAACAAGTGAACTTTTTTCCTAGCTGCTTTACGTCGCACCGACACAGATAGATCTTATGGCGACGCTGGGATAGGAAAGGCCTAGGAACGGGAATGAAGCGGCCGTGGCCTTAATTAACGTACAGCCCAAGCATTTGCCTGGTGTGAAAATGGGAAACCACGGAAAACCATCTTCAGGACTGCCGACAATGGGGTTCGAACCCACTATCTTCGGGATGCGAGCTCACAGCCGCGCGCTCCTAACCGCACGGCCAACTTGCCCGGTGAACAAGTGAACTAGTTTCCATTTACTATTAATGTGATTATTTGTCACAAGTACTATGTGTCACGCTTTCACTTTAAAATTTTATAAGCATTCGCCAAGTTGAGATCGGCTGTTTCTCTAGTGAGAAGTGAGTGACAATTTCATTCCGAAACTACTAAAACAACTACTACTACCACTAATAATAAATCACAGCAACAACGACGTTTTTGGTTATTAGTTCGCATTTGTGAGCATTGTTTAGCCTACAGAGTGCCACTGGGCTAGTCAGCTGTTGGTGGTGGTGGTGATTATTGTTTTAAGAGGAAGTACAACTAGGCAACCTTCCTCTATTAACACTAATCAGAGAAAAAATGGAAGGGATCCGACAGTCCGAGAAATGAAGGTATCGGTCAAAGAAAGACAAGGGCCACGAAGAGCGGCGAAAAGAAAAACTCCCTAGGCCACGAGTGCACTAATACTATCGGGGTCGGAAAAGAACAAGAGTTGACCGAGAGAGGTCGGGTAGGGTAGGATATTTGGAAGTGAGGAGCCTGGCACGAGTAGGTGGAAGCAATGCCAGGACCCAGCTCTGGACTCCGTGGTCGCCAATCCACGCTCCCAAGTTGCGAGACCACTGGGGCCCTTTTAGTCGCCTCTTACGACAGACATGGGATATCGTAGGTGTTATTCTACCGCCCCCACCTACAGCGGGACTCGTCAGCTGGAGTAGCACGCGCCTTTCCAAGGTAGGCCCTACTGCCTAGCAAAGAAAAACCGTCTACACAGTTCCGCCCAGTTACAAAATAAGGCCGCGAAAGTATTATTATTATTATTATTATTATTATTATTATTATTATTATAAATAAGAAGGAGTGGGCCTCAGGTCTAAACAAGGTATTTTGAATAATAAGCAGAATGAAAATAAGATCTTACATTTTACCAGAGAATTGATACTAAAAAGAGCTCAGACACACAACATAGGAAAGGACATTTTAAATAATAATAATAATAGTAATAATAATAATAATAATAATAATAATGTTATTTATACTTCCCACTAATTACTTTTACGGTTTTCGGAGACGCTGAGTGGCCAAAATATAGTCCCGAAGGAGTTCAATTACTGGCCATTTAATCTACTGACACGAGAGACTTTATGAAAACAAATTGAAAATCCTAGTAATAATAAAGGCAAATGAAGGAATCTGAAGAGAGAATATAAACTTCAAAACAGGAAACAAGTGACAGAAGCAATAAAATGCGAACAAGAATAAATAAATAACACGTAAATTACACGTAAGGACCATCGGTAACTACAACTATCTTAACGTGGTGAACGTAAGTTCCTGAACACAAGGAGAATTCTTAACCTTTCTACACATGACTTGAAAAAGGATCGCCAAAAGAAGTGGAGAAAAGTAAACTTACTTTGAGGATGGAACTTCTTAATTTGAATAGAGGATATTCCTTTAACGTTGGGTGCCCAAGGGCCTTCAAAATAATCAAGTTAAATTAATGAAATTTTGACAAGGTCCTCATCAAACAACAAGTGAGAGTTTCAAGAGAAATTCATGGATAATCCCAGCAGGCAAAATGATTCCTGATGGGCCATTGTTGCAAGGGATAAGCCCACACTATTATTAGATGACACAAAGTTAGAGCTATAAATGTAATAGTCACTATAAACTAAGACGAAAATGATTTCAAGTGAAAACATATGAAGATAAAAACTGGATAGACAGCTCAATAAAACCTTAGAGGGTATATTTACTCAATATCGCAGGGATTAGTACCATGCTAAATAAAATCAAGGAATGCAAATCTAAACATCGGAGGAACTTGTTTAGCAAATGGTCGCTATCGTTAAGAGATTCCTATAAAAGGCTTAGCAAATCCCTCAAATCATACATTATGTACAAATTATTCTACTGGGGCACAACTGCCCAAACACGCAGGGAATAAGACCGTTCTACGTTGCAATTGAGAAAGAAATTTAGAGCTCCCAACGAATTTCGGAAAATTCGGTCTTAAATCAATCTCTCACTACTGATCTGCGTTGAGGGCAGTAGCCAAGGTGGCAGATTCGCTGTCTGTTGTTTTCCTAGCCTTTTCTTAAACGATTTCAAGGAAATTGGAAATTTATTGAACATCTCCCTTGGTAAGTTATTCCAATCCCTAACTCCCCTTCCTTTGCCACAATTTGTCGTCTTGAATCCTAACTTTATCTTCATATTGTGATATTTCCTACTTTTAAAGACATAATTCAAACATATTCATCTACTAATATCGCTCCACGCCATCTCTCCACTGACAGCTCGGAACATACCGCTTAGTCGAGCAGCTCGCCTCCTTTCTCCCAAGTGTTCCCAGCCCAAACTTTGCAACATCTTTTTAACGCTACTCTTTTGTCGGAAATCACCCAGAACAAATCGAGCTGCTTTTCTTTGGATTTTTCCTACTTCTCGAATCGAGTAATCCTGATGAGGGTCCCATACACTGGAACCATACTATAGTCGAGGTTTACCAGAGACGTATATGCCCTCTACTTTACATCATTACTACAACTCCTAAACACCCTCATGACCATGTGTAGAGATCTTTAACCTCTATTTACACTTCATTCTCCTTTGTACTTTTTCGGTAATTGAACCAACATCCATTCTACAAACATTCTCGGACAGTTCTACTACAATGGTATGAAGATAAAGTTGGAATTCAAGAGGAAAAATTCGGGCAAATATTCATTTATATAAAGAGAAATAATTTATCAAGGGAAATGATCGGCAAATATTCAGTTTCTTTTAAATCATTTAAGAAAGAACTAGGTAAACAACAATAGGGAATGTGCCACCTTGCGATAGCCCTAAATGCAGACTAATGATGATTGTTTGTTTGCGGCATCAGGCGTTTGAATATCCGTCCGTTCTAAATTCGCACTTGTGTTGGGTGTATCTGAAAAGTTATTCTTAATGAACAACAAATTGTCATGCAATTTTATTGAAACAAGGAACGGAACAGCTTTTACTGCAAAACTGTCCCCCTCGTTAGAAACGCTGGTAATTTTGGTAATTTGAGTGTAATGCACAGCATGATAAATAGTCAACTGCCCTACCGAGTTACGATGGGTTGAGGAGATAAAGGAATGTTGGGTAACACTTCTTTGAAATGTAGTATCCTGCTTGAAGCCTTCAAAAATGTTATTTCATGTTCGCTATATATAGCTGTATACATCTCGCCACTTGTCTCCACTGCACGATGGAGTCCGTGCACTAGACAGGTAAGTTAGGATAAGCCGACTGAAGTTCCTTTTAGTATGTAACTTGCAGCGTCACTAATGAAAAGAAGTACACGATCTTTCATTATACCATTTGGTCTTAAAGGAGACAGGCTGCTTTGGAAAAAACATGCGATTCTTACACGATTCGCCTTTGATGTAACTTCCGAACTTAACAGAAACCATTCACCGGGATTACCTAGTGAAAGTATTTCTACTATATTTGTAACGTAGCTGCCAGTAACATTTTCAGTTTCATCTACGGAAACCGAAATCATATTTTCATCTCGGTACATTGTCTTAGATAGATAAAACATTTTCAATGAACATAGGTATATGGTATTGCACCCTTTTGAATCGGTATATGGGTGCAGTATATGGTATTTTGTAAATGTAGTATGACCAGAAACACCCAGTCTCATGTTTTTAAATGAATTATTTGAAGTGTGGATTATCTACCCCGTAAATTGGTATACCATAGTTTTACAAAAATCTTGAAGGAACTTTGAGTAAGCGACGCCGAATGTCAGCTTCGTTTTACTTCTGATTCTTTAGTCGCTGACGTAACGCCTGCTTTACACCTTTTAGTACTGCAATATTGTCGTATCACTTATGATTAGCATCCTTAATTACTACATGACACATTGGATGCTTTCATTATTCGCATTGAAATATTCTGCAATTTCCGTTTGTAACGTACTTTCAGCATTATTACCTTTTCTCTTGTTGCGGAATACTTCCCACTGCGTAACGTCCGCCTGTACTGCTTTCAGCCCACCAAAGAAGTGTAAAACTCTGAGTCACTTGTCAATGTATGACGTATAGCCCAATATACGCGTCCTAAATGTCCCAAATCTATTTATTGTTACAATATGTTTCCTAAATTGCCTCGCTGAGTGGCTTAGTTAGGCGGTATGGTGCTGCCTTCTGAGAGCATTTTAGCAAATTTGATCCCGACTTAGTCCAGTGGTATTTAAATATGCTCATACAACTAGCCTCATGTCTGTGGAGCAAACTTCCGGAACCTTGGAGTTTCTGAAAGTGTATTCAGTGGGACGTGAAACTAATACGATCTTTCCTAAGTTGTGATCCTCCGAGGAGTAGCTTGGTGCAAATAAGAAACAGGGCATCGTTATCTTCTGTTCCATACACACATTGTGAGCAAACGTTTTCACTTTACCACTTAAAAGAAAGAAGAATATAGTTTCGAATTCTACGTGACTTCTAGAATATTTTTAACCATAAGATCCTAGACAACTCTGAGGTATTTGTTTGAAAATTTCATTTGCGTTAACCAGGATTCTAACTATGATCGCCTTGGTGAGAAGCTAGCTATTACGTCAGTCACTTACCTCACCAGGGTAAGGCTAGAAGGGTGATATTGTATGATTAATTATTCCTGTCATCATATGAAAAGAGTTACTTAAAGAAAATTAACAGGTAGCTGGATTGTGAATGACGTATAAAACTTTGTTTTATGCTAGGGGCTTTACGTCGCACAGACACAGATAGGTCTTATGGCGACGATGGGATAGGAAAGGCTTAGGAGTTGGAAGGAAGCGGCCGTGGCCTTAATTATGGTACAGCCCAGCATTTGCCTGGTGTGAAAATGGGAAACCACGGAAAACCATTTTCAGGGCTGCCGACAGTGGGATTCGAACCTACTATCTCCCGGATGCAAACTCACAGCCGCGCGCCTCTACGCGCACGGCCAACTCGCCCGGTTTTGTTTTAAGTGTGGTATGAGTAGTATTAACTCGGCCTAGGACTGCGAAGTTACTGCTGTGGATATTTCGACCTTCTCAAGGAGTTAAAAGTGGGAGAGAATGGCACACAACTTCTAGAATGCCAGA
Organism: Anabrus simplex; assembly: GCF_040414725.1. NCBI lineage: Eukaryota > Metazoa > Arthropoda > Insecta > Orthoptera > Tettigoniidae > Anabrus > Anabrus simplex. Next base: position 1,131,159,892 of record NC_090265.1, on the reverse strand, counting down.
TGTGGGATTTCAACCCACTAGTCATTTGCGCACTCTATATTAGTGAAAAGTCCTCCATTCGTTAAACTTTAAAATGGTGGTAACGCCGAGAGTCTACGTGGGACCAACTGGGAGGAATTCTACTACGGTAACCCACAGTCTCCGACAGTGGCCAAGAAATATGAATAATAATAATACTGTATATAAAATATCAAATCCTATATAGAAAGGCAGGAACATGAAAAGGAACAGACAGCCAGTGAGGAAAGAGGGAGCAGCAGGTAGAGGAGACAAGGACACAGGAGGACATGAACAATCCCCACATCTTCATACACTGTCCTCTACAAGCGGACAGATTCCCTCCTTATCGAACTCAGTTCCTCTGCATCCATTCCTTCTCACCCCCAACCATATCGTTTCCAGTTCCATCAGCAGAGCGAGAAGCAGCACTCACTGGGGGGCCATCTTGACAGATCAGCAGTCTCTATATGGAAATTTTAGGATAAGAAGAAAACCGAATAAAGATAGGTGAAAAGAAAAGACAGATAAAGGTGAATACACATGGTGAAATGTTACATACAAAGGACAAACACTGAAGGACAAAATAATTTCAACAGGTCATTACAAATATTAGAAAGTAATTCTGTTTTCATGTTTTGTTATTTAATTCCGTGTGGCACTGAGTTTTACTAAATTTGTTTTCATTGATGCATTAGGAAAATTTTCTTAGTTTTGGGTTATTTTATATACGTTCCTTTTATCCTTTAATGTGTTTTTATAAGTATGTGTAAAGTTTAGTAATATAGTGTGTGTGCGTGTAATACATGCTAAACTGTATGTACGAGGGGCATACTATATTGTTTTACACTTCACTTTTTGTACGTCCGGGTATGGTTCACATTTCACTTTTCAAGGTGGTGACGTGTAACTAGTGTCTTGTTCCACCGCTTGGTAGCAGCACACATACAGGGGCCAACGAATGCACTCGTCATAGCCATTTCATAACAACACTGTCAGCGTAGGAGCAGACAACTTGGAAAGCAACCGTGAGGGACAGTGCTGTACGTCTTGGTGCCTATGGGAAGAAGGCATTACCACTGCAGAAATTCATCAGCAATTGGTGGACGTCTGTGGAGAACATGCGCCGTTACGGAAAACAGTTTATATCTGGGTGGAAAGTTGGAAAATAGGGCGCACGTCGGTGGACAAGGGAGCCAGTTCTGGATGGAACGTGACAGTGTCAACACCAGCCAACATTGCCCGGGTCGAACAGGCGATCCAAGGAAACAAATTAATCACATTTACGGAAATGGAGACAGCCACGGGAATTACCCGAAACACCCTGCAGCAGATCGTGCACGGCCACTTACAGTTGGGGGAGGTGTAATCCACGTGGGTGCCTAGACACTTTTCTGCAGACGAAAAGCACAGGCGTGTGGACGTGTGCAGAGAACTTTTGCAACGCCAGGATCAAGATCCAACCGACTTCATGGCTAGGCGTGTGACACTTGATGATACATGGCTCCATTACCATGAGCCACAAACGAAACAATAATCGATGCAATTGAAGCATAGGGGCAGTCCACTTGGCACCAATGATTACCACCTGTTCGGGAACATGAAGAAACATCTGCGTGGACGCCGTTTTGCGGATTTTGCGGAACTGGACACAGCACCTCGAAATAATCGTTTGAGGAAGGTCTGGAGAGACTGACACATCAATGGCAAAAGTTCATACAGTTACAAGGAGATTATACTGAGGAAGTGTACGTAACAACTGATGTGTAATGTACTTCATTTAGGTAGAAACATAAAGTGAAAAACAATGTAGTACGCCCTTCGTATATTACAAGATATGATTTAGCAGAATAGGATTTTTAACCTGAGTCACACCATGCAAATAAAGGCATAATAATAAAAAGTAAGAAAGAAATGAGACATTTGTAGAAAGACAAGAACATGAAAAAGAGCACATAATAGTATAATCCAGATCAAACACGAAAGGAGAAGACCAATTTCCAAATCTTCATAAACCGCCGTCTGTGGATAGTTAGGTTCTCTCTTCAACGAAACTAGTTCTTCTACATTCTCAGATCTAAATGAGTTCGTTTCTGCTGCAGAGATTCATCTGGACTGACGTCTCATTGCGGTTTTCCCATTCTTTACAGCTGTTCATATTCCCATCTTTCTACTGTATATGTGACTTTATTTGGCACTTATTGGTTCCTTTCCATTACCTGTATATGAAACATGCACACTAAATTGTATTACCTAACTTCTATACTCATGACTCTCTCGTATGAAACACAATGAAGGCACCGCACGAGTGCCTAAGATATATTAGTGAATGTGCGATAACGATCAACTTCGAACCCACAACCACAAACTCCATGTAACTGCTTAATGGCCTTAGAATACTCAAAGGAGCTGTAATTTGTGTTACTCGCTCGTGCATTATGTAGCAGAATATCGTCGAGAATATCTAAGTGGAAGCTGAATTAATATAAGGAATTTCTTAGAGAAATCTCAGCCACACGTTTCTCTTTGTTAACATTGCAAGTCGAATTGTAAACGCAGTTCCGCTCTCGCCCATTAGTACTAGTTTTATTATGTCATTTAAGTGCAGTGGTAGGATTGAGGAATTTTCTTTTTTCACTTTCCCTCCGAGCACTGCATGTAAATCACTTAGCTATTCACCAACCCTCTTGCCGCACTCAGCAAGCTTTTAACACCACTCACTGGTTGTTATACAATATTCTCCCTGTGGCTCGCTAAGCGGACATAGAGTGAGCACAAATTCAATATCTGCAAGAAATGGCACTGCTAACAAAGTGATATACTTCTGTCTGCTTCAAAGCAAGTTTTCAAATTCTTTAAGATTTTGATACATAAAGTATTGAGAGGCTCGGTTTACATTTCCTAAAACTCAAAATATGTTGTTTCAATCTGGTAACGCCGATTATCTCCCAAAAACCAGATTCAAATTCCCTCCCTGGAAAGGGTACAGCCCTCTCCAGACCATCCACCAATTTAGCGTTTTTAAAAAAATCAGTGTACTCCGATTCTCTCCACAACAAGTATTCCACAACCAAGCGTATAATTTTTCGTCACACATTGCGCAGACTTAGAACTTAAAAAGACATGTATTTTTTGGCTTGGGATCTTTTTTACCTCCCAGTCAAGCCAATGAATGAAAACTGAATATTTGTTGTACAAATGTTCTTCAAAACTGTTTTTTTTTTCTTCTTCACAAAAACATTGGGAAGGGCCTTGTAAGACCTTACATGGCATTACCTCACCGTTGTTTTTCCTACATCTTATTAATTGAATAATGTCATTCCTAGCAATTAACCCAAAACACTCACTCACTCACTCACTCTCCTGGCGCTACAACCCATGAAGGGCCCTGGCCTCTCCAATAGCTTTCACCCACTCCTTTCGGTCCAGAGCTCTCCTTCTCCAGCCCTGGACCTCCAACAACTCCAAATCTCTAGCGACGTTGTCCAGACAACTTGTCCTTGGTCTGCCCCGCCTTCGTTGGCTCCCAGGATGTTGGTCAAGGATCATCTTCGTTCCTCGGTCCTGGTCTATCCTTACGATGTGCCCGAGATACCGAAGTCTCCTCTTTCTGGCCTCTGCGACTATCTCGAAGTCATCACACAGGGCATAGACTTCTTCGTTAGTCCTAATGCGCCACTCTCCTTTATCGTGAACTGCTCCGAAGATGTTGCTCAAGTTCTCTCCCACACCCGTGAAGTTCTTGTCGCGCTCGTTTAGGGTCCACGTCTCGCACACATACAGCACAACTGGACGGATTATAACCCAGTAGGCTGTGAATTTTAATCTTCCGAACAGTGTAGCAGTCTTAAGTAACATCTGGAAGGTGAAGTAACACCCGTTTCCAGCTGCCACCCTAGCCTTTATCTCGTCGCTGACCTACTTGTCCTCAGTCATGAGGGTTCCCAGTTATTTAAACTGCGTGTTACCTGCAAATTCCAGGCCTCTCATGCCTTGAAATCTTGTTTTATCTCGGAAGTTCACCATATACTTACTTTTGTCCTTGTTGATCTCTAAGCCTGGATGTTGCGATCCCTCATTCATGTGCTGTAGAGCTTCCGTCAGGTAGTATGCACTTCTCCCGAGTAGGACAATGTCATCCGCGAAGGCCAGGTACTGGAGGGTTCTGTTGCAAATAGTACCCCTGGGGTCTATGGTATTCGGTGCATAACATGCTCCAGATAGAGGTTAAACAGAGTGGTTGACAATGAGTCGCCTTGCCTCAACCTTCTCTGCATCTCAAACTCCCTGGAGAACTGGCCTTGGATCTTCACTTTGGCTCTGATACTTCTCACAGTCGTCTGGACGAGGTTGGTGGTAATTAACACAAAACGAGGGTGAAAACTATGCAACCAAATCGATGTATGCATTTATTGTCGACTCTTATTTCCATTCAATGTTATATATACTGGCCTCGCCTTTTAGGGTTAGTGAACCGGCGTCTTTCCCGGAAACCCTGTATTCGATTCTCGGCTAGGTCAGGGAGTTTTACTTGGATCTGAGTGCAGGTTCGATATCCACTCAGCCTAATTGAGAACAATTGAGGAACTCTCTGACCATGCGATAACTCCAGGTCTAGAAAGCCAAGCATGGCGGTAGAGAATTCGTCGCGCTGACCACGGCTCACCTCGTCATCTGCAGGCCATCAGGAAGGGCAGCGGCCACTTCGTAAGCCAAGCCCATAAGAGCCGATCATGGGTGGGGTGGTACATTATATAATTCTAATAAAAATGAAGGCGCCTTTTAGGAGGACATAAACATTTTTGACTTACTGCTCGTTTTTGTTGAGGAGGAAACGGGGATATTTACACTTATTCTTGTTTTGAATGGAACTGGGAATAAATATTGACCGCTTGAGGTAGTGGAGAGTCACCCATTTTAATTTAGTGATGGTGGTGATTGTCTTAATACGAAGAGCAACTGGACAACTATCCTCTCTTAATAATAATCAGGGGACAAAATATAATATATCCAAGGGCAATGGGAAAAGAAAGTGAAGAGGCATGAAGGACAGGAACATGGACTCCCTAGGCCTCGGAAGCCTAACTGTCGGGGTAGGAAGAGAACGGAAATTGAACTAGGAAGTTAGGATAAGAAAGACCAACTGGGAAGCGTGGAACGAGTGTAAGCAATGCCAGACTTACCTAGATACCCTCTGATCACTAACCAACGTTCCTACTGTGAAAGCTCCTGGAGAATTCCCTCTCAAACGCCTCTTACGATGGGTAGGGGTTACGGCCTCCACCCACGGGGTTACTAGTTTCATTTAGGGGCTGTCAGCCGGAACGGTGGAGACATGCTCGGTTCACGTAGAAGGACGTGAGTTCGATTCCCCATAAGGAGGTCGAAGAATACGATATATCCACTTTTGGAAGGGCACATGGTCCTGAAGTCCACTCAGCCTGCACCAGAAATGAGCATCAGGTTACTTCCTGGGGCCAAATATAGCCAGGTACTTCCGAGTGAAACCAGCACACATCTACAGCATCGCTCAAGCTAGCAAAAATGAAGAAAATAAATATTTTTTGTAAGAATACTACGGGTGCTAAGCCAACATATCACTTGTTGATCAACTAACGAACTAACATCTCAGCACTGGTGATACGAATGGTGAAGTATTTTCAATCGTGTTAAAGTTTGTTTCTATCGAGCCTGTTGAAACATTAGACCTTTTTTCTACTAGCCACTTCAGAGTTGTAGTATTTATTAACAACATATATGAAAAAAATAGTGACGAAGTGTGGGGAATGTCTTTAAATAGTGCACTAAATTGCTTATTTTAATTTTGAAGGTCCCTAGAGGTGTGGAAGGTAAAAGTTTCCAGTAGGCGTTGGATAGGGTGGTTAGTTCTATGTGGAGCTGTCTAAGGTCGATCTTAGATTACCAAGGGACAGCTGCTGAGCACTAAAGTCAGCAGAATACGAGGTGACGCGAGGTCAACGTAAGGAATACACTCGGCCATTATTCTTGCCTTTCTAGACCCAGGCCACTATCTCACCGCCAGATATCTCCTCATGAGGTCTAGCAAACCTCAGATCAGCCCCAAGATCCAGGCAATATTCCCTGACCTGTCCAGGAACCTAAACCGGGGCTTCCTAAAAAGAGCCAATATCGATACCACTAGACCGCGGCGTCGGCTCAGCTGTCGTTAGTCGCAATAATGAACATGATGAGTATGAGTTGAGTGAGCACTCAATCTTCCAAATGAACGGGATTTGTGGCTGAGTCTCAAATAAGTGCTGATATTTTGAAGCAGACACGTAAAGGTTTGAAAGTAATTGTGCTATAGACACATTTATCGTAATTTCTGCCATGTTTCCGATCTTCTTCTCTGCCTTTTCTCTCTATTACTTCATTTCTTCTACGTCATTTTTCTCTTCCTCTCCACCTATAATGCGTACCAAGTGAAATTGAACGTGTGTCGAATTTAAGATCTCTTGAAGGCCGGCAGCCAATTCTCCTCCCCCACCTTCGACCGTGCTGACCTCAGCTGGGTAAAAGATTGACTTTCCTCTGGCTTGGGAGGTTCATAATAACACATGCAAGATGAATGGAATTTGTAGCTATGGCACAAGAGCAAAATATAGTATTCCTGAAGTTCCAAGCTCAAGAACTCTTCTAAAAAGAATAAAAAAGATTACACATACAAGTCTCTCCAGTGATGTGAAGCATTTTAATTCCTAGTGTATAGAAAGTTACGAGGCCTCAATCCTTTTTTTTTATAGATACGGTGCTTTCATTGTTGCTACCTGAGAGATGCTTGTTCAGTGTATTGTTGAGTATTCTAAAGAACTCGCCCTCTTCAATCGGATGATGACTTAATTAGGATAACTTCGCTTGAGGGGGGAGGTGTTTATTAAAAGGTGAATATAATTGTACAACAAAAAATGAGACAAATATAGTTCATATGCTTTAAATGAAAATAAATACTAATTAGGAATTTTCGAAATTCAATTGAAGCATAAAATGGTGTCTAGAAACCGGAGAACATACACTACTTCAAAAGCACAGCGTGCGTGTGATAATTAAGCGAGTCTACAGGTAATCACGCCCACCATTCAGGAGCCGGGCTGAGTAGCTCAGACGGTTGAGGCGCTGGCCTTCTGACCCCAACTTGGCAGGTTCGATCCTGGCTCAGTCCGGTGGTATTTTAAGGTGCTCAAATACGTCAGTCTCGTGTCGGTAGATTTACTGGCACGTAAAAGAACTCCTGCGGGACCAAATTCCGGCGCCTCGGCGTCTCCGAAAACCGAAAAAGTTGTTAGTGGGACGTAAAGCACAATAACATTATTATTATTATTATTATTATTATTATTATTATTATTATTATTATTATTATTATTATTATTATTATTACCATCTTTCAGGTACTCCTCCCACGCTAAAAGGTTGCCTAGTTCTGACTTAATTATTTTACTCCGGTGTGTCGCATAGGGCACATGTTAGAGAGCTCTGCCCCTGACCCTGTTAGTTGCCATCTTCTTGATGTTAGCCCAGGCTACCCAATGGCTGTCACCTCTGCTTCAATGGTCCTGCTCCAGGTCGTTCTTGGTTTGCTTCTCCGCCTTGCTCCTTGAGGGTTCCACTTCATTTCAGACCCTTGTCCTTGTTTTCAAGCCAAAGGTCGTCAGCGAGTTATCCGTTCGGTTTGCTCTCTTATGTGTTTCAGGAACGGAGCAAATTCTTTCCAGGATGGCGTTGTTAGCCCTACGCCAAACCACCATCCTGGAGGACCAGGTCATTTGATTTTGGGGTCTCCATCCCCTAGGTCAGTTGCTTCCACCACAGGTACCCACGATATGGTATCAAGTTTGTCTCTTCTAGAAGAGCTGACTTCACCACGTCTATGAGCCTCTCCTGCCCACTACCAGGATGGCAGCTGCCCTATTTGGGAACCGCCGTTGCATCTTGGGTTGCCCATTCCGCCGTTTCTGCCATACTAATGGACTCTATCTCCGCCGTCGACGCCGTTGAAGTCTTCACCGTAACCCTGGCAAGGGTCCCTCAGAAGGTACTATCACTCGGGGCAGGTGAACCAAGGTTTTTTTTAAACACTGGAGAGGGCGCGTCACGGTCTTTTCAACCGGGTTCAGAGATAAATGTTAATTGTTCTTAACGTAGAGGACCGCTAGCTTCCATCCCTTCAGTACCTTACATTGAACCCGTCCACTATCAGTGTGCGCAAACAGTTCACCCCTCATGCCCCTCAGTTTCAGCCACATTGCATTCCTTGACGGACCCGCTCGAAAATTTCTGGCGTGTCCCATGACGTATTTGTGTTTATGAGTTAGGTCTTACATTATTTTTTCAGTTAATACACCAGTCTTGTTTAATTTTCGTGTAAAATAGTGCCTTCGTGTATATTGAAGTCCAACGCATCATGGACAGAAACAGGGAAAGAGAAATAGAAAGACTTATAAAGAGCGTTACTCAGTTTCACGTATAAGCAATCGTCGGCCGTCCGCCTCTGTGGTGTAGTGGTTAGTCTGCCACCCCAGGAGGCCCGAGTTCGATTCCCGGCTCTGCCACGAAATTTGAAAAGTGGTACGAAGGCTGGAACGGGGTACACTCATCCTCGGGAGGTCAACTGAGTAGAGGTGGGTTCGATTCCAACTTCAGCCATACTGGAAGTGATTTTCTGTGGTTTCGCACTTCTCCTCCGGGCGAGTGCCGGGATGGTACCTAACTTGGGGCCGCGATCGCTTCCTTCCCTCTTCCTTGTCTATCCCTTCCAATCTTCCATCCTCCCGCAAGGGCCCTGTTCAGCATAACAGGTGAGGTCACCTGGGCGAGGTACTGGTCATCCTACCCAGCTGTATCCCCCGACCCTGAGTCTCAAGCTCCAGGACACTGCCCTTGAGGCGGTAGAGGTGGAATTCCTCGCTGAGTCCGAGGGAATAAAACGACCCTGGAGGTTAAACAGACAAAGAAGAAGAAGAAGAAGAAGAAGAAGAAGAAGAAGAAGAAGAAAGAGGAACCGTTGGCCAATGACTTTGTTATTTACTATCTTGAACATTACTCGAATTAATTCGTATATTATTTACAAGCATGCGAAAGGTAACTTTAACATTCAAAGGAGTAATTATTTGAACGAACTAAACCAACATCTATGCGTGAGATATTTGCAAGAACGGTATTCAAACCTTCCCAGCGGGTCTAAAAGAGAAACATCAGCTAAATGTTAGAATTGTCTGAAGAAGAGCAATACGCCTACTACAATAGAAAAAATAACCAGCAGAAAAAACCAAGACTAGATGCCGTGTATGCTAGTGACATATCTACAAAGAACACTCAGCAGTGACGTGTTCGGTGCAGTACGGAGAGTCACGATTCTAGTGATGACGCAGAATGAACGTCAATTGTTTAACATCCAATGTTTATATTGTCAAAATACCTTTGAACATTATTTACCAGTTCGTGGAAAATTATTTACTAGTTCTGTAACATTCAACATTTTGCTTAATTTGCGCTATTTTTTAATGATCCGGTCTAAAACGCCGTGCGCGCCTCCTCACGGGATTATTTTTACGCGCCCTCTCCAGGGTTAACAAGGTCTTACTCCTCCGCCCTCCTCGTTTCTCAAACAGGCTTTCGACCGTCAGTGGCGGAGTTTGACTAGTTGTACTTCCTCTTAAAACAATAACCTGAACAAGTGCTGACTGAACCACTCTTCCTTACCAGGAAGAACTGCTTGATCAGTTCAGGGCTTTCTCCAGCTGGCCAAAGACGTGACTGTCGCCAAAGGAGAGATTTTGGCTGCAACGGGTGACCTTTAAGACCCCTGGGGGGAACAGGACCGACTGCCCATTGTTGACGTGCTTTACCTTGGAGCTTATGCACACTTTGTAACTGTTTTCTCGATCATGATATATTTTTTTAAACAAGAATTGAATCGGGCCACGTTGTATTCGTTTGGACAAAACCATAAAACCATAAAACCATAAAACCATTAAATCATTAAACCATTGAACGGCGATTTAGAGTAGAATATTCACTTGCACTAACACCTGACAGCAGTCTCCAATTCCTATCAAAATCTTTAATTGAAGCCGGGTGATTCGCCGACCTCAGCCAAAGATGGGAAAATATATCAATACTGCATGAAGAGCAAAGAAATCCATCACTGAAACGTTCACGAAGACCCCTGGAAGAGTGGAAGGAAAATATTCGCAAATACGGCTGTAAGTGGGATAGAGTGGCTGGACCATTTACCTCAGGAATTCATCTCGTGCTCATCTTCTAGTGTAGGCTGAGTGACACTTGATCCATATGTCTCTCAAACAGTGGACGTTTATAAACCTTTCGTTTGCTGACGGCAGTTCAAATTCACGTCTTTGTGGGTGAACTGTGCATAACTTTACTGCCTTGGCTTACGTGGTGTCCCTGGGTCTTAATTACCTAGAATTAAATACGTTTCTGGGCTGTCAGTCAGCAAATTCTTAGCAAAACTCCGAATTACTTTAGATGGATGATCAAAATTAATTATACATTCGATTCTCAGTGGTAAATAAGACGAAACATCGATTAATAACAAAATAAAGGCGTTTTCTAGGCTAAATAACTAGGAATGATATAGACATATACAAGAAAGGGAAAAAAATAATTTAAAAATAATGGTAAAATGATAGATATAGGCCTTTTCCGTAGTACAAATTTTTGTCTTCCAGGAGGTTGAATCCTATATTGGTGGTCCTTCTTGTTTCCCTTGTTCTTTTGATCTGTAATACAGTATTTGCTTGGAGTGTGTGCTACTGGACATGCTGTTCGCATGATGTAGCCAATTTTGTCTATAGGTCTACAGTTCTTTATGAAACCTTAAGGAGGATTTTTTCCAGATCATTCATCATTCCTGAAGCAGCCTAATATACATAGTATTTCCGTTCACTTGCCTGCTGCTGTTTATTTTTATTTCCAAGGCCAATGCCCGTACAATGTTGAATGAACCAAAACTCCACAATCATGTAACGTTGGGCTAAGTTAACACTTGGCTGGGTGACTACTACACACTGTTGACGTGTGGCTACCTAGGCGAGTTGTAAAGACGTGCTTGGTTCATTCGGAAAGACATAGATTCGATTACACGTCAGGAAGCTCAAAATTTAAACTAGTTTTCCATTTCTTGAAAATCCACAGCCTGTTTCCAGTCATTCGACCGGGTCAGGAATGGAATGAATGAATGAAGCTTTCATCTAGCGGCGAGGATAGGAATTGTGCCGGCTGCCTAGGTCTGTCACATTTCTCTGGGGCAATGATTAATGAATGACAGATGAAATGAAACGATTGTGGAGAGTGTTGCTGGAATGAAAGATGACAGGGAAAACCGGAGTACCCGGAGAAAAAACTGTCCCGCCTCCGCTTTGTCCAGCACAAATCTCACATGGAGTAACCGGGATTTGAACCATGGAACCCAGCGGTGAGAGGCCGGCATGCTGCTGCCTGAACCACGGAGGCTCGCAGTTTTCCACTTCTTATAGTATCAAAATAATGCTATTGGATTTACGCCCCACTAACAATATTTACGGTTTTTGGAGACACGAAGGTGCGGGAATTTTGCCTCGGAGGTGTTACTTTACGTGCCGGTGAATTTACTGACATAAGCCTGATATACTCAAACACCGTCACTGGACTGAGCCAGGATCAAACCGGCCAATTTGATCTCAGAAAGCTAGCTCTCTAACCGTCTGAGCCACGCAGCCCAGCTTTTCCACTTTGAAGAGACACAACACGCTGAGGTTCCCTGATCCTGTTTCAGAAATGAGTGCCAAGTAATGGTAGGCTGCGATATTGAGAATCGGCAGCGATACGGCCTAAAAGGCTAAGCAGTTGTGTCAATAAATTTACGTACTATCAACATTTGTAAGGAAGGACGTAGTCTTCGTTAACTGGTGAACCGTGGGGAGGCAGTCAAATTGAGTATTGCTCAATTTTGAACGACCTACAGCGCACTTATATAATTTTTGGAATATCTCCACTCTTGGCAGCTATACGCTAGGATGGGCCTAATTCAAACTAGGTAAAGAGTCTAACAGGCAGATGGTCAGTCTCTCAAGATGGGGTGTAGAACGACAGCCTCGGCAATATGATTGCTCCATAGTAATTTTTCATCTAGTGTCATACCCAAGTGTTTTGCCATAGGCAGCCATACTACGAGGGTACATTCAAAGTCATGGGCGGGGCGTCTGGTTAATTGCAGGGGGTTAAAGTTGCCAAAACATACAAAAATATTATTTTAAGGATTAACGAACAAAACATTGTATTAGACAGAATTTGCCGCCTCCAATGGCGCTACCGCTTGGCCTTCCACCTGATGCCATAGATTATTATTATTATTATTATTATTATTATTATTATTATTATTATGATTATTATTATTATTATTATTATTATTTGTCTATAGTAATTCAGCGCCATAACCACTTATTGGCCGGCTAAGAAACATTTTTGAATATATCTCTTAAATTTAATAATCGAGATGAAGGCTAACTAAGCCTCTTACTATCCGCGATAAAAAGCCGTTTAATAATTCCTAACATTATCCTCATTCATTTCCAATAGTTCTTCGCTGAGGTACTGAACTAAAGCCAATTACCTTCCCCACTGTGAAGCAATACCAATTTGTAAATTATCAGGAAACTTGTGTGCTGATAGAGAAAGCAGTTTCCAATAAAGTGGAACGAAAAATTAAGGCGAACTGTGACTGCACCAGATGGTCCTGAGTTGAACATATCGACAGCTACTGGACGGCTGCTGGCAGGACATAGGAACATGTGCTATAGACACGATATCGACCTACCATCAATTGAGAAAGCGATAACACGTTGATCCGTATGACAAGTTTTAAATGCATCAGTGACTAGAAGTGCGCAGTGAAAAGCAGTGTAAAGCAAACACTAAGTAACTTCACTTCATGCGTTCTTCAGCGATATTTTACGTGGAATCTATACCCAAGGACAAGTGGTGATGCTCATGATTAGTGTCGTAAAAGGAAGTAAAACTGGGCAACCACCCTTCCATAACATTAATTATAGTGGAAGAGGTTTGACCCATCGAAGAATGAAGGCATCGGCGAAAAGAAGGACTACGAAAGGCGTGTAAATGAAAGAAACTGAAGGCTTTGCAAACCCAATACCGTCGAAGTATGAAAAGAACAAGAAAGCATAGGAAATATGAACGTGATGAGACTGGCTCCAGCAAGGGGAAATAACGACAGATTCAGCTAGAGGCCCTGTGGTCGACAACCCACGCTCCCAGGCAGAGGATTCCATTTTAGTCGCCTCTTGTGGCATGCAGAGGATACAATGGGTATGTTATATCACCCCTCCCCAGATAAAGAATACCCAAGGACACTGCTTGGAAAAATCTTATGCATTGGTGGAAATTTTGCTAGCAGATGTCTTCGTATGAATATACATTGCTCAAAAAAGTCGGTCACATCTTTAGACATTCCCAATATTGGAATGGGGATTGGACTATAAGACAAATAAAATGTCTCGTTTACATAACAGAGGACTACGCTGTCAACTTGATGCTTGGGAGGTGTCTGTGTCAGCTCTATTCAGTGTGTGTGAAGGTTGGTCTTTGTGGAGTGTAGTGTTTACAAGTAATGGATGATCGTGAGGACCGAAATGAGAAAAGTGGGAAGCAGTTGTCGTAGAATGAAGCCACTCGTTTACTTACACTACCTCTAGAAGGCTACTCGCAGAGGTACGTTGCCAGAATGCCAGGGGTTGTTCAGAATACTATGTGATATCTGTGGAAAAGTTTACAGCAGGCTTAAGTGTTACCAGGTGCCCTGGCAAGGGCCGCTAAAGGAAAGTAGCTCCAGGGAAGGATTGTTTCGTGCGTCTACAAGCTTTCTGAAACTCGCCAAGTTACAGCACAATGACTACAGCAGGCTTATGGAGTACGAGTCAGTGACCAAACAGTAAGTAGCAGGCCTCGAGAGGCCAATCCTAGATCCCCAAGTATCTGTAGTAGGCTGTCGACGACATAGTAGGGGACTGCAGTTTGCTAGAGATCTGTAGCTAGTCCATTGGCATCCTGTTCGCTTCTCGGAATGTCCTGTTTAGCATTATATCGTTCCGATGGTCGTCTGCAAGTCTGGAGAAGACAGCTGCACAATGTTTATGGAAGTGGATCTGTTATGATGTGGCCAGGCATAATTGTTGACTCTAAAACTGATCTACTGATCATTCGCAATGGATACTTAACTACTCGATGGTTTATTAACACGACCTTAGTGCAACATATGATTTCTCAAATGAGGTAACTCGGAGAAAACGCAGTATTCATACATGCTAATGCAGGAATGTCTGACGCCAGCATCCTTCGGAGATTTGTGTATGAGCACCACGTGCAACGAATGGAGTGGCCATCTTGAAGTCTCGATCGGGTAAGTTTGGGACCAAATGGAGAAATCTAGCACTCCAAACTGTGCAAGCCCTTGAAGATGCCCTTATGGAAGAGTGGAGACGGCTGACTCAACCTAACGCGTGGTGCCCTGTCAAAAGCATGGCAAGGCGTTGTTGGAGTGTCATATACTCTATGCGTGGGATGGCAACACTACTCATTAAGATGCTTAATTAATATGCAACTATTTAGATGTATGACTAAGGACTACTTTGTTTATTACACGTTGTGCAATGACGTTGTGCATTGAGTGCCTAAGAAATGCCTTTCAATTCTTGATTGTTGCAATTGTAAGAGTTACCTAAATGAACTTGTATTGGTTTCTGTAATGGTTTATTGCTCGGAATACGTGAATATAACAGAGGTAAATGGTGTACGAGTGACATGTCTGTATTGTTGGTTCAAGCAAGTGTTCCAGTGGTCCACTGGATGACGGATACCGCAAGCGAACAACGTCTGTTGTTGTCGGCGGAACCATTCTTCAACGACGTCTCGGTCTCACCATTGCTAGCGAACCGTTATCCCTTAATTGTTTCTTCACTTCCTCATGAGGCTGCCCACTCTGCCCGACCTAGTTATGGGACGTTGTTAACGTCCATGGTGAAATTTCCAATACTATCTAAACACTATATATCGTGTTAAACACTAATTCTCATACACATTCTTCATACGACGGTATATGTTGACTCTACCAAACCATCTGCCACCATAAACTAAATAAATGATGCTGAGCAATTCTGAACGAATTCTTGGCAACCATCCAGTTGACTCATGCGCAATGTTCTTTCTTCGAATAACGACGCTTAGTCTCAGTTTCATTTGGGCAACCCTCATGCAGGGAGTATCCAAATTACACCGAAAAAAATCAAGATCAAATGAAGATCAATGATGCAATCGGATTGGCGGATGTTTCTTTTCGAAAAAATGTGGTTACTAAGCTACTTCCGGGCGCACGATTCAAATTGACGAGCTCTGCGAATTTGCTGTGCCAGAGCTCAAGTTGCTGCCCACTGCTGTGCTTCAGGAAAGGGAGGGGAAGTGAGGTGTGTGATAGACGGAGACAGAGTTAAGGCTCGATTTTTCTCGTTCATTCGGCGCAGTTACTTCCCAGCCACAGTAGGCAGTACACAGTTTTTTGTCCATGTTAGCTACTAAGTTTGCGGTATGAATTGGTGAAAGTGGCTCCGTTTCTGTACACCAATGAAGAAATGGATGATGTGCACCTAGCCTATGGCGCAGCAAATTGTAACTGGAGAGAAGCCACACTAGTTTAAGGCGTCCGGCACACCAATAACCGCCGTTAACCTCATCATTTAATCTTCGTGTCCATTGGCAAGCGACTGCGTGAAGTAAGGCGAAAGAAACCCCTCATGTGACAAAGTGCACGCATTTCAGCATCAGTTTATTGACAATGTTTGGGCCAGCATTGTTGGTGATTATTTACGGTAAGGAATGCTACCGTTTCTCGGTAGAACCACTGCCTGGATTATTGAAAGATGTTCCTCTGGGTATTCGGCAGCGAATATGGCGCTCCACCGCATTTCACTTGCCGGGTCAAGCAGCACTTAAACCATCATTATCTAGGGAGATGTGTAGGTCGTGGTGAGCCAGTTAAATAGCCTTTGCGCTCGGCCGATTTAACTCCCATGGACTTTTCTCGTTACCTGAAGATCGAAGTACAAGCGGGGGTTAGGACTGAAGATTTACTGTAAAAAACCCATTGGATTTATTGTTTATTCAGTATTTTATTACTTTTGCAACGTTCTGAGTAAAGAAATGCACGATCATATGGTGGAAGCTTTGCTGTTCGCGCATGTTAAATAATAAAGAAATTATTCAGAATAACAGGCGAGAAGAGAAACGATTGAGTTCATTCCTTGACTAACAACTGCGCCATATTTACTGTGTGCGCTATTACGGCTGCTTAATAAACAAATTGTAACAGACAAGGGCAATATTCTACGCGAGTAGAACGAAGAAACTTGTGCATTCGCGCAGAGTTGCGCTCTGGCATAGCAAATTAGGAATGTTCGTCAATTTGAATCACGCACCAGCAAGTAAAATACTAACTTTTTTCTCGAAAAGAAATATGTTCTCCACTAATCCTATTGCGAAGAGTTATTAAGTTATTAAGTTCAGAACAGAAATAAGCAAGCATATACCAGTGGTATCCGAACCCACAACCTTCCAATTTCACATCAGTTGTTCTACCAATTGAGCTATCGTGGTCTAGGTCTCATTTGTTCTGTCGTAAAAGATTTGAATTACAGGTCGGGTACTATCCATCGCCTGTACAACTGTAGAGGGCACGCTTTTCGATCGCTATGGGCAAGTTCAAGGACATATTTAGTTATCATCATCGCACTGTACTTTCAGCTTATTGGATGTTGTTGAGTACATATAGTACATCTTTTTTTTCTTTCCTTTTTAATCCTTTTACCCTCCAGGGTTGGCTTTTCCCTCGGACTCACCGAGGGATCCCACCTCTACCGCCTCAAGGGCATACAACTGATGAGGTTGACCAATACCTCACCTGCTATGCTCAACAGGGGCCTTGTGGGGGAATGGGAAGATTGGAAGCGATAAACAAGGAAGGGGGAGGGATGTGGCCGTGGCCTTAAGTTACATACCATCCAGGCATTTATCTGGAGAAATCGAAAACCACGGAAAACCACTTGGAGGATGGTTGAGGAGGAAATCGATTCCCCCTCCCCCTTCTACTTAGTTCACCTCCCGAGGCTGAGTGGATTCCGTTTCAGCCCTCGTACCACTTTTCAAATTTCGTGGCAGAGCCGGGAATCGGACCCGGGCCTCCGGGGGTGGCAGCTAATCACACTAACCACTACACCACAGAGGCGGACTTATATATACTAGTACATACCAAAGAGATTTTAAGTACAAAATAAAAATGCTCAATGCGATACCAGTGGGATCCGAACACACAACATTCCGCTTTTCGCGTCGGATTATCTAACGATTAAGCTACAGTGGCGTAAGTGTACTGTTGTGTTGGCAGTAGTAGCAGACCTGTAGCTCATATCCTTTCCACCGAGCTCGATAGCTGCAGTCGCTTAAGTGTGGCCAGTATCCAGTATTCGGGAGATAGTAGGTTCGAACCCCACTATCGGCAGCCCTGAAAATGGTTTTCCGTGGTTTCCCATTTTCACACCAGGCAAATGCTGGGGCTGTACCTTAATTAAGGCCACGGCCGCTTCCTTCCCACTCCTAGCCTTTTCCTGTCCCATCGTCGCCATAAGACCTATCTGTGTCGGTGCGACGTAAAGCAACTAGCAAAAAAAAAAAAAAATATATATATATAGTCTATCCTTTCCAATAGATTTATGACTTAGGCTACCATATCTCAATCTGTAGAGCATCCTACGCCAAATGGTAATTTGAGGGTACGGATTTCATTGGTATCCGTTTGGCCATTTTCGTTCTGTACTTAATCTGGCGCCGGGCTGAGTGGCTCAGATGGTTGAGGCGCTGGCCTTCTGACCCCAACTTGGCAGGTTCGATCCTGGCTCAGTCCGGTGGTATTTGAAGGTGCTCAAATACGTCAGCCTCGTGTCGGTAGATTTACTGGCACGTAAAAGAACTCCTGAGGGACTAAATTCCGGCACCTCGGCGTCCCCGAAAACCGTAAAAGAGTAGTTAGTGGGACGTAAAACAAATAACATTATTATTATCTTAATCTGGCATGCACTGTGTCACATTTACTCAACACGACATAATAAGCTGAACATTTATTTTAGGTCTGTTTTTATGCGTAGTTAATACTGCGACAGATCACCTATTAATATTGTAATGGGGTGAGTTAATATGTATTTAAATTTCTACAGCAGTCGCTGTTGTATTGGCAAGAAGCAGATCCCTCCAACATCTTGACATTTGTATCTCGTCTTCTGCCAGCTGCCAAGAGTTGTGTGTCGCGACGCCAACACTGACCAACACTGACGTCAGACCGTTCATCGCAGCCGTCGTCTTGACCACACTACTGTACGTGCCGTATTGGATGGAAGGGGCGGGGAAGAGCCAATGATGGATGGGTTGCCGAGCTAGTGAAGAACACACAAGACGATCTGATGTGTGCACTGTGCAGACGCTTCCTCACCCCTCCCCTCCTCGAGCTTACCCTGCTGACATTGGCAGCAGATGGCACGACTATCACCCAGTGTTCGCTTGTAAAATCGATCCTTCCTCCCAGCTCGCCACCCACCTACCCACAGAACCACACAACCCATCAAACACACAAGACCCACTCTTCCAGTAAACAGGACGATAGGTACAGTTACTGGCTTGTCTTTATCGCTTTACCGGAAATTATGGACCACACGCTTGAATCATTCTCTGACAGAATAATTTCTTTAAGTGAGTCCAATGCTTAATTTTCAAACGACTTCACTCGCTCCGTATTTTACTATCTGCGTCTGTACAGTTTAACATTTTAATAGCACATTTCCTTCCGAATCGTCTCCTAATACCGTGTACAATATTTTTATATAATAATAATAATACTAATAATAATAATAATAATAATAATAATAATAATAATAATAATAATAATCCGAGATTCGTCTAGAGTAGAGTTGATAATCTTGTTCTTGTTACCCTTAAAATGACAAGTATCGCAACCATTCAGCTACAGTTAAATTAAAATTCGTCAAGAAGGAAATACGGTCATAGAGGAACAATATCAGTACGTCTTTTCATTGTGAGGTATTCTAAACCCTGTTCTATTTATGGCCCAATCTTATGTGAAATTAATCTAATCAGTGGAGGTACGCTTCTTGGATAAAATAGGTTATGATGAATAAAAGTATAACGGAAATATGTTGAAGATCATATCATAGATCTCTTTAGTTTTATTTCAGCCCTGGCTGATAATTCTATCGTTATCATCGCCTTCCACTTGACGTTGTAGGGTTTGCTCCTTAAGGCGACAATCAGTACAAAATTCTTCCACAGTGTTTTTAGTTTACGATATTCTTAGCATGAGGAAAATATATCTCAGGACGTATTTTCAATACGAGGATATTCTATTTTTGACCAGTTGACTTAGGTTAGATAAAATTAATCTAATCGGCGCAGTTGTGCTTCTAGACTTATGTTGCATACCACAATATCAAAATGTAACTACTGTATGATCATTTGATATGACTCGTTTCAAAAGAGTGCTGGATGATAATTTTATTGACATTGTGTCCGAGGTACAATGATTGTCGCATACCTTTTATGGGCTGGCATTAGTATTGTTCAATGGATAAAAATATTGAAGTACACATATTTTTGCATGAGTTTCACGTCTTAGTATTCTAGTTCTGTATCAGGTTTGGGGGTTTTCTATGACCCTTTTGCCTAAGAAGGTAAATTCGGAGGATTAAATCGTTTTTCATACTTCTTTAGGCCCATATAGGTAAAAATCCGAAATTATATAATTTAAAAATTTTCATTGTGTGGAATACAGAATCTCAGGTCAATCTCATTAGTAGCGCGCTAACCTTTGATGCGAGGGGCTCCCGATTTGATTCCCGATTGCGCTGCGATTTTGATACGAAAATGATCAATTCCAGTAGCTTGTAGACTGTTATATGCCTACATTCCCATCAAACTCACACACAACATATAACATGTTCCTCAGCTACAACTAGATGCAGTACCTCACAGAACAGACGACGTCCTCTCTCCATGAAGAGGTGTTCTGAGAATGGATGCACGCAAGCTACAATAGTCACACGAAATTCTTTATCCTCCTCTTCTTCTTATCATCACAGCTATTCATAAAAATAAATGTCTCGTTGTCTACATGTAAGAATAATCCTTCAAGCCATGTACCGAAAGGCATCGTTTGAAATATTTGAAGTATTGTATTCTGAGGAAATTTACCCTCATTTTCTTCTGTTCCAAAGACTAACAATTGTGAGCTTGCATCCGGGAGATAGTAGGTTCGAATCCCACTATCGGCAGCCCTGAAAATGGTTTTCCGTGGTTTCCCATTTTCACACCAGGCAAATGCTGGGGCTGTACCTTAATTAAGGCCACGGCCGCTTCCTTCCAACTCCTAGGCCTTTCCTATCCCATCGTCGCCATAAGACCTATCTGTGTCGGTGCGACGTAAAGCCCATAGCAAAAAAAAAGACTAACAAACTGACTGATTCTTAAGTTGCTGTACAGATCATAGTTAATTCAGTTAATGTATTCTTTAGGCCCATATAGGTAAAAATCCGAAATTATATAATTTAAAAATTTTCATTGTGTGGAATACAGAATCTCAGGTCTATCTCATTAAACCAGCGGTTTTTGCACACGTGGCTGTTTTTCCACTTTCATATGAATTTAAAAGAATTGTAGCACGGGCTTCCGAGAGAAAACGGTGGTAATTCTGCAGTCCATGCGAAGAGTCTGACTTGCGAACGCTCTCAGTTTCATGAACGGAATGGCTCTTTAACGTGTAAAATAGCGCAATCTTCTGGAAAATGGAAGAAAATATATATGAACATTTGTATTGGTAATTTAATTCTAAGTCCTTTAAATACGCCGCTTTAGTTTGTTGGTCAAACAGTTTATGCGTTATTCTGGTGATAATCGCATAAAGAATGGGCCAAACAAAGAAAAAATTGGAATGGAAAACTGTTGAAATTAGTAAAATAATGCTTATGACATATTTTAGGAAGCAGAATTTTAAGTACACTTTATAGGCTCCAGTTTTAAGAGGACTAATCGCGTGGGCAGTAACTCATTTTCCTTCCATTTACTTCACATTTTATTTTGCTGCATTGACCCCTTAAGAGTAAGATTGATATTAAGCAGTCTTTATTCCCAGGGTACAAGCTATAAATCTGGCAAATTTCAGCTCGATCGCTCAAGTACCGGTAGTTCTTACGTGAAAAAAAAAGACGAATACACAAACAGACCACATTCAGATTTATTAATTTTGAATAAGGAAAATGACTAGCTCCGCTAGAATATTAATTTTAGAGGTGCAAAAACTGCTTAATCTGAACTTTTAGTGATAGTGTTTATATTTTTGTTATCGAGTAATGGATTGGGGAAATGCTACTCTACATGCCACGCTGTCATATGCTAAACTTTTTAATTTCTGCGTAACTACTGGTACTACGTCTACACTGATCTGTTTGTCATATCCATGGCTTCATTTTGTTCTCAGCGTAGGTAGATGCAGAGTGGGTCTCGGCCCGTAAGTGGCCACGGTTCCGTGGTCCAACAGCTCTCCACTCTGACCGGCCAACCGAGGAGAGGAGGGGTGGCCACGGCTCTACCGTGGCTCTACGCCCCTGCATTTGGTAGACGGGACAGGGCTGGACTTCACGGCTAGCCCCAATCGTCGGCTGTCCTGAGAATGGTTTTCCGTGGTTTTCCATTCTCCAGCACTAAGGCAAATGCCGGGACAGTTGCTAGTACAGGACACGGCCGCCAACCCCCTCACCTTCTCCGAACATCTCCTCCACCGTAACAAATCTAGGAGCCCCCCTTCAGGGGAGGAGTGAAAATATTTTAGCAGTAGTAGTTCTTCTCACCACCTACGTTCTCTTCAGAAAACTGACTGAACCATTCCTGGCAGTCTCTGTCCTGTCACTCTATCTCTTCTCCTGTTCAAATTTCGCCAAATCATTCTTCACTCAGCTGCACGATCAGTATCCCTTCATTTGCGATAACATCTACCAAAATAACCTTCAGCATTCTTCTGTAACACCACATTTCAAATCATCAATTCTGATTTATATAGACAGTACCACGTAACTTCTGTCCATAAGGAAGAAATCTATGCATCTCTCCGCCAGTTCTACTGAAGCTAGTGATGCTTGGCGATACGACATCTTGCAATTCGTATGTTGCAATTATCTGCGGCGAGTACCGTGACAAAGAGTCGCTGCCATCTTTTACGTTGTCGTGTCGTGGAAGTCCGTATTGGCGCCTTTCACAGTGAAATAGATCAGTATTTCCTTTTCTTTTAGGACTGTTTAGATAATAATGTGTTTAAAACACTAGCTCAAGTATGATTGACAGGTAGCTTGTTGGAAGCTGTGGTATTAATATTTCGTCCAATTCGTTTATTGAGATATCCAAGAAATAAGTAAAATCTCTAGGGAAGTTTCGAAAATGGAATCTGATCTTCAAAGCTCACTTCAGGATATGTACAAGGAACTGAGAATTTCGGGAGATGAACTAGAAGATGTGAAGTAGAATCCTAACAGGAATTGATAAATTGGTGGGGATAAGTATTTTAATCTTGTTTCTATGACATGTTTCTGACATAATGTGAATCGGACGAAATTTAACATTTTGACTTTAATAATAATAATGCTATATGCTTTTGCGTTCCACTAACTACTTTTACGGTCTTCGGAGACGCCGAGGTGCCGGAATTTAGTCCCGCAGGAGTTCTTTTACGTGCCAGTAAATCTACCGACACGAGGGTGTCGTATTTGAGCACCTTCAAATACCACCGGACTGAGCCAGGATCGAACCTGCCAAGTTGGGGTTAGAAGGCCTGCGCCTTAACCGTCTGAGCCACTCAGCCCAGCATTTTGACTTTAAAGATTAACCTAATCTAACTTAATCACGTTGTTCAAATGCTATTCTTAACTTCATTGAGGTACTGTTCGCAGATCTATGCATTTCTGTAGGCTTATTGATGTGTGGTATATGTGTATGTTATGTGATTGTCTTTGTATATTACCGTAAGCGCCAGAACAAACGGCACAGAAATGTTTTTGGTACGGTACTGAATTTGTTTGAAATACACGTTATTAACTTTTATGAAGCGTTTTGAATATGAAAACCTTGCTGTAAGGATACATAGAAAACGATATTCTGGTGTAATTTGGGAATATTTGTAGGTGTGTAATCTGGTCGTAAAACGTATTGTTTCAACATGTCAAACATATAGGCATCTGGAGCAATTATATCCGGGAGCAGGAAGGGTACGGGGATGAGGTCTACGAGAAATTAGGCAATTTCCAAAGTGTCGTTGCATGAGGTAAGTGACTTTTCCACGATGTAGGCTGTAGCTCCTTCTTGCTGCATCGATTGTCGTTGGAGGGGTAAGTTTCTGGTATAATGATGTATGTATAGACTACGCCGTCCACAACCTATCGCTCAAACGAAGTTTCAGCGATGTTTCCTATCGACTACAATTTGGGGACTGTATCACCTGTTGGAGAGTCGTTCATGATACTCGTTTGTGGTGACGATTTTTGGGCCCCCCATGTTTTCTCTTTTCGTTGACATAAGACTGATCCCGTATGACGGCACTGGTCAATGACAGATAACACTGTTCTCTTATTGGTGTATCCTTATCAAATTGCTTCTTTAACGTGCAGCAATCTTGGCTCATTCTAACGCCCCGCTCCGTATGAACGGAAATAATTCTCCTCCGTTGTGAGAACCATAATTGCATAAGCATGACTAGAGGGTTTATGATTTATTGTATTGTAGTAATTGCCGGCCCCGTGGTGTAGGAGTAGCGTGCCTGCCTCTCACCGGGAGGCCCCAGGATCGATTCCCGGCCAGGTCAGAGATTTTTCTCTCGACCTGAGGGGTGGTTCGAGGTCGACTCAGCCTACATGATTAGAAATGAGGAGCTATCTGACAGTGAGATGGCGGCCCCAGTCTCGAAAGCCCAGAATAACGGCCGAGAGGATGCGTATTGCTGACCACACGATCTCTCGTAATCTGCATACCTTCGGGCTGCGCAGCGGTCGCTGGGCAGGCCAAGGCCCTTTGAAGGGCGTTAAGTGCCGTGGGGTCATTGCAGTAATAAATGATTACACTCCTCGCAATTTGATAAATCAAGATTACCATGGTGCCTGATTATTGGTATCAGCAAATAACCTGTATTTTGTTACGTTTGCTTTGTATTTGTATTTGTATTTGACAGCCTCCAACTGAGAAAAGCAGAAATGATTTTTCTGTACAAGGTTGCTAGGTGTCTGATATTTACATTCTAAACATCGTACTTAATTATCAAATATAATATCAGTTTCTCAAAGTTAAATAACCTTTTCGCAAGTAATCGTAAGAAAAATTATATAAGTGTTAGTGATCATGGACTTGTGAACTACTGTAATTATACAGGGTTGGGAAAATTCATTACTGTATTTCAATGGCTTTCTTTTCAACCTCGTATGTTCCAATGCTATTCCTACCCGGTACGTATTCCTTAAGACTGGTCACGCCTCTCAGCCATATATTTATATGCAGATTTCCGTTGTATTCATTTTCCTATGCTAATTTGTAAGGGAAAATGAACACAACGAAAATTATTCTAATAGACTGCATATAAACATGTGACTGGGAGGCGTGACAAATCTAAATGGATATAATGGAGAGGAAGATCTTTGAGATATACGAGGTTTTAAAGGAAAGCCATCGATTTGCTGATCAAAACTGAAGGCATTTCGTAACTTCTCTCGATAATTGGTGGTAACTGAAATTTATTCATAAAATGTGATGATAAGTTAATTCTATATCGCTTCACCTTTTTGCAGCTTTTCTGCATTTCAGTCACGTAAACTGCAGTAATCTATATATATATAAAATAAGTGTTTTGTCTGTACATTGCTCAGAATTTAAAAAGGATGGTATTTGTATATCAGTCGTGTCCACAATAACAAGAAAATGTACTTTTTAATTTTCCGTAATTTCTGTCTGTCTGTCTATCTGTGTGTATGTATGTATGTATGTACACGCATCACGAGAAAACGGCAGAAAAGAATTGAATGAAAATCGGTATGCAAAGTCTGCAAATAAGTCGCTACAATCTAGGCTATAAATAATTTTAGTCACGATGAGCAAAATGGTAGTTTAGGGGAAGGCCTAAAATTGAATTATCAAATATTTACGTTATTGGTGGTCCTATCTTAATAAAAATCGGTAGACAAAGTCGGAGAATAAGTCGCTATAATTTGGGCCATAAATAATTGTATTCACGGCGACTAAAATGGTAGTTTAGGCGAAGGCCAGAAATTGTCAAATATTTATGTTATTAGTGATTGTATCTTAACGCAAATTGGTAGGCGAAGGTGGGGAATAAGTCGCTACAATCTAGGTCATAAATAATTGTATTCACCTTGAGAAATATGGTAATTTAGGGGAAGGCCTAAAATTGAATTCTTAAATATCTTTATTAGAGGTCCTATCTTAATGAAAATCGGTACGTAAAGTACGGGTATATGTCGCTGTAATCTAGGTCGTAACTAATTCTATTCATGCTGAGTGAAATGGTAGTTTAGAGGAAGGCCTAAAATTTAATTCTCAATAATATGTTATTAGTGATCGTATCGATAAATACTACACAACTCAAGTTATTACATTTCCGACCATTTATGTCTTATACACTGACTTAGCAAATGTCATGAGATAGTCACCTAATAGCATGTGGGGCCTCCTCTGTCCCTGCGAACTGCAGTGAGACGTCGTGGAAGTGAGTCGATAAGTCCCTGGTAGTCCTCTGGATGCAGCTGACACTAAATCGTTTGCAGAGCGACCGCCAATTCTGGTCTGTTCGTGGGTGCAGGATCCATGGCACGGAGCCTGAGTTCCAGGACATCCCAGATATGATCGATACGGTTCATATCGGGGCTCTTGGGTGGCATGGCAGTCGTTGGACCTCTGCTGCATGTTCCTGGAACCACTCCCGGGCAACGTGGGAGGGATGTGGCGGCGCGTTATCATCTTGAAACACCGCAGAACCGTCAGGGCGCTGGAAGGCCAAAAATGGGCGGAGATGGTCTCCGAGCAGCTCAGCATACCGCGTACCATTCATAGTCTCTTCCAGAACAACTAGGGGGTCCATTCCATACCAGGAAAATGCACCCCAGACCATAACAGAGACTCCAACGCCCTGGACCACACCTTCGAGGCAGGCGAGATCCAAGGCTTCATGTGGTATGCGCCATACACGGTGCATCCCATCGGCATGGTGCAGTTGAAATCGTGATTCGTCCGACCATATCACGTTACGCCATTGTTCCAGTGTCCATCCCTGGTGACTGGCGACAAATGCACGTCGTTGTGCCCTATGCCCTTACTTTTGCTAGTCTTCGTTTTATCTCCTTCTTACTTCTGTCATCGTTACCTGAATATTGCCACTTGAGTAGTGCAATAACTACCTCCTAGTCTAACATTCACTTTACTCGACTGAATTCCTTTCTTTTGTTTTGAATTTATTCCCATCTTATTATGTTGCCGGCTTAGGGCCACAATAGCGCCTCTACAAAAATAGCCAAAATGGCGTATTTCATGGGTTTTCTTATTTAGGATGAAACATATTTACTGCCGAAAAAGCGCAAGTGTAATTACAATATTTTTTTAAATAAGCCTCCAGCGTAACTAACTTGCGCAAAATATTGTTAATGCTTAAAGATTGCAAGTTAAGACACGTCGCTCTGCTTGCAAGGGATATGAGAAAATTTTACAGCAGTGTTAGCGTAAGTGTAGATACGCTACTTTGCTTCAAACTGAATTATTGGTGCGCACTGAATGGTTCTTATGCTTACCACCTGTTCCCTTACTTCAATAATGCTCTAGTGTCAACCCTTAGCCGTTACCATGCAATTACCCGGCCGGAATTACCGTGTTTTCTGTCAGGGGCATTTAAATCGCAATAGACGCAGCCGTATATTTCGTTTCTAAATGAACAGTCGTTAAATATTATTTTGCACTCACCATAATTTTGAATCTAAATATTGCCCAAGTTCCCTATACTATGTCAGTGTCATTGCTCGCCCTTATATCGTCAGTGTAATGTTTTACTAGGTAGTATCAATAGTGCCAGTTTTTCTTTGTGAATATTCGTATTCAAATTGTCATCCCAAAGTAATTTAAAAACATTCTGAACTCCTGGAAGGTAAATCATGATTTGAACCAGCATTGTTTTCCCATGTTTCCAGTTCATTAGAGAGATAATTGCGATATTACTAGTAACATTTCTCTGCAGCCCTGTCCCTCGGTCTTCACACAATATTTGTTCGCGTTTTTGTGATTTTCGGATTCATTATCACTACTACATTCATCATAATATTATTCCGAACCTCTAGATAGTAAATACTATCTCCACTAATTTCTATCAAACTCCCATTTTTCATTCTTTCAAACATTGCGACACTTCTCCACGATAAGCAGACGACATTATGTGAACTCGATTAATTTATAAATAATCTCTAAACGGAACACAATGTTTATAAACTTGGTCAGCTTGTGAAATACACACAGGTAATAATGTCAACAAGATGTTGGGAGCTTGCTGAATCGTGGGAATGCACCGTAGTTTCACGAGACTCTGCAGAATTTCCGTCAACACACTTCTAATGACCGCGTGTGAAAAAGCACTCTGGAGCATTCAGCACGGTGGGCGAGTCGTGAAACTGGTGCACTCTGGTATAGGGTCTCTTTCTGTTGCTGGTGTGCTCGTTCATAACTGTGTGAAGGTTAAACAACTGCGATGTATTTAAGCCGTGCTGAGAAGATTATGGCTGCATTCAATCTGCCAGATAAGAAAATACCCTGTTCTTTGGACATAGGTCATTGCATACCGTGTTTTCATAATCAAGATGAAGGAAGGTGAAGTCAGTGATTTCGGATCTTCTTGAATGCTGTCACTAAATTATAAAACGTATGCTATTCAAAGTGGCTACGACTATACTAAAAATAATGTAGGTATTGAACCCGACAGGGGCATGATCCAAGGACCTTTGGTTGATATTGATCTTCGTAATTACGCACGCAATGCTATTTAAGGGAAAGAATGATGAAACCGATTAATATTCATATCATTAATAGATGTCATGCCGAAACTAATAAATATTCATACCATTGAGATAGATAAATTGTGTCTTTAAAAAAATATTCTACGAGATTTCTTTGTCCGCAACTTATTGCGCAGTGTTGTCCTTTGTGTGGCGGGGACACGCAGATGAAGCCAAGCCAACTTAGACCCGGGAGGGGTATGAATGGGTATTCCCCGTGACATCACTCGAGAGAAGACATCAATCCTCAAGACTCACAGAATGAGGGGAAACCAACTTTTTCGAAACGAAATATAGGAGCCATATTGGACTCGGACTAGACAACTTAATTACCTACGATCTAGAAAATTAATGAAACTCGAATTATGGGGCCATCTCCCGATTTAAAAGGGATAAATGTCGCTGGGACATTTATTTAGAGTGTTTAATGTCCTCTTCCTTGATAACTTTCAGAAGAAGAAAGAATACTGTGTGGTTTCTGCGTGGAAAAGTACTGGGCCATCTGTTTATTCTCACGACAACTCCTCAAGAAAGGGAGTTTACCACGCAGGGTGGGGGAAGCAGGAGAGATTTTAATTAATTTAAGGAGATTCACCGAAGGATAATTGAGTGGTTATGTCTCAATCGCATCAACTAAATACTGGTCACCGATTAACCGTACTATGATACCTCGAGTACGCCGGGAATAGGCGCTACGCAAATTAATGGAAGGGGTATCGCTCCCTTGTAAAAACTACTGCAGTAAGGGACAAGCGTCATTCGGGGTTAGCGGCTCATCGACGGCGAAGCTATGCTCGGTTAAGCCCTCGTTAGTTCTTTGTTTAAGTGAAGTAAACTCCCATTTTAAGTGAAATAATACAATTCGCATAAACAGTGTATAGTTTTGATCTCTGTGACGCCAGTGTTAACTTTTTAGAAAACCGTGATGTGTAAAGTAATATTATTATCATTACTATAGTACAATAATCTTACGTAGTCGCTTACGAGATCGTGACCGGACGTTCACATTGAACGCTGTTAACCGGAGTGTGAATTAAACAGTGACGTTGTGTGTGTACAGGATTAATTGCCAGCGGCTCCACCAGCATCGAACAATGGATCTTCAACTTCAAGATGGAATGGAAATGAAAGTAATCACCGTGGTGCCCATGGAGGAGGAGTAAGCTCAGGATGGACCTCCTGAGCTGACGAAGGTGTCATCATGTGATAGAGATGAGTACAAAGTCTTATTATCTGGCATGCATAGAGGGATGGGAATATTTATTGTTAACTGACGCTATAAGAGATTAAAGAGGTAGTCCTGGTGAAATAGAGCGCCAAAATGGGCGCGTAGTTATTAATTCTTAGTTTAGGAAACCGGCGACAGGTCTGAGTAATTGATTGTAAATAATTTAGGGAATATAATACTTTAGCTTTTCATGGGATAGAGATTTCTTCAATTATTTCTTTCTTGGGAGATTCTGTTTGTTTTTTGCGTCAGAAGACCAGGAGTAATTAGTTTAGGGGAGTGCAGTGAGAGTAGTTATTAGAGTAATCACTAATTTGATAAGTGTATGGCAAGTAAAACGGTAAGTACTATTGTGTGTAAGGCACGTAACTACGAGGCTCAGCGACCGAACTGACAGCCACAAAAACTCCACCCTTTGAAATACTTAGATAGGAAGTGATAACCTTAAATTGATTATGTGAATAAATTTACCAGGAAGTGATCATAATGCGTGTGTCAAATATCAATCCGCGTGAATATTAATTAATTAATGAATGTAATGCCGCGTGACGATAAAGTGGCCATGTGCTGACCATCGATTAATTAGCAGTCAGTAATCAGATGTTAATTGCCGAGCGAGCACTTAATTGGGTTGTAATTGCTGAATAGATTCCGCACGATGATCATGTATAAGTAATATCGCGGGTAAGCCATGTAGGACGGCAGGAATAATAATAATAATAATAATAATAATAATAATAATAATAATAATAATAATAATAATAACAATAACAATCGGGCAAAGATTACCATTGTAAGACCGGAGTCGCGTTGTGAACATGACGTGATACTGTTGGGTAAATATGTGTTGAATTCAAGGTGATTTGCGCGAGTCTTTCAGACTGCAGTTTATTGTAGAAGTACTTCCGAGAGAAGTGTTACTGTTTCCTTTTGAAAGGAAATGTTACGCCTGTTAATGGTGGGTTGTCGACCGCGTGTGGAATGGGGAGCATTTCGTTTGACCCTGCTCCAGTTGTGTTTCTTCTTTTTGTGTGGGCGTTCCGTAAGCTGAGGAAGGAGCGACATTGCTGTTAAAGAGAAAGAGGCCTGTTTGAACGGCAAAATAATGTGATTTACCTAACACGGCAGAGCAGTGTAATAATTAACAAGCGACCCGGCCGATAATGATAATGTTTGCCAATGAATCATTGTTAATTGCTCGAGTATAATATAGATAGGGATTACAGGACCCTGCCTTCATCGCCAGAGGTTGTCAGTTCGATGCTCAACGTAGGCATAGGAGGCCTACAGCGTCAGAAGAAAGATCAAAGTGCCTTTTACGTATTTGGTTGCATATCATGTATCATTTATGTGTTCTTTATGTCATGTATGGTTGTACATAAGGCCAGTGGTGGTTCTGTCCATCAGCTTGGCGATGTCTATAATAGCGAGGGTCGGTTCGAACCCAGGTGTTGTATCATATGTGTGTATTTTTTTCTTTTACGTCATTTCATTGGGAAATCTAGGTCTTCATTAGAATAGGGATTGCTCAGACGTGTTGTCGGATGCATGTTAGTTTTATGTGTTAGCGATAATATAGCCTCAGTGTTATGATAAAATTACCATTCGCTATATGTCACGATACATCGCTTCGCGATAAACGTACTCGTTTCTATCAAGTACCGGACAGATGCCCACCTAACAAAACCACAACAAACATTTATAAACTTTAATGTAATTCATTAGTGTTATTTAGTGCGCCATTTCCCATCATCATTAAGATTGAATATACCGGTTTGTGAGTTAAATATTTTAATTCCAATGTGTTCTCATTTTAGTTATGTATGCCCCGCTTCTCCTCCCCTGTACGCCTTTAAGTTTACTTTAGTTCAGCGCCTATTTATTTCGTACTTCTTGACCCATGTGCGACCCTGTAGATTCCATGCCGGTGCCATTTAGGGAGGGGGCGGGTGCAGTATCGTTCTTCCAGAGCAGCCTTCCGCGATTCCTGTGCCTATGGAGAGACTGGAAGTGCTGCAGAATAAGAACTTAATTCCGAGCGGGAGAAACCTTTGGCAGAACTCAGCATTGTTTTTGACAAATAAAATCACCCTTCTGTAGAAGTGCAAGGAAATTCGTGTGTTATGGTTAAGTCTACAATAAATGTTACAAGATTCAATACGTTACCAGATCAATTAGAATAATGCCGTAAAGGGAGGAAAATCACCGCTGAAGGAGGGATTAGTATTTTGTTTCGGATGACAAAAGTGATGATGCAATGTCAGAAACTTCAGAAGACGTATTTGTGCTATCATCATCTAACGATATTTCAACAGACGATGAAATTTGTGATATGGAGGACCACGCTATTCAGAGGAAAGGAAACATCAGTACTGATGTTCCATTGGCCGGTAGGAATTGTGATATAATTAGCACTCAAGGAAATGTACGTCAGATTAACGAACAGACTGTGATTCCAGAAAGTTAGGACATCAATACTACCATGAAAAGGACGAGAAGGAAAATCGTTCAACCAACTAAGTGGAAGAAGAACAAATGAAAAGTGAACAGGCAAAGTGGACAGCCCTATAAAAGCGATGGTAACATTCTGAAACCAGGTAGGTTCATAAAACCAAAAGACTGTTCGAGTTGCCCTAGAAAGTGTACAAGTAACTGATGACAAAAATAGACAAAAATATTCTCCTCATTTTGGAAGTTATCGGATGTGCACAAGCAGCGTATGTACATCATGTCGCTAGCTGATGTGAAACCAAAATGTATTCAGGGGTAAAATGAGGTGTTAGGAGAAGGCAAAATACACCAATTTATCATTTGATTAAGGATAACATCCGGATAAAAGTTTGCCATGCACTTTTTCAGAAAAACTTTAAACGTGAGTGAAATGTTTTTGAGAAATGCACTGAGTCAACGGTCAACGTAGCTCACAAAGAACATGATGAACGTAAACCAACAAACTTGAGGCCAGGGTACAATAATAAAGTGTGTTTTAATTATTGTATGTATGTTCAGTCCGTCAGCGATGCCGCTGGTGGGATCCTCAACAGCTCTGCTATCAGCTGTCATAGATGGCCTAGGCGTCACTGAAGAGCCGTACTAGGGAAATGAGGAGTGAGGTAGTTTCCCGTTGCTTTCCTCACCAAGCCAGAATTGCTATTACATATCAGTCTGCCAAGCCCACTGAAATGCATACACCAACTGACCCTATAAGCAACATTTTCACACCATTCATAGCAGGGACTGGCTGCATAAGGAATGGCATTACTAGCATCACTCATACCTCAGTCACTGTCATATTGTCAAAGCCAAGGATAAGACAGAGACAGATCTATGAAAGTAACAAAATTGCTCTAGCCTATACCAGAAGACATAGTGCACTGTAAACACTAACGCTCAGCATTGAAGTTAGTTTCTTTTTTTTTTTTTTGCTATTTGCTTTACGTCGCACCGACACAGATATGTCTTATGGCGACGATGGGATGGGAAAGGCCTAGGAATGGGAAGGAAGCTGCCGTGGCCTTAATTAAGGTACATCCCCAGCATTTGCCTGATGTGAAAATGGGAAACCACGGAAAACCATATTCAGGGCTGCCGACAGTGGTGTTCGAACCCACTATCTCCCGATTACTGGATACTGGCCGCATTTAAGCGACTGCAGCTATCGAGCTCGGTGAAGTTAGTTTCATGATGCATTGCTGATTTGATACCTATTACACTTGCATTTTTAACAGATAAATGTCAAATGATACTTTGTGGTTATAAAATGATTCATAATAAATATACACTTGCACTGAACTTGACTGTTCTGTGGTTACATATCTTACATACGCTAGTGTAAAATAATTTCAATTGAAAAATTATTAGAACCAAAGTAGCGTATCTCCGTTATAGGAAACTAAAAAAATTCTATACCACAGAATATAACACTGGATGTAAGAAATAAGCACGTAACATTATTTGGGAATATGCTGTTGATAAATAAAGTAATCAGTGATTTTCAAATCAATATATATATAACCAGTAATACTCAAATCAATACTAAACTTGTCAGTTTTCCTTGCTTCCTGAAAAGTAATGTTACTGTAGATACGCTTTTCTGGTCCTAAGCCGGTGAAGTGATATTAACAAATAATATAAGTTTATTTTGTGCGTATACTCCAATTTGCTATGTGGCTCGCCTAGACTATTGTCGTGGAACTTATAGCGCCGTGATGTTCTTGGTTCCGGCAATCCTTCAGACACTGCTGTGTTGCGTGCATAATTCGGTATCTTCCTGCATGACAGGCGCTATCCATGAAAAGGCAGTGTTTGTAGGTTCCAACTACTTTTTGAACTTTTAGAACACCATTGCTTGGGGATATAATATAACCTTATGTCACGCAATAATGAATGAGAAATATAGAGTAGTCTGATTACTTTCTGAGAATAAATAAAGAATTCAGCACCTGTCATTTAATAGTTTTACGAAGATATAATGCATATTCCGTGCTTGATATTGTCGTATTTAATATTACTGTTGGGAAGAAAGAAAGAAAGAAAGAAAGGAAGGAAGAAAGAGTGAGAAAAAGAAAGGTAATATAAACCAACACAATAAACTATTAGGAAGTACCTGGGTTGAATGAATTAACTCTTCCATACGGGACATTCCACGTCAAATTGGACAAATACTGAAAAATGCTTTCTTTGATTATGAATATGTTAAAAGATGTAGAAAAGCTTCAAAATAAGCTTCAAAATTCTAACTGAATTTGTGCTCACAGAAAATGTTAATTAATCGCTTTCCATAATATTCCTTGAATTTTGAGGTTCTTGTTTCGGTTATTCTGAGAGAAAACTGAATGAGGTTTTAATTTCACACATATTATATACGCTTTTCATGATATGTAAATCATGTCTGTTGTGTGATATTATCCAGATCATCATTAAAATGATAAATATTTCTTTCCCACATTGGAAAATAAATCTGCATAATATATCAAAACATTAAGTTTAGGCAGATGAATAACTCTGCGTTGTCAAATTTATGTGGCTGTGACTGGTACCGGTACGCGAATATAGACAACAATAACAATTACGTAGCTACTCAACAAGCGGTTATCAATGCAGTGCCTCTTCAGCTGAAGTGCGCAGATTGCAAGTCGTATAGGGTTAAGTTCAGGAGGGCGTTTCTAAAATTGAACAAAGGAATTCACTTCCATACAGTTACAGGAAGAACCCCAAAGTGTTAAAAATAAAGTTCGTTTCCTGTTTTGAGGATTAGTAGCTTTCGAAATATCTTTATGAATATGGTGTTATCCGATTTTACATGGAATGCTCCGTACATCTCTTCATAGAAGTAAATGTATATACCTTTATTGAGATTACCCAAACAATACAAGTTTGAATGATCGGTTCACAACAAGATGTTGTAGAATACATTTTTAGGTCTATTAGCAAAATAGGATTTCATTTACAAAAACATATTTGAATGACATGTAGTCAGATCTTCATAAAGAAGTGGCAAGTTTCCTAACTCTTAAAATACGATCAATATGAATGTTACATCCTCATATTATTGAAGACTTTTTTTTGCAAAAAGAATGTAATTATATGTTGTTCTCTGCCTGTTTAAATATGATTACTTAACATGACGTCGCCAGGAACTCAATTGCAAGATATAATTTTAGTGAAAGGAAGTGGCTTACAGTAACAAATATGTGTTGATTAAAAGATAATATTTCAAATTATCACAGGTTTGTATAAATATTCTGGAGTTGAATCATCGCTCCACTTTTAATTTATATATCCATATATTTATTACAAATAGCATGCAGTTAACAAAATAGGAATTAATACTAAAAGTATTGAAGTAAATGTAACTTACAATCTCTCCTACACACTTATAGTTACTTATACTTAACTTAGGAACTTAGTTGAGGGCTAACACTAATATTACTATACTAAATATACTTTTTGATTAAGATCAGCATGAATGATATATCCTCATATTATTTTATCTTTAAAGACCTTTTCAAATATTTTCGCTTTTTTTAACTAGCCGGCTCCCTTTATGCCTAAGGCTTTGTGATACGAGGAACTCAAATATAACGTTCGCTAAACAGTGTTCCTTGAATGTAGGTGAACCTTTCCCGATCGTATTTTCGCGTCTGTGATTCGATAAAAAATGGGGTATGTTAATCAATAGCTCTGAATATCAAAGCTTAACTCTAAAAGGGATAATATTTTAACTGTAAAGTATTACGCTTTTAAATATCAATTATATATATCGATATTATTCAAGAGGTGAAAGTCGTAAGTAGGTGGGGCACAATGGGTGCTAACAAGTTTTCAGGGGATCACTTGTACATCTTCAAGAATATTAACGAATATTTGTCATTCTGTATGTAAGGTAATTATGAATGTTGATAATATTCTAGTTGGCTGGTTACAACTTTTTGCTTGGTATACTCAAAATCAACTGATGTCTACTACAATATAGGGCGTAAGATATTAATACTATAGACAACATATTTATACAACAACATAGCTCCCAACATAATTGTAAAGTGTAAACGGAAATACTACAGGAAATACACTAAATTAAGTTCATTTCAGAAGTTTGATCGTGGCTTCAATAGATGATTATGATGGGTATTGTTGTTTTAAATGATCTAACATCGAGGTCATCAGTACTTTGGATTCAGTAGATTTTAAATATCCAGTAAGATATAATGCAAATGAATTTGCGACTGTGATTCATATTGAGGCTATATTAAGGATAATTGTAAGCTTACACCAGATGTGGTGTTTGCAATAATAATAATAATAATAATAATAATAATAATAATAATAATAATAATAATAATAATAATAATAATAATTTTCGTTTACAACAGTGCAAAGCTAGTTTCATGAAAGATTGTTTACTTTATCAGAAATTTGGTATAAAATCACAGTTAATTCTTGTCTGTGCACGCTATTGGTGTTATGCTTGGAGACAACGACCCTAATATTTCCCCCTTAAAACAACAACAACAACAACAACAACAACAAAATAAACAACAATAACGAAAACAAATAACGGAGGTATACTTCTCATAGTTGCTATTAACGGTATAGAATGTTATATAACGGTATTTTATTAATGATATGAAATTTCATGTTTTTAAATGTAACCAAAGGACGGGTAAAATTGTAATACATTTTTGTGTTTGGAAATATAAAGTTTAGAAATTAGCAAACTAAGCGTGTTAAACTTGATATAAGCTATGCTATTAATCAGGGAGTGTTAGAAACTTGAAATGTTCTACGTAAATTAGGCAGAAATAAAAATTTATGAAGTAAAATCGAGTCATAAAAACTGATTGGAGTGAAACCTCGGAATGCGAGTAACTTGGTCTGCGAGTGTTTTGCAAGGCGAGCAAACATTTTAAATAAATTGTAACTTGATAAGCGAGTGAGGTTCCGCAATACGAGTGTCACGTGTACCTACGTTTTCTTGTTTTGTTGCATGGATGGACGAGGTCTTTGGTCCTGTAGTGAAGAAATACCTTTCAGAAAATAATCTGCCGCTCAAAGTCCTGCTGGTTATGGACAATGCTCCTGCTCATTCCCCCAGGTCTTGAGGCCTTGAGGACGACTTATTGGAGGAATTCATGTTCGTTAAGGTTAAGTTCCTTCCTCCCAACACTACTCCAGCCTATGGATCAACAAGTAATTTCGAACTTCAAGAAGCTATACATCAACGCACTATTTCAGCGATGCTTGGAAGTGACCGGAGGAACAAACCTTACCCTCAAAGAGTTTGGGAGAAATCATTTCCAAAACGTGAACTGCCTGAAGGTCATCGGTAAAGCATGGGATGGAGTCACCAAGGGAACTCTCATTTTCGACTGGGGAAAGCTGTGTTCTTGGGCGTGACTTTGAGGGGATTGTTGGTGACAATGAGCCGCCGATTGTCGATGAAATTATGTCCTTAGGGAAGACTATGGGGCTGGAGGTGAAAGACGAGGACATTCAAGAGCTGGTGGAAGAACATAGCCAGGAACTGACCACCAACGAACTGATGGACCTGCATCGTGAACAACAGGAGGAGGTTATGGAGATCTCGTCCCGGTAAGAGGAGGAGGAAAAGTGAATGGAATCTCTCAGTTCAAGTGAGATTCAGGGGAAGTACAAAATGTGGGATACGGTGCAAACCTTTTTAGAAAAACACCACTCGAATAAGGCTGTAGCTGTCGAGCGATGAATCTGTTCATTGACAATGCAATGTCACATTTTCGTGAAATCCTCAAAAAGAGGCAAAAGCAACAGTCATTGGATAGGTTCCTCGTTAAATTTCACGAAAAGAAAACAATTCCAGTGAGCCGAAGGGTAGCAGTGATTCGGTTGGTGAAATTCGTGCTACACAGTAACTCTTCTCATGTCATCTCTCGTCTTCCTCACATCAAAAATGATTCTATTGTAAAGTAAATTGCAGTTTAATTTGTCTTACGTTATATTTTTTTAGAAATGGTATGCGAATGAATATTTTTGTTTTGTGTACGAATCATCTGCGTTTCATTTGTTTCTTATGGGAAAACTTGCTTTGATATACGAGCGCTTTGGATTACAAGCATGTTGCCGGAACGAATTATGCTCCCAATCCAAGGTTCCACTATATTATTATTTTTCTGTTCTTACCTAGTCGAAAACCAGAGGCATATTAGTAATCAATTAAACAGTTTTTAAATTAAAGGACAATCATCCCTGTAAAATTTCCTATGATTTCTGTGAAACTGTTTTACGAATATTTAAGAAGGTCAGCATAACAGTTTATAAAATTGTTGCCATAGTGAAAATTCAATGCACCAACTAAATCCGCGCAATCATATCAGTTATAATTTTAAAACAAGAGAACTACAAAACAATGAATTTTAACTAATCTAGAATGTAAATATACCTGAAAGTAACCTATTCCGAAGACGTTAGAACATCAAGAAACTCAGAGAGGTGATACAAAAGCCGGCATAAGACCTTCAATTTATCATTTATGGGGATATAAGTGCCAAACACAGCTTTTGATGTACCAGTATGTTGTTATGATTATTCATTATGAAAGATATATTTCTTGCTTTTTGCCTGTGATCATCCACATATGCGGTATGGCAGTCCATTGAATTCCCAATAAACTACCGAATGTTACACCAGGAATAAAACTAAGATTAATTCATACTTTTGTAGATTAATTATTTTTACTGTTATGTGCTGCAAAAGTGTTCACAACATAGAAACTAAAGAAAGTAAAGCATATTTTACACATATTGTAATTAAAATACTTGTAGCTATAAATACAGTATTATCTTATCTGATCTGTACCGTATGAAGGGACTAGTTCCATAAAGCCGTAACGTACAGACATTCAATTCTAATATTTCATCATATTTGTATTTTACGGACATCTGTTGGAATATGAAAGAGGTGAAATGGATTCAGAAGATACCGACAATATTTCATGAAAGATAGTATTTAATATTTATTAGAAGCTTGTTAGACGACTAACTATTGCTGTAGTTTACAGGTGTTCAATTAATTAAAATAAGGTTTAAAATATTTTATTGTAATCAAAATTTTGGTATTTTAATCATTCCATCTAATCTGAAAAGTGGCAACGTAACTCACCATGAAAATTTCCAAAATCCTATTTTAAAATGCCTTTCAAAATTATGTTTACTCCATCAGCATACAACTGGTAACATTTATAAACACCAAGGTTATTAAAATATTATTATTAAAAATCCATGTATATTTACTTTGAATATATGTATTCTACTGAGAAAGGGTGTATTATACTAGTTTGTGCACGTTACAATGTGTACGACTAATTTCACTGAGTATTAAATGTACACTTCAATAATCGTGTCAAAACTAACACATTAGTTATCTTTAAATACAATACTTGATATATATGGAGTTGTAATTTGTTCTGTAAGATAGTGGTGACTAATTCCTACAATCTTCTTGCTTTGCTCATTTTCATAGAGCGCCCTAGGGAGACTATTTAAGAAGGAGAGCAGAATTAATCTAATTCACTATGTCCCATTAAGTAATTCGAGGTTTATATCTATTGCTATTACGTGCAAGCAATCCTTTAACTTACTAGTTAAGAAATGCTACTTAATATGGTTATTATACTATGTTTTTTAATATTTAATTAAGTACTATCGATGAAAAAGACACGTTATCACATATTCTGAGTACCTCTAAATCAGGGGTTTCCAATTTGTAAGGGGTCGAGGGCCATATTGGATACTTTAGGCATGATCACCGGACCGCACTTTAA
Organism: Anabrus simplex; assembly: GCF_040414725.1. Lineage (NCBI taxonomy): Eukaryota > Metazoa > Arthropoda > Insecta > Orthoptera > Tettigoniidae > Anabrus > Anabrus simplex. Next base: position 1,131,120,153 of record NC_090265.1, on the reverse strand, counting down.
TAATAGGCCAATTTTCGTAAAATTCCGCAAATAGAACAGAGGTTTAATCATTTAAATTGCTTGAAATGCTATTTACTATTGCATAAAAGAGTGAAATTAAACATAAGCACTGTTATACACAGGAAAATTGAATTTGGAAGAAGAGCACGCAACAATGTCATTCGAATTATTTGATAAATGGCAAGCAGTGAAAAAAAATATCTAAAGACAAAGTGAAATTAATAATGTAGCCAAAACTTAAAGAATAGCAATTTAGTGGGAGTTGCGTGAAGGGAACAATGATATACAGTAGTAAGAGCCTCGAATCCCAGCAATGAACTTCCCGGAAAATTTCTTTGAGGGTGCAGCGCTGTGTACCAGCCAGTACTACCAATGAGAGAAGAATTGACTAAGCCTCTTACACCGATGGCAATTAAAGTATTTCTTGGTATTCAATGCGTGCTACGTTGCATAAAATATCCACAGTGAGTATGGCATGGAGTTCATGAATTGGTATAGATCTCAAAGCCATTTTTATAATGGCTAAGACACAGCACTGGCATTTGTAAGGGCTTATTTTCATCGAAGTTTGGATTTTAATTTTTTAAATAAAAATAATCTATTCAGACCTGGTTAATAGTTAAAAAAGGAGATAACATTAAGGAATGAATCATTTCTGATTTGTGTCCATAAAGGGTAACAATTAATACATTTTCGAACGAGCTATGCAAAATTTTTTGTTCCTTCACACTTTTAAAAGACCTCGTGAGCCGCAGAATATGACATCGTGGGCCGCCATTTTGGAAACCCCTGCCCTAAATTTAACAAATTATATATAAAAAATACAACATTAGAATATTTATGGGCTATTTTGATTCTGATATGTTCAGGCTGGTAACGAACTCTACCGACAATATTTTACACTCCTTTTAGGCTACTAGCTGAGCATTTCGATATGACTGTCCAATGAATTACTGATTATTTGGTCAGTAATTTGATACTGTTGTTTTTGTAAGTAAAAATAACATGAGATCGTTAAACGTAACTTTTACATCATCACAACGAAACATTCATCGAATTGTTTACAACCAGATTGTCTGTTTGATTATTTACTGCATCATAAATATGAATGCGAAAGTGAGGAGAAAGAAATATGAAATTCACCGAGGCACTCACCTGAGACACCTAATTACATCCCTTAAAAACTTCGAAAGTTTTGATAATAGAGTTCGTACCAGCCCTATGAATATGACTTTGCTATAAACTAAATTAAGGAGAAACTTTTGTACGTTATCTAAACTAACATCTAAAATGTAAGTTACACGAACATAACACAATATAATTATGCTTACGAATAAATGTGATTCTATGTGGCTTATCGGTAAAGGAAACACAACAATAGTTCCATCAGTGACATATATATGTAAATACTTCTGCTATGACTGGTATGGATAAAATATTTTAGAAGTACAGTAATATGAGCAGTGTCTGTTCAAAAGGTGCTATTCACACATTAAGAATGCTGTAGTAAAAGCGAAAGAAACGTAAAATTAAAGAACATGTCCATGGTTGGGTTTCATACAACTTTTAAGGAATTACATCTTTCTGGCATGGATTGCTTATAGCAATAGATAATATTCAACTACTGTAAAGCATGTTGACGAAATTTTTAATTTTTTGGAAGTGGAAATAGCACCTCTTGAACAGAGCCTCATCACATGGAAGTTTTCGTACTGAAGAAAGTGTTAAACGAGTGTACCTTACAATATAATTAATATTTTATTAAATTTTAATCTCATTAGAAATTCCCAGTCTCCAGAGTTAAATGAGTTTAACTAAATATTTTCACCACATTAGCAAAATTATCTTGGAATACTAGCTCACATTTATTGAAATAATGAACGCAGCTGTTTGAACGAGAATTATTGAAAGCCTGTGGGGCATGTGACACTTTATATTATTAAAAATTTCGCGTGGCTATTTCTAGCCGGGTGCAGCCCACGTAAGGCAGAACCTCCGATTAGGGTGGGCGGCATCTACCGTGTGTAGGTAACTGCGTGTTATTGTGGTAGAGGTGAGTGTTATGTGTGGTGTGTGAGTTGCAGGGATGTCGGGGACAACAAAAACGCCCATTCCCCGAGCCAAGGGAATTAACCATTTACGGTTAAAATCACCGACCCGGCCGGGAATAGAATCCGGGACCCTCTGGACCATTTTAGCCATGGAGCCGGACACTTTAGATGTGGAAGATTTATTTTAAAATTTCTTCACGTCGTGACGGAGAGTCGAACTCATGTTCTTCCGAGTGATACAAGTGTGCCTTTATTTTCTAAATAATAATAATAATAATAATAATAATAATAATAATAATAATAATAATAATAATAATAATAATAGAGCTCTCGTTGGTATGATTATTGAAACTATGCTACTTGGTAACTACAATGCACTGTAGATTTGACGTACCGTTCCCGATACCCATCCTGGAAAAATACCAAGGTTATTTGTAGGAGCAAATATTGAGAAGATTGCTACATGATCGCCTAATATGACAAGCTAATTTGTGTATTCTCTTAGACAATAAGCATTGGACTATAAGACGGAGAACTCTTGATCTAATACAAATTTTACATCGAGATTGCCTGGAAATATGATTGGAAGACTTTCATTTAAGAACATTTGCTAGTTGTGTTATTGATGTTAGTTTCCTGCATTGACTAGTTCTGTGTTGTGACACAGTAATTGCAATTATTGACACACCAATTATTATTATTATTATTATTATTATTATTATTATTATTATTATTATTATTAATAGTAATAATATATCGGCCCTATGGTATAGGTAAGGTGCCTGACTCTTACTTGGAGGTTTTTGGTTGAATTGCCGGGCAGGTCAGGGATTTCATCTGCATCTGAAGGCTGGTTCGAGGTCCACTCAGCCTATGTGAGGAGTCATCTGACCGTGAGATAGAGGCCCCTGTCTCGAATGCAAGAATAACGGCCCAGAGGATCCATCGTGCTGATCACACGATACCTCAGAATTTATAGGCTTTCAGGTTGAGCAGCGTTCGCCTCGTAGGTCAATGGCCCTTAGGGGCCGATAGCGTTGGGTATTATTATTATTATTATTATTATTATTATTATTATTATTATTATTATTATTCATGCGAAATGTCATTCTTTTGAGTGAAAGTGCCTATGAGACATAATTTAAAATTTTGATCTCACTAAGAAGTCGCGTCACTGATGTGATGTTGACACCAGTCAACTCCCATAGTAGCGATATGAGGACTCTATGTAGACAAATTAGACTACTGTAAACGTTTTGCCATGTAATAAACAACGTCCGGCAGGGAATACTGACATGGACGACACGGCCACTCAGTTTTGAGCAGTGATGATATGTGGTGATTGCGAGGAACATGTTTCCTCAATAACTGTTACAAACAGACGGTAGGAAATCGATACCTATTTTAGACCTTTGTTTAATTTTGGTAGGTATAAAATAATGTTTATTCTCTTATGTTCTTCGTCGGGCATTTAACAAAATCTAAATATCTGTTGGGTCACTGATGTAATATGATTTAACCATACTTTAATTTATCTCATTTTCTAGAGACACAGAAATTATATGCAATATACTACAGTGTATACTGAACCAAGACAAAACAAATTGTGGCATTTACACACCACAATTGGTTCCAAATTCTGGCATTTATGCATCACATTTGTTCAAAATTCTTGAGGAGGGAATGGAGTGGTAAACACTGATTGAAGAAGATATATTCCATTTTTGTAATAAATTATATCCGTATTTCCACTGTGCAGTCATCAGTCATTCAAGAAGACAGTGCTCTCCAGTGAATTGCTTTGGAAATATATTATTTTAGGTAGTATATCCACTTTAGGAAACTTCTGAAAATAAGTTATCATTAGTTATATAATAATAATAATAATAATAATAATAATAATAATAATAATAATAATAATAATAATAATAATAATAATAATAATAATAATATAAAATAGTTTGATATTTTACTGGCATAGATTATTTATTAATGTAATGGTGCATATAATTATAAGCCTCTTCTGTTCTGGTGGCCGATATTCGACGTAGAATTAAAGAGAAGGTACTTTATTGACATTCATTTCAGAAGATGGGAGTGCCGTGGACACCTCAATTAGTGGAAATTCTTCGATGAAATAATTATTTGGGTTATAATTTTCATTTACATTTGAATGGGCACAATATGATCGCTAGGACGGCAGGAAAGAAGTTGAAAATTTATGACATTAATAGGGACCGAACGTTGACTTTCCCATTTAGGAACCTAACGCTTTATTTATTCACGTCTCGCTTCACTGGTTCTGAAAAAGTGTATACTTTGCATTAAAGTGAAATAATCTCTTCGCCTCCTAGGTAAATGTAATGTGTGAATATAATATTGAACTTGACATTTAATGAGCTCATTAGCACAGAGTACTATTTTGAGGACAGCGCATTGTTTCTATGTATTATAAAGCAATTTCCAATGTATACATTTGTGAATTTATTACTGAATAGTGTAAAATGAAATTTATTGAAGTTAACATTGTGGATACAAATGTGTTTCTTTGTCACCAGTAAGCATCATATTATTAGTAATTTATTCATCGTCCAGATATCAAGAGGTTTTTGCATTAACAAAAGTCTACTACGTACATATTCCATACTATTCGGAGCAGAAATTTAGTTGTCTTTAGGTATAGTATACAGTTTTCTATTTTAATACGATATATGTACAGCTTCATAAAAACACTTGCTCAAATTACCGTGATTAATAGCGTCCTCGAAATAAACATTCTCTTCTGAACATAATGTGATATAGATTTCTAAATTTATTGTCATGTACAATTTTCACTGCAAGGTTTAGTGTTATATACTGTATTGTACGGTAGATGGCCCATATAGTCCGACATTAAGCGTATTATTTTATAAATTACTTATATTTTCGAATTTATGTCATTACAGAGTTAACTGTTAGTTAAAAGTATATTTTGGGGTTCAAAATTTAGTATTAAGTATTTATTTATTTATTTATTTATTTATTTATTTATTTATTTATTTATTTATTTATTTATTTATTTATGTATTTATTCATTTATTTTTTATTTATTTTTTTATTTTTTATTTTTTTATTTATTTAGTTATTGCACCCTACAAAGTTTCTTTACCTCAGTTAGAGTGTGCCACTCTTAGTTTATACCATTATATTAGAACTAGTAATAGACTATATTATAATAATATTCTAAACTATAATATTAATAATTAAAAGTTGTAATAATGCTAATAATATATATTGTAATAGTATACTTAACTTGTAATACTAATTAAATAAGTAATGACCAAGAACATCATTTTCTTGGTCATTACTTTGTTGTATTTTCTTCTAATTTATCATATAAGCAACAAGATCTATTCAACTTAATGTCACTAATAGTTTCTTCAAATAGAAAATTATGTTATAAATGTAATTATATGGATTTCTATATTTTTTCAAATACGTAGTATTTCTTTCAAGCCGTAGTCTTACTTCGAGGAGTGTCTGGATCGCTCGAAGTTTTATTTTACAAAATTGTGGCATTTACTAATTTGTGCTCATACTTTCTTAATTAGAGGTTAAAATGTAATATTTTTTGTTTTAATGTGTCAAATACGTGTGTACAATATTATCATACTTGCCATGCTTCTATCGGGCACTTACAACACACACCCATGCTTGATTTAAACATTTGAATACGTATTTGAACTATTCCATGCATAATACAGCATACAAGAATAAAATGTGAGAGGTTAGTTCTGGCAAACGTATAATGAAACCCTATTTTGCTTTCGTATCACAACGAACGTATAGCTATTACAATTTACAGTCAAAACAAATATGAAGAAGCTCATGAAATATTCTCCATGTATAATTCAGGTTGCATCTTACATAGTCTACATATACAATGGTAATTCCAGCGGAGATTTGATGTGAATTTATTCCGTATTTCCAAACACTGGAACAGAAACAAACAGAAATGTGTTTTGCCTTCCATTCTTTCAAACTGAAAAGTAATACATCTTTGTAAATATAATATTTCGGGTAAACTGACGAAATGACGAAAATAAAGGTTTGTTACATCTATATTTATAATTATGTGATTTTCGAGATTGACATCGACATTAAGACGAGTTTATGATGAGAATCAAAGCGGAAATTTCTCATCACTGATATATTATAGAGATACAAGAAGATAAACTAAAGGAGAAAGGACTCACAGCCCCTCACCGTAGCATTACACTTCACCTGATGTTAGTAGTTTAACAATCAAAAGTATTGCTGAATATTATTGACAATCAGGTATAAAATGATGTAGCCTCACGTCACTGCGTTATTACTTACTGTTCATACATATATTCGGAGGAAGACAGCCTAGTCGTGGAATTTCTGGCGGACCTCTTATGAAACCTTCCTTACAGACACACCCAGGAGTACACTTCACAGGACAGTTATCTGGCATCCTGATAACACCTCGAACGACATCACACATCAGTTGACAACCTGCCTTACATGGGTGGAATACCTGGTTTGGACCGCACACGGGTTTGGTGTCTGGTAGAACTGTTTGTTCCCTGAAACAATCATTTAGGAAGATTGTTAACAAGATATTCCTTCGCGAGTACAAGGCTCGGAGACCATTGCAAGATAATAACTGACTGGATTGCTGTCCCCGAGGTACGTTTTTTTGTTTTTAAATCCCTGTATTAGTAATGTTTCAGAAATTATACAATTTACCCCTTCATCACTCATTGCTTCTCAACATAAGCACTGTCTCTATTTTACAATAGTCTCTCATTGTAATTTATTTAGAGCTTAAATATTATTTTATACCTCATTTTTCTGGAGTCTGTAGACTAGTACCTCTAACATCTGATGTTAGTTTGAACATTTTGGACTGTGACAGCAGTTACAGACTGTAGAATATTATACGAAATTTCCAAACTTCTAAATGTTAGCACAGAACTCGAATGGTTGCCACAAAACGTCACAATATGTTTATTATTAACTAAGCTGTACCCGGCCACGCGTTGATGTGGCTCATTGTGGTTAAGTGGATAAGAAAGGAAAGAGAAAACATACTTCTAGTAAGATAAGAAAGAAAAGAGAAAACACACGTTTCTAATATATTTAATCTTGTGGGTATACAATACTTTTTGTTTTTCCATGGTCTCTGCGGATATAGAGATTGTCTGGTTTGCCGACTCTAGAGCACGCAACATATAACTGTCCTTGTAAGAAGTAATTCGCCTCTAGATTTAAACCGCACAATTCCAAAGATTGGCCCTCAGCTTTGTTGATGGTGACTGTAAATGCCAATCGAATAGGGAACTGCAATCTCTTAAACTGAAATGGCATATCTGTTAGAATAATGAGAATGTAACGAATGAGGACATCTTCGTCTTTGAAAGGTCCTGTCAAAAATGTTGCTTCTACGACGTTGCTAACTTTTTACTGCAATCCGCGTGTCGTTGCAAAGCTTGGCTGGTTGATATTTCGCAACAGGATAATTGGCACGTCGATTTTCAATTGTAGTACGTGCGGTGGTATCCCTGGCAGATCGAGTTGATTCAAAAATTCTGTTGGATAGCTAATGGCTTCATCAGCTTCCACAACAGTGTCCACGGACTTGTATATGACTGCCTCGCTTGGAGTGTTAGACTGAATAATACTGTTAAGTTTGTAGATGTCTTTGGTTTTGGCGGCAAGAATAGCTCCTTCACTCAGACAATCGTGATTCTTATAATTTGTTTGAATATTGGAATTTCAACCAAGTCTTCTCTTGACGTCACTAAATTGCTTAAGTTATGAAGCAAAGAAATTAGTCCTAAGGTCACATCAACGGCAACTTTCCATTCCCAATTTCCAGCAACCGATGTGACATATGTCAGTTGATCGATCGTTTTGCAGATTTACACGCATATTTGTAGTTAATTTATTTATATGTCACCACGGAGTATAGTATTTCAGGCAAGCATTTATTTATCTCGCTGATGTAGATCTAGGGACTGCAGGTAATGTTTGTCTGAAATCTCCTGCAAGCAATAATAATGCGTTCCTAAATGGTCTGATGTTTCCAAGCAAATCTTGCATTGATTGACCAAGAAACACAAACGATTTTTCGTGTGCCATTCTGCATTCATCCCAAACAATTATCTTTCATTTCTGCAATACATTTCCTATGTCTGACGCTTTGAAAATGTTGCACGTGGGAGTTTCAATTAATTGCATGTCCAGTGGCAATTTCAAAGCGGAATGAGCTGTTCTTCCAATTGGTAGCAATGTCACGGCTATTCCGGACCACGCAAGAGCTAAAGCTACGTCATTTTGGAATCGAATTGCTGCCAGAATTAATACAATTAGGAACGTTTTACCAGTTACTCTTGGCGCATCTAAGAATAAGTTTCCTATAACTTCGTTATTGACAGTTTGAATTATGTGATCGTAAATGCCGGTTTGCTCAATCGTTAGCTTATATATATATATGATTGCACATACGACAAAAGATTACCTGTGTTGTAATTTTGTTCACGACGCAATTCTACATCGAATGAAGCACCAGTAGATCGATTCGATGATGGCATTATCAATTGATTGAGAACTTTGTACGTGATTTGTAAGCACAATGTTTCAATCATTAACAACGGTTCGTTGTAGATTTCCGCTGAGAAATCCATATTCATATTAGAATTTTCCTCGCGTATTCGACGGAAGATATCTTCAGACAAGTGCGGTGTATATTTATCCCATAACTCTGTTGGGCATGAAAGAGAGGAGGTGGTATGTTGGATAAAAAAAGCACAAATTTGATTGGGAGGTGACGTGTTGCACGGGCAAATTTAACTACAGCATGTGAAGAAAGAAGCATTCATCTTGATTTGGATGCAAGGTGTACATCGACTCTCCTCGTTGGCGTCGTTCAGATGACTTTACACTCGCATTTCATGTGTAATACGTAGGCACTTCCGAATAAGATAGTGTTTTCGGAAACGTGTCATTTTTACTTAAAGTGAAGAAAGCAATTAAAGTTGTAGCGAATGGATTCAGCGCTATTAGTTGCACATTTGCAAGTGGGTATAAACGCGTTGTCTATTTTTTTAGATGTACTGCTAAGTGAGAAACAGCTCGACTTCGTTCATGTTTGGGAAATGAATTAATTCGCCATAATGCTCCATTGCTGCTTATGTATCTTCCAGCCTGATACTTGCTATTTCGTCGATATGTATGACCCCAATTCTATCACTTCTTTCAGGCTACACGCCCAAAACTGCCACGTCGTTGCCTTTATTCACGTGCTTACAAATGCATTTGATCGATTTTAGCAATATTTCACGTTTATACAATATGCGCTTTGTATGCTTTTGATAGCAAAGGCGAATATGGAAAAACCCAGCGGTAGTTTGCTTCGATGACATTGTTTCGTATTTGTATGGTTGTTAATTTACCGCCAACTTCTTCTGATCTTCTTGTGTATCCTGTACGAAGGATATCCATAGTTTCCCTTGATTGTGTTGGATACTAATGCTCGAAGATATCGCTTAGATCATTTTCCGTCTGTAGTATTGTGAATAGGGATTTAGTGTACCTCAAGGTCCATGTGTCATATGTTTCGTCACATGATCATGTGAATCCTTATCGACGTCGGCCTCGGGTATTTCAGCGCATCGTCGATTTCGTTTGAAGTGATTTTGTTATAGAGCCAGATTAGTATATGTGCGTGTGCTAATCCTCTCTTTTACCATTGCTCTGAGTACATTCAGCAGCGCAGAGACCCAAACACTCCATGTTTTACCATAAATTCTATCAGCGATTTAAGCTTCTGTCTGAGAACACGTGCTGTGATGCCATGCCTAACCACCGGCGAATGCCCAGGAAATAATAGCTGTTGTATATCGTCCCAAGCTGGATTGCATGTAAATGTATGAGTAGATCTGGACGCCCGTAGCGAAGAACATACGCAATTGCATCTTGAAAGTACTCATGCATATGACCTGGACTGCCAGTATATGAAGATGGAAAAATCGTTATTCTTCCAACGTTAGTTGTACCAGGTGTATGCATAAGTTTCTACCGGTATTTGTGGTAAAGGAAACATGTTATTTTCAAGAGAAATTCATTGTTTATTCAAAATATTGACCATCGGCTTCTACACACTTTGCCCACCTTTCAGGTAGGTTATGAATACCATGCCAGTTAAACTGCTTGTTTTTTGCGGTAAACCATTCGTCGAGCCATTTTCCAACGTCCTAGAAATTGCTGAAGTGCTGCTCTGCGTGTGCGTGCCCCATTGATGCGAAGAGGTGACAGTCAGATGGCGCCGGATCGGGAGAGTACGGCGGGTGCGGAAGGATGTCCCATCCAAACAATTTGAAGGTGACTTTCACTGGTTTTACTGTGTGAAACGGCGCATCGTCGTGTAACAGAATCACTTTGCTATGTCTTCTGGCCCTTTCCGGTCGTCTTTCGATCAATGCGTGACTTAAATTAATCATTTGTTGGCTATAGCGTTGAGTTTGAGTTGGGTCATCATCCAGTAACGCCTTTAATTGCTCGCCTTCGCACTGTTGTGGTCTACCAGAGCGCGCACTGCTTTTCACATTGATACCACCATGTTTAAATTGTCGAAACCATGTCTCACATGTTCTAATCGATGGAGCGTTTCTACCAGCAAACGATGAATTTCCGCAGCCCTTCAACTTTGGTTAAATAAAATAAAAGTAATGCGTGCCGCACATGTTCCTTTTTAGGCACAAACGTCGACATGATCACTGAACGATACAACACAGACGCTAGTGTTTGGCGGACTCAAGTTGTGTGTGTTGGTAGGTTAATGTCAGACGAACTAACTGCCGTATGTGTCAAATTCACACGCTGCGTATTGTTCGCTGGGGTCATCTCTTAGCGAAACCATAAAGACTTATGCACGCACCTGGTATTACAGTCATTTACAACTGCATTTCGCAAATTAACGTATTCTTCAGAGCGAATCTTGGTCGGATTGAAAAGGATGAATATCAAACGACAGGGCGAGTTGGCCGTGCGGTTAGAGGCACGCGGCTGTGTGCTTGCATCCGGGAGAGAGTGAGTTCGAATCCCACTGTCGGCAGCCCTGAAGATGGTTTTCCGTGGTTTCCCATTTTCACACCAGGCAAATGCTGGGGCTGTACCTTAATTAAGGCCACGGCCGTTTCCTTCCAACTCCTAGGCCTTTACCACCCCGTCGTCGCCATAAGACCTATCTGTGTCGGTGCGACGTAAAGCAACTAGCAAAAAGAATATCAAACGTCCTGTTTCGATTTTTGCACACATATCTACAATGTACTGGAGAAAAAATTGACGGCATTTCAAAATGTGATTGTCTTCATTCTCTCGAATCAAGAATAATAGATGATTGCACTACATTTCGTATTTGTTTCTTCGTGACTGACTGGATTTATCATCTTAACGTTGAAGTGATATCCATCTTCACCATCCCGAAAATGATCGGATATAGCAGGGTATCATACTATCGGCAAGTTTCTTCAACTTTTGTCAACTGATCGTTTCTCCGATGAAGAATTGGAATTGATCTCCAACTATGACAATTGCCACTTCTTCTACAGCTGGAGCATTAAATCTTCGCACATGTTCTCCTTCAGGCTTTTTGTCTGCATGAACAACAATCTTGTTTGTACCAGATGGCATCATGTCATTGCTGTTTTGAACGAAAGCACGAAATGAAAGACAATGGCAAAATAAATGATAAAAATATTTATAAACACGCGCGCGTAATATGACGATGTAATTTTAATTCAAATAAAAATGAATCGACACAGCTCAATTCCATCGCCAATTGCACTGGAAAATAAGAAAAACAGTTAAAACGTAATGATTGACAATTAAAAAATAACATGTTTAAAAGTATATAAAATCACGCGCGTATTCGAATGCAGTATTGTGTCAAAATTTGTAAGAAATCGGCGAACATCTTCCGGAGGTTTAAGATTTTGAATAAATTATTATTTAAATTTTTATTTATACTTTTTATCCCGTTGTCTTCTAATTTAATCTGCTATTATTTTATTTAGTTTTCTAAACTGTCAGATCTAATTCACTGGCCACTGATTTCGAACTCATATTTTTGAGGGTTTTATTCTAGAGCAAATCGACTACCGGATAAAACAATGATCTCGTAAAATGTCTTAGATACCTCTTAACTATGTCAGTCTGTCACACCCGTGAAATCACAAAATCTTTCTTTGTATCTGCTGCGTCAAACAAACTTTCAAACGCGTATTTTTTCTATAGGACAAGAGAAAATAAATACATTGTGAAATCTCATTCCTATCGTAAAACCGATAATCTGACGCCCGGAGTTGTAATAGAGTGTTCACAAAGTTTTATATCAGTGGTTGCTTGAAAAATTGTTTATTTAACATTTATAATTAAAAGTAGGCATGTGTTTAATTTAAAAGTTTCTCCAGGCTGTGTATAGAACGTAACTGCACACATTCGAATCTCACGTACAACTTAGAATGAGTAAGGTAAATTGACAATTTATTAGCAGTCAATACATTTTACGATAAACATCCTTTCAGTAAGTACCGTTTCCGTATATTTCCGGTGGAGCACTGTGGTTGCAACGTTTAAGCATGCACAAGGGCTTCGTTCATCTGTTGACACGCCAAATGAAACGTTGGAGATATTCCCCAGAGTGAGGCCATCTTGTAGTGAGTGGTTCCAATATTTAAGACAACAGATCAAGTCACTGCCAGTGAGATATGGTCGGTGATTCGTTTCTTCAATACACAAAACATTAAACAAGCTGACATTCATCGCCAGGTGAAATTGTAATTACGGATGGAATAATGATGAAATGGAACTGAATGTATAACGAAGCACAGGTGGTGTCGTACGACGACGAATGCATACATAATTAGGTGCCCATTTACAGCAAGTGCCTTAATAATGGTCGTGACCATAAGTGAAAAGCCAGCCCAGCGGTGTAGGAGTAGCGTGCCTGTCGCTTACCGGGAGGCGCCGGATTCGATTCTCCAGCCAGGTCAGGGATATTTTCCTGGATCTGAGGGCTGGTGAGGTCCATTCAGCCTTCGCTATTACAATTGAGGAGATATCTGACGGTGAAATGGCGGCTTCGGTCTAGAAAGCCACGTATAACAGTCTAGAGGCTTCGTTGTACTGATCACTCGACATCTCACATTCTGCAAGGCCTTCAGACTGAGCAGTGGTTGTTTGGTAGGCCATTGCGCCATGGTACTTTTTTACCACGTGAAGAAGTAGTTTAAGGGGTGGAGATTCTAATTAAATAAATTGCTTCCAAAATAATGTTGTCTTCCTTTGAGAAAAATGTCGGCACTCACTTAATAAAACGCGTACTCCCGTTGCCTTTACTAACTTATTAGACGTTCAACCCAGTTTCACCAACAGGTTGCAGCAAAATATAAATAACTTATTTCTATTTCTTAGGTCGAAGAAATGTCATATTTTACCAATTAATTAATTTGATATTTATTATTTATTAGTAGCTGTTGCTTACCTGTCGTTGACGGAGTAGTTTTTGTACAATTACAGATTTAATACCATTTAGAGGAGATGAGTGACAACAGAAGATTCAGAGCTCACCTCAACTAAAAATAGTCCGCCAGTGTTATGTTAATGTTGATCAGTTGTAGGGGCTTTGAATATTGTACACCATCCAATTTGTTTCTTTCGGTTCGGCGCTATTAAAGCGTTCGAAAACTGGTCCAAAGTTGTGCGAATTTCAGCCTGCTTCTTGGCTACATACTGTTGTTTTTCTGGCGGCTAGCGTGGTGCTGCGACTGAAGACTCACGAAATCCGTTGTTGATATCTCCTTATTATCCTACTCTATCGAATGAAAGTAAAATTACTGTGGTTTTCTTCCTGTAAACCAACATTGTAGTGACGCTAAGGTGATATTCACCTAGTGTCTCATGGGACATGGACTAAAAATACAATTTTTGTAAATGTCTTTGTAGTCATCTATCCAACTTTTGGTATACAAAATTTTTTGATAGACCTAATTATATCAGAAATATTTTAGAATCAATCCTGAATGGGTAGATTTCAAACAAGGAGTTTGGTTTGCATATGTACAGACGGTTTCCAGTCTTCGGAACACAAATAGGTAGATACTAAATGAAAAATACATCTTTTATATCAACACTATTACATATGAAACAAATATCTATTCAGAAATGTTACTGAAATACAAATTGTAAAAACATGCTACCCATACAATTTGATTTATATTTATATATTTGTTAATTTTCAGTCGGTGAAATGGGAAAATCCGGGTATATAAATCAGTATATTACTTTGAGCAATATGGGTTATTGATATTTGGCCATAGAAGGTAAGAGAAAATAGCTCTGCAATAGATATGCTCGTTAAAAACCTTATATATGTACTTTAATGCTTAAAATGTTAATACTTTACATGTTTACAGTTTTAATAGGATTGCGTTTACACTGGATGGGGAATAGATGCAGAATCTTCTCAATGGACTCCGAAGCAAGAAGCGAACGAATATAAATCGCTACCTGGAAGCATCGGATGAAAATTGTGCCATCCTCTATATGAACATACTAAGATCTTCTATTCACATATTTACTCATTGAAAAGTGTCATATTATATTGAGTAAGTCAGACGATACGATTCCAAAGAGAGGTATCGTGAACCATTTATATATTTCAAAACAGATGTAATACTCCTTGAGCTTGCATTCGGCAGATAGTGGGTTCGAGTTCCACAGTCGGCAGCCCTGAAGATGGTTTTCCAAGTTTTCTCATTTTCACACCAGGCAATTGCTGGGGCTGTACAATAATTAAGACCATGGCTGCTTCCTTCGCACCTCTAGCTCTTTCCTATCCCATCGTCACCATAAGACTATCTGTGCGACGTAAGGCAAATTGTAAAAAAAAAAAAGGAAATTCTTAACTCCAGATTAAGAAAAAGGAAAAGAGGTATTATTTTATTCCAGGAAATAAGTTCAGATCAATCTCTAGTCTAGCATATTATACAGCATTAGCTAGAACCAGTTTGTCACTTTCATTGACTCTAATCTTCTGACAGTGTGATACGAGCTACGCTGGTTACATTATTCCTTATGCAGCTATATCCTCTAATGAATGGTGTGAAAGGTTTGCTTGCAGGGGCAGTTAGTGTAAGTATTTTAGTGGACATGGCGGACTAATATGAAATAGAAATATCTGGTTCTGTGAGGAAAACAACTAGAAACAACCTAAAGGCTCTCCAGCCCATATCTTAAATGACACTGTGTTCCTATGACTGCTGATAGTGAAAATGTTCGGGATTCAAACACCCTACCGAGCTCGATAGCTGAAGTCGCTTAAGTGTGGCCAGTATCCAGTATTCGGGAGATAGTAGGTTCGAACCCCACTGTCGGCAGCCCTGGTTTTCCGTGGTTTCCCCTGTTCATACCAGGCAAATACTGGGACTGTACCTTAATTAAGGCCACGGCCGCTTCCTTCCCAGTCCTAGCCCTTTCCTGTCCCATCGTCGCTATAAGACCTACCTGTGTCGGTCCGACGTAAAGCCAACAGCAAAAAAATAGCAAACACCCTAAGGACTACTAAGTGATTTCGTGTCCTCGACCCGAGATGGTGCAGTTCATTTCAGGAGCACCCGCAATTGAAGTGAGCTGCGTGCATCATTTCAATCGCATAATGGCCCTCCTGCCAATTTCTGGCAGTATCGGGAATCGAACACGGGTCACCGAGGACGGCACCGTTACACTACGGAGGCGGACACTCTTAGGATTGAAGACTCAACAAAAAAGAAATTAACAAACGTATCTTAGAAAAATGTTTGGTTATCATATCCGTGTCGTTACTTGTATAGAATTGTATAATTGAGGAACATGTGGTAATAAGTGCAGTTATTTGTGGCTGGATTTGGAACATCTGTCTTAGATCTTAATTAAGCATTATCCTAAAGTGACTTTGAAAAGCCTCTGGGAACGATCAACGCGCAGGAAAACCACAGTCTAATATTAAATCTCAAGTCTTTCCATTCCCATCGCACAGCACGAGTTAACCTGTTAACTACGGAAAGGGAGAATATGATGATGGTGATGATGATGATGATGATGATGTTGATGATAATGATAATGATAATGATGGTGAGGTCCAGAATCTAAGTTATGGGCTATAAGAATAATACTAAGAATACTATTTCTCCCAGCATATCGTCCATGGTATTGTACTATATCTTGGAGAAAACAGGATATTATGTTACATTACTTGTACTGCCGTTCGTTGACTGCAACACCTGATTTTCCTCGCGAGTAGATCAGTTTGGGCCCATCGGTGTTGTATCTAGCAGCACGACCAGCCGGCGGAGGGAGTGTTGAATTTACTCCGTGCCCCGGATGTTCACAGTGTTCCTTCTCACAATCATGTCCTGTAACAGACGAATTAGTAACATGACAGTTAGAAGTAAGATAACAAATTCACTACCGTTTTTTGTTCTACAATTGTGTGCTTCGAAGGCAACGATTGCACATCCAGGCCTGAATCTGATGACTGTAGAGCAACTGGCAGTCCTTAATAATACTTATAACGCAATTTAAGCTTAAGTTCGAATAGTGAGTGTGTACGATGCCTTTTCGTACTGCAGTCTGCGGGCAGACTGTTGAAGAGTGCACTTCATGTAACAGGGACTACGCTGGGCCGGACGAGAAAAATACGTCACTGTAGTTACTCGATGTGGCTTCCGTCGACAGGCACAGGAACTTGCACGATCTCATTCAGCTTTGATGAACTGTAATTAACGAACAGTTGTAGTGCAGTGGACCATACTTCTTGGGCTAGTATTCTCTTTGTCATCACGCCCGTCACCTTCCTGCCATATAAGACAGACTCAATACCAAAATAATATGCATCTGTATGGCATCATCATTAGGACATCATGCAATCCGTAGGCGGAAAATGTCTGAAAAGAACTTCACCTTAGATCAGGGCCTCTCAAACGCCAAAAATCTCACGCGTGCAGATAGAGGCGCAAGAGCTCCGTGCACTGTGCATCGCTGCCGCTCGGCATGGCTCGGATCAACGCTTCGTCTCTGGGCTACTCGGCTAAGCTCGGCTCAACTCGCCTATGCTCGGCTCAAGTCAACCCGGATTTGGAGCGCTACGACGCAAGTGGGGCAGAGGGAGACAGGCGGAGCGAGCGAGACAGGCGTGAGGAAAGAGAGAGTAAGCGCTATTGCTCCAAATCGAGGAGTGGGGGGTCTGCACTCTGGTCAACCAAGCCAAGTCGTCTCTTGCACCGTGCACAGTGCATGCACCACGCGCATGCACCCTGAGAGGCCCTGCCTTATATAATGAAGCATGCTGTCGGACGAGAACATATTAATGAAGATTTGCATCTGTGTAGATTTCTTAATTAGCTCATTCCGTATTTGCAACAGATGACCGCATCAAAATGCATCCAGTGGTACTTGAGATTAGTCCTCACAGACAGACAGACAGACAGACAGACAGACAGACAGACAGACAGACAGACAGACAGACAGACAGACAGACAGACAGACAGACAGACAGACAGACAGACAGACAGACAGACAGACAGACAGACAGACAGACAGACAGAGACAGGACTGAGGACTTTCTTATTTACTAAGTAGAGATATTGTTTTCATAAGGAGATTTTGTAACTAATTTGTTTCACATGGACGAAGATGTAACTTATATACACGTAGCTTTTTGGTTAAGAGCTTCTTATTCACATATGACTTTGAGGAATTTTTTATAGAACATTTTATACTAGATAATTATTACACACATAGTAGAACATCTGTAATGATTTAAGCAGCGTTAAGCCGAGTTTCAGCAATGCTATTCTCATGCCTAGTGTATGGTTTCTATTATTAATAAATGTAAAATCTATCATTGTGAGTGACCTTCTTAAGATAAGTACAGGGACAATTTTTTTATCTATTCATGGGATTGCCACTCACCTGGCTGCCTGCGCTAGGAGCCTGTCTCCCGCCAAGCACTTTGCCGTAATGCGGCCAGCGCTCGCCCGCACTGCGCCAGAGTATTTTCGTACAAGATTCCCTGTATTTTATTAACATTTAAGAACATTGGAGCAACACTCTAAGCTTGACTAAACACTTGACTAAACTGAACCTTGCGTTGATATAGCTCTCATCAGACTGCAAAGGAGGGGAACTAGTTGCGCATTACGACAAAGTACTTGGCGGGAGACAGGTAGACTACGCAGTGGGGGCGACCGGGCGAGCGACAATCCCCTTAAGAGATAAAAAAAAGTCCCTGTATGTGCTCTATAATTCTTACACATGTATTTTTTGGATGTCCTTAATAACGATTTTGGCAACTTAAGCAGCGAAAATATTCGCATGTCATCACTTTCATCGAGTTGTTTCACATAAACCGTTACTTCTCAGCTTCGTTTCCTCACAGTTCAATGTTTGATGCACGAAAGCTTCTCCGGGGAATGTTGTAGGGAACTGTGAAAACCACATTACAATATGTTCAGGTGTTCTCGAGTTATAAGGGATAAACTATGTTAAGCCGAGCCTCGTGAATGCTTTCTCTGTACCCATCACATGCCTTACGTAAAATAACAAACAGAAAATATGTTATTGTGAGGTACCTTTTAAAGAAAAGATTTTGTGTTACCTTACCTATTGAAGAGATGTTAAGTACAGAACAATAATGGCCAACCGGACACCAGTGGTCCGAACCCACAACCTTCCGATTTCGAGTTGGATCCTCTTACCTTTTGAGTTATGGTGGCCTAGGCCATATTTGTTCTATTGGAAAGGATCTACGCTGCAGGTACGGCCATTTTTATTCTGTACTTAACATCTCTTCGGTATGTACTGAACGTACTGAACACCTAATATGTTGGAAGCTTATTTCGAGAATACAAACTTTTATTGTGGCAATTTTTTAAGATATGTAAGTGGTATCACGGACTTTTTATAGTACCTTTTAAGCTCTATATTTCATACGTATGTAGTGCATGGACATCTTTATTGGTTTGGGTAGCGTAAGCCGATGAAGTTGTCGACTGGCGTCATTATCTGAGAGTTGTCCCTCAGACGTTACGTCTCGGTTTCCTTTTATTACACTTCAATACCTCATACACGACAACCTTCTTCTGGAAAAATTTTAGGCATAAAAATCCGTCCAGAGGTTATCACAAGTTATAAGTTAACATCGATACATACGTACATACATATATCCATGCATACAACAGACAGACGATGAGTCTTTCTTTCTTATTCTGTTTACCTTCCAGGGTTGTCTTTCCCTCGGATTCAGCAAGGGATCCCATCCCTACCACGTCAAGGGCTGTGTTCTGGAGTGTCAGGCATTGGGTCGAGGACCAGTACCTCGCCCAGGCGGCCTAATCTGTTATACTGACCAGAGGCCTTGTGGGGGTATGGGAAGACTGGAAGGGATAGACAAGGAAGGAATTAAGTGGCCGTGGCCTTAAGTTAGGTACCATCCCAGCATTTGTCTGGAGGAGAAGTCGGAAACCACGAAAAACCATTTCGAGGATGGCTGAGGCGGGAATCGAACCCACTCTACTCAGTTGACCTCCTGAGGCTGAGTGGATCCCGTTCCAGTCCTCGTACCACGTTTGAAATTTCGTGGCAGAGCCAGGAATCGAACGCGCGCTTCCGGGGGTGGCAGCTAATCATCATAAGCACTACACCACAGAGGCGGACATGATGAGCTTTAAGTTATAAAACCCTGTAGTTTGAAGTTACAAATACTGATATTGTAATACAACTGTGTGGTACCCGCTGCATATAAATGTATTATTAAATGCTATTACATGATACTGTACTCTTTGATTGTGTTCAATACAAATGGCCGATCTGGTAAAGCGATAATTATATGTAGATCAAAATTATGGAATTTCCATGCCTTTCTTTGACATGGAAAACGAGTATAATTTCGGATTAGGGGCTGCCTGGCCGAGGCGGTAAAGGCGTGCTCGGTTCGCCCGGAAGGACGTGGGTTCGAATCCCCGTCAGGAAGTCATAAAATTTAAGAAACGAGATTTCCACTTCCGGAGGTGCATACGGCCCTGAGGTTCCCCAGGTTAATTCCTGGGGGCAAAGGCGGCCGGGCGTAGGGCTAACCACTCTACCCCATCACGTGCCGAGGTTAACAATGGTGGAAGCCTTTACCATTCACTCCTCCAAGGGCCTTCATAGCCTGTACGGAGGTGCTTTGCTTGCTACTTGGTCTGGTGAGTGTTACTAAAACATTTAAGTTTTAAAATCGAAAACATTTCTTGATAACACGTTGGCAATGTTCATTAAAGAAGATAGACCAGTGTACATAGCAACATGTATGACGTCATAAGGTGATACAATAAGGCCGCCAACTTGAGGTTCTAAAATCACCATGCCTCGTGAGATTTATATTTTATAATACTGATATTGTTGTAAAACTTGGTGCTTCTATAGCTCTGAACTTCCTTGTGTGGTCACTTGATTTGTTTAAGTAAGTTCTACAATTTTATGGCAAAAATGAATGAAGTAAAAAAATCTGAAAATATTGTGGTGTGCAAAAATGCCAAGAATGGTCGAAAATCCATTCGAAATGAAGGAGCGGCTTGAAAGAATTCCTGAAAGTCCAAAATCAACACACTAACCATTTAGTCATGGAACCGAACGTTTAAACGGTGAAGGCGTATGACATGTCATCAGCCGTGACAAGTTAAACTCTATCACCATCGTAAAGTTAGTTTCAAATCTTCTTGATCCATTACAGTGAAGAACGTCCCAGTCTTATAAACATTAAGTATAAGTACCCGGCGTTTCGAATGTATTGCAGTATTTACTATCGAGGGTGATTACATCCGATTTAATAACATTATTTCAGTGACTTTGATAATATGCACTGCAGTAACGCTCGGTAATCGATATATTATGAATGAAAGACTACGATGTGAATTTGAATATTGCTAAAAAGAACTAAGTCCCTGGCAAGATAACGACTGTAGGTTAGGGTCCCATACCTTCTAGTTTCATAATTTTGAAAAGTGAGGTGGGAGGGGGTGCATGGATCAATCAATCAATCAATCAATCAATCAATCAATCAATCAATCAATCAATCAATCAATCAATCAATCAATCAATCAATCTTGATCTGCATATAGGATAGTCGCCCAGGTGGCAGATTCCCTATCTGTTCTTTTCCGAGGCTTCTCTTAAATGATTGCTAAGAATCTGGAAATGTATTGAACATCTCACTTGGTAAATTATTCCAATCCCTAACTCCCCTACCTATATACGAATATTTGCCCCAATTTGCTCTCTTGAATTCCAACTTTAACTTCATACTGTTGGTGGAGAACGGCGCTATTAGGACAGTACTGTAACCAATGGTAGATCCTACAGTGGAATTTTTACCTAAAACATCACATTCCATTCCATTACGCAAAATGAGCCATGGTGGATACAATGACCCCAAAAATAGCTTGGAAAGCTGTTGAAAGAAAGAGGGAATGAAACAAACAGAGAAAGAATGTAGAAAGATACAATTACAATTTAGTTTACGTTACACCGACACAGATAGGTCTTATGGCGACGATGGGATAGAAAAGGTCTAGGAATTGGAAGGAAGCGGCCGTAGCCTTAATTAAGTTACAGACCCCGGCATTTGCCTTGTGTGAACATGGTAAACCACGGAAAACCATCTTCAGGGTTGCCGACAGTGGGGTTCGAACCCACTATCTCCCAGATGCAAGCTCACAGCTGAGCGGCCCTTACCGCACGGCCAGCTCGCCCGGTTATAGAAAGATAGAAAAGATTTGAAAACCTTATGAGGTATCCAACTCACCATCAATGACGGATATGATAGAGAAGACTACAAGGTAGACTGCGAGAGCTGCGGACATCTTGCCAGTTCCGACACCGGATCCTGAAGGCTTCATAGCGGGTCTGTCCGCCTCTCTTATAATGGCCTGTGTTCATTGCGTAACAGTTGGTATGTGGGAGGTACCAGGCGTTCACATCTCCATTGAACACGGAACAATACTTAAGTTGTAAAACTGAGATTAATGTCCTTATTCATTCCTTTATATAACAAGTTCAATTTCCGGGTCATAGGGGGAAAGGAAAACAAAGTTATGTACGATAAGCCTAAGATAACGAAATATGACGTACAAAATCATATTGAAACGGTTTAGATATTTCTAGGTCTCGAACTGATTGCCTGTTTACATGAAACCGGAATACAGCAATTCCAAGATTAAATTCATATCGAGACCGAAAAGCCTGGAAAAGGGAATATCAGGCGGGAGATAAGAATGTTTTCAATTGGCTTGCTTATGGCGTGTATTCTTTCAGGATGGCAGCTTGTTTGTCTGTCTGTCTGTAAGAACTGAAATCAAGTGAAGATGTAGAAATATACTATGGGGCAAAACAAACAGTTCTGTATTGGAATTTCAAACGTGCTCTCTGAACATTAAGACGCGTCATCATAATAATAATTTTATTAAACACAATATGTAGATTAGTTTAGGTTTTGCTTTCACCAAGCTTTCCTCAGCGTGCCTAATAAGTAAGTTCTGCTTCCACATTTCGCCAGATGGTACTTGGGACATGGTTGGTTGCGTACTGCAGACGTAGTCCTCCTTGGGTTCGTTGAATGATTCATTCCGGCATATTTTGCCGTGGAAACCGTTGGCGACGAATCTTGTGTAGTGACAGCGGAGCTCGACGTTCGGTCCCTCCATGTTTCTGTTTTCAGCACTTCTGTGTCCATTAATTCTCTCTGTGGAGATACTGAGTCGAATTGGTTTGTGGAGATCTATTTGGCTAGATTTGACCAGAAGGAGAGATAGAATG
Source organism: Anabrus simplex (assembly GCF_040414725.1). NCBI lineage: Eukaryota > Metazoa > Arthropoda > Insecta > Orthoptera > Tettigoniidae > Anabrus > Anabrus simplex. The sequence goes on along the minus strand of NC_090265.1, from coordinate 1,131,097,204 downwards.
CTAAGACACATCTTAAGACACCACGACTTGTATGAATATGACAAGCAGATTAAAGCAGATGTAGGATGCAGCAGTTACGTAGCAATGAAAAGGTTAGCACACCATAGGGTGGCATGGAGAGCTGCATCAAAGCACTCGATGGACTGATGACTCGAACAACAACATATCAACAACAACAACATGACTCTGGATTTGTTATGTCTCTCCTTGATGACTGTTTTTTTATGCTTGAGTTTCTGGTAGCCCGAAGCAACTTCTTATGTCTCCGATAAAGCAGGATTCCTGCGCTATTATACATGTATAACTGTTCCTTGTGAACTTAGAGATTGAGAGAGAGCTTTTTATTAATCTTTCTTAAACGTTCTATAATTTTATAAGGGTGTTCACCGTCAGGTAGGGCCATATTAGTTGGATTCCATACGTGGTGGTCGGCATAACTTTTAGCTTGGACAGCGCTATAGTGATTGGCAGGGACAGTTTTCGTAGTTTAGGGATGTGACATTTTGCTTTCGTTGCGACCATTGATCTCTCTTGTATATGCATGGAAAAGGTGCTTCCGATTGTTTGCATCGTGACTCCCAGGTACTTGAAGGTGGGTACAATTTTTTTTTTTTTTTTGCTAGTTGCTTTACGTCGCACTGACACAGATAGGTCTTATGGCGACGATGGGACAGGAACGGTCTAGGAGTGGGAAGGAAGCGGCAGTGGCTTTAATTAAGGTACAGCCCCAGCATTTGCCTGGTGAGAAAATGGGAAACCACGGAAAACCATCTTCAGGGCTGCCGACAGTGGGGTAATAATTTCGTGTGGCTATTTCTAGCCGAGTGCAGCCCTTGTAAGGCAGACCCTCCGATGAGGGTGGGCTACATCTGCCATGTGTAGGTAACTGCGTGGTATTGTGGTGGAGGATAGTGTTATATGTGGTGAGTGAGTTGCAGGGATGTTTGGGACAGCACAAACACCCAGCCCCCGGGCCAGTGGAATTAACCAATGAAGGTTAAAATCCCCGACCCGGCCGGGAATCGAACCCGGAACCCTCTGAACCGAAGGCCAGTACGCTGACCATTCAGCCAACGAGTCGGACGACAGTGGGGTTCAAACCTACTATCTCCCGAATACTGGATACTGGCCGCACTTAAGCGACTGCAGCTATCGAGCTCGGTGGTACGAATTCTAGGGTTTCTCCTCCGCGGTCCGTCTTGGATATCATTTCTCCCCTTCTAAACTTCATTGTTTGTGTTTCGACACTGTTTTCTTTTATTCTAAGTGTTAAAATGTTTATTTAGGGTGCCTAAAATTGGCTTTCAAGTATGAAAAAAATAGGTTCTGAAATATATATATTTTAGGCAGATTCAATTTTACGTATTTTATTAAGCATTTATCAATAAAAATACCATTTAATTTTGATAAATTGATAATAAATCTTTAGGGTAAATACAGTATAAAACAAATTTCATTCACTTCTTTGCTACAAACGCCACAGAACATAATTTTACCATCCAATGTGAAATGGGGAAACTCCTGTAAACCACTGTTTAATTAAAGACGACTTGGAAGCGGACATTTTCGGCGTAATGAATACAGTGAACAAACGGTCAACTGAAATGTTCTCAGAGAATGAAATGAAGAGTTTCGTTTCCAGCAGGTCAATGGACATTGTCTCTCACCTCGTGATACTCAGACTACGAGCGTGTTTACTGCGGGAGATTCTTAAGGACTTCCGGAGAGTGTTCATTGGTTTAGAGCTTCCCGCTCAAAAGGCAAATTTTGTTTGAAAATGATTTTAATAACTTACTGTTCAAGGTAATAAAAACGATTCGGCAAGTACTTCAGTTCTCCGGATTAAATTAAAATAATGTTTAATCGATTAAGAAATAAAATGTAGGGATTATAGGAATATAGTGTGCCTGTCCGGGGCTTCAGTGCACAATAATAATAATAATAATTCGTGAGTGCATCGGCCGAATGGAAAATACGTGATGAGATCTTCAACGAACGGCCCTAGAATCGAATTCTCATCATCCCTACTTCAGAATAACCACGGCTATAATTTTAGAGCATTCCAGGTCTATGGTACGTTCGGACTAAAGGGCATTAATAGATTATTTATAAGTAGGGATCTCAATATAGAAGAGGAATACAACGTCACTACCAAATCAGAATAATGATGTTTTAAAGTTTTATTAATATCAGATTTATTATCAACTGAGAAAGAACATCCACAACTAAAACAAAATGTGCCGTATATCATCTGAATCACAAAAATTAAAAAAAGGCAGGATTCATATTGATAAAATTATTATTTAATTGTCTTATGGAATTAGTATTCCACACCAATAATCCCGATATTTAGAGGCCTTTCACTTGTTACTACCTCTATTATTCACAACATTGTTAGGCATTTATTAATTAATTAATCAATTAATTATACATAATAATCGGCACTATAATGACCTCCCCTCTGGATATCATCCCAGCTTTCTATTCATGAAGAGTTTTGAAATATTATAATTTCTTGTGATCATATCATTACGCGATCAAGGATTAAGACAGTATGTTAATTATGACAAGCACATTCCAAGATATCTGAAAGTCATGTTCAGCCCTAATAACTAACTTCATTATTATTTACAAAGGTGTAACTAATCGCATAGGCATATTTCGCCGGGATTAAAAAAATACCATTTGATCAATTAACATAAAATAAGACTGGGCTTATGGATGACGCGCGGACAATAACATGACATTTTACATGTAATAATACACTCAACTACTACTAAACATATAATATGACCCTTTATCATACATACAAGATTATATGGAGGGAATGGTCCTTCCATTACCAAAAATAATAGCAATGATACACGTTGCCCTAGATGGGGGTCGAACTCATGGTCTTCTCACTGCAGGATGCATGTTTTGAATTTCTAGATCGGATGGAATGAACAAAATAAATTGGGAGGAAGTCTATTGTTCCTAATATATTAATTCAGTCGCGGTGACAATTAGCTACTCAATGCGTAAATGTCCGTCGGATATTGTTAGAAAGTAAATGGCCATTGAACACTCCACAGTCAAGGCTTGTAACGTGCCCACAGCTTCATCAGCCCTTGTACCCAGCTGGCACTTTCTCTAGCGTAACGGTACTTTCGTACGCCTCCCTTTCATACAGTCGGGGGAAGATATCTCTCTTTAATAAGCTGCCTCGATATAAAATTCGGGCCAACACGGCTTCTTCAAGCTCAACGCTAACATGTCAATTCTCACATGGCTCTATTCAACCTAATCCCAATATAACTAGCGTGGTGCATAAATTAACTCTGGCACATATTTATATCGCCTTGACTATCAACCGACAAATATTCACCGACGATCACTTCCGGCTCAATACCACAAACACTCGCATATATTTACGTAAGGGATATTAATTCATGCCATTCTTTAAAAAAAAGTTTACATATTAAATTCACGATCTAGAAATTATACTCGCATCTAAAAACATCATTTGAACTCCTCAAATGCTCCGTCTTATACATGACATACAAGTCATCCTCGTATTCTTTGAAGAGGCAGAGCATCTCATTTTATCATAAGATTTGGGATTACCCAGATGGATACCACTTCCATCCATCACAACACTTCTTGAAGACAAAAATAAATCATTACAGGAATCTTATAACTAACATGCATTACTTTCCAAGGGGTCTAAATTACCTGCTGGTCATCATGCCAGTAACAAACTTCCTACTACACAAGCTAAAAGTTTTAATCCCTTCGAACAGCCTGCGATCATCATTCACATTTTTAATCTACTTGACATGCTAATTCTAACTATGTACAGGAGGGAAATGACTTTCAAACATAGTAAATTTGAAAATGCACTTATCTAGGGTGATCATTCTTGTCCGAGGAAGCACACTCATAACAGCTTAAGCCATCATCTTGCTGCCTTTGATGTCGTGAGGTCCTTGGTTCGTTTCCGGAATGAACTTCATCTTGTAGACTTTACGCATAATAATCCTGGAGGTATCCAACACAATGAGATGCTGGGTAGGTAAGTGACTCGTGTATTCTCTTCCCAGACCAGCGATCACTCGTTCCAATATGCAAAGGGGAAAACACTATGGTTATAATTGGGTCAACTTGTAATACGCACTACATTCAGGCATGGTTAAATTTATCCCAATATTGCTGAACTATCACGTATTCACTTGCACTGTAATCCAACGTTAAGGGTCACTAACTTGCTTATTTCACATCCCCTCACAATGTAAGACAACTCACATCCACGTTTGTACTTTCAGCAGACGCTGCCCAAATTATTATTATTATTATTATTATTATTATTATTATTATTATTATTATTATTATTATTATTATTATGCGTGAATCGCAATTTCCTGAACAAATTCACTTTTTCAACGTTCTAATTGTAATTCCAATTGTGCTCCCACAACACTACACTGTATTTGACTAGTTGTGAATTAATCTAGCCACACACGAATTCATCGAACATATATAACAGTAGCTTGAGTGCTACGCAGCTCATAACAAGTGGGTTATTCCTCGTTCACTATCCTCGGTGATTACACCATGATACAAAATGTTATAAATACACGAAATTTTCACAAAAAGTGCACGTCAATAATCACTGCGCTTAAATAATGATTTATGCAGTACTTCTGCTAGTTAAATCTCACAATTGCAGTACTTCATCACTTAATGAAAGTATTACACAATCTCAAAGGTCGTGCAAAATATTAACGCGTCTGAACAGCACGGAGACACATTAGATAGTGTGTAAGTGGTCTCCTGTCCGATTTCTTTTGTAAGACAGAGGAAAAAATCAAGAGTGGGAGTTAACTACGCTTTCATGTCGGGGGTCACTTCCGTAAAAAGCCGTTTGTCGGCGTTGATCTGCATATCAAAAGATAGCTCTGACCTTCCATATTTTACTGATCGAATCTTATTCTCTTAGGATCGGCGGTTTAATTATAATCGCCAAAGCGTTATTTACCACTTGTGCAATGACTGACTTGCGTCTTGCCAAACTCCAGGATAGGCTCACCCCGCCAGACCTGTGACGACGTTCTGTAATTCTCTGCACCGATTCAGATCACGTAATCAATGATAAGTTGAATAACTGGAAGATGTTTCGTTGTCATCTTTAACTAAATAATTCCTTGATCATGACAAGCTCTTATTCATGAATATTAGATGCGTAAGTCAATAATCACATGATTCTTATTATTATCATTAATATTGAAAATTCTGAAACAAATGAAGGTTTTGGTTGGTATCACTAAAATCACCAACAAATATTTAGGGAGTTACTTCTCCCTAAGTTAACCCGACTTATTAAGCATGGCTCGCGGGCTGTCACATGACCTTTTACTCCTTCCAACTCACTCGCACAGGAGAGAGAAACATCCTAATAGCTGGCTAGCGTATGACTCGCCCTTGTCATTACGCGCACAGAGCCTCTTGTCCTCTAAAGTAGCAGCGCATCGTTCGTATACCGTGCAGCGCTGTGGTCTGCTAGCTTTGCAGCTAAACGTCGTAGAATGACGCGGAAAACGGCATATTATTGATATGGGATGTCACGATATGGTATCTAAAGTACCGTGAACGGTCACAATAGGCAAGTATGCGTTTAACGACATTTTTTAGGCACTATAGGACCGCCCTTCTTAACCTTATAAACACACGAAACACAACTTCATTTTAAGTTACCACCTCAGGAACAAAACCACTTGTGCCAAATAATGAAGGCCCTCCTTCATTTCTGCCAGAATTTCCCATTAGAAACTCAGAAATTTGTAAACGATATTTCCACTACTGGGAGACGTATAGTACTGAGGGTTACTCAGCATGTACCTAAAACGAGAACTAGATTACTTCGTGGGGGCAATGGGCTAACTACTCTACACCACTTATTGCTGACGTTATGAATTGTAGAGTACAAGCCTTTACCTCCCAAGAGCCTTCGAAGCCTGTGCAGAGCAGGCGCTGATTTTCTCCTTTTACTTCGGAAAGCCTATATTTCTTCAGGATTTTTCTTTAAATAGAATGTCGACCAAGAACTTTAACATGTTTCTTAGAAATGTCAACGAACCATACGTGCCAGTCCTGTGTAATTTCAAATATTCATGAAGAAGATAACAATATTACCAGTCTCGCAAAACTGCAAGCATTGTTGATTTTAATTCCAGTCACAAATAATGCTTAATTATTTTTAGATTTCGTTAACAATATCGATTATTTTGGTTGATTTTGAGACAACCGTGACATATTTATGAATAGGATGGAGTTAATTACTGTCGAAACTACTCAATAGGAAGCTCTAAGATAATGGTACCATGTCCAAAAACAAATGAATTTTACAGCTAATTTGACAAAATAAAATATTAATGATAAGTACTCCAAGGAGTAGGCCTCCTTAACACGTAGATTACGAGTGATGCAATTAGCTGTCGAATTACTATATCGAAATGTACAAACACGCAGTTTTAGAGGCGTATCCTTCATACCATTTGCCATAGTTGTATAAGGAATTGTATTCATATTTACCTGGTGGCAACTTAACCAGTTATCATTAACGTGAATTCTGAAGGTAAAATTGTATTCGTATTTTTGTAATATGTGTCAATATGTCGTTTAAAGTTAATTCAGTTCTCCCGTAATAAAAGGAGCCCAGGGCAGGAAATGAGACGCTGATCGTATTTTCCTGAAATGCAGCAAATCTACCTGGGAAAACAACTCTCAATATTTCTACTTTCACAGTTTTAACCTCAGTTTCCGAGTTGTGTATATTTCGTCTTGGGTAATTGGTCAGTGAGGAGGTATGGTGCAGTGTTTCAGGTATGGTATTGTAGATATGGGAGGTGAGGTTCGAGCTAATAGGCTAGGAGGACTCCTGAGACATGGGCATCACCAGGGACTCCCTTCCCCCTCATCGTCTGAACCTCTGCGGTATTACTGCAGGCGCGAGTCTCCTCAGGGAATATCTCTAGAACTCGCGTGTGAACTTTCCCCAGTCAGAGTCTTGTATTGCGAGTAAATAACGTCGAAACGGCTTGGGCATGTCAGGAAGGTTTTCGAGCCACTTCTCTTAATACGCCAGTGGGACAGTTCTAGACACCACCGAAACATGAGCTAGAATCGTACATCGTTAAGTGTTAGACCTACATAAGTACACCTGTATTTCAAACTGAAGATGTTGGTTAACAAAAAGTCATTATGCGGATATCCACCCTCAGGGAATGGTTTCCAAAACCTTTCTTAAAACGATATACTCAAGTTTAACTGCATAATATCTGCAAAGAAGGAAGAACAGTGAGAAGTATGAAGCAATGAAGTACGTGACTAAGCCATATTTGTTGAAAGGAAAATGAGAGAGAGAGAGAGATGTAGGTTGGAAGAAGATGGATTGTGACTGGCAAAGGAACAATGGAAAAAACGGGTGGGAAGATAAAGATATGAAAATGTAGTAGTCCAAAAGCAGAAAAACAGAGCGAGTTGGCCGTGCGGTTACAGGCGCGCGGCTGTGAGTTTGCATCCGGCAGATAGTGGGTTCAAATCCCACTGTCGGCAGACCTGAAGATGGTTTTCCGTGGTTTCCCATTTTCATACCAGGCTAATGCTGGGGATGTACCTTAATTAAGGCCACGGCCGCTTCCTTCAACTCCTAGGCCTTTCCTATCCCATCGTCGCCATAAGACCTACCTGTGTCGGTGCGACGTAAAGCCCCTAGCAAAAAAAAGACCTATCTGCGTCGGTGCGACGTAAAACCACCAGAAAAAAAGCAGAAAATAGGCAAGACGGAGATAAATAAAAAATAAAGGCTCTAAAGAATTAAGAAAGGAAATTGGTTGGGAAGAAGTGGCATAGGAATTGAATGTAGTGAAAGTTTTGAAATGTTACGTCACATCCTAGTGGTTCGAAATCCATATACAGGGTGAAGCGAAATTCGCGCACTCGGGCGTCGCAGCGCGACTCCTCACATGCCAGCAGTAAAAAAATGTCTCTCACTATAGTTCGTCCTGCGAGTATATCTGGCAGAAAAAGAACGTTGAAGAGTGGCAATCTGGCAACACTGTAACCACATGTAGGGTAACTATCTCTGTAAGCACACATTAGCCGTGCTATGCAGTCGGTGCAGTGAATAGAGTTTTAGGTTGGAATGCAGGAGTTCGAGGGTTCGATCCTGGGTTGAGGCGTCCTTTTTTATTTGCTTTTTTCCATCGGACATTACATACTGTAACACAGTAAGACACCGTTTCTTAGGTCACATGTATCCTACATTTACACAATTTAGTAACGCTGAACACGTTGTAACGCACCTACTAGACGAAATGGTGCGAATAAATTCACGCCCACGACGTGGAAAGGGCGTTTTTCAAAGCTGACCCATGAAAACGAATTTTCGTGCCTTTCTAGGATCGTAGTATGTAAGTGCAAATGGTTTCTAGAGGACCCGCTGCAATCGCTGTTGACGATTAAGATGCCAGATACCATACTACCTGGACTACATTTACGAAATAAAAAACATACACCTCAAACCAGGATCAATCCCTCGACCTCCTGCATGCTAACCCAAAACTCTATCCACTGCACCAACTGAACAGCATGAATGTTTTGTGCTGACAGAGTAGTTATCCTACATGTAGTTACAGTGTTGCCAGATTGTCACTCTTCAACGTCCTTTTTCTACCGGATATACTCGCGGGGCCGCCTCTGTGGTGTAGTGGTTAGCGTGATTAGCTGTCACCCCCGGAGGTCCGGGTTCGATTCCCGGCTCTGCCACGAAATTTGAAAAGTGGTACGAGGGCTGGAACGGGGTCCACTCAGCCTCGGGAGGTCAACTGAGTAGAGGTGGGTTCGATTCCCACCTCAGCCATCCTGGAAGTGGTTTTCCGTGGTTTCCCGCTTCTCCTCCAGGCAAATGCCGGGATGGTACCTAACTTAAGGCCACGGCCGCTTCCTTCCCTCTTCCTTGTCTATCCCTCCCAATCTTCCCCATCCCCCGCAAGGCCCCTGTTCAGCATAGCAGGTGAGGCCGCCTGGGCGAGGAACTGGTCATTCTCCCCAGTTGTATCCCCGACCAAGAGTCTGAAGCTCCAGGACACTGCCCTTGAGGCGGTAGAGGTGGGATCCCTCGCTGAGTCCGAGGGAAAAACCGAACCTGGAGGGTAAACAGATGATGATGATGATATACTCGCGGGACGAACTTTTGTGAGAGACTTTATTGTTGGCATGTGAGGAGTCGCACTGCAACGCCCGAGTGCGCGAATTTCGCTTCACCCTGTATAACTGTCCTGGTCATGATATCAAAAGTCACGTAAATATATAAGATTATTTTGTTTTTTCATTCGAGAGATGATAGGATCCTTGTCAGGCTGATGTCGCTTTCCTATGATTTCCTCTTCTCCCTCCGATCTACATCTTAATTAACGCTACGATCACTTCTATGTTAGTCATAATCCTCTCTTATCCCGCCGGTGTTAGACCAACATTAGACTCAGTAAGATGAAAAGAAAAGGATATAATACTTATAATACTACTACTAATAATAGTAACAATATTAGCCTAGAAAGCCTGCGATATTCTGGAACTTCAAAATACGTGCAGTGAGTATGATATGAAAATCAGCATTCCCATCAAAGCTGGAACAGGTAGAACATTTCAAGTATTTAGGCAGTCCAAAGGTAACAGTAAGATTTTGAGTTCCAGTACCGGTTTCGCTTTAGCGATCCTCACCTGGACTGATCAGAAAATAAGTATAAGAATAATAGGTATAGGTTGGTTGATGATAATAATAATAATAATAATAATAATAATAATAATAATAATAATAATAATAATAATAATAATAAATGTTAATTAATATATTGACATTCGTAGGAGAATGGCTGTTAATTTGATGTTGTTTGGAAAGTCGAACTTCGCAGTGTGTTTGGCCATGGCTTTTGTGTTCTATTTCCAATGAATTATGTATGTCTCAGCGGCAGATGGTAGACCTGGGTGGTCACCCATCCGGGTACTGACTATGCCCAATGTTGCTTAACTGCAGGAGTAGCAGTGTCAGCATCAGTAGGCACTGTCGCTGTTTTCTCACAAGAATATTATTGATTCCCATGTGCCGGTTGTTACTGGCACTGTAAATATTGAAAAACGAAAACGTTTAGCATGTGGAGTTGCAGCATGTTCATTTTCCCAGAATGGCCGTGTAGTGAGTGAGTTTTGAATCAAGATGCAGTGAGCTCGTAGTTACGATCAGCAGTATTCTGTAAGAAAGAAGCCAGCTCTCGGATTAAACTATCTTTATATCGGTCTGTTTCAGACCAACTTTGCTGTATGGGAGTGAAACATGGACGGACTCAAGATGCCTTATTCATAAGTTAGAAATGGCAGATATGAAATTAGCGAGAATAATCGCTGGCGAAAACAGGGAGGGGTGGGGATGAAGTCTAAGTAAGGAATGTGCTCGAAGGATGAAATGCTGCGCATAAATCGGCTTCGGTTATGGGGACATGGGAGGCGACTGGAAGAGGATAGGTTACCTGGAAGAAGAATAATGGACTCTGTCATGGAGGGTAAGAGTAGAGGAAGACCAGACGGCGATGAGATAGACTCAGTTTCTTTTGATTTAAACATAAGTGGTATAGAACTAAACGAGGCCACAGTGCTAATAAAGGATTGTAGAGTCGTTTAGTAAATTCCCAGATGCTTGAAGACTGAACGCCAAACGCCATAACAGTCAATAATTAAGATGTATGTAAGTTTATTTATTTATTAAACGATCTTCCCGCAACAGCTGCAGGTTTTCCAAGGACAAACAGTACCTGTCTAGTTAACAAAAATAGATATAGACGTGTGGCGGCCTCGAGTATTAATATATGTGTATAAACTGTTATATGTTTATAAACTCCTTGAACTTTGTTTATGTTTCGAAGACTTCTATATATTGATGTTCTGTGCTTCTAATATTATCTATATTCTCTCTGATCATTATTCATGTTTTACGTTCGTCCCCACGATACTTGGAGTGTTAATTAAACACATAAATACACCATCCCTTTTCTATTACTCATTTAAGTACATAAACATCATCAATAACTACATTGGTGACTCCCGACGTGATATTAAAATACCGGGCGGAACACATTTTTGTGGTTAGTCAAGTGTGAAAATGGCCGATGCCAGCAACGAAGCCAATCCACCGCCAACAACAGTATGGAACGAAGCGGGTATTGCTCGCGTTTCAGTGATGATTCCACCTACCTGGAAAAAATACATAAAGGTATCGTTTCTTCAAGTTGAAACACAGTTTACTACGTTGGGTATCACTAACGAAACCACGAAATTTAATCATGCTGTTGCGTCATTAGGAGCGGATATTGTGGAATTAATTTCCGAATTTTTATCTCCACCATTATCTACCATTCCGTTCACAGAGCTTAAAGCAAGACTTATTCAGGAATTTGAAGAGTCAGAGAATAGGAAAGTGACGAAATTATTGACAGAATTAAAATAAGATGATAGGACGCCAACTCAGCTCTTGCGTGAAATGCGAACTTTAGCCGGTATGCAAGTCAAGGACGATTTTTTGGAAAACCATATTTATGCAGCGGCTTCCTAGCTACGAGTAGAGATACTCCATAGCCACTATAGCTGACAAAATCGTTGAAATTTCACAACCGGGATTAAATGTTTGTGCTCAAACCGTGCAGGCACCATCCACCATTGCAGTCAATAAAATAAATGTTGTCAGTAACGATCGTATCTCAAGACTAGAAATGCAGATCGCTGAATTAACACTGAAAATCAATGAATTGAAATCGTCGTCACGTTCTTCAAGAAGTAGCTCACGATCATCTCGTTCTTCATCAAGAAGATCACGAGACAGGTCCCGGTCAGCCCAGTCTTTTAATCCTAATGGAGCCCTATGTTGGTATCACTTTAAATATCGCAGCAGGGCAAAGAAATGTCAGAGCCCGTGCTCATATCAACCACCTTCCGCTCAGAATTCCAACAAGCAGTCAAACTAAAACGCTCCACACTACTGGCGGCAGGTGATCGGAGTCATTTTTCAGCCATCTATTTCCCACAGACAGAAGTAGCGGAAGTCGTTTCCTAGTCGATACCGGAGTTGACATTTCTGTGATTCCGCCTTCGGATAGTGATCGCCCAAAAAAGACAGATCGTAAACTTTATGCAGCAAACGGCACTGGTATTAATATTTACGGAGAGCGTCTACTAGTACTCAGTTTGGGCTTACGGCGCAATTTCACATGGAATTTTGTAATTGCAGATATGCAATCACCGATTATTGGAGCCTACTTCATTCACCATTACAACCTTATCGTATATCTAAAGAACAGGCGACTCATTGACCTATTAACATCAGCAGAGACACCTGGCACATTGATTAAGGTCTCGAGCATAGAAACAGTTTATGTAATGCCTCCAGATCAAAACATGCTGACATTCTAAAGGAATTTCCCGACTTGCTCCATGGAAACGTCCATTTCGACATCCCAGATACCTCTGTTTTTCATACCATTGTCACAGAAGGACATCCTGCAGCAGCAGAGGCACGACGACTACCGCCAGACAAACTCAAAGCAGCTAAAGCAGAATTTCAACAAATGATCGATATGAAAATCTGCCAGCCGTCAAAGAGCGCCTGGGCAAGTCCCCTTCACTTAGTTTCCAAGAAAGACGGAACCTGGAGACCTTGCGAAGACCACTGTGCTCCCAACAATATTACCAAGCCTGACAGATATCCCATTCCTAACCTTCAATATTTTAACAGCCAACTACATGGAAAACGAATATTTTCAAAAATAGATCTGATCAGATAGCAGTGATAACTCCATTTGGTTTGTTGAATTTTTGTGACTCCCATTTGGACTCAAAGATATATCGACAATATACTCAGAGACCTCGATTTCGTGTATTGTTATATAGATGACATCCTAGTGGCATCACAAGATGAAGAAGAACACAAGAAGCATCTTCAAATGCTTTTCAAACGCCTCAGCAAGTTCAACATCAGAATCAATCTGAACAAATGCATTTTCAGTTCAACAGAAGTACCTTTTCTGGGGTATGTGATATCTGAAGAAGGAATCAGACCACTACCAGAGCGAGTACAAACCATTGTTGACTACCCGCTACCTAACAATAAAAGGACTGCTCCGGTTTCTTGGCCTCATTAAATTTTACCGAAGATCACTGCCAAATTCAGCCAGTAAACAAGCAGAGCTTTTGAACCATCTCCACGGGACTAAGAAAAATGATAACAGAAAAATTAATTGGACAGAAAATCATCGACAAGCCTTTACTGACCTAAATGATAGCTTGGCCAATTCAGCACTTCTAGCTCATTCATCTTCAAATTTAGCTCTAATCTTAATGGTAGATGCCTCAGATTATGCTATTGCTGCATCCTTGCAACAAATCAAAGACAATAATCTGCAACCATTAGCATTCTTCTCTAAGAAACTGACAAATGCAGAGAGAAATTACTCTACCTACGACAGAGAACTACTCGCTGCCTATTCAGCGGTGAAGCACTTTCAGTATATGCTTGAAGGACGTAATTTCCCTATTTATACCGACCACAAGCCACTCACCTTCATCTTCAAGCAACGTTCAGACAAAGCTTCTCCACGTCAGATCCGACACATTAGTTTCATCGGACAGTCACCACAGACATACGTTATACTACTGGTAAGGAGAACATCGCAGCTGATGCTTGTTCACGAACTGTTTCAATCACTATACCTCTAACTGTTACCATGGAAGAAAGAGCAGAAAGCCAAAAATGTGGCTAAGAACTGGCACACATTAAGAATACGTCACTTGCACTTCGAAAAACAATGTTGCCCAATTGTAAAGAACTTGTTTGCGACATGACTGAAGATATGATTCGGCCATATGTACGTCAACAACTACGACAAGCAATTTTCAACTCGCTACACAATCCAGCTCACCTTGGGATTCAAGAAACCATCAATTTAGTAAAAAAGCACTTCATTTGGCCATCACTAAAAAAGGACGTAAAGACCTGGACATGAGCATGTATTCCTTGCCAACGAAGTAAAGTCTGGAGACACACCAACAGTGCAGTGGGACATTATCCTCCAACGGCAGCAAGATTCGGTCACATTAACGTGGACGTGGTTGGACCACGACCTCCATCACAAGGATATCGCTATTTACTAACAATTATTGATCGTTTCTCCCGATGGCCAGAAGCAGTTCCAATAGCTGACACCACAGCAGAAGCAGTTTCATTTGCCATCGTCTCAACATGGATGTCTCGTTTTGGCGTGCCTCATATCATAACTACTGACCGCGGAAGGCAGTTTGAATGTCAACTTTTCAAATGCCTCACAAGCACACTGGGCATCGTCCACATTAAAACGACAGCATATCATCCGGCAGCAAATGGAAAAATTAAACGCTGGCACCGTCAATTAAAATCTGATTTGAAGGCACAGATGTCTGATGATTGGGTTTCGAAGCTTCCTCTGGTCTTGTTAGGACTTCGTTCCTACATAATTCCGCAAGTCAATACCTCGCCAGTGGAAATGACTTATGGCTCAACAATTAGGTTACCAGGAGCATTTCTCAACGAACAGAAATTAGTAACTGACATCCCAACCTTCGTTTTCAAATTGATGGAACAGTCGAGGAACCTAAGACCAGTCCCAACAGAACATCACGACCACAAAAAGATCTTTGTTCACCCACTGCTGATGACGAGCAAGTTCGTTTTCGTTCGGCATGATGCGGGCAGAACACCTCTTAAATCACAATATGACGGGCAATATCCAGTCCTGTCTCGCAGTGACAAACATTTCGAGGTGGATATGCCAACAGAGAAACACACTATTACCATTGAAAGGTTGAAACCTGCCTTCCTTTAGACAGAGCAACCATCGGACAACATAGAAGACACATCTGGAGAAACTACTTTGGACATTTCATCGAGTTCCATTCCAAAGATTGTCAACCTTCATAAGACGACAGGCAGCACTCAACCCAATACACCCGCACGACGGATTGCAAGATCAGGTCGAAGGGCCACCTTCCCTCAAAAATACATGGACGCTGTCACTGCGAAGGGAGTGTGTGGCGGCCTCTAGTATTAATATATATGTATAAACTCATATATGTTTATAAACTCCTTGAACTTTGTTTATGTTTAGAAGACTTCTATATATTGATGTTCTGTGCTTCTAATATTATCCATATTCTCTCTGATAATTATTCATGTTTTACGTTCGTCCCCACGATACTTGGAGTGTTAATTAAACACATAAATACACCATCCCTTTTTTATTATTCATTTAAGTACATAATCATCATCAATAACTACAGACGAATGGATTAGCCCTACACGAGATAGTAGGTAGTTACATAAGTGTAGGCAAAAGAGTGAGGCACATCAAACATTTATTTGATAGTCTAATAATAATAATAATAATAATAATAATAATAATAATAATAATAATAATAATAATAATAATAATAATAATAATAATAATAATAATAATAATAATAATAATAATAATAATAATAATAATAATAATAATAATAATAATAATAATAAACCTTATTCGACCAGTTAAACTGCGTGCCTTCTATAGGGCACCCGTGTAAACAAATTTGAACTGGTATACTACAAGATACTTTGGTCTTCAACTGTTAGATATCTATATCATCGCTTAATTGTTGCCTCTAGCGGGACGAACTCTAATTACTCCATAAACTTATTTTTACAGTTGGTAAACTTTAGGCTTTGAGGATTGTTTTGTTTATGTATCAAAGTTGTCAACACATCAGCTGGTTCCTTCTACAATAGTAATCAACCAATCTGAAACTCGTAAATATTTTCCCTAGCCAATTAAAAGTGTGTTGGGGGGGGTGTACAGGAATCCAGTCTATCAATAAACAGTTCTGAAAGCTTCCCCGCAAAAATACTATAAATTTTGGGCTTTTAGGGCCGTATTGTTTGAATTGCTCCGGTGTGAGAAGGGTGTATTAACGTGAACGAGGAGGCAGGGACACGGGCATCGTTAGGAAGGCCCAACAACTCAATGTCATGTGAGACTTTTCAAAAACATGTGATTGCTCCTGCGGATAGCTTGAGGGGAATGTTTCAACCTCTTTTATTTAATCTAAATTACTAAATTTGGTGGCTTAAATGTAGAATTTTCGGCAAGTCTAAGGACTCTGCTCTATTCCCTGCTGGGAAATATTGTACCGGTTACGACCCGTACATGAGTATTTTTTGAGTATAAATTACATTTAATTACCACGCGTAATGTTCTGAGCACGCCTGGTTTGTTTACCGTCAGCGGGGCAAGCAAACGAGTGAAGGACAGCTGTGAGCTGTGACGAAGCCACAGGGGCTAGTTAGACCACCCGCCGGTCACACACGTGTTCCCAGCCTGGACTCGTATATTCTAGACTCCACGTCACATCTTCTGGATTGTTCGACGGGGAAAATTTTGTAACTCCCGTAATAATTATGCTAGCGGCTTGAGCGATATGTCATCTTGTTTGGGATCACCTGAACGTCGCAATGCTCAAGTTTGAAGTAAATCCATCGAAGGGTTCAGGAGATATTCAGTCAAGCCGTATTGTGACGTAGACGTCCCGGATCGAATAAAACGAGGGCCCACTGTAGCCTGTTCACTCAGTTACAGCTGAGTAGTCAGCGTGGACACTCTCGCTGCTACTATCGTCGTGTAGTGACAGTCCCGACTAGGAACTCTGTAATTTTCTAAGTATTCATAAAGTGAACTTGTATTTTCTTCGAGTGTAGGAGAACGAATTCTTCCAAGTATTCTCAAGTGGACTTGCAATATTTCGAGTGTTAAAGAACATTTTCTAAGTCTTCATAATTGAACTTACGATATTTACGGGTGTTCGAGACTGAAATTTTTCCAATTATTCATGAAATGGACTTGTATTATTTACGTGTGTTAAATTCATAATTGGACTTGTATTATTTACGTATGTTAAAGAACGAATTCTTCATAAATTGAACCTGCAATACTTGCGGGTGTTAAGAGACTCATTCCTATAATAAACAGTGATTTATAAACTTGCCGGTGATGAACTCTAACTTCATTCAACGTCTTTAAAACATAAATTTAGGATTTCACCTGTGTTTGTTCAAAGACGTGGATACCTTGCCAGTGATAGACTGTAAATTTATTCATGTGGATGGACTTGTGTTTTTCGTCCATGTTCACTCAAAGACTTGTACATTCACCAGTGTGGATTCAAAGACTTATAAATTTCGCCAGTGATAGACTGTAAATTTATTCATGTGGATGGACTTGTGTTTTTTCGTCCTTGTTCACTCAAAGACTTGTACATTCGCCAGTGTTGATTCAAAAATTTATTAATTTCGTCAGTGATGAACTTTAAATCTGTTCAGATTTTCATGTGGATGGACTTATGTTTTTCGTCCGTGTTCATTAAGAGACTTGTACCTTCGCCAGTGATGAACTTTAAATTTGGTTATAGTTTCATGAGAAGGGACTTGTGTTATTTTGCCAGTATTTATTCAGAGACGAAAGACTTTTGCTAGTGGTGAACTTTGAAAGTGTTCATAATTCTCGTATACAGAGACATATCATTTTACGAGTGTTAAATTTTGAAAGTCTTGACAAATAGTTACCAGTGACTTCGCTAATAGGTTAATCACCCAAGGTTTTCATGAACTCAGATTTATCAGTACTGCGAGTGACCTTGGAGACATCAACCCTCTCAGTCATGTTGGACTGAGGTAATAAATGATCATCTGCAACATCACCTGGATCATCGGGGTTCAACCTGGGCCTCGAAAGTTCGAGGCATCTCTACCTTCTACCAACCCAGACAGTCCAGCTGCTTCTGTACGGAGTCCCTGGAATCTTCTGGAACGTGTTCCAACCTGCTCGGCTTGGTGAACTGGAGAATCCGAGCCATATTATAGGACTATATGGAAGACAGCTTATATCTACCTGGAGGTGATGTGCAATTTCATGTCTTATATGAATAAACTCATGTTCAGTCAAAGTCAAAGTTTTCTTGTAGATAGGACCCTACCTCCTATACCGAGCCCTAGCTACTAGTCACCCAGTTTTAGCCCTGAGAACTATATTCTTACTTATTTTAAAATATAATCTGAGCGGTCTCTTTTACCGGTACAATATGTAATGAAAGGGAACAAAGAATGTTTATCCTCTGTCGGTTCCCATTCAACTTTGCATGGGATGACTAGAGTTTTCAGAACTTCTAAGTTTATTTAATCATGTGCGGCTAGAACATTCCTCACCTAGTCATCATAGGGCCATAAGCGTACTTAGGGATTGAATTATTTATGTCAGGAGGGCAAGTGTTTCGCCTCCTAGCCTTTTGTTTATGGCCAGTCATGTTCAACCTTTTCTGTTTTTTTGCTAGTTGCTTTACGTCGCACCGACAAGGCTAGGCCTCTTATGGCGACGATGGAACAGGAAAGGTCTAGGAATGGGAAGGAAGCGGCCGTGGCCTTAATTAAGGTACAGCCCCAGCATTTGCCTGGTATGAAAATGAGAAACCACGGAAAACCATCTTCAGGGCTGCCGACAGTGGGGTTCGAACCCACTATCTCCCGGATGCGAGCTCACAGCTGCGCGCTCCTAACCGCGCGGCCAACTCGCCCGGTCCTTTTGTTCTTACATTAAGACCAGTTAGTATGGGCAATCATGCCCCTGTTTACTCGATAATTGTTTCCGGTGTGAAGTTCCCTTTAGGAACAGGAAGATATATACTGTTGAGCAATAGATAAGACCAAATCAGGACTACTTGGTGCAAATACTTTAATTGAGGACAGCCCATAAGTTGTAAGTGCGCCATGATAAAATTGATGCCTCTGCGAGGCTGGATTATGATATAGTTGGAGCGCAGACTCCTACGAAGTGTATTTTCTAGTTCTTAAAAAATGTTGTACCTGGCAAGAGGACTAACGCTCTTTTCTATATAAATCAAGATTTTAAATTTGGTACCTGATTTTCGGACTTTTAAGTCCTTGTTATTGCTACAGCCGAAGATTTCATTAATATTGTTGTTATTCATCAAGATTTTCCATTTGTCAATTTTTAAATTAGAATAAAAAGGGAAAGATTCAATTTCAAAATTTGTTGTGTCAAGTTCTGCTCTATTTAAAGATATGAACTTCATTAAAGTTTCCGTATTGAACTGAGATCAACGATAAGATATCTATTAGGTTCAACCTTTTCAGTACTAATTTGGTACGTGTTTAAACGTAAACATTGTAATGTTTAAACATAAACACGTACCTAATTAGTGTTGAAAAGGTTGAACCAAACATCTTATCGTTGAAGTTCTGCTCTAGTTAATTCCTTGTCCACCCATTCAACCCTCACGCTTCTTACCTCTCTGTGATCCACAACATTTCCTTAACAAGTATTATTATCTTGACACATTTTTACTTTATCATCGAAGAAATTAAAAGATTCGTGGAATGAAGTATTGTATTTTTTAACTCTGGAGCACGAAATATTACATTGAGTAAATATGTTCTTCATAGGTTCATGCTGAGTGAACTAAGGCTGTACCTCAATTAATGCAGCGGCGACTTCCTTCCCAGCCCTAGCCTTTTCCTATCCTATAATCACCATAAAACCTGTATCCATGTGACGTAAAACAAATGGCAGAAAAAATCTTCTATCAGGCTGGGGATCGAACCCAGGGCCCTCTGAACAGAAGACCAGAACACTGGTCATTCAGCCAAAGAGCCAACTGAAGTGTCCAAGCAACTGAATGTACGAAATAAGCTCCAGCTGATACATCAGAGATAAAACCGGAAGACTACATCGATAAATACAGTAGAAGCTAAAATTTCACCGTCATTTCAAAGCACCAGAGATACCTTTTTGTAATAATAAGACCATAATATTCTCAAGTCTTGGTTGTAATGAACGTATCATTGGTACTAAATCGAGTTGCTCGACGGTGTTTAGACAAAACTGTTACCACTCAGGAGCCTTAAATTCACCATTGGTACTGAAACAGCAATTTTGGAGCACTTAATGAAATGAAGACAATATATCGTGATTTTTTGCTACACTGGCTAGGTTTGTAAGTTCCTGTCTTTAATTGACTTCTGTTTTTAAAGAAAGAAAATTATTGAGGATAGCTTTACATTGGGAATCGGACCTGGAAACTGAAGTTTTCATACGCCTGATTTAAATCCTATCGAATGTACATTGGATAAAATAGGTACATCCTTAGTACTGGGTTTACTGAGTTCTGCAGAGTGTTTCACGGCCCCAGTCTTACCCTTCAAGAGGTCGCAGCTCTAACTGTTCATTTTTCTTCAATTATGAGATTAGTGGTGGTGATTGTTGGTTTAAGGGGAAAAGCAATGGGATTACTATTCTCTCTATTTTTCTTATTTATCTCAGCCTTTTCCCACATTACCTAAGGTCGGCGTTGCTTTAGTGGATTCTTCACTTCCATAAATGTCTATCCAATGCTTCTTCCCTCTTCCAACCTTTTTCTCTTATATTCCCTTCTACCTTGTTTTTCCATCTCGTTTTTGGTCTTCCTCTCTTCCTTAACCCCTCATTT
This sequence comes from Anabrus simplex, assembly GCF_040414725.1. NCBI lineage: Eukaryota > Metazoa > Arthropoda > Insecta > Orthoptera > Tettigoniidae > Anabrus > Anabrus simplex. Next base: position 1,131,076,561 of record NC_090265.1, on the reverse strand, counting down.
TCCAGGTTTCCAATTATTTCCCCCACTTAGTCCTCCTCTCTTCTCTGCACATGTCCATACCATCTAAGCCTACTTTCTTGAACCTTCTTTGCTATGGGTCCCACTTTCACTGTTCCTCTGATGCAATCATTCCTTACCCTCTCCTTTCTTGTAACTCCACCAATCCATCTTAATATTCTCATTTTTGTCACTTCAATCTTCCTCTTTCGGGTTTTTGTGATCGGCAAAGTTTTTTGCACTATAAAGCATCGCAGGTCTCGCCGCAGATTTATGGAGCTTTCCTTTCATCCTGCAACTGACCTTCTTATTACATAGTACTCCACTCAATTTCTTCCAGTTCATCCATCAATTATTTATCCTGTGTTGTATTTCAGCCTCCAGACCTCCAACACTTTGTACTATGAACCCAGATATTTAAACTTCCTGACCAATGGTAGTTCTTCTTCTTGCAGGTTAATGCATAGATATTGTGCTTCTTTAGTGCACATATATTCTGTTTTCACCCTGCTGATCCTCATTCCCCTTTCTTCCAGAGCTTTCCTCCACTCTTCAAGCTTCTCTTGTAACTTCGCAGAGTACAACATCGTCGGCAAACATCATGCTCCATGGCGCCGCCTTCTTTACACCTTTAACCAGCACATATATTACCAGGTCAAAGAGATATGGGCTGAGAGCAGATCCCTGATGTAGTGCTACTCTCACTGGAAATTCCTTCGGTGTACCTAAACAGCTCCTAACTTGCGTCGTCACAGCTTCATACATCTCTTTCACCACTTTCAAGTACCTTTCTGGCAGGCCTTTATTTTTCATACTTCTCCATAGCTCTCGCCTGGGCACTATGTCATATGCCTTCTCCAGATCAATGAAAGCCATATGTAGATCAACCAGTACCTTTCTGTGTCTCTCCATCAGTTGCCTTAGTGTGTCGTTTGTTCCTCTTCCTGGCATAAATCTAAACTGTTCTTCACAAACTTCCGTTTCTAGACGTAACTTCATCTCAATAATCCTTTTCCAAGTCTGGTTGTGTGCGACATCAACTTTATCCCTCTATAGGCCTAATTGTCACAGTTTTGAATATCACCTTTTCCCTTGTATATGGGAACAAATATACTACTCCATACATGTGACATTCTTTCTCCTTCCCATATCTTCTCCATTAAATCACAGAGAATATCAATACACTGTTCTTCCAGGCTTTTCCATGCTACTATTGGAATTTGATCTGCGCCAACTGCCTTTCCATTTTCTTTTAACGCGTATTCCACTTTTTCCCTACTTATAGCTGGTGTCACTCCTTCGTTTACCTCTCTAACCTCGTACTTCTCTTTCACATTTCCCTCATTCAATAGTCTTCAAAGTACTCCATCCATCTTTTCACTATTTTCTCCTGAGCGTGTATTACTACACCGAACTCGTCCTTCTCCTGCTTCATTGATGTTACGGCCTTGGACGCTTTGTCTCTTGCCTTAGCAATTCTTATTAGTTGCCTGTCATCCTGACATCTTCCCAGCTCTACATACGCCTCGTCCACTGCCTCAGCCTTCGCTTTTGCCACAGCTCTTTTGGTCTTCCTTTTTGCAGTCTTATAGGCTTTCCAGTCTTCCTGTCTTCCCGTTAACTCCCTTTGTTTCTTAGCATTTTTTCATTCTTATCACTTTCTGAACCTTCTCATTCCACCACCATGCCTCCTTACCTTCTGGCGGGCCTTTTCCTGATGTTACACTAGCACGTCTTCTACAGCTTTCATTAGAACGCTGCTATTGATACTCCACTACTCCTGAACATCATCTGGCAATCTAAGTTCCCTTAACACTTCTTCCTTGAATTCTTCACGCACCCCCTCTTCTTTCAATTTCCACAACATTATTCTTTGTTCTCCTTGCTTGATACGAGGGTTGGGGCAAATGTCATAGCAACTATTTTTTTTTTGAAGATACCAGTCCGGTTGGAAAATGTGACATATACAGACGAAAGGACAAGGTGTTAACTACATGTAGGGACAACGAATAGCATTGAAATATCGTAAAACACTAATTTATTAGGGTAGTATTCAGTTAAATATGGCCTTCACGGTGAAAAGAATGCAAACACAGTACACATACAGTTGACTTGACAAACCTGGACCTAAAGATCCTCAAAGTAGTTACCTGCTACTGACACCACACGCTGCCAACGATGTGGGAGGCGCTGAATACCATCTGCCTCAGCATTTGCCGCACCATGTGTGAATCGGGTCACCTGTTGGCGAACAGCATTAGCAATGCCCTCTCGTGTTGCAAACCGCCTACCACGTACTGGTTTCTTAACCTTTCGAATGAGATCAAAATTACAGGGCGAAATGTCGGGAGAGTACGGTGGGTGCTCCAATTCTTCCCATTCCTAACGTCGCAGTAGCTGAACTACACACTCTGCTTTATGTGGTTTTGCATTGTTTTGCAGGATTATTGCACTGTCTACAAGATCCGGACGTTTCTCCCGAATGCCACGTCGTATCTGTCGCACCAGGAAGTCCCTGTAGTACTGTGCGGTCACTGTTCTGCCATGTGGAACAAAGTGGCAAAAAAGGTACCCCTAAAGTCATAAGCGACGATCACAATCAATTTGACTGGGGAAGGATTCTGACGGACCTTATGCCTCCTTGGTGATCCAGCATGTCGCCACTCCGCTGACTGACGTTTCAGTTCTGGTTCGTATGCCCTGGGTCAAAATTCATCGATGACGATTATTCTTGACAAGAATTGATCGCCGTCCCGTTACCAGCGTGCGAGGTGGTCGGAGCATATTGCATAGCGCACCCACCTTTGAACTTCCGTCAGTGCATGCGGTGCCATCTCGATTTTGAGCAGTTGCAGCTCATTACGCAACATACTGTGGACGGTGCGTTTCTCAATGCCACTTGCCCTCTCTAACTCCAGTAGCGTCCATCGTCTGTCTTCATTCAGGAGCTGCTCGATGACGGCACGTGCCACGTCGGTCCGCACACTGACAGGTCGTCTCGAACGTTGCTCATCACTGGTTGACACTCGTCGTTCCTGAAACTTTCCTACCCACCGTGCTACTGTACGGTATGGTAGGGTATTATTCCCAAGGGCTTCCACTAATTCATTGTGACATTCCATCGCATTTCTCCCTCGGATGTAAGCGCGCTGCTCAACACGGGTTACTTTCATCTCGCACGACACTCACCAACTGACTGATTTCACAGCCCTCGCTGCACTACTACCAGCTATCACAGAGCCATCTGTAGTTCTGCATACACACTATGCCTGCAGAACTTCCACACCACACATATACGTTTGTGATTCGTTCACATATCTACAAGAAAAAAAATAGTTGCCATGACTTTTGCCCAATCGTCGTATATTTACGTTTTTTTCCCACTATCATCTCATAAACGGCCACTGCAAGTTTGTGTTGCGCTGCTACACTTTCACTGTATTTGACCTTGGTGTTCCTTATTTCCTCTAGGTGTTTTTTTAAAAAATTTTTTCTCTTCTGTACAAGGACCGATGACCTTCGATGTTAGGCCCCTTAAAACAACAAGCAAGCATCTTCTGTACAAGTAATCTGACTTTTATGGTCTCCACTCTTATAAGTTACAAGATGTTCTCTTCTCCGACTGAAGTTGGTATTAGCAATCGTTAGGTCGAAGGCTCCTGCATATTCCACTATCCTGTCCCCTTCTGCATTCCTTTCTCCGTAACTCCATCCACCATGCACTGTATCTTCACCGCTTTTCCTCTCACCAACATGTCCATCGAAATCTCCACCAATTATCACTCTTTCATTGTCTGGTATTTCCATTCTTATGCTTTCTACGGTCTTCCAAAATTTGTCCTTCTCTTCCTCAGAACACCCTGACTGAGGAGCATATACACTCACAACCGTGACAAGGTCTCCTCCAATAACCAGCTTTACACTCATAATTCTATCATTGATTCTGTTAACTTCACAGACTTCCTCCTTCAGATCTTTATTCAAGATAATCCCCACTCCATCCCTTTACTCTTTGTCCGCACTGCTATACTTTTGCTTTATCACCCTTCCACCTAGTCTTTTCTATGCAAAGGCATCCACCTTCGTTTTGTGCAGCATATCTGCAATCTCTCTGCTCTTTCCCTTCATAGTCCCAATATTTAAAATTCCAACTCTGATTTTCATTTTGCACTTCACATCTACTTTCTCACCTTCCTGCTCCTTCGTTGAATTCCTCACAAGACGTCTTCCCCGGAGATCCGATTGGAAAACTATTACTCCGGAACATTTACTTTGAGAAATATGCTTCCATCATTTTGGTTTTGGCAGTAGTTTTTATGACCGGATGCCCTTCCTGACGTCAACACTCTTACTCTATCAGGGCTTGGGACCGGCAACAACAGATAATGAGCTACTCAATTCCCCCATTAACTGCTGCAGGCGAGGGATTACCAATATCTGTGTTTCCTTAATATTAGAAGAAAAGCGAAGAATCAATGCATCGGATTCCCGTGGCTAAAGAAAGAGTTATGAGGGGTGTGAAAATGATGGATTTCCTGAAACGCATTAATACCATCGAATTTAGAAGAGAAAAGTGTTGAACAGGCCAGATACAAAATATGAAAGAGAGGAACCGGGCATAAGTATTGGAAATAATATCACTCAGCTGGGGTCACGCTTATAATAAGTGACCCTTGAGAAAAGTCATGCGACCTATTTTAATGCTTCTTATCAATCAATCAATCAATCAATCAATCAATCAATCAATCAATCAATCAATCAATCAATCAATCAATCAATCAATCAATCAATCAATCAATCAATCAATCAATCAATCAATCAATCAATCAATCAATCAATCAATCAATCAATCAATCAATCAATCAATCAATCAATCAATCAATCAATCAATCAATCAATCAATCAATCAATCAATCAATCAATCAATCAATCAATCAATCAATCAATCAAGAAGGCAAGCAGAAGAGGAAAAAATCTACGACTAATTTCCTGAACTGTTTAAAGGTGTGCTTGTAAATCAGTAAAATAATGACACATTGAGTCCACGAACGTTGGTGAACAATACGAATACCTGCAGGGAACACACGTAATGTTTCATTCTACTTCGCTCTATTGCAAAATGTTGTTTTCATCATTTCTCACGTAGACGGACCTTTATTGCTCATCCATTGTTTTTGCTAATCAGGAGATTCTTAAATACCTTGCAATGCTCTCTTAAGGTACCGAATACTTGAATTCCGATTCGAAGTGAGTGTAAATTCTTCAGCCCAAGTTGAGTTATTTCTACATTCACTTATGATAAGCTCTTCCCTTGTTCGACTTCTTGTACCCATCTCATGTTCTCTTGAGACCTAGACTTCACTAGATGCACGAGATCCAAATTATTATGACTATTATGACTCAGTGGTTGAGATTCCACGTAAAACTACCGGCTCGTTTGCTTTACATTTACAACTTTGACTCTTTTACGGACGTTACCTTTCTTTAGCAATAACCTGACCCTCACGTTGTGGGTGTGGAGTGGGAACCACGAGACCTGTGTCTAATTATAACATACTTACTTGTGTCACGCACATCATTTTCATCTTCAGTATTCGACCTCCATTGGGCAATTCTTAATCTGTGCTAGCTCGGAAAATATTAGGCTTATTATGGAGGCGTATGTCTGTTATATATTTTCCACGAACTTTCTCTTTACCGATCTATTTGTTACTGGAAGAATATTCCCCTAGAGTTGCAAAAACTATCTCTCATTTCCCTTTAAAATAATCACCACTAGTGCAAACACATTTACAGCTCACTTTACAGTAAATACGCATATAAGTATAGTATGCGTAAGGAATGATAGTTCGAAGGCTACGTAGACAATTTCAAAAGAATAACTTTTATAGTTATTCATCTAAGAACACGGAACATGCACAAAATACCTATGATGTTTCGAAGGGTGTGGTGGTGGTGATGTTTGTTTGAAAAGGAATTACGACTGGGCAACCATTCTCTCTGAAGAAAAGTAGATATGTTAAGGAAAGAGCCATATTTTTAGTGTAGATTCAGTTAATACAACTTTAATGCAATTTTTCAGTTTAATCAAAACGCTAATTATAACACATATAACACTATAACATACCTAAGTATTAGAGTGTTTATATTACTGGTATGTTATATGTGTTATAATCAGTGTTTTGACTACGGACTGCAAAGATTTAAAGTTGTACACATTAAGTATAAAGAACGAACATTGAAAATGAAGTAAAAAGGGGAACAAAAATTATATTACGAAGCAGAAGTGGGCAGAAACAAATCAAAGGGGAACGTAAATTCCGTGAGTAACAGAAAACTTGAAATGAATATGCACTTGAATAACTGACACTCACATATAAAGCGAATGACTAGATGAGCAGTATTCTCATTATCAGATAGTAACCGACTTCTTTTGTTGTTCTTGCTCTTGTAGTGTTAGGAGCGAAGAACATCGTTATGAAAAGCCCTCTGCATTTCTTCTGTAAACAGTTCATTTGAGAACGTGTATCGGTGTGGTTCATCTCTGCTGTGTATGTTAATTAAGAACAATTAAAGTAGTACATAGTAAGGTAATAAAGGAGTAATTTGTAAGTTTTAAGTATCCGATGTTTTAAGAAGCGAATGACCTAGAAACTTGAATGTCAATGTAAAATTGAATCAACAATTCGTAATCACTGTAAATTGTTTGTATTTAAGGGAGTGATTCAATATTTCTTTCTCGATGCCTTAACATTACTCTTGCCAGTACCATTGGCTTACAGTTGTATATCTAAAATCATCACAGGTGTAAAATTTTGAAATCTAGCACGTAATAAATTATTTGTGACATTTAATGCTACAGAAGGTCTGCAGAAAATTAAGGACACAACCTGTGTATTAATGTGTCCTGGTAGGCATTTTGGTAATTCAATTTATTTTATATACATACCTTAATCTATCACCACGGATATTGATGATATGAGATGTGCAATTGATGCGTTGTTTTCACAGAATGGAATGCAGGGGATCGTAAATGTAGCCCACACAGAGATTCAAACAATGCTCAGAATGGTTTTCTAGCCCTAGGTTTATGTTTTCTTAAATAGAACGATGCCTCTTTATACAAAGAAAATAAAGTTATTAGTATTAATATTAGTTATTTACCACAGTTCTGTTCAGAAATATGGGAGGTCTAGAGAAAGGGATGAGAACCAATGCACATATAAAATGTTAGAAAAAGAATTCCTTTTGTTGCAGGGTTCTAGTGAAAATAATTAATGAGATAGAATTTCCAAATGGGAGTACTGTCTGATCCACTCCTAGAGTTCAGTTGTATTAGCGTGTACGTTAAGGTTATGTTTTGTGTTCTATAATACGGTTTACACTGGGACTGCAAAGTCTGTACTTTGTAATGTTGTATAGAAGGCAGTAGTGTCGGATAGGGTAGAGGCGATGGTATTTAATTAAATGTGCGGAAAAGCCGGTATGAACATAGTACATGGTGAATGCAGAAAGAATGCCGTGATTTCGTGCAATGTGTACGCTGAGAGGTATCCTGATAGACGTCACCCTACTCGACACCTGTTTACGAATCTCTTTCATCAACTACGTGAAAATGGAAGTGTGCACTTCTACTGTTTCATATAGGTAACTCTAATTGTTTTAGCTTGTGATGAGGTCCACAGGTAACTAAGACCTATTCTGAAATACTTCTAATTGACAAAATAATACTTTTATTTGGATCCAGTGACTACTGAACGTGACTACTAGTAAAGGATGACTCTTCTTACCTTACTCATAACATACCGTAATACAGATTTTGAGGAGAAGTGGTTAGATGTCTACATTGATTCGTGATTCCGTTAACATATTCTTCTTGAAATAGTAAAATAAATGCATTTTCTAAACAAATAAGAATTACATTGATTTGAATTGAAATAAGCGATAATGATAGTGAGATTCTTCGTTTCAATAATATAAATTAAAACTATGAAATACAATTAAACAAAATTATTGGCATTCGCTTGCATTTAGAAGGTCCTTGGCATTTATCTCGCAATCTTCAGAATGTGGTATCACCCTACTGGCTTCAATTATCTCAGACAGCATTCGGATGGCTGCAAAGATTTCCCCATAGATGGCGACGCCAGATAACCTCTCCTGACTCACTCATGTCTGTCTGCTTATTTGAATAGATGATGTAGAACCAGTCCTGATGAACTATTCTAGTGTTAGTGATCTATAACCACCACACCACATGACTGAGGTTCAGTCGATGAAGAGACTAACCTTGTACATTGCCTGTTGCGTTTATGAATACTGATTTCTCTAAGGATTTCACTCTCACTCCTTGTTTTAATTATTGCTGAGTTGACTTTTATATGCATTTTGGCGGCACAGTCCACAGCATTTATTCTATCTATCAATTTGCAACATACTTTGGTCCTAAGACCATCAAAATATATAGTGTCTATCAACCACTGAGCTATTGTCCTACTTGCAATGTCAAAATCAGAATGAAAATCAGAATGAATCTCGTAAGGAATCTCAGAATGAGTCCCTTCAAGGGATGTAAATCCTTACAATAATGTCCTTGGTCACTTGGTTACTCCTACTACATGTCTTTTCCTCTCTGGAACAGCCAGTAATGATGCTTCTTTCGAAATATTCGCGCCTGATTTTTAGCTTCCCTTTGCTAAAAATGACTATTGGTCTGGTTGGGTCATGAGAGACCTTACCCTCACGCATCGAAGATTCCGTTGTGTTTCATAACTTCCTCCTATTAATAAACCACATTTCCCAAACATATGCCAACTTGTGAATTACTTTAACATTAAAGCAGACAAGTTAAAATTTTATTTTACTCCACAAATTTCTCCTGTACATGTATTTACGCTAAACAATATGTCCAATTCTGATATGCTATAGTGCATAGTTAATGAGATGAAACTGTGCAGGCGATAAATAATTATTAACGAAAATCGACGACAGAACTGAATATGAAAATTATGGACTTTATAATTAAAACAAGAAGGTGATTATAACTTGGTGGAACGGTTACAAGTTACAAGTGTAACCCCTCGATAACGTTCCAAAGACACATGAATTGGAGAAGGTGAAATCAATGTTTTAGCAGCTGTTGTTGTAGATCTCCATATTAGCTCCCGGGCTATCGAGGGGTAAGTGACAATAGTCAAGTAAATGTACTACGTTTTCTACACCGTCATAGGTTCCATCTGTATCATGTCTCTATCCATCAACTGCTGCAGGGATTACGTTAATTTTTGTGAACGGGTATTGAAATGTCGAAATGAAGTAGTAATCCAGGTCAAGTTAAATGAGCTAGCGAACACCACAACCATCTTCATTCTTAGTCGTAATAACATCCGAAAGTTTTGTGATACGAGTACAAATACAACTTAGAAAGACTAAAATACTAATACTAAAAATACTAAAAACTAAATACTAATACTAAAATACTAAAAGACTAAAATAATAATAGCTCGATTTGTTCTGGGTGATTTCCGACAAAAGAGTAGCGTTACAAAAATGTTGCAATGTTTGGGCTGGGAAGAATTGAGAGAAAGAAGAAGAGCTGCTCGAGTAAGTGGTATGTTCCGAGCTGTCAGCGGAGAGATGGCGTGGAATGACATTAGTAGACGAATACGTTTGAATGGCGTTTATAAAAGTAGGAAAGATCAAAATATGAAGATAAAGTTGGAATTCAAGAGGACAAACTGGGGCAAATATTCATTTATAGGAAGGGGAGTTAGGGATTGGAATAACTTACCAAGGGAGATGTTCATTAAATTTCCAATTTCTTTGAAATCATTTAGGAAAAGGCTAGGAAAGCAACAGATAGGGAATCTGCCACCTGGGCGACTGCCCTAAATGCAGATCATTATTGATTGATTGACTGATTGAGAATAATCCAAGTGGCGCAATTAAAACTCCTTGCCGAAACATTCTGGGCATTTTAGAGGACACCATGGAGGGAACATGGATACAGTAACTTATAGAAAATAGTTAAGACCAGCATTTTTACCCGTTCTTCGCACGGGAATTCGCAGTGGATTACATGTTTTCTTCAGGAATTTGTGCGAAGTAACATGACTCTGTTCACACGTTTAATGTCCTATGTTAAAATGATATTTTCCTATGACATCGCGGGTCAGTAACGAAAATATGATGAAGCTGAACAAATTCGAGAGAGAATGAGGACGATTTGTACGGTGCAGTTCCTGGTTCGAAGTTGTGCGGAATTCACCGTGCTTCTCAGTTGCATATTGTATCTCTGACCATTTGCGTGGCTCTCTTACGCTGATGATACCTCCCTTAATATCTGCCAAGCCGAAAATAATAAAATGGCTCTTTAGTTTTTCTCGTTACCCACCGTGAAGTGACATGTACACCATACCCCTCGGGAGTTCGATTAAAAATCCAACTTTTCGAAATCATCTGCTTTATTAACCGTCCTATGATAAATACGTACAAGGCATAAAAGAACGGAAATAACATACTGTTAACGTTTGTTGTATACAGTCTTTCGATAGAACTCATGTCAACGAAAATATTTCAAAATAATCTTCCTAAAAATACCTACTCCATGCGATATTCATGGCATTATATGCACCTAATATCACAATCCGGAGTGAGTAGATTTGGTTGAAATATGTCCACCAGTTTTCCACTTTTAGGAATATACATGTAGACAGACAGACACCATAAGGAAAATTTCTACCTCACGTTTCCTCAGTGTTCAGTTACATTAGGTGGGATTAATTTTCAAGCCGAGAGAAATATTATGCATCGTCTGATTTTCTCCTGTTATGGATCCTTCAGATAACTGTAGGTGTGCGAAGATGTCCGTCACTGGCCACAGAGCTTGAAGCCTGCAGAAAATAGTATTTTTCTCCGTCATTTCAAGAGTAAGCGAAATTATGTACTTAACAAACATTGTTTAAAATAAAGAACATAGTCGGAGAATACCCGACCCACAAGAGAACCAACTGCAATGGTGAGAGGCTGATCAATCCGTATAAGAATCACAACCTTGTTCTTAAATCTACAGCATTCAGACACCTCCCCCGAAAAGCCAAGACCTGGTGTCCCAATCCCTTGCTAGGAGAGTACCAGCTAGATCACGTTGCAATTAATAGAAGGAATAGCAAGGAAATAATGAACGTCAAGATATTTAGAGGTGCCAATATCAATTCAGACCACTACATATCTTTGGTCAGAGCAAATTTCATTCCACTCATGAAGTGCAGAGGTGATAACTACACCAGGTCCAGAATCCCAAAATTTAATCCAGCACAATTGGAAAACAACAACAACCTTACTAAGGCCCTAAGCGATCAGAATAAAAAGGCTAGGTCTAATCTACAGAAGGCACTGATAGATGCAGCAACAGAAACCATCCTTGCAACTAGAAGTAGTAAACACCCATGGTGGACGCCAACATGATAAGGTAATAGAGGAGAGAAGACAGGCATGGGTGAAATGTAACTGCATCGAAAGCATCAAAAATCATACATTATTCCTAACAATCAGAAAGAACACGGCCAAAACCATCAGATGTGCTAAGAGGCAATATAACGACATCATAGAACAGGGAAAGAAACATTTTCAAAGGAAAAGCACCAGTAACATAAACAAAACTCTAAAATCTCAGACAAACGCTTACTCTTACGCTTACACGCTTACACTTCACCTTCGAGGACAGACGGAGAACTTAAACAATAATTGTACTACAGCCCTTGCAAAATATTTTGATGACCTCCTTAATGCAGAAGAACCTATGGAAAAACTACAATTTCAACCCAAGGATGCTATTAACCCTGATTCTCTTCCTCCTGCCAAAGAAAAAAATCAAACAGACCATCTCTGAACTGAAATCTAACAGAGCAGCAGGCAAAGGACGGCAACATTGCAGAATTATGGAAAAATGCAGATGAAGAGTCAATTGACAGTATCTACAGGATCATAACTAACATCTGAACGACGGAAAAACTACCAAGAGATTGGACTTTATTATCCACCCGCTGCACAAGAAAGGAGACAAGTTAGACCCTAACAACAATAGAGGTCTCTCTCTCCTATCAGTGACCTACCAAATTTTTTCCAAACCATTGCCTAAAACAGTGGAGGCACAATTAGACTCCATCATAGGACAGTGCCAATCTGGATTTAGGAAGTCAAGGTAATACACAGAGCAGATTCTGAACCTCCAAACTATCTTTACCTACAAAAACCTCAGCGCCTCACCCTATGTAGCATTTATCGTTGACTTCCAGAAGGCCTACGACTCGGTAGACAGACAGTCCCTCTTTGAGACTGAACTGGGATTGGATAGGAAGACTTTGAATCTTGTGAAGGCTACTCTAACGAACACCATGTCTAAAGTCATATTCAGAGGGTTATTATCAAAAAGCTTCGAGATAAAAACATGTATTAGACAAGGAGGTGGCTTGTCACCCATCCTGTTTATCTGTCTGCTGGAGAAGGCCATTCGGGAATGGATGAATACATTAGCTGACAACTCTGTATTAAAAATTGGCTATAAAAAAGACAAGTTAACAGTCACTTGCTTAGCCTTTCCAGATGAACTCACACTTTCAGCTCCAAGTATGGAAGAAGGAAGGTACGTGCCAGCTATCCTTCTTCGAACGCATAGCAGCTAAAGTAGGGCTGAAGATCGCTATCAAAGAAACAGAATTTCTGACCAACATCAGAGAAGAACCCATCTTAATTTCTTAATTTCTTAATTTCTCATTCATATATCATGGAGAATGGATAACCCCAAATATTAATGAGGACCTTGCAATAAAGAGTCGATGCACTTAGAAAGAGGTTATCATATTTGTAAGAACATATACAAGTATAAATCCCTCTCCTTGAATCTTAGACACTACAACACCGTAGTAAGACGATTTGTACTGTGTGCCTGAGAATGCCTAAACATTACTCGGAAAGGACAACTCAGAAAATTGGATCTGAAAGAGCGAAAGATCTCCTGAAGAATTATAGGTCCCATTAAAGAAGGAGATTGGTACAGAATCAGGCACAACAAGGAACTGTACAGTAAAATAGAGAACATTACAACAACTATGATGAACAGAAGACTAATGTTCTATGGCCATATAGTCAGGATGGACAGCCAGAGAATCACTTGTAGGATCTTGAACACTGTATCTAGAGGCAAAGCAACAAATGTCAAATGGACGAAGTTAGTTCGCAAAGAGCTGCAATACATAAACATTCATCACATTGACATTTACAACCGAGATAAGTTCATAAAGTTAATCAAGACATCTGACTCTCTCCAGTCACTAACTGCTAAATCACTGCGTCCAGGAGTAGGAGTGAAATGGACTCAAGAAAGAAAAGACATCCATAGCGCTAGAATGAAGGAATACTGGGTTAACAAGAAAAAAGCTCACCAGAGTTCAGAAACATGTGGTCCATTGTAGGCCTAAACGAAGAAGAAAGGGGCGCTTCATATATAGCCTACAGATTTTACATATAATCAATAGTGTAAGAGGAAATTGAAAAATACCTTTTCTGGTCTTCCTATTGTGCTTGGTCACTAATTTAAAAATGAAACAGAATAAAAATATTCATGAAATAATATTCAAAAACATCAGGTCATCGGATGACAAGGCCATTTTATGGGAATCAAATACATGTGGATGACCACCAAAATTTGAATGTGGCGATTAAAATCGAACAGGAATCAAAACATCAATAACTTACTATATTTCTAGACCAGCAGAAACAGATAATAGTTATACGTGTAAAGTTATTTAGAACAATTAATACTATGATGATCTGCGATGTAGTGGTTAGTGTAATTAGCTGCCACCCCCGGAGGCCCGGGTTCGATTCCCGGCTCTGCCATGAAATTTGAAAAGTGGTACTAGGTCTGGAACGGGGTCCACTCAGCCTCGGGAGGTCAACTGAGTAGAGGTGGGTTCGATTCCCACCTCAGCCATCCTGGAAGTGGTTTTCCATAGTTTCCCACTTCTCCTCCAGGCAAATGCCGGGATGGTACCTAACTTATCTATTCTCTCTAATCTTCCCATCCCTTACCTAGGCCCCTGTTCAGTATAGCAGGTGAGGCCGCCTGGGCGAGGAACTGGTCATTCTCCCCAGTCGTATCCTCCGACCCAATGTCTCAGGCTCCAGGACACTGCCCTTGAGGCGGTAGAGGTGGGATCCCTCGCTGAGTCCGAGGGAAAAACCAACCCTGGAGGGTAAGCCCATTAAAAAAGAAAGAAACTAGGTATTTCCGTGATATTCAAGTAACTCCGTGATAACAAAATGTTCACGAAGAACCATGCTCATGAAAGAAAATTGTTTGTAATATAAAATAGTTTTACATATCCATTTCTTGTATCATTCAGTTTCCTATGTTGCAGTCATGATTTACTACAGTTTAGGGCCTAAATTATTTTAAACGAAAAGGACAACACAAGTGTAGATATAGTCACTGTCGTCAGAAATCTCGCACCCATCCCACATAAAACACACTTTCTCTATCATTTCTTGACACTTTTCATGGTACCAAACGTGACAAAACTGGCATTCAAGAAACTTGGCCGCGTTCTTCTTCCTGACGTCATCTGCATAAAAACCTCCACATGCCACACATTTGTCGTTAGCATTTTTCGAGCATGGATTTCGGCTTGAGCCTAGTTGTGGAATTCATTCCTGACGTTGATGGCCTGTTCTGCCTTGGTTAGCCGGCTAGCTGTAAGTCCGAAACTGCATTGTTGTAACATATTTTCTTCTTCTTCTTCTTCTTCTTCTTCTTAATCTGCTTACCTTCCAGGGTTGGCTTTTCCCGTGAGCTCAGCGAGGGATCCCACCTCTACCGCCTCAGACTCTGGGTCGTGGGATACAACTGGGAAGGATTACCAGTACCTCGCCCAGACGGCCTCACCTGTTATGCTGAACAGGAGCCTTGCGGGGGGATGGGAAGATTGGAAGGGATAGACAAGGAAGAGGGAAGGAAGCGGCCGTGGCCTTAAGTTAGGTACCATCCCGGCATTTGCCTGGAGGAGAAGTGGGGAAACTACGGAAAACCACTTCTAGGATGGCTGAGGTGGGAATTGAACCCACCTCTACTCATTTGACCTCCCGAGGCTGAGAGGACCCCGTTCCAGCCCTCATACCACTTTTCAAATTTCGTGGCAGAGCCGGGAATGGAACTCGGGCCTCCGGGGGTGGCAGCTAATCACACTAACCACTACACCACAGAGGCGGACTGTAATATATTTTACTATTTTAATTTCTAGTTCAGACGGCATGACAAGAAGCCTTCCAATTTTAGCAATGGTGGCACAATGAGGATCAGCTAAGAATTTAACACAATAATCCTTAAGCGTGCTCCATCCTCTTAGAAGTCCTCCATTCTTCTGCTACCTAGTGGTAGAGTTTGGAGACTTTCGGGTTTCAAGTTACGCCGTGATAAAAGAAATACAGTTTATCACGTCATTACTTGATATCACGGAGTTACCTTATCTTACCCTACCTGTACTTAAAACATTATTCCAAGACCGCAGTTTGACAAGATTGAAGAAAAAGGAGTAGTTTCCAAGAAGCATCAAGAGGACGGGAGAGGGAGTGGGCGAGGCGGGACTTCGAAAGCAGAAGCAGATAATTTTAATAACTGACGCTGTGTTACCCAAATATGAAAGCTAATTAATGGAATAAGTGAATAATTACATATTTAAATTACGCATTTCCACAGTCTAGCTCAAAGCACTTTTTAGAAATATTTTCACCAAGTTGAGTATCTTACACTCGCGAATAGGAAATAGCCGTATCAAAATATATTCGACTTGGAATCGGGAGTAACGTAAAATTTTTACTAATACATGCATAGAATGCGCTAGGACACTGATGCAAGGTTACAACACAGGTGAAGTAGACGGTCGTAGTGTTGTTCAATATATGATTCACCTTAGTGAACGCTGGTAATAACGGGAGTGATAGGGCTATGCAAAATATACGGCAATGGAAGTCGTGCTGTAAACGGAGCGGGGTTTTAGCGCGCTTTCAATCGGAGCCCCCGATTCAATTGACGATTGGTTTACGGCGTGGCAATTTCAAAGTGGACATATTCCTTCGTCCGCTCATTGCTCACAATCTTGCTTGTGTTCGTAACATACATCTCTGAAAGCAGATCCCCTCCCCCCATGGCACTACAGCCCTTGAAGAGCCTTGGCCTACCAAGCGACCGCTGCTCAGCCCGAAGGCCTGCAGATTATGAGGTGTCGTGTGGTCAGCACGACGAATTCTCTCGTCCGTTATTCTTGGCTTTCTAGACCGGGGCTGCTATCTCACCGTCAGATAGCTCCTCAATGGTAATCACGTAGGCTGAGTGGACCTCGAACCAGCCCTCAGGTCCAGGTAAAAATCCCTGACCTGGCCGGGAATCGAACCCAGGGCTTCCGGGTAAGAGGCAGGCACGCTACCCCTACACCACGGGGCCGGCCTCTGAAAGCAGATGCCAATTAAAAATGGAATATATGCAGGCTAATGGAACTATGCATTCCTCAGATAAATATTAAATGTGATACATACATATGACAGTTTAATTTTCCGTCTAGTGTGCTTTTTGACGTCCTAAATCCGTAGGAATTGACAGAGTTGTACTTCAAATTAATTATTTCGGGGCTGGATTGTTTATCAACATTTACTAGACAATATCCTTTAGTTAACAACACAGAAGAAAGGCACTCCCTTGGAACAAAGTTTTCGTAAGTCGGAACGGATGTTCTTATACACTTAAATTGGTGATTATGAACCCTATCAGTCCAGTCAGTACAACACACTCTAGAAGTACGTCTGTTTTAATAGAGCTTATTAATATAAATATTACATATACAGATTATTATACATATTAAATAAACAAATGCAGTAATTAATTGAACAACTAACCCTAGACCGGGCGCGCTGGTTTCTTTTGTCAACCAGCGCGCTATTTTACGCCGTAATTCCTAGAACTGTCAGTATTTCCCCACCTCGCAACTAATACCTTTGCTCTTACTCTTGACCTTCAGTTCAGTCGAGTTTCGACAACAGTGGAAGCGATTCGTGCGTAATTATTTGGAGCGAACTCTTGGAACCCGAAGCTGGTTGACAAAGTCAACCGCGCGGCTGGTCATGTAAGTAAAATTTATTTCTTTAAAATTTCCTTTTTTCTGTGTTTTTCGGGTAATTAGGGAGTCAAGCGTAACTACATGTAGTAGTATATTTCTCTTTCAGGTCTCGTTTTGTTAATGATGGAGACATACCTGACATTTTGAGCCAGTTGTCCGATGAAATAGAGGACTCTGCCTCGGATTTTTCGGATGGGGAGGAGGAAATTATAAACGTATCGGATCAGGATCATAACAATGATAGGGAGCAGGAGGTCGATTCGGACGGTGAGATCTATGAAGACGTTAACGAAAGATAATTTATCTTCGGGAGAGATGGAGGAACAATGTGGTCCGCGATGGACTTCTCAAAACTTACTTCGAGGGTAAAAGCAAGGAATATTGTAAAGAAACTGCCAGGACCGGAAGGGGAGGCGAGGAAGGTATCAACAGGAATTGACTGTTCCGTGCAGTTGATAAACGCTGAGATGGTCGATGAACTATTATACTGGACTAATTTGTACATTTCTAATAATAATGTTATTTGCTTTACGTCCCACTAACTACTTTTACGGTATTCAGAAACGCCGAGGTGCCAGAATTTAGTCCCGCAGGAGTTCTTTTACGTGCCAGTAAATCTACCGACACGAGGCTGTCGTATTTGAGCACCTTCAAATACCACCGGACTGAGCTAGGATCGAACCTGCCAAGTTGGGGTTAGAATGCCAGCGCCTTAACCGTCTGAGCCACTCAGCCCGGCTTGTACATTTCTAGGAAGCGGGAGGAAGTGAATTACAGCCGCGAGCGCGATGCTAAATTTGCGAACCGCAGTGAAATCTTGGCATTGCTCGGAGGGTAAGGTGTGAAAGATTTCATGGACATGGCAACAAAGTTTATTTTTCTTCCAGTCATTTTTGCTATTATGTCTGATTATTTCATTGTACCATTGTGCAAATATTAAAATATGACCATTATTTTAATTTAATTATGTATCTACTGCTTAACCCGTTTTAAATGGGTGCAGTATTCATGTCCCTATCAGAAATAGTTCACGTGTTCATGTTTATACATGTTAACTACATTCATATTAATCACTAATACATGTTTTACATTTTATTTGGAGAATAACATTGAAACAAAATATAAAACGCCGTTAAATGGGATGTTTATGCGATTGGAAACAACTGAAAACGTAAGCGTGCCCCATAGTGTGACAGAAATTGGCGCGCCCGGTCTAGGGCTAGAAAAGAAACGGCTGTATTTCCATTTGATACA
Organism: Anabrus simplex; assembly: GCF_040414725.1. Lineage (NCBI taxonomy): Eukaryota > Metazoa > Arthropoda > Insecta > Orthoptera > Tettigoniidae > Anabrus > Anabrus simplex. The sequence continues at coordinate 1,131,058,142 of NC_090265.1, read as the reverse complement.
CAAAGAAGATTGGATCTATAAAAATCTATACTTCATTAACACATCCGCAATCCAATCTTCCTGTCACAGATAACACTATTACGTCCAGTAAACAATCAGGGAGTTGTGCCATATAAATGCTTATTGCCATGTAGAAAACTTAACTTCTGGGCAGTTTCAGAAGAAAGAGCGTTCCTCCTATTGGGTATAATCGGTCAAGCTTTAGAAAATAGTCGTTCCGCTAGTACTGACACAGATACCACAAGGTGACATCGCTCAGTCCATTAGTTCTGCTGTCCTGATTCCAGTATATTAGTGGATCAGTTCAGTGAAAAACATGTGGTATGAGCATGATGAGTGGCTGAAGAAGAAGGTGAAATTAATATTCTAGCAGCTGTTTCAATAGATGGCCATATGAGTTCACGTGCTATTGCGAGGGGAAGTGACATAGTCAGGCATAGTAAAAACGTAGAACAAATTGCCTTGAACAAATGTGTCCCGACCACTAGACTGGACGAAGAGGAACTGTAACCTTTCCCCGATTTGGCACTTCTGAGTTTTTTCCTGTGGGTAAAGCAAAATATATCAAATACACGGGACGACAGGAAACGCCGTATTGGAGCAGCCTGTACGGACATTTCTTCTGATGATGAAAGACTGGAAGCATGTGTTGTGGCAAATTACCATCATTTTAACACAACTGATAAACGTACCTCGCTAGTCAATTGGAGCAAACAGCACTCCCAGATGGAAATTATGATATTTCATGAACTATTTGAACGATGACCCTGCAACAAAAGACATGATTCTAACACTCTCTACTTTTATTTGTGCTGATCGACATTGTTTTGTTAAAGGCATAAACTCATTGCTCGAAAACTACCTTCTGAGCATTGTTGAAATCGCTGTATGAGCTTCATTTTTGAACCACTGTATGTGGTTTCATTCTGTAAAAACAGCGCCTCAATTGCACATCCCGTCTCGGAAATATTCGTGGTGGTAATCCTACGTAATTATAATTATATCAGCGTAATTTGTGCTGGTATTTATTTATCCAGTGTCTCGACCCCAGACATCTAAAAGGAAAGGATTTTCATTTGAGATTCATCCCTTCCGGGAGTTGCTTATCTGTATCTTCGTGTAGCCGAGTTTTGTATTGCTTATATTATCGTGGTCCGTCCGTGAATAATAAAAACATTATAGTTTATTAAAATTCCTTCATAAAGTCCAGCTTCTGTGTTTGGCCAGCAAAGTGGACTCTCCCCTCCACAGCATAACATCACGAGAGGAATTCCAGATAACAGTCGAGGAGCGCTCGGCTCCGGTGGATTCTCATTACGGGCTGAACACAGCAGAGAGCCTTTGGGTTCGTGTAGCGTGCGCTACTACGTTGGCCATGGGGTACCATACCTGAACACAGCAGAGAGCCTTTGGGTTCGTGTAGCGTGCGCTACTACGTTGGCCATGGGGTACCATACCTGAACATAGCAGAGAGCCTTTGGGTTCGTGTAGCGTGCGCTACTACGTTAGCCATGGGGTACCATACCTGAACATAGCAGAGAGCCTTTGGGTTCGTGTAGCGTGCGCTACTACGTTGGTCATGGGGTACCATACTTGAACATAGCAGAGAGCCTTTGGGTTCGTGTAGCGTGCGCTACTACGTTGGTCATGGGGTACCATACTTGAACATAGCAGAGAGCCTTTGGGTTCGTGTAGCGTGCGCTACTACGTTGGTCATGGGGTACCATACCTGAACATAGCAGAGAGCCTTTGGGTTCGTGTAGCGTGCGCTACTACGTTGGCCATGGGGTACCATACCTGAACATAGCAGAGAGCCTTTGGGTTCGTGTAGCGTGCGCTACTACGTTGGCCATGGGGTACCATACCTGAACACAGCAGAGAGCCTTTGGGTTCGTGTAGCGTGCGCTACTACGTTGGCCATGGGGTACCATACCTGAACATAGCAGAGAGCCTTTGGGTTCGTGTAGCGTGCGCTACTACGTTGGTCATGGGGTACCATACCTGAACACAGCAGAGAGCCTTTGGGTTCGTGTAGCGTGCGCTACTACGTTGGCCATGGGGTACCATACCTGAACACAGCAGAGAGCCTTTGGGTTCGTGTAGCGTGCGCTACTACGTTGGCCATGGGGTACCATACCTGAACACAGCAGAGAGCCTTTGGGTTCGTGTAGCGTGCGCTACTACGTTGGTCATGGGGTACCATACCTGAACATAGCAGAGAGCCTTTGGGTTCGTGTAGCGTGCGCTACTACGTTGGTCATGGGGTACCATACCTGAACATAGCAGAGAGCCTTTGGGTTCGTGTAGCGTGCGCTACTACGTTGGTCATGGGGTACCATACCTGAACATAGCAGAGAGCCTTTGGGTTCGTGTAGCTTGCGCTAGTACGTTAGCCATGGGGTACCATACCTGAACATAGCAGAGAGCCTTTGGGTTCGTGTAGCGTGCGCTACTACGTTGGTCATGGGGTACCATACCTGAACATAGCAGAGAGCCTTTGGGTTCGTGTAGCTTGCGCTAGTACGTTGGCCATGGGGTACCATACCTGAACATAGCAGAGAGCCTTTGGGTTCGTGTAGCGTGCGCTACTACGTTGGCCATGGGGTACCATACCTGAACATAGCAGAGAGCCTTTGGGTTCGTGTAGCGTGCGCTACTACGTTAGCCATGGGGTACCATACCTGAACATAGCAGAGAGCCACGGTATCGTATGTTATATCATTGGAAGTGCTGATCATCACGTTTCGATTAAAGCAACAATCACCACCACCAAAGCGTTAAAAATTATCTGATAAACTGTTCATATACTAGACCACTAGCGGGCACAATCAAGCATAGCTGTACAGCCGTTTCCATTTATACCTTCAAACAATTCTTTTTACGTTTCTTCTCATTCTGCAGCCTTTCTTTTACCCTTGTGGAATCGCGGGTGCGAAATGTGACCTACGTGGATTTGGTCCTGATTTATGTCCGAATGCACTGATACCAGCCCGATGTGGAGGAAAGTATTCACTATCTACGTCTTTGTGTAGCGTTTGGTGGTGTTGTGTGTTGTGTGTATATGAAGAGAAACATATCTATTTACAGTTAATTACAAGTAGGACCAGAGGTCCCTTTTTCTGTAACTAACTGCCGCTTTAACTTCAATGTATCAATAAAAATAATACATAAAGAAGTGTAAGAAGTGTAAGATACATTTTCCTACTCAGCATAAAAAAAGCTAAAATTAAACTTCTAGGAGATTACAATATTACTTTTAACATTTCATAAACATAAACTAAGTTATAATAAAAGGGAAGAGAAGACATAAGATACATCTAAGAATTTTATTGCCGAGGATGAATTAAGAATAAAACCCAGCATCTAAAACGTATCTAGGAGATTATTTCGTACTATTTAATTAATTTGGTGAAAATTCACTTCTTTTTCTTAATCGGTTTACCCTCCAGGGTCCGTTTTTCCCTCTGACTCAGCGAGGGATCCCACGTCTACCGCCTCAAGGGCAGTGTCCTGGAGCTTCAGACTTTGTGTCGGAGGATACAACTGGGGAGAATGACCAGTACTCTCCCAGGCGACCTCACCGGCTATGCTGAACAGGGGCCTTGTGGAGGGATGGGAAGTTTGGTTGGGACAGGCAAGGAAGAGGGAAGGAAGCGGCCGTGGCCTTGAGTTAGGTACCATCCCAGCATTTGCCTGGAGGAGAAGTGGGAAACGACGGAAAACCGCTTCCAGGATATCTGAGGTCAGTTGACCTCCCGAGGCTGAGTGGACCCTGTTCCAGCCTTCGTGCCACTTTTCAAATTTCGTGCCAGAGCCGGGAATCGAACCCGGACCTCCGAGGGTGGCAGCTAATCACGCTAACCAATACACCACAGAGGTGGACGAAAATTCACTTACTGTACATGGCTTAATAAGTGGAAAGGTAGCGGTATTTAAGACATTTTTTCTTACAATTAGTTCCGACACTGATACCTGATAAACATGTCTGATATAATCAGAAGGAATGCTTTCCCAAAGCTTACATGCAATGCATGTCAAACTGACTGGCCTGTAATTCTCACCTTTATGTAAATCGTCCATTCCTTTACACTCCGGGGCTAATATAGAAAGTCTCCATTCATTTCGTATAAACTCCTTCATGCAAGCAATGAAATAATACTTCAAATATGGTACTATATCCCAACACTTTGTCTTTAGTATATCGCCAGAAATCTTATCAATTCCAGCCGCTTTTCTAGTTTCAACTTTTGTATCTTATTGTAAACTAGCTGATGTACCCGTGCTTCGCTACGGGATTCTCAGAAAGACTGACTTGGTGGTTTTCCTAACTGAAATCAACATAGGTCATTACAAAAACGTAAGTATGAATGTAGCGATTAAAAGCAATGCTATCATATAAAATACTCGATCAAATGGAAAGCCGCACGTTTTATCACTTTTAACGAACAGTGCTGCGGTTAGATTGCGGTGCCAATCTAATAGTCCAAAGTTCCAGAGCTGGGATGACCAGGCCGCAGATTGCCATGAACACTCATCTGTCATTATTCCGCTAAATATGCACACTGTTCATTCCAATCAGTACCTCAGAGTAGGGATTGAATAGCTCGAATGCTATGATGATCCAGTGTGTTACGTACCAGTAGTATCAGAAAATTTATAAACCAGGGGAATGGCATGCTAAAGAAGAAAGTTATCTAACTCACCAGCTACTTCCCATCAATATTCAGGGAGGCTGTTACACTCTGTCCGACTGGGCGAGTTGACCGTGTGGTTAGCGGTGCGCAGCTGTGAGCTTGCATCCGAGAGATAGTGGATTCGAACCCCATTGTCGGCAGCGCTGAAGATGGTATTCCGTGGTTTCCCACTTTCACACCAGTCAAATGTTGGGCCTGTACCTTAATTAAGGCCTAAGTCACTCCTAGCCCTTTCCTATCCCATCGTCGCCATAAAACCTATCCATGTCGCTGCGACGGAAATCAAATAAAAAATACTCTGTACGTAGCAGTAATCCTATCTACCGGATATGAGGGGCAACAGAAGACACAAAGCACATCACGACAAACAATGGTCAATGTAATGTTATTGTTGATCAGTGTTATGAGCTTTCTATATTGTAGGCCTACACATTTAGTTTTCTTTCGACTCTGTGATTTGAAAATATTTTATACCGCAAACTGCAGTTTCTTATTCTCCGACTTTACATACCGATTTTCATTAAATACTGTTTACCCATTTTCTCGTTACTCGGCGCTGATATGGACTTAGTAACAAAAATTCAAATTCACCAATATCTTGGTGATCATAGCCCGTACGGTAACAATGTATAAGACATGAATAATAGGAAATGTAATACTACATAACCTTAGTTATCTAGCATTCATCGACTACACTTCTAATAAGAAATATTTGAGAATTACATTTTAGACCTTCCCCTAAACTACCATTTCACTCAGCGTGAATAAAATAATTTACAGCCTGGACTATAGCGACTTATTTCCTGACTTTGCATACCGATTTTCATCAAGATAGGACTACTAATAACAACAATATTTGAGAATTAAATTTTAGGCCTTCCCCTAAACTACCATTTTTCTCAGCGTGAATACAATTATTGACAGCCTAGATTGTAGCAATTTATTCTCCAACTTTGCATACCCATTTTCTTTAAAATACGACCACTAATAACATTAATAGTTGAGAATTCAATTTTAGGGCTTCCCCTAAACTACCATTTCACTCAGCGTGAGTAAAATGATTTATAGCCTAGGTTGTAGAGGCTCATCCCCCGACTTCACATACCGATTTTCATTAAATTCTCTACAATCGTTTTCTCGTGATGCGTGTACAGACAGACAGACAGACAGACAGACAGACAGACAGACAGACAGACAGACAGAAATTACGGAAAAGTAAAAAGTGCATTTTCTTGTTTCTATGGACATGACCGATACAGAAATACCATTATTTTCAAATTCTGAGACAAAACTCTTATTTTATATATATAGATGTCGTTGTTATCATAAGTCAATGTTAATACTTCTTTAGTATTAGTCACCTCCCCTATCTGGTCATTATCTTTGCAACCAACAATCTTTACACACTGCTGACTACTTGTGCCTTTTGAAGATCCTCACATACACACTCCCTTGTTCATTAATGATTCCTGGAATGTCCTTCTTGGAACCTGTTTCTGCCTTAAAATACCTATACATACCATTCCATTTTTCACTAAAATTGTATGACTGACGATTATGCATGCCATCATGTTATCCTTAGCTAACGTCTTTGCTGGATTCAATTTTCTAGCAAATTCCTTCAATTTCATCTTACTTCCACAGCCATTTCTAACTCCAATTCTTTCTAATCTGCACCTGCTTCTTAGTCTCTTTATTTCTCTGTTGTAATAAAGTGGGACTTTACCATTCCTTACCATCCCAAGTGACCGTAAAAATGATACTGAAGGCTTCCACGCTAGACCACACTTTTCATATAGAAGACATTCAATTTAATTTCTTCTCTCACTACACGTTCGTTGCTGGTTTACAGGCTAGTGGAGAACATTTCCACCAATTCTTGCAGAATTATGCATTAATTTAAATTCAGTTTCAATTTAAATTCATTTTAAGATCGGATGCCCTTCCTGTCACCAACCTCAGTTGAGGAGTTGATGAAAATATGCTGATGAATGAAACTGGGTAAGGAGGTCGAAGAAATAGGCTGTGGCTTATGAATAGAAATTGTAGCAGCAATAGCCTGGAAGTAAAAATAGAAAACCACAGAAAACCATTCTCAGGACTGCCGACGGTGGGTTTCGAACCCACCCTGCACCCGAATGCAGAGCTTGGCTCCATGACCGTAGCGTGTTAACACGCGTGGCCACGTGGATGATGTCAAGTAACACCTGTTTCTATTAATCCTATAACAATGAGCAAAACCCTCTATTTAAATAACTCGATGGTATGTTTCATTCATTCTACCACCTGTAATTATATTTGTATTAGTCATTCACAGGTTTTGTATTTTATTTGAGGGAGCCCGAAATGTAATTTTTCCAGTCGTGCCCGTGTCATATTCGTTACACCCTTACACCAGATTTAACCAGAGTCTGTTCTAATCAATGTGCTTCTAATCATCTCTTGAATTGGTACTTTTTGTTTCTCTGGCAGCCTGCATTCGATGCAGGAGGAAATATTTGAATAAATGAATAAATAACAATCAAATTTGAAACTTTCCTTCTTACATCACATGTGTCACTTTCAGGATGAATATACGAAACGTTTTAATAAATGCACTTTTCTGAAAGCTCTTTCAACATCAGATTGTGATGCTATATAAATAATATTAGAACATTGAATAGGTCATATCCATTTAAAAATTTGATGAACTAGTTTGTTCCTCGACACTGTGTCACCTCACGAGGTCTGGCAGTCTTACACTATCTTCCAGCTCCATCACCATTAATGTGAGTAATGCTCAATAAACGTTCGCCGTTACTGAGCTCCAGACATAGCGATATCACCTCTCTGTACTCTTCTGCTGTACCCCTTCGTGTTATCTCTCCCAGAACACTAATGTCTTAAAATATTCGTTTGCCTCAGACAGCTCTTCCATTGAAGTATAAAGTTATGGTTCTCTTCATGCTAATGTCTTCCTGTGATACTGAGGAACGTGGCGGAAAACCTGCTCTATTGAAAACAACCATGTAACGTTTCGCTTTAACCTGTATCATACCGGAGAATCGGCATGGTATTTAGCTGAAAATGCCGTAGATCGTCCTGTTGGTACCGTTCATCTCTCCCTTATAACTTCATTCCTAAACTATACAATTCACGCCACTGGAAACATAAAAATCATTACTCTATGCATACATCAAGAGCTTGCAGTATCTATGTCTGGCAGAAATCTTTGTTAACGTACTACAACTCACGTGTGCCGGCGTACTGAACACATTTCTCTTTAATTATCCCCTTGCTTAATTTTTTACACCGCATAATCTGAGTATGGGTTTGTAAATGGTCTTGGTACGAGGTACGGTAAGTATCGTTAAGTTTCAGTTTTAAAATGTCTTAACTTAACTATCGCAAAACTGTTTTCACTTGAATCACTGATTATGAAAGCTTTTGACAGTTCAACTGATATCCTTATTCGTACCCGTAAGATAAAACATATTCGGTTTGAAAATAAGGATGAGCTAGTCGTGCGGTTGGGGTCACTTAGCTGTGAGCTTTCATTCGGGAAATGTTGTGTTTGAATCTCACTGAAGGCAGCCTTGAAGATTGTTTTCCTTGATTTACAATTTTCACACCAGAAAAATTCAATGGCTGATACCTTCCCAATTCTAGCCATTTCCCATCTTCGCGTCACCAAACATCTTCTGTTCTGTGGACGTTCCATTCCTCTAGAACAGAATCAACGAATAAATACAGAGATTAACGTTTAGAATGACCTTTCAGAAAATAAGACACATAATCATCTGCAAGCATTATATAAACGCAGTTGTTATCACGTGGAAAGAAATACCATTGATGGGGGATTCAAATTTCAAGTATCTAGGGTACTAGAAAACGCAATGATTGTATTCTGAATGAAGAAACCAAAACCAAAATCGGCATTACAAGAAAAACATATTTTGTACAACGGTGACTTTTAAACTCTTTGACATGTATTGAAGTGTTATGCGTTACCGGTGCTATTTTACGGTGTCGAAGGCTAAAGGCTAGAGTGTTCGTCAATGAAAGGACTGAAGGTTTTGGAATGTAGATGTATCGCAGAAAGTTTTCGAACCCATTCTGGAATTTAATGCCGTACGTTTATAAATTCACTCTAACAAAATATTACAGTTACTGGGTTAAAAATTAAGCGCCTTTCTGGTCATATAGGGATAGTCCTGACTTCATGACTTACTGTATTATCGAACATTGTAAATGCTATATACTGTTGGATGCTGGACTCATGTTTGTTGGAAAGAATGTTGGAAAGTGACTCGAGAAAGGGATTAGTAGTCCGAAGTGACATCAAAATGATACTGACGGCTTTCACGCCATACCATACTGTACCGTACCCAAGGGTAAATACCCTCTAGGACGATGCCTCCATTCCTGTATGAACATCCGACTAACTCAGGGTTGGGCAGAGTGTGGGTTGGTTGTCGGTTGGGTCAGGATAAAAGTCGAAGTTCTACTCTAAAATATCAATTAATGACAGGAAATGGAGGTATAACACGAATGAGAAACAATCATAGGGGGTAAGATGGATTTATTGATAAATATTCCCGATCATATTACGAGAAAACATTTAAATCAAGGAATAATAATATGTCAAAATGAACTCAAAAATATAGAAAATAAATGGAAATTAAAACGTTACTTGAATAATAATACAAAATTTGAAATCAAAAATCAAGTTCACCAAAGAACATTTATATACATCAAGACTGAGCTTCTTCTTATAGTCCAATGTTTATATTGTATGGCAACAAGTGTACGCAAACACTGACATGCGATATTTCCGTATGCAGTTACACACTATCGCATCACCACAATACGGTTTCCAAAGTTAAGTTAATTCCGAGAGTCGCCGAAATGTTACCGTTAAATAAAAATTACATTATAAAGAAAAGTTACGACGAAAAGAACAATAATTAAGACGCGATGGGACGTTATGTAAGTTATGCAAAATACTAGGGGCATATCCTATACTATATTTACAACAATTCAAATAATCAAACTAAACACACACACACACACACACATATATATATATACATCGGATATCGAGTAAAATCTTAAATGCTACACAGATTATAATGTGAAACCCGGTTCACTGCAAAAGATCTAGACAGAACTAGATAAACTACCAATACTTCAGCACTCGGGCTGTCCCCTTTAAAACAACGAGACAAGGTATACAACCACAAATAACAATTTAAAACATCATCCTGTAAGGGAAAAACATATAAATAACCCTTGATATCATAAAGAAAGCAATGGGCAACATTGCCTCCTTCTGCTGCATTTGAGCGCTCAACAGCGCGGTCATCCGTCATGTACTTCCGGGTAGATTACGAGCTGAAAAGAAATGTTGAACTCCACACTATGCTAAAGTTTGAATTCTGTCCCCCGAGGCTGTCACAAGGAAACAGATTCCAACTTAACTTCAAAGATCTTATTCTAACAACGACATTCTGCAGCTCCTTCAGTCAGCTTCCGTAAAATCATGCATCATGCAGAATAACTATACCTGTCTCATTCGCGCCTACTAATAAACACAAGGCCAGTAATCAGCTTTCCATGAGATAACGTCTTTCGCCCGCTACACGGAAACTCACGTATATTCATTCCTTCTTAGCATGCTTTTACCATTGAATAACATCAGACTCAATAGTCTGGAATTAATACTGTCCATTCTGATCACAATATACACTCAGAAGACACTTGGCAGGCACACACATCTGCACAATATTCTTTCTCTTGTCAGGCATACAATCAGCCTGCACCAATACATTATAATTCAGCATGCAATCTTTCTCTCTTATTTCTCATAGATCCCATTGGCCTTCCACATTATGAGACTCAATTCGTTTCCTTTGCAGACCATCAGGCGAAACAGATTCCAACTTAACTTCAAAGATCTTATTCTAACAACGACGTTCTGCAGCTCCTTCAGTCAGCTTCCGTAAAATCATGCATCATGCAGAATAACTATACCTGTCTCTCTGAATAACCGAAATAAAAATAACACGTATTTAACGTTGTATAACGATGAACCTGTCAATCTAGCCCTTCTAGCCTATATATATAAGGAAAACTCGGAATATCCTACACTAAGTAACATGCATAAATAAACAACAGCTAATCATAACAATCCCTCATTTTCCCAATCATCTAATCATAAAGCAAAATGAAAATAAAATAAACATGCATTATTCTCGTATCCGAATCTATCATAGTAACAAAATTAAACAAACACATGCCGTCAGGCTTACTTTACATGAAAATTAAAAATCCTATCTACACTGCCCTAGTACCTTAACATAATTTACATATCATGCCATAAATAACACATGCGTCTTAACTGAATTCCATCCGACGACTCTCGAGATACCAGGATAGCAGCTTACATCCCCGCCGATTGAGGGATTTACACCATGTTAATCACAGCATTAACATGTGGGAATGCACTTCCTTCTTCTGCATGCATAGCCATCATCTTGCTGGAAAATAATTCTCTGGAACACAGAAGACTTTGGTTGACAATATCTTCGCTGCTCAATGCTACGAGCCGAAATACCCTTTCTCTTACAAGATCAGCTAAGCACACTGATACATTTATAATACACTCTTCACTTAAAGGGTGAGAATACAGTTTGAAAAGCAGCACACGGTTCGCTACGGAAGTTCCTCGCGAAACGCGCCCGTCGCGAAGTAGTGAAACAATAGCACGTCTCCACTACACTTGCTACACAGCGGTCACTAAACACCGTCTTTATATATTGAAAGTAAACTTTGCCAAAATATACTCTTCCATTTACTCAAGAACAGTAAAATCTTCCAACTGCACAATTTAAAATATCATTTAGAACCAGTTACTGTTACTGAAATAACACTACGTTAATCACGATCACCAATCCAGAGTTTGTGCTTCCGCACTATCCAAGCATTTAACACAGAGTGACGCTCTCCAGAGCTTGGGTTACTGAGGAGGCTTCGGTGACGCCATTTCAATACTGGGGTTCCCGGGTGTCTGAACCAACCACCAATCAGAAAATTCGTCGTATATGATGACACAATATTTATAGTGATATATTTACAAAACACAGCTCAAACACTAGCAAATCGCTTCCACCAATTTTTATATTACATTTCCAAATATATCTTACTTCTGAAACTGTGGAAAACCGATGAACGACAGAAACTGACTTTAGCAACTGAGCACGTTGGTCATTCTGGAATTAAGATTTGGCGCGGTGTGGCCTCCATGTTTGCCAAATCCTGAATTTCCCATTGGCTGAAATATCTTGCTTGGTCAGCATCTAATACACGTGTAGATCCTTGCCAACGCTTGGTTACGCCACCCTTTCTCACGGTCATACGGAAATATGAAGCAATGTCCAGCGACTTACTGTCTTGCTCAACATCCGGTATCAACTATCTTGGAATACGATGATTTAACATATTAGGCTGTAACTTGTATGAATAACTTTTACACATTGGGTCAAATAATACTCTAATTATTATTATGGGCCAGCAGGATACGGCTCAATACTTCTCCTATAGAAGACATTCAATTTAATTTCTTGGTTGCTTGTCTACAGGCTAATGCATTTCCAGTAATTGTTGCAGTAGTATGCAGTAATTTTAATTCGTGGCTTGCAGTACACTCTGTGGATAAATATTACTACTTTAAATTTGAAAAATGTAAATCAAGCTAATAATCATGAATATGTCTTTCAAGAAGTGACACTCAAGTGTCGATAACGAGCAATTTGTTAGCATCATTTCACAGAGATGGGTACAGGGGTTCTTTTTTATACAACTCTACAGCCCGTGCACTTCTCAAGGTTACTGTTATTATGTAAAACATCAACGGCTCCTAAATTCAGGTGACCGCCAGCTATAAGATATATCCGAAACAGGAGGCTGTGGATTTACATATTAGTTCTACAGTGTGTACCGTAAAAGGGAGGCCATTGATCGAAATGTTAGTACTACCACGGCGGACTTGATGCAGCGTAGATCTAGTTGGCTGTGGTGCTACACTAGGTATCTTAAAGTAGTGTCTCCTATTTATACAGATCTACAGCCCGTGCACCTGTCAAGGTCACTGTTGCCAGGTAAAACATTTTGTGACGTCACTTCCGTTATACATTTTGCCACGTCACATCACGCAAAGTTTCGGATAACCCCAAGCCCCAAGATGTATTCATGTCATATTTCAATATAGACTATTTGGCTGTGGGTGTTGCAGAGAGACACTATTTTGTGTCCTTTGTGTAGGGCGCAGGACACACTTTTGACTGAGGTGGTGGAGAGTTTATTTATCAGCCCGCAGCCCTACATTCACACTGTGAAAGGGGATCTTCTTTCCATTTACGTATGGAAAGTCCCGACAAGCTTCATGCTTTGTCCATACTTGGTTAAGAATTGCCTGAACTCCTCGAGGTGGATCAAATCCAGGGCCACGTTCCGTGATGCAAAGCATTTCACAAAACTCCACAGATGAGAATATTTCCTACTTACGTAACCACTGTGTGTTTGGTCGAAATTATTGCCGATAAGGTCCTTAGCCAGGTCAACTGGGGAATGCTTCGAATGCAGTCTGCCCGGGGGTATGTCTATGAGATTTTCATTAATGGTCAGCTGTTATTTAGTGGTCATTCTCAAACTATAAAATAATATCTGCGAAGGTGAAGGTGCGGTAGAGGGAAGTTACCTATAATGGGGACTCAAATGAACTGGGGTGCTCGCAATATTTCCTGTCACCAAACGCATGGAGTGGTTCAGTTCAGCGTCGACCTACATCACATAGAACCGGGTTTTGTAAAATACCAACATAGAAAAATTGTGTTAGTGAAAATTAATATTAGGATTTCAGGATTACAAAAATATTAATTCCATGGACATAATGATTGTTTACGAGGTGTTATTGATGATTTTGTTGAACCATGCGCTCAGGCGTCACGCACCTTTTCCGTACTTAATATGTGGCTAAACACATGACTTTTGTTCTACATTGATTAAAGAAATTTGGATGAATTATTCGCCTCCGTGAGAATGTCTCTTAACATAAGTTGGCTATGCTTCGTACACATTTTCGAATTTCATTTGTTTTCCCGCCTCTCAGGGTTTAGGTCGCGAAAGTTGAAGAGGGACAGAAGCTTACTGATGGTAAGGCGTGAGAAGATCCTGGCCGACTGACAAACTGTGAAATAGACTTACTGCATACTTACTTTGGATTAGCAATAAGAAGAAACTCCAAGCACTTGAACTCCATTCGTGAGGCTGTGTGGGCGTCATTCCTGTACAAGTGGTCCACTGACGAAACGCCACAGCAAGTTCTCTGCCCTAAGGTCCAGACACTTGGTGTAAGTGCCAGCGATCCCAAATTATTATGGAACCATACAGCCACAAATACTCTCTTCCCTATGCAACAACGGAAGTGATAAAACCAATTTACAGGGAACTGAGCAAACCTGAACTCCTGAGGAGATGCTTGCCTGAAAAACATCAAAACCCAAATGAAAGTACCAATAACTGCATCTGGGAATGAGTTCCAATATCTGTTTTTGTGGTTCTGCAGGTCTTGAATATCGGACTAAAGGTTGCTGTAATTACTTTCAATGACAGAGCTTTGACTAGAGCTCTGGTTGTACGGGAAATAGCCTTCAATCCAGGAAGAAACTGCCAAGCGAGTCTTCAACGCATTGAAAAGGAGCGGATATTTTATGCAAGTAAAGCACTTAAATTAGGAACCAAAGAAGCGAGTACCAAAAGGAGACAATACAAACCGAGAAAAGAAGTGGATACTGATGAATGTAAGTCTGGAATGTTTTGGCGTGCTAGGTAATCATTCATAAATTCGAACTGAATCTTTAACCTTAATTTTCTCAAGATTTGAAATTTCCAAAATTTTCCATTCTCAAGAACCACAAGTCCATTAAGTTGGAATTTTGTGCACTTATAGATGCTTTCAAACCATAAATTGTGAAGCAAAATGGAAAATCAAAATGAAAATAAAAAATTAATATGTTAAAATCTCAAATAATGACTAAAAAATTAAAAATTCATAAATTCGAAACCAAATGTCTGACTACAATAAGTTTTCTTCACAATCTGTATACAATTGAGAATTATACATTTAATCCAATTATCTGTTTAACATCAAGGAAGTAGGTAGAACTACCAAATAGTTCTTTTCAAAAAAGTTCAGTATTTTCAAATATTCATAACTAGCAAATGTACCCGTGCTTCGCTACGGTATTCTACATTGTATACCGATATCGACGTAAATACTGTGCGTGCAGCAAATGAGATTGTTTTAAAATTGCATGTCTCTTAGCCTTATCCGAGAAATAGCATGGGGAGGTCCACATATGTTGTTTCCAATGTAAAGTGAGGGTTGCGGAGTTGTGATGATAACGGCAGGCTCACTTGCCTACTGCCATTCACAATCGAGTTAGCAAGTTTACATTATAATTGCAGGCCCCAATGCCTACTGCGCAGTCACAATCGATTTGGGGAGTTTTAGTTACAATGGCAGACCCATTTCCTACTTTCAGACAGGTTACAGTTGAGGAGTTTTTATTATAATACCAGGCAACTTCCCTACCACCAGTCAAAATTGAGTTGTGCAGTTATCATTATAATGACAGTCCCTTTTTACTGCTGCTAGCCAGCTTACTGCCAGTCACACAGAATTAGTGAGTTTCCATGAAAATAGCAGGCCACTATGCCTAATGCTAGTCAAATTTTAGATTGGAACATTTGTTTATAATGGCGGGCACCCTGGCCTAGAGCCAAACACAATAGAGTAGGAGACTTTCGAACAAAACTGCATGATCCCTTGCCTTCTGCAAGACAAATCGAAAAGTGAATTATTCATTAAAATGGTAGGCCCTCCTTACTAATGCCAGTTACACAGGAGTTGGAGAAGGACCCCATTCCTACTGCCAGCAGTCAAAGTCGGTGTAGGGAGTACTGATTACAATAGCAGACACATCCTTTCTCGATCGCTACAAATCGACATCAATGAATATATACAGATGGACATACGAAAGTATATGAATGTTTACAATATTGCAGACCTTTATTTACAGATTAACTGCTGCTAAACGGTACGTCATATCAACAAATGATTGTACCGTAAGGCGCAGTATTTAGCGATCTAAATGGCTGGTCCTATGATATTTTCTCGCATCTAAGCTATTCATGGGTCAGATTGAATCAGAAACGTTGAATAGGTTGAAATTTGTGTAAGAATATCTTACATTGCATTACTTTTCGGATAATTATGTGACACAGCATTTGGCTCACATATGGGTACTGGGTGGGCCAATGTTCGTGTAGAGTTTGATCATACTATCTTTCCTGTAAGTGATTGAAATTATGCAGATGAGAAGAAAAGGTTTAGAAATTAATTTCCATTAAGGCAGGTAGATTTCCATTAAGTTTGGTTGTGTGTATTTTGAGGGAGTGCAAAATCACGGTTTCGGTTTCGTATAAACCCCCAATTAGTTCAGGGATTTAGAAACAATATTTGCAGTAAAACATCCCCAAAGGACAGGTGGATTCTAAATATGAAGTTTGGTGGAAATATATCCAGTAGTTTTCAAGTTAGAGAAAGACAAACAGACAAACAAACAAACAAACAAAAAAACAAACAAACAAACAAACAAAAAAACAAAAAAACAAACAAACAAACAAACTAACTAACTAACTAACAAACTAACCAACAGATACCAAGGAAACCTACCCTCGGACAGATGGATGCTATATATAACGTTTGGTTCAAATATCTTGTTAGTTTTCAAGTTGTAAGAAGTACGCTTTAAAAGCACCCGCTCTTGCGTTAAGTCCGCTGGGATTTGTACCGAAAAACGGTCCATTAATGATATCTCCCTTACTAAATCCTGTTATCGAAATGATGCACATGAGAAAAAAAAGTTTAGAAATAAATTTTCATTAAGGCAGGTTGATTTCCATTAAGTTCGGTTGTGTATACTTTGAGGGAGTGCAAAATCACGGTTTCGGTTTCGTAAAAATCCCCACTCAGTTCAGGGATTTAGAAACGATATTTGCTCTAAAACCTACCCAAGGACAGGTGGATTCTAAATATGAAGTTTGGTGGAAATATATATTTAGTAGTTTTCAAGTTATAGAAGGACAGACAAACAGACAAACAGACAAACAGACACCAAAGCTAAAAATGATGCAGATGGTCATCATTACACCTGAAACGGATAACTGTACGGAAATTTCGCCAAAATAATCAATGTACAGACACACGGTCGTTACGATTTTATTTATATAGATGACGGATAAGCATGAGCACGTTGAAAAGTGCAGACTTCCACTTCGAGATTCATATCTCCTAAACGGTTTATGATATTAAGAAACGGTTTGCGCCATCAGACGCCTCATTTATCGCTCTAAATTTAACGTATAAGGGAGAGAGATACGACAAAATGTCACAGGACCAAAGTTGTAGATCACTCCGAATTGAAGGGACATAGTGCCATCCGTTTTGTGATACGATTTACCGTTTAGCCAAAAAATAGCTCAAAAGGAATGTCTGCACAGTCATTAAAATTGCCTCCATATTTCGATATCTTTGGGGGTAAAAAGTGAAAAATTTGAACATCTTGGAATTTTCCCGTCGGTTAGGGACCAAAAGCTATAATTTCACCAAATTTCAATTGTCTACCTCGTCTGGCAGGTTGTGCCGCCATCTTGATTTGGGGGGATAGGGGATAAAAATGAGGAAATTCCGGAAAATTTTTAAGCCCACGAAACCTATAGGTTATCGTTTTGGATATACTATACGACTGTGTTCTTATGCTGAGCCCAAAATTTGAGCCCCCACAGCGTGCCCCCTTCAGGGAATTTTGAGAATTTCCGATTTTTCTAGGGATCCTGGGGTCATCAGTTTCCCTCGTACCAAGTTTCAAATGACTGAGATTTCTGGAAGTGCCTCATTAATTCACGTCTTTTTTCATTTTTAAATATTTATATATACATCGCTCCAGCCCGACTTGCTTTTATATATATAGATGACGGATAAGCATGAGCACGTTGAAAAGTGCAGACTTCCACTTCGAGATTCATATCTCCTAAACGGTTTATGATATTAAGAAAAGGTTTGCGCCATCACACGCCTCATTTATCGCTCTAAATGTTTGTTTATAAACCATATCCTCGTATCCCATATTAAGGGGGTAAATTGAGTTCAAATTTTGAATAGGGTGAAATTCGGGTGCATTTTTAACATTTTACATTACTTTTTGCCTACTAATGTATAAGCTAGAATCATGAAATTTGGTACACATATGTCCCTTAATCGTGCCAATGTGTGCACCTAAAGCGATGATCCTATCATTCTTATACGTGTGTCAAACAATGAAATATACTTGTAAAAATCACCAAATTTACGAACAATCCAGAAATACGGCCAAATTTAACGTATAAGGGAGAGAGATACGACAAAATGTCACAGGACCAAAGTTGTAGATCACTCCGAATTGAAGCGACATTGTGCCATCCGTTTTGTGATACGACTTACCGTTTAGCCAAAAAATAGCTCAAAAGGAATGTCTGCACAGTCATTAAAATTGCCTCCATATTTCGATATCTTTGGGGGTAAAAAATGAAAAATTTGAACATCTTGGAATTTTCCCGTCGGTTAGGGACCAAAAGCTATAATTTCACCAAATTTCAATTGTCTACCTCGTCTGGCAGGTTGTGCCGCCATCTTGATTTGGGGGGATAGGGGATAAAAATGAGGAAATTCCGGAAAATTTTTAAGCCCACGAAACCTATAGGTTATCGTTTTGGATATACTATACGACTGTGTTCTTATGCTGAGCCCAAAATTTGAGCCCCCCCTGGCGTGCCCCCTTCAGGGAATTTTGAGAATTTTCGATTTTTCTAGGGATCTTGGGGTCAACAGTTTCCCTCGTACCAAGTTTCAAATTTCTGAGATTTCTGGAAGTGCCTCATTAATTCACGTCTTTTTTCATTTTTAAATATTTATATATACATCGCTCTAGCCCGACTTGCTTTTATATATTCATAATTTTTACAAATATATTTTAAGTTTCTATTGTTCACTGTCAACAGATAGCCATGGATATCTTTGATAATTTATGAAAATTTCAAGTTTCTAGTTGTCATGGCTATCCAATCACAAAAGCTTCATCCAATATCAACGTTTTTTTATTAAACAGTTGCATTGTTGGCTAATCTACATTACTCGGTACCCGTAAGCATACTGGTGCACAGTATTCAGCTGAAGAATATGTAAGTCTAAGGGCAGAGAAAGGAAGAGATGTTGGAGTATGGTCGGGTTTTATTAAATTCTATATTATTCCTTTGCAGTAGTTGGTGGTTTTTGGTTCGGGTGTGCACTCAGGGTGTGTGAGTTAGAACACTCTTCTTGACACCACTCTACGTGCCATATTTCTCCTGTAATTATAAAAACCGGGCGAGTTGGCCGTGCGCGTAGAGGCGCGCGGCTGTGAGCTTGCATCCGGGAGATAGTAGGTTCGAATCCCACTATCGGCAGCCCTGAAAATGGTTTTCCGTGGTTTCCCATTTTCACACCAGGCAAATGCTGGGGCTGTACCTTAATTAAGGCCACGGCCGCTTCCTTCCAACTCCTAGGCCTTTCCTATCCCATCGTCGCCATAAGACCTATCTGTGTCGGTGCGACGTAAAGCCCATAGCAAAAAAAAAAAAAGTAATTATAAAAATACTTTGGCAAGTGTAGGAAAAGTGTTAAGAAGATGTTACTTATTTAATCAAGAAAGTATATTCCATCAATTCCTTTGAAATGTTATTACTACCACGGCTGAATTGATGCAGCGTAGATCTAGTTGGCCGTGGTACAACACTACGTATTTTGATTTTTTTGCCTCCTATTTTGTAAGGCCCTTTGTTCACATTCGTAAAATTGCATGATCTGGGCGATAGGCTACGTTTACAGTAAACACTTTGAAGGTTCCTCGGCATAGAACAATACGGTGCAGAAATTCGCTTGATGTAACTGATTCTCGTTTATTAAATTATCTTAAACTAATATGTAATAAGGTAGAATTATTTTGGACATATTTTCTAAACTAATTTATGTTTCTGAAATATTTAAGAATTACAGATTTCCAGGTATTATGTCAGAGGGCAATTTCGAATCTTAATTTGTTTTCAGTATGAAAATGTATCTTATATAGATTAATGCGTTTCTTTCTTAGTTATAATTTCGGTTATCGTATACTAATTGATGTAGCTAACTTTAAATAACTTTAAATTAACTTTAAAAAAATAAATTTCACGCAAATATGTTCATGAGCAACACGGTAACGACTTCCTTCACAATGATTTTCACACAAATCATAACATTTATAAAAATGAGATTTCTTCAAGAAAAGATTGTATTTGTCGGCAAAAGAATGCTGTAAAACAACAAATAACTAACCAGCTATGTAAAATGATGAGGAAAATCTTCTGTTGAAATGAATTTAGTTAGGTGAAAATTAAGCACAGAAGTATACTGTGTCCACCTCCTTCTCCCTGTCTCTTCAACACCATTTCCTTCCACCTTTCGTTCTCGTTATTATTTCCTTCCATTTCGTCACGAATTCAATTAGAAACTTTCATTCCACTGCTAAGAGTTAACTGAAGCAAGAAACGTTTCAGAAAGAAAAGAAAGTAAGATGAAATGGAAGAAAGAATGCCATAACATAAATGAGGCAAATACTCCTTTAAAGTTAGTTTTAATTTCCACTATGTAGCGCCTTCTCCCTCTTGTTCTCAGCTCCATGGAAATCCTGGAGAGAAACTTAGGTAATTGTTTCAACACTGTTCCTTAGCCTTTCACCTGATTTCTTCGTAACACCTGTCACACGATGTGGAAAGTTATTAATTAAAGCGGGCATTCAACTTGAAACAGAAAAGCAACATCGATTATACATCAACTTTCCCCCGGTCCTTTGCTGCTGAATGGGGGAATAAGTAGGGTATAATTAAATTTCACAATTATGAATTGCTCGAAACAAGTCCCAGCAGGGTCTTACCCCTCATTTAGCCTCCCTTTCAAAGTCATCATCAACACTCCTCTATAAAACGTTCCTCTTACTGTAGAACAGTATAATTCCCAGAATGTGAATTATTCGTTCCACTGCTGTCGAATTACATAAATACACACACACACACATATATATATATATATAATGTGGATGCGGAGATCAAAATATGATTCACTGTAAAAGTTCATGTTCAGAAGTTCATTTTTATTATTGTGGGGCACAAGTCCGGTATTAAAGTTCGTCTACATAGGTCTGAAAAAAAACTGAATACCAACTTGTTTTCCAGTCAATGACCGGGTCAGGGATGGAATGAATGAAGCCCCTATCTTGCGGCGAGAACAGAAATTGTGCCGGCTGCCGAAGTCTGTCGCACTCCTCTGGGGTAATGAGTAATTACTGACAGATGAAATGATGAAATTGCGTATGGCTTTTAGTGTCTGGGGTGTCCGCGGACACGTTTCGCTCGCCAGATGCAGGTCTTTCGATTTGACACCCGTAGGCGACTTGCGTGTCGTGATGAGGATGAAATGATGAAGACGACAAATACACCCAGCCCCCGTGCCAGCGAAATTAACCAATTAAGGTTAAAATTCCCGACGCTGCCGGGAATCGAACCCGGGACCCCTTTGACGAAAGGCCAGCGCGCTAACCATTTAGCCATGGAGCCGGACATGAAATGATAGTGGAGAGTGTTGCTGGGATGAAAGATGACATGGAAAACCGGAGTACCCGGAAAAACTACCTGTCCCGCCTCCGCTTTGTCCAGCACAAATCTCACATGGAGTGTCCGGAATTTGAACCACGGAACCCAGCGGTGAGAGGTCGACGCGCTGCCTTCTGAGCCACGGAGGCTGCCGTGCATGAGCTCTACTCGGAGTCGGCAGGGGTACTGTACTGGAAAGTAGGCGGAATAACCGACTTACATTCTCCGCTGAACTGGGGTAAGGCTTTCTAACACCGGGCGAATTGGCCGTGCGCGTAGAGGCGCGCGGCTGTGAGCTTGCATCCGGGAGATAGTAGGTTCGAATCCCACTATCGGCAGCCCTGAAAATGGTTTTCCGTGGTTTC
Source organism: Anabrus simplex (assembly GCF_040414725.1). Taxonomy (NCBI): domain Eukaryota; kingdom Metazoa; phylum Arthropoda; class Insecta; order Orthoptera; family Tettigoniidae; genus Anabrus; species Anabrus simplex. The sequence goes on along the minus strand of NC_090265.1, from coordinate 1,131,036,280 downwards.
CCATTTTCACACCAGACAAATGCTGGGGCTGTACCTTAATTAAGGCCACGGCCGCTTCCTTCCAACTCCTAGGCCTTTCCTATCCCATCGTCGCCATAAGACCTATCTGTGTCGGTGCGACGTAAAGCCCCTAGCAAGAAAAAAGGCTTTCTAACAATTACAATTAAATACTAACACCATTAGCTGGCTTGGAAAGATGTAAAGGAATAAAATTTCATGTTATTCAAATAATGATGTGGGTGGTGTAGATCAAAATGTCATAAAGAACAATGTGTATTTTGGGTTGAATAGATCGATTGGCGATTTTTATATTTTACAATATAACATTCGTGTTCAACAGTCTGCTTTTTAATAAATTCCATTTTGCGGTCAACAACGTGCATTTTTAAATCCTAAATAAACAGTAGTTTGTAGAAAGAATAAATCTTATAAGTAGGGCTCGGAAGTTGAGGAAAAGTTTTTTTCTTCTCGAGTGACCAAAGATGAGGCCCAACCTAATATATGTTCATTCTGGGTCATTATAGGTCAAAAATGCTGAGTTTATTTGTCCTTTATTGCCTTTTTCGGATATTTTTGGCTTATAGGTCCTTTTTATATCTTTTTAAGGACTTAATGGCTTTATCTTACAACTTCTTTCGACTACGTTTGTTCATTCATCACCTCTTAAATATCTTTTCTGTAGTATGAAAGAAAATGAAATAAAAAATGAAACTAATGGTTGCAAAAAGAAAAGAAAAACAGGGGTTTCAAATGATGTAAGATAAGTGAAATATTGAAAGGAGAACATTAATTTTGATATGAGTGTTTTCGAAGAGGAAGATCTCAATTTCTTTAAGTATTAACCTTTAACATCCGTTGATGTTCGACTCGTTGGCTGAATGGTCAGCGTACTGGCCTTCGGTTCAGAAGGTCCCAGGTTCGATTCCTGGCCGGGTCGGGGAATTTAACCTTCATTTCTTAATTCCAATTGCCCGGGGTCTGGGTGTTTGTGCTGTCCCCAACATCCCTGAAACTCACACACCACACATAAGACTATCCTCCACCACAATAACACGCAGTTACCTACACATGGCAGATGCCACCCACCCTCATCGGAGGGTCTGCCTTACAAGGGCTGCACTCGGCTAGAAATAGCCACACGAAATTATTATCCGTTGATGTGGAGAGAATTTTCCCGATGTTTTTCAAAGTGATGTCCTTTACACCTAAAAATCTGGGGTTGACTAATGTGAAGTACTGCAAACCCAGCTGAGGTAGAGTTTCCGAATTTCAGTTTCTGTAACCCAAGTGTGCTTAAACCAAATATGGTTCCAGTTATACTAACTTCAATTTCTTTCTCCAGGGTGTCCATTACGGGTCCGTTCAATTAATTCTAAGTGGGAAAAAAACATTTCATTCTAAATTCTGCAAGTTTCTTAACAAACACGGAATTCCTTTTTCAAAATGATGTTAATCTAAAAATATTTATTGTCCGAAAGAAGACATATTTCACTCATATTTTTGCACTGTTATGTCGCATACCACTTTGCATTTAAAAAATTACATTCCCTCATTAAATGTGCAATTAAAACTAAAATTATGAATGCATTTGGATCGCATTTTTACGTCATTTTTGCCATATTTGTATATTGTTAGGTTTTTTAACATGTCTTTTCTTAGGCAATTTATAGGCCTCCAACATCCGAGCCCTACTTATAAGTGAATGAGCATCTAAATAAGAGCAGTTTTGACAAATATAATGTAATTGAATTCAATTAATAATTCCTTATTTGTTATTAGAGTTTTGTATGAGAAATTTATTTACTTTCCTGCGGGCAAAAGATTCCTCTTCTCATAACAATAATCTCAAGTAAGTATAGTTGAGAGCAGATTGCCCACGTCAAATAACAACACTGCTGATATCCTGTAAGGGGAAACAAAAGCAACACCGCAGCATAAGTTAACATTCAACGCAGGACCGTGTACAAAACAATAAAGTGAAAATACACCTGAAAAATGACAAACACCACACAAAAATAATAAGCGTGCATATACAGCAAATTAGAAATGACAAGAAGGTGATCTCTGAAATAAAATAAAAATGAAAAACACAAAATATGCAGTCAACAGTATGTAGCCTATTAGAATTTAGTTTTAATTCGTTACGATACTTCGCTGATTATTAGTTCTTTCTTTTTTACAAGTTGCTTTACGTCGCACCGGCACGAATAGGTCTTTCGACGACGATGGGACAGGAAGGGGCTAGGAGTCGGAAGAAGCGCCGTGGCCTTAATTAAGGTACAGCCCCAGCATTTGCCTGGTGTGAAAATGGGAAACCATGGATAACCACCTTCAGGGCTGCCAACAGTGGGATTCGAACCCACTATCTCCCTGGATACTGGCCACACAACCCACTGCAGCTATCGAGCTCGTTTTATGATAGTTGTATCACGCATTAAGTGTAACATAAATCTTAAACAGCAGGCACGCATGTTTCTAATATTAGCCTCTAACGCGATGAAGTTATATATGGATGACCTCAAATAAACAAATACTCACACCCAAAATATGCTTTATTAGCTCTCTCTTGCAGACGTCACCTTCCCAGATTATACAAAATACAACTGGGGTAGATTAGCACACACCACCTTGAAAACACGATTCATTCGTATTGTCCTCATCATCATCATCATCATCATCATCATCATCATCATCATCATCATCATGGAAATAACCCGTGGGCATCTATTCGAAGAACATTATTTCAACCATGAATAACACCGTTTACTTACGTCATACTCTTTCGAAGATCCCTATATTATTCTATCATCTCTGTATATCATGGAAGACTCATATTCACTTTAGCATACGAAAAAATCCTAATATTACAGAAGACTCGCTTTATACCTTGTAGCAGCATATCAATTACATAATAAACACGTCTCAACATGTATACGAACACATGACTTCCCAACATAGTATTAAATCAGTATTATACAGATAAGGTTCAACCTACCATAGTATTTCTGTGAGATAGTTTCCAAGATGAACGCCTATACACACTGTCTTGAATTACTCTCTATTGAGAATTATTTACAATGTTAAAATATGTTTGATTCCTTATGAAACGCTTTACATATTAAGTTTATTCTCTTAACTCTTGCTATTATTATTAGCTGATTATTGACTTTTGGAATAAGCAGAATATAACCGTTCCTAAGTAACTGTTCACTTTCGAAGATTTAAAATTTCACACATGATCACCGAAATACCGAACACAACGAGTTAAAAATTATCTCTGATGATCCTAGTAAATATTCAGAACCCATTAATGCAATTAAATGACCATAATAGACTCCTTGAAGTTTGTATCATGCCTTATATTCAGCTTATTCTACTCAACTAATGACGTGAATTAATATTAACGTGTTACGAAAGAGATTTCTACACGCGCATACCTAACAGGAAAGTCAAATAAAAGAGTAAAGAAATGCCTACTTAATTTATTGCTGTATCTGACCCCTCAGTATGAATGGCATTCACGGCATAGTACTTTGAGCCTTCAACATAGCCGCTTTAAGACAACATCCTTTCATTCATCTTGTTGGTGTATATTTTCATTTCACTGGATTTATGATGGGACATCTGAAACTTGAACATATTGTTTAAATAGAACATCGTGCAATTTCACTCTCAAAATAAATTATTAGCATAGTAACAGATAAACAAACTTATTACAACAAATGAACATCATACTACTTAAACTGCCTTGACAGATAATTTACTGATTTAACTTTCATTCACTGCCTTAATTTACTTATGTTCCGGATCACTGCCCCCGCAGTGTGGGTGGCACTCGGTAATATCCGCAAATTTAGCTGGATCTCATCACACGTAATGATATCGTGAGAACACTTCGTCTCATGTTTAACTGGCAGCTTTTCCGACTATTCTCATGGTTTCGGATCCTCAAGTGCACTGTCATCACGAAGAAAATAGGCTGGTTTGAGTCGATCAACAAAAATGTTGATTAGTTTGTCTTTAAACCTTAAGGTGTAAAAACTTGGGTGGACGTTTAACCACTTCATAGGGACCCTCATAAATATGGTTGCATGAGTCCACTCGTCACCCTGTCAAGTCTGATGAACACATGATTTGTACTTTTAAGATTGCTGTGCCTTGTGTGAATAATTAGCAGGATTCAAGCGATTCATCCATTTCTTTAGTCCATCATGGTATGAATTTCCTCGAAAAAGTCTCCGGGTAACTTCATTGTAGTACCATACACCATCTCTGCCACTGTAGAACTGCTTTCATTACGGAAAGAATAACGAAGGCCAAGTAGTATAGTGGACATTACAATGCTCCATAGTTGCAGCACATCGATCAGTTAATGCGGTTCAGTCAACTCCAACACAAAGAACTTCATCAGTAGGAGGTCCTATCTCTCAGTTACAGGAATTACTTGCATGAATAAAGGAATTTGAACGTCACCTGAGGGAAAACAATAATGTGAGTCGATAACGTTCAAGTAGTAGAAGCCGCAGTCGATAGAGTTATAATTATAGAGGGAAGTAGTGTTACTGTCATTTTAATTTTGGTGCGGACTGTAGGAAAGAAAAACGTACATGGTAAAATCAGGAAACGGGGAAGGGGGAACACAACAGCTGCTGAATGTTCTACCACAGATTGGGTCATCAGAATCGCCTGTGTATCAAATATTACAATTCAGGACAGTTGTTTTTGGTACTCAGTGGAGTAGACGTCTCTGTCCTACCACCAACAAAAAGTGAAAAAATGAAAGTTGCTGATTATAAACTGTTTGCAGCGAACGGCTCTCAAATCCCGACCGGTGGTTTAAAAGTACTTTATGTTGACCTGGGGCTAAAACGTAACTTTGAAAGGCTATTTCTTGTCATAGGGACTTCATATGGTATATTAGGCGCCGACTTTCTTCATTATTTCCATTATTTTATTATTGACAACAGCACTCAGTCGAAAGTGAAATGTAGCAAGTGTTTAAGTAATTGAGACAGTTAGTTCTCTGCACCCCGCAAATTTTTTGATACTAAAATAAAATAAATTTCCAGAGTTAACGAAACAATGTGTCGCACCAAAAGAAGTTAGGTATTGCATCACAATGTCTAGCGTTCCTCCGGTCTTCTGCAAGTCCTCGTAGGTTAGGCTCATACTATCTACACATCGCGAAGCAAGAATTCCAGTACATGTTAAATCACAACATTACTCAACCATCTGAAACGCAATGGGCCTGTACTCTACGCATGATTACGAAACCAGGAGGCCATTGGCGCGTATGTAGAGATTATCGCTGACTGAACGACCGCACACTCCCATAGCGCTAACCGATCCCAGTCTTATCCCAATCTCATAAAACACTGGAGACGATAATATTGGTTGTGAATTAATTTCAATTTCATTGTCCCCTTTGTTAACCATATCGTCCTTCTTGTAATAACTATGGGCTATTTTGAAGTTTAGTTATGAGAAACTTTACCTGTAGACATCGCATGGTTGACAGAAGGGACCTGGATGTGAATATTTCCACTTGACTTGTACGTTCGCAATTCGCGTTAATGAATTTCTAATTGGAAAGCTTAGGATTTGTTTGTCTTCCGCAAGAATTAAGGATAAAGAGGAATTGATTTTCATCAACATGAAACATGTACGAAAATTGTGGAATTTGATTTGCCTAATTTTGAAGCTGTAATATACAGATTCTTATATTCGTTTGATAATCGGGAGATCCTTATTTTAACGTGCGGTCTAAAAGATCGTTTTGTTTCTTGCAAACATAGAAACATAAATGTTAATAGTTTGCTGGACGTTGTAATGCTATACTAGTTAGTGTTTGAACGTGTAATTTTATTGGTGTCACCAACTTTTTCTTTCTTTCTTTCTTTCTTTCTTTCTTTCTTTCTTTCTTTCATTCTTTCTCTTTTTCTTGTTATGGTTGAATGTGGCTGTAACACATCGCAGGATTTCGGAGACGCAAGGATGGAGAAAAAAGTGGTGTGGAAATGGGAAACCACGGAAAACCATCTTCAGGGCTGCAAAATGTGGGATTCGAACCCACCATCTGCCGAATGCAAACTCACAGCATCATGTCACTAATCGCGCGGCTAACTCGCACCGTCACAAATATTTCCTTCCAACAATGTTATCTCCTATAGGCATAATGTGATAGTCTGATCTGAATTTATCAATCTAAATTAATGTTATTTTGGGATTTGCGAAGCAACACATTTCTGAAAACTTTCCACAGAATAAATGGTCGCTTGAAGACAGGTGTTGTCTTTAGATTTCGCATAGCATGTTACTCCGTGCTGACGTATTTTGTGGGATATTTAAAGGATTTCGACCACTCATCCGATTACGTGAATCTAAATTCAGACGGTAAAAAATGAATCTGCTGCTAAAGCCCACTGTTAGATGTCCCACTGTTAGATAAATGTACGTGTGACTAGCATTTTATGTTTCCTTGCTTCTACATGTCGCTTGAATTTCCAGTTTGTCTAATCAAGTTCTAGCATTTTTAATGTCATTTTACCACCGTTTTAAGTGTTACTTTCCTTTCAAAAATCTTCCACCGCTTTTCTGTAATGTTTTAATACTCAGATTAGGGCGCATTTTCAAGGCTATTTTTGTTCTTGCACTTAAACCCACCCTTCATATATTCTGCCTTTATGTGATGGACTATGTAAGTGAATGGATGTTGTTGGAGAACATACCTTGGAGGATGATTCATGGGATATTAACAACAATATGTTTATTTATTCTGGCGAAGTTAGGGATGTACTCCCTTTGTTGCACTTAATCAGTCTTAACCTAGAACACTGTTAATAATAACTACTGATGACAATAATACGAAAACAGCATTAACAATAATAAAAGTAGTAGTATTAATAAAAGTAACCACACATAAAAAACAAATCGTATCATCTATATACTACACATCGTGCGTAGAGTACATTAAAATATTGTATATATGATTAATGAGTACTATAATTATTTCTTAAGAGAAAGTTTAGAAAATATATACAGTACACTTCTACAATATACCGGGATATGGCCTTCAATTGAGAGATGAAAAGAAGGATTAGTAAGAAGAAGATCTGTGAAAGTAAGAGGGAAATAATGATAAAGAGGTGGTAGGAGAAGGTTTTTTCAGGTCAAAATTGATGATTCATGAATGTTTACCTAGTATTTCGACATAGGCATGTTTAAAATCTGAGCTGCTGGGCACGCTTCTGACGTCCACTGGTAAGAGATTCTATTGTCGGGCTACGGTAACGGTGAATGATTTCGTGTAGATTGCTGTTCTGTGTATATGGTGCTGCAGGATCGGGCATTTTTGTTATGGTCTGGGGATAAGATCACGGAGATAGGCTGATTGAGAAGTTTTAAGAATATTATGCAAAAAGCAAAGAGTATGAAGTGTGCATTCTCTTCATTACATATTTAATTTCTCTGTTCTTTCAATCCGTAGAGTTTTAAGTTCGTAGCTTAAATGAATGGATTTCCGGATTGTTGCAAGGGTCTTCTTCGAATATACCTTGACTTGGTAACATACGTAGTCTATACAATTTTGCACAGCATCTGTATTTCATTTTTGTTAGACGCTGATGACATATAACACTCACTGTCGCATAGACATGATAATCTTTTTGATTTTTGCCGTGCCAAAGAAATTTTACGTTTCGCGGAGACTTTGCTCCGCTTGTTCAGAAGGAAGAAACGTCTGTCCACGAGAAAAACTTCTCTGACAACTAAAAAATAATACTTGACAGTTGGTACTTTCGTTCGTTACCAGATGGCGCACCGTGCACTAGCCTTCCGAATGCGAAGTGACAACGCCGTATTAGATCAAAATAAGATGTTTCATGTTCAGTGTGTTGCGAAATAGACATCTAGTGTCATGGGATTATACAAGGAGGGATATAGTGGAAGATATAGAGTAAAGTACAACGAAAGCTAAAAACGGCATACTAATGGAATAGAGATGGTGAAAGTGAGTTAAAAGGAGGAAACAGTGAACTCGCATTAGTATTGTCACCCATGTTCTTAACGAGCAGAACAATTGCAATATGAATACTAGAGTCAACAAGACAAGCGTGATTCATTACTGTTTCAGTACGATACTGTACAGATGATTAATGTCAATGGGACAGTGTGTAGCGAGATATTAGGTGGTAGGCTATCGCTCTATATAAACACTAGAAGGAAACGGATTGTTATAGTTAAGGCTAAAGAGCTGGACATTGCGCGGAAAGCATCGTACTGTGCCAACATCTGTTTTACTTCAGGTTACGGACTATTAATTAATGAAATGAAACATTCTCTCTCCATCTCTCTGGACAATTATTATACTAGTACTGTGTTATATAATCATCATCATCATCATCATCTGTTTACCCTCCAGGTTCGGTTTTTCCCTCGGACTCAGCGAGGGATCCCACCTCTACCGCCTCAAGGGCAGTGTCCTGGAGCTTCAGACCCTTGGTCGGGGGATACAACTGGGGAGAATGACCAGTACCTCGCCCAGGCGGCCTCACCTGCTATGCTGAACAGGGGCCTTGTGGAGGGATGGGAAGATCGGATGGGATAGGCAAGGGAGAGGGAAGGAAGCGGCCGTGGCCTTAAGTTAGGTACCATCCCGGCATTCGCCTGGAGGAGAAGTGGGAAACCACGGAAAACCACTTCGAGGATGGCTGAGGTGGGAATCGAACCCACCTCTACTCAGTTGACCTCCCGAGGCTGAGTGGACCCCGTTCCAGCCCTCGTACCACTTTTCAAATTTCGTGGCAGAGCCGGGAATCGAACCCGGACCTCTGGGGGTGGCAGCTAATCACGCTAACCACTACACCACAGAGGCGGACACTGTGTTATATAATTCAGACATTAAAACACTACTACAGGATACTTGAAAAATTGTGAGAAGTCTGGTTCAGACAAGAATATAAAAAGGAAACGTGGCAAATAAAGAACGATGAATATGTCCGGAGGTTTCAAGGCCAACCAAAGGCAAAGGCAATCGCCTTAACGCTGAGCTATCACAGCGTCTGAAATGTACCCACTCGCAGAACGTGTTGAGACAGGTAAGCGCTCCAGCAACTTAACACAGGATACTAGCGGCCATTGGAGCAAATTATTAAAATTGTATTTCTTATTTTTTCTATTCCTTCCCCTGATATGATTTTTTCTGACATCTGTGTTTCAAGTCACATGTCCGTTGCTGGTTAATGAATAAGGCTTCAGTGAGGAGGGGAAATGTAAACTCATAATATTTTTTGTTTGGGTGATATGTTTCTGGTCAATTTCTTCCACTAAAAGGAATATTCGTGAAAATGAGTCCACGTTGCTAGGGACTGTCGCGAAATGTGTTGAGAGCTATTGCTTGAATTCCAGATGTAATTTATTTTAAGTGACAAGTTAATCAGCCTACGCTTCCAATATCTCTTGGTACAGTATCATTCAAGTGTTTAATAAGAATGCCATAAAATTACCACACAAAATCTTACAAATCTTCACGAACAGGAGTCTTGATTCTCCTGTGCATTGCGATAGTAATCCTTAAATTTAATTTGAAAATATTATCCACTGTTATGTAACACCTAATCCATAATCCATTTGTACTGAAAACACCATAAACTATCGAAACGAAAAGGTGTGATCGCAGCTGAAATGACGTAGGTATTGTTTTCTTCGAGGAATCCTTTTAAATATCTCTGTGTTACGTAAAGGTGAAATTCTCATTTTCATCACCCTTCAATTGACCGCTTCAAAGTTGGGAACTTGCTCCTTCTTGCTCTAGGCATATTTTTACGCACGTTAACTCAGAACAAAATTTGGAATACCGGTATATTATTTCTTATGAACACTGCTAGAATTTCTCACTTGCAGCACAATTTGTTCTTGTAGCTGAAATGGGTGATGACCACCTGCGCAGCACATTCGGTTCCCAACGTTGTAGGACTAGATGTGGTTAACAGTGGAGCACCCAGCGCGGGTTGGCAACCACGGGGCCCCTACTGAGCCTAAAATTGCTATGACGTGTGCCAGTCTCCTCACCTTTGTCTTTCCTCTACAGCCTCTCTTGGCCAACTATTGTTGTCTTACGAACTTAAAATAGTAATTCGTTGCTGATGTTTTAAATGGAAAGTGGTATGCCGATGAAGGGATGAATGGCAGAGTTGGTAAAGGCGTCTCGGTTCACCCGGAAATACATGGGTTCGACTCCCTGTCAAGCGGCCGAAGAATTGAAGAAAGGATATAGGCTATCTACTTCCGGAGGTGCACATAGACCAGAGGTTCACACAAAAAATGAGTATCAAATTAATTCCTGGGGAAAAAGACGGGCTTAGAGCTTACCATTCTACCTCAACAAGAGCCAAGGTTACGGATAGTGGAAGCCTTTACCTTCCACCCCTCCCAGGGCCTTCATGGCCTGTACGGAAATGAGTTTGTCTTTTTGGTATATCGAGGATGCCATCTATTGCAATTAAACTTAGCTGAATGATCAGTGAATGCAACAGAACTTCGCTGCACGCCTGCCGATATTATATGGCCTGTATACAGCCTTACTAAAGGAATGATTCTGAGCTGGAATGACCTCATTTGTGGTAATACAGTATTATATTAATAGGATGCACGTTTATGTGTAGATGACTAAAATTTCTTACTACATATTATTTTAGCTCCCGTTATTAATGGTACAGAAATATTAAACCCTATTATTTTGATATATTCATGAACCGTACGTGTTAGTAAAATAGGTTTGTTGAGCGTCATGTTATGTTCGTGCAGTTAAAATCTCATTTTCGGTATTAAATGTTTTACGTAACTCAAAAATAGAACTATCCGTATACAGAATTCCTAAAGTGCATATGCAAGGTCTTTCTACGTCACCATCAGCTAACTTCTCCGAACCATACAGCTATTTTTCAACAATTAATAAAAATATTTGAGTTGATTTTACGAAGAAATTGGTTACCTTTACATTTAGGATGTGATAAATGACTATTCACCCAACTGCCATTGGAATCTGTCAGGTCCAATCAAAAGAGCTCTCTCAAGTTTACTGCAAGCAATGCATTCCGATTAAAGTGCAGCTGTATTTAGTAACTCGGTAACAACGAACAATGTTCCCTTAATACAAGAAACGAATTTCACTTCATTTAACATTAAAAGATGACAGGAAGCGTTCTATTTGTACATGTCGTTTTCTAGCCGTTAAGCTGTCGTGATGTTAAATTCATTTAACGTTGATCTCAACATTAAACATCCCTCCATACAGTCCCCAAATGTCATCTTGTCTCCTGTTAGAGGATGTCGCAGTTTTCAATGGATAAGCTCGTCATATAACTGGAGGCTTTACTATAAAAACTTGTATGGGAGGATCCATACAGAGCGTAAGCCCTAAAGCAAACTGCGGCAGCAGTATCTAATAGAGGGGTAAATTCACCCTTAGTGACACACCAAAAAGAGATCGCTTGAAAAAAAATGGAAAGCTGTCCTCACAAACCACCAATGTAACCAAGCCCCTGTATTAAGGTACTGCAAACAACAAATAATACCTCCCACGGACAGAAAATAAAGTTGGAAACAATACTGAAATACATTGGATAGCGTAGATGAACGTGGCAGTGTGGTCTGGGAGGGTTCTCAAGTGGATCTGTACCCCAGGGTGTGGGGGATGACAGTTGTGACAGGGAGTGGGTCATGCTCAACCATTAAGTGCTCTTCAGATCGCGTCTTTGTGTCGTCCCGTATAGAAAAGTTCAGAAATAGAGCGACCTTCTTCCTTTTCTATAAAGGAAGAGCGATTCAATAGCAACTCTCGCATTTCATAAGAGTGACACACACGTTATGCTTCTGAAACTTTACCGCTTGAGACTGGAAAGAAAGAATGGAACAATTCCTCTTAAATGGAAAAACATTATATTTGTAATGACTCTTCTGTTATCTGATTTGTTTCAGCTTATAGTTTGCTCAGTGTTTAGTTTGAATTGGAGTTTTCTGTCACAGAGCACATGTTTAATTTGTATTTTAATTGGGTGGATGGTTATTTCATTTTATGGTCGGTTCACATGGGAGGACGTAGATTCGATTCCGCGTCAGAAAGGCGACATTTTGTAAACAAAATTTTCCAGCTGCTCTTCAATTTTGTGTAATTGTGTAATTTTTATTAAATTAAAATTTCCCACATTCCTTTATATAAAAATAAAAGCAACTCGCAAGTCTTCAGTGTTTCATGATGGTGTAGCGATCATAGTCACGGGACCTCTAGTTATATATGGAATCCGAACCAATGGGATATAAAACTGAGGTTCGCTTAGCCTATATAAACAGTGATTTCTAGATTAATTTCTGGGTACAAAGGCGGTGGCGCATAGAACTAACCACTTTATACCAATTAGTTGTGGGTAATGGAAGCTTTTGCCTTGTACTCTCCTAAAGGCTGTTATGGTCTCCACGGAGATGGATGTGCTTTCATTGCTTTTGGACGATCAACTTAAAAATAATAATGTTATTGACTTTACGTCCCACTAACTACTTTTACGGTTTTCGAAGACGCCAAGGTGTCGGAATTTTGTCCCGCAGGAAATTTTTTACGTGCCACTAAATCAACCGACACGAGGCTGACGTATTTGACCACCTTCAAATTCCACCGGACTGAGCCAGGATCGAACCTGCCAAGTTAGGGTCAGAAGGCCAGTGTCTCAACCGTCTGAGCCACTCTGCCCGGCTAACTTAAAAAAGGGCACGATAGATAGAAAGAAAACCACATTAATTGTTTTAAACGCTGTTAAGAACTGAAATAAAAAAGCAGGGAAAAAGTAAAGTCATCTCCGTACAGGCCATGAAGGCCCTTGGAGGGGTGGAAGGTAAAGGCTTCCACTATCCGTAACCTCGGCACTTGATGGGGTAGAGTGGTTAGCTCTACACCCGGCCGTCTTTGCCCCCAGGAATTAACCTGGTACTCATTTTTGGTGTAGGCTGAGTGAACCTCAGGGCCATGTGCACCTCCGGAAGTGGAAATCTAGTTTCTTACAGTTTACGACTTCATGACGGGGATTGAAACCCACGTCCTTCCGGGCGAACCGAGAACGCCTTTACCGCCTCGGCCAAACAGCCCCTTAAGAAACTGAAATGGAAGGTTTAAAAGGGAATGGTGTGTCCCACAACGCAGTAGAATAGCTACTGGCTTCTTACCAAGGCGAATGTGGTTCAAATCCCGTTATGCAAGATATATGAAATGAGAAGTCATGTCCCCACAGTTCGAATTCAATTAAGAATTCCCATGGGTAAAATTAAGATATCAGCAGCCATGAAAAATTTAACCTTGCCTTCTTTATTAATGAAGTGTGACAGACTTAATAAATAAATACTGTTATTTTGAATGTTCTTAGAACTGTACTCGAGAAATTCTAGATGTAATAAAAGTAAAACAGTGCCACGCTTAGTTACTGTGGTGTTATTTGTGATATTTTTATAACGGGCAAGCACGTTAATATTTACGGGCTGAACCTATGGATATCAAATTCGCCTACGCAAAGAGATCCCTGTAAATCAGTGTTACTCATCTTTCACTCCCATATAGCAAAGTTGGTCTGAAAACAGACCGGTACAAAGGTAGATTCATCCGGGAATTGACTTCTTTCTTACAGAAAGATGCTGATCGCAACTGCGAGTTCACTGCATTAGCTTTGCTACACCTTGATTCAATCTCAATTAGCATACTACCATCCTCAGAGAGTACACATAATAAATACTTGAATTGATCTATTTTAGCAGTTTCGTATTTCCAACCTGAAATTAAGCTCGTTAAGGTTGTTTCCATACTGACATTAGTTTAGTCTTGGAAATGCAAATGTTCACGTCATTGTGTTCAGTAACATCAACAAGTATTTACTTGCTCATAAAATTGAAGAAATGAAGGTGTGAATTCAGCCATGCTTGCACGTATTTTTTCATTTAGTCTTCTATTTCTCCAGGTCCTGATAGATGGCATTTTATTACCAGGAAACAAGAACATAGACGTCCATGAACTCGTACAAGCCATTTTAAAAGTCGTAAACTGCGACAAAGCGTTATAGTGTCACAAAGCTCTGTATGTTACAATGTACGATGGGTTTGAATGTATTAAATGGACTACCGCCCAATTAATTTTAAAATTTATCACATATTCACTGACAGAAAGGCCCGGATTGTTGTATTACTTTTCATATTATGTTTCAAGCTTTTTATGAAGAACAAAAATGTTCAGAAATTTGCATGATAATTATAATCCGCCTCTGTGGTGTAGTGGTTAGTGTGATTAGCTGCCACCCCCGGAGGCCCGGGTTCGATTCCCGGCTCTGACACGAAATTTGTAAACTGGTACGAGGGCTGGAACGGGGTCCACTCAGCCTCGGAAGGTCAACTGAGTGGAGGTGGGTTCGATTCCCACCTCAGCCATCCTGGAAGTGGTTTTCCGCGGTTTCCCACTTCTCCTCCAGGCAAATGCCGGAATGGAACCTAACTTAAGGCCACGGCCGCTTCTTTCCCTCTTCCTTGTCTCTCCCTTCCCATCATCCCATCCCTCACCAAGCCCCTGTTCAGCATAGAAGGTGAGGTCGCCTGGGCGAGGTACTGGTCATCCTCCCCAGTTGTATCCCCGACCCAGAGTCTGCAGTTCCAGGTCACTGCCCTTGAGGCAGTAGAGATGGTATCCCTCGCTGAGTCCGAGGGAAAAGCCAAACCTGGAGGGTAAGCAGATTAAGAAAGAAATAATAATAATAATAATAATAATAATAATAATAATAATAATAATAATAATAAAACCTTATAATTTAATTCTGATGAGACTACCTCTGCCTGGTTTTAATACACGATCCCGGGATCCGGAGGCCAAAAATCTAACACTGAGCCACTGAGAGATCTTACAGTTTCGATTCTAAATGAGGTAATGCAGTCGGAATCTGCTTTTGAAAGACCTAGGGGTTGAGATTCTTTATAAACACAAGGCGTGTTTTATTGCTAGGTCTTTGCAAGAGGCAAAATAATTGCCTTGTAGGAACCAGCCACGTGCCAGCGAACTTCACCTGAGGTAGACAGTATTTATATCAAAGCCATTAATTTAGAAGACGAACTCTGGGATGTTGCACGCAGTAAGCTACTCCACGGGACTTCCTCGTGGTAGTTCAACCAATAATCAATATTTCAACTATTTGTCCGGGGTGTCAATTTAATTTTTTTCCACCACAGAATCTAGGTTTGGCGATGGAAATCGTAGCGGGAACAATGTATTATTCTTGATTAGTGGAAGGTTTGTATTTTTCCGTCCGTAGGGGCCGGGAAATTATTAAGAATCGTTTCAAAAATATTTAAAGCCTAGTGCCGTATCCAAACATGGACATCTGCGACCTAGCCAGTGCCCTCACTTAAGCCAGGGCACCACTAATCAGGCATGCTGAGCTGGAGTTTTCTTGCACTGCGGTTCCTTTCAGCTCTTCCAGCAGCCAACAGCATGTGGAGTACCAAGTGCTAACAACGTGCAGTATTTATTAACCTCGGAGATTAGGTGTTTCAGCAGGGCTATGCTTGTTGGTCGATTCTGTCGAGAAATACAAAATAAAATTATTGTATGTGGATTCTAAAACTCCGTCTAAATTCTGTACTTTCATAGGAAGAGGAGATATTGGCACCAAACGTGAAGACTTGCTCCTCCCGGAGGAGTTGAACACCGCCATTGACTTCTTAAGAAGTACATGCCCTGTCATCATCAGTTCAAACTCTGGCTCGGGAAGGGGAAAGGGGAAGGGTTTGACCCTTCTCAGACTTGCTGGTTTTATTCCTTCCTGTCTTGCCACTTGCGCGATGCCCACCCACATTCCTTTATCGGTCAACTAAGGAGACGCGCTAATCAAGTTCTTCTTTAAGCATAAGAGCTACCTACATGCTACAGAAATTAAGATGTTTTGTTGGGCTAGAGGCGTCGCTGGAATGTCAATTTAAGAAGGAGAATGTGCGTGGGAGTTTTAAAGGTGGACTAATCCGAGAAGAACATCAAGAAAAATCAATGCAGTGGTATGGATACACTACGAGAAGGAAGCTTGGAGTCAGGTTCCAATTCGTGAAAAGATGTGAGTGCCTCTGAATAATATGGTGGACGATGATAAAAAATGATCTAAAGTCTAATAATCTGACATGACCCACGATAAAGCATCCTGGAGGAATGGGATTATTATTCTCGAGTCAAAAAACAAATTTACAGCTAATGTTCAAATCAGTTTGAAGGAAATAAAACATAACATGTAGGATCTTCATATTACACGTGCCCAATATATTGCAATGTCCAATGTACTGGGAGTGGCTTGTCGGAAATCATTCTCTGTGCAAGAATGGGATAAGGAGATCAGAGTCGTGCAGCGTGGCCCACGCACCAGACTCAGCCCACTCACTTGAGCAGCACAACACGCTCACTGTCTTTGCTCACCTGATTTAGCGGTTTCCCAGCCCTTAGCAACTGGGTTTTCCAGCCCATCGCTCTCGGCCGCTCTCAGCGGGCTGAGGTGAGCTTCACTATTCCAACTTTATTTTGCGCGCACTACTAACTGTTCTACATGCGCTTTTATGCGGAACGCTCCCTGTGTGCGTCGCCCTATGCTGACTAGTGCATTTTCCTGGTTACGCATTTTAAAACATGGTGATTTCGGATTGAAATAAAACGTCATTCCTCCGCTCTAGTGGCAATTATAAAAAAAAACAGATATAACATTTTATTAGTAATAATTTATTTATTACTTTATTTCGTTATTTCTGTATTTATTTAGCGTATGGCATAAAATGCACATATATACAATTGAATATAATACAATAACAAGAAAACAATTTCATATCAAGATGTAATTTGACACAAATCGACACAACATGCACGTACAAACCAGTACACTGCAGCTGCCAACAGGATGGGATGTTCAAGATAGATCTTAGTCACTCCAAACCGTTCACCATCCAAGAAGAATTCATTTTAGAGTTATCTCTGAGAAACAGTAATCGTTGGGAATATACCACCGTATACACTTAACTAATTACAGTCCGGATGTTTTATTGAAACACAGTCTACGGCAGTTTTACCATTCCTGCCGAACTCACATTTCAAAAAGGTTAACAAAGGAAGCTATCCAACATTCTGATGGCAATTACAGCAAAATCTTCAAGAGGTGTAAAGAAACAGGTGTGATATGCACCTGTAGCCCCTAGGTTATTTCTTAAATCGCTTCTAGTCATAAACTGCCACACATAATGCAACTGTGGAACGTGACGTTGTGTGATATTGCATTTGTCTGACGTGTATTGGGCACGACATCGATCGTTGCTCGATTATTGTGCTATAGAGCACGGGCCGCTAAGTAAACTAACAAAAATAGTTTGCGTACTAATAAGAGGTGTTGTGAGATTGAACTAAGTGGTTTATAACCCTCATGTTGTGAAACGAATACTGATAACTGAGGTTACAAGGAACCAAGTGTACGACAGGACTCCAGTCTAGCTCAGAAGTTGCCCGGAAGTTGTACAGTCTTTATGAGCAACGTGTCGATAATGACACTGTCACATTGGAAGAATGAACTAATTTTTCAGCGCATGTGCATCAAATATCAGGATGCGCGTTATGTGGGACATTTAATTTATTATTAATTTAAGGAAGTCGGACACAGGAGCAGCTATGTTGGTGGCTATTTCCGATTTAAATGTTGCTATAAAATAAACCCGAACGCCATGGTGCAACAGCCGCAAAAGGCCTTGGACTACCAAGTGACCGCTGCCCAACCTGAAGGCCTGCAGATTACTGGGTGTCGTGTGGTCAGCTCGACGAATCCTCACGGCCGTTATTCTTGGCTCTGTAGACCAGCGCTATAAAAAAACATCACGCAAAATCACACGTTTCTTTGTCTTCAGGAATGTTGCTTTACATGCGACCGTGAGTACCACGACATTGGAATTTTACTAGATTTATGCTAAATGTTTAATGTCACACCAATACAGGTAGGTCTTTGGCAACGCAGGGTCAGGAAAGGACAAGGACTGGTGAGGATTTCAGAATTGCTAATGGTGGAGCTTGATCATGGCATCTCTGGAGTCCAAGTTTAGAGTTATGCCACTTGCAATAGGCAGTTTATTCCACAAGTTAGGTTCTATATCACACCAGACAAGACCGACTCCAATACTCAGACCATGACGAATAGAATATGCCTACTGTGATCTCTCCGCTCTCTCAATACTGTCGTTGGTTACTCCGCCGGTGTGTGGCGCTGCAGTCGCAACGAACCAGCTACAACACGTGCTCCAAATGGTCGACGAAGGTAATAGCGAGCGTGCGTGAAGTCATGGTAACAATTTTAACGCTTGTCGAGGGAATTTGTTTGCTTTGATATTTTCGAAAAGTCTGTATTAATATCTGTGCTGTACTTTGTGTGTTCAATCAACTAGTTTTCTATTGTTTCGGAAAAATTCACTGTTTCGTTCCCGATTGTAAATCGGGTTACGGAAGGAAGCCTGATGGCACCGCCAAAAGAAAATAATGCGTTTGCGAAGTGAACGAGAGTTATTCCGCGAAAAGATAAACAATTTTCAGTCAAAAGCAGAATATGTGACCTGCATTTTTGGGCAGATTTTATTATAAAGGCGTGGTCAACGGTGAAAACGATGACCGTTCCTTGTATGAGATAGAAGTTAAAACAGGGGTGATGACTCATATTTTTTCCAAATTTACCGAAATGCATATACTATCTGTCTATATCGGCCCCTCAATCCTAAGGATCCTGATTTCTGATGATATTCCTTTGTACCCGTTTCCATCCACGGTCTTCTGCTATACGGGTAGATTGTATGAGCGATGTCTTTGTTGCATGTTTTATGCCATCTGTCCAGCGTATAGGCAGGCGCCCGTCCATGCTCCCGCTTTCCAGGCACATTTCCCAAGTTTTTCAACGCTTCCTTCTCCATGACGCATAATACGACCACAGAATTGGAGAATCTTCTGTTGACATTTTGCTGATAACCTGGTACTGATGTTCAGCTGCTTGAGGATGGATTCGTTGGTTCGAAATGCTGTCCAAGGAATGGGAAGCATTCTTCTCCAACACCACATACACACACATATACACAGCATATAAAGAGGGCTAAAATCGCGGAAGGCACTCAGTAGAAAAAGGAATAAAGACAGTATCAAGAGGGTAAGTAACAAGTATCACGATGTGAGTGAAGCAATGTTAGCAGCAGTGAGCGGTAAGATTTAATATCAGCCTAGCTGTAGTCTAATTCACTGCCAGTCTAGTTCTCTTACCGATGCCCAAAAGCCAATTGTGTCTCTCAAAAGGCGACTAAAGAACGCAACTCGTAATTTAATGCGAGCTTAATGTCTCTTTCCTCAGTCAAAGCTAGGATTAATTTCCTACAGAGGCAGATTAAGAACACGGAATGTTTAATGTTGTATTTGCTCTGTTTAAAAATTTGTTTGTGTAAAGCACAATATTCCTTTCGATTTTCGCAATGTTCCATTTTATTTCCTGTGTTCTCTTATTAAAGTCAAAAGGTATTTCTTCGTGGGGACTAAGAATATTATTTACAACTCCCTGACAGTATTATTCATAAGTCTAAACAATTGGGTGTTGTATTTCGTTATTTTATTTGCATATCAGTGTAACCTCCACTAAAACAGCTGCCCGTGTAGCGTTGGTGTTAGGCTCCATTAGCGCCGCTCTGCGGGATCGCGCTTGAACTCGGTGAGTGATATTACTATGTATTCTATTCGTCATGCTCAGACCACAACATTAAAAAACACCATGGCAGCTGAATTAGCCGGACTTCTGATATTCATTAATATGAAAATATCACGTTTATATTATACCAAGGGCGGTAATTTAATATAACAAATGTAACAACGTAGGTAAAATCACAGTTGCACATATAAAAACGCTTCGCCAACAGCTACCCACCACATATGATCAACTAGAATCACGTACATTCTACTAGAATAGATGGACAGTCTAACAGTAAACGAGAACAACAAACTGATTATTTAGAAACTTCACTTAGTCAAATAAGAACAATTTCCTCTTAGCTTGTAATTCATTGGATTCATCAAGTAGAGGATACAACTTTTAAAATTAATGATAAAACATCATTTTGAAAGTTTAAAAAATAAATTCATCATCATCATCATCATCTGCTTACTCTCCAGGTTCGGTTTTTCCCTCGGACTTTGCGAGGGATCCCACCTCTACCGCCTCAAGGGCAGTGTCCTGGAGCTTCAGACTCTTGGTCGGGGGATACAACTGGGGAGTATGACCAGTACCACGCCCAGGCGGCCTCACCTGCTATGCTGAACAGGGGCCTTGTGGAGGGATGGGAAGATTGGAAGGGATAGGCAAGGAAGAGGGAAGGAAGCGGCCGTGGCCTTAAGTTAGGTACCATCCCGGCATTCGCCTGGAGGAGAAGTGGGAAACCACGGAAAACCACTTCCAGGATGGCTGAGGTGGGAATCGAACCCACCTCTACTCAGTTGACCTCCCGAGGCTGAGTGGACCCCGTTCCAGCCCTCGTACCACTTTTCAAATTACGTGGCAGAGCCGGGAATCGAACCCGGGCCTCCGGGGGTGGCAGCTAATCACGCTAACCACTACACCACAGAGGCGGACTTAAAAAATAAATTTTACCGGGCGAGTTGGCCGTGCGCGTAGAGGCGCGCGGCTGTGAGCTTGCATCCGGGAGATAGTAGGTTCGAATCCCACTATCGGCAGCCCTGAAAATGGTTTTCCGTGGTTTCCCATTTTCACACCAGGCAAATGCTGGGGCTGTACCTTAATTAAGGCCACGGCCGCTTCCTTCCAACTCCTAAGCCGTTCCCATCCCATCGTCGCCATAAGACCTATCTGTGTCGGTGCGACGTAAAGCCCCTAGCAAAAAAAATAAAATAAAATAAATAAATAAATAAATAAATAAATAAATAAATAAATAAATTACGGTTTGAAATTCCTCAATTTATTAACTTTCAGAAGAATTATGATACATAACTTTTTGCCTTACTTTCGAAGTGGTGGACATTTTCTAAAGTTTGGCTCCCAATGAAAGGAACGTACAACCGGAACGATGATGCTATCCCAATTAACGGCCCTGGTGATGCTAAGCTGTTCTTTCTGGAAATTCTTAAAACGTATGTTGACATGCGGCATAGCAGCACCTCACACAATGTCCGGCTTCATAGCTAAATGGTTAGCGAGCTGACCTTTGGTCACAGGGGTCCCGGGTTCGATTCCCGGCAGTGTCGGGAATTTTAACCAAAATTGAAATTAGCTGGCACGGGGGCTGGATATATGTGTCGTCTTCATCAACATTTCATCCTCATCACGACGCGCAGGTCGCCTACGGGAGTCGACTCAAAAGACCCGCACCAGGCGAGCCGAACTTGTCCTCGGACACTCCCGGCACTAAAAGCCATACGCCATTTCATTTCATTTTTACCTTACACAATGATGGTAAACTTATTAATAAAACGTCCAGACACTAAAGAGGAACATGAATGCAAAAACTCTATTGGCTATAAATACTGATGTCTTTAACATACATGAACGAGCTCCAGTGTTGTGTAGTCTGCTTCGTAACAGTTAACCACAGCAAGAGTGGGAAGATGTTGGTACTGTAAAACCCTGCACTACAAACCCAGCTAATTCCTCCAAGTCACTATTTCTTCTGTGCAACAGTGTACATTTATTCATTGTTCTTTCAGCGAGATACAGTTTTATCATGATAATTGGCGATACAACCCACCAAATTCCCCAGCTTGCTCCATTGTTACACTCCAAGATCCAGTTAAACTTTTCCGAAGGCAAGCGCAGATTATTATAAAATACACTTGCCTCTCAATCACTCGACATTTTGAAACACATAGACACTGACGAAACACCACCATAGCATGAATGTCTTCACAAACCTCAGATGTATTCTCAAACTGATGTATGCTCACTACTGTTTTGTCATAGACTTGAAAATAGTCACCATGTATGTTCCTAAACCACTTCTCTCTTAATGTTTTATTCCTTAGACAACTTAAGCATAGTTGTATGAGAGACTTTGCCGTAGTTCGACTTAAACCCGGTTCACAACACTACCGAAATGACGTTTGGCTTTTAATTGCCAGGAGTGTCGGCTCGCCAGGTGCAGGTCTTTTTATTTGACACCCGTAGGCGACCTGCGTGTCGTGATGAGGATGAAATGATGATGAAGACGACACCCATTCCCCATGCCAGCGAAATTAAACAATAATAGTTAAAATTCCCGACCCTGGCGGGAATCAAACGCGGGACCGCTGTGACCAGAGGCCAAAACACTAACCATTTAGCCATGGAGCCGGACACAACACTATCAAAACAATTTCTCACATTACTGCGTATAATTACAGGTCCTGATTGTCTAGTGGCTCATACAAATACACTCGCCCTCTTGTATTCTAAACATAAACTAATGTTTATCGTCAACTTCCATGATATTACACCGAATACATACAGGAATAAGAAACCCACGTTGCGAACATGCTAGACTACTCGAATCGATATCTTGGGACTATCGACAGTAGAAGTAAGGTCTGAGTATTTGAGTCGGCCTTGCACCAACATAGTGTTCATTGTCGACCACAGTAGATTTCAATATGAAATCAGTTAAAACAAGACACTATCAGAAGACGGCTGAAGCTGTTTTACAATATATTACGTCTACAGCCCTATCTTCTCATACTACTAAGATGACTTTATCGATATCAGTAGGTCTCGTAAAGAGGACCGAACAGTACACATACTTTCAGCAACTGGTTGAGAGGTTTGATAAGCATATTTCAAAGTTACTATAATATACGAATTTTTTTTATAATGTACATCGGTATGATGTTCATAGCTATCGTACTAAGGTGCTGGGACTTGAACTAGAAAGTACAGGAACATGAACTAGGATGTGCATTTAGATACTCCCAACACCTAAAGTGACATAATACCACTTGATGAGTATTTCCTTCACCTACAAATTGTTTGCACGGCGCATGGAAAAGTACATACAAACATGGCCGTAAAAATAGGCTATTCGTAGAGTAAAACGTGTTACAGTATGCGATGTATAACTCGATTAATACTTCGTGCGCATACTCGAGAAATGTTTATGTGTTAACGTCCAGTTCTTCCCGGACAGTAGTATTCGTACACTTGGCTGTTAACACCGGACTCAACCTCTCTCAGGTGTTGAATGCACCTTGAACGATCTCGATCTCTAATGAGTGACTGGTGGAACACAAGTGGTTCAAATGAGCCCCAAAGAAAGGAAACTAAAGTGGAAATGAGGCGGCTGATTGTCTCATTAACTCGTGAAGAGAAACCCGGTGTCGGCACATAGCCCATTCCTGTAGAACAAGGGGTCTGCTTCAACGTCCCCATCCGAAGCACGGATCATTGTCAAATAGGGACATTTGCCCTCACTCCATATGAACAATGCGGAGAGGATTGGAATCGAATCTGGGCTTTTGGCACGCAATGTAGTGATTATAAATTTAATATCGTACCACCACCTCTCCTACTCTGCTGGTCAACAATCTGATGCTGCATTTTTCCACCAGTGGGACCTGAACCGGCTATCCACGGTGTCACGCCATATATAAATTTTACTTTTTTTAAACAATAAAAATGCTATTTTTTCTGGTTGACGACCTATGAAGATCTTTTGCCCCTACTTGGTGAGGAACCTGCGTGTATTATGTAAATGGCGGAAGTGTAAAGTGTTGAATGTGAGGAAAGGAACGTTAAGGACGACACAAACACCCAGTCGCCAGGGCAGGGATATTAATCATTTACTATTAAAAACCCATGACCCGCCCGGGAATCGAACCAGGGGGCCACCGGGTGACAGGCGTACACGTTGCCCCCTACACCGTGGGGCCTGACAGGCCATATAGAACTGACACCATAACGATCATCGTCACTTTGGAGGACTTCTTCTCTTTCTGGTGCTTTATCGTCATACAAGGCTGGTGATCACTTCTTCTTCTTCTTCTTAATCTGTTTACCCTCCACAGTCGGTTTTCCCCTCGGACTGAGTGAGGGATCCCACCTCTACCTCCACAAGGGCAGTGTCCTGGCGCTTCAGACTCTGGGTCGGGGATACAACTGAGGAGGATCACCAGTACCTCGCCCAGGTGGCCTGATCTGCTATGCTGAACAGGGGCCTTACGGGAGATGGGAACATTGGAAGGGATAGACAAGGAAGAGGGAAGGAAGCGGCCGTGGCCTTAAGTCAGGTACCATCCCGGCATTTTCCTGGAGAAGAAGCGGGAAACCACGGAAAACCACTTCCAGGATGGCTGAGGTGCGAATCGAACCCACCTCTACTCATTTGACCTCCCGAGGCTGAGTGGACCCCGTTCCAGCCCTCGTACCACTTTTCAAATTTGGTGGCAGAGCCGGGAATCGAACCCGGGCTTAGGGCTCATCACACTAACCACTACACCACAGAGGAGGACTTGGTGATCACTTTGGAGTAATTAATCCTATTTTTCTCCTTCGTTATTAAGGTTGGCGTACCAATCACTGATGGAGTATCCACACCTAGGATAATTTTCTTCCACGTTTTCCTTCTTTCTTGTTTTCTATGATCACTTGCATCAGGTTATTTTTGCCACTTCGAAAGATGCCACCGAGGTGGTCTGATTTGCTTTCATGTGTTTTACTGGGTTTAGGACCTCACTCGATTTCTCCTTGGTGAAGAGGTCTATCCGTGGGATCTCAGCATTCTGCGATACATTCGCATTTCAATAGCCTATAATCGATTCAATGGTGAAGCCTTTAGTGTCCCACCTTCGCCACTGTAAACCAGCACAGATAACACACAACTCTTCACGATACGCAAACAAGTTTCGAATCGGAAGTCACTGTTCCATACAAGATGTTTTAAATATGGAAATATACGGTATCTCTTTCAAGGTCGATTCTTGTCTTGATTTCTACACTCTTATTCCATTCTTGCGCTACCCAGAATCTTAGTTACTTGAAATGTGACACCCTTTCAATGGTGCATGACGGGATGTTACTTCATATTACAGTTCTATGCCCACAACCAGCTGAGCTCCAATGTTAATGTAGGCTTCTCTATGCACAGAGGGCTTCTGGATACGTGGCGCAGTATACACGTCTTCTGTTCTTTAATTAATTGGACATAAACTTTGCCGTGGATTGCATGTGCAATTTCCCCGACTGTGGGTCCAGTCCCATCGTTATCTGCTCGATTCAACTTTACTTGCAGCACTACCTTCTCACACCACTTTACTGTGACGTGGAGTGATGTTTGTGTATGACATGTAAAACTTCATGACGGTGTATGTGGTCTCTGTTGACATTTAAATGTCTCATAGCTCACAGGTACACAGTGTTTGTTATTCTCTGCTAAAGGGGCTGCATGGATAATGACGCACTTCATACTTGTTGCCTTTTAGTTTGCCTGTCATGCACTGAAAGTTCTGTGACGATTGCTGGCGAGGGATCGCATAATTTTTTGCTGCTTTCAAAATTTGCCCAATGATATTTGTAAAGATTCTCAATATACAAATGTACATTAACTGGAAAAGTCATACATTTATTCTTGAGCATATCAAAAGATTTATTCTAGTATATACTGCGAATCAAATACATCCATCTGAAATAAACATCTGATTTACTTCGCATAGACACAGATATGTAATTTCTTTTGCTATTTGCTTTACGTCGCACCGACATGGATAGGTCTTATGGAGACGATGGGATAGGAAAGGCGTAGGAATGGGAAGGAAGCGGCCGTGGTCTTAATTAAGGTACAGTCCCAGCATTTGCCTGGTGTGAAAATGGGAAACCACGGAAAACCATTTTCAGGGCTGCCGACATTTGGGTTCAATGCTTTCTCAATGTGATTTTATGTATCGGTCATAGTACGTTACCGGGCGAGTTGGCCGTGCGGTTAGAAGCGCTCAGCTGTGACCTTGCATCCTGGAGATAGGAATGTGCTCCACGTGCAACACATTTGGTCCATGACCGCTGGACTTAGCCTGAAAAACTGACAGTTCATGATATCTCCCTTATTAATCCTCCTAGCGAAATGAAGCACATGAGAAGAAAGTTTTAGAAATTGATTTCCATTAAGGATGGTAGATTTCCATTAATTTTGGATGTTCATATTTTTCGGGGGTGTAAAATCATGGTTTCACTTTCGAATAAACCCCCCCAGTAAATTTTGATATTCAGAAATAATATTGGCCCAAAAACCAAGGACAGGTTGATTCTAAATATCAAGTTTGGTAGAAATATATATAGTAGTTTTCAAGTTATAAGAACTGAGACAAACAAACAAACAAACAAACAAACAAACAAACAAACAAACAAACAAACAAACAAACAAACAAACAAACAAACAAACAAACAAACAAACAAACAAACAAACAAACAAACAAACAGACAAACCGACAGATACCAAAGATAAAAAATATGCAGATGGTCATTATTATACTGCACCTGTAACGGATAACTGTAGGGAAATTTTGCCAAAATAGTCTATGTACAGACACACGGTCGTTATGATTTTATTTATATAGATTTCAGTAAGCCCACAGTATAATCTTTTGCAACGTGCTACGTGTAAGTATTATTTATGTTCCAGTTACATGCCTTAAAAGTATCGTCAGTATATATCATGTAAGGCATAACCTCTCTTGTTAGGTACCCGGTAAGTAGCGCAAAACAGTTTTCTGTTCTGAACACAAGGGTTTCGTCTCCGGGTAATATCAACACTGATGTAAGCTACGGTATGTCTCCAGAGTTTAAATCTATAAGCTCTAAAGTTCAAATCAAAAAATGAGTGTTCCAGACACTAAAAAACGAACAGCGCGTTACGCGTCAGCAGAGGCACCATCTTTTACCAAATTCAGCTCCAAGCTTTCTCAAGACGATTTGCACGTTACGCCCACTATGAATAAAGCAAATGTATTAAGCCTAGCTCCCTAGCCGCGTGACGCCATCTTGTTCCAAGTTCTGCTCCTAGCCCCTGAGGGTGTCTTTCAACATTAGGCCCCCTATAAATAAAGCATATGTACTAACTCTTACACCATCTTCCTAGTTCAACGTGTAGCCGCTAAGCTCGTGTAGGGAAGGGATTCCAGTTAGGTTAATGCCTGGTCAGCACAAGGTTAAGCCAGCACAATTAGCTAGGGAGTAGTGAAGAGCAACCGATTAAGTTTACGCCTGGTCAGCGTAAGATTAAGCCTGCACTTTATCTGCGGTTAGTCCGGGTATCGAACTTAAATTGTGTTAAGCTTACGCTATTTTTTGCAGTTAGATTAGGAGGTTAGGTTCAGATTCGAGCCCCAAATATGCTTCCTAAATGTTATTACCCCCTATGAACAAAGTACATGTATTGAACCTTACACCATTTAACTAGTCCCATGTGCAGCCGCCATCTTGTTCCTAGTTCAGCTCTGAGCCCCCGAAATCATCTTCCGACATTACGCCCCTATGAATAAAGCGTACACATTGAGCCTTATAGCCACCATCTTACTCAAAGGTCAGCTCCAAGCTCTCTTAAGTCGCATTCCCATGTTACCTCCCTATGAATAAAGCGTATATATTAAGTCTTATAACCACTATCTTGTTCCACGTTCAGCTACAAGCTCCCTTAAGTCGCTTTCCAATATTAGGCCCCTGTGAATAAAGCATACGTATTAAGCCCTATAGCCGCCATCTTGTTCCAAGTTCAGCTCCATGCTAGCGTAGGTCATGCACGGTTAAGGGCACGCTCTTAGCTAACAGCCCGCACCGCGCTGTGACTTCACTCATCGGATCAGGCCTCGTCCAGGGGCCACTGGATGACGGATGCTGCCAAACACCTGAAAAACCACTACTAGGGTTGGCGGCATTTATTGTTGCATGTTATTGTAGTGGAGGATTTGACGAATGATCTGTAGGAATACCGTAGCCAGTACAAACACTCAGTCTCCACGCCAGAAGAATTAACCATTTATGACTGAAATCTCCGACCCGACCGGGAATTGAATCTAGGGCACCCGGAAACGAACGCAACTACGCCAACTATTCAGCCAAAGTGCCGGACAACACTCTATTTATAAACACATCATTTACAGGTAGGTTACAGTGCTCTAAAAGTTATATTTTGTGCCTCAAGAAACTGGAAATTTTATTTGTATGTTTCGTTCTTTAGGAACATCCTCAAGTTCTTTCAAATTACTTCTTTGCACTTGTTTTAATAAAAAAATGTGGAAGAAAAAAATATAACTATACTTTATCGTTTATCCGACTCCTTGGTGAATTGTCAGCACTGAGGCCTTCGATTCAGAGGGGTCCCTAGTTCGATTACCGGCCAGATCGGGAATTTTAATCGCGTTTGATTAATTCTTCCTGCCCGGGGACTGGATGTTTGTGTTTGTCCCACCACTTTCCTCTTCATATTGAGACAACACATTCCACTACCAACCACCACAGAAGGACGCAATAGTGATTACATTTCTCCATATAGGGTTGGCGTCAGGAAGGGCATCCGGCCGTAAAACAGCGCCGAACCCACATGTGCGACACAGTTCGCACCCGTAATCCCACAAGGTGTGGGAAAAGCGGTAGAAGAAAAAGAAGAGGAGGATACTTTATCGTGCACATGTTCCTGAGTTTACCCGAGTGTATGTACTGTTAAGCTATGAGTGCAAGCAGAATCACATTGAGCAGCGGACGTTCAATGGTCGGATCACACCAACAGAGGTTCAAAAACATGTTTGCAGCTATTAAGATTTGGACACAGAATTTAAACAATGAAATTAATTTTTTCCTTGTTTATAACGTCACCAGTTCATAACCAGTGAAAAGTTTACAGCACATATGGCATGTGATTCAAAACGTGACACAGAAAATGAAATAGTCCATGGGAGATTCGAAGTGCAACACCAGTCAAACAACTGTCTAAGATGTCAGGGATTGTCAGGAATGATATAATGGATTGTTTAATTTATTTTTTCAGAATGCCCTACCTTCCTAAACATACAGAACTGACAATCAGTCAAGTGAAATTGTGCACATAGTGAAGTTAGACACTGTATACTGAAAATTGTTTGCAAAAACCTGCTCTAAACATCACCCATTACAGTCGTTCTTGATATTCCCAAGCTTATTGTATTTCGACCCGTCTATGGACTAGGCCCTACTCCAGTTTCCGTGCCATTTTTTTGAATCACCCAATATGTGAATAATAACATATTTGAAAGAATCTGAGGGTATTATTATACTGGCCACCTAAGCCTTTTAGGCGTAGCTAATAATTTTTTAATTCTTACATTTTTCGTGCTTTCTATTGTTGGAGAGCTATCCGAACGTATTCTTAAGCGAAAAGACTATTTCTTATTTAGAAATGGTAGAAAATCGCTAAAGAAACTAGACGTATGTAAAAATATGATTAAAATCCTAAAGAAATTGGCAGTGTCTCAGTCTCTTTAGCCAAAAGCTCAGAACTCAGAACTGCGCCGTTTTGGCTTACCACGGAACAGTAGGGGAACTGTCTTCCTCCTAAGCAAAAAGCCAGTAACTAAGACATATGCCTATTATTCTAAGGGAACACAGCTCTTTCCCGCCAACAACCAGTTGATGTTTTGTTGTTATTGTGAAAGGCTGTTGGTTTGTCGTGAAAATTTATATTAATTGACTTGGCCTACAATGGGTGACTTGCACGCAATCTACAGTGTGTTAGCAGCAGTGCTATATCTGTAGCTTAGATCCTTTCCAACGGAACAAATGTGACCTAGGCCACCATAGCTCAATGGTAGAGCAACCGACGCGAAAGCGAGAGGTTGTGGATTTTGATCCGACTGGCGTCCGGCTGGCCATTTTTATTCTGTATTTTACATATCTTCAACACGTACTATATGTACGGAATACGACCTAACAGGCTGAAAGTTCGTTCGTTCGTTCGTTCGTTCGTAATCTGTTTACCCTCCAGGTTTGGTTTTTCCCTCGGACTCAGGGAAGGATCCCACCTCTAGCGCCTCAAGGGCAGTGTCCTGGAGCTTCAGACTCTGGGTCGGGGGATGAAACTGGGGAGTATGACCAGTACCTATGCTGAACAGGGGCCTTGTTGGGGGTTGGGTAGATTGGAAGGGATAGACAAGGAAGTGGGGAGGAAGCGGCCGTGGCCTTCATTTAGGTATCATCCCGGCATTTGCCTGGAGGAGAAGTGAGAAACCACGGAAAACCACTTCCAGGATGTCTGAGGTGGGAATCGAACCCACCTCTACCCAGTTGACCTCTCGAGGCTGAGTGGACCCCGTTCCAGCCCTCGTACCACTTTTCAAATTTTGTGGCAGAGCCGGGAATCGAACCCGGGCCTCCGGGGGTGGCAGCAAATCACACTAACCACTACACCACAGAGGTGGACAGGCTGAAAGTTAATTTCGGTTACAATGCGGCCGTGAAAATTAAATATTCATAAGGTTTGATAATTTTATATCCTTAGTTCGACAGACTAAACAAGCTTAAATATTATCTTAACTAACGTAATTCGATACAGTAAAGTATGGCTTTTATCATAAAAATTAAAACATGAAAACATGAATAAATATTAATCTGTCTTGTAGGAGTATAGTATTTAATGGTGTTAAGTCCGGGTAGGATCAATCTTGATATGGTTTTCTTTTAGCTGATCGTAAGTCAATAAAAGAGCTCCTTTTACCCTGTTCCTCGATTGAGTTTCATCTCCAGCTATTGTCTACTATCCCTTCGCTCCGTAACGCCTGGCTATCTCTGTCAACGGACAGGACCAACACTTTGTCGTGATTACAGCTTACAGTTCTCTCCACTTCTTCCTCAACTTCTCGATACGGCCGAGACAGATAAACGAACAAACAAACAAACATACAAACAAGCAAGCAAAAAGAAGGCGCACTCACACGAAAATGGGTGTATTGACATAGATTCCTTGTTCCAAGAATACTGGTCTGCTCTGAGAGATAGAGAGGTTGGCAGCAGCATGAAAATCTATCGAACACTTCACGAATATCTGAAAGGTTTTCAATGCACATAAAGGAGAACGAATTGTTCCCATATATTCTATCTCCTGCCGAGCTTCTTCTAAACTAAAGAATGTATTGCATGAGTCAGGAGATAACAGTGTAGAAAGAACTGGGGCGAAACCTTTACAATGAAATGTTGAAAATAAAATTTAGATTGAGATTGATTTGAAACTTAAAGCTGACCTTTTGAAAATTAGCAGTAAGAAACCATTGCAACCCTCTTCTTAGTCTCCTTTTGCCATGTCAATTAGCCCAGCATTTGAGGTAACACGACTGTAAAATATATACCGAGTTTCACAAAAGTGTGCCTTGCCATTTTTACTTGATACTCGAACTTACATTCATAAATAAATTGATACATTACATACATCCGTGGCGTGGTGTGAAAATGGGAAACCATGGGAAAACATCTTCAGGCTGCCGACAGTAGCGTTCGTGTCCACCATCTCCCGAGTGCAAGCTCACAACTACATGACGCAAACCGTGTAGCCAAATTGCTCGGTCTCTTTATACGATATTAACACTTTGGCTATGTCTGTGTTAGCAATTCGAGTAGGAGCTTATAAATACATTTTCTTCAGCTTGTTCTAGTTATTTATAGGGCCACCGAAGCCTCTCCGGCTCATTGTGGTTCTTGGTTGGATGGCAGTTGTGGTGGTGATTATTTCTTTAAGAGGAAGTACATCTTGGAAACCATTCTCTTCTAATACTAATGAAAAAATGAAATGCCTTATGGGTTTTACTGCTTGGAGTGTCCGAAGACAAGTTCGGCTCGCCAGATGCAGGTCCTTTTTACGATTTGACGCACTTAAGCAGCCTGCGCGTCATGATGAGGGTGAAATAATGAAGACGCCACGTAACACCCAGCCCCGTGTTGGCGAAATTAACAAATTATGGTTAAAATTCCCAACCCTGTCGGGAATCGAACCCGGTAACCCCGTGACCAAAGGCCAGCACGCTAATCATTCACCCACCGAGCTCGATAGCTGTAGTCGCTTAAGTGCGGCCAGTATCCAGTATTCGGGAGATAGTAGGTTCGAACCCCACTGTCGGCAGCCCTGAAAATGGTTTTCCGTGGTTTCCCATTTTCACACCAGGCAAATGCTGGGGCTGTACCTTAAGGCCACGGCCGCTTCCTTCCCACTCCTAGTCCTCTCCTGTCCCATCGTCGCCGTAAGACCTATCTGTGTCGGTGCGACGTAAAGCAACTAGCAAAAAAAAAAAAAAAAATCATCAGCCATGAAGCCGGAACAATGAAGATATCAGCAAAAGAAAGTGAAGTGCTGCCGAATGCGTGGAAATGAAAGAAACCCTAGACCTCGCATACCTAATACTTCGGGGTAGAAGAAGAACAAGGGATAATTAACGAAGGTCGGGCAGGAGGGGTGAAAGTGAGGAACCTGGTACTAATAAGTGGAAGCAATGTGAGACGTAGGTAGGGGACTCATAGTCACCACTCTTCTCCTTATTCTTCTTAATATGCTTACCCCGGCAGTGCCCTGGAGCGTGAGACGTTGGGTTGGCAAAACAACTGGGGAGGATGACCAGACGACCTCACCTGCTATGCTGAATAGGGACCTTGTGGTGGGATGGGAAGATCAGAAGGAATAGACAAGGAAGAGGGAAGAAACCGGCCGTGGCCTTAAGTTAGGTATCATCCCGGAATTTGCCTGGAGGAAAAATGCCAAACCACGGAAATCCACTTCAAGGATGGCTGAGGTGGGAATCGAAACGCTTCTACTGAGTTGACCTCCTGAGGTTCAGTGGACCCCGTTCCATTCTTCGTACCACTTTGGAAATTTCGTGGCAGAGCCGGGTATCGATTAATAATAATTAATGTTATTGGCTTTACGTCTTACTAACTACTTTTTCGGTTTTCGGAGACGCCGAGGTGCCGGAATTTAGTCCCGCAGGAGTTCTTTTATGTGCTAGTAAATTTACCGACACGGGACTGACATATTTGAGCACCTTCAAATACCACCGGACTGAGCCAGGATCGAACCTGCCAAGTTGGGGTCAGAAAGCCAACGCCTCAACGGTCTGAGCCACCCAGCCCGGCGCCGGGTATCGAACCCGGGTCTACAAGGGTGGTATCTAATCACACTAACCACTACATCACAGAGGTGGACTGTTCACCTCTCACGCCCCCAGTATGAGAGTCCCTGGACACTTTTAAATCACATCATACGGCAGGCAAGGGATACAGTGGAAGTATTCTACCGTCTCCATTGGCTGAATACTCTTGCTGACACCACGTTGTATGTCTAGAAATTCCACCCAAAGATTCAATGGACTTCTAACTTTAGGTGTCTGGGCTGAAAACCAGAAGCTAGCCGGTTCGTCCAAGTTCGCGGGTTGAATCCCAACTCCGTTCGGATATGTATGAAGGTTCTCAAACACGCCAGCCTATAGCCTACTTCCTATAGGACAAAATTCGGACACCTTGGCCTCTCCGATTGCCGTATAAGTGGGATGCTTTACCATTATTATTATTATTATTATTATTATTATTATTATTATTATTATTATTATTATTATTATTATTGGGCCTTTGCTGGTGGGACCTAGTGTTTACAGTGCACTATGTCTTCTGGTATAGGCTAGAGCAATTTTGTTACTTTCATTGATCTGTCTCTGTCTTATCCTTGGCTTTGACAGTATGAAAGTGACTGAGGTATGAGCGATGCTAGTAATGCCATTCCTTATGCAGCCAGTCCCTGCTATGAATGGTGTGAAACTATTGCTCATAGGGTCGGTTGGTGCATGCATTTCAGTGGGCTTGGCAGACTGATATGTAATAGCAACTTCTAGCTCAGTGAGGAAAGCAACGGGAAACTACCTCACTCCTCATTTCACTAGTACGCCTCTTCAGTCATGCCTAGGCCATCTATGACAGCTGATGGCAGAGCTGTTGAGGATCCAACCAGCCTTCGGGCTGATGACTAAACATACATTATTATTATTATTATTATTATTATTATTCTTATTCTTATTATTATTATTACGAATAGCTAAACCGATCCATTAATCACGCCAGCCGTTTCCTTGTGATAATTAAATATATACGGTATTAAATTGTAGGCCTATGTTATTTGAATTTTAGTAGTCCAAACGACGTTTATTTCTCACTCATCGGAAAGATATACAGTACTTGATTGATCACGTTCCCCGGCGAATTTTCATTTGCTTGAGCTAATACTATTAGCTGAAGTGCGATCACGATCTTGAAAACTGCTGTGTTTTGTCTCCACATAATATGGTGTCTCTCCTTGGGAGCAGTGACGACGTGCCCTGGGTAATCACAAGTAGCTGCTCTCGACAGATGCTCGCGAACAATGAACATATGGTGCGCTGCTGCACATGTCATGCACGTGGAGGCCCCTCACCACTCTTCAAGTGCTAATTCCATGGTAAAAACGTATCACACTAGTTTAGGTGAGTGTGTCTTCACTGTTGACACACCATAATAAAAGCATGACTGGGGGAGTAGGCCGTGCGGTTAGGGGCACGCGGCTGTGAGCTTGCATCCGGAAGATAGTGGGTTCGAATGCCACTGTCGGCAGCCTTGAAGATGGTTTTCCGTGCTTTCCCATTTTCACACCAGGCAAATGCTGGGGATGTACTTTACTTAAGGCCATGGCCGCTTCCTTCCAACTCCTAGCCCTTTCCTATCCCATCGTCGCCATAAGACCTATCTGCGTCGGTGAGACATAAAGCCACTAGCAGAAAAATACAAGCACGGTTGTTAAAGAGTAGCCCTTCTGTGAGGTTCCTCTGGCCGCGGTGAAAGATTTCACCTTGTATGGTCAAGGTTATTGAATTCTGGCATATTAGCCCCATTTAAAAATAATTAATTGTACCTTAACTTGGAAAAATACATGTTTTTAAGGCCCATTTTATAGTTTCGTACAGTATTTGATAAACTATTTGTTTCAATACTACAAACGTGTTCTCACTGTTTAACATCAATACATAAGTATACCAATCACGTTTCTCAACAAAGATGTAAATACTAATAAGAAGAGGAAAACTCAAAATTCTACCATAACTTTAGGTACAACTTTCACAGAATAAATTACTTCATGAGACATAACTCTCTCTGTGCAACTGGGCTTAATGGCTCAGAACGGTTAAGGTGCTGGCTTTCTGAGCCCAAGTTAGCAGTTCGATCCTCGCTCAGTCCGGTTTATTTGAAGGTGCTCAAAAACGTCATCCCCATGTTGGTAAATTTACCGGTGGATAAAGGGACTCCCGTGGGACAAAATTCCGGCACCTCATCATCTCCAAAAACCGTAAAAGTAGTAAAATAAATGGCAAAATTATTATTATTATTATTATTATTATTATTATTATTATTATTATTATTATTATTATTATTATTATGCATATTAATAACACTAATAGGCCTATCTACAAAAAGACATTAAAGTACATCCAAAAGGTATTTTATTTGATACAATGACTAATTTGACTTCTTTCCACTCTTAAAGGTTAGTGGAAGATAACATTTAGTTGATACTATGACGTAATTGCTTTCCTCTTGTATTCAAAATAGTGCAGAGAATAACACTTTACCGTACTGTTTCATTACAAATCGTTTCTAACTGGTTGAACTCCACTTCGCAGTAACATAAACACGGATAGTCAGAGAGATCATGAATCAAGGAACACCAAACTTAAAGTTTTGAAATGTTTCTCAGCATGATTGCAGCGCCGTGGTTCCGCACACGACTACACAAAAAAAGAGTAAAACATGACGTCTGTGCATTCCCAGCTCAAGTAATCTGCCATCAAAATACTGACTAATGCACAGGTGAATTCAGTTCAAACAGATAAATATCGCGCATATCACAGTATATCATAAAGTTTGTATTCTTCTTCGTATTATTCTTAATATGTTTACCCTCCAGGGTCGGTTTTTGCCTCGGACTCAGCGAGGGATGCCACCTCTACCGCCTCAAGGGCAGTGACCTGGAGCGCCAGACTTACAGTCGGGAGGATGACTAGTACCTCGCCCAGGTGGCCTCACCTCCTATACTGAACACGGGCCTTGTGGAGGGATGGGAAGATTGGAAACGACAGACAAGGAACAGGAAAGGAAGCGGCCGTGGCCTTAAATTAGTTACCATCCCGGCATTTGCCTGGAGGAAAAATTGGAAACCACGGAAAACCACTTCCAGGATGGCTGAGGTGGGAATCAAACTCACCTCTACTCAGCTGACTTCCCGAGGCTGAGTGGACCTCGTTCCAGCCCTCATACCACTTTTCAAATTTCGTGGGCAGAGCCGGGAATAGAACCCGGACCTCCACGGGTGGCAGCTAATCACACTAACCAATACACCACAGAGGCGGACAAAGTTCGTGTTGCCGACATTTAATGTTGTATTACAACATAAACCCTTGTTACCCACACCTCATACCTTTCATAGCAAGACACGAACAATGAAACAAACGTGGGCAATGTGTGGCGTAAAGAATCAAAACGTCCACCTCTGTGGTGTAGTGGTTAGTGTGATTAGCTGCCACCCCCGGAGGCCCGGGTTCGATTCCCGGCTCTGCCCACGAAATTTAAAAAGTGGTACGAGTGCTGGAACGGGGTCCACTCAGCCTCGAGAGGTCAACTGAGTAGAGGTAAGTTTTATTCCCACCTCAGCCATCCTGGAAGTGGTTTTTCGTGGTTTCCCACTTCTCCTCCAGGCAAATGCCGGGATGGTACCTAACTTAAGGCCACGGCCGCTTCCTTCCCTCTTCCTTGCCTATCCTTTCCAATCTTTCCCTATTCAGCATAGCAGGTGAGGCCGCCTGGGAGAGTTAGTGGTCATTCTCCCCAGTTGTATTTCCCGACCCAATGTCTCACGCTCCAGGACACGGCCCTTGAGGCGGTAGAGGTGGAATCCCTCGCCGAGTCCGAGGGAATAACCAAACCTGGAGGGTAAGCTGATTAAGAAAGAAAGAAAGAAAGAAAGAAAGAAAGAAGAATCCAAATTAATTATCATTAATTAATTAATTCAGTTTACAATAAGTATTCACAATGGTATGAAATAAAAT
This sequence comes from Anabrus simplex, assembly GCF_040414725.1. Lineage (NCBI taxonomy): Eukaryota > Metazoa > Arthropoda > Insecta > Orthoptera > Tettigoniidae > Anabrus > Anabrus simplex. The sequence continues at coordinate 1,130,999,130 of NC_090265.1, read as the reverse complement.
GTATCAAATAAATATTATTTTCCACTCAAGCTTGAGTGTCGAAAGAAGTCAAATTAGTCATTGTATCGAATAAAGTGATGGTTTATGTTACACGTCTCCAAACTAACTTTTGATTGTTGAAATCCGTTTCGCTTACCAACAGCTTCTCCGATGGATTCAAATTTCCACTTGAGTATTGATTTTCCTATATTGATATCTCTATAATTTGGACGCTACATATTTATAATTTGTTCACGTGTCAAACTGCATGGCTAAATCGTTAACTGCTTTTGCCAAGGGACCCGGGTTCGATTCCCGGCTGGATTGGGGATTTTAACGTACATTCGTTTTTCCGATGGTTTGTGGGGTGTGCAGTCTTCAGAATTATAATTCATCAGAGGTAAGATCCCATTCTCACAGACGCGCAGGTCGCCCATGAGACTCGAAAGACCTGCACCAGCTTTCCCGGAAGCCACACGCCATTAAAATTCACTTCGTTCACATACTGTTGCTTCTGTAGTTTTTTCTTTTAATTTTACGCAATTACGTAAGTGTATTGAGTTTGATTGTTATGTTATGGGTTCCGAGCAAAGTTATTCTCTTTTTAACGTCGCACCGACACAGACAGGTCTTATAGGGATGATGGAATAGGAAAGGGCTAGGAGTGGTAAGGAATCGACCATGACCTTAATTAAAGTACAGGCCCAGCATTTACCTGGTTTGAAATGGGAAACGACGGGAAACCATCTTCAAGGCTGCCGACAGTGGGGTTCCAACCCATTATCTTCCGGATGCAAGCTCACAGCTACGGGCCCCCAACCACACGGCATACTCGCTCGGTAACACTTTTAAATCAGTGATAGATGATGCTTCATCAATTGAAATTTTTCCGAATTTGCTTAAAGACCCTTCATTAAAGATGAACTACCTGATCTGCAAATTTGAGTTTCTTGTGCAATTCTATAAAGCAATAAGGAATACAATACAATACAATCAATACTGATCTGCATTTAGGGCAGTCGCCCAGGTGGCAGATTCCCTATCTGTTGCTTTCCTAGCCTTTTCCTAAATGATCGCAAAGAAATAGGAAATTTATTGAACATCTCCCTTGGTAAGTTATTCCAGCCCCTAACTCTCCTTCCTATAAATGAATATTTGCCCCAGTTTGTCCTCTTGAATTCCAACTTTATCTTCATATTGTGATCTTTCCTATTTTTATAAACGCCATTCAAACTTATTCGTCTACTAATGTCATTCCACGCCATCTCTCCGCTGACAGCTCGGAACATACCACTGAGTCGAGCAGCTCTTCTTCTTTCTCTCAATTCTTCCCAACCCAAACATTGCAACATTTTTGTAACGCTACTCTTTTGTCGGAAATCACCCAGAACAAATCGAGCTGCTTTTCTTTGGATTTTTTCCAGTTCTTGAATCAGGTAATCCTGGTGAGGGTCACATACAATGGAACCATACTCTAGTTGGGGTCTTACCAGAGACTTATATGCCCTCTCCTTTACATCCTTACTACAAACCCTAAACACCCTCATAACCATATGCAGAGATCTGTACCCTTTATTTACAATCCCATTTATGTGATTACCCCAATGAAGATCTTTCCTTATATTAACACCTAGATACTTACAATGATCCCCAAAGGAACTCTCACCCCATCAACGCAGTAATTAAAACTGAGAGGACTTTACCTATTTGTGAAACTCACAACCTGACTTTTAACCCCGTTTATAAACATACCATTGCCTGCTGTCCATCTCTCAACATTTTCGAGGTCACGTTGCAGTTGCTCACAATCTTGTAACTTATTTATCACTCTATAGAGAATAACATCATCCGCAAAAAGCCTTACCTCCGATTCCACTCCTTTACTCATACAATTTATATATATAAGAAAATATAAAGGTCCGATAATACTGCCTTGAGGAATTCCCCTCTTAATTATCACAGGGTCAGATAAAGCTTCACCTACTCTAATTCTCTGAAATCTATTTTCTAGAAATATAGCAACCCGTTCAGTCACTCTTTTGTCTAGTCCAATTGCACTCATTTTTGCCAGTAGTCTCCCATGATCCACCCTATCAAATGCTTTAGACAGGTCAATCGTGATACAGTCCATTTGACCTCCAGAATCCAAGATATCTGCCAAGATATGAGCTTCAGTGGAATAGCCTTTCCTAAAACCGAATTGCCTTCTATCGAACCAGTTATTAATTTCACAAACATGTCTAATATAATCAGAAAGAATGCCTTCCCAAAGCTTACATACAATGCATGTCAAACTTACTGGCCTGTAATTTTCAGCTTTATGTCTATCACCCTTTCCTTTATACACAGGGGCTACTATAGCAACTCTCCATTCATCTGGTATATCTCCTCCGACCAAACAATAATCAAATAAGTACTTCAGATATGGCACTATATCCCAACCCATTGTCTTTAGTATATCCCCAGAAATCTGATCAATTCCAGCCGCTTTTCTAGTTTTCAACTTTTGTATCTTATTGTAAATGTCATTATTATCACATGTAAATTTTATTACTTCTTTGGCCTTAGTCTCCTCCTCTATCTGGACATTATCCTTGTAACCAACAATCTTTACATACTGCTGACTGAATACTTCTGCCTTTTGAAAATCCTCACATACACACTCCCCTTGTTCATTAATTATTCCTGGAATGTCCTTCTTGGAACCTGTTTCTGCCTTAAAATACCTATACTGAACCCATGACCTTTGTGCCCTAAGAACATTATGCATAATGTAACAATTAAATTAAAAGTTGGATTCTTGATAGCATGGATTTGACACGTGACGAGGGGGTGATTACCTTCGGTCCCACGCTCTGGGGTACGTGACGTCAACCACACGTGTCGACGGTGGAAGAATCTCAAGTCATTTTTATGAACTATTTCAAAGCGCGTGTACATGGCGTGACCACGCCAAGTCAAAAAAATATAGTGCCTATCAAAGGAGGTCCATCATCTCACAAATCGAACCCGTGAAATTTTTAAATGTCCATGAACACTACCGTCAGAAATGTAGCAAGCATGTAGTCACTTTCAAAACTCTTGAAATTACAGTTTAGGTAAGTCAGAAAATTTATAAAATTTTTATTGGCGGCAAAGGGAGAGATCCGAAGAGAGGGGGTAACTGCTATAAATATGAAGGGACGCCATGACGAAGTTTCCTTCTCCGGCATTTGTGATACAAAGCGGACGAAAAATTGTTGAGCTGCTCTGCGAAATCAAACCAACGAAAGTAGACTGAGTTCAACTGCAGATTTTAGCCATTGCGGCTAAGTCTTGACTCCATGACGAGATAGTTTTCTTGAGTGAAATAATTGTAACAGATAGGACGGTCAAAGTACTGAATAAATTCTAATGTGATTGAGTAATTCGTGTGCGGAAATAATTGTAGTTCATCGTGTGCGTTCAAGCAAACGAGTGAAGGGTATTTTCTTTTTTTTTATGCTTTATTCCAGGAAACCTGAAGAAACACAATGATATGTACAGCCATGAATGTAAAAATGGCTAAATAAAATGCCAGGGTCGCAGGTGAGCCCTAAGACGAATACTGGCATGAAGACATGAGGTAGGTGATTTTCCATCTTGCTACCTCTTATATCCTGTCTCGTGATTTCTTAAAGTGTATTTGAATGGGGATATACGACGCAGTGGTCACCCTACTAAGTTTTGTAAATGTGAGAGTACGACTAAAAGAGTCATTTGTTTTATTTTCCACTTGGATAAAATTTTGAAGTTTTGCGAGGGCCGTATAATGTTGTAAAAGTATTGAATAGGGTTCTGAAGTGATATCACGTCCAATGTAGATCGTCATCCGTGTGAGTGTACTGCCTGTATTTTGTGATGTCGAAGTAAGATGTTCATTCGATGTAATATTCTTCTGTCTGCAATTTGACGTTAATAATAATAATCCATGGTCACTCATTTTCAATCGAGTGGAAGCGCGCTGTCGGGTGAGAGCCAAGGGTGATGAATTTGGTCACGGAGAGAAACGTTTTTATTTAATGCCCATTTTAAACTGTGTCTGACTGACAATAAAAGATCTAGTAGAATGTTTCAGTCATTTCTCGTAAAAATCAAGTTATTAAATACGATATCATTTATGCGAAGTTATTCATGATTAATGCATTGTGCGATATTAGACGTCGGGATTTCTAGTGGGGATTTTATTCCAGTTCTTTGTCGAGGATAGAGCGATGGTCGTGACGATCGGTTTGTCTGCGAGGGGTGTGCAAAATTCATAATGGTAATGACGAGATATGACATCGTAATGATATGGCGAGTTGTTTGGTTTGTACGTAGATTATTAGGATATCCATGTGTTAATAACGGTTAGGACTAGATTAGAATTTTAAAGTGTGATATCACGAGACGAGATATATAGCTGGACATGAATGATGTAACAAATTCTTTTCCAGCCAGATAAACATCGCAATATTGAGTTCACATCACAGCTGCGTAGAAAGTTGTGAAGAAACCAGAGTCCGCGGAAATAACATTTACTGTTCTTTAACATTTCGATAAATCATTTAAATTTATTAAATTATTAAATTCAGTGAAACCACATTTTGAAATAACTTTAATCAAGCGAATAACTTGGAGATGCATTCTGGAAATTTTAATTTGTTGTCTGGGGAATATTAAAAAATAAAGTAAAGATAAAAGGGACATATCCGAAGGAAATGGATTTTTCTGCCACAAAGTTTGTGAGCATTGCTGTTGTTGTAATTATTGAACTTTGATTGATTGAGCAGTGAATGTGCTGGGGATAGTAAAGTGGAACTTTGGTCATCAACCGATGTAACTTAATTGTGTTTAGCCTTCAGCTTAGAAACTTGGATGGTCAGGGGGTCATCAATCTCAGTGGCTTAGATTAGGGCCATATGCCATTGTAGCATCATTTCCTTGCGGTCATCATCCACAATGACTTTAAAGTAACTTACAAGATTAGATGTCGGTCCATGACATAGACGCAGGTCACATCGATTCAATTAAGGGTCCATGCCGTAGAACCACTGTGTGGCACAAACCAATTGGACTGCCTTAATTATACTCAGAGTCCAGAGTTCGTGTTACGAGGGCTGGACCATAACGAATCACTATGATGGTACATGTGGTCTCACATGGAAGCCGAATTTAAGGATTCCCAGACTTTCCTTTCTTAAATGATTAATAATTGAGACAATGGTTTCTAGTAAGAATGCCCATCAGGCAATTACGTTAAAGTCTCACACCAGTGTTCTAACCATTATGTAAAAATGATTGTGGTGTCCAGTGGACACAATTGACTTCTATGATACCATTGACATGCTTCAGAATTTTCCTGAATAAATAGGAATCTTTTAAACAGACCTTTCATTCCGGTAGATAGATTAGAATTACTGAACCCTACCTTTACCTCAGCAAGTGACGAAGAACCCGAAACGACCCAAGAGACAGATCTCATGAACTTTGCTGATAGGTAAGAAAGGTAGGTATCCCTCAATATGGACCAAAAGGGTTCATTAAAATGGCTTCCAACGTGGTGGCTTCAGTCACTTAAGAGAGGGCCTAAGTACATCGAGAGAAGAACTACACGTTAAATTGGTTGACATCAGTGAAACGATGACCAATTGTAGGATTGTTATACGTTGGTCGACCATTAAAATGTCGCACCAACGATGGGGCATAACTCACGATAACGATGAGGGAACCTAAGTCACGATAACGATAAGGATATTTTGGAAAAATCGTGTACTAGAGGAAAAGAGAAATAATGTTGAGGCTATGCCACATTATGGATGATAAAATCGTGCGCCAGAGTTGATAGTGAACTCGAAGAAATAGATAAACGCCCGATGAGTAAGGCTAGGAGATACCACTATGAGAATAATTTATCTACTGAATGAAAGGTATAATTTAAGTGTGTTAGTGTAATTTCCCAAATTTTTGAATACTGGTTTGAGTGTTTTGGCTGATCACTTTGATCGAGTGAACATTGCATTTCACGTTTTATTAAATAAAAATTTTAGAGAATGTTGCATTAACAGTGTGATGTGTTGGTTAGGAGGATGTTGTGATGTTTATCGTTGTAGTCTTATTACACGCCGTTGAAGTCTCGGGCTCACCGATGACCTATCGTTTTCTGTTAAATACAGTATGTTTATGCAGGAGGGAGAATTGGCCCAAGGGCAGGTGGTCCAAATGATGAAGGACTTTATGGAGAGAATGGAGGCCGATAGAAAGGACTTAAATGAGAATATTAAATCTATGAATGTAAGGTTGGAAACAGTGGACAATAAATTAGATAGTGCAGATGTAGAATTAAAAGGTATGAAGGAAGTCGTTCAAAATGTTGACATTAAAGTGCAGGACACTCAGGATAGTTGTAAGGAAGCTAGCGTTGATATTAGGAAGGACATTGGTGACTTTAAACATGAAATAAATCAGCAGTTTATAGAAACTCGCGAGCTACATCGTGTTCTTAGTGAAAATCAGGACATAATTAGAGGAGACCTCGATAGGCACGTCAACGAAAGTAGGGAACTACATCAGCAGTTGATGTCAGATCAAGCTGAGCTTAAGGCCGATCTGAAGACAGAGGTAGAGAAGTTCAACATCATGCGTGAAGACGATAAGTCAAAGGTCTTCACAGCAATGAATGAACATAAGGAAATGTTGTGTAAAGAGAGAGCCGTCGTAAATGACAAAGTAGACCAGGTAGCCGAAGACGTCAAGGCAACTGTAGACCAGCGTATTGAGGCCATTGACTTGAAATTAATCCAGACGAATAAAGAGGATATAAGAAATTTAGGTATGACTCGGGAAGAAACGCCTAGGAGTACTGAGGAGGTACAGGCAGACTTGAAGGAACCAAGTGAAAATATAAAGGCGGATGCGAAAGACTCGAACAAGAAGTTAGAAACAGTAGAGGTTATACTGGCCCGTCTACTTGAATATTTTACTAACATGAAGTCTCCTAAATCAGCGTCACAAGTAGTTACGCATGTGGAAAACCAAGTGAATGTCGTAAACCATATCCAAGAGAGTAGACCGGATAGGGATGTCTCGCAGGCAGTCATACAAGAGAATAATGAGCAACGGTTTGAAACCATACTAAACCAGGATAGTAAGAACGTGGAACAGCCTAGCTACCTGTACGTAAAGTGGAATAGACGCCGTGATCCATGTAGGAGGAACCAGAGTCGATGTCGGGAAAATTCTTACCAAAGACGCAGACGCCATCGTGGAAATGAAGCCGATAGAAGGTGGAATAATTACAAATCCAGACATTCTGATCTATGGCATGGGTCTGAAGAGGAAAAAGCAAAACCTAAGCGATTTGGTACCAATAAGAAGAAGAGGCCTAAGATAAGTAGAATTGATGAACGTTCAGACGAGGATGCCAGTGATGAGGATTATAGTCCGTCAAGAAAGGCTAAAGCAAATGCGAAGAAGTGTCAGCCAGCTGCTAAAATGAAGAAGATGAGGAGAATGATGAGGAAGAAGAACGGTAAACCACCTGCAAAAATGAAGAAAGTCAGTGACAACGATAGTAATGAGGACAGGGATTTGAACCCAGAAACTTCGCATTTTGAGGTGAATGCAAGTTCGTCGAGAAGTTGGAAGGACAAACCACCTAACTTCCAATAAGTCAACTACAATTCACTGGAGATCTACCCGCAACCCCGAACTCCCCGAGTAACCAAGAACTACCAGGAAGCTGAAGGCATCAACCAGTATCCGTACACCAGAAGATGACCAACTGCATAAGAGAGAAGAAAGGAATTTATGTTCAAAGGTCATGTTTCATCAGACGTCAAAATTAGAAATTTCGCCATCTGGAGTATTTAAAGGAAATTTCTTGTCACTGCGCGAAAGGAATTCGTGTCTTGGGGGAAATATGAACCCATGACCTTTGTGCCCTAAGAACATTATGCATAATGTAACAATTAAATTAAAAGTTGGATTCTTGATAGCATGGATTTGACACGTGACGAGGGGGTGATTACCTTCGGTCCCACGCTCTGGGGTACGTGACGTCAACCACACGTGTCGACGGTGGAAGAATCTCAAGTCATTTTTATGAACTATTTCAAAGCGCGTGTACATGGCGTGACCACGCCAAGTCAAAAAAATATAGTGCCTATCAAAGGAGGTCAATCATCTCACAAATCGAACCCGTAAAATTTTTAAATGTCCATGAACACTACCGTCAGAAATGTAGCAAGCATGTAGTCACTTTCAAAACTCTTGAAATTACAGTTTAGGTAAGTCAAAAAATTTATAAAATTTTTCTTGGCGGCAAAGGGAGAGATCCGAAGAGAGGGGGTAACTGCTATAAATATGAAGGGACGCCATGACGAAGTTTCCTTCTCCGGCATTTGTGATACAAAGCGGACGAAAAATTGTTGAGCTGCTCTGCGAAATCAAACCAACGAAAGTAGACTGAGTTCAACTGCAGATTTTAGCCATTGCGGCTAAGTCTTGACTCCATGACGAGATAGTTTTCTTGAGTGAAATAATTGTAACAGAAAGGACGGCCAAAGTACTGAATAAATTCTAATGTGATTGAGTAATTCGTGTGCGGAAATAATTGTAGTCCATCGTGTGCGTTCAAGCAAACGAGTGAAGGGTATTTTCTTTTTTTTTTATGCTTTATTCCAGGAAACCTGAAGAAACACAATGATATGTACAGCCATGAATGTAAAAATGGCTAAATAAAATGCCAGGGTCGCAGGTGAGCCCTAAGACGAATACTGGCATGAAGACATGAGGTAGGTGATTTTCCATCTTGCTACCTCTTATATCCTGTCTCGTGATTTCTTAAAGTGTATTTGAATGGGGATATACGACGCAGTGGTCACCCTACTAAGTTTTGTAAATGTGAGAGTACGACTAAAAGAGTCATTTGTTTTATTTTCCACTTGGATAAAATTTTGAAGTTTTGCGAGGGCCGTATAATGTTGTAAAAGTATTGAATAGGGTTCTGAAGTGATATCACGTCCAATGTAGATCGTCATCCGTGTGAGTGTACTGCCTGTATTTTGTGATGTCGAAGTAAGATGTTCATTCGATGTAATATTCTTCTGTCTGCAATTTGACGTTAATAATAATAATCCATGGTCACTCATTTTCAATCGAGTGGAAGCGCGCTGTCGGGTGAGAGCCAAGGGTGATGAATTTGGTCACGGAGAGAAACGTTTTTATTTAATGCCCATTTTAAACTGTGTCTGACTGACAATAAAAGATCTAGTAGAATGTTTCAGTCATTTCTCGTAAAAATCAAGTTATTAAATACGATATCATTTATGCGAAGTTATTCATGATTAATGCATTGTGCGATATTAGACGTCGGGATTTCTAGTGGGGATTTTATTCCAGTTCTTTGTCGAGGATAATTGTGGAGCTGGGAAACAGAGGTTAGTTTTGTGAATCAGGTTGGACCTGTCATTGAAGCCGGGACACGGAAGCCCGAGGAATGTTTTATATGAGTTGAGATGAGATGTGCGAATCAGGTTAGAGTCCTGTCATTTGAAGCCGGGACATGATAACCCGAACAATATTTTATAATGTTGAGAATGGAAAGAAATTCATAGAAATCCATAGCGGTATAATTGGCGACGCGTATAATTAGTGTGGGCATCTTGAAGCATATCTGTGCATTTTGTTGGTTAGAATATCGTATTTGTTTAATCATGTCGGCAGAGTTTAAAGGGAGCATTTTGAGAAGTCAGTCAGGTAGAACGAACCGGGTGGTTTATGTAACTGCCAAGGGAGCATGGGGTGAGAGACCTCAGCTATGATAGCGGGAAAGAAGTGGAGTTGAGATTGTACTGTAATTCTCGGCCAGGGGAAACGTTAAAATGCTGGATTTAGTTGAAAATTCATAGCCGGTAATGATCTAAGTATTGTGAAATACTGTAATTGAGGACGTAATGAACATTTGAAATCACGAACTTTGAGTATAAGGAACAGAGTAACCAAATTTAGGGTTGTCCAAAATATAGAGCGATGGTCGTGACGATCGGTTTGTCTGCGAGGGGTGTGCAAAATTCATAATGGTAATGACGAGATATGACATCGTAATGATATGGCGAGTTGTTTGGTTTGTACGTAGATTATTAGGATATCCAAGTGTTAATAACGGTTAGGACTAGATTAGAATTTTAAAGTGTGATATCACGAGACGAGATATATAACTGGACATGAATGATGTAACAAATTCTTTTCCAGCCAGATAAACATCGCAATATTGAATTCACATCACAGCTGCGTAGAAAGTTGTGAAGAAACCAGAGTCCGCGGAAATAAAATTTACTGTTCTTTAACATTTCGATAAATCATTTAAATTTATTAAATTATTAAATTCAGTGAAACCACATTTTGAAATAACTTTAATCAAGCGAATAACTTGGAGATGCATTCTGAAAATTTTAATTTGTTGTCTGGGGAATATTAAAAAATAAAGTAAAGATAAAAGGGACATATCCGAAGGAAATGGATTTTTCTGCCACAAAGTTTGTGAGCATTGCTGTTGTTGTAATTATTGAACTTTGATTGATTGAGCAGTGAATGTGCTGGGGATAGTAAAGTGGAACTTTGGTCATCAACCGATGTAACTTAATTGTGTTTAGCCTTCAGCTTAGAAACTTGGATGGTCAGGGGGTCATCAATCTCAGTGGCTTAGATTAGGGCCATATGCCATTGTAGCATCATTTCCTTGCGGTCATCATCCACAATGACTTTAAAGTAACTTAGAAGATTAGATGTCGGTCCATGACATAGACGCAGGTCACATCGATTCAATTAAGGGTCCATGCCGTAGAACCACTGTGTGGCACAAACCAATTGGACTGCCTTAATTATACTCAGAGTCCAGAGTTCGTGTTACGAGGGCTGGACCATAACGAATCACTATGATGGTACATGTGGTCTCACATGGAAGCCGAATTTAAGGATTCCCAGACTTTCCTTTCTTAAATGATTAATAATTGAGACAATGGTTTCTAGTAAGAATGCCCATCAGGCAATTACGTTAAAGTCTCACACCAGTGTTCTGACCATTATGTAAAAATGATTGTGGTGTCCAGTGGACACAGTTGACTTCTATGATACCATTGACATGCTTCAGAATTTTCCTGAATAAATAGGAATCTTTTAAACAGACCTTTCATTCCGGTAGATAGATTAGAATTACTGAACCCTACCTTTACCTCAGCAAGTGACGAAGAACCCGAAACGACCCAAGAGACAGATCTCATGAACTTTGCTGATAGGTAAAAAAGGTAGGTATCCCTCAATATGGACCAAAAGGGTTCATTAAATACCCTTCCATTTTTCACTAAAATTCGTATGACTGCCAATTATGCTTGCCATCATGTTATCCTTAGCTGCCTTTTATGCTAGATTCAATTTTCTAGTAAGTTCCTTCAATTTCTCCTTACTTCCACAGCCATTTTTAACTCTATTTCCAGTCTGCACCTCCTTCTTAGTCTCTTTATTTCTCTATTATAATAAGGTGGGTCTTTACCATTTTTACCACCCTTAATGGTACAAACCTGTTTTCGCATTTCTCAACAATTTCTTTAAACCCATCCCAGAGTCTGTTTACATTTTTATTTACCGTTTTCCACCGATCATAGTTACTTTTTAGAAACTGCCTCATGCCTGCTTTATCAGCCATATGGTACTTCTTAACAGTCCTACTTTTAAGACCTTCCTTCCTATCACATTTATTTTTAACTACCACAAAAACAGCTTCATGATCACTAATACCATCTATTACTTCAGTTTCCCTATAGAGCTCATCTGGTTTTATCAGCACGACATCCAGGATATTTTTCCCTCTGGTTGGTTCCATCACTTTCTGAATCAGCTGTCCTTCCCATATTAACTTACTTTCCGTTTGTTGGTCATGCTTCCTGTCGTTCGCATTTCCTTCCCAATTGACATCTGGCAAATTCAGATCTCCCGCTACAATCACATTTCTTTCCATGTCGTTTCCCACATAACTGACTATCCTATTAAATAATTCCGAATTCGCGTCAGTGCTACCCTTTCCCGATCTGTACACTCCAAATATATCAAGTTTCCTATTATCTTTAGAAATGAGCCTACACCTAGAATTTCATGTGTCTCATCTTTAACTTTTTCGTAGATTATAAATTCTTCTTTCACCAGAATGAACACTCCCCCTCCCACCCTTCCTATCCTGTCTCTACGAAACACACTCCAGTGCCGTGAGAAAATTTCTGCATTCATTATATCATTTCTCAGCTATGATTCAACTATTACAATATCTGGTAAATATATATCTATTAAATTACTTAATTCTATTCCTTTCCTTACAATACTTCTACAGTTCAACACTAACAATTTTATGTCATCTCTACTTGATTTCCAGTTCCCTGTTCCCTTATCACCGCTCCCTGGGCCATCCCGTTTCCCTGAATGTACCTCCCTATTACCCTTCCAAACAAATTTCCTAACTTATACGTACCACTGCGGTTTAAATGAAGGGCATCTGAGCGCAGATCGCTATCTCCTACCCACCCATTAGGAACATCGACCAACTCGTTGAATGAGACTGTTAATGCATTTCATAGTACAGGTGGTAGTGGTGGAGGTGATGGTGGTGGTGGTGGTGGTAGTGGTGGTAATTTTTGTTTTAAGAGGAAGTACAACCAGGTAACCATCTCCTCTGAAAAACAAGTAGCGTATGGCTAATACACACTTTTAATAACAACAAATGCATAAAAATATACACACATTTACAATTGAGAAACAATGAACTCAGGAGGGTTACAGGTGATTCACAGCTGGATATTCAGTCACCCAACCCACGGAACAACTTCTGGAATTGGCTGCAGGAAATATTCTACAGTACCATAATAGGATCGAATCTTGCAGTCGCTGACAATATGGTGAATGGTTTGGCGTGTAATTCCGCAGTCACAGTCTGGAGTAGGCAGCTTGATCCACTCGTGTAGTGTATCTTTGCACATGCCATGACCCGTTCTGATTCTGTTCGGGGCAGTCCAAGTCTAGCGCGGTAGCTGAAATCCACTTGCAAGTTTAACATCTGAGAAGATGATATGCGGTTGCACTTCTCTTTCTGCTTGCCATCGACCTTCGCATTCGTCAACAGGTTTAAAACCCCTGGCAGCCATATCAGCAGAATCATGCAGAGCTGGATGACATGAGTGTAGCCTCTTAAAATGTAAAAGTGGCAGGTCTCTTTGTGCGGGTATATTACGATTACTGGAGCTCTGATAAGGACAGTAGGTCAGCAGTGGAAGCCAGTGAAGTGGAATAGATTTGCATACGCCAGATATTATACGCATGGTAGTGTACAGCTGGGTGTCCTTAAGCCTTGTATGATGACTGTTCATCCAAACAGGTGCACAACACTCAGCACTAAGTCTTGAGCACTCCAATCTGAAGATCGCAGGGTGGTTTCTGAAGACCCCCAGGTAGTTCCACATAATTTATAAAGAATGGTGTTAGAAATGTTCAGTTTATGAGCTACGATCAGAAGGTATTGCTTGAAGGATAGTAGCGAGACTTTGATATAGGTCTCCAGCATAGACAAGTCTTTGGTGGGCATCTCATCTACCTTTTCCAGTCTTTCGTGTTGTACGGCTAGAGCCTGATAGTCGGCATAGCAGAAGTTTTTCTGATGCAGTTTCAGGAAGGCTAGATACGTACAAGTTGAACAGTAATAGTGAAGATAACTGATCCATGGGGAAATCCATTGTTAAGTTTCCTCTCCTTGCTTATCTTCTTTCCAATAATTACCTGGAACTTCCGATCGTGCAGAATGTTGTTAATAAGTCACGTCATCGTTCTGCAGGGTACGATTCGTAGAAGTTTGTAGATTAGGACTTCGCTCCAAACACATTCGAAGGCAGTAGTAAGGTCAACAAATGCCACAGATGTTTTGAACTTCATTTGGTACCCTGCCTGTGTGAAGGATGTAAGAGGTAACACTCGGTCACAGCAGCTACGTCCTGATCTGAAGCCTGCCTGATCAATTGGAATATGCCTAGGATAGTGATACGTATTCTTTTATAGACCAGCCTTTCAAAATGCTTGTAGCAGCAGCTAAGAAAGGTTATGAGGCGATAGATTTCTACACTAATGTTCTAAGAAACGAGAACATCTTCAAAGACTAGAGATAGGAAGTTCATATTCACAGGACATGGTTATTAGTATGTACTGCAGAAACGATTAGCATTTCAGTCACCTAGGTTCAGCATGTGTCCTGTTGCCTAGTAGTCACTGGGTCCTCCTTGGGCACTGATAACTTGTTCCACGCGTGATGGCATCGACGCGTCTAAGGCGCGAATGGCGTCCTGGGGTGTAGCCATCCATGCTGCGTTCACCTGGTTCCACAGTTCATCTTTGGCGGTTGGCAATGGGTCACAGCGCCGCACTCGTCGCTTCACGATATCTCAACACATTTTCGATAGGTGACAAGTCCGGTGATCGGGCGGGCCAGGGCAACAGTCCGACATCGTGTGTCAACAAGAAGGCACTTGTTCGTGCAACAATATGTGGTCGCGCACTGTCCTGCTGAAATGTGGTATCTGGGGTGTCGTGCAAAAGGGTATGGATACAGGTCGCAGGATGTCACTCACGTAGGTCAAACTAGTCACAGTGCCCTGGACTCGTACCAACTGTGAATTGTGGTTGTACCCGATAGCACCCCATGCAATAAGGCCTTGAGTTGGCACTGTATTTCTTGTGCCGCCTGTCTGCGGCGAACCAAAATGAATCCATCATTTTCTTTTTTTTCTAGTTGCTTTACGTCGCACCGACACAGATAGGTCTTATGGCGACGATGGGACAGGGAAGGAAGCGGCCGTGGCCTTAATTAAGGTACAGCCCCAGCATTTGCCTGGTGTGAAAATGGGAAACCACGAAAAAACATTTTCAGGGCTGCCGACAGTGGGGTTCGAACCTACTATCTCCCGAATACTGGATACTGACCACACTTAAACGACTGCAGCTATCGAGTTCGGTCCATCATTTTCAAACAAACAGAACCTGGATTCGTTTCATACACTATTTCAGTCTAGCATGTTTATGCACATTAGTCAAAGGTAGGCAGAGAAGTGGAAGACGCGCCGGTAACCCAACCCGTTATAAAAGGCGACGGACTGTCACTCCTGATAGTGTACGATGTGTTACACTGTTCCACTGTTGCGCCAGATCCGAGGAAGACGCAGATCTGTCTTGCAGTGCCATTCGGATAAGGAGTCGATCTTCTCGGGGGGGGGGGGGTTCTGGGTGGTGCGACCAGACCACTCTCATCGTGTTCTGCGGCCTTCTGTGATTCATCTATCCAAACCCATTGCACTGCCGACACACACATCGTCACACACGAGCAAAAATTTCCCGGATGGATGCATCACGTTCTCTCAGGCCCATAATGCGCCCTCTTTCAAACTCACCGATATGGTTCAAATACTAATCATTTCTTAAGAACATAATTTTGCACATGTCGTGTGAATGTGAACTTCCTATCTCTGGTACTTCAGGGTGTTCTGGTTTTTATGAACCTCAGTTTACCTTGTTGCTTGGTTTACCAGGATTCAAAATAGCAATTATCTTCGCCTTTTTAAACTTCAACGGGAGGTAACCAGTCAACAGGATGACGGTGAAGAATTCTGCCAGCGATTTCTTAGAATTTCCTCCTGCATGAGTCAGAAATTCAGGATGGATGCCATGAAATTCAAGAGCCTTAAATGGTCCGAGGTTCTTCAGTGTTGTATCAATTTCTCAAACTGTGAGGGGACGTGCAAAATCGGATAAGGGAGTTGCCGTCGTTTACAGGTCGTTAAGCTCTCGTCTAATACATCTGGTATGCTTCTAATCTTCTTGATGTAGCCATGATGTGAGAAGCAATTTAGCATGGTGTGACTTTCGAATGTTTTCTGAATACTAGCAGACTTCCTCCCAATCTACATCTCTGCTCGAGTGGACGAAGTCCATCGTTTTGAATGTTTCTGTCCATTTTTCCCTCCGAGACAACTCTGAACTGGACAAAAGTTCAGTTGCTATGTCAGGGTCTCCAATTTACTGGAAGTGTCGGCACAGTACTTCACTTTCATCGTTCCTTCCCATAATATTATATTTAGGGTATCCTCGTTGTCGTGTACCTTTTAGCTGTTGCTGTAACTGCACCAATGAAGCGTTGGTAGTTCTTTTGTGACGAAGAGATCCAGTGAATGCACTTATCAAGTTCCACAGAAAACTTAGTCCAGTCAGCTTTCTGGAAGTTCTATCGGGTGTGTGGTGTTGATCGGATGACAGAGATCGTAGTACCATTTTGTGTTAAGACAGGTCTGTGCTGGCTGTTAGGAAATGCATCTAAGACTTTTCTATCATTGCAGCTAACAAAACATAAGTCGGGATTTGAATCCTTGCCTCAGACAACACACCCGAACGTACCTTGATACTGGGCATCAAAAATTATATGTTGTTGCCCTCAGCCTATTTTACAAGCATAGTTCCACTTGCATCATTGTCAGAGTACTTCCAAAATTCATGGTGACTGTTGAAGTCGCCTACGGAAAATTGTAGTATGTTCTGCAGTTCGACACAATCGGGCCAGAGTGACATGGGTGGCATATGAACGTTTGTGATAGTATGTATATCTGTATCCATGTTTTCAAAAATTAGCGATGCTTCATTTATGTTGCTCCGGATATACTCCATTCACCTCCAAGAGCTGTATACCCAGGAATTCGACCTCTACTTCAGAACTATTCTTCACCGTAAACATGCGTTTCCTCAATGCCGACAATATCGATATTATTGTGCAGCAAAGAATTTGACAGGTAGTCACACTTTGCCTTGCTAATACTTTCGACATTAAGCGCTGAAAGGAGCTGTTTTACTACTTGGATGTGTCACTGTGTGCGATTACTAGGAGCTTCTATGGATAGTTAAAAATGTTATTTGCTTTACATTCCACAAACTACCTTTACGGTTTCGGAGTCTATGGATAGTATGGCTGCCTGTACCGCTGTTGCTCAGTTAGCACCACCCAAGAGGCTCGTGTACCTTAAGGAATCCTAAGGACGCGAACAAATCTACCTTCACCCTCTGAACAAATTTGTGGGAACAAAACAGAAAAAAATCAACGAAGGCATTTTAAAATGTATTTAAAAAATAAAACAAAAATATTTAATTAAGCCAAAACGAACACACACATAAAAAGGAACGAAAGTTCCCTGAGTAACAGAACACTTGAAATTGATATGCTCTTGACTAATCCGTTCTCTCGCATACAGCGAACGGCGTGATCATCAGTGTTCTCGTCACGTCATCGGCTAGTATGAGTTCGAGTGTCTCCTGCAGGCCGAGGTTCCGACTGAGGCCAGAGAGATCCGCGCAGGTTGTGAAGATGAGCTGCATGGCATTGAGGAAAGAAAATAATTGGAAAGACCTGTGAGTAGAAGGTATTATACAGTATTTTCACAATTATAAGAGGGGTGTGCTTTAGAAACATCCCTTGGCTACGTTTCATCAATGAATGTTAAGCGTTAACACCTCTGTTACGTAGACTTAACATACAATTTAGCAAAACGACCATCTCATCAATAATGTTAATACTAACACATTGTTAATACTTGTGTTAAATGAACATGACACCAACCGGTGGTGTTATATCACAATATGTAATATCGTATATCTACTGTAAGTCTCCTACAACACCGAGAAAAATATGATAATTGATTTGTTCTGAATGATTTTCGGGCATTATTTTACTGCGGGAAAAATAATGTAATGCCTTGCCAACGCTGCAATGGCAACATACACCCTTTGCACACTTATTCTACACACTCTTGTCTTGCACTCACGAACATAGTCACCTACAATTACATGAAGAGAGTCTGAAGCTTAATACATGAGAAATATAAGAAACTTCTGCACTGGAGAAACTGATTAGTTTCTATGTGTGTGAAACTCTAACCTGTGCTATTTTCAATTTCTACTATCATAGACATGATGCTGTATAGGTTTTTGGGCATATGCCGTATCATGAAAATAAGGTGGAATTCTTTGTTTCGCAGAGAAGTGTGCTCTGCGTCATCGGAAGAAAATCTCGACTGTCCACGAGAAAGGCTTCTTAAACAATGATTTTTGAAATTTAGACGTTATAATAGAAGTGGAAATGGTACGTTCATTCGCCACCAGATGGCTCTCCGGACGTGGCTCAGCGCTAGCGATCGAAGCGGAAGCTGACCGAACCATCAGAATCAGTCTAAGGGGGTCAAATAACATGTGTACGTAACATATGACATTGAGAGGTGTATGATATTGACACAAGCCTTGAATTAAACATCTGGCGATGAGTAACGTACGAATTTGGATAACACCGGGACGAAATAAGAATTGTGAAGGGACATGTTCATTATGGCTTTGCTAATTAGGTATCTTTGTAGAAAATATTTTCTGACAACTCTAGAAAGTGGTTATTTCCCACTTATGGTAGTCCTTTGCCTTCTTCAGTTTGTAGGCAGTTTTTATACCGCAGTATAGCTTCAACTTACGTTTTCTACATGCTGCCATATTTAAATTTCAACCGTTCTTAAGCGGCTTAACCGTCCATTCATTTATTTTTCAAGCACACCAGCATAATTTAAAATGAATTCTATAATAACGTTTATCTCTTATTCATTATAATAACGCTCATGACGCGCAGGTCGCCTAAGAGCATCAAATCGAAAGACCTGCACCTGGCGAGCCGAACATGTCCTCGGACACTCCCGGCAGTAAAAGCCATACACCATTTCATTTCATTTCATTTCATTTCATTTCATTTCATTTCATTTCATTTCATTTCATTTCATTTCATAATAACGCTTTTGCTGACTCTTACTGCACATGTTTACGTCTTAGCGGTCTCTGCTACCCATAACCTATAATATTGTCAACCATGTGTACCGAAATACAATTCCAATATACCACTCTGAGTGCTCTATGTAATGAAACATAAGACTCTCACCGCCAAAAGCGTTCAGAAATCTCACGGAAACGTATTAATTTGTCTTTAACAATTGTTTTGTTACAAATATAGAAATGTGTTCATTAAACAGGGGACTTTTTAACCGAAGTGCTAAATTAGGTACCGGTGACATTTAGCACCGAGTCAAAGAAACCGTGCCCTAATGTAATAAGGAGCAAATAGGTTGTTGTGGTTTGTTGATTCTTGAGTTTAAATGATCTGATAAACCCATCAACAATTCAATCCTGTTTACCGGGAATAACATTAGATTATTTATTTGATGACATACCCTGTGTATATCTACATAAATGGGATTGTAAATAAAGGGTAGAGCTTGCATCCGGGAGATAGTACGTTCGAATCCCACTATCGGCAGCCCAGAAAATGGTTTTCCGTGGTTTCCCATTTTCACACCAGGCAAATGCTGGGGCTGTACCTTAATTAAGGCCACGGCCGCTTCCTTCCAACTCCTAGGCCTTTCCTATCCCATCGTCGCCATAAGACCTGTCTGTGTCGGTGCGACGTAAAGCCCCTAGCAAAAAAAAAAAAAAAAAAAAAAAGGTACAGGTCTCTGTACATGGTTATGAGGGATTTAGGGGTTGTAGTAACGATGTAAAGGAAAGGGCATATAAGTCTCTGGTAAGACCCCAACTAGAGTATGGTTCCAGTGTATGGGACCCTCACCAGGATTACCTGATTCAGGAAATGGAAAAAATCCAAAGAAAAGCAGCTCGATTTGTTCTGGGTGATTTCCGACAAAAGAGTAGCGTTACAAAAATGTTGCAAAGTTTGGGCTGGGAAGAACTGAGAGAAAGAAGAAGAGCTGCTCGACTAAGTGGTATGTTCCGAGTTGTCAGCGGAGAGATTGCGTGTGGAATGACATTAGTAGACGAATAAGTTTGAGTGGCGTTTATAAAAGTAGGAAAGATCACAATATGAAGATAAAGTTGGAATTCAAGAGGACAAACTGGTGCAAATATTCATTTATAGGAAGGGGAGTTAGGGATTGGAAAAACTTACGAAGGGAGATGTTCAATAAATTAACAATTTCTTTGAAATCATTTAGGAAAAGGCTAGGAAAACAACAGATAGGGAATCTGCCACCTGGGCGACTGCCCTAAATGCAGATCAGTATTGATTGATTTATTTATTGTATTTACAGTGTTGTTGTACTTGGATAGTAAATATCTGTGTCTTCACTATTGATGAAACTCACTATTTAGAGACTAACTATTATCAATAGACGCCTGATATAAGTTTTAATTAATGTTTTCAGACACTCTAATAGCAGGGAAATTCGTATTGCTTTGTCGTACTGTGCTAAATCAAGCATTAAACTTGTTGAAGTACTGTATGTAAATATATTACATTTTACTGAATTAATAACAGAAATTTTACTTTTCTTACTGGGAAATCTTCCACTTCCATTCAGGAATTTGTAGCTTGCACGCTTCAACTCCGTATATTTGTACATAGTAACAAGAAACGTGTAACATTCCAGTATTCTTAATGTGTAAGTAAGGGAAAATATAACTATGTCTATTAATACCGAACGCAGTGTAAATCAAACCCATTTTATAATGGTCGGTTTTCTTGCAATTATAGTGCCCCTTTGACTTCTGTATTCCAATATTTCTTTTGAATTGTGCGAGGAGTGCTTCACAGTCACAATCGAACGTAATTGGTACGTTGTCCCGTGCTGAGTGTGTTCGCTCTCTTGCTTGACTGACGTACTCTTGGTTCGTAAGCTGTCTGCATTTCAACCACACGAGCCCGATCGCACTGGACAACTCTGCTCCTGATCAATCCACGTGACATATGCTGTCCCTTCCCGAGCAGGACGTCTGCATGTCGTCTTCAGGGGCAAGCTTCAGTTCAGATGTGAACATTATGAGGCAGGGTCAGGATGGCATGTTTCTCGAACCATGCGATGTGTGACATGTTATTAATTTTCGCTCAAGTAAGACGTGACAGTGCAAGAGCAGAACGTCTATACAAAGAACGTTTTCCTAATCGAAGACATCTAAATAACTCAAAGTTCGCCTCATTGCTTGGACCATATATGAAGCCTTGTTTGGCAGATATACAGGTACACTCTGCAAGTCCATGAAATATATTTAATTTATAGGGCTGAACGACGTTCAGGTGGATAGATGGGACGCTGATCAGGGGAAAAGGGACCACGCTTTGCGAGTTCCACTACGAAGTCACAATAATATAACCATCTCGAACACCACCTTTCCTCTAGGTCTGTCAGCTCCTCTTTTGTTAAAAGGACCTCATTGCGTAAATGGCGTCCTTTTTAAAATACGAATTTTTTGTCGTGCTCTCAAAAGCATACTACTGTAATGGATCATTGTTTATGTCCACGCATTCGAGGGTACAGAAGAAAAACGTTTACTGCTTTTAAGACGACACAGTTTATTCCGATACTTAACCCAACGACATGAAGCTCACTCTAATATATTTATGTCTACATTGGAGTTAGGGGAATTCAGATAATTGCAACTTTTAAGCCCCCCTCCCCCCGAAACTGGATGTATTGTTGTCAATTCTGTGACATGACACATGTACGGTATGCTGTTTACATGCATACACGCGAGAAAACAGCAGAGAAGCCTAGCTCTACAAGACTCAGGAAACTGTACTATTCAACTGTAAGCATAGGGTTTTCTCTTAATTTAACGATAGATGAAATGTGAGTAGAATGCCCACCTTATTAACCTGCTTGACTTAAAAAATGTATTTCAATTACACCATGAATATAGAGTGAGACAAAATAAGTGTACAACATGTCGAGCACGATGTGCCTTGCTCCTAAATGAAACCAACACGAACAAGAACAATGACTCAACAGTTTTCTCACAGAAGAATCTTTTGATAAGGACATTATTCTCATCTTCCTAATTCTATAATTCAACATAATGCGTTTCCTATTGAATCATGATGAGCATTCCAAAATCCGATATTTGTCAAGTATAATACTCTTTAGGAAAGAATTTCTATTCATTAGTTATATGGGATTGCGATTTCCGAAATTCGCGGGAATTCGAGTAGAACCCATGCTGGAAAATTGGAGAATAAAGAATCTGACGAAGAAATTTACTTGGAAACACAGAATTGCCTGGTGCTCGATTCCCAAAACGTCACTTGTACACCAGGTTCTCACTCATTATGGGATTCATGAGAATCCATTTTTATCTTTTCACGACCTTACGCTCGGCTTCTACCGTTTTCCTTTCCTTTCCTTTCTTTCTTCAATAATTATTATTCTCATACAAATCCGACGGTATTATACAAATCAAAATAATTTTTGCAAATCCGTGATAAGTCTCATCAACAATATCCAAAGTTGTGTTTCGCTAGCTTTGTTTTGTTAACTAGGCCCTAACATATGGCGATGATGCGAAAGCGAAATGCTGGGAAGGGGCAGCTATGTCATCAATTAGTCCTTTCAGACCAGCATTTTTTCCATGGATAGAAATTGTATTTTTGAGTGTGGAATTTTAACTCATTTAAGGACATAGAACGAGCACCATCCTTATGGATAACATCTTAAGAAAGCACTGACATGAATAATGTCGCTTACGAAACAATACCGCCTGCCTGACAATGCTCTTCCTATCCATTATTTTCTTTAAGATTGTAGGAGTGCATAAATACGTTATGCAAACATACATTCCTACAGTACGGAAAGGATTATTCCCCTTTACACTTAATAAATGAACAGAACACAAATTATTCTGATAGACTGCATATCGATATATGGCTAGAAGGCGTGACCTTTCTTAAGGAACATACCTGATAGGAAGAGCATTGTCAGATAGGCGCTATTTTTTCTAAAGCGATGATACGTTTTTATAAAAGATGTATAAACAAATTTTTACCGTTTGTAAATATATACAGTTCAAAACGTAAATTTTATCTGAGACAAGTGTCCGTTTTTAATATATATTTACACGTTAAATTTAAAAGTTAAATATTTAAATACTGCAAGCTATAGTTAATTTATTTTTATACTTTCATCAAAACCTGATAGTTGGCACTATGTTTTCAAAAACAGAAACAGATAAATCACAAATCTGCACAAGGAACTTCAAAAATTGGAAATTTGAGCAAAACATTAGCGAAAATATGATAAAGATCTGTACTTTATAATGGACACTGAGTCTGAATCATTTGTCTGGTGTGGAAAGAAATAGCCACAGAAAACCATCCTCAAGGCAGCTGACGGTTTGGTTTGAATCCACCATCTCCCGTAATAGACCGTGAGAGATTAGAATGAGAGAAAGAAAGATGTTCTGGAAAATTCTAGGCCGTAAGGTGGAGAGGAGATTCAGATTTAAGAACTGAAGGAGAGGTTGAAGTTATGAAGAAGAAATTAATGCAGTTAGTGAAGATGGACAAGAACTGACGGACGAAACGAATATTTGAGTTCTTCAGAGAACAGGAAACAGAGACAAAATATTTTCGGGAAGGGTTAATTTACTTGAGACGATTGAGGTGAAATAAGAAGACATAGTGGGCAAAGACATATTTAGACAACAAATTTATGATTTCAGAGGTTTCCGGGTAAAAGGGAAGGGTCCAGTAAAGAAGAGAAGATCCTGTACAGAAAAAGAGAGGAAGGAATGCAAAGATATTGGCAGAAAGTGAAAGCGGATTCGTTGAAATATAAAGACTGTTGACGTATGGTCCATAGATTGTTCAAACGAAAAGTAAGAATAAAATAAATACACCATACTATTTCTTCGAGGAGCATGCTGGCCCACATCTGCTACCCTTTACATCTTTAAGAAAATATTTCGCCGATTGTTCCACAGTTTTAGACTATTCAGAATGTTAATCATGATCCCGGAGTTGCCGCATTCATTATAAATTCCCCCACAAACGACGTGTTTGATCGCACGTTGAATATTTCAGTTTGAATTACAACTGTACACAATATGGGTAATTCATGTTTAGCAGTGGTGAATGAGGGTCCTGGAAGTGATTGCTGGAAGCTTTTGAAGCCATATCAGTTACAAATAAAAAAGACCAGAACCCCCCAGCTCTGGCGGACAATGAGCACTGGGAGACAATGAGAGGGCCCCACACAAAGAATGTAATCGCAGAAGCAAACAGTCGGTCTTTGTGTCTCCAGATGTCGTCGACATGTCACAGTGAGCAGGACATTGGGAACACACCTGCCTTGCTTCTCTGCACGAGCAGACCGATCAGTATCATCGGACGAATTTCTCCTACATTGGGAAAAATACACGGATTAAATCTGTAATATCCGGACCAGGTACTTTGTACTATAACAATTATTTTCATTAGTGATCTTGTTTCAAAGGAAATACAGCTGGGCGAACATCCTCTTTTGTACTAAGTTAAAAAATAAATAGAAATAAGCATGAAATATGAATGGAATTTTAAAATGAGGAAAAAATATATACATATTCGTAAAAAACTGAAATGGACGTGGCATTGAGAGAGGCCTGGTGCAGGTCTTTTATGGGTGACCGGCGAGTCTGGGTGTATGCTAATAATGAGGTTAGGACGGGGTGAAAACCAGTGTCGACACATGGCCTATTTCTGTCTAGTAACACCAAGGTATCTGACCAAGGCTTAACGCCACCATCCGTCCGGCGTCAATATCAACATCATATGCACTTCAGAGAGGTTTGGAATCATCGCGCAATCTTGTGATTAGGAACTGAGTTCCACAACCTCTCCTGCAATGTAGGCCATCACTTTCATGGTGAGATGTTCTTCCACCAATGGGATTCGAACCAGTTAACTACGGTGTCAGGTGAAATGGACTTGACACTTCAGCTATCACAGCCACCAGGTGCACTGAAGTGTACACTAATTAATCAATTGCACGCAGTGCTTCAAAGAAAACGTGAACGAGCCAAGTAGAAGCAGAGGCTAGACGATTGAGGCCAACGATGGAACACCTGAACGAAGCAGCACTAAATTAGAAGAAAATCATCAAGAACTTGCTTGTCATGGCTGCCACGGGAACAGTGCGGGTGCACTACCAGATTAGGTATACGACTTCGTTCTGGATCTACAGCGAATGGCTGACTGACTGATTGAATTCTATTTACCAGTTCAGTTTTTGCTTGAGGTAGATAAACTTCAACTTTTCATAAAATTAATAATTATTCATAACTACAATGAAACACGTCGTTGATTTATGTAGGTTGTACAGCCCCTCAAATAGGTAGGAGCACATGGTATTGCATGTTCCTGGCATTTAATATTTTATCAGAATTATTTAAAAAATATAATTCACTTCTAATGTAGATGAAAACCCTGTGAATGCCCACACCAAACAATATATATATATTAGTTTAATTGTTTCTGAGAATGCGAGGAAGTTATACAATGCAATACAATACAGTATAATACAGTCCAATCATTCCTTTTTTGGGTGATTGTACTTATGTACTGGTTACCGACGTCTACAATACGTTAGTGTACTATTTGTCAACCCTGCTTGGTCCGAGTTGATCAGGTAGCAGAAATATATGTCGGTAACGAGTGTTGCCAACTTATATTTTCAAGATCCGCTAAATGCTACAAAAAATCCGCTAAAATTCCGCCAAGAAATCCGATCTTAAATAATGAGCGAAAAAATAAGCAATAATAATAATAATAATAATAATAATAATAATAATAATAATAATAATGATAATAATAATAATAATAACAAATGTACCGGGCGAGTTGGCTGTGCGGTTAGGAGCGCGCAGCTGTGAGCTCGCATCCGGGAGATAGTGGGTTCAAACCCCACTGTCGGCAGCCCTGAAGATGGTTTTCCGTGGTTTCCTATTTTTACACCAGGTAAATGCTGGGGCTGTACCTTAATTAAGGCCACGGCCGCTTCCTTCCCATATCCTTTCCTGTCCGATCGTCGCCATACGACTTATCTGTGTCGGTGCGACGCAAAAAAAAAAAAAAATAATAATAATAAATGTCTGTACTCACCTGATCTGAGAGTTTCACTGGGATTAACCCCTTGCCTGCGAGCCGACGAGCTAAAACTTGTAGGCGTTTTATTGCCGGGTGCAAACTAGGTGAATCTCCTACCTCCAGGGCCACACACAGAACAGGCCAGTTCATTAAACGGTCTTCCTGTATGGCATGAATATAAATGCTACTCTCTCACAGTTTCATTATCTGTCGTCATTTTTCAACTAAGAGATAAGTACCCTTTCCCCATGCATTACAAATTTATGATACCATGATCTCATAACATCAAATCCAAATAACATGTTTTCCTCATGTGACTGCTAGCTCCTGATAAGAAATACGGAATAGCTCGGAGACAGACTGGAGTACAAATTTTAAAAACGTAAAATGGATAAAACACTAAATTCCGCCATAATGAATCTAGAATTCCGCCAAAAAATCCGCTGTCCTCTAAATGATATATTTCTCCGCCGGCAGTCTTCCAATTCCGCCAAATTTAGCGGAAAATCCTCTAAGTTGGCAACACTGTCGGTAACTCTCACACAGAAGGACAGCACAATCCCATCCAGGCTAAGAATGTAATTGCACTTCAACAGACTGTTGAAGCTTTCATTCAAAAGTGTAATTCATAATTCCTAATCAAAATGTGCTCATTCACTACATAGTTATGCAGTCAGCTTCAAGTTCATTTTGATAAAGTAGAGTTGTAATGAAGATACTTAATTAGACGACATTCTTTTATTTTGTTTTGCAAACTGTTTAACGTTTCGTTAACTCTTATTTTCTACGGCGCGTTTAGGAAAGGACTATGGCTGGAATTATGTAGTCATAGTTTAGGTACAGCCCATAGATTTCTGTGGTGTGAACATGGGAAAACACGGGAAACCATCTTCAAGGCTGCCAACGATGGGATTCGAACGCGATCTGCATTGCCTAAACAAACATTTGCAACTACTTTGCATGCTTAGAGCATTTTGAATTAATTTCGGACTTATAAACACAACATATTATTCACACGAAGTACAGTACAGTTATAAAAGACAAATGTTACAATGGGTAGAAAAACGGAACATCATGACTTTGGTCGCCTGTAAATTAAGATAAATTGGGGTGATGAATATGTTACAGTATGCCTTGTGGAGTAATGCTTAAATCCAAACCTTACTTGTATGAAGGGTGACTTTTGGATTCTGGGCGAGTCTAACATTATTTCTACTTTTTATCCCAGTCTTGTCCTATCCTTCAATTTTAATGCCCAGATTTCCTTGGTCAAGTCCTGTTCACTTTTAATCTCGAGATAAATTAATAACTTCGGGTTTTCCGTCAGCCAGGGAATTCCAAATTAAAAGGGGTGAGTGATCGCCTTAAACATTACTTGTTAGACTGAAATAAGAACAAAATTAATGGTATTTGTCTACGTAACTGTCTAGGAACTAAATAGAAATAAGAAAAAGAGAAAATGAATTACATAAAGATGGTGATCACCGCGAAGTAGAAGAGATACGCTAAAGGAGGCAGTGAATACGAAGGTTACTGTTTATGAGTCCAAATATTCAACCCTCCCATTGAACATAAGATTTTATCATATATCTTGTAACACTTGTGTCTTTCTCTTCCAGGTTCTTTGTTTCATCTTCTTTATCTCTTTCATTCTGTATCACCAAGCGAGTTCGCTTCATGGTTTGAATGACCTTACATTCGGGAGATAGTTGGTTCGAACCCCACTTTTGGTTTTCTGTGGTTTCTCATCACACCATGCAGATATCATCTTCACCGTAAAACCTGTATATGTCGGTACGGCGTAAAAAGAAAAGAAAAAGCAAACAAACCTCTGTACCTTTCATCTTAGGTTCTTAAGAGTTATCTGGGCAAACATATTTATGTAGTTTTGGGTTTCTTTTCATTAATATCTTCTGTATCATCGTTAAATTTTTTCAGGCGGATCCTTGGCAGAGTGGTCAGCTTGGTGTTGTTCGGTTCAGAAGCTTCGGGTGCGATTTCTGACAGTTTATAGGGTTTTAGCCTCTTACTCGGAGACTCGGTGTTTACGTTCGTCTTAATATACGTTTCTTCATTTGCACATTACGCACTGCACTACCAACCACCTCAGAAACATTCTTCCAAGTAGACCACGTCATATGTTGCCAGGGAAACAGATGGATGTTGTTTAATTTGACCGTTGATGTACTTTATAGACCACAGACTTTAGGTTATGATGACATCGAGCATAAAACGTAACGAATCAAGAAATGGAAAAATATAGACACTGTCCGGAATATTTACTGGAATATTTTGACCGAATGAAATGTACAAGTTATTATTGCAATTCTAACAAAGCAATATTGAAAATGATGGATTTTATGTGAACCTATCTGACCACCACTCAATATTTTTCGAAGGATAGAATGTCTTTTACTTTTTGGATGTCCATGTTGCCCTCTCCCTTCTTTATCGATCCTTTCCTTCTTGCTCGGATCATAACTATCCTTTTCAATCACGAAGCTGGTGATATTGACGTTAATTCTTCCGTATATTTTATATTGTTACTACAACACTAGTTTATATTTAACTGCGGGAGTGAAGGTCTAATGAGTCCCACAATTACCTGGAGGTGTAGTTTCCATTTCGGGCTTCTTCATGAACTTAAATTCTGACCAACGGCTTGAACGATGTTCATTCAAAGACATGAGTTTATTGAGGATGCCACTGACCACGGGCGCTCCAAGATCTTCCGCTTAGGGCCGTTTTCCCCAATTGAGTTTAAACTAGGTTTATTTTAATCTGGTTTAAGTCTGAGTTTAAACTAGCATTCATTTTCCCCATATTGGTTTAAACTTTGTATCAAGTTAAAACCTGACTCAGAGTTAAACCTTCTATATTGTTGGTTTAAACTGCTGTTTATATTCAACCTTCTTGACATTTTATTAACGTATCTGTGATTTTCCTAATAGAAGGGTTAGTTTTGACTACCAGTACTGCAGCACTTTAATGAAAAACGTACTAAAATTATAACCTAGTATTAGCATTAGAAAATGGGAGAATTTATTGAAGGCTTTGGTTAAATAGGAAATAATTTTGATGTGCAAGAGAGGTTAAGAAGCCGCGTTCCAACAAAAGTTTACAATCTTGGAAAATCGGATGTAACGGAGTTCTTTGATGGATTTATAATTCATAAGCGAACAGCAAGGATTGTCTAGTATCGAAGAAGGATTCATTTAAAACGTCAACTGCACGAAATAATGCTATTTCGCTAGAAGCAATGATTCTGGTTGCTTTAAGATATGATGCAGCAGGCATTTTTTTCATTAACAACGGGGGACCACAGACCTTAAATTGCAGTCTCCTTATAATATTATATACTGTAAAATACTGTTGGTGGTATGAATACTGTAATGTGAAGCATAAAAATATTCCTACATAAGTCGTGTAATACGTGCGTTCTTCACGCGGTACCTGGTGGCTGTGGTCGCTAAAGCGTGAAGTCAGCATCGTCCGGATCCGTGACAAGACGGTTCAAATCTAATTTGTCTAAAATATTTTTACCATCAGAATGTTGACCGGCACGGTAGGAGAGGCGGTGGTATACAATTTCTAATCGCTAGATTAAATATTTATAGGATCAAAAAAACAATAAAGTATTTCATGTTTGCTAGTAAACTTGTAATAGAATAGATTATAGTTTGGGGCCGATGACCTTCGATGTTAGGCCCCTTAAAACAACAAGCAAGCCCAAGCAAGTTTATAGTTAAGAATGTTTCATCGTATCTATTGCCAGCATACCTGCAATAGAAATATTAATGCTATAGGGAGAAGAGTATTATGCATACAGTACGACATATCGCGAACTTGGTTATGTTATAAACGAATATGGAATCAAGTAATACATCTCCAAATAATACATCCTCAGTGGTCTGTCTGCTGGATCCAAGGTTTGTGAGATTGATTCCGGCCGAGGGCGATGGATTTTGATAGGAGATAGATCCCGAGCATGCTTGGAATTTGTTTACTTGAAATTCACATAAATGTTGATTTTCTGAGGAAAGGAATACCGTAGGCCTATTGCTGAAAGACCAGGATTTTAATATTTCAACGTTCCCGTGTGTTCCGTAAGACAATACAGACATCAAAAGACACGTATTAGGCCCACGGTACTTGTTTATGGTAAAGCATGACAGAGAAAAATAAGAAATAAAAGTGCGTTCCAATAAATTGTAGACAGCAAGAGGTGGAATTATATGACACAACACTTCGCACAAATGTAAACAATTTATTTATCAGTAAAGCTAATATCCCGCCGAATTTGTTCTTTATTCACTACGTACGATAGCATTAATTCGCCACAAACAGCTGATATTATTACAAAAATGTCGGTCATGAATTACTTGGCTCTGATTGGCCAATTCCAATCGACCATGCCTTCGACTATTCCTTCAGTGCAGCCAACGTTAGCGCCAACGACAGCTCGCCCGTTTAAACTAAACGAGTGTCAGAAATTGGTGGAGAAAATGGACGCAACTTTAAACTAGGTACTAAAGTTAAACGGGTTTAATTTATACCAGGTTTAACTCGATTTGGAGAAAATGACCCTTAGAGGGAAGGGTTTTGAGTCCTGGCCTTGCCCAGAGTTTAAGCCGCGTCTGGTTCATTCCTCTCAATCGGTGATTGGGTGTTTGTATTCGTATTGTATTGGAATTCAAGAGGACAGTTTGGGACAAATATTCATTCATATGACGATGAGTAACGGATTGGAAGGAATAAATTATCAAGGGAAATATTCGAAAAATGTTCAAGTTCGTTGAAAATATTTAAGAAATATCCATAGTTGTAGCACTTGAGGCAAGCAACTCAATGTTGAAAACATCCTAGGGATATGAGCTACGAGTTTTAGGTAAACAACATATAATAAAATATGAGAATATATTCTTTATTTATTCCTGAAAATTACAATCCTTTTCTTAATCATCGTTATCCGATCGATTAGATTAGCAGTTTGCCTTTTTCTACCACTACGAGCGTCAATGGGAGACAATGAATTGTTTCACTTAAGCACCACTACGAGTGCTAATGTGAGTCAATGCAGAGTTCCATTGAAGACCTTGTAACTACATTCGGTGTGGACATTTTTCAAAAAATCGAAAACTCCTGAGGGTATTGAACCAAGAACACATTACAGAAATAATTATTTAAATAAGTTCATTTGGCTAGGATTTGAATAAAAAGAAAATGTGTGAAGAAACAAGCGATTTGATGCTTTCTTTCCGGAACTGATTTTGGAAATTTGTTCTTTAATTCGATAGAATCATCCAAGACTCATAAGTTGAAACCTTTCCGGGCTATTTAGCCCTTCAACTTTCGGCAAAATTGAGGAAATTGCTTAATTTTACTTTTTTCGTAGTCCATTGTCTGGTGAGAAATGTTAATAACATTAAAAGCCAGGTGAAGAATTGATAGGGAATCTATCACCGGGGCGACAGCCCTAAATGCAGATCATTGATGATTGATTTGTCATAAACACCGCTATTTATTAACACACAACACACCACACTACCAACCACCTCACAAACATAAAATAGAAAATCCATTCCTCCAACTGGACCAAATCCATGTAGTGCTGACCACGCGGTTACGGGGAAACGGCCAGAGAAGAAACGAAAATATTTTAATTGCTGGGCGGTTGAACGTTGATATTCTTTATAGACCACAGACTTTAGGTTATGATAACATTAAGCATAAAATGTAATGAATCAAGAAATGGAAAAATATAGACACTCTCCGGAATATTTCACGACGTATGTCAAGCACTCTTGAATTCACAAAATCTACGCGAGTGCCTCGAAGTGATCTTGCACATAGCTGCCCTGTTGCCGAATAAATTTGCGCATGCAGAAAGGTACGATTCGTCTCAAAGTGTCTATAACATTTTGGAAATGATTGTTGATATACTGGTGAAAAGTCACGCAGACGGGATTCGAACTGTGGACTTGAGCATGGCCCTGTACCCTCTGCTCTGGGGTTAGGATCACCTGAGATAACACCAATGAGAAGCAATTTTGAAATGAAATAAATAAATAAATAAATAAAGATTGTCAGAAAGTAATTCCATACGTTAGCAAGTAGGTATTCATTCATTCAGTGCATTAAAAGCTATCTTGGTTAATCAATAGTAGGTTATCAGAATAATGGTTCCATGTTCATGTGTTCGATCCCGGCAGAGCTACTAGATATTTGAAGAGTGATTAAATGTTTGGCACTCCACATTATTGTTGTTAGAATGATAAAGAACTGTGGGTACGCACTCAGTGTGCAAACGAAATCTCATGGCGCAACGGCCCCGAAGGACCTTGGCCTACCAAGCAAACGCTGCTCAGCCGAAGGCCTGCAGATTATGAAGTGTCGTGTGGTCAGCACAACGAATCTTCTCGGCCGTTATTCTTGGCTTCCTAGACCGGACACTCAGTGTCAACCAACAAAAATTAATTAACTCGGCTCCAGTATCCCTCCAGCAGAATTCCGGTTTTACCGCTAGACAACAGCTCAATCAGGATGTCGAAATTGATAAACAGACCGCCTAGATGACATTATTTCCGCTTTTATCTCGGAAGCATTTCTTCTTATTGTTAATGTATTAAACCAATTTGTAACTTACGCTAAACTTGCTCAATCACGGGAACTGTCTGTCATTGCATTGTGCTAGTTTACTATTATCACCTTTCCAGACTGGCCCCCATTGTCCGGCTCGATGGCTAAATGGTTAGCGTGCTGGCCTTTTGTCACAGGGGTCCCGGGTTCGATTCCCGGCCGGGTCGGGTATTTTAACCATAATTGGTTAATTTCGCTGGCACGGGGGCTGGGTGTTTGTGTCGTCTTTATAATAATTTCATCCTAATCACGACGCGCAGGTCGCCTACGGCAGTCAAATAAAAAGACCTGCACCTGGCGAGCCGAACATATCCTCGGACGCTCCCGGCACTAAAAGCCATACGGTACGCCATTTCGTTACTGACACCATTAATCCCGACCCCACAGTGAAGATATTTATTTTCATTTTGTTATTCGACATCATTGATCCGTCAGTTAACGTCTTGTGAGGTTGATGACCTCGTTGTTATTTACTTAAACAATACTGACCACTGTTGATTGTTTCACGAGTGACATCATTGTCTCACGTTAAAGAAAGATTTATTAATTCACTTCACTACTCTTTATTATCTTCATTGGTCTCTAGTCACGTTCCATTACTGGTCTAGGGCCATTCTCAGCCCAGAATCGCTGTTGTAACCTCTCCATCATACGTTTAAAACGAGACCGATAAATTTTATGACTCGGCTCAGAAAGGAGGTTGAATTCTCAATTCCATTTCTTGGAAAGCGATTGACTGTGTTCATCCTTCTCCCTTCATATTTCCTCTGTGATTATTCTCTCCCTTCAGTAAGCTTTAGTTTATCAATCCATGTCCGGTTTTGAGCAAGGAGCTCTCCGGTTGGCAGGCGGTTGAGTGAAAGCGATATCGTGGGAGGAGATGAAACTCTAACAGATGAAGAGAGGAAAAGAGATGTTTCGTTCGCTCTTTTCTTAAAAGTTAGAAGACTTACTCCACCTGATATCTTGAGAGGTATTGATTTTAATGTCAACATTTTTAACAGGAAATGAGGCTTGGAAATGTGACACGAGAGTGAGGCCCGTCCAGGGACGTGTCATACATTTATCTTGGAGATTATAGGAAAGGAATTTTCTACTTAACCCCTGTCATACCATTGCAGAATTAAAAGTTATTTCCTGACAGACGACCAAGGACATTTGACCTGCATACAGCTATTGATTAGTCTACTAGACAAGGACAGAAAAGGAAGAGGAATTTGGTTAAGATCGGGCTAATCTTCGAAAATAGAAATTGAACCGGTTATTTTTAAAACCCTGTAGGTCAAGAATTGTAAATTTATGGGAATTTACTGGAATTCAAGTCGCGGCTGGCTTCGCTAGAAGTCCAGGACCATGTCACTAGGCTATCCCGCCCAACTGACACACTGACATCCGGCCAATGATGATATCAAGGTTCTTGGTTCAAAGTAGCTTCTGGGGTTGGGTGAAGCTCCAATCGCTCAACCTTATTGACCACAATTACCATTTTTTTATCGTATGGCTTTTAGTGCTGGCGGACATACTCGGCCCTTCAGTTCTATAGCAGCTTTCCCAGCACACCGTTTGGGGATGAATTAGATGTACCGCTCTGTGATGGTGTTGTCTTTGAGTGTAATTGAACAGGCTAGGAATGGGAAGGAAGTGGCTGTGGCATTGATAAAGGTATCATCCCGTCAGTTGCCGGGAGATGAAAAAGTGGAAATCACGCAAAATCATTTTGAGGATGGCAGACGGGGTATTTGAAGGTATCTGCTTTGCGAGTACAGAGCTAACAGTCATAAACTGGTCGTGTCGGAACATTCTGAGCTTGCCTGTTCGGTTTATGGTTTCCATAAGATGTACTTACAGAACAGAGATGCTCACGCTGGGCTTCTCGTCGTGCGGGCACAGCATATACGTAGGCGGGCGAGCGAGCGGGCGATCTGTGTGCGCGCTTCAGCCACAGCAACTTCGTGCTTACTTCGCAGGGCGTGAAGGTCAGTGAACGGTAAAAGTTCATTTGAGAATTAAAGGAATCGTATTACTTTTTTCAGTGAACAGACATTTAGGTAAATTTCAATATGAGTTACGTTGTAAGAAATTAGTTTTTTTTCTGTTCTGTTTACGTATACTGACCAGATACAATAAAGAATTTTCGGGAATACAAAAATATTTCTGTACTCTACCCAATGAATGACAATTTCCACGATTATATTTTAAGATAGTGCCCTCTAGGAACATTACTAATATAATAAAATATAAAGCGGACAAGCTGTGGGTCGTTGTTGCTTGAGTTTAAATGATCTAATAAATTTATCAACAATCTAATCATGTTTACTGGGAATAACGTTAGTTAGATTATTTATTTAACCCTTCAATGCGCAATTTATTATTTCATTTAAGTATGATGATTTTTCATTACAAAAGTAATACGTTATTATCAGAAAAATATTTAAAATTATTTGTTAAAATGAAGATTTTTAAAATTATTTGGATCAGTCAAAATGTTACGAGTTTTGAATCTTTTTACTTTACGATATATGCAAAGCTGTATGATCACTGTAGCTACTGTCACACTATCTTAGGGATATTCTCGCTCACAAATTCTGTGAGGTAAACAACATTTTACTTGTTTTACCTTAACCTTCTAAAGTTTATATTTCACTCCAGCTGATAAGCGAGAAAAATCATAAAATAAAACGCTGGTAATTTTTTAATACTCTAGCGACCTCCAGCGTGTTATCTGCAAGGTAGAAACATGACGAATAGAATGCCTAGTGTGATCACTCCGCTCTCTTAACACCGTCGGTGGTGGCCCGCCGGAGTGTGGCGCTGCAGTCGCAACGATCCAGCTGCAACAACACGCGTGCAAAATTGTCGACGAAGATAATAGCGTGCATGCGCGAGGTCGTGGTGGTAATTTTAACGCCTGTGGAGGGAATTTGTTTTTTTTATATTATCCGGAAGTCTATTAATATCTGTGCAGTGATTTGTGTGTGCCATCAAATAGTTTGCTATTATTTCGAGAAAATATTGTACTATTTCATTTCTGGTTATAACTCGGGTTACGGAAGGAAGCCTGATGGTAGATGATGTTTTTATAGCACCGAAAGAAAATAATCTGTTTGCGAAGTGGACGAGAGTTATTCCGTGGAAAGATAAGCAATTGTCAGTCAAAAGCGGAATATGTGACCTGCATTTTTCGGCAGATGAACTAACTTATAAAGGCGGACTGCGTCGTTGTGAACGGTAAAAACGTTGAATTTCCTCGTGTGAGGTGGAAATTAAAACTAGGAATGGTGCGTCGTTTTTTTTTCAAATTTACCGAAATATCTATCAACTGAGGTAAAATCGCGAAAGACACCCAGAAGGAAAAGGAATGCAGACAGTATGAAGAGAATAAGGAACAAGAATGACGATGATAGTGAAGCTGTGATGGCAGCAGTGAGCGGTAAGGTTCAGTGTCAGTCTAGTTCTCTTACCGATGTCCAAAAGCCAATAGTGTCTCTCTGATGGCGACTAAAGCACGCAACTCGTAATTTAATGTGAGCTAAATGTCTCTTTCTTCAGTTAAAGCTAGGATTAATTTCCTAGAGAGGCAGATTAAGAACACGGAATGTTTAATGTTTTATGCGCTCTGTTTAAAAAGTCTTTTTAAAAATATGTAAAGCACAATATTGCTTTCGCTTCTCGGTAATTTTCCATTTTTTTTTTGCTAGTTGCTTTACGTCGCATCTACACATCTAGGTCTTATGGTGACGATGGGACAGGAAAGGGCTAGGAGTGGGAAGGAAGCGGCCGTGGCCGTAATTAAGGTACAGCCCCAGAATTTGCCTGGTGTGAAAATGGGAAACCACGGAAAACCATTTTCAGGGCTGCCGACAGTAGGGTACGAACCTACTATCTCCCGAATACTGGATAGTGGCCGCACTTAAGCGACTGCAGCTATCGAGCTCGGTAATGTTCCATTTTATCTCGTGTGTTCTATTATTAAAGTCCAAAGGTATTTCTTCGTGGGAACTGAGAATATTATTTACAACTCTCTGACATTATTATTCATAAGTCTAAACAATCGGGTGTTGTATTTGGTTATTTGCATATATCAGTGTAACCTCCACTAAAACAGCTGCCCGTGTAGCGTTGGTGATTAGCTCCACTAGCGCCGCTCTGCGGGAGCGCGCTTGAACTCGGCGAATGATCTCACGAGATATTCTATTCGTCATGGTAGAAGTAAATGCTCACTTGTAAAATTATAAAGCGGATATAACCAGCAAGTAAATTCTCCTTTGCACATGTGCAGTGCTGTACTATTAAGGGTTAATGATATTCTGTGTTTCTACTTGTTATTGCATTTGCAGGGTTGTTGTACTTGGATAGTAAATACCTTTGTCTTCACTAGTGATGTAACTCAGTCGCTATTTAGAGGCTAGGTTACATCTATGGATGTCTAATGATACGTTTTTAATGCTATTTTCAGAAACTTAATGAACAGGGGAAATCACATAGCATTATAACACTGTGCAAAATAAGGCAATGAACTTGTTGAAGTATGCACATAAACGCTGTACTGAATGAATTACATGATGTTTACTTTTCTTAGTGGTAATTCTATCACTCCTATCAAGGAACTTGTAAATCGTAGCTTGCACCCACGTAACTTCTGACCTACTTCTATCGTATACATTTCCTTTAAATGTTTAAATATAGAAAAGTAAATAAAACCATGTCTAATAATATCGAGTGTAATATAGGATATAACATATTCTTTAAAGATCGAGTTGCGATTATTTTGTCCTTTCCTTGCTATTTGCTTTACGTCGCACTGACACAGATAGGTCTTATGGCGACGGTGGGACAGAAAAGGCCTAGGAGTGGGAAGGAAGCGGCCGTGGCCTTAATTAAGGTACAGCTCCAGCATTTGCCTGGTGTGAAAATGGGAAACCGCGGAAAACCATCTTCAGGGCTGCCGACAGTGGGATTCGAGCCCACTATCTCCCGGATGCAAGCTCACAGCTGCGCGACCCTAACCGCACGGCCAACTCGGCCGGTATATATATATATATATATATATATATATATATATATATATATATACTGTCTTTATTTTAATATTTTACGCTGTTCCGCTGACTGTTGTGAGGAGAGTTTCGTAGTCACATTCAATCGGCACTACTCCCATCCTGTGCCGAGTATGTTGTCTCTCTCACTCTCTCTCTCTCTCTCAATCTCTCTCTCACTTTTTGTGACGTACGTTTGGTACGTAAGCTGCCCCATTTCAGACCAGCGAGCCCGGCCGCACTGGCCTAGCCTCAACGGGTGCCCAGCTGAGCATCTCTGTTATAGAGGAATGTGATCCAACGGTGGAGGCAAAATGCTATTTTCGAGATATGATGGGATAGATGTTGTCCATTTCCAAACTCATGTTCTTCTACATGAAGATAGTTTGAAGGAACGACTAATCCGATTAAAAGTGATTTTAGCTGGATTTATATTTCATGATATCACGGTAAAAACATGACTGACATGACTGAACGGCAAGTATAAAACTGGCACAAGAAACCATTTTTTTGTAACAACAAGTTATGTTTCCGGCGAGAAACAAGAGTTATTTGATTTAATATTGGTGTAACCTTCTAAATTGTTTACGAGGTTGGTTAAATACTTACGAGGACCGCATGTGGCCGGCGATTCGTCAGTTAAAGTACAATGTACGGTACAGCTTTAGTTTGGTGGAAATGATGAATGCAGCTTATCATAGCCAACGACTTGGTTGTGCTTCCAGATAGTGGCGAGAACTTGACGTTTAACATCTTGGAACATGAAATGAAATGAAATGAAATGAAATGAAATGCAACGAGTGTGAGATGAAAATTAGCAGAGCAGTGAAGGACAGTTGGGAATAAATGTAACAAGTTTGAATGCCGGGTAGAAAGTGTGAAAATGGAGGTAGACGAACCAGTTCTAGTATTTAGGATGAATGTTCTCCCACTTACACAGAGGCGTGCGGGAACCGAGAAAGTTGGACATGAGTTTCCGTGAGGAAAACAACGGGAAACCACCTCACTCCTCATTTCCCTAGTGCGCCTCTTCAGCTATCTATGGCAGTTGTTGGTGGAGCTGTTGAGGATCAAACTAGCCTTCGGCTGAAAACCACCATATATATAAGGAGGCAGAAATCGAAGTAAAAATGCACAAAGTTGATCGGTTTTCATAATGTTTATTTACACACAAAATAAAACACAACGCTCCTCAAACACCAGTGACTAATTATTTCTCTTTCAAAAGTCGATTATTCCTTTTTGGTTATTACACGTCGGTCCTCGTAGTTACCAGATGGTCGCGAGTTGGTGACGAGTTATTTCAGTGAGTCGTGAATACGTCGGACGGCTACACGGAGTGCAGTGTGGCTCGACGCGAACTGCTCTGCGAACTAGGCTGCGCTGATAGAGGCCTGATGGAAAGCAGGAGTTACACGTGCCGGGGTGCTGTGTGTTTAGATTACTTCTGCGAATGCAATCTGTGTTGAGTGGAGAACTCAAACGCGAGTGAATTTTTAAATAACTGTAAATAGAATATAAATACAACTCGAATAACACAGTGAGTAAGGTTGTGTATCATTCCCACTATTCCTTTACATGTATTCTGAGCAGATCTTCAAAAGTGCATTGCAAAAGACAGAAGAAGGAATAAATGTTAGCGGTTCGCTGACGAATTACTTAAAGTGTGCAGATGACTATGTAATTCTTGCTGACAGTTCTGATGGTCTACAACGCCTGATAGACAGGATAGTGTCCGAAGGGGAAACACTTCGACTCGGAATTAACACCGAGAACGCAAAGGTTAGGGCCATCATAGGGATTCGAGGGACACAGATCCCCTTAAACACCTGTGGCAGACAAGTTCAATAGGTGAACCTAGGAATCTAGATCACTGAACGATAGAAATGGCCCGCGCAAACTTTATGACGATGAGGAACCTACTGTGCGACATAAACTTCAATTTGAAGGTGAGGTAAAAGTTTGCCAAATGTTATGTGTATTTAGTACTCCAGTTCGGTGCTGAGACGCGGACACTCAAAACCAACAGCATAAAGATATTGAAGGGTTCCGAAATGTGGTCCTATCGACGGAAGCTGAGGATTTCGTGGACCGAACATCCCTCCAATTTAGAAGTACTGAAGCGGATGAAGTAGGATCGAGAGCTAATCAGCATAACCAAGCCTGAGAACATATCGTCAGAAACTAAAATTACGACCTCCTAAAACTAATTCCTGCAAGTAGAAATTGATATATTCGAGGTCGAGGTCAAAGAATGAATTCGTGGCCGAGTAACCTGCAGTGTTGATGAGGACAGGATTCTAAGACTTAAATCAGAACAGCAGATGATCGAAACAGCTTGTCTAAGATTGTAAATGAAATGGCGTATGGCTTTTAGTGCCGGGAGTGTCCGAGGACAAGTTCGGCTCGCGAGTTGCAGGTCTTTTGATGTGACTCCCGTAGGCGACCTGCACGTCGTGATGAGGATGAAATGATGATGAAGACGACACATACACCCAGCCCCCGTGCCAGCGAAATTAACCAATTAAGGTTAAAATTCCCGACCCTGCCAGGAATCGAACCCGAGACCCCTGTGACCGAAGGCCAGCACGCTAACCATTTAGCCATGTAGCCGAACGGCCAAGATTGTAGCCAACCTTAAGTAATCGAGAGAGCACCCGAAGATGAAGTAAAAGGTATGCTACCTCCCCAAGTAGTGATTTTAGTTCTAAGGACATGATAACCCTCTATAGCATGTACTTAATATACAGTATCTGTAGGTAGTCAGTGGAACGGTTTGTGAATACATGTTTCCCAGTCTGCACAAGACAGTCGAAGTGGTACTTTTCACCAGGGCACCTTCGTACAAACTGAGATTTATTTGCCAAAATTTCGAATGTTTACTCGTCCCTGAAGCAACCCTGAAACAAAACGAAAAAGCCATTACGACTTTATTTAGGAACGGCCTTGAACTCAGAAAATACATTCATTACTACTGTATGTAGGCAAATACTGTACATTGTAATGATACTGATTTCTAAAATTCCAAATCTTGATGCTTGTGCTCCTTTGCCCTTGGAAGATGTTTTGACATCATAGGAGCAGTTATTTCTGGCTGTCGGACAGGCCTGCGAGCCTTGAAGTTCACCTGTGAACGTTTGCACCTTGCCGTTCTTTCAGACGTAGCGACGCCACTGTGTTCCAGTTTCATTTTAATTTATTTTGTAGAATAAAACCGGTTCTCTGGCATATCTTCTTTAAGGAACGCTCGGACTTTGGTGAAAATATTGCTCTTCTGCCACACCTGTTCTTCCTTTGAGGGACTAATAAATTCCTCACCAAAATCAATTTTCTCTTTTACACGCCTCACGGATGATTCAGATATACCCAATCTTCAAAAAACAATGACTTCTCTGATAACCAATCAATTTTATTATTGATTACCTTTAGTGACAGGGAATGAAACTACAATCATACAAGTGTTGCACTTATGCTTGGAGTTAGATCAAGCCCAGTAAACGTTTCAAGTCGTTCCTGAAAATTTACTCACTCGGGTCTTATTAAATTAATTTGGGGGGTGGGTTATAAGGTCGGCCCCGCAGGATAGATGGTAGCCTGCTTGCTTCTTACCCGGAGGACTCGGGCTCGATTCCCAGCTAGGTCAGGTATTTTTACCTGGATCTGAGGGCTGGTTCGAGGTCCACTCAGCCTACGTAATTACAATTGAAGAGCTAACTGACAGCGAGATAGTGTTTCCGGTCTAGAAATACCAGAATAATGGCTAAGAGTATTCGTCCTGTCAACCACACGAAACCTCGCAATCTGAAGGCCTCCGGGCTGAGCAGCGGTTGCTTGGCTCTTGCACCACGGGGCTTGATTTGGTTTGGTGGGTTATAAGTGGGGGATATTTAATTTACTGGAAATAACGTTATAGTAATTTGTTCTCTTAGAAACACACCGAA
Source organism: Anabrus simplex (assembly GCF_040414725.1). Lineage (NCBI taxonomy): Eukaryota > Metazoa > Arthropoda > Insecta > Orthoptera > Tettigoniidae > Anabrus > Anabrus simplex. The sequence goes on along the minus strand of NC_090265.1, from coordinate 1,130,957,536 downwards.
ATGTATAACTTTCGATTCTTCCTTTACGGAGCTCGATAGCTTCAGTCGCTTAAGTGCGGCCAGTATCCAGTATTCGGGAGATGGTGAGTTCGAATCCAACCGTCGGCAGTCCTGAAGGTGATTTTCCGTGGTTTCCCATTTTCACACCAGACAAATGCTGGGGCTGTAACTTAATTAAGGCCACGGCCGCTTCCTTCCAACTCCTAGGCCTTTCCTATCCCATCGTCGCCATAAGACCTATCTGTGTCGGTGCGACGTAAAGCCCCTAGCAAAAAAAAAGTACGTTAATGAAGGCCACGGATGCTTCCTTCCCACTTCTAACCCTTCCCTCTCCCATCGTCGTCATAAGACCGATCTATGTCGGTGCGACGTAAAGCCAATTGTAACAAAAAAGAAGATTCTTCCCTATGAAAGAAACAATTTTATTAAAGTATACCTGCTGGTGTGCAGTAATAATAATAATAATAATAATAATAATAATAATAATAATAATAATAATAATAATAATAATAATAATATATATATATATTTTTTTGCTAGGGGCTTTACGTCGCGCCGACACAGATATGTCTTATGGCGACGATGGGATAGGAAAGGTCTAGGAGTTGGAAGGAAGCGGCCGTGGCCTTAATTAAGGTACAGCCCCAGTATTTGCCTGGTGTGAAAATGGGAAACCACGGAAAACCATTTTCAGGGCTGCCGATAGTGGGATTCGAACCTACTATCTCCCGGATGCAAGCTCACAGCCGCGCGCCTCTACGCGCACGGCCAACTCGCCCGGTAATAATAATAATAATAATAATAATAATAATAATAATAATAATAATAATAATTAATAATAATATTAAGCTATCGTGTGCGACGTAAAGCAAATTTTTAAAGAAATCTGTTATGCGCCATATATCATGCAACTGGAATGTGCTTGAACTTGAAGTTATTCTCCCTTGATTTACTCACCCGTTTTCCGTAGCTCTTAAAATAAGCCACAACGAAGGCAAAAAAAGAGAATATGGCAATACAACTTTTGGCCTGCATGTTATTTTGATAGCACATTTTAGTCTACCAAATGGGAGGTACATCAGAGCTCCACTGAACAACCTGTGGCTGGATTTTTTATTACTTTTGTAAAGTAAACAGGGAATGTGTCATCAGAGTTCTTTTACATGTCGACATCGTATGACATGAAGTAACAAAAGGGCTTCATTCCACCCGTCAAAATTTCTTTTATCTCTACAGGGTTTAAGTATTGGGATCTGAAAGGCGACACTCTAGTACTAATCCACGGAGGAAGCTGTTTCTTATCTAATAAAGTATCTTTGATTATTGCTTTCTGTTATGTACGACAGAGCGAGTTGGCCGTGCGGTTAGGGGCGCGCAGTTGTGAGCTTGCATTCGGGAGATAGTGGGTTCGAGCACCATTGTCAGAAGCCCTGAAGATGGTTTTTCGTGGTTTACCATTCTCACACCAGGCAAGTGCGGGGGCTGTACCTTAATTAGGGCCACGGCTGCTTCCTTCCCCACTTGTACGCCTTTCCTATCCCATCATCGCCATAAGACCTCTCTGTGTCTGTGCGACGTAAAGCAAATATTTAAAGAAATCTGTTATGTGCCATATATCATGCAACTGGAATGTGCTTGAACGTGAAGTTATTCTCCCTTGATTTACTCACCCGTTTTCCGTAGCTCTTAAAATAAGCCACAACGAAGGCAAAAAAAGAGAATATGGCAATACAACTTTTGGCCAGTTCAAGTTTTTAAATCCATATAACTCAGAATGAGTACAAGTGCTTCCACAAGGGACGAGAACTAATTAGGCTATTGTGAGTGAAGTATTGGTGCTCATCCGTTTCCCGTTTGACATGATGTTCCATTATTTTATTTGATCCGTCCACCCATCCGAACGTCCAACTTCGTCTGACTGACATTTAATTGGATCACAGTAACGCATGGAATATGCTCGCAAAATCAGTATTTATAGCAGTGTCAGTGTCTCCCTCTTTTATTAATAAGTCTCATTCTTCCGCCTGTCAGTTAAGTGTGTTTTGACAAGCAGTGTGTCACGCACTGTACTTTAATTAATTCTCCCTCTGTCTCTCCGATCATCAAGCCGAACACTTTCTTCTTTAAAATTTACTGACAGTTGATGGTTGCCTTTGATTTCTGTACTTCAGCCACACAACTCATTCCTACACACAACACAGTACTTCACAAAGTTTCTAACCCTTAACCGCTAGGAGTTAATTTCTTTTTACCGAGCAATACACATGCTTGTTTGCATACTAAGTAGAGCGATTTTTTTATTATTACGCACCGAACGTGTTGTTTGCGAGGTTCGGATCAAGTAGCTGTGAGCTCCTTTCGGGAAATTGTAGGTTTGAGCTCCACAGTCGGCAGCCGCGAAATCATTTTCCGTTGCCTTCCATTATCACCCTCTTCCTGGTCCGAAGTAAGTCGTGATTTAAGTTTGTAACGACATATCTAAGTGCTTCTCTTCACCAGTGTCAATCTCCTTTCCGTCTCTAACATTCTCCCGCTGTGGATGGGGCGGTAGAGTAACATTCACGGCATCCCCTGCCTGTCGTAAGACGTGACTAAAAGGTGCCTCACGGGCCTTAAATTTGGGAGCTTGGGCTAGTGACCACGGGGCCCTAAGCTGAGTCCTGGCATTGCTCGCACCTACTTATGCCAGGCTTCTCGCTTTCATCTGTCCTGTCCGACCTCACTTGGTCAAATCTTCTTCTTTTCTGACCTCGACGGTGTTAGGTGTCGAGGCTTACGTAGTCTTTCACTTTCACGTCCTTCGTGGCTCTTGTCTTTTGGCCGATACCTTAATTTTTCGAAGTGTCAGATCCCTTTAATTTTTCTCTCAAATTAGTGTTAATAGAGGATAGTTGGCCAGTTGTAGTTCTTCTTAAAATAATAGTCACCACCACCACAACCACCATCACCACCACCACCTCTAACATTCTTGTAGCAATATATATATACTAGCAAGATACCCGTGCTTCGCTACGGTATTATACTGAAATTTATAATTGAATGTTGTTTTAGATATATAATCAGCCGAAATTCGCGATCTGAATCGTTTTCTGCGAGAATCCGCCAGAATTCGAGATCTGACTCGTTTTCTAATAGATTACGGCAAGTTTCCTCCCATTTTTCAATCTTTCTTTCCAGCAATCGATTTCGTACTTCCCGGGCTAGGTCCAGGTATTCCACCCGGTCAGTTGGGTCCCTAAATCTTTGCCATCTTTCCTTATAAGCATTTTTAATATGGATCAAATCCTTCAGGAGATCCTGCGTGGTGTCGTCTTGGGTGCATTGGCAGTACTGAACCCGCGGCCGGACTGCATTCTTAGTCATTACCCGTCCAGGACTCGTTTCCACCGCGGTCCGCACATTTGACGACGGTCCAGAACATTATTATTATGATTATTATTATTATTATGATTATTATTATTATTATTATTATTATTATTATTATTATTATTATTATTATTATTATTATTATTATTATTATTATTATTATTATAGATGTTCTGGACTCTACAGCAAGATGTAAGACCGCTACTTGGCGGTAAATTACATCTGCTGCCATTGTCATTGTTGAGAATGTGACCAGCACCATTGTCCCGCGTAGGCAAGTGTGCGCGATTTCTGGCGATACGAATGATATACTTCCGTGCATTATTGACCTTATTATAGAGGTGAACAATTGGACGGTCAATCTCATTCCTATCGTTTATTTCAAATGTGTTTAAATTTTTATTTATATGCCAGGAGAATCTACTGTAATCTAACAACGTTCTCCGAAGGAAAAGGTGGCTGTTGAAAAAGGACTCAGGAAAGATTAAAAAAGTTCGGTTTATGATCAGAATAAGTACATCGAAAATATACAGCCTGTTTCCAGTCATTCGACAGGGTCAGGAATGGAATGAATAAAGCCCCATCTAGCTGCGGCAGTAGGAATTGCGCCGGCTGCCGAAGCACTCCTCTGGGGGCAATGATCGATGAATGACAAATGAAATGAAATATTGGACAGTGTTGCTGGAATGAATGATGACAGAGAAAACCGAAGTATCCGGAGAAAAACCTGTCCCGCCTCCGTTTTGCCCAGCACAAAATCATGTCACATGGAGTGACCGGGATTTGAACCACGGAACCCAGCTGTGAGCGGCCGGCGCGCTGCCGCCTGAGCAACGGAGGCTCCTTATAAGTACATTATGAACAGCAAAATCAATTGGTTTCACCTCCTTTTACACACCACCGCCGTTAAGTTTATTTACCCCCCCAAAAAAAAAATTAAAAGAAGGAGTGTTTCTTTATGTTTAAAGGAGATTCCAAAACCCAATGTTCACGTCTATTACCTTCAGTTTTGAGATATAAGTATCCCCATAAAAATAATTCACTTTTTTTCACTTCCATTCACACTTCTCCGCCCCCCCCCCCCTCCGTAAGTGAATTTTCCGGCAAAAAGTACTTGTTTCTTTAATAGTAAAGGATCTTCTAAATAGCAATTATCACGACTCTAACTTCTTCAGTTTTTGATTTATGTGTCCTCATGAAAGGAATTCAACTCCTTTCCACTCCCGCCCCCCAAGATGGTTTCCCCCCACAAAACGCGTTTTTCTTTGTTTTTAAAGGGGATCAAATGACCAATTTTCACGTCCGTAACAACGTTAGTTTTTATTAGATGTATGTATTCTCATACAGTTATGTAAATTAATTTTTGAATTCTTTCACCCACCCCCCCTTTCATTGGATTTTCCGAGAATACGCGTGTCTTTATTTTTAAAGGAGATCCCATATACAAATTTGCAGTTCTGTAATATATTCAGTTTCTGAGATATATGTATCCTCACTAAAGGCATTCAACCCAATATTCACCCTTTTACACCCCTCCTATTGGGATTTACAGAAAACGAAAAAATACGTGTTCCTTTATTTTTAAAGGAGATTCTAAATGCCAATTTTTACACATGTAAACTTTTAAAGTTTTAAGATATAGACACACTCATTTTAAAATTCACCCCCCTTTTCACCCCCCCCCCCATTATTTGGGTTTTCCAAAAACGAAAAAATACGTGTTTCCTTATTTTTAAAGTGGATCCCCAATACCAATTTTCAGGTCTGTAATATCTTCAGGTTCTGAAATATAAGTAGCCTCATTAAAGGCATTCAACCCCTTTTTCACCCTTTTCCACCCTTCCTATCGGGATTTTCCGAAAACAAAAAAGGAGATTCTAAATACCATATTTTACATCTATAAACTTTAAAAGTTTAGAGATATAGATACACTCATTTTAAAAATTAACCCCCTTTTCACCCCCCATTAATTGGATTTTCCAAAAACAAAAAAATACGTGTTTCCTTATTTTTGAAAGAGATCCCAAACACCAATTTTTAGGTCTGTAATATCTTCAGTTTCTGAGATATAAGTATCCTCATTAAAGGCATTCAACCCATTTTTCACCCCTTGTCACCCCTCCTATTGGGATTTTCCGAAAACAAAAAATACGTGATTCTTAATTTTTAATGAAGATTCTAAATACCGATTTTTACATCTGTAAACTTTAAAAGTTTTGAGATATAGATGCACTCATTTTAAAAATTCACCCCCTTTTCACCCTCCCATTAATTGGATTTTCCAAAAACAAAAAAATACGTGTTACTTTATTTTTAAAAGAGATCAAAAGCACCAATTTTCAGGTCTGTAATATCTTCAGTTTCTGAGATATAAGTACCGGTATCCTGATTAAAGGCATTTAACCACTTTTCACCCTTTGTCACCCTTCCTATTGGGATTTTCCGAAAACAAAAAATTACGTGTTTCCTTATTTTTAAAGAAGATTCTAAATACCAATTTTTACAACTGTAAATTTTAAAAGTTTTGAGATATAGATACACTCATTTTAAAATTTCACCCCCTTTTTGAACCCCTTAGCGACGGAATATCCAAAAATCCTCTCTTAGCGAGCACCTACATCTTATTATGAATGTATTCTCAAAATTTCATTTCTTTATGTCCAGTAGTTTTGGCTCGGCGATGATGAATCAGTCAGTCAGTCAGGACAAGTTACTTTATATATATATAGATTTGCTATTTGCTTTACGCCGCACCGACACAGATATGTCTTACGGCGACGATGGGATAGAAAAGGCCTAGGAATTGGAAGGAAATGGCCGTGGCCTTAATTAATGTACAGCCCCTGCATTTGCCTGGTGGGAAAATGGGAAACCACCGAAAACCATCTTCAGGGCTGCTGACAGTGGGGCTCGAACCCACTATCTCCCGATTACTGGATACTGGCCGCACTTAAGCGACTGCAGCTATCAAGCTCGGTACAATATATTTGATAAGTTATATACCTCCCTCTCCCTCTACAAGTTTTAGTCTCTAATCATGTTACATAGCACAGAGCACTTCTCCTTACTTTCCACAGTCATAGCAAATTTCATTAAGGGAGGCTATTCCTGAATCCCTCTTCATTTCATACCGAACATAACATTGTTCAGTGATTCATATTTGTTTCTCCGGATTGACTTCAAGCCAGTCATAGAGAGAAGCCGATGGGCTTTGTGTAGTCAGATGTTGGGTACATGTGGAACCCTTACGGAAATAATTGAGATGTACGGGTAAAATACAGATTTTTTGCACGTCAGTGTACATTTTAGGTTTCTAGTATCGAAGGAAAACGATGTTATAGTTTCTAAATTATGGCCACGTCTGCCTCCTTCCTGATATTTGCTTATCCCTTCTTGATACCATCTCTGAAGTGCCTCCGTTCAAACTGGAGTGTATGACTGTATGGACGAGGTGTAAATATCTCCTCCCTCAGTTATAGCTCCGCTTCAATGTGTTAGCCTCCGGGACCCTGTCTGACGGCGACATTGAGAAACGGTCCCGGGGTATAGGTTGAATATGAAGGATGAACAGCAATGAACTGAAAAATAAATACATTTACAAATACAAAACTCATAAGAACTGAGACAACAGTACTTCTCTGGATGATTGTTAACTTGCTGTTCACAGTAACATTATACACATAATTTCAATTATAATCCGTCAGATACGATTTCTTTACGTCAAAAAACGTTCAAGATGACCAATAATAATAATAATAATAATAATAATAATAATAATAATAATAATAATAATAATATAACAACTACTATGAGAGAAAGGAGACTAGCTGTCTATGGACACATAAAGAGGATAACCTGAGGGATACTGACTTACATAATATTGACTCTGCAAGAAAAAAGGAAAACCCTACTGTGTAGCTAGCAGAATACGTCGTAAAGGGAGAAATACAGAAAAGTAAGGAATATACTCACAACTAGACAAGGTTCGAAACTTCTCGGGGGGAAGAGCCGACACAGAAGAAATCAAAGATTTAAGGACAATTCGCGGGAGTGTAAAGAAAAAGTAATTAATCTGAGGGATAAAAGGACATGTATATTGTATAAGCGTGGACCATAAATCTTTGTAACAATGAATAATAATAATAATAATAATAATAATAATAATAATAATAATAATAATAATAATTGTTACCGTGTTTTAGCGGTAGTTATGCGTAAAAGAAGGTGCGGGTGTGAATGGGTTTCAAGCTACGAAATTATAGTGCATGTAAAATTAATTTAAAATTTAACAAGGTTATATTTCCTTTTCAAAAACAAAGCAATAACAGACATGGCAGGTACAATGTAGCAAAACAAGGGGAGTTACAATATTTACAGGTTTTGGGCTTCACGCCCTGACTTCAGCGATCAGCTCAGTTTTACCACAAACACAAGTTTTAACAGAGGGGCAGAAAACCCCATTCATCCCTAGGAGCCCCTGGCTCCGAATTACACAGAAAAGCCTCCACGAGGCATATGACACTCCATTTCAAAAGAGCGATCCGCTCTCAAAATTTAAGCCTCTCAAAGGCCACACCAAACTCTACCTTCAAGCTGTCCTCTAAGGACGTATTCACAGGGGTAAAATACCCAACCTACTGAGGTCTATTGAATGAAAAAGAAAGTTGATTACATGACCTCTAAAATAACAATTTGAGAGGAGGCTAACCGCACTCCTGATACACTTTGTTTAAGCCTTACTTGGCACTAGGCCGTTAATACAAGGGCTAATCCCATACTACGGAGGTGACTTCAGAAAATAACAATTTACATTACATCACGGAAGAATCGGTTTGAGAAAATAAGTCCACCTCAAAACAATATGAGTGGGAACTCGAGAGGGTTAGCACTCTCTATCCCAATATGTGGTTTAGAAGATAGGATAGGTACCAGTAGTCTTTACATTTTAAAGGAAGGTTACATGGTGGAAGGCCTAGAACCCGCCCCGAAGATTAAACTGCTGAGCAAGCAAAGAAAGAAGTTATTACTTGGCCATTACCTAGTTGTAGACGCCGCCGAAGAAAGAGGCGCTTCCCGCCTCCTGCTATGTACTTAATACACTGAAAGATGGAACAGAAGTGGCCTGGAGACCTTAAAATCAGCAGTTTATATCCTCTCGCGGAAGATTCTAGGCGTTAGGGGAAATAAAACACCCTCCCACAAAAAAATTTATTGGCTAGGGAAAAGAAACCCCTACATAGAGGAAAAAGAAACACATTATTGGTGGAAAATTAATTAAAGAAATTCGGGATTGGCTAGATCCAAACTAAGGGGAAAAAGAGGGGTATACAGCCAACTTAAACAATAACAGAAAGAAATTTAGCAAGGAACAAACATTTGAAATAAAAATTTCTTCAACAAAATAGTTCTTTGATTTCGCACTAGGTTGCACTATTGTAATTCTTCAGTAGTGTCCTCTAGAAGAGAAAGTTCACACTTCTTACTTCAAGCGAGACAAAAACACATCAAAAGTGACACAGTTCAAAAACTCAAAATTTTCCACGTGGTGACATCTTCTGAGAAAGTAGAGAATTAATAGAATAGATAAAGTTCAACCTTCCTCCAGAAGAGGAGTTTCAACTGGCGCAACTTTTAAATAAACGGTGTAGAGGTGTACCGCCCGGTACAGACCTCCCCCCCCAAAAGTTCCTCCAGGGGTGACACATGAAATCAGTTTGAAACAAAGTCCAAGTAATGATGTTGATACGAAGATAGATAGCAGAAGCATTTACAAGATTTCTTAATTCAGTTTCAAAATATTGTTGTTGCAGGTGAATGAAAGTCTTTATGTTTGTAGAATTTGAATTTCTGAAGATAAACTTTTAATACTTGAAAGTGATGAAAAATTTGGCAATGTCCACCAATTATTGTTGTTGAATTCCCAAGTGTAGTTATTGCTTATGGTGACTGTCCATGTAGTTGATGTAGATTGAGTCGGATGGCCAGACCGGCCGTTGCAGCTTGCGTCCAACGGAGGCCGCTCGGACCCCTCAAGTACCCTGAGATACCGCTCGCCCGCACTATGAGGGGAGCAGAGGAGTTGAAGTACGCCGCGCCCGCGGTGAACAGATACAGGCTGCGGGCATGTAGCAGGTCGTGCGCCGCACATCAGCCTTGGCCGGGAGGAGAGTTCCGGCTCGCCGTGCACATGTCGTCCTCGCTGGAGAGGAGGGGGCCCATCCCCCTCCCCAGTCGCTGCACGGCGCTGCGCGGCTGCGGGGGCGCTGAAACATTAAAGCTAGGCGGCAGAATTGTGTTGGACTATCGTCTTCTTTGAGGGTACAGGCTTGTGGAGAGGTTGAGGGGCCAGCGGCGTGTAGATATCCATGGCATTTACTATAATGAAGCCACAGTGTAAGGTGGAGCAGGAGACGGGAGCGTGGTAATGGCCGTGGCAAGAACAGGATGGCAGTTTAACGGGTCGGGGCAGGTTTTACACAAGGCTTACATCTAAAACCAAAATATTACAGAAGGGGCAGAAAGCCTTAAAAGTGAAACTCAAAAAAATATAACCTTCATATCCTTTCAAAATAATATGAAGCAAGTTAACACAGAAATTACACCGGTTTCACCTGGGACAGGTGAACTCTAAATATCCTCTCGGTGGCTGGATTACTTAGCAATAAGGTAACCGGCGTAAGAAAATCGAGAATGATACAAGGCCCATGAAATCTGGGGGCAAGCTTGCCCGCGGGAACAAAATTTTTGACCATAACCTGGTCACCTACCTTCAAAGTGGTGGGTCTCCGTCCACGATCATACCTTTCCCTAACCTTTTCATGAGACACTTTAAGATTGGCTTTAGCCTTCTTCCAAAGATCTTTAATGTTATCCGGATCTATTGTCTCGGGTAGAATGTCATTCAAAGACCAGAGGTTAGAGAGCGGCGAGTTGGGAACAAACTTGAACATCAAAGAAGCTGGAGTAAATTTGTGTGATTCATGGACCGCCGAATTCAAAGCAAAAGCTAACCAATGCAGGGACGTGTCCCACCTAGAATGATCTTCATGATGATAGGCAATAAGTGCGGACCTGAGATTACGGTTAACCCGTTCAGCCAGAGATGGTTGAGGGTAATAAGCGGAAGTAGTTACATGAGAGATGGACAAGTCAAAACAGAATTTACGAAATAAATTTGATGTGAACGCCTTAGCATTATCAGATACAATATATTGGCACGGACCAAAAGAAGCAAAAATAGAATTTAGGCAAGTAATGGTGGACTGAGCGGTAGCCAGCTTAGTCGGAAATAACCAAGAAAATCTAGTAAAGCCATCTACGCACACAAAGATGAACTTGTTAGCATTACCCTTTGACTGGGGGAAGGGTCCTACATAATCGATATACAGGCGTTCCATGGGGCGCGACGCTTGATGCGAAGACAAAAGGCCTACCTTGGTGGACATGGTGGGTTTACTAAGCAAACAAGATTTACAAGCTTTTACAAGTTCACGGATTTCACCGTCCATACCTTTCCAAATGAACATTTCACGAATTTTTTCACGGGTTTTAAAGATTCCAAGATGCCCTCCTAATGGGGTCTCATGATAATACTTGAAGATCATAGGCACAAGAACAGCTGGAACGACAACTTTCATCATCTTGTCATGCCTCGAAGGGCAACATAAAACACCATTCCTCAGAACATAAGGGACAACATGTTCCCCAGAAGAAAGGGTTTCCATTATCGGAGCCAGCGTCGGATCTTCACGTTGGTACTTCTCAATATCTCTAAAGAGCATGGGAGCATCTGTTAGGATGGCATTAACCTCAGATAGTATGGACTCGGAAGGTGATGAACTGTCGACAGGTTCATGGGTCTCGACGTCGTTAGAAAACATACGGCTGAGTCCATCAGCAACAACATTTTCAGTACCTCTGATATGTCGTACATCGAATTGGAAGGCAGAAATACGGATGGCCCAACGGGCTATACGCCCAGTACGACGCGGCCTACCTAAGACCCAGCTTAAGGCTTGATTATCTGTCTCCAAGTCGAATTTGACGTGTTCCAGATAGAGACGGAACTTTTCTAAGGCGAATAAGACTGCCAAACCTTCAAGCTCATATATGGAGTACTTTGCTTCTTGAGCTGACAATGTCCTAGACGCATAGGCGATGGGGCGCCTCCCTAGTTCAGTCTCTTGAAGAAGGACTGCAGCTACCGCCGACGACGACGCGTCGGTTTGGACGATGAATTTCTTCGAGAAATCCGGCATAGCAAGTACAGGGGCATTACAGAGAGCTAATTTAAGGTCTTCGAAAGCGGCTTGTTGAGAAGGTCCCCACTCGAATTTGATGCCTTTCCTACGAAGAAGGTTTAAGGGCGCCGCTCTATTAGCGAAGTTAGGAATGAACTTCCTGAAGAAATTCACCATGCCAATGAACCTGGCGATACCTTTAATGTCCTTGGGAGGTTTAAAATCACGGATGGCCTGTGTTCTAGAATGATCGACTGCTACACCATCAGGTGACACAATATGCCCTAGGAATGACATAGAGGGCTTAGCAAAGGCAACCTTGGACAACTTAACAGTTAACCCAGCCTTACGAAGGCGATTGAGAACTTCTCGCAGATGATCTAGATGTTCTTCAAAGGTTTCGGAAAATACGACGACATCATCTAAGTAGTGATATAAGTACTCGAATTTGATGTCGGAGAAGACCCTATCTAGCAGCCTAGTGAGTACAGCTGCTCCCGTAGGGAGCCCGAAAGGCACGCGGTTGTATTCATATAAATTCCAGTCCGTGGCAAACGCTGTAAGATGTTTAGACTCTTCGGCTAGGGGAATTTGATTATAGGCCTGATTTAAGTCCAAGATGGTGAAGAACTTGGCCTTACGAAACCATGAAAAACAAGAATGAAGGTCGGGAAGGGGCACAGATTGCAACACCACCTTCCGATTGAGAGCCCTGTAATCAATGACAGGCCTGAAGCCTCCTTGGGGTTTCGGGACTAGAAAAATAGGCGAAGAATACGCTGAGTTAGAGGGCCTAATAATACCATCCTTCAACATCTGATCGATGATTTCTTTCAGAGCCTTCATTTTAGGTGGAGATAGCCTATACGGTGGAAAACGGACAGGAATCGAATCCGTGACCTCAATTTTGTATTCAATAAGGTCAGTAACACCAAGAGTATCAGAGAACACCTCGGGAAACGACTGACACAGTTTCCGAATACTATCAGCCTGCTCCTCAGGTAGATGTCTAAGGTCTAACAACATCTCATCCTGGGTAGGCGAAATAGATGAACATGATACAGAATTACACTTTAACAAGGGAATTCTACAATTGGACGCAAATTTGAATGTGCACGACCTACTCTGGAGATCGAGCACAAGACCAGTGTGAGAAATGAAGTCCGCTCCCAATATGATGGGGCAAGACAAGTGCTTAGCCACAAACAGTTTGATTTTCCATGTAAATTTAAAAATACGAATTTTGACCAGTACGGAACCTAGAATTTCTAATGGCGATGAATTAGCCGAAACATATTGAATAAGAGCTGAGACATGGTCAGGTAGCTTACAAACAGATTTCAATTTAGAATACCATTCAGCCGAAATAATCGAACAAACACTGCCTGAATCTAAGAGAGCTGTTATAGGCTCGTTATTTAACTCAATCTTAAGAAAAGGAACAGGTGCGGGGGTATCCGCCGCAATCCTAAGACATTCTTTAGGGCATTCAAAAGATGAATTTGAAGGCTGATTGTTCTCTGCATTTACAACCTGTTTACTAGGGGCTGAGTCTCGGGAAGATGGATTAGTCGACTCAGCCGATGCCACTAGTCACTTTTTATTATTGGCATAGGTGGAATTTGCACCAGAAGTTGAGCAGGAGGGGGTGCTATTTGAGTTTGGGCAATTTTTGGCGATATGTGAGAAGGCCCCACACTTAAAACAGCCTTGTGATGAACCAGCTCCATTATTTGCCCTACTAGACTTGATCAGAGGACACTTATTGCGAAGATGGTCAGGCGACCCGCAAGCATAACATTTACGGGGCGTGACTGGTCGGCGAGGTGGAGGCCGAGTGTTACTAAAGGAAGGCGGGGGTTCTTTCGCTACACGCAAAGAATCGGCGTATCTAACTCCTTCCGCTGAGACGGCCAATGCTTCAAGTTCAGAGAAAGTTTGCGGGCACGCCGCAAAACACAAGTATGATCTATAAGATGGTGAAATGCCTTCCACAATAGCTTGTACAATTTGATCCTCAGGGAAGTGAAGAGCAAACACCCTAGTATAAAACTTAATATCTTGGATGAAGTCAGCCAAGTTTTCGTCCAACCTCTGTACTCGATAATAGTATTTCTGAATAAGAGATGACCTCGCGCGGGCAGGAATAAAATTTGCAAGCAGATGTGCATGGAAATCTTCGATAGATGACTGTTCAGCTATGGCTCTTACTATTTTATCTGAGAGAACCCCAATAGCATAAGGATAGATAATTTGCAAAATTTGACATGGGGAAAGAGAAAACACAAGGGCATGATCCTGAAATTCCACTAGAAATCTTAAAAATGAAATTACGTCACTGGTGGTATTAACGGAAAACTTGGATATACCTCTGAGCAACATTGCCAATGGATGAGGCAAGCTGCTAAACCCGGGCGACATAGTAGGTAAAGGTTTCAATGGCAAGGAAGTTAATTCAGCACGTACATTGTTCAACGATGTGCGGCGTTCAGACTCGTTGTCCAATGGGGCAGAGATAGTTTGAGCAGCAACGGTTATCCTATTGCCTTCTCCCTTAGCAGGTTCTTCCTCACTACTTACATTCACAACGGTGGGCTGATCAGATTTGGGAGGAACTTCCCCAGTTAACAATTGAGTGACTTTACTAGACAATTCAGAGATAGTTTCAAGGAGCGTATTAGCTTGCTTCCTCTGAACGTCATTCACCTTCAGAGACAACAGATCATTAACTCTATTTGAAAAGTGATATAGCCTGCCTTGCACACGCTTAATTTGATTAGGAGACGGATCGTTTTCATCAAAAAAGCTGACTACAGATGCTAGCCCAGTAATATTCTCGACGATCGTGGAAAGAGAGTCATCAATTTCTTTCTCTCCCAAATTGGGGATGGAAATGGGCAAATCAAGGGACTCTCTAAGCTTGTTGGTGTCGATTGCAACCGTGCCTCCAGATTGCACATTTCTGATAGTTAACTCGTATATCAACTCCTCTTTGCGCAAGTAGTTAAGGAGGAGAACATCGCGAGGGCCGGGCATGATGACGGAACAATTTTGAAAAACTCAAAAAATTCCAGCAACTGAGAAAATTGTTAGAGTTCGAATCAAAGCAATGTTTAGCCGTCAAAAGGGGCTAAATTGAGACCCATTCAACCACGCTCTGCTACCACTTGTTGCCGTGTTTTAGCGGTAGTTATGCGTAAAAGAAGGTGCGGGTGTGAATGGGTTTCAAGCTACGAAATTATAGTGCATGTAAAATTAATTTAAAATTTAACAAGGTTATATTTCCTTTTCAAAAACAAAGCAATAACAGACATGGCAGGTACAATGTAGCAAAACAAGGGGAGTTACAATATTTACAGGTTTTGGGCTTCACGCCCTGACTTCAGCGATCAGCTCAGTTTTACCACAAACACAAGTTTTAACAGAGGGGCAGAAAACCCCATTCATCCCTAGGAGCCCCTGGCTCCGAATTACACAGAAAAGCCTCCACGAGGCATATGACACTCCATTTCAAAAGAGCGATCCGCTCTCAAAATTTAAGCCTCTCAAAGGCCACACCAAACTCTACCTTCAAGCTGTCCTCTAAGGACGTATTCACAGGGGTAAAATACCCAACCTACTGAGGTCTATTGAATGAAAAAGAAAGTTGATTACATGACCTCTAAAATAACAATTTGAGAGGAGGCTAACCGCACTCCTGATACACTTTGTTTAAGCCTTACTTGGCACTAGGCCGTTAATACAAGGGCTAATCCCATACTACGGAGGTGACTTCAGAAAATAACAATTTACATTACATCACGGAAGAATCGGTTTGAGAAAATAAGTCCACCTCAAAACAATATGAGTGGGAACTCGAGAGGGTTAGCACTCTCTATCCCAATATGTGGTTTAGAAGATAGGATAGGTACCAGTAGTCTTTACATTTTAAAGGAAGGTTACATGGTGGAAGGCCTAGAACCCGCCCCGAAGATTAAACTGCTGAGCAAGCAAAGAAAGAAGTTATTACTTGGCCATTACCTAGTTGTAGACGCCGCCGAAGAAAGAGGCGCTTCCCGCCTCCTGCTATGTACTTAATACACTGAAAGATGGAACAGAAGTGGCCTGGAGACCCTAAAATCAGCAGTTTATATCCTCTCGCGGAAGATTCTAGGCGTTAGGGGAAATAAAACACCCTCCCACAAAAAATTTTATTGGCTAGGGAAAAGAAACCCCTACATAGAGGAAAAAGAAACACATTATTGGTGGAAAATTAATTAAAGAAATTCGGGATTGGCTAGATCCAAACTAAGGGGAAAAAGAGGGGTATACAGCCAACTTAAACAATAACAGAAAGAAATTTAGCAAGGAACAAACATTTGAAATAAAAATTTCTTCAACAAAATAGTTCTTTGATTTCGCACTAGGTTGCACTATTGTAATTCTTCAGTAGTGTCCTCTAGAAGAGAAAGTTCACACTTCTTACTTCAAGCGAGACAAAAACACATCAAAAGTGACACAGTTCAAAAACTCAAAATTTTCCACGTGGTGACATCTTCTGAGAAAGTAGAGAATTAATAGAATAGATAAAGTTCAACCTTCCTCCAGAAGAGGAGTTTCAACTGGCGCAACTTTTAAATAAACGGTGTAGAGGTGTACCGCCCGGTACAATAATAATAATAATACAGTCTTCCCGGAGGAAAATAAGAAAAGCCTTTTCCCCTATTTTTAATTTTTTTGTGGTACCCTATTAAGTTCAGTACTCTCTATCCTTTGATACTAAACAGATAAATAATTTCTTTATAATATTGAAGAAATAGCCAAATTTTTCTCCCAGATTATTCAAGAATACAAAACAATGCCCGGTAGGAACCAGATAAGTTGTCGTGTTTATATTCTGAATGTCGTTGATGAAAGTGGCTTCAACCAAATAAGTCAGTTTATCTAGTGGGTAGGCCTAGTAATATTTCTGTTCTTATTGTGGACGTGGATATTATTATCTTGTAAATGCATTAATGTTAGTGTATTTACTGCCTTTACTAATGAGAACAGTTCAATCTTACTAAAAATGCATAAAGCTGACTTACACCACTTTGGTTTTGACTAATCTAAATAAGACGATAATGCCTGGTCATTAGCTTATAGGACAAGTTAGTTTCACTCACGATGCAAAGCAGATAAGTTCATTCATTTTTGAAACGAAAGAAAATCAAACCCAAACCATTATTTAAAAAGTTTAAATTTTTGACTTGTCTTGTCATTTTCGAGGATTGATGAATAATATTTGATCATGTTTGATGAAGAAACAAGAGGTGAATTATAACTATAATAATAATAATAATAATAATAATAATAATACGGAGCGAGTTAGACCTGCGGTTAGGTTCGTTTAGCTGTTAGCTTGTATTCGGAGGATGATGGGTTCGAATTCCACCGTCGGCAGCCGTGAAGATGGTTTTCCGTGGTTTCGCATTTTCACATCAGACAAATATTGGGGCTGTACCTTAATTAAGGCCACGGCCGCTTCCTTCCCGCTCCTAGTGCTTTCCAATCCTTGCTTCACATTCAGCGCGACTTTAAATTACTAGCGAAAAAAAAAAATGTTGTGTCTATTGGGTTGCAGACCTCCTCAGATGGTGGCACTAAAGTACTCTGCCCATACATTTTGACGATGCGATAGTGAAATTTGCTGAAATTTGTGTCCACCGTTGTAGGCTACTAGAGCCGGAATATAATTTGGGAGCTTGATAAAATGATAGGTACCGGGCGAGTTGGCCATGCGGTTAGGAGCGCGCAGCTGTGAGCTCGCATCCGGGAGATAGTGGGTTCGAACCCCACTGTCGGCAGCCCTGAAGATGGTTTTCCGTAGTTTCTCATTTTCACACCATGCAAATCCTGGGGCTGTACCTTAATTAAGGCCACGGCTGCTTCCTTCCCACTCCTAGGCCTTTCCTCTCCCATCGTCGCCATAAGACATATCCGTGTCGGTGCGACGTAAAACAAAAGCCTAAAGACTAAATGAGATTAAATGTTTCTAACATTATGCATTCGATGAAAGTAAATTATGGTTTCCTCCTGGGAACCTTACTTTTTGATATAGGCCAAATGCAGAAAATTTATATAAGTAGAAGCACATGCTTCCCCTAGTGCACCGTCACTGTATTGTCTTACATAGGAGACTTGCAGTGATGTCTCAACGGCGCACTAGCGCCAGGGTCTTGGAAAGTTGTAGTATTCCAATTGATGAGCCCACTGCTACACTGGGACGAAACGCTGAGGATTGAAAAAGCCTAGACTTAATGAGCTTAAATAATAGAGTTCTTTTATGATTGCCGCCTTCTAAGGTGCACCTTGCGTCTCGTAACCATTAACTTCGCAGCTGTACAAAGTGTCGCAATTCTGTAGTCTTCTGACGCGAAGTCGCATGGCGCTGGGTAAGATGTGCGGCCGCCGCGCTTGCACCTATCTCAAGTCTCAAGGCCTGACAATAAACATCATTTCCGTTCGAGGTGGTTTCATTGTGCTAGTGCAATTATCCTTTAGATAATTAATACGTACTGCATAATTAACAGTGCAATATGGAATATGCAGGAGCTCACATTTTCTGTCACGACTAATGTTTGTAGATTTGAGTGTAGTATCTATTACTCGTGCCGTACCTACAAGCTGCCACGACTTCTCGTCAGGCGCAGATAGTAACAATAGAGTTGCTCAGTATTCGAACATACGTACCGCGCGCAGAGTTACCCATCACACCTCTAATATTATCTTGGAGCCTGAACACAGGTGCGGTGAACATGGTATGAAAATCAATATTTCCAAGACAGTAGGGAAGAAACATAAAATAACTGAATTCCAAGCAGGATATACGAAACTAGGACAGGTGGATAATTCAAGGTACTTGGGATGCGTATTCTTCCGGTATGGTAGTATAGTAAATGGAATCTTATCAAAGTGCAGCAAAGTAAATACAATTAGTTCAAGTTGCTATCAAAGGTACTCTGTAAGAAAGAAGCTAGTTCTTGGACGAATCTATCTTTACATCGGTGTGTTTTCAGACCGACTGTACGGGAGAGAAAGCTGGGTGGAGGAAGGATATCTTATTAATGAGCAAGAAGTAACAGACATGAAACTACCGATAATGATATACGGTACAAACATATAGGAACAATGGCAGGAAGGCACTCGAATTGAGAAGCTGTACGTATAAAACGGCTTCCGAGGTAGGGGTCGTATGAAGCGAATGGAGGAGGATATGAGAGTAATGGACTCGGTCGTGGAGGGTACGCGAGCTAGAGGGGTCCAAGGCGACGATGATTACACACAGCTTTCCGTGATGTGGTGTCGAACTAACCGAGGCTACAGAGCTAGGTGCAAATGGAGGATTGTGGAGATGCTTAGTTAATTCGCAGAGGCTTGCAGATAGAACGCTCAAAGTCATTTCTGTAACGAACAAGAATGTATGTATGCATTTGTATGTGTAATTACGCATTATAGTTGAGCTAGTGAAGACTTATAGTGATTGTTATGAGAAGTGACCTGAGGAGCCTGAAAGGAAGCGGTGTTGTAGCCGCTCTAGTTTGTCGGGCAATTAGACTGAAATAGAAAGCAATACATATAGGAAAGGTGTTACTACCCTATTTATTGAACCACCCACAGTATGTACTTTCCGAGAAACTAGGTTTACATGGCATGTACTATTAAGGTAGTGAAGTGGTTTAGCTAATGGCTTTAAACTCGGATGGCTGAGATTCGAATCCTGGTTTATCTGCAAAATTCTATGATGTTAGGAAGAAGTACCATTTTGAAATCCCCTTTACAAAGCCCAGGTTGACCCTAAAATTAAGTAAGACAAAGATCCCAAGTGTACTGTCAGGAGGAATGAATGAGTGAAAATTGGAAGACAGTACCTAGAATGGTAACGTTGCAACAGATGAGCTTGCTCTAAGCTCGTGAAATTGTGCACAATCTATCTTGACCAAGATTACTTTCCTCTGCCGTCTGTCGGCTTGATTTAAATTCCAACTTATTGGGGTACACTAACCGTGAAATGAAAATAATTCTTCTCTCTCGATACCAGCCTACTCTACAATGCCGGATCGATGTAGTCGTATTCACTGTTTCTTATGGTGCTCGAAACGAAATATCTAACCGATTTACTTAAATAACAGACAATGTGCGTAATCACATACTATGTAAGGATGGTTTCCCCATTGTATGCCCTCTTAAAACAATAATCACAACCACCACCACCAATTACAATACCTGCTAAGATAGGCATGAACACAACATTCCTTCACACGAACATTCGCAGTAAGAAGGAATACCTAAGCTAAGTTCATGGATCCTGTACTGTGATATCAGATTCTATAATATACAGTATATTGGGATAAATTATTTCACACGTTTAGATTAGATAAAGAAGTGACAGAGTGAGTGGTTATTTGCGTCATGTGGCATTGAGCTTGCATTCAGGAGGTCGCGAGTTCGTATCCCAATGTCGGCAGACTTGAAGATACTTTCCATAGTTTTCCATTTTCAGACCCGCAAATGCTGGGGATGTACTTTAATTAAGGCCGCAGTTACTTCCTTCCCAGTTCCAGCCCTCTACTCCCATCGTCGTGTAAGACCTGTCTATCTGTCTAGAGTAAAAAATGAAAGTTTAATTCAAATAAATGTGTAGATGAATTGATAATTAAATCACTAAATTAGTATGTCCCACTAAAATTGAAGATCAAAACATAATATTCAGGTTACGAAAGACACGCCACAGCAACGGCTAGAAAGTGGCTTAGAGTAATCTCTCTGTTAATAATAATCATCGTCGCTTCCCCTTTTCCCAACCCTGTGTCGAGGTTCCGTTGTCTTAGACTGTTAATCTTCACCAAGTCCAGCCATCGTAATGTTGAACTTCCTCGTCTTCTCTTCATTCAGCCGTTTGATATGCCCAAACCTTTTCAGCCGGTTTTTCTCCAATTTTTCATTTATCTTTTACACTTTTGGTTCCTTTAGTAGGTCTGCTTCTCTCTCCCTCCTTGTCTTGTGTACCATAACCTTCAGAAACATTTCAGCTGCCTGTACTCTATTCTCATCTTTCTGTACCACTGTCCATGTTTCTGCTGCGTAAGTCATTATACAGGAGTAAGAGCATGCTAGTGTATGTTCCTCGCACTTACTATTTTATTAGACTTCGCAAGACTATAAAATGCACTAAATAATTATTATAATAATCGACTTGGCTACACGGTTTTGGTCAGGAAGTTGTGAACTTGCTTTCGGGTGATAGTGAGTTCAAACCTGTGTCAGTACTCCGTGGTTTCACACATTTACGCCGGGCATATGTTGGGGTTGCATCCTTTTCAGTCCAAACGCTCTCCTATCCCATTGTCTCAATAAGACCTCTCTGTGTAGGTATAGCGTGAAGCAAGTAGACAAAACATGATAATGATAGCAGTTTCATTGATCAACGTTCAGTATTAAATATATAAATTTACATTCAATTTCAATACTGCATATTGGATATAAATTTGTTGTTTTTTCTCCTGCTGGTTGATTCAAGTTATGCCTTGTCGATACAACCACTGTTCTCTATTTTCTACTTGTCGTTTTGTCTTCAAGTAACATTTTGCACCCCATTTTCTTTCTGATTGCCCTTGAGGCTATTGGTATCAAAAGGAGCAATCTCCACTTTTCGTTGGAAATGAGTTACTGATACCGTTGTATCGTATTAATAGCTGTCTATAAAACTATGTTGTTTGTCTTTTTGAAAATGAACAAATCCCATCGTTTCAGAGCACGAAAGTACAGTGTGACTTTCAAACAGAACAATCTCCGCCGTCTGTTGGTATCAAAAGGAACAATCTCCAGAACTACCAATCAGCTCTTTCTGATCACGCCATGCGAGTGCTGCCATATTGGTTCAACTGAGTTATAAATTGAGACTGCCTTGCTTATGCATGACTAGTTTTCCGTTTTAGAGTTATACTGGAGGTATTTTCGGTATTTTGAAAGTATATGAATGTGCACGAACATATAATATTACCAAAACAATCGCTAGCTTTCTTCAGTGTGTTCTGTGATGGACATGCTACCGCAGAACGTGACACCTGTGTCACCCACAAAAGCGAGGAAATAGTCTCACGATCATAGGAAATGGAAATCAGTTGTTGCAAAAAAGTGGCAATAACATTCAGTCAGTAAATATTTTATTACCAGTTAGAAATTCAATTGGGAAATGGACTTATATACTCTTGTATAGTCAATATACATATGAACTGATCATAACCTCAGGGCACCTTATTATAACAGCTATCCTTAGTTTACAGACTTCTCTTCCTTCTTTTTACTATCTGAAGGATAATTTTTAAATTTTATTGTGCTCTATATTGAATGTATTGGTAATAAGATTGTTTGCAAATCTGAACTGATCTGTTTCGTGCTGGTGGTCTTCCGTTTTTCAGTCTAGGCAATATTATTCATCACTTTTGTAACTCTTAAATAAATGTACAGTACATTATAGTGACATTCTTGACCTTACAATCTAGTGTAAAGGAAAATAGTGTAGGTATCACAATTCTGTAAGTTATTAACAAAACGAGCAATCTCCTTACATGTTGGTATCAAAAAGAAAATCTGAAAGTTAGTGTCAAAAGGGACAATCTCCGAAATACAATTTAAAATACCTAATTAACCATTAATGATATGGTAGGTTTTCTTTGATTACTCGCTCACAGCCTGTCTATTGTGCATATGAGACAAAAATCACCCAGATAGAGTGAATAGAAATGCATTAGATAAAAAAATCACTCCCACTGCAAAGTGCAGGAAGGCGGAGATTGCTCCTTTTGATACCAATAACCTCAATTATTCCTAGGTCGATCTTTGTCGTTCTTACCTGATACATCGCCTTCAAATGTGAGGCCACATTCAACAAAATAAGTGAAATATATTTCCATCCTAACATCACAGCTCTGGTACAATTCTCTTATAGGCTATACAAATTCTCAGTCCTCCTTCTCTTATTATTTAAAGATATTTTTTTTCTCTCTGTCCACCTCCTTCTTGTAATTATGTGCCATTTCTACATTTCTGTGGCTTAAGGGAGGCTCGTTCTCCATTTTATATAACGTCCAACATTTACTTCCTTAAATCAGTGATTTTGAAAGTATTTCATAATCTCGATGATAATGTGCCGATAATCCTACAAAATATTTCGAAAGGGGTTGTCAGATTATCTAGAACTCAGAGACATTTTCCCCATTAATTTGCACACAGTCTGTTAAATATATTTAACGTGACACATTCACAAACATAGTCTGTGTATGAAAACAATCTCATCCACATCTCTTCGGTATTGTTACCGTCGGAATTACAACATGAATATTAATCAATTTTCTTTGAACTTAGAAATGTAAATTAACCAGCTTTGTCTTTCACGTATGCATATTTTCGAGGATCTACTTTGGGACCACATGAGAATACCAGCAAACAAACCAACAGACAAACAAATGTTGTGTTTGTTAATTCCTGCCTTCTACACCACAAACTATTCCTCCGAGCGTCTTGTACGTAGAGTTAAAATCTAGCAGCATACACACAAAACATATTTGCATGATGTAATGAAGTCCTGTAGTAAATCCAAACTTCTCCTCTTCTCATATCACCTTGCTACTTGTCATGCACTACACTTCGCTTCCTTCTTGGAGGTGAAATCCGTAGGGGTAGCCCGTCCTTCCCGCAACGCTACCATCACGGATCTCAGCATCGGATCAAAGCGAAGGCAGATGAGCTTAGGGCCTCGCTGGGTAAGAAGCGTGGGTGTGTTGTACAACATAACATAGAGTTAATATTGACGTCAGGGTGAACCGTGTTGGCATACTAAATGCTAAGGTGAGACAAGAAGCCTTTGAAGTAGAGAAAACCCCACACTCTAGTCTCATGACAGCTGTATTGAACTGGTTAATATGATTTAGCTCACTTAACGGAAGGACGCGGATCGCAACATCAGTTTCCTTCCTTTGAGAATACTCGATATGACAGCTGTGATTTTCCCCAAGCTCTACTCAACAAATTAGCATTATAATGTGCTTCATGAATGTTGAAAAATTTCCAGAAGGAGTTTCCACTAAGTTATGAGATCATGCTTCTTGCTTATTGGAATACGAATATTCCTGTAGTAGCCTAATGTCCGCCTCTGTGGTGTAGTGGGTAGTGTGATTAGCTGCCAACCCGAAAGGCCCGGGTTCGATTCCCGGCTCTGCCACGAAATTTGAAAAGTGGTACGAGGGCTGGAACGCGGTCCACTCAGCCTCGGAAGGTCAATTGAGTAGAGGGGGGTTCAATTCCCACCTCAGGCATCCTCGAAGTGGTTTTCCGTGGCTTCCCACTTCTCCTCCAGGCAAATGTCTATCAGTTCCAATCTTCCCATCTCCCCACAAGGCTCCCGTTTAGCATAGCAGGTGAGTCTGCCTAGGTGAGGTACTGGTTTTCCTCCCCCGTTGTATCCCCGATCCAAATTCTCTCGCTCCAGGACACTGCCCTTGAGGCGGTAAAGGTAGGATCCCTCGCTGAGTCCGAGGGAAAAACCAACCCTGGAGTGTAAACGGATTAAGAAAGAAAGGAAGAAAGAAAGAAAGAAAGAAAGTAGCCAAATGGAAAACAATCGAGTGAAACGATACACATCCAAAGAGTCAAGTTTATAAGGGCCTGTACTTTAGAAAATGTTTATTACATGAACATTTTCACAATACTCATTAATCGTGATCTCCAATTGTTTATTAATTTCTGAAGTTCTGATCGACTTCTGTAATACATGGTGTTTTCAGGGCACTGTGTCTTCTTGGTATAGGCTAGAACAAAGTTGTTACATTCATTTCTCTCAGTCTCATTCTTGGATTTTTAAAATAGGCTGTACGATGTAGCAGCTCAGGCATGTGTTATGGGGAAGATGGTATAGCACAGTGAAGGAAGCGACCGAGGCCTTAATTGAGGTACAAGCAGGCAACCTTCAGTTCGATCCCCGCGATGTACAGCCAAATTTGAGCTCCAGTTTAACGAATATTGGTATGAATCCACCTTGTTTTCTTTCTACCGCGCGAGTTGGCCGTGCGGTTAGAGTCGCACTGTTCCGAGCTTGCATTCGGTAGATAGTGAGTTCGAACCCCAATGTCGACAGCCATGAAGATGGTTTCCAATATTTTACAACAGGCAAGTTGCTGGGGATCTATCTTACTTAAGACACAGTCTCTTCCTTCACACTCCTAGCCCTTTCTTATCCTATCGTCGTCATAAGACCTATCTGTGTCGGTACGATGTAAAGCAAACTGTAAAAAAATTACTTTATATTAATACCGCTTTTTATTGCTTTATTATTATTATTATTATTATTATTATTATTATTATTATTATTATTATTATTATTATTATTATTTCTCTATCATTTAATGGTGTGGAAATGTGAAACGACGGAAAACCATCCTCAGGATTGCCGATGGTTAGGTTCAAACTCGCTATCTCCAGAATAAAATATAACGGACGTTTCCTTCACGTATAGCAGATTTTGACCCCGGGATTATTTTATTCTTCACAGAGCCCTTGTCATTGTACTCATTTAAAACTTCTGGCACTGTACACAGAGTCATGTTCATTATTATCTGTATTCGTCTGGTTATATAATTCACACATCTCGTGCCGAGTCTATTGCTTATCACCGAAATGTAACTTAAAAGCTTTACAGTCTGTTGAACACACAAGAGAATTATAAGTATTACACTAGAACATATCTGTATTAAAAAAAAACACATGCCGGGCTGAGTGGCTCAGGCGGTTGAGGAGCTGGTCTTCTGCCCCCAACTTGGCAGGGTCGATCCTGGCTCAGTCCGGTAGTATTTGAAGGTACTCAGATACATCAGCCTTGTCGGTAGATTTACTGGCATGTAAAAGAACTCATGCGGGACCAAATTCCGGCATCTCGGCGTCTCCGAAAACCGTAAAAGTAGTTAGTGGGGCGTAAAGCAAAATAACATTATTATTATTATTATTATTATTATTATTATTATTATTATTATTATTATTATTATTATTATTAAAAGCACATCATTAAAGGAGGAAAAAATTACAACAAAAATGACATGATTCGTTCTTGAAAGAACGTCATCGGATTCTATGAAATTACACTCAAGTATTTAGAATATTAAAGCCTGTTTCTGTTTAATACTTAGGAACTTGAAATCTGGAACTTCTCTTAATGATGCCCTGCTTTGTTTCTACTCCAGCACCGAACAGACTTTTGTGCGTTTTTCACTGTTGTCTAGAGAATCTCCCGGGGAAGGCTTCGATATATTCAGTACTGAACTGTAACGAAATAAAGCCGATCAGTAATGGTTTGTGCGATACATTAGGAAGACAATAACACCCCGCGACAAAATTTCTTGGCATACGCTACCTACACCGTTAAAGATATGCACAAGGTATGCACGTAGAAATTAAAAGCATAAAGAGTTCTAATAAATTTCCTGAAGATCATATACCTACTTTTAAAAGGTCGCCCACAAGAACATATTTATGTTATTTTCAATTAACTAATTTATTAATTAATCCGTTTACCCTCTAGGCTTGGTTTTACCCTCGGACTCAGCGAGGGATCCCACCTCTACCGCCTCAAGGGCAGCCTCCAGGAGCGTGAGAATTTGGATCGGGGATACGTCTGAGAAGGTTGTCAGTACCCCGCCAAGGCGGCCTTAACTGCTGTGCTGAACAGGGGCCTTGTGATAGGAATGGGAAGATTGGAAGGGATAGACAAGGCAGGGGGAAGGAAGCGCCCGTAGCCCTAAGTGTTGGGTACCATCCCGGCATTTGCTGGAAGAGAAGTGGAAAACGACGGAAATCCACTTCGGGGATGGCTGAGGTGGGAAT
This sequence comes from Anabrus simplex, assembly GCF_040414725.1. NCBI lineage: Eukaryota > Metazoa > Arthropoda > Insecta > Orthoptera > Tettigoniidae > Anabrus > Anabrus simplex. Next base: position 1,130,931,038 of record NC_090265.1, on the reverse strand, counting down.
CGACCCCCTCTCCCCTCTACTCAGTTCACCTCCCGAGGCTGAGTGGACCCGTTCCAGCACTCGTACCACTTTTCAAATTTCGTGGCAGAGCTGGGAATCGAACCCAGGCCTCCGGGAGTGCAGCTAATCACACTAACCACTACACCACTCTAGCGGACTGTTTCATTTAATCAGCAGAAACCGTATACTAGTTACGGAAAGTGCATTCGTGAGGCTCGGCTAAACACTGCCAAAACCGCTGGTCAAACGTTTATACGGTCGTCACTGTTGCCTATAAGATATTCAGGCAAAGCCTGTCCAGTATTAAACTTTGGTGATGTAAGGAGGATAAGCAGTGAAGTTTTATGTAGAAGGACTTTGAGAAAGTAACGCAGCTCGAACTTACGCTGTTTAAACCATTAAAGATATCCACAAACTATATGCATAAGGATTGTTAAGTATAAAATATTCTATAAAAAGTAGAGGATTGTAAAATATGATATACAAACATCTTTGAAAGTTCGACCTCAAATACAATTTTGTATTCGTTAAAAATAGAAATACCGGGCGAGTTGGCCGTGCGCGTAGAGGCGCGCGGCTGTGAGCTTGCATCCGGGAGATAGTAGGTTCGAATCCCACTATCGGCAGCCCTGAAAATGGTTTTCCGTGGTTTCCCATTTTCACACCAGGCAAATGCTGGGGCTGTACCTTAATTAAGGCCACGGCCGCTTCCTTGCAACTCCTAGGCCTTTCCCATCCCATCGTCGCCATAAGACCTATCTGTGTCGGTGTGACGTAAAGCCCCTAGCAAAAAATAAAATAAAAATAGAAATCCTGCGCTCGAGACTGGAAGAGCATTCTATGACCCGAGAACTGCTGGAAAGTAATTATTTTGCAGGTTTCGTTGTTGCCTAAAGGTTCTCCCAGGGAAGGTCTTCATATATTCAATGTTGAACAGTTATGTAAAGGAGCCGTGCAATAACGGCTTCTGCGAAACAACTGGATGAAAATTACGGCACGCGAACACTTTCTCGCCTTAGGTTGCTAACATCGTTAATGACATCAACAAACTACATGGGTTAGAATTGTACAGCACAATAAGTTCGAGAGAAAAGTCCTTCTTGAAGACTATCCTTAAAATATCGATCATAATAACAGCTTTTATATTTGATAAGAACAGGAACCCTGCGCTAGGTGTGGGAAGAGCTTTCCTGAGACTCAGATTAACGCTGCTTAAACTGTTAAAGATATCCTCAAACTATGTGTGTAAGAATATTCTATGAAGTGCTTCAAGAGACCATGTGTATAAAGGATCCCTAAACTAAATAGTAGATGTATCTTCCACGTACAGTATTCGCCCATGTGAACCAAATTAGTTCGCGAATCTTTGTTTTTTTAAATGGTGAGGGTAGAAATGTTATTTCAATGCACGTGGAGACGAGGGTAGAAATTAATATTACTAAACTGCAAATCGTATCTTTCAAATCTTTATTGTTCCGGAAATTTCTGACTGACAAATGAATGAACACAAACAACAGCTGCGTATATTTTTTAACGTTAGTCAGCATTAGAAATATTCTCTCCCAGAAGGTTTCAGATAACCTCCGACAGCCAAGGTTATTCAAATAGATTTCACTACAATAGCTGACATTAGTACACTTTTCTGTTTCACTTAGTAATTACTTTTGAGTAACTCAATGGGCACAATCGCTTGGATTTGTCAAAACTTGGTCGGCATGGACGAAGCCACGAGTAATAGGTAATATAAAAATAGGTATGAATTTCTATTTACAAAGAGAGTGTTTTCTGTCACGTCCTGTGGATGTGAATATATATTTTCCCAAATTAAATGCATCAAGATAAATGTTCATAATAAATCTATAGTTTAAAAAAATCTCAAAATTGAAAATAAAAATTTCATACTTAGTGTTCACCCAGTATAATATTATATATATTTGAATAACTTGTAAAAATAAGTATTTAGAAATGTATTTAAACTCTATCGGTCATGTGTTTGCACCTTAAGAAGGTTCGAAGTTGACTAAACCCTCTCTTTCTTGCCCGAACAACCAAGCGAGGACGTAAACTGCATCAGTCCAATTATTTGATCCTTTATCTGTCCTTTGACACCACCTCATTTTCGTGGCTGTGGTAAATTTCGGCATACTAACTTTGAACGTATCCATATTTTGATTAAAGCTCTACTTCTTGAAATGATCCCCCCGATGGAGGACTGAATTTAAAGTATCTACATCAAAATCTCTCACGCATTTGTGATAAATAGTTTTAGGTAAATTATTTTGCAAGAAAATTGGAAAAATATATATGGAAGAAGTGACCTAAAAATGCAAGGCTACAAGGACTCGGAGACTACACGGTCTGACTACTGCTGACAAAGGCGGGAGAAAGGAAAGAAAAGGATGAGGAGAATGGGGGAGTACAATAGTAGCAGGAGAAGAAGTGAAACAGTTTAGAGACCTCTTCTCTTTAATATTTTGTGTTAGTCTGGGAAGGGATGCCTATGAAGATAGGATTGTGAGAGAATTGGACCTCACTAGCCAGGCATCGTGGTATATAGTGTTTATCAGGTGGACAGAAGCCATTATAACACCTCAGCGAACCAATAAACCGTAATTGTACCCCGCAGTAATAGACTATACATGCACACAGTACCTAATTGCTACGAGAGCTAGCCTCCTCTTTGTCACAGTAATCCCTGCGGGCTGGCGTTACGAACCAATCATAAAGGAGAGAAAATTGACCCTCAACTTCGAGATATGTGACGTTGTGAGTTTGCAGTAGCAAGACATACTCAGGCCCTGGATGACCAGGAATGGCAGGTCACCATAGTTAGCGTATGATTGTGAAAATGAGATACCGGTACACTTAACTCTGCTCCTTTCAGAAGTGCGTCTAGTAGACCATACTTTTTTAAGATATCAGATCTTTTAGCAGATGGCGTAAATTTCACTTTCTGTCTAAATTCTCTTCCACCTAAAAAAAGCAGACCACCTTGAAAGATTGGAGATGGGAAGTTCATATTCACAGAACATGTGCATTAGTATTTTCTTGAAGAAATAACTACCGGAGCATTTGAACCATGTCGGCCCTTAGGTTCAAGGTCCACATCGATATATTGGCGCACCACCACCAACTGGTAAAGTGTGCCTGCGGCTCTCGTTGTCCCTATAAACCGAAGGTAATTGATCAGTGTGACTTGAGCGGACGTACAGGATCCCTCGCAGTCGTATGCGAGACCGATACCATCTAATGAGTGATTTTGAAAGAGGGCGAATTATTGGCATGAGAGATAATGATGCATCTAGCCGGGAAATTGCAGAGCATACTAACGAACATGTCCTGTGAATATGAACTTCCTATCTCTAGTCTTTCAAGGTGTTCTGTTTTTAATGAACATGGGTGTACTATCACAGTCATAATCAGCTTCAAAATGTTTTCTGGTTAGAATATCCCTGAAAACTTGTGTTATTTTTGTGTTTGTTCTAATGTGTATATTTGTTAGTTATTAGGTAAAAATAAGAAGGTAGAACGAAGTCAGGTGATGCAGGACTTACAGGATTAGGAAATGAAGTAGATGAATATTGTTACTTGGTTAGTAGAATAACTGACAATGGCAGAAGTAAGGAGAACATAAAATACAGACTAGCACATGCAAGGAAGGCTTTTCCTTATAAAAAAGAAAGAAATTTGCTCAATTCAAACATGGGAGTTAGATGTTAATGTAGAGTTTCTTTCGGAGCGTGGCACTGTATGGAAGTGAATCATGGACAAGACTAGCTCAGAAAGAAAGAGAATAGAAGCCATTGATATGTGGTGTTACGGAAGAATGCTGAAGGTGAGATCGACCGATCGATTCACGAATTAAGATACACTGAATTGAATTGGTGAGAGGAGGACGATTTGGCAAAATTTGACCAGAAGAGGAGAGGAGAGGACACCCAGAACTTGTTCGGTGAGTTTCTGAGGGAAGTGTATGCGATACGAATGGTAGGTATGAGTATGAAGACAGATTAGAGTAGTGATGTAAGATTCAGCAGTTGCGTAGAAAGGAAAAGGGTAGCTCAGGACAGCGTGACATAGAGCACTGAATCAAATTAGTCTAGGAACTGCCAAAAGCAAACCCATGGTGCAACAGTGCTGGAAGACTATGGACTACCAAGCGGCCGCTGCTGACGCCGAAGGCCTGCAGATTATGAAGTGGCGTATGGTCAACACAATGAATCCTCTCGGCCGTTATTCTTGGCTTTCTAGACCGTGGACGCCATCTTACCGTCAGATAGCTCCTCAATTGTAATCATGTAGGCTGAGTAGACCTCGAACCAAACCTTCAGATCCAGGTAAAAATCCCTGACCAGGCCGAAAATCGAACCCGGGACCTCCACGCAAGAGGCAGGCACGCTACCCCTACCCCGCGTGGCCGGTCTAGGAACTCATGGCCCAAACAATAACAAACTCAAGTTGGCGCTTTCATTCAGGTAATATTTTAAGGTACTCAATTATACCAGGCTCGTGTCAGTTATACCAAATACAGTGGTGATAATACACAGCACAGTCTGCGAGATATCAAGGGACAGCGATTAGAACGCTGTCTGCCGGAGTGACCTGGAGTTACTGATTCTGTCATAAGAGCACGTGTATTTGTTATTTTGGCGTTATTTATGCGTTTGCCCTTTGTACCCATTATTTTCCTTAAGACCTATCACCCCTCCCAGCCACATATTGATATGCAGCCCATCAGAACAATTTTCGTTGTGTTCACTTTCCTATGCTAGTGTGTAAAGGAAATTGAACCTTAAATGTATTATACTGTAGGAGTGCGTGAATACGTGATTCAAACAACATCCCTACTATACGGTATGGTAAGGTCCATTTTCCTTTACACATCAGCATAGGAAATTGAACACAATGAAAATTGTTGTGATGGACTGCATATCCATATGTGGCCGGGAGGCGTGACCAGCCTTAAGGAAAATATTGCGTAGGAAGAGCATCGGAAAATACGAGGTTTTAGAAGTAAGCCGTCGACATGCTGTGTTTGGCTGCAATAACTATGAAGTAGGCTACAGAACGATTCGCGGTCTTTCTTCCGTTTCTCTCGTGACAAGAAAGTGTAAGTAAATATTGTGTTTACATATATATTCTTCCAGTTACAAAGATATTTTTATAGTACTTCCTAAATTTGTGACCTGTGCGATCCATATTTTAACTGGCTTAAAATATAATTAGCTCATTTTGTTGCATAGTGCAGTATTTAACTTTCAATGCCGGTGTGTTGTTGTAGGTGTAATCTGTGGGTTTTAAAATGTCAGATAAGTGATTTGCATAAAGTGTACAAGAAAGAATGGACGTTACATTAGAAATCCCCGACTATACAGCCAAGGCTATGTCATATTTTTACTCTAATTATATGTAAATATTTCTCAAAACATAACTATCGACAACGATTTCGTGCTTTTCTTTCTTTTATCTCTCTTCTCGGATTAAAGCTGGGATCTGTACCAACACAGAATCTCCCAAAAAAGAACATCAAATGCTACCGCACCTTCCGTTAAGGGTAGTCCTTCCAAGAGGAAAAGACAAGATTATGCCGATCTGTTTATTGACAAGTATCTTAATGTAATAATAGGCTATAATGTTTCTTAAATGAGGCAATAGGAAAATCTAACCGTAAACGTTCAGGCAGGAATGCTAAAGCAAAAAAAAAAAAAAAAAAAAAGTAATGCATTAATGAGAGATCAAGCCCTTTCACAGCAGTGCATTTTATATCTTGAATATACAGTACTATGGTCCGCCTCTGTGGTGTAGTGGTTAGCGTGATTAGCTGCCACCCCCGGAGGTTCGGGTTCGATTCTCGGCTCTGCCACGAAATTTGAAAAGTGGTGCAAGGGATGGAACGGGGTCCACTCAGCCTCGGGAGGTCAACTGAGTAGAGGTGGGTTCGATTCCCACCTCAGCCATCCTCGAAGTGTTTTTCCGTGTTTTCCCACTTCTCCTCCAGGCAAATGCCGGGATGGTATCTAACTTAAGGCCACGGCCGCTTCCTTCCTTCTTCCTTGCCTGTCCCATCCAATATTCCCATCCCTTCACAAGGTCCCTGTTCAGCATAGCAGGTGAGGCCACCTGGGCGAGGTACTGGTCATTCTCCCCAGTTGTATCCCCAGGCCCAAATTCTGAAGACCAGGACACTGCCCTTGAGGCGGTAGAGGTGGGATCCCTCGCTGAGTCCGAGGGAAAAACCGACCCTGTAGGGTAAACAGATTAAGAAGAATGAGAAGAAGAAGAATATACTATGTCTAATTTTAGTCTTCAAACCTGTTAAATAATTCATCTTTCATTTATTCAGAATTGTTTTAGCAACGTTGAAGGTAATATCTTAATAACACTTTCTTTCTAGAGGTAATTTATTTATCTATTTCCGTATATGCATTTCCATTGATATTTGAATTTAGCGCGAATTTCCAGGTCACGCCACTAGAAGTGCCACTTGCGAATTGTCTTCCATATTAACAAGGCTAAATCCGGAAGTGTCGTGTATTGTCTATACTGTATTTGGTTATATTTATAAATGTCTCCAAAAACCGTAAAATATAGTTAATATCTGCAAAAATTGATAATATTATTAACACTAGTAATACCATTCCTTATGCAAACGGTCGTTGTGGCGAATGATATATACACATTTCATTGGGCTTCGTAGCCTTGTATATAAAAACACTTTCTGTCTTGGTGAGGAAAATAACCAGAAACTACCTCATTCCTGATTTTCCTAATACGCTTGTTCAGTGGCACCTAGGATATTTACGACAGCTGATAGCGGAGCCGTTCGTACATTGGGGATGAAGCGGCACGGCTAGTAGTAAAACGTTCCATCCAACAATTTGCCATCATCACCAACGTCTAAAGCTTGTCGCTATAACCAGAGTTCCCTGTTATCAATTAGGACATTCAGTTCGTCATAAGAACAGGTACTCATGCTGCTTAGTGTACGAGAGTTCTGGATGTCCTCTTCTCTGCTTTCCCAGAATCTTCTCTTCCAGTACTCGAGAGATATATTTACTATGCTTTATTATGTGCCCTATTAAAATGGCCGTACAGAGTGAGTTGAATACGCAGTTAGAGGGGTCTAGCCGTTAGCTTGTATTCGGGAGGTAGTGGATTCAAACCACATTGGCGGCCGTCCAGAATAATTTTTTCTTTAATTAAGGGCATGAGACTACCTTCCCACTCATAGCCCTGTCCTATCACATCGTCGTAATAAGACCTCTCTGAGTCAGAGCGACCTAAAACAAATAGCAAAATGAATATAATAAAATAAATAAAATATATCAATAAATAAATTGGCCTTCCTGTTCCAAATATCTCTGATCAGACCTCTTTTTGCGTTTAACTCTTTCATCACTTTCTCATTCTCTTTGCAATCAATCAATCAATCAATCAATCAATCAATCAATCAATCAATCAATCAATCAATCAATCAATCAATCAATCAATCAATCAATCAATCAATCAATCAATCAATCAATCAATCAATCAATCAATCAATCAATCAATCAATCAATCAATCAATCAATCAATCAATCAATCAATCAATCAATCAATCAATACTGATTTGCATTTAGGGCAGTCACCTAGGTGGCAGATTCCCTACCAGTTGTTTTCCTAGCCTTTTTTGAATGATTTCAAAGAATTTGGAAATTTATTGAACACCTGCCTTGGTTATTCCAATCCCTAACTCCCCTTCTTATAAATGGATGTTTGCCCCAATTTGTCCTCTTGAATTCCAACTGTATCTTCATATTGTTATCTTTCCTACTTTTCAAGACGCCACGCAAACGTATTCGTCTACTTATGTCATTCCACGCCATCTCTCCGCTGACAGCTCGGAACATACCACTTAGTCGAGCAGCTCGTCTTCTTTCTCTCAGTTCTTCCCAGCCAACACTTTGCAACATTTTTGTAACGCTACTCTCTTGTCGGAAATCACCCAGAACAAATCGAGCTGCTTTTCTTTGGATTTTTTCCAGTTCTCGAATCTGGTAATCCTGGTGAGGGTCACATACATCGGAACCATACTCCAGATGGGGTCTTGCCCTCTCCTTTACATCCTTACTACAACCCCTAAACACCCTCATAACCATGTGCAGAAATCTGTACCCTTTATTTACAATCCCATTTATGTGATTACCCCAATGAAGATCTTTCCTTCTACTAACATCTAGATACTTACAATGATCCCCGAAAGGAACTTTCACCCTATCAACACAGTAATTAAAACTGATAACTTTTCCTATTTGTGAAACTCCTGATATAAATGATACATGTAGAATCTAATGATAGAGTAGGACCAGACTGGATTTATTTAGGAATGGAATTGCAGGTATCCAATTATTATTCTATCTGTATGGTAGTTAACTGTGATTATTATTTCTTCATTATTATTTTTTATTTTTTCCGCTAGTCTTAATTATAGTACGGTAGCAGAAGGATACTTAGTTAGATATGAAGGCATGTGCTATTTTTTCAATATTTATGTATAGTAGATGGGTAAGGGAGAGGAGGAGATGCTCGTAAGAGGATGGGGTAGGTCGGGCCTACCCCAAAAATTGATGGAGATAAATGTGGGTTGAAGAATTAGAGAGGAGAGGAATAGGACGGGAGCGGTTTCAGCCACAAGTGGTCGGCCATAAAAGGAATGGTGCGAGAACTGCACTGCCATCTGGTAGAGGTAGAGGGGGTCCTCGTTTGGTCCCCACGGGTAGGGCCAGTCGTGCCATCGCAGGGAAGTGGCCTTTTTCTCACCAGGGGCGATGGCGTGGCCGGACTGTAGTGGTAGGTAGTTAGCTTATATTTTTGATATCATTATATTTTATTTATTTTTTATTTATTTTGTTTCTTAATATTAAATGGAGACGATGGACGTGGCATGAGGGACTGAAGACGACTGCCATGGTGACCCTCCCTTGGGAATGTTACGTTACCGGAGTAACTGACGGGCCTCATGGCATGCCCATGGTGTCTCGTGTTTCTTTTCCTTTGTTGTTAGTTGTCTGTGCATGGATAGGGGCTGTGTAAACATGTACTGGGGCTAATCGCCTATTATGTTTAGATAAATACTATACTATACTATTTGTGAAACTCACAACTTGACTTTTAAACCCGTTTGTCATCATACCATTGCGTACTGTCCATCTCACAAACATTATCGAGGTCATGTCGCAATTGCTCACAACCAAGTAACTTATTTATTACTCTATACAGAAAAAAACATCCGCAAAATGTCTTACCTCTGATTCCACTTCTTTACTTATATCATTTAAATATATAAGAAAATATAATTATGCAATAATATTGCCTTGAGGAATACCCCTCTTAATTATTACAGGGTCAGATAAATCTTTGCCTACTCTAATTCTCCTATTTTCTAGAAGTATAGCAACCCATTCAGTCACTCTTTTGTCAAATCCAATTGCACTCATTTTTGCCGGTAGTCTCCAGTGATCCACCCTTTCAAATGCTTTAGACAGTCTATTTGACCTCCTGAATCTAAGATATCTGCTATATCTTACTGGAATCCTATAAGTGGAATAACCTTTCCTAAAACCGAACTGCCTTCTATCGAACCAGTTATTAATTTTGCAAACATGTCTAATATAATCAGAAAGAATTCCTTCCGAAAGCTTACATGCAACGCATGTCAAACTTACTGGCCTGTAATTTTCAGCATTATGTCTACCAACCTTTTCTTTATACACATGGGCTACTATAGCAACTCTCCATTCATTTGGTATAGCTCCTTCAACCAAACAATAATCAAATACAGTATGTACTTCGGATTTGGTACTATATCCCAACCCATTGTCTTTAGTATATCCACAGAAATCTTATCATTTCCAGCCGCTTTTCTGTTTTTCAGCTTTTTTTATCTGATTGTAAATGTCATTGTTATTATATGAAAATGTTAATACTTCTATAGCATTAGTCACCTCCTCTATCTTGACATTATCCTTGTAACATACTGCTGGATGAATACTTCTGCCTTTTGAAGATCCTCACATACACACTCACCTTGTTCATTAATGATTCGTGCAGTGTCCTTCTTGGAAACTGTTTCTGCCTTAAAGTACCTATACATACCTTTCCACTTTCCACTAAAATTTATATGGCTGCAATTATGCTAGGCACGATGTTTTCCTTAGCTGCCTTCTTTGCTAGATTCAATGTGGTAACCATATTTCTGCTGCTTTCAGTTCCTTCTTTTCTTTTATACCTAAGGTCCACGTCGGACTTCCATATACAAGCACAATTTTTCATTATTTGAATACTCATATATTTCCTCGTTAGATGGGATTCTTTGGATAGGAATGCTTACCTTGCCATCATTCGGGAACAGTTCTTTGGTTTATATTGTTCACTACCATGGCCTTAGACTTGTTCATATTGTTTTTAAGTGTCCATTCTTCCTGAGTCTCCTTCAAGATCCTCAGCATCCGACGCATTTTTTTCCTGGATCTGCGATGACGGTGGTGTCATCTGAGAACCGTACGCAGTATATTTGTTTTCCATTCTCTTTTATTCCTTTTATGTTACCTTTCAGAATTGCAATAGTTCCTTCTTGAATAAGTTCGGTGACATGTCCTTAGTTCAATTTGCCCGATACAGAATTTAAAAAACAGAAAGGAAATATTTGGGTGGTCTTGAATGTATCGTAATTGATATTTTAGTCTTTAATATATTTTAAAGTAATTATTTGTGGTGAATTCCAGCCTATTGGCTACGCTAAAGTATACTGTTGCGCTGTTAGTTATAAAGGAACCCATGACACTACAGCCCCTTGAAGGACCTTGGCCTACCAAGCGACCGCTGCTCAGTCCGAAGGCCTGCAGATTACGAGGTGTCGTGTGGTCAGCACGACGAATACCTTTGGCCGTTATTCTTGGCTTTCTAGACCGGGAACGCCATCTCACCGTCAGATAGCTCCTCAATTCTAATCACGTAGGCTGAGTGGACCTCGAACCAGCCCTCAGGTCCAGGTAAAAATCCCTGACCTGGCCGGGAATCGAGCCCGGGGCCTCAGGGTAAGAGGGAGGCACGCTACCCCTACACCACGGGGCCGGCACTAGTTAACTCACTAGATACATATTCAAACCAGGCTCCGTCGCGTTCTTATCAAGTTTCGTGCTGCCACCCTGAATGTCAGAAATTTCTGTAACAGCGCAAGAAGCTATTCCGCTACATTCTACTCCGCACTCAAACAGTGACAGTGACATATAAGGCATTGCTTTTTTAAATTTTCTATTTTCACGGTGTATAATTTATAAAACTAAGTGAAATGGCGTATGGCTTTTTAGTGCCGGGAGTGTCCAAGGACAAGTTGGACTCGCCAGATGCAGGTCCTTTGATTTGACTTCCGTAGGCAACCTGCGCGTCATGATGAGGATGATATGATGATTAAGACGACATATACACCCAGCCCCCGTGCCAGCGAAATTAACCAATTAATTTTAAAATTCCCGACCCTGCCGGGAATCAAACCCGGGACCCCTGTGGCCAAAGGCCAGCACGCTAACCATTTAGCCATGGAGCCGGACATAAAACTAAGTGAAATGACTACGTGGCACATTGTGAAGCTTTAAATTTGCATTTAGGAGATAGTGGTTCCGAACTCCATCACCACCAGATATTTTTCCATATTTTCCCTTTTTGACACCAGACAACTCCCATGGCTTCCTTCCCACAGACACAACCATTTCCCATATCACCGTCGCACAATACGAAATGTCACCAATCTAGTGGCGCAAATTTCATTTTCTAGCTGACTTAACTTCCTAGAAACACTACATTTCGTCAGGATAATTTCCCCATCGAACAACTTTGACTAATATTGGCCCACCTGATCGGCTATAAAATGAAGCACGCAGTTTTAGTTTGCTGAACTGGCGGAACTGTCCAGGCGCCCGATCTAGTATCATATACCTCAGTTTAAACACGTTGCACGTCTCGCTGATGACATCTATCGCTGTTTGGACTGTCAAGGTGTCTTCTTTACTCTGTCAAGGTAAGGCAAAAAGGAAAAAAAATTCAAAATAGTAGCCAAGGTTCTTTCAGCGTGAGCATTTACAATATTCCCTAATGTTGTATAAGGAAAACAATGAACGTAATCCTTCACTGAAGAGCTTAGTGCTTAGTGTTGTTGTGCATTGCAATTTGTCTCGTTCAAAAGTTAGACAACTAAGCTATTTGAATGAATGTAAATACGTGACGCATAATTGCCCTATCGCCTGTCGCATTCATTTTTCCAAAATTTGTATTTATGTATTCGTATGAGAAACAATGCATCATACAAATTATTAATTAAGGAGAAATAATTAGATAGGCCTAACTGGTGAAAACATACTAGAGGTACATTCAAGTAACAATTATATCATATCGGACCAGAATTTGGCAAGATCTCGACTATTTGGTGTGGCCTTCACCAAATCTTGCATGGTGCAAACGAGAGGGCAGGAGTTGCAATTAAGTAGGTGCACCAAGATTTGTTCATCTCCACATTTACAGAGGGTTGACTCCTCAGATAAACCCTGCTTCTTCATATTGTTCTTAGATCGACCGACCCCAGACCGCAGCCTGTTCAGGCTCTTCCATGTAGACCACGACTCTTCATAACCGGCTGGAAGAGTTTCAGATGGATCTATCCATCCATTGAGATGGAGGTTTCTGGATCTCCAGGAAGTTAGTCTTGATGATTGAGGTGACTCCGAAAGGCATTCAGTAGAATGAAGAAAACTTCTCCTCGATTTCAATCGTTGTTGAATTTTTCCAAAATGACAACTGCAGTAAAGCATTCGACCATTTTCCGGACGATCAGAGACCACGTCAGATTCTTGACCCGAAGCGATTGAAAAATAACTTTCCGATGAATTTGGTGTTCCCGAACTTCCAACGGATGCTCAACGCATCGTAAAGCTGCAATTTGCAAGTGTGTACATGACATTGAAGTGAGATGGAGCACAAGGATCCAAGCAAAAGGTTCGATATAAAGAAACAACAAGGAGTAGCTTCAATAAAACATGTATTTACCGAAAAATTTTATCGACCCTGTAGATTATTTAAGAGGACCGACTAAGAAAAGAGGCAGACGCCAGGAAGTATTAGAAAAGAACAGTGTAAAAACTAAAACAAAACATTGTCTCTCCTAGAAATTGGTGAAGAGAAGTTGTCTGGAGCAAGCGAAGCAAAATTATATAAAGCAGGAAAACGGGACTCAGTTGCATTTGTTCAGAGTCTAAACGGGTCTTAGTATGTTCGCACCTCTCGATTGCTAAAATTTCGAACGGTGCGTTTTCGAGAACATGTACATGTCCGGGAGGCGTTAAACTCACAACTAAATATGTATACAAAAGTTACAATTTTGTCTGTCCGATTCAAAATTGTTGCCTCAAACTTCATTTTTAACTCGGACTAGCCATCGTACCCATCGCTGACTGATTAGTGTTTGTATAATTGCAGCATTAATCCCACCTGGCGGAGATGAGTGGCAGCACACCTCATCTAACAACAATACTAGCCAGTGTATTATTGTTAAATTTTTATGGACTTGGGACATTTTGATTCCTTTGTACGCGGTTTAAGACCGAGGTTTCCTACACCCCTTTCTTTCTATTCGTTTTTCCCTCATTCTTGGAGGGATCATTCGCTTCTTCTTCTTCTCATTTCGACAATCTTCATTACCTTCCTGATCAATAGCGGCTAACGTCCACGCAGATTTGACAACAACAATCATCACCACTGTTCGCTAGTTGATTACCATGACTACTGATCTATATATCCCCCCCATTGATGCTCACTTTCATGGACTTATCTTTAAAATATTAAAGTCGTAATTTCCTAATGTATTTCAAATGGATAGTAACTCAATATCAGATGAACATTGTTTCCAGCCTTGGCCATCATACTCTAAAAGTGAGACATCAATATTTGATAGAGTATTGATGGATGCTGACAAGATGCATTCATCAACATATTGACATTCTCTGCAGGATGGGTGTAGAAGGTTACAATGCAGATTTGCTAGCCACATTGAGCTGGGAAACACTATGCAACCCTTCTTGATTAAATTCCATTGTAGACACACTGATGCATAATAGGTTATTGTTTTGTTGAGTGGTTCAAAATAGAAGTACGGTTTGCTATAATACTTTAACGACACAGCAAATATTAGTACTAGAGAAATAGAGTATCCCTTTTGCTATTATTATAGCTGCACTGAGTGAGTTACACGGCAGAGAACCCAAATTGACGGGTTTAATTTCGGCTCAGTTCAGTAGTATTTTTACAAATTGTTTTTACTTCTCACCGTTACAGATAAGTCTTACGGCGACGATGGGATATGAAGAGGGAAGGAAATGGTCATGGCCTGGTGTTAAAATGGGAAAGCACGGGAAACCACTTTCAGGCTGCCGACAGTGGGGTTCGAATCCATTATCTTCCAAATGCTAGTTTATAGCTACATGATCCAAACCGCACAGCCACTGGCTCGGTCTTCATTAAGTATTTGAAGTTTCGCAAATACGCAGATGTGTGTTGGTAGATATACCAGCATGTAACGAAATTCCTTTCTCTCTTTCTCTCTTAATCTGCTTACCCTTCAGGGTTGTTTTTTCCCTCGGACTCAGCGAGGGATCCCACCTCCACCGCCTCAAGGGCAGTGTCCTGGAGCGTGAGACATTGGGTCGGGAGATACAACTGGGGAGGATGACCAGTACATCGCCTAGGCGGCCTCAACTGCTATGCTGAACAGGGACCTAGCTGGGGATGGGAAGATTGGAAGGGAGAGACAACGAAGAGGGAAGGAAGTGGCCGTGGCCTTAAGTTAGTTACCATCCCGGCATTTGCCTGGAAGAGAAGTAGGAAACCACGGAAAACCACTTCCAGGATGGCTGAGGTGTGAATCGAACCCACCTCTACTGATTTGACCTTCCGAGGCTGAGTGAACAACGTTCCAGCCTTCGTACCACTTTTCAAATTTCGTGGAAGAGCCGGGAATCGAACTCGGGCCTCCGGGGTTGGCAGCTAATCACACTAACCACCACACCACAGAGGCGGACAACGAAATTCCTGCAGGATGGAATTCTGTAACCTTGATGTATCCCAAAATCGTAAAGATACTGGTGCAGTAAACCATTATTATTATTATTATTATTATTATTATTATTATTATTATTATTATTATTATTATTATTATTATCATCGAATAGTTCGTACTGGCATAATAGACAAATATCCACTAGCGACTGTGCAGGATAGATGTGTTTAAAAAAAAAAAAGCTCGTCGAAATTCACAAATGGATCGATACTAAGATCCAAATCTCAGAAGCGGAGAGAAGTAGGAGTAGTGAAAGAATGCAGAGGCATTGGGAAGTACGAAGACGTGCCGACCAAGTCACTCGAGATCTTAAGGGTCAAAACGAATTTTAAAAAGGAAAAATGGAAT
The DNA here is from genome assembly GCF_040414725.1 of Anabrus simplex. Lineage (NCBI taxonomy): Eukaryota > Metazoa > Arthropoda > Insecta > Orthoptera > Tettigoniidae > Anabrus > Anabrus simplex. The sequence goes on along the minus strand of NC_090265.1, from coordinate 1,130,915,548 downwards.
ACTTTTTTTTTCTACTTGCTTTACGTCGCGCCGACACAGATAGGTCTTATGGCGACCATGGGACAGGGAAGGGCAGGGAGTGGGAAGGAAGCGGCCGTGGCCTTAATTAAGGTACAACCCCACCATTTGCCTGGTGTGAAAATACGAAACCACGGAAAACCATTTTGAGGGCTGCCGACAGTGGGGTTCGAACCTACTATCTCCCGAATACTGGATACTGGCCGCACTTAAGCGACTGCAGCTATCGAGCTCGGTAGAATATTTCGGAACCTCACTTTGCTTGATAAGCGTTATAGAAACATGAAAATTTTAAAATTGAAATAATTTCCACCCAACATGTGAGACGATCCTTTTCAACATCAGAACTCAGTGTGACGTCGGCGCTTGATGCAGTAGTGCTGCCATCGTGAAGTACTAAAATAGTCGTGTCGTGCGGTTTGGTGTAGCTCTAGACTCCGGCATGGTAGCAAGTCAAATGAGGTGTTGTTTGATTTGTATCAGTGAGTTCTACAAGTGTATGGTGAAAAAGAAAAGAAATAGAGAACATTTGAAACCATGTGTAGCAAAGAAATGCAAAAAAAAATCTCTTTATTTCGAGAAATATGGACAGTAAATAGCTCCTAAATGATCAAAAACGCAGCCCAGAGGATAGAGTGGCTTGACAAAATATCAAAAAGTTCAACATCACCATTAAATGTCAAAAGGCTTATCGGACGCGTCGAAGAATTACGGCAGTTGTGGTTTATGAAGGAATACGACGCAACTGCAACTACTGCGGCAGTGGTGCAAAATGACTTGGAACTCAGAGATGTGGATATTGATCACCCTGATGATGACGAAAAGGCTTCGGTTCGACCATCGAAGTTCCCACGACTCTGCACGGTACAAATATAGATTTTACTATCGCCCGGAATACTGAAGTCAGCCTCTTTCCATATGAATATTATTTCTCTTTTCACAGAACCACCGTTTATCGACCCTGCCTTGAAGATGTGCAGAGGTTTTAGAAATGAGAGTAGGAATGCCTACAGGTACATTTCAAACCCTTACTGACTAGATATTTTATTTCGAAAATATCCATCATGTGGTTCGTATTATACGTTAAAACTTGTGGCCGTGGCCTTCGCACAGCCCCGTTCCATTTTTCTTTTTACTGTCGGCCCTGTAGTTGAGAGTGATTTATTATGTGCAGTCCGATTACTTTTACGAGAATAATAGAAGATTTTGGGTGATGGCAATCTACTTTTAGTCAGTAACGTCATAATCTTGTTTTTTTTTGGTGCTATTTGCTTTACTTCGCACCGACACAGGTATATGTTATGGCGACGATGAGATAGGAAAAGTCTAGGAATGGGAAGGAAGCGGCCGTGGCCTTAATTAAGGTACAGCCCCAGCATTTGCCTGGTGTGCAAATGGGAAACCACGGAAAACCATATTCAGGGCTGGCGACAGTGGGGTTCGAACCCACTATCTCCCGATTACTGGATACTGGCCGCACTTAAGCGACTGCAGCTATCAAGCTCCGTACGTCATAATCGGTACATCGTTATTTACGCAGTGCTTGAGGAAGTCTGACATCATTGTTGGTACTGTCTCAATGGATTATACGTAAGGTTATACATGTGTAAGACGTAAAACATATTTTTGTGAGAACTTAGGTGACTATTTACGTCAAGCAATTGCATGTGCGTCACAAGGGATTAGCCTCAATTCAGTTCTAAAGTAGGGAATATGTTTTTCTCGGTGTAACCGGGAGGGTTTACCATACAAGTCACGTCTTGAAGATTGGTGGGACGAGGTGTTAGTTGGTGTAAATAAGAGCTGTCACCCCCTCTTATATCCACCCCAATTCATTCCCTCCGTCTTCAGGTCCTCAGTAATTAAATTCAACCACTGTTGGCGGTGAAATTTATTTGCGTCTTACATTACAGACCAATAAATTGCACGAGAAAATATTGCACTATGCACAAGGAATTAGTTTACTACGACTACCGATGTTTTCTAGAATCTATCAATCTCAAGGTCTTTTGTACAGAAATTATGTATCCGTCTACTATGTACAAGGTTACTGGGTCGAGTGCTGGCACATTCAATTGTAGTTTAAGTCAATATCTGTCAATAAACAATGAATGTCGAAATATGAAAGGAATTTTCACATATTACCGAGACCGGTAATGTAATATACGATTAATGCAATTTATGTCCGGCTCCATGGCTAAATAGTTAACGTTCCGGCCTTTGGTCATGGGAGTCCCGGGTTTGTTTCCCGGACGGATCGGGGATTCTAACTTTCATTGGTTAATTCTGATGGCTCGAGGCCTGGATGTGTGTGCCATCTACATCATTAGAAATCATCATAGATAGGACCCAATCCTCATAGACGCTCAAATGTCCTATACGGCGTCAACTCAAAAGACTTGCATTAAATTATTATTAACACAATTTACACCGACTTTACACTCTCAACATGGTAAGGAACGATTCATGAATATTGATTGGATTAATTTACAAGATATGCCGGGCGAGTTGGCCGTGCGGTTAGGAGCGCGCAGCTGTGAGCTCGCATCCGGGAGATAGTGGGTTCGAACCCCACTGTCGGCAGCCCTGAAGATGGTTTTCTGTGGTTTCCCATTTTCACACCAGGCAAATGCTGGGGCTGTACCTTAATTAAGGCCACGGCCGATTCCTTCCCATTCCTAGGTTTTTTCCTGTCCCATCGTCGCCATAAGACCTGTGTCGGTGCGACGTAAAAAATAGCAAGAAAATGTAGAAGGTAAAAGGGTTATAATACCAATATAAATATAAATACACATTAATATGGTATTGAATTGTTCACTAAAAACTTCAGTAAAGTACATCTCTTGGAGAGCTTCGGCTCTCGTGTAACAAGAATTTTGGGTTCCTTTGCAGCTGATAAGAATAATATACAGTAGTTCACAACGTTGAGAGAAATATAAAATACTAGCAGTTACGTCACTTCGCTCGCGTCGACTTCGTCATCTGATAAAAGTAATCGTTCCTCGGTACTGTACTAAGACATTATCTGAAAATCGCTAAAGTGTAAAAACTCACCGAAGAACTGAGTTTCATTGACCCCGGAACGTCTTTGTAAACCACCTTTGTTCTATTGCCTTTTGGAGCTAAGATGCGACTTAGAACTGTAGGTGTGAGAAATAGTCTTTTCTCAAGTCGTAAAAAATGTTTATTTTTAAAGGAGATTCCAAATACCTATTTTTACGTCAGTAAAATCTTCAGGTTTTGAGATATAAGTATCCCCATAAAAATAATTCAACCCCTTTATCAGTCTTAAACCCACCCCCAATCCACCTAAGTAGATTTTACGAAAAAAACATATTTCTTTATTTTTAAAGGAGATTCCAAATACCAACTTTCACGTTTATAACATCTTCAGTTTTTGAGATGCAAGTATCCTCGTAAAAAAGTACGAGTAATTCAACTAATGTCTCAATTATTCCCACCTATGTGGATTTTCAGAAAACAAAAGAATCGTGTTCCTTTATTTTGAAAGGAGATTTCAAATACCAATTTTCACGTCTGCAACACCTTTAATTTTTGAAATATAAGTATCCTCATACAAGGAATTCAACTAATTTTTCAATTCTTTCACCCCTTAAGTGGGTTTTCCGAAAACAAAAAAATACGTATTTCTTTAGTTTTAAAGGAGACTCCAAATAAGAATTTTCACGTCTGTAAAATCATCAATTTTTGATATATCAGCATCCTAATAAAACGAATTCCACTCCCTTTTCAGTCCCTTTTATCCCCCTATCTTAAGAGTTTTTCCGGAAACAAAAAATATGTGGTTCTTTATTTTGAAAAGATTAAAAATACCAATTTTCACGACTGTAACATGTTAAGTTTTTGAGATGTGCTGTCGATACACTCATTTAAAAAAATCATCCCTTTTCAGTTCCCCTTAACCGGATTTTCCGAAAACAAATCACCTGAGTTTCTTTACTTTCACAGGACATTCCAAATACCAATTTTCAAGTGTGTAAATGTTACCTTTCTGAGAAATACTGTAGATATATATAGTATTAAAAAAACTGAACCCCTTTGTCAATGCCCTTCATCCCTATAAAAGTGGATTTACCAAAAGTAAAAAACGTGTTTATATTTAAAGAAGATTCCAAATACCAATTTTAAAGTCTGTAACATCTTCAGTTTTTAAGATATAAGTATTCTCGTAAAAATTATTCAACCTCTTTTTAACCTCTTTTCACCGCACTCCCTTTAAAAGGAACTTCCGGAAACAAAAATATACGTGTTTCTTTATTTTTAAAGGAGACTCTAAATACTAATGTTCACGTCATTAAACTGTTAATTTCTTGAGATATAGATACTCATTCTAAAAATTCGCTCCCCTGTTCACCCCTTTAGCGGCGGAATATCCAAAAATCCTCCCTTAGCTTGCACCTACATCGTAATATAAATTTAACATCCAGAATTTCATTCTTTATGTCCAGTAATTTTGGCTCGATGATGATGAATCAGTCAGTCAGTCAGTCAGTCAGTCAGTCATGACAGCCATTTTATATACTGTACGATCCCGCCCGTATGTGTGTCTTGCCCTACAGTTTTCTTTCACAAACAGTAAGTCATATTGTCTACTTTTTGATGGGGAATTGAACCGAACACGTTTTCAACACTTCAGCTAAGCATGCCCCGTGTTAGAAAATTAAACAAATTCAAAATAAAAATAAAATAAATCGAAAAGTGAAAATATGAAATTAAAACTGCCATTTTAAATTAAAATTAATAGGCCTAGCTCTAGGGAGCGTGAGATTAATCACAAGTTCATTTATATAAAAAAAAAGTGCGTGGTGCATAGAATGAAAGAAGTCGAGCTGCCGGCGACTGACCTTTTCCATGACAAAACAATTAATTTCGCTGAGAAGAGGAAAATGCCTTGAAAAATACACGAAGTCTTGGAAATCGTACAGTTTTGGACAGTTTTCGAACAGTTTCAAAGCAAGTAAAAAATAAATCTACTTGTGTTCGTAGATTCGGTCATTTCTGGTCCCGCATCAGTTGTAGAAAAGCAGGCAACAGTCAAGTGGACTATGACTGGAAAGGTCTTCATGCTATTGGTTACGACAGCTGTCCGTACTTATGTACGTAGGCTGATTGAAAATCTATACTGTTTTTAAATTATTTCCCAGTATGAGATATGACAACGCTATGCTTTTCTTGATGAACGCAGAACTTCGATACGTGCACTTCTGCAGTTGGAGGTCAAGAGCTACGAATAGCGAGAAAATAAGACTCCCTAGGATTCGCAACATAATAGCGTCAGGGTCGAAAAGAGGAAGAAATGATCAATGGACGGTGGGGAAGTGGGGGTGGGTCGGATAATATTGAGGAGCCTGCCACATGTAAGTAGAAGCAATGCTAGGGCTCAGGTAAGGGCCCCGTGGTCCACCAATCCACGCTCCCAAGTTGAGAGCCCCTGGCGCCCCTTTAGTCTCCTCATAAGACAGGCAGGTGATACCGTGGGTTCAGTGCATGAAAGCAAACAGTACGTGTTGTTATGGCGGACAGGAAGATGTGTCAGTAAAATACGGCAGAGATGTGTTACTTAATGCTGCGTTAAACTTCCGAAGAGTGGTAGTGAAATATTTGGAATGCTACAAGAAGCATGTGGAGGTAAAACTCTTAGTCAAGCAGTAGAATTTTATTGGTGGAGGCACCTTAAGAGCGGAAATACGCAAGTGATTGACAATCCGTGATTCGGCAGACCAGCCACTGCAGTTACAAATGTCAGCATTGCCTAGGTTGATGAATAATTGGAAAGTGATCGAAGAGTAACATTACGCGAAGTTTCCGTTCCACTGAACATCTGCTATCAACGTACTCAATACACAGTGGGGCAAGTACTGCAAAGGTGTCGTGTTTGCTCCAGGTGTGTCTCTTGGCAGCTCACGGACGAGCACAAGCAACGACGAATGATAATGTGCGTGAACACTGTTACTAGGTCTTAGGCAACATCGCCTTTCTTAACCTCAATGGTGGCACGCAACGAATCGTGGATTCGTCATTATTGTATGATCCATTAATAAAACAATAGTAAAGTGTGTGGAAATATGTGGATTCTACTCCTTCAGCGGGTAATGTCGTGCTTCTTCCTTGTTTAATATGTAGGGGAAAAAATTGAGAGAGATTTAAACAGATTCAAATTCGAGAGGCACAATTATGCCAGGCAGATCTCTACTACTACTAACTCGTCTTTCCTCGTTGCTGAAGACTCGTGTTATCATGACTTCATTTTCAAGTGTGAACTACGGTTCTCCATTTGAGCTCACCTGGTAGTCTGAGTGAGATTTGAAGAGGCTTCCCAGTGAAGTGTTTGATTTGGTGCAACTATCTAAACAGTGCTTTATCTCTGAACCACACCCCATTAACATTTTCTCTAACTACCAGTTTTTCAAGGCTAATACCATCACGTCGTATCACATTACCATAGTAGCTTGTTGGAGAATGAGAAGCCCACAAATCGTACAGAGACTGATACGAATATGAGGTTTATAGAAAATGGATACGATCGTTCTTCTTGCTGTCTACAGGATGTGGAGACTACCACCGTAAGCATCACCTTTCAAAGGCGTTCAATTTATTTTACGTCAGGTCACGGTCACTTTCTTCCCACTTCTAGAGCTTTCCTATTCTATCGTCGCCATAAGAGTCGGTGACGGTGCGACGCAAAACAAATAGGCCTAGCATAATAATAATAATAATAATAATAATAATAATAATACCGAGCTCGATAGCTGCAGTCGCTTAAGTGCGGCCAGTATCCAGTAATCGGGAGATCGTGGGTTCGAGCCCCACTGTCGGCAGCCCTGAAGATGGTTTTCCGTGGTTTCCCATTTTCACACCAGGCAAATGCCGGGGCTGTACCTTAATTAAGGCCACGGCCGCTTCTTTCCACTTCCTAGGCCTTTTCCATCCCATCGTCGCCAGAAGACATATCTGTGTCGGTGCGACGTAAAGCAAATAGAAAAAAAATTAATAATAATAGTTTCGGGGTTGCTGTGGAACGCAGAGAGGTGAAATAAGGTGTGGGCTTGAATGGGTCTTGCTACGATACCAAAAATTGAATTAAAACTTGAAACAAAGGTTATATTTCTTTTAAAAAACAAACTTAACAATCTTTCACTTAGTGACATAACAATAGCAAATTTGGGGATTAAAACAGAGAACCCCACAATAGGGAATTTAACAATTTTGGGCTTCAAGCCCCAGATTTACAAGTATTGAGCTCCAGGCTCCAAATTTACAAGTTACGCAAATGTTGCGTTAGTCAGATAAGGAGAGAGATCTACCAAAACACAGTGTTCACGAGCATGTGGCTCCAACAGTAACAATTTACGGCCTTCCAAAGGCACCCCTCAATATTACAAGAATTTCAGAAAAGAGCTTACATGTTCTCCGAAATTAACCAATTTCTAACAGCCTGCCTAAGGCACATTACAGAAACCTTACAATCTCTGGTCTCTCTTAGGCGCAATCTACAATTAACAAAAGTTAGTACAACCTACTGGGCCTACGTGGAAAAAGAATAACAGGTTAAATTAATGGCCCGAACACAAAATGAATGGAGGCGTGTACTTGCACTCCTAGATAATAAAGAATAAATTCCTAACGGAGCCCTCGGCCCAATGATACAAGGGCTAATCCTTAGCTACTGAGGTAACTCGAATGAAGGTTAATTTAATACATTACAGGAAAAAGAAACAGTTACAAAATCGTAGTCACCTCAAACCAAGTTGAAGGGGAACTCGAGAGGGTAATGCACTCTCTATCCCCGGTTTACAGTTAAAGACTTTATGAAATTTTACATTAGCCGAACGAAACTTTACATTATAGACAAGGTTGGTTGCATAGTTAGAATTTCGAACCTTCCCCTCGGATTAGTCTGCGGAGACAGCTAGAAAGATATAATATTGGTGGCCATTACCTGGCTGTTGTTCTGCCTGCCGACGAATGAGGCGCCCCGCCTCCTGTCTTAACACACACACTCAGAAAGACGATGATCAATGTATGTATGTTGGGTATTCAGCCCCAAGGATGGTTTGATCCTCTGCAGCTCCGCCAACAGCTGTCATAAATAGCCTAGGCGTCACTGAAGAAGCGTACTAGGGAAATGAGGAGTGAGGTAGTTTTCCGTTGCTTTCCTCAGCTTATATACCCGAGGAGATTGTTCGAGAGGATTCTGGACTAATCCGGACACACCCTCTCAATTGTATTGGCAAATTCAAAAGTTACACCCAAAAACCAACATGAAGCCTGTGATAGGCAGAGAAATAATTACAGAAAAAATTTTATTGGTCAGGTTCAAAAACTGGCGGAATGAGAGAGAAATGTTGCCAACCTAGAATTATATGAAAAAGTAAATGAAAGTTGATTTACTAGAGAAAACCTATAAACACAAAATTTATTTCAATAACAAATTGTTCTTTCTTGCACCAGAGTGCGTGACCTGAATTTTGTAGAGACATCTATGGAGTAAAGTTCAAACTTATTGAAGTAAATGAACACAAAGCAAATAAATCCAGTCAGTTTAGGCAACTTCACAATAACACAATTACTCCATACTTCAATGGTGACATCTTCAGGTCAATGTCACAACTTCATAACGTAGGTGTTTCATGTTTTGTTTCCTAGTTAGAGAGTTCTTTAAGGCGCTTCTTTTGAATGAGCGGAGTTGAGCTGTACCTCCCGGTACAACAATAATAATAATAATGATAATAATAATAATAATAATAATAATAATAATAATAATAATAATAATAATAATAATAATAACAATGGATTTTATCAGTGAATTTCCAGATACTGAAGATCTGATCTTTTGTTCCTTTACCTTTAACAAATTCTACCTCTTTTACTGGTATCTGGTGCTCTAGATAACTTTGCAACAACTAACCAATTATACGGAGGAGAATTTTACTATACATCGACCTTGTTGGCCGAGCCGTTAGGATGCCGTAGCTCTGAACTTGCGTTAGGGAGATGGTTGGTTCGAATCCCACCGTCGGCATGTTTGCGGAACCTAACGAAGCTTCTTGTTTTCTTGTTTTTCTTGTTTTAAAATACAGAATCCCAAGTTTCTTGTTTCACTTGTAATTCTGTACATTTTGATAGCAAATATTGGCATTTGTCTATATACTTCTTTTCTATGAACTGAGGGGTTCTTCGCCATAGAGTGAAATAAAACCTTTAAAATGTCGAAGTTCCATATTATGGACAGTGTATTTGTCTTACCAGTGTTGTTGCCAGTCCCATGGTGTTAAAATTATTCAGTTTCCTCCCTGTCAAGGCATGATCACTGTCAGCCTATGCGTGGGTACGTCCTTTTAGTAAAAATCTTTTGAGTTTGATCTGTTGTAAAACCAATGTGTAATAATTTATGTTATGCTTACAGCCATAGCAAATATTCACTAATGCGTGATGATGACGATGATGATGAATATGTTTATTATGGTGATTGCTGTTTAAAGGGACTAACAGCTAGGTCATCGGACCCTATCACTAATATAAGGACTGTAGAAAACAAAGCTTCCCTGCTGAGGTAGTGCTATTACTGTCTTGAAGTAATTTTATACCCATGAGAGTTTGGTTTCATTTTTCTCATCTCCTACCGGGTACACACATTGAAGACAAATACTTCATACTCCACGTAAGACTGAGTGAACGGCAACTGTATTTCATTAGTTCACGGAAAATCTACCAGACTATGCAGAAGTATACAACACTATGCCCAGAAAGAGCTGTATTCCTGTAAGTTAAAGTGGACTTTGTGCTCTTTTAAACGCATGTAACTTCCTTAATACTTGATTTAGGACGTGTTTTGTATGCCTCTGGGAAGAGAACAACACATATGAATGTGCCAATATTCCCATTTTCATTAAAAATGGACATAGTGTCCTGTTTCTCCGAGGTACAGATTTGTACTCTTCTTCGCTCTGGTTTGTGTGCGATGTAACCTTTATTTTTTTTTTGCTGTTGTTTTTTCGTCGCATTAACACATCGAAGGTTTTTAGCGACAAAAGGATGGGAAAGGGTTGGATGGCGACGGTAGCGGCCGTGGCCTTAATTAGGGGACAGGGCCGATGACCTTCGATGTTAGGCCCCTTAAAACAACAAGCATCATCAATTAGGGGACAGGCCCAGCAAAACCATATTCAGAGCTGCTTACATTGGGATTCGAACTCGCTATATCCCGAATGCAAGCTAACAGCTACGCGACCGTAACCGCGTTGCTAAATCTGTCGGTGGTATAGCCTACACAGCACTGTGAAGCGCTGACTTAATAGATACAGCTAATAGATTATTCAAATGAATTCTTCCTCGCCGCTGTTTGCCGAACAATACTGATACAAATGTGCGATCTGTTAATATCATACCTTACTAGTGCATTTGTATTTATATGCAAATTTGCGGTATTATTTCAGATCTCTGTGGAGCGATAAGTGTGGGGAAAGTTTGAATAACTGAGTGTGTACTGAACCGTTTACATTATGTTGCTCTTAATAGCTCACGCTTGGATGTATCACAATACTCGTACCAATCTAGGGTTGACCACCAAGCTGTTCAATATCCACACCCTACTGTGGGACTCTCATTTCTATTTTTTAAGGTATTAATGTTAGAGTATTCATCATACAAATCCAAGATTCTCTTTTCAGGGCTGTGCAAAGTGGTTTAATTTTCTGTTTTTATTCAGTAGGAGGATGACTTCGTTTGATTTTGGTTCTTCGTATTTTGGACAACGAATTTATTTGCAACTGGTAACGGTATTAGCACTATTTCTACTACTCCTTCCACCGAAGAGCTGAGTAGCTCAGACGGTAGAGTGCTGGGTTTTCAAGCCCACGTGGATGGGTTCGATCCCTGCTCAGTCCGGTGGTATTTAAAGTTGCTCCAATATGTCAGCCTTCTGTCGCTAGATTTACCGGCTGGTAAAGTAACTCCTGCAACTGTCGAACGCAAAACCTGTAACATGATTATGTACTACTATTACTACTAGTACATACATCTCCTCTGGACTGTAGGGATGCCGGATTACGGAGAAAATTCCGACTAGGTTAGAATTTCTTGTCCTTTGAGTAGGCTACTGACTATATACAAGGTCGTGAATGACTCTATGGCTTATCTAGTGACTTCCATCCAAACGGCCGAATTTTGAATCCTGGTGGATCATTGGATGGAATTTTCACCAGAAGTGTCACGTAGCTCCGACAAAAGGCATCTGGCCTTGAAAACTCCGGCCAAAATCTAAACTGAGCCAAATAGGCTCTAGTGATCACAGATATAACTTGGGTAGGCTGAAGAGGGTATTAGTTGATTGATTTATTGATTGATTGCTTGTGAATTTTAGGAACATCTACATTACGATATTTAAGAAGGAATTAAGAGGGACTGTCGCCGGTTGGATGGACTGCATAATTTCTGGAGCGAAGTTGGTCGGATAGAAAGCTAACCACTCTGTCCCCCTTTAGTACTGTGGGTTCGGGCAGTGACAATAACTTCTCTCTTTCAAGGGTCTTCTTGACCAGTACTGAGATGGCTTTCCTTCTCTTCCACGCCGGTTGGAGAATTCTCAAGGATCGTGAATGTGCCATGCGCTACAGGACTCATGTGCAATGATACTGTTCTGGAAGAATGAAACCAGCAGTTGACTGGTAGACCAGGGAAGGGAAAGATTCATGACCGCGCTGGATTCACAGCTTTGAAACTATGACATGAAGCGACCGTCAGAGTATCTATTTGTATTTTGATGATTGGTCTAATGTCAGCAACATACTATGCCTCCGAGTCGGAACGTATTACTGTCAGTTGTTGGGTTCTGCAGCGTGCTAGTGGTGTTAGTGGTGGTGGTGATTATTGTTTTAAGAGGAAGTACAACTGGGCAACCATCCTCTATATAACACTAATCAGAGGGAAAAATGGAAGGGGTCCGACACTTCGAAAGATGAAGATATCGGCCAAAGTAAGACAAGGGCCACGAAGGGCGTGAAAATGAAAGACTCTCTAGCCCTCGCAAACCTAATAGCGTCGGGGTCGGAAAAGAACAAGAGTTGACCAAGGGAGGTCGGATAGGATAGATGAAAGTGAGGAGCCTGGCACAAGTAAGTGGAAGCAATGCCAGGACTCAGCTGAGGGCCCCGTGGTCGCCAACCCACGCTCCAAAGTTCAGAGCCCCTGGGGCGCTAGTGGTGTTATATCTCCCGCCGGGAGATAACGAGAGTCTACCTCATACGGTGTGTTGCATGTGAACACTCAGGTTTCTTTTCTGATTGGGTAGTACCACGCTGTCACCATAGCTGTGTCCGACTCGTTGGCTGAACGGTCAGCGTACTGGCCTTCGGTTTAGAGGGTCCCGGGTTCGATTCCCGGACGGGTCGGGGATTTTAACCTTAATTGGTTAATTCCAATGGCACGGGGGCTGGGTGTATGTGTTGTCTTCATCATCATTTCATCCTCATCACGACGCGCAGGTCACCTACGGGTGTCGAATAGAAAGACCTGCACCTGGCGAGCCGAACCCGTCCTGGGATATCCCGGCACTAAAAGCCATACGACATATCATATACCATAGCTGTGTGCTCGTCACCAGTTGTTGATCTTTCCGCGCGGCTGGAGATCCCAGTATCTAATCGTAGTCAACTCGCATCATGGTGCAGTCGTTTGGTACTAACACGCGAAAGGATGAGGACGATATTTAACGGTGTGTGTGTTTTGTAGACATTAAAACACACAACGAAATTCAGGCACCGAGCCAGATGGACATACGGTGAGGGTTGCGTAGCTGTGAGCTTGCATTAGCGAGATGGTGGGTTCGAATCCCACCGTCGGCAGTCCTGAAGATGGTTTTTCCGTGGTTTTCAGTTTTCACACCAGGTTAATGCTGGGGTGTACCTTAATTAAGGTCAAGGCCGCTTCCTTCCCAATTCTAACCCTGTCCTATTCTTTCGTCACTGAAACTCTTCGATGTGTTAGTGCGACCAACAAAATCAAAGAAAGTCAGACAGGTACTTTAACCATCACTTCACATAGGAGTTTCTTATTTTATATATTTGTTGCTATTTGCTTTACGTCGCACCGACACAAATAGGTCTTATGGCGACGATGGGATAGGAAAGGTGGGAAAGAAGCGGCCGTGGTCTTAATTAAGGTACAGCCCCAGCATTTGCCTGGTGTGGAAATGGGAAACCACGGAAATCCATCTTCAGGGCTGCCGACAGTGGGGTTCGAACCCACTCTCTCCCGGATGCGAGCTTAAAGCTGCGCGCTCCTAACCGCACGGCCAACTCGCCCGGTTATCAGAGTTTCACCTGGTCATCCCTACATTACAAGTAACATAACATAGGCTAATAATGATAATAATAATAATAATATTCTTAAAAAATTGAAACTGGGATGTTGGGCCAAGGAAACGCGGAATATTACTTCCCAATTAACTTTTATCAAAAGAGACGATATGCTAAGTCGAGGGATGAGAGTATTGGCTAGAGAAAAGGAAGTGATGTTGGTGGTGATTATTGTTTTAAGAGGAAGTAGAACTTGGCAACCATCCTCTATATAATACTGATCAGAGAGAAAAATGGAAGGACTCCAACTCTTCGACAAATGAAGATATCGGCCAATGAAAGACAAGAGCCGCGAAAGACATGGAAATGAAAGACTCCCTATCCCTCGAATGCTCTAATAAGGTTGGGGTCGGAAAAAACAAGAGTTGACCACGGGAGGTCGGATAGGATAGATAAAAGTGAGGAACCTCGCACAAGTAAGTGGAAGCAATACCATGACTCAGTTAAGGGCCTCGTGGTCGCCAACCCACGCTCCCAAGTTTAGAACCTCTGGGGTCCCTTTTAGACACCTCTTACGATAGGAAGGGGATACCGTGAGTGTTATTGTACCCCCTCCACCCACTGGGGGGAAGAGAAAAGGAAGGGCTAGGGAAATGAAAGCTTGATTCCCTAAACTTCATGAATAAAGATGAAGAATCAGATTATTTTAAGGTGAAGAAACATCAGACTTTGTTGGGTCCTCGTGTTTGGCACATACGTTTTGAATGTTAGAAGTGTTGTAGGGAGGTACATTCAGGAAAACGGGGTAGCCTAGGGAGCGGTGATAAGGGTACAGGGAACTGGAACTCGAGTAGGGATGGCATAAAAATGTTAGTGCTCAACTGTAGAAGTATTGTAAAGAAAGGAATAGAATTAAGTAATTTAATAGAAATATACTTGCCGGTTATTGCAATATGAGTTCAATCAAGGCTGAGAAATGATATAATGGAAGCAGAAATATTCTCACGGAATTGGAGTGTGTATCGTAGAGATAGGATAGGAATGGTAGGAGGGGTAGTATTCATTCTGGTGAAAACAATTTGTAAGCTATGAAAAAGTTAAAGATGACAAACATGAAATTCTAGGTGTAAGGCTCATCTTCAAAGATAATGGGAAACGTGATGTCTTTGGAGTGTGCAGACCGGGAGAGGGTAGCGCTGACGCTGATTCAGAATTATTTGATAAGATAATCAGCTGTGTCGGATACGATAAGGAAAGGAACGTGATTGTAGCGGGTGATATCAATTTACCAAATGTCAATTTGAAAAGTAATGCGAACGACAGGTAGCATGACCAACAAATGGCAAATAAGTTAACATGGGGAGGGTATCTGATTCAGAAAGTGATGGAACCAACTAGAGGGAAGAATATCCTGGATGTGGTGCTGGTAAAACCAGATGAGCTCTATAGAGAAACCAAAAAATAGATATTGTTAGTAAATACGAAGTTGTTTTCGTAGCAGTTAAAAATAAATGTGAAAGAAAGGAAGGTATTAAAATTACGAGTATTAGGCAGTACCATGTGGCTGATGAAACAGGCATGAGGGAGCTTTTAGGAATTAAATATGATCGGTGGAAAACGGCAAATAAAAATATAAACAGATTCTGGGATGGGCTTAAAGCAATTGTTGAGGAATGTGAAAACAGGGTTGTACCTATAAAGGTGGTAAAGAATGGTAAAGATCCACTACATTATAACAGAGAAGTAAAGAGACTAAGAAGGAGGTTCAGGTTGGAAAGAAATAGAGTTAGAAATGGCTGTGGAAGTAAGAAGAAATTGAAGAAACTTACTAGGAAATTGAATCTAGCAAAAAAAATCAGCTAAGGATAATGTGATGACAAGCATAACTGGTGATACAAATTTTATTGAAAAATGGAAGATTATGTATAGGTACTTTAAAGCAGAAACAGGTTCCAAGGAAATTCCAGGAGACATTAATGAAGAAGGGGAGTATGTTTGCAAGGATCTTCAAAAGGCAGAAGTATTCAGTCAGCAGTATGTAAAGATTGTTGGTTACAAGGATAATGTCCAGATATAGGAGGTGACTAATACTAAATAAGTATTAAAATGTACCTATGATATCAATGACATTTACAGTAAGATACAAAAGTTGAACTCTAGAAAAGGAGCTGGAATTGATAAGGTTACTGGGGATATACTAAAGATAATGGGTTGGAATATAGCACCATGTCTGAAGTACTAATTTCGTTATTGTTTGCATGAAGGAGCTACACCAAAATAATGGAGAGTTGCAATAGTTACCTCCTGTGTAAAAAGGAAAGGGTGTTAGACATAATGCAGAAAATTACAGGCCAGTCAGTTTGACAAGCATTGAATGTAAGCTTTGGGAAATCATTCCTTCTGATTATATTAGACGTGTTTGCGAAATTAATAACTGGTTTGATAGAAGGCAGTTTGGGTTTAAGAAAGGTTATTCCACTGAAGCTCAGCCTGTAGATTTCCGGCAAGATACGTAATTGACCTATCTAAGGCATTTGATAGGGTAGATCATGAGAGACTACTGGCAAAAATGAGTGCAATTGGACTAGAAAAGACAGTGACTCAATGGGTGGCTATATTTCCAGAAAATATAACTCAGAGAATTAGAGTAGGTGAAGCTTTATCTGTCCCTGTAATAATTAAGAGGGGAATTCCTCAAGGCAGTGTTATTGGTTCTTGATGTTTCTTATATATATCAATGATATGTGTAAAGAAGTGGAATCAGAAATAAGGCTTTTTGCAGATAATATTATTCTGTTCATAGTAATAAATAAGTTACAAGGATGTGTGCAACTGCAAAATGACATCGATAATGTTGTGAGATGGACAGTATGCAATGGTTTGATGATAAACGGGGTTAAAAGTCAGGTTGTGAGTTTCACAAATAGGAAAGTCCTCTCAGTTTTAATTACTACGTTGATGGGTTGAAAGTTCCTTTTGGGGATCATTGTAAGTATCTAGGTGTTAATATAAGGGAAGATCTTCATTGGGGTAATCACATAAATATGATTGTAAATAAAGGGTACAGATCTCTGCACATGGTTTTGAGGGTATTTAGGGGTTGTGGTAAGGATGTAAAGGAGAGGGCATATGTCTCTGGTAAGAACCCAACTAGAGTATGGTTCCGGTGTATGGGACCCTCACCGGGATTATTTGATTCAAGAACTGGAAAAATTCCAAAGAAAAGCAGCTCGATTTTTTCTGGAAGATTTACGACAAAAGAGTAGCGTTACAAAATTGTTGCAAAGCTTGGGCTGGGAAGACTTGGGCGAAAGGAGACGATCTGCTCCACTAAGTGGTATGTTCCGAGCGGTCAGTGGAGACATGGCGTGGAATGACATTAGTAGACGAATAAGTCTGAGCGGTGTCTTTAAAAGTAGGAAAGATCACAATATGAAGATAAAGCTGGAATTCAAGAAGACGATTTGGGGAAAATATTCGTTTATAGGAAGTGGGATTAATGATTGGAATAACTTACCAAGGGAGATGTTCAATAAATTTCCAATTACCCTGCAATCATTTAAGAAAAGGCTAGGAAAACTACAGATCGGGAATCTGCCACCAGGGCGACTGACCTAAATGCAGATCAGTAGTGTTTTATTGATTGAAATGAAAAGCTGTGAGCTCCTGAGGGAGGCTGAATTTATGATGCACTTAAAGTACGCCGCTTACTATATCACACTGATGTCACAAATCAGACGTGTAAAGAATTATTATTGTATTTCCTAAAACAGGACGTATCAACACTCAAGACTTTTACGCAGTGAACAAAGCGAGCCATGCATGTCAGTCACACGGGACGCTAAATTTGTAAATACATGTTTGGAGTGATGAATTCGTCCATATATTACGGCACCTAATCATAAATAAAATGACAGCATTGTCATCGTTGTGATATATGTTGTCAGTGATATGTCGGGAATTAGCTTTACTGTGAATCATACGCGTCCAAGGAGGAACTCTCGAGATTGAAGAATTAAATCTTTTAGTGTCAATAAGCATCACTGGATATGAGTCTTCAATGGAATCGTATAGACGAGCAAGGTAAAAATAAAAATTAATGAAGGTAGGGTATAATAATAATAATAATAATAATAATAATAATAATAATAATAATAATAATAATAATAATAATAATAATAATAATAACGATTATAAGAAGGCCTATGACTCGATGGATAAAACCAGTGCTTTAATGTATACCTACCTCAGTATGGCTGTGAAGTAAACAACAACGCTCTCCATTTCTTCTTTATAATAATGACAGCTCTGGAACAGCAAACAAAATGTTCACAATCGTAGTGAACAGAGCAGCGTTTCAGCATTTCTAGTGACGTTTACAGCAGCCACATTAAAATATAAAAAAGAGTGGACTTGGTTCACGCCGGCCCCGCCATGTAGGGGTAGCGTACCTGCCTCTTTCCCGGAGGCCCCGGTTCGATTCCCGGCAGGGTCAGTGATTTTTACCTGCATCTGAGGACTGGTTCGAGTTCCACCCGGCCTATGTGATTACATTTGAGGAGCTGTCTGACGGTGAGATGTCGGCCCCCGTCTAGAAAGCCAAGAATAACGGCCGGGAGGATCCGTCTTGCTGACCACTCGACACGTCATAATCTACAGGCCTTCAGGCTGAGCAGCGGTCACTTGGTAGCCCATGGTCCTTCGGAGCTGTTGCGCCATGGGGTTTGGTTTCGGACTTGGTTCACTATGGCTGTGACACTCTCACCTGATTGATACTATTCTCTTTAACTTTCGACACAAGTGCACAAACAGTATTCATTATCCTCAGCATCATCATCATCTCATATTATCCAGCTTCGGCCGGATAAGGGCAAATATGCTTACTCACCATGTTCTTTTGTTGTTCCTCCACTTCACTGTGTTCCAATTCAGGTTTCCCTATCTTATGCTGTTTTGGACTAAGTCCCAGCATTGCTCATCGCATGCAAGGGTCACGCGGTTGTAATATTTACTACGGGAGGTACTCCAATGATCAGTTCTTTAGCAATAGGAAGAATCCATATACCGTGATCCTGTCATTTGTGGCACGGTGTTCTGTATTGGACAACCCCCGAATCCCTCAGTAACCATAGTGTGGAAATTCTTTGTTCACCATTTGGTAGGTGTGAATTAACTGCGCTGTTATGAGTGCATGGTGAACAAATACAATGATTTCGAGCGATTTACTCTCCAGCGCGCTTTGTGAAACTCTAAAACATTCTAGTAACGTACGCATGCGGTCATTCAAGAGGTAATGTGTTCGAGTATTGTTCTAGAGTGTGCTTTGTACCACGGGAAGTGAGCATGTTATAAAAGAATGATTTACTCTGTTCTTTTTTAAAATCTTGTTTTAGATTGACTAAAATTGTCTTCCATAGATCATTCTATGCAATACAGGAATTGTTTGAAGACTGCATTCGTAACTGCGTATGAACTCATAATAGTGAACAGTATAATTGCCTACATGAGTACAGTATTTATTCATTCGTTCATACATATATGCGTAATAAACCCGTAGAGACGAAAGTACATTCGCTATGTGCGCTGTCTCGAAAAGAGAATGAGAGCATGGTATTGGATAAGTTCCTCGTAGGAACACTTCTCTCATAAAAAATTCGATGTGTAGATATAATATTTGTTAACGGTATCCACAGTGTTTCTGCCCAAATCGGAAATTTTGTTAATAATTTTAATGAAGTCTCATAAGACATTAAGTACGAAGAACACTTGATATCACGATTTCATTCTTTCTAGAGTGATTATATATCCATGTACTGATTACGAAGTTGTTTTGCACTATATTCGTGCACACAACACATCTGAAAATCAGTTTAATTATATTAATGTAGGCCAAATTACAAGAATGGCATATGATTGTAATAATGATGGAATATAAATAACATTATTCTTATTCCTCTTCCACCGCTTTTTCTACTCTGGCCGGCTCTCGGGTAAGAACTATATCACTTGTATGGACTTGACCCAGTTTTTTGGCTGGGTGCCTTTCCCTTTGTGGAGGGATGCATTCACTACTGCATATTTCCGTGGTGGTTGGTATTTGGTGTTTTGAGTGCATTCGAAGACGTGCGTGTATACTGAGACGAACATATACATTCAGTCCCTTCACCAAGGAATTTACTAAACAAAGGCAAAATCCCCAACTCTAAAGAAAATCGAATCCGAGACTCTCTGAACCGATGGCCGCGGTGCTGACAATGCAGCCAACGAGTCTGACAGAATATAAGTAGCAAATGAAAACTAATTTGTGTATTATTATTATTATTATTATTATTATTATTATTATTATTATTATTATTATTATTATTATTATTATTATTATTATTATTATATTGTAGAGTGTTGCTGGAATGAAATATGACAGGAAAAACCGAAACATCCTTACGCTATGATGTTCATGTTACCCCTTATTATCGACAACTTTCCCTTCTAAAATTTGAACAATATAGAAACCTCCACGTGGCAGTATTAATCTTTCGACTATTAAAAGAGAATATCCCATACTACTTATCTTCACAACTCAATTTCCTATCCTCTTTCCACCAGCATAACACACGCTCTGGCAGTACACTTGCTATCCGTCTCAGCGGGTCAGCAGCATTTAGCCGTTCCTTTGTTGCAAATGGAGCTAGAATATGGAATTCTCTCCCCCCACAACATCAGAGCCATAAGATCCTTAAATTCCTTCAAGTTGTCTTGCCGTGAGCATCTCCTCGATGTGTGCCGCCAGGCAGAATGAATCTGGTAGAGTGAATGTGTGTATGAATGTACGTTTACTGTGCTTATGGTATTTAGTGTCATTCAACTTTTAATTTGTAACGATAGTTTTAAGACATGACTAAGAATATTTATATAGTTTATGTTATTTTGTTTCATATTTTGTTTCTAGTTTGTAATGGTAGTTTTAAGATAAGAATATGAATATTGCTTTCAGATGTACAATGTTAATGAAGTGTGGTTAAGTGTAAGAGAGGACCATGAGTCCTAACTTCGCCAGTACAAATAAAGGCAAATATAATAATAATAATAATAATAATAATAATAATAATAATAATAATAATAATAATAATAATAATAATAATAATAATAATAATAATAATAATAATAATAATAATAATAATAATAATAAAGAACCTGTCTCGCCTCCGCTTTGTCCAGCGCAAATCTCACATGGAATGATCGGGATTTGAACCACGGAACACAGGAGTGAGATGTAGGCGACGTAAGTGGCTGAAGTTTTACGGGCACCTTCTGAGAATGGGCAACGGAAAGTTTACGAAGAACGAAGAAGATCTCCTTACTCATCAAAAGCTACAAGACTGGAAGTGTATGGCTCAATGACATAAAAAAGAAGAAAGAGTTAACATCCCCTGGGATATCTGATACTGATGTCTCAGGCCGTCCTAAACTTTGTAAATTGATAAATTCGTGGTCTCGTTTACTAAAAGTTGTTAAATCACGCAAACCTCTCTCACAGGAAAGAAAGCAAAATCTAACAGCAGGGCTCATTAAGTACTGGGAACGAAAACGAGCATCCAAGAAGAACTAGTCATAAGGGCTCCCTTACGTCACTAATAAATAATACTGTCGAGCCTCCACGGCAGCGCGCCGGTCTCTCATCGCTGAGTTCCGTGGTCCAAATCCAGGCCATTTTATGTGAGCTTTGTGCTGAACAAAGCGGAGGCGAGAGACAGGTTTTTCTCCGGGTTTTCCGGTTTTCCCTGTCATATTTCATTCCAGCAACACTCTCCAGTCATTAATCATTGTCCCAGGAGAGTGCGAAGGGCTTCGGCAGCCGGCACCATTCTATCATCGCCGCTAGATGGGTCTTTATTCATTCCATTCCTGACCCAGTCGAATGACTGGAAAAAGGCTGTGGATTTTAATATTCATTATTATTATTACAGATGATTACTGGACTTATCAGTGTTGATGTCTAGTGCAGTTTGTAGGTCTCGACGTTTCACCGAAGATTGTGTTCGGCTTTGCACACTTTTTGTGACTTCTACCTCGGATCATATATGTCTGATATCCCCTCGACTTACCATACTGTCGTAGCTATGAATTGATACAGACTTAACTGTAAACTACAGTTTGTTCTGGCCACTGCAAAGTGACAGATGCAAGAATTAAGTGCCAGTCAAGAAATATCAAAAGATACGAAATTAAAGGACATGCCTTTGGAAGACCAAACTCCAGACATAGTAGAATTAACAGTGTCTTCTGATATAGGTTAGAACAAGCGTTACCAACTCTCATAGAGAAAATCTGGATATTGACTGTGTGTTTCGAATTTTGTTAATGATTAGGCAGGAAAGGGAGGTCAAATGAATTATTTTTAACACGTGACGGAGCCGCACAATCACAATAATAAATATCCACACGTGTTAGTATTAGTAAATCTAGTAAATATCAGAGAACTATGTAATTATGTAATATTCAAAACATACGTAGAATTAATGTATTAAATTTACACACATGTACGTGCATTCCTCTTATTATGACTAAGTTGTGATATGAGATACTAACACTGTTTTAAATACCTCGATGTCGCCTTAGATAATTGACATAATCTGCGGTACGCAAAACTTCTATTGATACTTCGGCTCCCTAGTGCTGTATTGGTAGACCTCGGTTATCTTCGAGATTCCTATTGGCAACCTTTGACACACAAACTATGAATACATCGCCGTGTGACATCTGGCGAACACTTAACGTACTAGTACTGTTGTCACGGCCAGCTTGATGCGCCGATCTAGCTAGCTCCTTATCGGCCTTGACAATCGGGGCCACGCACTGTAATGGAAGTAGTTATACAGCTCGACACGTGGCGCTCGCGGCCTAACTAGTTGCGGGGTTGTTGTTTACACAGCAATGCCAAAACGCTAGGAACAAGATTCGCATCGAGAAATGTTATACTGTATAATGTGTGTGTGTGACACAGTTGTTGGCTTAAGATAATATAGGTTTAGAAAATTCATATCGATCGATCATACTATAGATTCAATTCAGATTTCTTTTCCATTCAGTTGGCAGTATTACCGGAACCGGGGAGCTTCCTCCTTACTCCTCAACCGCGTAAAACGAAGTGTCACTAAAAGTTTCGCGGACTAGACTCTTGTCTAATTATGACAGTAAGTATAGTTACTTCTTAAATAAACAAATTAAGGGCATCAAAATACTTCAGATATACAAAAAAAGAATGTTATGTACTGTAAATCGCGAAGCGTATATCTAACCCTTATCCTGTTTCTGCACGGAGACGAGTATGAAGTGGGGTGAACCTTCGTGCCAAGATTTTAGGAGCGGATGCCCTTCCTGCCTGAAGTCAACCTCATCCGGGATGTTAATGAGATACACAGCGTTGTATATGATAGTAAAAAGGGGCGGGGTAAAACCCGGTGCCGGCACATAGCCTATTCCCTTCGAATAGCATCAAGTCTTAAGGCTGATTCTCCACGAGCAGGTAAAACGCCGCTGTTCGCCCGCCTGACCGCTCAAACCTTTAGCCTATTCTACACGAGCGGTTGAATTGATGCCTGTAAACAGCGCCAAAAACGCCGGCGACACACGCAGCCATTCTCCACCAGCGATAAACCTGCCATACTATAATGATGGATGTCGTACGAATAGGTTGTGTTGTCGGAGCTGTTCACCTACAGTAATTAGCAATATTAAAAAAATAAACCTGGTAAGAAAAGACGTTGGTGGACTCAACCTGCGTTATCGAATCGGCTCACCACTGGACAATTTATGTTAGAGGCTCACTTAGTAGTAGTAGTAGTAGTAGTATGACCTGGTCTAGGATTACAATTTGCTGGGGCTGTACTTTAATTAAGGCCACGGCCGCTTCCTTCCCACTCCTAGCCCTTTCCTGTCCCATCGTCGCCATAAGACCTATCTGTGTCGGTGCGACGTAAAGCAACTTTCAAAACAAAAGCAAAGAATTACTACAGTTTAGGCCTACTCCAAATTATAGAACCACAATTCACTAAATAATTCAAAATTCAACCCTGAAAAGAGCCGTTTCGTAAGAAAAGCTTCTTCTGCTTCACTTTTATTAAATCAATATTCATGTTATTCCAAATTAGCCGTGAAGAGGGGCTTTCTCCTCTGGCTTTGAGGAAGAATTTGCCTCCAAGTCAGATAGTTTCTTCCCCCGCCAGTGTAATGAATTAAGATTTTCCGATTCATCGTGTATTCCTAGGAAACAGATTAGTAAAAGGGCATAGTTTTTGCCCTGGAACTCTCCACTATTCGACCCTCCCCCATCCCCGCCGAAAAAAAGACGAAGAGTGTTCACGGATCACGGCTGTCTGCGGCTTGGTCATTCAGGCTCTGAAAATTTGGATTGTTTGATCGGCAGCGTAGTACTGTTCATTAAAAGTGACAAAATGCGTGGTTTTTCATTTGATCGAGTATTTCATATGAAAACATTGCTTTTAATCGCGCCATTCCTACTGACATCATTGTAATGACCTATGTTAATTTCAGTTGGGAAAATGACTAAGACAGTCTTTCTGAGGATGTAAAAAGGCAGTGTCTGCCATTATAATCTAAACTCCCCAACCTGATTGTGACTGATGGTAGGCAAGCGGGCCTATCGTTACAATGAATATTCCCTAACCCAGTCTTCATATGAGAAAAGACGTTTGATGACTTTCCCGTCGCGTTTCTAGGGTAACGTTAGGAGCTATGGAATTTGATACAATCTTGCTCACAACGTGTACACTACCTAACCTATCCTTATGTATACAGTACAATGTAGAATTCCGTAGCGAAGCACAGGTACATCAGCTAGTAAAGAATATGCTACACTTCAGGCAGTTCCTATCGTGCGACAGAGGCGGGTGAACTGCTCACTGCCGCCATGTGGAGTATGACTCGCTGTTCTACCGCTAGCGGGAATGACGCCTCTGCTGGCGTTAGGGTACGGCCATAGTGCACCGCTTCTCGCTTCCTGCTTTATCGCGGCGGGCGAGCGGGAAAGAAAAGATAGTGAAAACTGGTTGGGGCGGCCATAGTGCACCCGCCTGCCTGCGCTAACTAGCTCAAACCGCTTCTACCCGCTTTAACAGGAAATAATTTTTATTTCTTTTCCCCGCTTGAACCGCTTTACCGCCCAACACGCCCGGTCAGTCTGCTGTTTATCTTCCGACTGCGCACGTTGTTCTCACTCTTGCTTGTATAGAATGGAAGCGGATAAAGACATCTTAATATCGAAAGTATTTATGAAAAGTGTAATTTGGGACAAAAGGTTGCAAGCCCATGCCAACCGCAACGTTGTTGACAAAGCATGGAAGGAAATAGCTGCTGAAATGGGTGTTGAAGACGGTAAGTGAGAAATAGACAGTTCTATTATTATTATTATTATTATTATTATTATTATTATTATTATTATTATTATTAACAACAACACAAATTAAGTCGCCATTATTATATCAAACAATTACATTGGTAGTTACTAAACATGACATTACTGCATTTCACAGTAATATGTGTTCAAATTTTTCGTAAGGGTTGAATATTTTTGAACGGGAATTCAGATGACCAGCGAGTTATTAACAGTATAAAACTAAGTAAATAATCAAGTAAAATATTTCATTTTTTATTTACTTAACAGTTATATAGTCATGCACTGTGTTACATAAACTAAATGTTTCTTTTTTAAAAATTTAAATGGTCACATAGTATGTTCCGTAACCAGATTCTTATTTTTATGTATTTGTTAATGTCTCTACTTTTCATTCTATTCATACATAACTCAAACGATATTTTTCGAAGTATTGTGCAAATGTAGCCCTGATGTTTTCGGCTTGAATAGCAGGTCTCCCTCTTCTCTCCCAGCTGACCTCGTGGCCAGTAGTATGAACGTCTGAGAGGTTTCTTTGCATTCCTTCTCTGTCAATTACTATGTTGTGCAAAACACAAATGCATTTCACAATTTTGTCAGCGAGATGCACTGAAGTTTCTATTGACTTTGAAAGTATACGCCACTTGGAGTAGGTAATCCCGAATGCACATTCTACGGTCTTTCTGGCACGTGATAAGCGTTCATTAAACATTCGCTTCGTTTCAGTCAGACCTTCCCTTTTGTATGGTTTCATGAGGTATGGAAGCAAAGGGTATGCCTCATCTGCAAGCATAACAAATGGAGCTTGTATTTGGCTGTGTGGCAGCATGTTGGGCGCAGGAAACTTTATGAGCTCCTGTTCAATGAAGCTGAATAGATCAGAAGCTAAATACGTTCCTCCGTCGCTCTGTTTCCCATATCCTCCCACATCAACAACAATGTACTTGTAGTTAGCATCGACAAGGGCCTGAATAACCAAGGAAAAATGCTGTTTATAATTGTAAAACATGGAACCAGAATTTGCAGGACAAATCAAACGAATGTGCTTCCCGTCAAGACAGCCAACCACATGTGGAAAATTCCAAATATTGTAATAGTCAGTCGCATTTTTCTTAAGCGATTCAGTAGTTGGAATTGGCATGTGCAACGGATATAGTTCATCCCATATTACTTCCACTGTTTCCTTGACGATGTTAGCTACAGTTGACTTCCCCATCCGGAAAGTGAAGGCCAATGCTCTGAACGATAATCCAGTCGATAGGTACCTGGAATGAAAAGAGATTGAATTTAATATATTATTAAAATGGAATGTCCTGACTGATTGTCAATCAATGCCCAAACAAAACTACTGGACGTAAAAAAAATTAAATGTTGGGGGTGCATTTCTATTACGGTGTAGGTGCTCACTAAAGAAAGGTTTCAAAAAATTCCACTCCTAAGGGGATGAAGCGTAGATAAAACTGTGGAAACTAAAACATTCATCCCTCCGAAACCGTTCATCGGTCAAGGTTTAACTTTTACATAATGACTGTTTAGTTTAACATTTTATAACCGATTTATTCATTGTGATCTCTATACCAAGTTTATTCCTAAGTGGTGCAACTCTATGGAAATAAGGGACATTCGGATCTTAACTCGGCCATTACAAGTCTTTAAAAGTATTTCACAGCAACGAAGACTGCAGGGGAAAATGGAAAGGACAGCTGATTTTCTGTATGACCTATGCTTGAATGAGTCATTCCCGGTTAGTGAGGAATGAGTTATGAAAGACTAGCTTCCAATTTCATACTCTAGGCTATATGAATGGGTCAGTGAAAGATAAATGATGTCATAATTGATTAGGCGAATGCTTGCGCTTGCAACGTTGGCATTCTAGCGATATTACTTTGGGACGTTTGGCACTTTTAGCGTTAAAACAAATACACGTCTAAAGGATTTTGACCGGAAAGTGAGACCTGATGGCATAAAAACGGTTTAACTTGTTGTTGTTGTTGTTTGGGTCATCAGTCCACCGACTGGTTTGATGCTGCTCTCCATGCCACCCTATCCTGTGCTAACCTCGTCATTTCTACGTAACTACTACATCTACTGTACTCTAATGGCATGTTCATACCTCTTGGTCTACCCCCGCCGTTTTTACCGCCTACACTTCCCTTTAAAAACAACTGAGCAAGTCCTGAATATCTTAAGGTGTGTCCTATCATTCTATCTCTGCTTCTGGTCATATCTCGCCAAATCGTTCTCCTCTCACCAATTCGATTCAGTACCTCTTCATTCGTAATTCGATCTATCCACCTTCAGCATTCATCTGTAACACCACATTTCAAAAGCTTCTCGTCTCCTTTCTGAACTAGTCATTGTCCATGTTTCACTTCCATATAATGCCACGCTCCAGACTTTCTAGCACAAGCAGGGAAGAAATTTGCTCACTTCGAACACTCGTATAGGAATTAGAAAGATGTTTTAGAAGACCGTTTTACTTACGAAGCTTAAATTTCAATTTATATCATAGGAGCTAAATAACAGAAGGGGGTTTAGATTGGGATCGACTCGGAATATCACAATATACATTCTTTCGAAAACGTTTCACGTACGAAGTAGAAATTTCTCAGGCTGGTCCTACATCGTAGATATGGTTTTAAAACATTCAATTTCTGTGGGGGTAAATAATGTTTTGATCCAAAAATAAATAACCATTCCTCCAAACCTGTTTGACGTTCGAACTACGGGTGTATTTTATAGTCAGCCGACAATGGGCGCTCCAAAATTTAAAACTGTGTAGGATAATTTTCATTTTGAAACCGTACCAACGCACGGGTATCTTGCTAGTGTATATATAAGTAAAACTAAATACATGAAATTAGAATAGAATGAATGAAAAATACAAAATGCGTATGACGCGCTTGAAAATATTTCGATAAACTAATAATTCTGTTTGTTTTCTCAGATGGGATTCTGCGGAAAAAGTGGAAGTATCTGAGAGACCAATTCGCCATAGAAATGGGAAAGTTCCCTCCCTGTCGTTCAGGTGATGCTGGCGGTCATCGAGAATCCAAGTGGCCATATTATAAATCACTGACGTTTTTAGAGGGCATCGTCAAGCCAAGAACTACATCGAGCAACTTGAAAAACAGTAAAACTCCAGCTCATCAGGACAATGAGCATTCTGAAATGGTTGCTCACACTGCTGCTGGGTGTGGAATTGAAGTTACGGAGGGTGTTCAGGAAGTGGAAACACAACACACAGCTCAGGAAACACAGCAGGATGAACCCGTAGTCTTGCCAAGAAAAAGGAAGCGAGACGAACTGAATACAAAGTATAACCAGAAAATGATACTAATTGAGGAAAAAAAAGCTTCTTTGTTGGAACGCGTCATACAAGAACGCAGATGTGACGACAATGATGATGCATTGTTTTTCCGAAGCCTTTTGCCTTATGTAAGCAAAATACCGCAACATTTGAAACTGCGGTTCAGAAATAGGGTTCAGCAATTAGTTGACGAGTTCGTTTACCCGAGTACCCAGGACATTCCACACATTCCCAGCCCTAATTCCAGTCATGGTGGTACTTTATACTCAGATGAACAGACCGTTCAGACCGAACTTCATGGTGATGCATTTGAGACATTACGCACTGCGTCAAACGAAACTGTTGGGTGAATTTATGTTTCATTTTAGTTTACGTTAAAAAGTGTAATGCTAAACATTTTCATTAATATTTACTTTGTATTCATTCTCTAATAAAATTAGTTTTGAAAAAGTGTACTTTTAACGCTGCCACCATTAATTTATCGTTGAAGTTAAATGTTTATATCTATTGTTATAAAATCCTGTTCAAAATAACCACACCGTCTCATTTTCTCTTTTGTATAAATAAAACAATCAAAGCTAATAATTCAAAAGTACTTACCTCAAAGTTACCATAAGACGTTCTTCAGGAAGAATTTTCTGTTGATGAAAGTTACACCATCCTTTCCTTATCCGGTATTCGATTTTGTTCAAGATGTAGTCGAATGTCTGTTCATCCATTCGGAAATACTCGTAAAATTTCTCGGGGTGAGCTTTCAGTTGAGGTAACAAAGTATGATATTCCCCTACTTTAAAGCGAGTTCTGTTCATCTCGTGGACGTTTGTAATTCTTTCTTGTTTAATTTTATGATAAATACTATCTGTTGTCAACAACATACACATTAGATCCTCGCGTGACAGCTCCATGTTGCCTACTGACAGATTCTTCCGGTCTTCCGCGAGCGGTGCACTATAACCACCACCAGCTAGAATTGCGCGGGTTCACCTCGCTGCTTGCACCTGGCGCGGTTTAAGCGACAAAGCGAGAAGCGGGAAGCGGTGCACTATGGACGTACCCTTAGACCCGCCTGCCCGCTCATGGACGCGTCCACCCGCGGCGTGCAAACCGCCCGTGTAGACAGCTCTACAAATACCCCATAGTTCTGTTCAGCAAGTGGGTTTGTAGCGGGCGAACAGCGGCGTTTTACCTGCTTGTGGAGAATCAGCCTAACATTTCCATCCGACGGAGAAATCGCCATCAAGAGAGCCATATCCCATCACTGAATATGAACAATACCGGCTAGGCGGTGTAGGGGTAGCGTTACTGCCTCTTACCCGGAGGCCCCGGGTTAGATTCCCGGCCAGGTCGGGGATTTTTACCTGCATCAGAGAGCTGGTTGGAGGTCCAATCAGCTTACGTGATTACAATTGCGGAGCTATATGATGGTGAGATAGAGGCCCCGGTCTAGAAAGCCAAGAATATCGGCCGTGAGGATCCGTCGTGATGACCACACGACACCTCGTAATCTGTAAGCCTTCGGGCTGAGCAGCGAGCGCTTGATTGGCCATGGTCCTTCGGGGATGTTATACCATGGGGTTTGGGGTTTTCGATATGAACAACACGGATTCGTTTGGAACTGAAACCAGGATTTTGGCAGGCAGTCTAGTGATTAGAAATTGCGTACCACCACCTCTCCTACTGGACAACATTTGTTTCGACCAACGGTACTCGAACCAGCTAAACACTATGTCAGATCATATAGAATTGACGCCTTGACGATCATGGCCACCAGACCGACTGCACTGTAAATAACTGAGTATATTCTTCTCCTTCCTCTCCTACTTCTTAATCTGTTTACCCTCCAGGGTCGGTTTTTATCTCGGACTCAGCGAGGGATCCCACCTCTACCGCCTCAAGGGCGGTGTCCTGGAGAGTGAGTCATTGGGTCGGGGAATACAACTGGGGAGAATGACTAGTACGTCGCCCAGGCGGTCTTACCTGCTATGCTGAACAGTGGCCTTGCGGGTGGGATGGGACGATTGGAAAGGATACACAAGGAAGAGAGAAGGAAGCGGCCGTGGCCTTAAGTTAGGTACCATCCCGGCATTTGTCTAAAGGAGAAGTGGGAAACCACGGAAAACCACTTCCAGGATGGCTGAGGTAGGAATCGAACCCATCTCTACTCATTTGACCTCCCGAGGCTGAATGGACCCCGTTCCAGTCCTCGTACCACTTATCAAATTTCGTGGCAGGGCCGGAAATCGAATCCGGGCCTCCGGGGGTGGCAACTAATCACACTAACCACTACACCACAGAGGCGGACACGGAATATTTTACACAGTTTACTGCTATAGCTAATTTCACGTTCTCCTCATGCACAGGAAATGAAAAAAGAATCGGGCATCCTGAGGATAAATAATTTCGTATGGCTATTTCTAGCCGATTGCAGCCCTTGTGAGGCAGACCCCCCGATGAGGGTGGGCGGCGTCTGCCATGTGTAGGTAACTGCGTGTTATTGTGGTGGAGGATAGTGTTATGTGTGGTGTGTGAGTTGCAGGGATGTTAGGGACAGCACAAACACCCAGCCCCCGGGCCATTGGAATTAACCAATGAAGGTTAAAATCCCCGACCCGGCCGGGAATCGAACCCGGGACCCTCTGAACCGAAGGCCAGTACGCTGACTATTCAGCCAACGAGTCGGACATCCTGAGGATAAGAGCTACAAATTTTACCTAAATAAAATATAATAAAATATGAGAATATATTCTTTATTTATTCCTAAAAATTCCAAAATCAAAAGCGCCTGAGGATATTGAACCAAATAACACATTACAGTATTAATTATGTAAATAAGTTAATTTGGCTAGAATTTGAATCAAAAAGAAAACGACCGGGCGAGTTGGCTGTGCGGTTAGGGGCGCGCAGCTGTGAGCTTGCATCCGGGAGAAAGTGGGTTCGAACCCCACTGTCGGCAGCCCTGAAGATGGTTTTCCGTGGTTTCCCATTTTCACACCATGTAATTGCTGGTCCTGTACCTTAATTAAGGCCACGGTCGCTACCTTCCCACTCCTAGCCCTTCCCTATACCATCGTCGCCATAAGACCTATCTGTGTCGGTGCGACGTAAACAAAAAAGAAAAAAGAGTACAGCAACAAGCGATTTTAGGCTGTTTTTCCGGAACTGCATTTAGGTCGGAAGTGGTCTTTGAAATTTGTTTTTATAAGTTTGATAGATCTATCCAAGACTCACAGTTTGAAATCTCTCCGGGCCCTTTATCCCTTCAACTTTCGGCATAGCTGAGGAAATTGCTCAATTTCAGGTTTTTCGTAGTATGGGTAGTTTGTTTGCTAAGGAATGTTTCCAATATTTAAGAAGTTACTAAATAAAATTGTTATTGTTTATATGTACAAAAATGTTTCATTCTTCGCATAGTAAGTAAAATAAAACCCATGTATAACAAAACCACAACCAGAATTCGTCGAAATTTTCCGCTTTCTCTAAGTAAAGGAAAGGAATATGTAATTGCACAAGAATTCGGCCACTATTCGTAACAAATTCTACTATATTTTGTGAAAATTTATGTCAAAATGGATAGATGCTAAATTGTGCATTTCTATGCATTACCTTTTTTAAAGAAACCAATAACCTGTGGAGTTTGTTTTGGTTAGTTCTATATTGAAAAGCGATCGGAAGAGAGAAGTAAAACTGAATAAAGTGGAATATCATAATAAATCATGTCAATAAGAAAGTCGTAACTTGGAAATGTTGTACTTGTTTGTTAAATTTTACTTTTCATCTCCAGGGTCCATGGCTAGTATCGGAAGGATATTTTCATGAATTAGTACTCGTCTTTACAAAACATGTCTGTGTCAACCGTTGCCAGTGCAGTTAGTGTCAACACAATGTGAATTATTCCTACATGGAAATATACAGGACAAGCTCCTTCATAGCAGGCAGTTGCTGAATGAAATCCATGGTAGTGAAATGTATTATTTCTCAAAAAATTATATAATTTTGTAATATAATATTACTTTAATAATCAGTACTTTATGTTAATTAATAAAAGGTTGTTAGACTATGGGATAATAACACTAGCATTGTGTTCGATTGACAGATATTTAATCTGTGATATATAGTATATTGGTTATTGCGGCAGGCGTCCCAGATTTCAGACTGAAAAATCTGGTAGACTGACTGAATCTTCAATTCCTTAGTTCTCTTCTTTAGATATACCTAGATCTTTTATAACAGTTTATGGTTCAACTATTGGGAATCCCACCACCACCACCAACAAACAATAACAACATGCGCTCTTGGGTCAAAGAATGGAGTTGTGACGAACGCATGTAAAGATTCTTATTAAGTGAGAATTTTGGCCTTATAAATGAACATTCAAATTTCATACTATCAGGAAACAGAGCCATCCAAGGATAATTTCGTCTGGAGATCCACTTCTTTCTTACAGATTGCCGTTACGTCGCAATTTCGAGCTCGCTACAGTAGCTTTACTGCAACTGGATTTGATTTCCCTTAGTATGGTACCATTGATTATTGATATTTCTAAGAAAAAATTATACATCTCTCCTCTGGTATTGCCAACGGCCGTAGCCGTGTTGAAACACCGGATCCCATGAGTCTCCGAAGTTAAGCAACATTGGGCGTGGTCAGGAGATGGATGGATTGCCACGCGCTGTTGGTTGGGGGTAAGGGAAAGGAGGAGCGGAAAGGAACTGGACACCCTACTGCACGTAAACTCCGGCTCAGGAACACCTCTGCGGAGGTTCGGACCTGCCTTCGGGCAGAATAACCCTTACCTTACCCTCTGGTATTCTGTTCTTTTAGGCTTCTTTATAACCTATGTCACTTCTATCCTAGTAATGATAATTTTCATCTTATTTTTGCTGCACCTCCTTTCAAGGTTCAAGATATTTTTAGAAGTTCTTAAGATGGACTACTGTTAATCGACAGCTCTA
The DNA here is from genome assembly GCF_040414725.1 of Anabrus simplex. NCBI lineage: Eukaryota > Metazoa > Arthropoda > Insecta > Orthoptera > Tettigoniidae > Anabrus > Anabrus simplex. Next base: position 1,130,882,542 of record NC_090265.1, on the reverse strand, counting down.
GCCAAAAGTCTAACTATATTTTCATTTTCAAACAAACTTTTGCGTGCCATTTTATGATATTTTTCTATAAATGGCGGAAATACACTGACTGACAGAGCAAATGCAACACCAAGAAGGAGTGGTAAGAACTTTATGCCAATTGCAGGGTAGACTGACGTCACTGAGGTATGCTCATGATGTGAAATGCGCCGCTGTGCTGCGCACGTAGCGAACGATAAATGGGACACGGCGTTGGCGAATGGCCCACTTCGTACCGTGATTTCTCTGCCGACAGTCATTGTAGAACGTGTTGTCGTGTGCCACAGGACACGTGTATAGCTAAGAATGCCAGGCCGCCGTCAACGGAGACATTTCCAGCAGACAGACGACTTTACGAGGGGTATGGTGATCGGGCTGAGAAGGGCAGGTTGGTTGCTTCGTCAAATCGCAGCCGATACCCATAGGGATGTGTCCACGGTGCAGCGCCTGTGGCGAAGATGGTTGGCGCAGGGACATGTGGCAGTGCGAGGGGTCCAGGCGCAGCCCGAGTGACGTCAGCACGCGAGGATCGGCGCATCCGCCGCCAAGCGGTGGCAGCCCCGCACGCCACGTCAACCGCCATTCTTCAGCATGTGCATGACACCCTGGCTGTTCCAATATCGACCAGAACAATTTCCCGTCGATTGGTTGAAGGAGGCCTGCACTCCCGTCGTCCGCTCAGAAGACTACCATTGACTCCACAGCATAGACGTGCACGCCTGGCATGGTGCCGGGCTAGAGCGACTTGGATGAGGGAATGGCGGAACGTCGTGTTCTCCGATGAGTCACGCTTCTGTTCTGTCAGTGATAGTCACCGCAGACGAGTGTGGCGTCGGCATGGAGAAAGGTCAAATCCGGCAGTAACTGTGGAGCGCCCTACCGCTAGACAACGCGGCATCATGGTTTGGGGCGCTATTGCGTATTATTCCACGTCACCTCTAGTGCGTATTCAAGGCACGTGAAATGCCCACCGCTACGTGCAGCATGTGCTGCGGCCGGTGGCACTCCCGTACCTTAAAGGGGTTGCCCAATGCTCTGTTTCAGCAGGATAATGCCCGCCCACACACTGCTCGCATCTCCCAACAGGCTCTACGAGGTGTACAGATGCTTCCGTGGCCAGCGTACTCTCCGGATCTCTCACCAATCGAACACGTGTGGGATCACATTGGACTCTGCCCCAGCCTCGTACGGACGACCAACTGTGGCAAATGGTTGACAGAGAATGGAGAACCATCCCTCAGGACACCATCCGCACTCTTATTGACTCTGTACCTCGACGTGTTTCTGCGTGCATCGCCGCTCGCGGTGGTCATACATCCTACTGAGTCGATGCCGTGCGCATTGTGTAACCTGCATATCGGTTTGAAATAAACATCAATTATTCGTCCGTGCCGTCTCTGTTTTATCCCCAACTTTCATCCCTTTCGAACCACTCCTTCTTGGTGTTGCATTTGCTCTGTCAGTCAGTGTATGTAAATGATAAGGAGTAAATGTAATGGAATAAAAGTCAAAGGCAGCCCCGTACAGGCCATGAAAGCCCATGGAGGAGTGGAAGGTAAAGGCTTCCACCATTTTTAACCGCGGCACATGATGCTGTAGAGTGGTTAGCTCTACGCCCGGCCGCCTTTGCCCCCAGGAATTAACCTGGTACTCATTTTTGGTGTAGGCTGAGTGAACCTCAGGGCCATATTCACTTCCGGAAGTGGAAATCTCCTTTTTTAAATTTTACGACTTCCTGGCGGGGATTCCAACCCACGTTCTTCCGGGCGAACCGAGCACGCCTTTACTGCCTCGGCCAGGCAGCCCCTGTAATGGAACAAAGCTTTGTCTAAACTTTCCATCTATTGGTACTGTTACGGAGTTATCGTGGATTTGCAGAGTTGAAAGAAGGTGCGGGGGTGAACAGGTCTCAAAATACGAAATTAAAGTTAAGATAAAATTTAACAAGGTTATATTTTCTTAGCAAAATCAAGAAATAACAAGAATGGCAGGTACAGAGTAGCAAGGCAACACATGTACAATTACAGTATTCACAGGATTTGGGCTTCGAGCCCCGGACTCACAATTCTTGAGCAATTAGCCCAACTTTACCCAAAAACAAGATTCGACAAAGGGGCAGAAGACCCCAATCATGTTCAGGAGCACTTGATCCCAATTACAAAATAAAGCCTCCTCGAGGCACCCAAAATCAATTTCAAAAGAGCCATCCGCTCTCAAAGTTTAAGCCTATCAAAGGCCACACCAAACTCGACTTTCCAGCTGTCCTCCATGGACATAGACACAGGGGTAAAAAGATACCCAACCTACTGAGGCCTATTAAGTGAAGAAACAGAAATATTACATGGCCTCGACAATACCAATTTGAGGGGAGGCGAAGCTGCACTCCTAATACATTTTGTTTAAAATCTACTTGGCACTAGGCCGTTAATGCAAGGGCTAATCCCATACTAATGAGGTGACTTATATGAGAAGACAATTTACATTACGCTAGAAGAAACGGTTGAGAAAATAAGTTCACCTCGAAGCAATATGAGTGGGAGCTCGAGAGGGTTAAGCACTCTCTATCCCAATTTGTAGTTAAAACAGAAAGAATTGATACCGAGTGTCTTTACATTTTAAAGGAAAGTTACATGGAAAAGGCTTCGGACCTGCCCCGAGAGTTAAACTGCTGAGCTAGCAAGAAAAGAAGTTATTAAAAGGCCATTACCTTGTGGTTGAACTGCTGCCCGAAGAAAGAGGCGCTTCCCGCCCCCTGCTACGTAATTTACACACTGATAGCTGTTACTGAAGTGGCGCGGAGACCCGAAAATCAGCAGTTTATATACTCTCGCGGAAAGTTCGAGGCGTTTCAAGAATGAGAACAGCCTCCCACAAGAATTTTATTGGCTAACCAAGAGAACCCCTACACAAGATGAAGAAGAAACACATTATTGGTGGAAAATTAATTCGAGAAATTCGGGATTGGTAAATTCAAAACAAGGGGAAAGAAAGGGTTAATATTGCCAACTTAAACAATGACTGAAAGAAATTTAACAAAGAACAAACTTATGAATTCAAAATTTCTCCAAAAACACAGTTATTTCACTTCGCACTAGGGTGCACCATTGTAGTTCTTCAGTAGTGTCCTCTAGAAGAGAATGTTCACACTTCTTACTACAGGCAAAACAAAAATACATCGAAAACGACCCAGTTCAGAAACTTCGAAATTTACAAGTAGGGACATCTTCTGAGAAACTTGAAAATTAACACAGTAGATAAAGTTCAGGCTTCCTCCAGTAGGGGAGTTTCAACCGGCGCAAAGTTTGAATTAGCGACGTGGAGGTGTACCACCCGGTACAGGTACCTTGGGACTTTCTCCGAATGATTTATCTAACAAACGTATTGTTTGTCACTTCAAATATTAATCTTTCGAAATACTCCTGAGTGCCAACTTTTGTGCTGGAAAATGATGCCAAAGCGTTTTTAAATGCGATCGATTGTGTCGGTTATCAATCTCGTAACCTTGAATACATGAATCAAGCGCTGAACTCTAGGAACTACTCATCCGGTATTATTATCATTAACCATTAAACTATTAATTAGTATTATAATAATGTACTGAAAATATATCTTTGAAATTTACAATTATATTAACTCTCCTTGTAAAATCAAAGTACAAAAAACACAACACAAAAATATGTGAACTAAGTCCTGAATTTCATCATCGCGTGAGGATCGCGTTTGTCATTTGACTGCACATGTGTCTCATTTTAATAGTTATTATGCCAGGCTGAGTGGCTCAGGCGGTTGAGGCGCTGGCCTTCTGACTCCAACTTGTCAGGTTCAATTCTGGTTCAGTTCAGTAGTATTTGAAGGTGCTCAAATACGACAGCCTCGCGTCGGTAGATTTACTGCCACGTAAAAGAACTCCCTTGGGACAAAATTCTGGCACCTCGGCGTTTCCGAAAACCATAAAAGTAATTAGTGGGACGTAATACCAATAACAATAAAGTGATTGCATGTTTTTTACAATCTTCTTTACAGCGCTCCAACACAGATAGGTGTTATGCCGACGATGGTATTGGGAAATGCTAGGAGTGAGAAGGAAGCGACCGTGGCCTTAATTTAGTTAAAAATCCCATCATTAGACTGGTGTGAAAATGGGATACCACGGAAAACTATCTTCAGAGCCGCCGACAGTGGGTTCGAACTAATCTCGAATGAAAGCTGATAGCTAAGAGACGCAAACTGCACAGCCACTTGCTCGGTAACAGTTACTGTATGTGTCTTTTTAATCTTTCGACAGTGGGCGTTTAATTATCTATACATTGAGTGTTTTATTTTGTTGATATGTGCTGCGACCTTTCAGTAATATTATACCAGTCGTTTTCTGATGGGTGAACCTCTGACAATAAACTACATTCAGCATAGTTGAATAGTGGTATTGATAACATTTTTCATATCATGCAGTAACTGTTGTTCTTTGATGTAAATGACATTTGAATTAATTGATTACAAACAAAGCAGAATAGCTATCCGTGCAATGATATTATTTTTTTAAATTCATAGTTCCAAACATGTAGTTACCTGATTTTGACATGATGTGTATTTAACAGTTCCCTATTTTTAATTGATAGGGTAATCGACCCATTGAAATGCAGCCAGTTCGTGTCAAATTACAGAGCATTTTTAAACTACTTTAGACAATAATAATAATAGTAATAATAATAATAATTATTATTATTTTATTAACGAGATGCGCACAATGTGCAAAATACCTAAACTATATTACATTACTATAGTTCTAGTTTTTATAGTTGTCTTTTACTGCAGATATTTCCATGATATATTTCACAGCGTTCATTGAATAATTCACACACACAATTTTCATTCGGGTGATGAAATCTCTTATTTTGGCAGAACTTGTGATGAAAAACATGTGTTGCATATCGCGTTATTACGTGCCGAAGCTCGTAATTTGCTTGTTTCCAATAATCCGGCATTATGGCGTCTCTTGAATAAAAGTAGTTTCAGATATAGCTGCATTCTTCTATGAGAATTTGGAGTGTATTCTCGTAGGCCTTAGTGTTTGGCAGGTGTGTCTTCATTCTGATGTCTTCTATGAAGAAAGTTTCTATTCTACTAATACTAATAATAATAATAATTATTATTATAATAATAAATAATAATGATAATAATAATGATAATAATAATAGCAATAAACATTCAGAAAGAAAAATTTATGGTTATCAGCAAGTAGAAAGTAAACAAGGTTGTTAGCATCCTGGTCAGAAACTCTATAGAATGCGAGTCATTTTTCAAGTACGTAGGATGCTGACTAGCACAAAAATGGAACTCAAATCCAGAAATTAAAGCCAGAACAGATATTGCAACTGGTGCTAAAATATTTTGCGTCACTACTGATTCGAAACTCGCTGGGGTGTCGTGAAGTGTTAGGCTATGTGTTGATATTACCCCACCGTAGTGTTTATTCATTCATGCATGCATGAATCCACTCCAATCATGCAGTCCATTCGTTCTTTCATTCATTCATTCATTCAAATCATTCAAAACGTCTCTGGTAATTGGAGGATAGCTCTGTGCAGACTTGTGACATCTAGAGTCTAATAACTAATTAGCGCTGTCTGTCCCTGTAGAGGAGTATTTAACGAGTGGAAATGAAGGATTTGATCAAAGCATGTAGAGAATTACATTAAAAAGCACTTAAACTAACGTTACACAGTACACAGAGGCTACGAGGAGTGTTTTTGTAGTTTGAAAGTGCACTATATACTTGAGTGCATTTGTAATTAAAAAGTTTTATGAATTTCTGGCGAAAAACAGATATTCAAATAAATGAAAAGTCTGAAATGGAATAACTTCAAATTTATTTTGCCATTGAACAAATAGAGTACATAATATCCTTTTGGTAGCCACAGTGTGAATATCATTTGAAATAACTGGGGAGCTTTGCTAGCATTACAACTTGATCAAATTTTGATTGCGTAAAAGAAAAGTAACTCAATTTCCTGCTTTTTTTATTTGATGTTCTTTTGAGAGCTGTAATTTGCAGACAGCTGAATGAGGAACTGCGTGAAGGGAGGATGCTTATTTGGTAGAGTTGAAATACCATTAAATATACTAGAGTAATCTTTTAACTCCAAAATTCATGACTTGTCTAACCTAAAGTTAAGAGGAATATATTTCTTACCTGGAGGGCTTGGGTTTGATTTTCGGTTCTCCCAACGAGAACACTGTTTGTTGACATGTGGAGAAAATTCAATCCTGGCAAAACATACTCCGTTATCTATATCCCAATGTTTTCTCCTGACATATTCATACCATATCAATATAATGTTCGTATTTGAATGTTGCAACATTACATCATGTTGCATCTACAGCACCACCTTTCTCCTACCAGGATGGCCTCTACAAGTTCACATGTGCAGTAAATTCACCTCTGTTTCTTTGAATGAATCTATCTGGGCGTTGCTCCGGGCGTCAACGGCAGTGTCCGTTTCTTGTGAGTATAGTAACGAACGGGATTTTTTTCGGGAGTCAGGAGATTTTTCGAGGGAATCTCCAAAATAAAAAGGTTTAGGATCAATAAAAAGCGCTGTGGATGGGGTGGTAAAACCCGTGTCGTAAGAGGTGACCAAAAGGGCGACCTGGGGCTCACAATTTGGGAATGAGCGATACTAGTAATACAATTCCTTATTCAGCCAGTCCCTGTTATGAATGATAGGAAAATATCATTCATAGGGTCGGTTGGTGCAAGTATTTCAGTGGACTTGGCAGACTTAAATGTAATAGCAACTTCTGGCTCGGCGAGGAAAGCATCGGTAAACTACCTCACTACTCATTTCCCTAGTATGCCTTTTTAGTGACGCCTAGATTAAATTTGACAGCTCTTGATAGAACTGTGGGGGATCAAACCAGCCTTCGGCTGAATACCCAACATACATACATACATGCATACATACATACATGCATACATACATACATACATACATACATACATACATGATCTGATTAGGAGGCCGATCATTTCGATACCTTAATAGGAGCGGCTATCAGGTGGATTATCTCTCTCTCTATCCGCACCAGCATTAACACCACTTCCTGCTTCAAATTCTGAAAGACTTTCCATTTCTTATACTGTGCACTGCCATCTTCACCTTCTTATTGTAGGCGCTGTATCCTTGTATTCAGTGGTATTATCCTCTACTTCACTCAGATCATTGTTAGCATCCACAAACTCCCATCCCGTAAATATTCCATTTCCCTCTTTCAAATCCTTCTCAGATGACATTATATTTTTCACTCATTCTCAAAGGGTTCAGTTCTGTTCAAAATAATCCAACTAACTTCCATGTCAGAGGTAAATTCGTCACTGTTCACACAAAAGGACATATGTCACAATGCTCTTCTTATCCATTATTTTCCTTAAGTCTTGTCACGCCTCCCAGCCACATATGGTTATGTGGTCCATCAGAACAATATTCGTTGTGTCATTTTCGTATGCTAACGTGTGAAGGAAATTGAACCGTAAGTAGGAGTGCGTAAATAAGTCATACAAACATACATTCCTAGAGTGCGGTACGGTAAGGTTCATTCTCATTTATACGTAAGTAAAGGAAAACGAACACAACGAATATTGTTCTGACGAGCTAAATATCCATAATGAACCTTTTAAGGGCCTTAGAATGATACGTACCTTTCTTACCTATCAGCAATCTGCATGAGCACTTTCTCTTCTGCCTCTTACGGGTTCTTCGTCACTTGCTTAGGTAACAGGTGGGTTTCAGTAATTTAAAACTAATGTCTATAATGAGTAAACTCGACGACCGTTCAAATCAAATTTTAGGTTTATTGACCATTTGAAACAAAATATGAAAGTTCGTGACATTTGACAACAGCTGATCAACGAACTCATTTATCATTGGTAATGGACCTGTCCATTAGAAACAAACGTACAGTAACAACGATGTTGAGAGACGCTAACTTTGGAGACCTTAACCCAATTGCCTGAGGGGCATCCTTACTAGAAACCACCACATTAATTTAAGAACAAAATAAAGAAAGTCTGGAGATCCCTAAGATCGGCTTCCATGTGATACTGCATGTACCACCATAATGATTCGTAATAATCCAGCCCTCGTAACACGAGTTCTGGACTCTTAGTATAATTAAGACTGTCCAGTCGATATGTGCCACACAGTGGTTGTACGGCGTGGACCCTTAATTGAATCGATGTTACGTGCGACTGTGTCATGGACCAATATCTAGCTCTGTTATTTAGGTTAAAGTCATTGTGGATGATGACTGCAAGAAGAATTATACTATACTGGCAGGTGGCCCTAATCTAAGTCACTGAGGTTGATGACCCCATGGCCATCGAAATTTCTAGGCTGAAGGCTGAATACAATTAAGTTGCAGTATTTGATGACCAAGGTTTCCCCAGCACATCTGGTTCTCAACAAATCAAAATGAAAAAAGAAAAGAAACAGGAAAACGACAGCAAACTGTCACAGCACTTGTGGCAGTAATGTCCCTTGCTATTGGTATGTCTCCTTAATCGTAACGTTAATAAGCTAAATTTTCCCTGCAAATAAAACTAAGATTTCCAGAATACATTTTCAGGTTAGTCACTTTGTTTTAAGCTAATTGTCAAAATACGATTTCACTGAATTTAATAAATTAATAAATGAAGAAATCTCATGATGTTAATTGATAACAAAATTATCTATCCCGGACGAAGTGGTTCCTTTAAACTTCCTAACGGTTTGATTATATTTATGTTATCACTCGGACATGTTTACTAGAAACATCCTTTAAAAGAAAAATATTATCTTCGTCTAATTGCTCGAAGCTTTCTTCTTTCGCAGCTGTAATACGAAAGACATTGTCATAACTACCAGTACCATTAGTTTATTTCATTATGTCACTCAGCAAGTTTATAGTAATTGCCACGTAAGGAAATACCCCAGAAAGTAAATATCGCCGCCCGATGCTCTTCTTTTCTCTTTTTTTGTAATGGCTGATCACTGCTGCCAACCTGCCTGGTTACATATTAAAATCACCAGACATAACCATAACAAACTAACCTCAATGTAAACACCGATAATGAATGTTTCCCTACCCTAGTAAATGATAAAAGATAAGATGAAATAAATCAAGATAATTATGAATATCTCGTCGATTTCCACGCTCAATGAGGAATTAAGGAAATAAACACACTTTCTCACTCAAATTATCTGTCCGACTCGTTGACTGAATGGTCAGCGTACTGGCCTTCGGTTCAGAGGGCCCCGAGTTCGATTCCCGGCCGGGTCGTGGATTTTAACCTTCATTGGTTAATTCCAATGTCCAGGGGGCTGGGTGTTTGTGCTGTCCCCAACATCCCTGCAACTCTCACACCACACATAACAGTGTCCTCCACCACAATAACACGCAGTTACCTACACAAGGCAGATGCCGCCTACCATCATCGGAGGGTCTGCCTTACAAGGGCTGCACTCGGCTAGAAATAGCCACACGGAATTAAATTAACTCAAATTATCTGTCTTTATTTTAATATACAGTAGGCGTACTATAACCATATTCTTGAAAAGAGGGGCGTGTTAAACGATGCAATTTATTTAATAAGTCTTTGCAGTGTGATTTTCGAAAGTTCCAGACATCCAACGACTTCCCTTTCTTTTGCGCGAACATTTCCTTCTCTCTTCAATACCGGTAACCAGTAAGGAGAGAGATTATTGGGCATATTTTCAGCCTGCAGGCTGGTTATATCTTCAAGCTTATCAGGAAACATATAGGAATACTAATGTGCCAAGCTACGTGAACGGAAATTAGGTAAGCTTTCAAGTTCACTGAGGATTTGAAAATAATACTGTTATAAGTTCTACTGCCAAAATTTCGTCCCGCAAGAGTTATTTCATTTACCGGTAGATCTAGACATGAGACTGACGTATTTGAGCACTTTAATCATTTCACACAAACAATGTTATTAAATGCATTATCCGAACATGCCACAATTCTACTTACCTGGTATTAGCCAAATAGATTTACAATCCCACAGGAAAAGAAAATATGCTTTAAATATTCTCGTAAATGTATCACTAGTGGCTTTAACGGCGATGCGGTGGCAACACGCAATTCATGCTAGAACAGTGATTGAACGTTGCCAACGTGCCAGATTAACGGTTAATGTAAGACGTCGTATCGGCAAGTAGGGTCTCTAAACTGTATGGTTACCGACACTGAAAAAGACCCAACAGCAAGAAAAGTAACTATAAATCGATACCTTAATATTACAGGGGAGAAAGAGTAAGGTTGCACCCTTAGGGTACGTCCTTACACGGAGAGGACTATACCTTATAACACAACATAATTATTGAGACACTAGAATGGATAATCCTCACCTTAAATCATATAATTTAAATAAATTACACGAAGCGCAAAATAAAACAACCCATGTTACACTCTTATATGTCTACGGTTATCCCTTGGACTAACAACGGCAGCACCGTACGATGTGATTTCATGCTGATGAGGCTGAAGTGCCGCAATGCACCTCACCCAAAACTAGGGTGGATGCACTACTCCACCACAATGTTCTCTTCAGGCATGATCTCATACCACACGATCCTATACCTGTGCCTTGGAAACCAACAACAACAGCAACACCTCATCTATCACGAACTCTATGGATTGACAAGATATCATAACATTCAAATAAAATAATCGCAGGACTTTTGACAATCCCCAACAAGACAAAACAACACTTCTATGGGTTATCAAATTTTGACACCCCTGATAATGGTTATTTACAACATAACACAACATCGTATCATTACTGCCGCTCTTATAATGAATATAAAGTTATCTACCAAAGGATTCTCTTATTAAGTAATGAAATATATTTCCAAACATTGACTATAAATGACATAATCTCAGTTACAATTCCTCTCTGACAAATGAAACTGTATCTCGATCCGCTCATTGGACTGGCTTGCTCACCGAACAGGTGTTTGCTGTACCTGGAAGAAAGACTCTTCTCGCTACCCCAATGAAAGTAAACACGTTATTTCTTCTAAATGTACCAAAATGAAATCTAGCCTCGTTGACAACTCGCGTGAAGGACAATACTGAACCCATGCGAAGAGATTTTATTTAAAACGTCACTTGAAATGTTCCTAGCCACCACGTCCTACGGTTAAACATGGTATCCTAAGTATGGAATGACCCTATTCCCATGCCATTCAAATACACAAATAAATTCTTGGGTTCTCTACAATGGAAATCCCGGCAACAAACATCCTTCAACACTACAGGATTTCATCCAGCTAAGCCACACTTTCTCCTAACTCTGCAAGACTTGATCCACTTGCTATCTCAAGTTCTCTACACGACAATAATACGGAATATCTCTATTACGCGATCCACTATGCTGTTATATAGAACAATCTGTGACAAACTAACCATTCTCCTCGAATATCTGAGTCTGACAACAACATATTTCAAAACCGAAATTCACAACTTGACTTACAAAATTTACCGTTCTTTTCTCCTCACCAATTCTACTCATATTTTAATAGACATTTGGAGTAGCCTTCCATTCCACAAATCACACGCCAGTTTCACCTCGTACATTCCTCAACAAATTCCACAGCTCCGATCGCTTTACAGCTTGCACTCAGCAACAGCTGGCGTCCCATCGCTTTAAACGGTAAACCACGGATTACACTTACGGGAATTGCAACTTCACAATGAACAGAATTCCGTGATAAAATAATATCTTAACTTGGGTAAACAACAAATATCGGAATAAACGTACGGAAATGATATCCCACTCTACACATTACATTCGTTTTACAACCATTAAATCTACTATTGTACAACATCTCACATGCTAGTTTCGCGGCTCTACCGATTATCCAAGAAACATTAAATGACTTTTCGTCATACACTTCTGATATTACACTGAAATAAAGACGGTGACCAAAGTGCGTCACAGATACACAAATAAAATGATGACATAACGAAACAAAAATGCACTTCACAAAGGGTAACTTACATACCTGGGAGTCGTGCGTGGCCTTGAATCGTTACAGGCTCACAAGCCTCTCTGAATCTTTCATTTAGCCATCTCAACAAGTAGTGGCTTCACAAAACATGCCCCTCCTTTCATCAGGATTCCTATCCTGGGTTTAATGTTTAAGATTGATTTATTTATATCATTTATTTGAAATAAAGACACATTAAAATATAAATGCCCTTCACACGTTTCTTCCTTGCGCGGACCGAAGACGTTTGTCCATCCACCTACCCGCACACGCAATACTTTAGAATACAACAACTGTATTTACAGCTTCAATTGCAGGATCGCGGCATTAGAATGACCGTCTGTTGCCTGTTCCTGAATTTAGACGATGATTCCACATTTGAAATACCGTCGATTACCTTTATTAGAAGACCGGGCGAGCTGGCCGTGCGCTTAGAGGTGCGGGGCTGTGAGCTTGCATCCGGGAGATAGTATGTTCGAATCCTACTATCGGCAGCCCTGAAGATGGTTTTCCGTGGATTCCCATTTTCACACCAGGCAAATGCTGGGGCTGTACCTTAATTAAGGTCACGGCCGCTTCCTTCCAACTCCTAGGCCTTTACTATCCCATCGTCGCCATAAGACCTATCTGTGTCGGTGTGACGTAAAGCCCCTAGCAAAAAAACCTATATTAGAAGAATACATTGACCGATCGATTTACGTTATGCAACTTTCGGCAACAGCCGAATTCAGCTCTACAGCACAATAGTTTAAATCGTAGTTCATAGAATGTTTGCGATTTCCTACCTTTTAAACCTATCTCCACTTAGAGAAGATATTACAGCAACCTTCGCCCAAAACATATCTTCCCTTTTGGAACTTAGTCTTCCAAACGCTGGTTTGCAATGCTACTCTGAAATGCGTGGAGTCGCCTCAAATTCACTGGACACAACAGGGAATCGCAGGATGGCGTGGAGTGCTTTTATAATTTTTCCTCTCACGCCATTCTGTCTGCATTTACCGCCAAGAGTTTACTGACACAGTTTTTCCTCACCGAAAATGTAATCAGAGCTGATTCTAAAATAACACACAATTGTCTAGTTTAATAGTGGTGCTGATGATAAGCATTAAGGGGTTATCTTAACAATTTTGAGTCTTTATATTAAGGTAAGCACTATATTTTTGTCGATGTATCAGAGTTTAAACAAACAGGAGCGTCTTTTCGGCGATTTTCCTTCTTGGAGCACTTAGCGGCCTAAAGTATTTACCATTAACAACCAAACTCTTTCATTTACGCACTCCTGACGTTTACCACAAAATTTCAAGTGAAATTGTTCCGCGCCAAATTAATTTTTATCCCTGCCCATTTTAAACGTGTGGGTGACGTAATTTCTGTTGCATGAGAATGAGAATATCCCATCTATTCTCCACGTGTCGCCTCCGGTCAGAAATAAAAATGCAACTAGGGCTCCTCATGATCTAGCGCGCTGGAATTAAATGGTGCCTCATATAATATATTTAGGACTCTAGTTCCTTATGACTCAAAGGCCATGGGTTCAATATGTGGCTGGGAGGCGTGACCAGTCTTAAGGAAACTTATGGAAGGGCATTGTGAGATAGAACCTTTTTCTCTAACAGCGACGAATTATTCCCAATATGGTAAAAATTTAAATATCTGGCATGGTTTCTTGTACATCTAACAGGAGAATGAACTGTAGTCAACGAAATTCATAAATGACTAAAAAATATATAGGTATCATTAGATAAATAAGGCGCTTTTATAAAATTAAGGAAGTGGAATACTGTATCTATTCTCCAAAATAAACCAATGAATTACTTTCATCTTGAAAAACCTACTCGGAGAAGCCTTGGAATAAGCCGCAAGAATTAAGTAAATGTGAAATATTCAAGTACTATTACGGGACCTTGGCGTAGGGGTAGCGTGCCTCTTACGCGGAGACCCTGGGTTCGATTCCCGGCCAGGTCAGGGATTTTTCCCTGGACCTGAGGGCTGGTTCGAGGTCCACTCAGCCTACGTGATTAGAATTGAGGAGTTATCTGACGGTGAGATAACGGCCCCTGTCTAGATAAACAAAAATAACAGCCGACAGGGTTCGTCATGCTGGCCACACGACACCTCGCAATCTGCAGGGCTTCGGGCTGAGCAGTGGTCACTTGATAGGCCACCAAGGACCTTCAAGGGCTGTAGTCCCATGTGGGGGGGGGGTTAATACGGGATCTGTAAATAAAGTAGGGGCAATTTAGTCTAGACACTTGCAGGAGACTGGGCATGCGCAGATAGGACATAAGAGTGGTCAGGTGGCGCTGTTCTTGGTGTGTAGTGTGCATTTGACGGGTATTCAGTTGGGTGTGTTGTTACTGTGTGGCGTTGAAGAGAAGAGTGTCGAGTTAACCGTTATAAAGCATGTATTCAAAAGGTCATCAGCGTTCGTGGATTAAAATCAAGGTTGCTCGTGGCAAAAATGAATTCAATTGTGATCGAGGATTACGTGAAGCCTGTGGCGAGAATGATTTACCGTACAGGACTGTTGCACGATGGGGCAAGGCATTTCGTACGGGTCGGAATGAGACCACGGATTTGCACCGCATAGGTCGGCAGTCCAGTCCTCAAGATCAGATTGACATCGTGAGTGGTCTTGTTTCCGTACACCATCAATGGACTGTCGAGAAATTATCCGTAGATGTTAGTCTCAGACAACAAACAGTGTGACGCACACTGACGAAATATCGTAACATGAGGAAAATTACTTCCGATTGAGTTCCAGATCAAGTCACCGAAGTACAGAAAAGGCACCGGTTTGCAGTAGCTAGCATCCACCTGGACAGATCCCGCATCGAAGGAGGCGCATTAATGCTGCGTATTGTCGCCATTTATGAGCCGTGGGCACGAGCCTACGAGCCTGAATTAAAGCGTCAATCCAATGAATGGCATCACCCAGGTTCACCACGTCCACAGACATTTCGAGTGAAGGAGGAGATCGGCCATGCCCAGGTACGATATGGGAGCGGTCAGGTGGTGCTGTTTTCGCTGTGTAGTGTGCATCAAGCTGGGAGTGATTGTAGCGTACGACTATGAGAATGCTACTTTTACGCATGCTGTGCCTGAGGGACAAACCGTCAGCAGTGATTACTAGTGCCGATTCCTGGTGCAACATCAGCTATCAGGTGCAAAGGTCCACGTTCAGTGCGGAACGATACCTCTATCATGTTGAATGAGAACTTACGGTGTCATGTCGCAAACAATGTCAAGCTCTTATTGCAACGGTGGGATAGGGAAGCCTTGGAACACCCTCCGTACTCACCAGACATGAGTTCTTGTGACGTCGACCTGTTTCGGAAGTTGAAGGAACCTCTCCGAGGCCACCGATTTCCTGTACTCCTCGCAGTAGAGCGCTCCTTCGCTGTCATCAAGAGAGAACGCCTTGCCAACGGTTCCCAACGGCTTCCCGACATTTGGAAAAATATAATAGGCTTTGCGCTTGACTGCATTAAAGTAATGTAATGCAATTGCACTTGTTAGTTCATTCAATATTGCGTTCTATCAATATTGCAATTACTTTCTGTACAGCCCTCGTCAATTAAACGTATATGCCTCAACTGCCCCTGTGAACTATGTGACCTTGCCGTGGCTTGTGCGTCACAATGAAGCAGTAGCCGCGCCATAGGTGCAACCATATCTGATGGGTTCCTTTGCGAGGCCAGACTAACGAATGGTTCATCGAAACGGGGGCAGCAGTCTTTCGTAAGTTTCAAGGGTGGCAGTCTGGATGATTTAATTATATCGACTTTTAATCATATTAACATTGCTTAGCTATGCTGATACTGCTACACGGCTGAAAGCAATGGGAAATTAGAGCCGAAACTAACCCCCAATGACATGCTGTTCTCTATGATTGTATGAATGATATACTGACGATGGTTTCCTTCCGGGTGAAATATTCCGAAGGTAAATATCGCCCCCCATTCGCATCTCCGGGTGGGGACTACATAGTAGTGTACAATCATAAGGAAGATGGATATTGATATTCTTCGAGTCGTAGTGTGGAATATTATAAGTTTGAGTCGTTGTGGTATGTTGGAAAATCATAATTTGTAAATAGGAATACTAAAATTAGATATAGTTGTTATAAGTGAAGTACGTTGGAAGGAAGACCGGGAATTTTGGTAAGGACACTACAGAATTATCAGCATAAAATAAAACAGGAGATATGCACGAGTTGGTTTAATAATGAATAAGAAAATACGACAGCGGATAAGTTACTATTACCAGCATAGTCAACGAATTATTGTCGTCATGATAGACACCAATCCAGTGCCCATCACACCAGTTCAGGACTGTGTACCTCCTAGCTCTTCATCGAAGTAATCGAAATAATATATAAGGAAGTAGGAGATTATATACAATATGTGAAACGAGATGAGAATTTAATTCAGATGAGAGACTGGAATGCAGGTGATGAAGAGTGTGAAAACTACCGCACCATTAGTTATTATGTTATGCTTGCAAAATTTTAACTGGTATTATTTACAAAATAATGGAAGGGCATTTTGAAGCTCATTTAGGAGAACAGTTTGAATTCAGAGGAATTAATGTGGGAATGCATGAAGCAATATTAACTTTACGTCTGCTCCTAGAGGAACGATTTAAGAAGGACAGATCTAGATGTAGAAGATCTAGAAAGGGCCTTCGATAATGCTGATTGGACGAAGCTATTTGAGATTCTGGAAGTGATCGGGATCAAATACCGAGAATGATGGATTACCTACAATCTGTACAAAGATCAGTCTGCAATGATAAGTGTCGAGGGCTAGGAAAACGAAGCCGCAGTCCATAAAGGAGTGAGGCAAGGCTGCTTTTCAGTGTTTATAGAGAACAGGCGGTAAAGGAAATCAAAGAAGTATTTGGAAAGGGAATCACAATCCAAGGAGAGGAAATCGAAGCTTTTTGTTTGTTGCTACCTGTTTAACGTCGGATTAACACATCGCAGGTTTCCGGCAACGGTGAGACAGGAAAGGGCTAGGATTAAGACGGTAGCGGCCGTAGGCTTAATTAGGGTACATTTGCCTCGTGTGAAAATGGGAAACCACGAAAACCCATCTTCACGGCTGCCGACGTTGGATTCGAATCCACTATCTCCCTAATGCAAGTTGACAGCTGGACGACCCAACCGTACGGCCAACCGTACGGCCAAATCGCTCGTTGAAAACAAAAAAATCCGAGATTTGCTGATGAAATTTTTTTATGTGTAGAAAAATTGTTCAATGAGACGGAAACCGTTTTGGATAAGGAGTACAAGATGAAAAACTCGAAAGCTTAACTAATGGAGTGCAGTAGAACGAAGGTAGGTGATGGAGGAACTATTAGATTAGCAAATGAAGACGTCTTAATGAAGTAGATGAATATTTTCACTTGGGTATTAGAATAAGTAACTACCGGCAGATGTAAGGAGGACATAAAATGCAGACTAGTATTCTAGGGAGATCTTCCTTGAAAATCCACAGCCTGTTTCAATTCATTCGACCGGGTCAGGAATGAAATGAATGGAGCCCCCATCTAGCGGCGAGGATAGGCCGGGTGCCGAGACCTGTCGCACTCCTCTGGGGCAATGATACCGTAAATGACGGACAGATGAAATGAAATGTTAATGGAGAGTGTTGCTGGAATGAAAGATGACAGAGAAAACCGGAGTACCCGGAGAAAAACCTGTCCCTCCTCCGCTTTGTCCAGCACAAATCTCACATGGAGTGACCGGGATTTGAACCACGGTATCCAGCGGTGAGAGGTCAGCGCGCTGCCGCCTGAGCCACGGAGGCCCGGAGATCTTCCTTAAGACATTAAATTTGCTCACTTCGAAAACTGATATAGGAATTAGAACGATGTTTCTGATGACTTTCGTCTGGAGTGTGGTAATGCAACATGACAATAGGTAGCTCAGAGTATTTAAGCTTTTGCAATGTGAAATTACAGAAGAATTCTGAAGGTAAGGTGGGTAGGTTGGATCACCAATGATGGGATCATCATCATCATCATCATCATCATCATCATCATCATCTGTTTACCCTCCAGGTTCGGTTTTTCCCTCGGACTCAGCGAGGGATACCACCTCTACCGCCTCAAGGGCAGTGTCCTGGAGCTTCAGACTCTTGGTCGGGGGATACAACTGGGGAGTATGACCAGTACCTCGCCCAGGCGGCCTCACCTGCTATGCTGAACAGGGGCCTTGTGGAGGGATGGGAATATTGGAAGGGATAGGCAAGGAAGAGGGAAGGAAGCGGCCGTGGCCTTAAGTTAGGTACCATCCCGGCATTCGCCTGGAGGAGAAGTGGGAAACCACGGAAAACCACTTCCAGGATGGCTGAGGCGGGAATCGAACCCACCTCTACTCAGTTGACCTCCCGAGGCTGAGTGGACCCCGTTCCAGCCCTCGTACCACTTTTCAAATTTCGTGGCAGAGCCGGGAATCGAACCCGGGCCTCCGGGGGTGGCAGCTAATCACACTAACCACTACACCACAGAGGCGGACCAATGATGGGATACTAAATCAAATTAGTGAGAGGAGAACGATTTGGAAAAGTTTGATCAAATGAAGAGATAGAATTACATTTTAAAGACACCCACGACTCGTTCAATTAGTTCTTGGCCGGGCTGAGTGGCTCAGACGGTTAAGGCGCTGGCCTTCTAACCCCCACCTTGGCAGGTTCGATCCTGGCTCAGTCCGGTGGTATTTGAAGGTGCTCAAATACGACAGCCCCGTGTCGGTAGATTTACTGGCACGTAAAAGAACTCCTGCGGGACTAAATTCCGGCACCTCGGCGTCTCCGAAGACCGTAAAAGTAGTTAGTGGGACGTAAATCGAATAACATTATTATTATTATTAGTTCTTGAGGAAAGTGTAGGTGGTAAATGCGGTAGGGGTAAACCAATGCATGAATATTACAAACAGATTAATGTAAGTAGAATGTAGTAGTTCAGTAGAAATGAAAAGGTTGGCTTAAAATAGGGTGGCGTGGAGTGCTGCATCAAAAGTGTCTGTGGACTCATGGCTTAAAAAACAACAATAACAACAACTTACCGCAAAAGACAATCGCGAATTTTTTTCTTGTTTCTTAGAAAAATAATTTATGATTATCGCTAGTTGCTTTACGTCGCACCGACACAGATAGGTCTTATGGCGACGATGGGACAGGAAAGGGCTAGGAATGGGAAGGAATCGGCCGTGGCCTTAATTAAGGTACAGTCGCAGCATTTGCCTGGTGTGAAAATGAACCACGGAAAACCATTTTCAGGGCTGCCGACAGTGGGGTTCGAACCTACTATCTCCCGAATACTGGATACTGGCCGCACTTAAGCGACTGCAGCTATCGAGCTCGGTAATTTATGATTATCAAGCAGTGAAGTTGAACTTGCTAAATTGTTACAGTGGGTAGACAGCGAGAGTTTCCGGCTTGGATGGGAAATGAATAGCATCGAAACAATGGTAGAGGAAAGAAGCTCCTGTGTGGTGGACGTCTAGTGGGCCTAGATGTCGTTAATGAGTTTGGTTATCTTGGCTTCTTGTTGAACAAGATAGGCAGCTGCAAAAAAAGATGAGAATAACAATATTGCTGTTGGAACAGTTGATATGGACAAGCTGCGAAAGATCTAGCGTGATCCAGCAATCAGTAAAGAACAAGGAACGCCTGCTCAGTGTCTAGGTATCTTCAGTCTTCTTATGGCTATGTATAGTGGGCAAAAAACCATCTATGGATTTGAAATATGGTGATTGCGGAGAACGTTACAAATCAATCAATCAATCAATCAATCAATCAATCAATCAATCAATCAATCAATCAATCAATCAATCAATCAATCAATCAATCAATCAATCAATCAATCAATCAATCAATCAATCAATCAATCAATCAATCAATCAATCAATCAATCAATCAATCAATCAATCAATCAATCAATCAATCAATCCCGATCTGCATTTAGGGCAGTTGCCCGGGTAGCAGATTCCCTATGTGTTGTTTTCCTACCTTTCTTTGAATGATTTCAAATAATTTGGAAATGTATTGAACATCTCCGCTGGCAAGTTATTCCAGTCCCTAATTCACCTTCCTATACACGTATATTTGCCCCAATCTGTCCTCTTAAATTTTAACTTTATCTTCATATTGTGATCTTTCCTACTTTTAAGGACACCACTCAAATGTATTCGTCTACTAACTGCAACATTTTTGTAACAAATCCAGCTGCATTTCTTTACAATTTTTCCAGTTCTTGAATCAAGTAATCCCGGTGAGGGTCCGATACACTGAAACCATACTCTAGTTTGGGTCTTACCAGAAATTTATATGCCCTCTCCCTTACATCCTATACCTTGGATGGAGGAAAGCTCTAACTCCTACAGAGCTTGGTATCCCGAATCGGCCATTAACTCTTGTTAGACAGAGAACACTGCAGTTCCTTGGACATGTTGCTAACAGAGAAAATAGCCTTGAAAATTGATTTGCCCGCAGAAAGGTAATTGGGATCAGGCCGCGTGGAAGAGCTCCCAGAAGGATACCCAAACCAAACCTCACCCTGAATGGCCTTGGCTTACCAAGCGACCACTGCTCTGCCCGAAGGCCTGCAGATTATGAGGTGTCGTGTGGTCAGCACGACGAATCTTCTCGGCCATTATTCTTGGCTTCCTAGACCGGGGCCGCCCTCTCACCGTCAGATAGTTCCTCAATTGTAATCACGTAGGCTTAGTCGACCTCGAACCAGCCCTCTGATCCAGGTAAAAATCCCTGATCTGACCGGGAATCGAAGCCGGGGCCTCCGAGTAAGAGGCAGGCACGCTACCCCTGCACCGCGGGGCTGGCTCTTAGAAGGATAGACCAGATTAAAGAACGCACCTCTTCGGTAAAGGGGAAGACCGTGCATAAAAAATGGCGACTGCTGGTGATCTCCGTTGAATAGTAAAATAATAATGAGATCACGATTATCTGACATGAGTTATAATAATAATAATTTCGTGTGGCTATTTCTAGCCGAGTGCAGCCCTTGTAAGTCAGACCCTCCGACGAGGGTGGGTGGCATCTGCCATGTGTAGGTAACTGCGTGTTATTGTGGTGGAGGATAGTGTTATGTGGGGTGTCTGAGTTGCAGGGATGTTGGGAACAGAACAAACACCCAGCCTCGGGCTATTGGAATTAACCAATGAAGGTTAAAATCCCCTACCCGGCCGAGAATCGAACCCGCGACCCTCTGAACCGAAGGCCAGTACGCTGACCATTCAGCCAACGAGTCGGACTCTGACATGAGTTATGCGTCTGAGAATAAGACCAAGAATAAAAATGAAATGGTGGCACTTGGCGCCACCCTTGGGCCTTCTACTGTAGAGTTAACCAAGCAAGCAAGTAACCAAATAATCAATCAACCCATCAACAACCAGTTAACTAACTAACTAACTAACTAACTAACTAACTAACTAACTAACTAACTAACTAACTAACTAACTAACTAACTAACGAGCGAACTAACGAACGAACGTACTAACTAACTAACTAACTAACTAACTACGGAAATGAAGCACGAATTTGTAACTGTGTTTCATGGCTGTATATCTTGTGGGATATTAGGCTTGGAGATGTTCCCAGGAGTTTCTACCATTGAGATGGCGAGGTGTGTCGAGCAGTACGCTGATAATTATCCCCTCCCCCGATCCTCAACCGCCCCCCCCCCCCCCTCACTTCACGTGTACCCCAACTCCGTCCTGCTTGTCAACAATAACAACAAAAGCGGAACAAACTGTGCACCGATGTTGAAGATTGCCTGGCATTTCACAATGGCAGAGCTCCAGTACAGTACTGACAGAGAAATATGCCCCGCATTGTGGATGCCACTCTCAATGGACAGACGTCAGTCCATTAGGCACACTCTGACACGGCGAGATTAATGCGAAGTGACATTTTAAGAAATGTTCACAGTTCGCCAAAATACTTGCCGTGTCGTGGTTAATTATGTACTACATGATACGATCTCTACCGAGTGGAATTCAAAGCAACGGCACTCTTTTTTTAACACGTGAGACTCGCTGCGCCTCGCCTGTCTGGATACTGACCTCCATCTGCCCGCTAGTAGATCCTATTTGGTTGCCGGACTGCATGAAGGAACAAGAACTATTCTAATAAGAATTAACACTGTTTTAATGTTAGTCAGCCACGTGGTTTGCTCCTCTTAACTGGAGGCCCGAGGTTCGATTCCACGCTCGTCCGAACATTGTAATTATAGACTGGGAGCTGAGATGTTCACTAAGTTTTGTAAAGACAATTAATGAACGATCTGTTACGGAATAAGACAAGAAAGCCAGGTAATACTGCTGACGAAGTCGTCACGGCCACTACATGACACTTCGATATCGCTGCCTTGTGGGTGGGATCAAGGCATTATATCCAATGTGTGTCCTGTCCCTTTTAAGAGGTAACCAGCTGGAGCACTTAACTTTGGAGCGAGTATTATGTCCACAGGGATTCTAGCTGAGTCTGAAACTCCTTTCACTTCTGCTTGGATCAAAAACTTCATCATCATCATCATCATCATCATCATCATCATCATCATCACTTTAACCTTTCCTAGCAGACTTCACTTGGTCAAATGTAGTTCTCTTCCAACCGCTACGGTGTTGGGTTTGCGAGGTCTTCCTATAAATACCATCATCGCAGAATCGGACCTCTTCCATCTTTCTGATCTGCTATGACTGCACTTCTTCTTCAGACCGGAGTCACCACCACACCTTTATCTGAAGGACATATGGATGGAGTCAGCATGATTATCAAGGGGCATTCACAAACTTTCAAATATCTTTGGAAATGTTAGTTCCATATAAAAACTGTTCATAACAAAAGTTACCGAAACTGTAATTCCCGAACATTTATGTCTGATACATTTTTGCAATTTGCTTTACAGATAGGTCTTATGGCGACGATGTGATAGGAAACGGCTAGGAGTGGGAAGAAAGCGACGGTGACCTTAATTTAGGTACAGCCCCAACATTTGCCTGATGTGAAAATGGGAAACCAAGTAAAACCATCTTCAAGGCTACCGGCAGTGGAGTTCGAACCCACTATCTCCAGAATGCAAGCTGACAGCTACGTGACTCGCTCGGTGGTTGTGGTTCAAATCCCGGCCTAAGCGTATGGGATTTTTCAAATTAAAAATCATGTCCTTATGGTTCGAACTCCACATAAAACTGTGTTGACGAGCATTGTACACTGATGGTAACATTCATAACGAACTAGGTGTTAAACCGTTGTCGGTGAGTTACTTTTTATTAAAGAACTGTAGCGATAAAACCATCTACCGGAGATCAGTGGTAGGAGAAGAGACAGAACGCACCTCAAAAAATAACAGCCAAATTGATTTTATTGAACAGTTAAGATATTGTAGGCCATCATATTGATTCCTCAAGGCTCTGTGATATTAGAACATCAGAGGTGATTTCCCCCTCGTTTTATGACTCTTTTTTCTCTTCTTGGCGCCTTCCTTTTCGGAGACGCCAAGGTGCTGGAATTTTTTCCCGCAGGAGTTCTTTTACGTGCCAGTAAATCTAACGACACGAGGCTGACGTATTTGAACACCTTCAAATACCACCGGACTGAGCCAGGATCGAATGGGCCAAGTTGGGGTCAGAAGGCCAGCGCCTTAACCGTCTGAGCCACTCAGCCTGGCCGAATGTAATTTTACGGTCAAGCAATTATATCTATTGTGAGGTAATGTAAGTAATAATTATTATCTTTTCTCCAGCCGGTACTAAGAGTATTATTTTGAATTTTCACTTTTTATTACATCGTCATGCGAGGTTCACTTTAGCTGAGACCCTGCTTGTATGTCTCCAAATGTTACTGGGATGTTCGAGTATGTTTCTCGTGAAATCATCTTCATCTTCCATTTGCTGCGGCTCGATATGTTAAAATATTACCTTATTGTTAATAATAGGCCTAATAATAATAATAATACATAATGAAATGGCGTATGGCTTTTAGTGCCGGGAGTGTCCGAGGACATATTCGGCTCGCCAGGTGCAGGTCTTTTGATTTGATTCCCGTAGGCGACATGCGCGTCGGGATGAGGATGAGATGATGATGATGATGAAGACAACACTTAGGCCCCTACACCCAGCCCCCGTGGCAGCGAAATTAACCAATGATGGTTAAAATTCCCGAACCTGCCGGGAATCGAACTCGGGACCTCTGTGATCAAAGGCCAGCACGCTAAGCACTTAGCCATGGAGCCGGACATAATAATAATAATAATTGATTGTGACTGCGGTGACGCGGCTCAGGCAGTCCATTAAGTTGTGATGATGTGCCCACTTCAGAACTTCCAGGGAGGATACCATGAACTTCATGCGCCAAGTGAACTGGCTAAATTCTCTGGTCATTACACTGAAGTTGTATTATATTGACCCTTTGTCCGATTGTTGTTCTAACTGCTTTCAGTGTATATCTTTTCAAGTGTACATAGTTTATATATATAGTTTCTCTGTACCCTCTATATGCCATACGAAATAAAATAAATAATAATAATAATACTAATAATAATAATAATAATAATAATAATAATAATGTTGTACAATCTGATTTCTCTCTCATTTACGTACAACACACCTCACTACAAACCACCAGAGAAGCTCGCAGTGGTGAAATTATCCCCCAACAGAGGTTTGGTGGCTGGAAGATCATCCGGACATTAATCTGGCCCGAATCTGCGTAATGTGCGGACCCCAATAAGTTGGAAAGAAGACTAAGAAGAAAATTGATAATAATAACATACATAGATTATCATTATAGACTGTTATGCCTTTCAGCGTTCAGTCTTCAAGCCTCTGTGAATTTACAAAACGTCGCCACAATCCTCGATTTGCAACTAGTGTTGTGGCCTCATTTAGTTCTATACATCTTATCCTTAAATCGTTAGAAACCGAGTCTAACCATCGTCGTCCTGGTCTACCTCTACTTCTCTTACCCTCCATAGCAGAGTCCATTATTCTCCTAGGTAACCTATCATCCTCCATAATAATAATAATAAATACACTATGATTACACATTCATGTTTCCATGACTCTTACTGTATTGCTAACACGCCCTTTTCGATTAAATTATGCCTTTTTATAATTTTCTTCAAACGTAAGGAGAATATTTAAGTTAACATCACTCCAAACTATTCAGACACACGACTTTTTTTGTTTACAGTAATGTTTTATCTATTGCTGGAGAAAGCGCCGAGGGTAACTTCCATCACGTTTACGGCTTTATATCAAATTATCTTCCCTGAAGGGAAGTGACATAATAATACAGCTCACGTCGGCGTCCTCTGTGGAATGCTAACTGAACGTTCGCCTGTCTCGCTGCGCACGAAACTAACCGGTGAATACACCCCCAAAGGAAAATGCAATGTGTTAAATCCAGGATGAAAAACTGTTAACTGGTCTGCAATAATAATAATAATAATAATCGTATTGCATCACCTAACATATGCAGGAATTTCCATATGACAACATTTAAGCTGCCTGGGTGCCATTTTCGATATTCCGAATTATTTAACCCGACAGCACACAAACTGGTGGAGTACCAACTGGACTTATTTTACCGCCCTGCAAAAATTCAACTTCCCCTGCTATAAATTTGTATCCGGTGAATTATTTTACCTCTGATCTATTGGAGGTGCTCGTGAGTAAGTATTTCATTACATTTCCAATATTTATTTACATTGAGTTTACATTGAGTCGTCGCCTGCGAAATACTGCAAGGCCGGTAGATAAGCAGCTGACGGTGGGCGGTAAGCCAATAGTTCGACAATCAATCACCAGGTGCTCCTCAACTTTTAAATTCGCACAGTTCGTAAAAATTAAGAATGTCTTGTCTTAAATCACCTCATACCTCACATTTATATTTACAAATATTCATTTCAACACCGCCTTCTCAAATTTATCATGCAACTTCAGCAGGTCAAGGTTTCTGAAAGTAGGTTAAATAAATAGATACCAAGTTAAACCTGCATACTTTTCATAGAAATTTCACCGCTTTCTTACTTTTACTACGAAGGTTTCACTGATGTTTTAAACCTTCCTAACGAGCTCGATAGCTGCAGTCGCTTAAGTGAGGCCAGTATCCAGTATTCGGGAGATAGTAGGTTCGAACGCCACTGTCGGCAGCCCTAAAAATGGTTTTCCGTGGTTTCCCATTTTCACACCAGCAAATGCTGGGGCTGTACCTTAATTAAGGCGACAGCCGCTTCCTTCCACTCCTAGCCGTTTCCTGTCCCATCGTAGCCATAAGACCTATCTGTGTCGGTGCGACGTAAAGCTACTCGCAAAAAATAAAAAAATAAAAATTAAAAAATTAAACCTTCCTGTTGAGAGGTTTCTTATCGAGCTTTATAAATCGCTCGCTTTTCTGTAAATGATTTGAAACAATGTTACTTAAAAGTGGTTTTAGAAAATATTTCTAAAATATGATGTATGAGCAGAATCAGCAGCAGCAGTTCTCTTCCAGGAATGTAATGCACAACTGCAATAACAAAATCCGAGACAATTGTCAGAAATGATACAAGAGATGACTTTAGATATCTTAATCCACCGCGGTCCTGGAATCGTTACAAGCATAGCGTCAGGTTTTGAGTGCAGGCGAAGAATCCCGTTACTACTGAAATTGATATGTTGGCGATATTAATTCCAGTTTCTGAAATAAAATACTAAGCTATTAATTACATTGAAATTACAGAGACTAAGTAAACAGATTTTTTCATTGAAATTATATAAGCCTATTTATTAATACCTTGGATGAATTTTTTCAATATTTGGAGAACATGCGCTGGAACAGTAGGAATTTCACCACATACAGTGATTTTTAGTAATGCAGTTACTTTTATTAATAACCTGGCGCATGATCTCGAAGCTGAGGCTTCAACTCTTAATTCAACATTTCGATGTTTCGAGGCAGAAATCGGACCAATTTGGAGTGTGTGACCGGGCGAGTTGGCCGTGCGGTTAGGAGCGCGCAGCTTTGAGCTTGTATCCGGGAGATAGTGGGTTTGAACCCCACTGTCGGCAGCCTTGAAGATGGTTCTCCGTGGTTTCCCCATTTTCACACCAGGCAAATGCTGGGGCTGTACCTTAAATAAGGCCACGGTCGCTTCCTTCCCACTCCTAGCCCTTTCCTAACCCATCGTCGCCGTAAGACTTATATGTGTCGGTCCGACGTAAAGCAACTAGCAAAAAAATGTTTGGAGTGTTGAGTCAATGACATATATCGTACAGCTATCATCTTTATGATGTAAATGGCCAAATAAGAGCTTAATATCGTCGCTGGAAAAATTCCTTGCTAGAACATAATGGAAATTTTCCCTGATGGGATATTTTACCCAGGCCACGGTGGATATGGTAGTTAAGATTAAAGCGTCGTATGTTTCCCTTGTGAATTTCCTGATCCTCTCTAAACTACTTGGATACTTTCCAAGTGCGGCAAAAATTCATTAAGTAGCCAGTGGAGTCACTCATCGTGAAGTTTATTGAAAGTAAATGTATTTTCATTCCTGGAATTTAATCCGTGTGTTATATTAAAAATATCATGGGTGTCAGACCATTTTCTGAACTTGTCCATGACTATTACAGTTTCAAGAAAACTGCATTTGTCTTTCCATTGACGCTTTCATGGCCCGTACTTATAGAGATGATATAGGCTTTTTGAGAAAGCCCTGCTCGGGAACAGTCGAGATTTTCTTCTGAAGATGCAGAGCTAAGTTCTCTGCGAAAAGTAGAGGATTTCACCTTATTTTCTTGACAAGGCATAAGCCCAAAAGCCTATGTCTGTATTTGTCTTTTACTTTTTTCTGACATACCATTTCCACGTTCTTAAAAACAGGAGTCGCTTCTTGGAAAAATACAGCTTTTTCCCTAGCCACATTCAACATCTCCAAATTCGTTGGATTGACCGCATTCCTTGTTAATTTTCTGACTGGCTTCATTATTAGTATGTTTTGCTAACTATACTTAGTTTTTACATGGTCATTGGTTACAATGTTGCCATCCAGTTGGACATTCCTATTCAAATGCTCAGATTATAATTTCCTTACTATATGACTCGGGTCATAACTAAGAAATAGTGGCATTTTATTACCAAAAGGATATATTATTTCATACCTCAAAGTACCACGTCCGCCACATAACGTTTCAAACACTGAAACATTAATCTGAAAATTTCTGGTTACTATTCGATAAACTCGAAAACCACATTCATCTATTTTTCATGGCATCTAATGTTAATTTTGCCATCTGCTCTCCAGTGAGTGAGTAAATGAAATAGAAAATGCTGACTTGAATATAATACACAATTTGTTAGCCAGTTTGTCCTCAACGCCAAGTGCATCTCTGTCGAAAACACTCATGCCGAGAAGTATAAGTTTGTAACATATTGCAATGAGTGACCCTAGTTTTTAATTTCCACGAATCAGTGACTTTCTTCCTCCAATAGTCTAACTTCTATTAGTGAAATGTCCCCTGTCTCTCCCTTTGAGTACCAAACATAGGTTTTTGTGTTTTTGGGCAAGGCAATGCAGAATTGTTATGTCCCTAAGAAGCCTGTAACTCGATGGAGAGCTCCATGACAGCAAAACACACACATACATCCTCGCGGAATTTTCATTTCATTTTTCCAAACGCTTAAATTTGTTCAGTAAAAAGTTGGCTTTCATATCTTTACGGTCAGCTTCCCTCCATACACTGACAAATTGAGTTTCAACGTCATGCCGATTTCGTTGTTCCTTCAATTTTCGAAACTTTATTCCCAGGCCGCTTATTTTACTCCTTAATTGTGAAATAAGTGCTACTTTCTTCTTCTTTCAACCATTCTTCTTAACTTCGTTCCCAGTGTCTTGAGAGGTTTAATATTCATGTACTTACATCCTTAGGCCTATTGTCATCAGTTATACAGTTTTCGAGGAACTGTGCCGTCATGATGTTTTAGTTAATATCACATTTTACCTTCTTATTTGGTCGATGCTTTCTTTTTCATTACGGGCCGTTTCAGAGAATTTCTTTCTTCAGAAGTTGCCTGTTTTTGTTTCGGACAATCTTCGAAATTGATAGGCACAATTTTAGATGGAAGTTTATTCCTTGAGGTAGTAACACTGAAGTCGGTATCTCGGAAATGCCTAATGAATATAGCAGAGCTATCAGTTGGTGTCCAAGGAAACCCCGGCTTGTTGCCCTGCCGTGAAATATTTAGAATACCTTGTTGTTTTATTGGTGCTTCAGATGGGAATTTATGGAACGACACTCCTTTGGTTACACTTTGTCTTGATTTACTAAATCGAACGATGAAACACTCCATTTTATAAGAACCGCAATCTCTCCTAAACATACTAAATAAATAACAACACTTTACTACTACTACGAAGTGCTTTCATTCCTCCCGTGAATGGTGAGGCGGGCCTCCTAGACGGCCAGGCCGTCTCTCTGGCCAGGGGATTTGTATCGGAGAAGATGTGAGGAGAAGGTGGCCTATACTAGGAACTGTCCCGGCGTTCGCCTTAGTGCAGGGTAATGCAAAACCACGGAAAACCATTCTCAGGACAGCAGACGGTGGGGACCATCCCCTCTCCGTCTCCCGAATACAGAGGCGTAGAGTCACGGTAGAGCCGTAGCTCGGTTGGCCAGTCGGAGTGGAGAGCTATCAGATCATGAACTAGCCGTGGCCACTTGTGGGCCGAGACCCACTCTGCATCCACCGACCCGCTTTACTCTAGTCACACTAATTCAAAAGGAAAAAAAGAAGAAACGCACAAAGATATACTATAGCCAAAGAAATATTGTTGATAACTCTAGGAGACATGCAGTTAAAGCACCTCCTAGAGCTCCCAGTCAGTGCTCTGTAGGGAGCCTACGAGCGATCCTAGCAGCGAACTGAGGAGCTACGTAGAATCAAGCTTTACAGACGAAAGCCTCTCCATCTCCCGGCCTTTATAGTATTGCATAGACAATGGACTAAATTCTTGTTGGGTGCCATTGAGTGCATCACTGAGATCTTCAAAATGCCCAGAATGCGATGGGGTACAAAGATTTTGGTCTGTCCTTCAAAAGATCGACTAGCACAGTCGGGATCAAATCCTCGAGCTGGATCATGTATCCGACACTATGTGTTGTTGGGATAATGCAGGTTTAGTTTCTTCTTAGGATTCTGCATCAGTTGCAGAGGGATAGGAATATAAAAAGTGTAAGTACAAACTTCAATGTCAAACAACGCAATCTAAGTGTTGAGCTGCTGTAACACAATATTTTACAACCTGCTTTACCTCTCACCGACACAGATAGGTTTTTATGGCGACGATGGAATAGGAAAAAGCTAGGACTGTGAAGGAACCGAACGTGGCCTTAATTTATTTTGCCTGGAATGTAGATATGGAACCACGGAACACCATCTTCAATGTTGGCGACACTAGGATTCGAACCCATCATCTACCCAATACAGGTTCACAGCCAAAACCACGCGACTAGCTCGCTTGGTAGTTAATATGCCTTAGAACGTTATTTTCATATTTCGTTCTTAAACACTGTCTGCTTGAGTTTCAGGGGTTTGATTTAAATAAATTAGTACGCAACAAAGGAATGTTCAAAGTCTGACCGTCATTCTTTAAAAGAATATTATAATCGTGTCCTAAAATCACATTAATCTCTCAATAGTAATTTATCTTGTCTTTTGGTGTATTGTGCCGTTTTCCCCATGGTGCTAATTATAAGATTCAACGGAAGTAGCAGAAATACATGAGCGAGAAATCGAACGCGATGAAATTACATTCAACATGGCGCTTAGTTTAATATTAAGATTAAGGTTATTTTACTGTGTGTTCTTCTCTGATGAGGTTGACGTCAGGAAGGGAATCCGGTCATAAAAAACCCGCCACGACAGATTCATCTCACCTCATACCCGACCCCGTAGAGAAAAGGGGCAGGGGTTGGACAAATAAAAATTTTGCTGTGTGTTAGAAAATGGAGACCAGTTTTGTTGTTTTAAAGAAATAAAACAAAGCTCTCGGTGTTGTCAATCTAAATTGGAGTTGAGTAGAAAGATTGGTCCTAACAGTTTAAGATTGCTGAATTGTGAAGTTCCAGGAGAAATGGCACCTATAATTTAGTGACGAGGCCTGAGTTGCCGTAATATGCGCAGCTAAACGAGACGTAACATGCTTTACGTCACAACAACACAGAGGTCTTATGAAGATATTCATCGCGTGGACACTGCGAGATCTCTAGGCATGAACCCTATAGTACAAAGCACGCAACCCCTCAGTCTCCTTGAAAGGACGTTTCTTCATTAACAAAATGTTTTCTCATATTTTAATTGCAGTTGGCTTTTGGATATCAATGTAGTTTTCTTGAGCTGATTTACAAATAGTTCATGGACTGGCGAAATCATTTTGTGCTATTTAACAAGACCGATATTTAGTCCCCATCAGTGTTACGAGTCTGTCTGCACGAATCATTCATTAAAAACTTCACTTGTTTCGAAACTCTGTGTATTGCTTTTGCAATTTTTAAGCTGCATAATAAATTATTAGTTCTCTTGTGAGTAGGTTGAATGTGACGATCTCGTTTCATCCCTAAAAATCTAGTCTGAAAGGTGGAATGACTGATGTATTAATTTGTAGAGATGTTGTCGTGTTGTCAGCAGTGGGCATCCGCAATATGCGACGCCCGTTTTAACTGAATTAATCACAATGGGAGTTAGGTCGCCTCTTTTTATTCTGATCATCGCTCGTAGTGGGCGAGATGGAATAACGGAACAGCGGTGGATTTTACTCTCGAAACTAACTCCAGTGATAAATGTAGAACTGATCACTGCAAACCACATTTAAAGCTATTGTGGCGTATTACATTGTCTGTGTGTGATAACATCCACAGTCATGGGATTTGTCTACTCGTTATTGAGGTGAAATATGATTTATTATTTTCTGTACTAGCGTCTGCCTAATACGCAAGGTCGTTGAAGGACGTAATTATATCATTCTAACCTTGTTCTAATCTACTCGCTTCCTTACCGTAGCCTAAATAGTTTATTTATTTTAATCTTCTGGCTTTTTCCTGCTTTGTGTTTCCCGTCCCAGGGTTGTCAAACCAAAGTCCGAGGTTCCACTTTCTATGTCCATACCACCTTTCCTTTTTTGATCAGTTGTATGAGGCTGCATTTATCATTTCGGAAAATGTGACCGTATTAGGCTTTACCAGGATTATGCATTCATATGCTTTTGCAGTACGACGGAATACTTTCTCGTTGGTGACGTAGTCTTCTCATGGAATCATGAATATTCTGCCATATACCCACATTTCCAGGATCTGCAGTCGGTTTAATGACGACAAGCTAAAAAGTAAGTTACGATAATTAAAAAGGAGAAATGATACCTATAATTTAGTGGATACCAGTGAAAATTATACAGTAAAGGCACGGAATGGAAACACTTATTAAAATACTGTGAAGAGGCCAAATAAAGCAGAAGAAAATAATAATACACCATACGTACAAACATCATCATTATAGGCTGTTATGCCTTTCATTGTTCAGTCTGCAAGCCACTGTGAATTTACTAAACATCGCCACAATCCAATATTTGTAACTAACTCTGTATCATCGTTTAGGTTCATACCTCTTATTTTTAAATCATTAGAAATGGAGTCTAACCATCGCCGCATTGGTCTCCCTCTAGTTCTTTTTTTTTTCTTTTGTAAGTTGCTTTACGTCGCACCGGTTCAGATGGGACAGAAAAAGCAAGGAGTGTGAAGGAAGCGACCGTGGCTTTAATTATAAATACCTAGCATTCGCCTGGCGTGAAAATGGGAAACCACGGAAAACTATGTTTAGGGCTGCCTACAACGGAGTTCGAACACACTATCTCCCGAATACTGGATACTGGCCGCACTTGAGCAACTGCACATATCGAGCTCGGTCCTCTAGTTCTCTTACGATCCATGACCAAGTCTATTGTTCTCCTAGGTAACCTTCCTCCTCCATTCGTTTAAACCGCACCAGCGACGCCAGTTTATGCATACTTCTTCATCTATCGAATTCATTCCTAACTTAGCCTCTACCTCCTCATTCCGAGTACCCTCTTCCCATCATCATTCTCACTACTCCCGTACATAAACGTTAGTCTGAATACCTGTTGATTGCAACTGCAAGCCCGCAGCATTACCATTGCTATATCTTGATTCGACCTCACTTAATATACTACCATCCTAGGAGAATGCACTTCCTAAATACTTGGAGTGATTTACCAGTTCCAGTTTTGCATTCCTAACCAAATCAGTTTTCTTAGGTTTCTTCCCTTCTGACATGAGTTTCGTCTTGGAAATGTTAATTTCCGTATTATACTCACAGCACCTCCGAAGAGGCCTGGCGCAGAGCTTTCAGGTTGACGCCATTTACGCGACCTGCATGTCTGTGAGGAAGTGATGATGAAGGCTACACACACACACCCAGCACCCGTCCGGGAACTAAACCTGGGACGCCATGGACCAAAGGCCAGCGTGCTAACCATTTAGCCATCGAGCCAGACAAGATATTAGACTGTAGGCTTTCAGCACAGTCTACCATTAAACCATTAAGTTCAAGTCATCGGCTTAGGCCAAATTGATTAAAGTTATTATTGAAAATCCACAGCCTGTTTCCAGTCATTCCACTGGGTCAGGAATGGAATGAATGAAGCCCCCATCTAGCGTCGAGGAGAGGAATTGTGTCGGCTGCCGATGAAATGATATTGGAGAGTGTTGCTAGAATGAAATATGACAGAGAAAACCGGAGTACCCGGAGAAAAACATGTCATGTCTCCGTTTGGTCCAGCACAAATCTCACATGGAGCGACCGGGATTTGAACCACGGAACCCAGCGGTGAGAGGCCGATGCGCTGCCGTCTGAGCCACGGAGGCTTAAGGTTATTATTATTTTATGATGATGATGATTATTATTATTATTATTATCATTATTATTATAAATATGTTGTGTAAATGCGGAGTACTTATTGCACTGTATAGCCTTGCAATGTTCTGAATGTCACTGAGATAATGTTCGTTCAGCCCTTCCTATGTGTGAGCCTGTATACTCCCGAGCTACAGTAGATGTACTTTATCTTTAAGACATTTGATTTGTAAATTTTCTGCGATACTTTGTTTTCTGATTCGTAATCTGCCTTGAGATTAAAGTTCTTAAAAGTTATCTGATATTCGGTAAAATTAGTTTCCGAAATACGTATATGAATTTTTTCCATTCTTTTCTTGTGGCATAATCCTGTGTAAAAATTTATCATTCATATTTAGATCGTAACCAATCACTTTTGCTATATGATTCACTAACTATTTCTGTGTTCTTTTCTCTTCATCCTTTAGGATATTTCAACCCCTTATGAGCTGCCAGATGATTAGAGAGATCGCATTTCTTGTGGTAACAGACAGTGTCAGTATTCCGAAAATTTCAAATGTTATATCATTTTATTCGTTCGTTAAAGTAATGTCCAAGAAATTTAATTTGTTATTGTTTCTTTTTCTATCGTAAACTTAAAATATTTATCTAGTGAATTTATACTATCCAAAAATGTCTCTGGAGAAGTGAGGTACTCATTCAATAACTCCAACGCATCATCAACATATATAACCCATGGTAAAACACCTTCATGGTAAGTATTTACTATTAAATTCTCGAGTAGTTGAGGTATATATAGGCTAAAGAAACATGAGAGAGGCCTTCCCATTAGAAGTGCTGAGTCTTCTTCGTAATATTTCTCATTAATAGCGAAATAATTATTTTGTAACACTAATTTCAGTAAATTTATTGTTTAATTTATTTCTGTTTGACTTAACTTGTTTTGATTTTTTTCTTCTGTTGTTTCTTCTTCTTCTTCTTCTTCTTAATCTGTTTACCTTCAAGGGTTGGTTTTTACCTCGGACTCAGCGGGGGATCCCACCCCTATCGTCTCAAGGGCAGTGTCCTGGAGCGTAAGACATTAGGTCGGAGGATACTACTGGAGAGAATGGCCATTACGTTGCCCAGGCGGCCTCACCTGCTATGCTGAAGAGGGGCCTTGTGGGGGGATGGGAAGATTGGAAGGAATAGACAAGGAAGAGGGAAGGAAGCAGCCGTCGCCATAAGGTAGGTAACATCCCGGCATTTGTCTGGAGGAGAAGCGGGAAACCACGGAAAACCACTTCCAGGACGGCTGAGGTGGGAATCGTACCCACCTGCACTCATTTGACCTCCCGAGGCTGAGTGGACCCAGTGGATCCCGTTCCATCTCTCGTACCACTTTTCAAATTTCGTGGGAGAGCCGGGAACCGAACCCGGGCCACCGGATTTGGCAGTGAATCACATTAACCACTACACCATAGAGGCGGACCTGTTGTTTCATTCATTGGAATATTTGCCATCACGTTTGTAATATTGTAAGATACTAATACAGTACCCTTGTTAATTTAAATTGACTGTATTTTACTAACAGACTCTAATGTATTAAAAATCTATCTGCTATTCTCAATAATAACCTGTTCCTATGAAATCTAGGATGGAAATAGGCCTACTAATGTCTGAAATGTAGGACTATTGCGCTAATTGACAACAGGTTTGACGGAATGATTTTCGTTATGGATTTTCGGAAGGGTTTTTAAAGTGGGACATCGTTCATTCATTTGAGTTAATTTTTATTTTTCCATTATCATTTGGTATGATGCGTGTTGTTTTTTAAGTTTAATTTAGTGTTTAAGGTTTTAGTGGCGTACTTGTTGTATGTCATTCATTTAAAAAAAATTGACACTTTTAAAAATGTCATCTGCATTTGTTATTTTGTTTAATTTTAGACCTGCATTTAGATACTGTACTTCGGTTTTTACTGTATACTTAAATTTCTTTATCCGGTTTATTTTTGATGTTTCCGATTGCATTTGCAACTAAATGTAGGACGGATTCTTTATTCACATAAGGTATTTTCGGAACCGGTACTTCAGTTCCGGTTACTAGTTGTTTTAAAATCGGGTTTTCTAACTTTTGTTTAAAATTATGTTTTGGACCCAATTTTAATAAGTTAATTTCTAGCGTATTTAGTGGTGTGTTCGATATGTTGATGGCAGCTTAGCAAAATTGATGTCAATTTTATCGTTAATACTGACCTTAAATTTTATCGTTAAAATTGGCACAATTTCTTTTATTGTTTAATGAGGTAATTGTACGTTTAAGCGTTCCTTCTTTGCATATAAATCCTTATATTTATTCATTATCCATGAAATTCTAACTATTCTAATTGCGTGTTGACTAGATTCTGACGTGTTGCATTTTTAGGTTGATGCATTTCGGAGCTAAATTAAGTTTGAAGCATTCCTGATTAAAAGTAATATCTTCGTAAATTTTTTGTCATTTTAATCTCGAATTTGTAAATCTAAAGGTTTTGAAAGTTTCTAGATCCATGTAGTATTTTCCATAGTCATAAAAAGCCATGTTAAACATCAGTGCTGACGATTTACAATATAATAAATATAATAATGAAAACACAGTCTATATCAGAATTAATCAATTTGTTATGTTAAAATCAGTTCTCGGAATTAATTTGCATTGTAAAGTTTCCAAAACATTCTAACATATCAAAAAATCTGCATCAAACGCATCGTTGTTTAAAAGCCTTAGGTGGGCTGGTCGGTCTTTTTCGTAAAGGAAGAGCGAAATAAAGAACGTTCTCTGTTACAAATAATTCTAAATGAACATTATTATTTTAAAAATTATGGTAACATACCTGAAAATCTCAGATATCATGTTCGGGTCACGTGCCGCCTAGCGAAACGCGACACTAACCTGAACGCTACATCCAATACTCGAGCAACAGCTGACTCATACTGACGGGTCCGATCAGTCCTACATTTCTCAGTTATAATTTTAAATAATCCGTGAAAACGTTTTTGGTGGTAATCCGTAAATAGGAGAGAGGCGTATTATAGTCCTTTATACATGTTGGAGTATCCCAAAATATCGAACTTTTTGATCCATATCGCACAGATCAATTAATCACTGAGAATTTAGCTACGTACCTTGTTCCTAATGGTCTGTTGGTGCATTTTCCTTTAATCAAATATTCTTCAGCTATTTCAGTGGGGAAGTAATATAACTGTTTAACACTGCACATATTCAGATTCTTAAACCACGCGAGACGGAAAGTATGGCAGGATAGAAAGGGACTGTTGATTACATGTTATATTGCATCCCGGATTTTGGTTGATCTTGAAGTGGAAGGCAAGGCTCACTGAGAATGCAACTTTTACCTGATTCTCTTCTCGACTGTGTGAGACTCAATGCACGTCGCTCTATTCCATCAAACTAGTGTTAATTTTGAAATGTTTTTAAGGCTGAAAAGAGGAGAGATTCGCATACAAATTTAAATAAGGAAGAACTAAACTGCCATGAAAACAATAAAATTAAAACAAATTATAAAATATACCAGTGTAATGTGGATCATGAAAATCAATATGTCCTCTTCTTTTGTAGAAAACAGAATTTCAGTTACACACGCTGAGCTTTATCTGGTGATAGGGCTAACTATTTTCCCATTATTTTGTTCTTTAGCGGAAAAAACATTCCCAAGTTCGCCCCAATGGGGAAATAGTCCCAAAATTGTTGATCACGTCATTGTGTATTATTGTAGGCAACACCGAAGTTAACATTTGAAACTCCTGCATGTGTGACAATGAAAATGAATACTTTTCCATTCCCTCATTCACACAAAAACAGCAATCGTATTATTGCATATTGATG
This sequence comes from Anabrus simplex, assembly GCF_040414725.1. Taxonomy (NCBI): domain Eukaryota; kingdom Metazoa; phylum Arthropoda; class Insecta; order Orthoptera; family Tettigoniidae; genus Anabrus; species Anabrus simplex. The sequence continues at coordinate 1,130,844,678 of NC_090265.1, read as the reverse complement.
TGTGTGCACGTCTTTAACATATTGTGAATGATGTTATATCTATATTTTTCCAATTCTCCGAAAAAGTACCTGCTTAACATATTACCCTCCAAAATACTCACAGATCATAAGAGTATGCGGAAATCGGGTAATTACTCACTTACTGACAGTAACTGGCTTTCGACCAAAAAAAAAACTTTCATTAACAGGGTGACATCTTGTGATGGCGTTTTGTACATAGCATCAGCTATCGCGGTCATATTATGCGCAAACATCTTTCTACTTCAATTAATCAGTCATAATCGACCTACATTTAGGCTGCCACCCAGGTGTTAGATCCCTATTAATTGTTTACCTAGTCTTTTGTAAAATCATTTCAAAGGGATTGGAAATTTATCGAATATTTTCCTCGATAAATTTGAGTAAGCATTTCTGTAAGAATAAACAGCGTTCAGTACGGCATCATTGCATCCATATTTTATTGGAATATGGTACCAACTAATTAATTAGCGATGTAAGACGGAGAAAAACGAATAATTTATTAAAATACAAAAATACTTCGATATCATGTTAGCTTGAAGACAACTGTCTGTAAATAAAAAACTATTCTGAAAAATATTGAAGGGTGACGGCGGAATAAAAAAAAATGAAGTTAGCCAAAACTTGGAAGGCACGTTTTTCAGAACTGCTAATTTTAATTTACGTCGCTGTTGCTCTCAGCTAACAATGTGATCCTTGATCTTTTAGCGCCAGTCCCCGAACATATTGACTGTAGTAGGTACATAGGTGTACATTGTGTTGCCTACACTGTTACGTCCCTGTCCAAGAAGTTATTGACTGTAGTACATGATTGTACGCCGTGTTGCCTGCACTACAGGCGCTAGCCCACGAACTTCTTGACTGTAGTCGTAGTTTTATGTTGCTTTGAAATTTGTGTGTATTTTAAATTCTTTTACGGCAAATAATTATTAACGTTTATAATAAAGACTAATAGTAGAAAAATTATTAACACTTTATACACAGTTAGGCCTATGTAAAATTAATAAAACGACAACGTCCGCGTTAAATCCCTTATTAGTTGATACTTGGGATACGTGAATGTTCCTCTAAAACGGAGTGAGTAAAGTCGGGTAGTAAAATAATATAAATAAAGAATTTCATTTACATGTTTGTGTCACTTTATTAGTACGAAGCGTATTCTATGCATTATGTTTTCACGACGCTTTTAAAATTAGAGAAATCAAAGAAATATTCATCGTTCAGCCTGTGCGAATAATTTAATGATAATGCTATGAGGAAAAATCTTGGAATAAAGTTGAAAATCTGAACTTATTTTTTATATGACCGTTACGTTTTCTTGTCTGCCGATACTAATGCAATATATAGAATATGCTGGAATTACCTTGCAGAGGAAAACATTTTATTAAACGGAGTGAGGACTGCTAATGGAAGATGTGGTATGACTCTTTTGAAGTGGGGATGGCAGGACCCATCTCACTGTGACTACAGAGAAGAAAAGCTTACTGGGGACCATACTGTCATTGAGTGGCCTCTTCGTGCGTTCAGAGGAAAGAGAGCATGCCTGAACAACTGATCAGCTTGACTGATAAAGCTCTACATTGCTTCTCATACTTCTATTTATAACAGAAATTACGAGCTTGATAAAAGTGTATCTTTATTTTCTATATCAGTGCACATCAAGTAAATATCTAGTTCACCATGCGCTAAGTAATGAACTGCTGAGAAATTCCACCCAGCGGTTTAGACGTGATACTGTTTCTGAAAGCAGACAGACAGACAGACAGACAGACAGACAGACAGACAGACAGACAGACAGACAGACAGACAGACAGACAGACAGACAGACAGACAGACAGACAGACAGACAGACAGACAGACAGGCAGACAGACAGACAGACAGACAGACAGACAGACAGACAGACAGACAAACAGACAGACAGACAGACAGACAGAGCATTTTGGAATATACTGTATAACTCAAGTACAAACAAAGTAAAGTGTTGATTTTTATATATATAATTTATCTTAAAAGAAGGGCAGTTTTTTATATCGAAATGGAATGTATGGCGATCGTTAATACTTGAAAATCTTCCGATGAAAACTGCCATGTACAGGTTCTCTGATACAACTATGAAACACATAAATAAACATTCTGTAATGTAAAACAGAATATCAAAGGAAAAACAAATAAATTAAGTTTTGTGAACTAAACGGAATGTTGAGGAAGAAAAGTGAATTTCATTGTGAAAATTTGGAAATTTTGGAAAAAGTGAAACAAAGATTTAGTTTTTACTGCTGGATCGTTGTCTAAAAGTTTTCAGAATGATATATTTCACCATGCTAACTTTTTTTAAATCTCCAGACAGTCAACTTAATGTAATGTAATGCTCTTATTTTTCAACTTTTTGAGATTAATTCGGCGAGTTTTTGCATAATATTCTAAAAAGGTCTCAACCAGGTTCTCTCCATTATCCCCTCATTCTCCTCTCCACAGACCATAACAAAAATACACCCTCCTGCAGCACCTCCAGTTCGTCCGTTCCCAGGCACAAAACCACAACCTACACTAAATCATTCACCTTTACCGCAGACCGACATAGGAAGCTCCTCTCAGTGGGCGTCAGAGACATGTCTAGAAACTCAGCTTTTAAACGTGGCGTGTAGAACCACTAGGATAACATGAGCGGATCGTCCACTTGGGATCTTCAAATTTCTCCTCTTCCTAATTCCTCTTCGTCATAATTATTTTCCATCTTCTTTCATGGCCTGTTTTCTTTCTATTCTTTTTTACTTTTCCTAGTCTTCGCCCACTACATTGTGGGGAAACATTTCTACATATACTTTTTTCAAATTCGTATCGGAGTTATTTTAATTAGTAAATTTAATTTTCCTAGATTGAGTTATTTTAGAATTAGACCCTATGACACTTAAATTTCCGTTTTAATATCACTAGGGTGGATAATTTTCTTAATTTATTAATTTTACTGTTGCTATCAGATTTCTTGTTTTCATTGTCACCATCATCATCATCATCAACATCAGTTTTGAAGGACAGGAAAACGTAAGTGTTTTATATAATTATAAATATGAGCAATCTCATAGGAATCCTTGCCCTCTTTAAACATTCCGTTACAAATGCTGCAAAAATGATATTGCATTCACGCAGGAAGAAAATGTAACTTAATATTCCATTACAATATTAGTATAGAATTTCTTCTTTTCAAAAAGAGAATAGTTCATCTACAGTGAATGAATGACTACAAGGGTTCTGAATTGTGAATCATAAAGAACGAAGTATGGAACGGGGACGTTTGAGAGACATTGATTACCTTCATATTTCACTTTCTGATATCACATTCTTTACGATGTCATAGATCAGACGGTTGTGACTGGTTAGTATTCTCTATACCTAACTTGACATGCACATCATCCCGATTAGACAGATTGCACCTCATGTAACGGAGGACTGTAAAAGCATTTCTTTCTAACTTATCTTTGATTCTTATAACCTCTGATCTAGAAACAAGAATGACTTGGGTAAAAAATATGGACGCGCTGAGCTAAGAGATTATTCTCGTATCTTTTAATTGGTATTTTGAAAAGATTCACAATATCTTAGTTTATCCGGATGACTCTCTGTTTAGAGTATATGATTACTTAGAATCTCTGTATTCTAACCCTTCATCCGTGAGGTATTTATCTTATTTTCCTCTCCTTGACTTGCCATAGTTATGTTGGTTTAGTGTGCTGGGAGATCCCTATTCTGTATATTATTCTGTTACTTATTTGCTGCTGGCTTATTTCAGTGCCCTTCCTTTATGTATTCCTTCCTACGTAGGGGCGCAAGGTAACACTGATCCATTTTATCCCTTTGTATGATGAGTTCGTTTGTGTTTTGATTGGAGAACTTTTAGCCTATATTCTCTTCGGCTTCGACGTCTGGTTTTGTTATACGCTTTGACGTTGATACTGTACGATTCATGTTCGCCTTGATATGCGATATGAATGTGTCATGCGGCGTGTTAGTTAATTTTGGTTATGGTGTTGATTGTGCGAGCCTGGCCTACATTGCGGCAACCAAAATATCTGATCTGTGCTCTCAGATCAAGCTCATAAGCCATCGACTTACTCTTGTCATGCTGTTACTGTTCTTATTGTAACGTGTATTGTTACTATATTATTTATTCTACTTTGCATATTTGGTCTCTCTCTCTCTCTCTCAGTGTGTGTGGGTGGGTGGATGTAGGCGTTGTGCGATTATCGGATGTAGGCTATTTTTCCGTGCCTCATGGATGCTGCTTTTATTATTATTATTTTATCTTACTATTGGTCGCGGCTTGCTCAGCCAATTCATTTGTCTATTTCGGGATCTTAGCTCTCAATTCAACTTGTTTCGTTTGATTCATGTTTATTTGCTCCCGTAACTATGGCAACTCCTTTTAACCTCCTTGTATTCCATATATGTTCATTTTTTTCAGCTTTGCTTCACTGGCGTTTTGATTTCTGGAGGATACAGTCTCTTTGGAGATTGTTGGGAGCCATGCTCCTTTTTCAATAATTGAATTAAGCCTTGTCTCATCTAGGGAGCTGCGATAATAATAATTATTATTTTGGTGTGTGAAAGCTGCTACTTTCATCTCTTATTGGCGTCTTGACTCTGAGAAAAGAATGCTTTGCATCGAATTTTATTTATCGCTGTCTGATAATAATTGAATACAACTGTGTCACTTTCCACAATATTTCTGTTATGGCAGTGTAAAAGGATTCCATGAGATTGAATTTTACGAGTCAAACGATTCGATTGTGAACTAGATACCCTCAAGGACTATGTATGTGAGTATCCGTCTCCCTGTATCTCCCCCATTTTACTTGTTTTGTGCCCACATTTTAATTCTTTTGCCAATTTTATGTTAGTACACCTTATTCATGCCAACCGCCGTAGCCGTGTTGAAAAACCGGATCCCGTGAGATCTCCGAAGTTAAGCAACATTGGGCGTGGTCAGGAGTTGGAAGGGTTGCCACGCGCTGTTGGTGGGGGGTAAGAGAATGGAGGAGCGGAAAGGAACTGGCCACCCTACCGCACGTAAACTCCGGCTCAGGAGCACCTCTGCGGAGGTTCGGACCTGCCTTCGGGCAGAATGACCCTTACCTACCTTATTCATTTTTAATGGATATTTGTTTTGGGTACATGCTTTTTATACTTTATTTCTCTAGTCTAAGAGGCCCGGATTCAGCTCCTGGCAGTTTCTAGCCACTTCCGACCGGTCCACAGTAATACGTAGGTAGGTGGTGTAGTGCTGATACAAGAAGGAATACCTGCAGTAGAGCTGATGGTGGAGGATGGTGAGTTAGTCCTTGATTATGCCTTTTACGATATTTTCTTTCGTATGTTATGGTGAATATAAGATATTTTTGGGATATGTTTCAATACTCTACCTTTACTTCTAAATAGCAGACGCTTCACAGAAGAGTTATCTGGCAGACATGGTAATTTTAGTTAAATATGGATTACCATGTGCATATTTATTCTTTTCCGCATTGCATTTTATACGCACTTTCACTGAAAGTATTGCCGCTGCACGTGCTTCTGATAGAGCTCATACTGTTCCCACTTGAGATCTCGCGGGGAAGATGCCACAGTTCATCGTACTTTATGATGGCACAGGTTTCGAATTAGCTCTGTCTTATGCTGAAGCAAAGCACGTGGGCTAAGGGTTTGGTCCTGGCCACAGTCGTAATGACGGCGTCAAGCAGAAATTCACAGACATCTAACATTTTTTCAGTATTCTGACACTACGTTTTACAGCTGCTTGAGCGCTGGAATTACTTCATACTAACTTAACGTTGCATTTGCAACACCTCATCATAGAAAGTTATTATTTATATTTTATCAAGATAAATACAACACATTAGGCCTACTACTGCACAGAAACTTTAAAATATTTACAACTTAGCGAAATCAATTTTGTACGATAGCGGGTGAACCATAAGTTTTGTTTGAACGGTAATAAGAACATGAAGATATAATTTGATGTTCTCCTTTAACATTTCGATGGTTTATGTTCTGAAAACTGTTTCCTTTATGGTTGGTATATTAGTAGAATTTACTTTTCATAGAATCTTCGCTTGGAATTCCTTGCGCAAGAGATGTTTTCTACACTCCCCTGTGTGGGGGCCGCGAGAGGGTGAGTGATATTAATATTCCCCACCAGTGTTCGCTGTACCACCGTCTCCACTTCCACACCCAGACCGAGGAAAGGGAAAGTGCTATACGAAATAATTTAATTTAATTATTTAGCTAGTGTGCGTCTTCGTGTTCAAAGTGGGACGTGATTTTAATATTATCGTTTGTGCCAACAAAGGACTGAAAATACATGAGGAAAGGGAGTCTTTCTTAAGTGTAGTAGCCGTGGATTCACAGTCTTTGACTTGTTGTGTCAGAGTCACTCTTCAGTGTGAGAAACTGTCTTCAGAAAATTGACGCAATTCCGTGTGTTTACGTGCCTTCTTCAAGAGATTACTAAATGCCGGTACTAAAGTGAAAACTTGTAGGTAGTAGCCGAGGTCACTCAACTTTACACTAATAATAATAATAATAATAATAATAATAATAATAATAATAATAATAATAATAATAATAATATCCGCCTTGTAGTGTAGTGGCTAGTGTGGTTAGCTGCCAACCCCGGAGGCCCGGGTTCGATTCCCGACTCTGCCACGAAATTTAAAAAGTGGTACGAGGGCTGGAACGCCGTCCACTCAGCCTTGGGAGGTCAACTGAGTAGAGGGAGTGGTTCGATTCCCATCTCAGCCATCCTCGAAGTAGTTTTTTGTGATTTCTATCTTTTCCTCCAGGCAAATGCCGGGATGGTACCTAAATTAAGGCCACGACCGCCTCCTTCCCTCTTACTTGTCTGTTCATTACGAACTTCCCATCCCCATACAAGGCCCCAATTCAGTATAGCACGTGAGGCCACCTGGGCGAGGTACTGGTCCTTCTCCCCAGTTTTGTCCCCGACCAAAGTCTCACGCTCCAGGACACTGGCCTAGAAGCGGTAGAGGTAGGATCCTTCGCAGAGTCCGAGGGAATAACCAATCCTGGAGGGTAAACCGATTAAGAAATAATAATAATAATAATAATAATAATAATAATAATAATAATAATAATAATAATAATAATAATAATAATAATAGTGGGACCCTTAGCTACTATTTCATGTTGAAGCCATTTTCGCTGCTTGTGTGTTAATTTCGAAGTTGCGTTTTAATCTTTTTTTTTTTTTTTTGCTTTAGGTCGCACCTACACAGATAGGTCTTACGGCGACGCAAGAATAGGAAAGCACTAGGAGTGGGAAGGAAGCAGCCGTGGACTTAATTATGCTGCTCACGATGATACCGATAAGGACAACCAAATTCCTTGTGCACACCGCACCATCCTGACCGACCTTATTGATGGAACGGTTCTTGGAAAAAAAGTGCGAAGGGAGAACCAAGTAACCCCAAGATCTGATGCTTTATCTTCAGCATGTCATCAATGGTGAGGTGAAGATTGATTTTTATTCGGCGGATTGTGGATGCGTAGACAAGGCATCACCTTTAGAAACTAACTAAATGTCTTCCGTTGTAAGGTATCATTGACATGTTCTGCAGTCTCCGACTGTTTCTAGACGCGCTTGCACCTGAGGTTAAACATAATTCATGGCATTTTCAACAAGTTCACGAGGGAATGAACGTTCTTTCGTTGGGACTCAAAGGATACACTCATCAGTTAAGACCGACGTTACCGCTATTCAGAGATAATTGAGGTCATCTCGTTAATATTAATTCTAATTGAAAACAGTCTTAATAAACATGAATATTTATCTTTCATGACCTGATTGTACTTTACAATTTTCTTTACGTCGCGCCGATACAGATAGGTCTTATAGCGACGATGGAATAGGACAAAATGGCTGTGGCCTTAATTAAGGTACATGCTCTACCATTTTTCTGGTGTGAAAATGGGAAACCACGGAAAAATCTCCTTGGGCTGAGTACCCACTATCCCCCGGATACAAGCTCACAGCTGCGCGCCCGTAACCGCACAGCCCGGTCAGATTGTACTTGAAGTGTACATTCAGCTCATTAGATCATGCTGAGTACATAGCCTACAGTAGTGTCGAGCGCATGCAATCCTGCAGATATAGAAACGTGAATGATTTTGCTAATTGAATGTTACTAACTACTGCCTCTGCCTCACCCTTGGTAATGCCCTTATATGGTTCTAGAAATGCTCTCGTGCTGGTTGGCGGCCTAATCGCACCCTTGGTTGGATACAGGGGCGTATTCTCCTTGCATGCAAGGCATTCATTGCATGCGTTATGATAGGGCGAAGAACTGTCTTAAGTACGATTTGGGGTTGTTTCAAGTCAAGTATTGACCATTTCATCTCTCAGAAGTCCAAAATTTCCGCGCAACTTTACTAGTTTGACTACGTGTGGTGCTGGTGTAGCTTCGACATCTAATCCTCTGTAGATAGAAATACAAAGCAAATGAAGAAGTTAAGGACGTAACGCATTCAATCTTTAAATTGCATTGAGTGGCAGACATAGTACTCAAACCCTCCGAATGATGTCACTGCAATTTAATTTTGGTCACCATCCATGTGCTACCCTCTGCCATCTGTTAACAACTTGGAGAAAGTCGGCATGTCCAAGCTTACAGCAAGCGGGAAACCTAGCGGGAACACAACGTGACGAAAGTGACCACTATCGCTGCGGTGATTTACTTCCAGTGCGTAAGTAGTGGCTGACTAGGGAGTTCATTCATTGTGTGTTTTTTTGGTTAGTGAATTCATTAATTGTGTGTTGTTTCTGTGCTATTCCTCGTGTTCGATATTTTATGTATTGACGATGGATGAGTCTAAAGCAGCCTGCCTCTGTGGTGTAGTGGTTAGTGTGATTAGCTGCCACCCCCGGAGGCCCGGGTGGTTCGATTCCCGGCTCTGCCATGAAACTGAGTTCCATTAACATCTCAGCCTTCCTTGAAGTAGTTTTCCGTCTTTTCCCACTTCTCCTCCAGGCGAATGCCGGGATGGAACCTAACTTAAGGCCACGGCCACTTCCTTTCCCCCACAATGCCCCTGTTCAGCATACCAGGTGAGGCCGCCTGGGTGAGGTACTACTCCTTCTTCACAGTTGTATCCCGACTAAATGGCTCACGCTCCAGGGCACTTCCCTTGAGGCGGTAGAGATGGAATCCTTCGCTGAATCCGGGGGAAAAGCCAACCCTGGAGGGTAAATGTATTAAGAAAAAAGAAAGAAAGAATATCTGAAAAGCTATTCACAACCCGTTCATTTGATGAAAATTTAACATTTAAATTTAAAAAACTGAAAACACGAATTATGTTCGCACGTTCAGTCCAGAAACTTGCAGTAAAACTGCTTGGCTCTCAGGTACGGTTATGTTGTTGAAAGATTGCTTGGTTTTTATAATGTGAGTTCTGATAGGACAGTGAATTCATTGGTGAGACTTACGATTGAGTGTCTGGATAACTTTGACTGCCGTGAAAAATTAGTTGCGCAGACTTTCGATGGAGCGGCGGTGCTTGCAGGTCAGCTGAATGGTGTGCAAGCTAAATTAAGATAAGTGGTTCCTGAGGCTGTATTCACCCACTGCTACGCGCACAAACATAATTCTTTCTCAAGCCGTGTCATGCGCGAAAGGATGTCGTATGCTCTTCGCAACGATGAGTGGTTTTGCGACATTTTTTTATCAGTTCTTCTAAGAGAACTAACCTGCTGAACAGAGACCTCAAGAAAAGCTCCAACAAGGTGGAACTATTCCAGCCAATTTGTATAGACCATCGCGGAATATCGTGCTACTCTCCAAGAGCGTTACGAAAGTGTTTTGAAGTAACCTGGAAACTGGGATAACATTACAATCAATGAGGCAAGCGGGTTTCTTGCGGAGTTAACGGAATATCAGTTCAATTTTCTTCTGAATATTTCTAATGAAATGTTTTCCTTGACTGATGTCACATACAGGCCTAGCATCCTTCAGTCTAAGATCCTAGACATTGCATTTTACACCAGCGAAGTGAATACATTAGAAACTCAAGTGTCAGTAATGCGAAACAGTTGATTTGCTAATGACTGGGACAGAAGATTAATTTGATGCACCAAGGGAAAAGAAGAAAGGAAGAAACTTCATTTTTGGTTAAAGATGAGTATTGGAGGGTTTGCCTGGAAATACATAATTTTATTATTCTAGCACAGTTAAAATATCGCTTCTGTTCATTACGAGATTTGTTCTTTCACTGAAATGCTTGAGTATAAGAATTTTTTAATTTTCTGGCGATTTTTCTAAAGTGCAATTCAGTAAATTGATTGAAGTGCATTGGAAATATTTTGATATAGTGCGACTTAAATCCGAACTGAGGGCAAATGTTCACTTCTGAACACTTCAAAGATAAGCCTGTTGCTCAAATCCAGACTAGTGGTCTCCATAGCGGTCTTCTCAAACTTTATAAGTCAGAGTCGTCTCTCTGCATTAGGTATAATGTCTATAGAAAAGGATCTTCTTGTTGAAATGAAATCATGTGAGAACTTCTGCAGTGAAGTGACCAAGGAATTCTGCAAAGAGAATCGCAGCGTCGAGTTCACCTATATGTATTTAGGCCGAGTAGAATTGGGAATTATTTACAGTACTACATTGTGCTACTGCATCTTTACTAGTTGCATGCCTCGGTGGTGAATCCAGGGTACGCCATTGGTTGGGTATCGTTTAACGAGGTTAAGGTAGCTAAAGTTAAAACTACAAGGTGGACCGTTTTAACTTCTCAAGTTCACTTTTTCTTTACTTTCAGTTCATGCCTAGAATAGACTTTTGTTCGTAGGTTAGTTTTTGAGTTCCGCAGTATACTTCAAAACCAAGAAGAGATTGACTCATCACGTGGCTGGTGTGGTCAGGAAATGTTAAAGTAGTTTCTGAAAACATTAGATAAGATAAAATACAATGGGAAACTTGATGAACCGGCGCAATGCCGTGCTCTAGCCTGTAAATGCCAAGCAGATATTAAAGTGCAAATCCTACAGGTGAAAACCGAATCCACAGCCTTCATATTCCACATCCGATGTTCTACCGTTGAGCTAAGGAGGGATAGAAATTTCTATTTGCTTGACAAGGATCCGAAGGTTGTGATTTCGGCTCCTTCTTGATCCTTGTTGGCGTTTTTTCTCCCCACTTAACATCTCTTTGGCATGCACTGTTTGTTTTCGACTCGATCTTATAAGCTGAAAGTCTATTTCAAGTCTTGAGAAATGGATGTGTGTCAGAATTTTGACTCGTCGGAATTACTTAACCTGTCAGAAGCCAGTAACAGGGAGTAGTCGACCAGGGATCCGATTCCACAAACATTCGCTCGTGAAGTGTGTATCTGCCTCTGGGTACGTAAACGCCTATTGGTACCTCCTAAAAATCAACACAAAAACAAGCAAACTGTACTGACTGAAGATAAAGGGATGATATTATTATTATTATTATTATTATTATTATTATTATTATTATTATTATTATTATTATTATTATTATCATTATTATTATTACTACTATTACTATTATTATTATTATATGTGTTCAAAATCCTGTCCGATACTTAGATCATAAGACACATCAGAGTGGCGGAATCCATGCCCACGATGTAGTTCTTAATAATAATCATAATAATAATAATAATAATAATAATAATAAAATAATAATAATAACAATAATAATAAACTATTATTCGATGTTATTGGATGTACGTTTCACTAACAAATTTATGGTTTTTGGAGACGCCGATGTGCCGGAATTTAGTCCCGCCAAGTTGGGATCAGAATGCCAGCGCCTCAACTGTCTAAGCCACTTAGGCTGGGATTATTATTATTTATTATTATTATTATTATTATTATTATTATTATTATTATTATTATTATTATTATTATTATTATTATTATTATAAATTCTCTGCAGCCAAACACTCACACAAACCACTAAAATCCAACTTCAACGCTTACCTGCTTTTTGTCATTTATTATTGGCTGTAGGCTAAAGTTTGCGACACTCCTCCGAAGATGCACTTTTGGTTTTATTCCATCCCTTATTCAATCTAGTTTCCTCTTGCATATGTTTTATATTGAATTTAACTCGCATTTTACTAATGTTTAGATATTTTGTCCTGTACTCCAAAATTGCTAAATTTCCAGTCACAAAACCTTTAATAGATTCTATTTGACAGTTTAGTTTTTCTTTGCGTTCTCTAATAGATCTCGACAAGACGAATCAATCAAACCTCATTCACATATCTGCATCTCCATACCAAGCTACACGACACGTTAATTGACTGTCGATAGCTAAAATACCTTAACTGGGAGGTCGTGGGATAATATAATGCTCATTACGTCAACTACCACGGCCACATCTTGTGAAAAAATAAACCATTTCTCTATATTTAATACTGTATCAGCTGTAATCAAATTTTGCGTTATATGAAAAGAGTCACGTCTATTTTTTTTTCACGGAGACCTTAGAACCTTATTTTAATGATGTTTCACGCCAAAAAAAAGAACTTCCGTCAAAAAAGGACTTAATTAAATTCAAGCAACTGAAGAGGTGTATCTCCCCCCTTAAGGTCTTTGAAACTGTCCGGTAGGCTGCAACTCTACTGATGGGATGAGAGGCCTGTATGAACAAGTTTTCCCCGACTTCCTGCTGAAATGTTAACAGTAGTATATCTCTTCAAGGGACAACTTCTTTAAGGAGAACAAGAACCATTGGTCTCTAAATTGAATATTTTACTTCTTACAAAGCCACTCTTGGAACATGTAAGCAAAATATCATTTTCATGTTGCGTGTTAAAGAAGTAGGCCTTACTATGAATATCGCTGAACTACGTGATCAAAAGTAAGGACTTACTTGTGATAATAAATACCATCTACTGTAAGCTCGAGGGTTGTGCGAACTGGAAGTAGAATACATTTAAATGAATAATTACTCCCATTACGGTCTAATGAGTCCACAGATACCAACAGCACAAGTTTACAATTCTCACCTCCTCGCCTTTATTCAAGAAAAACGAACATCTAACAGTGGGAGCTTCAATTTATCATGTTGTAACTTTCGCTTAAGAAGTCGCCGCCACAACTTTGTAGGTAGTATCTTAGGTCTATCTGTAAGTTCATGCATGTATATTGTATGTACTTCGCCAACTCAAATTGCCGGATATTAATATCATTTAAGTTATTCTCAAGGGGCAATTATGAAAGTACAATAGCATGAAGAGCTCGACCTTTATAACTTTATCTTTAAGTGGCATAATTAGCTGTATAGCAATAGCACTAAAGATGGTAGAATTTCACGGAAAACAAAGCAACTCTACGTGTAAAGTTCGTCTGAGAAAATTCAATTGAATATTAAGTTGTTCATTAATTGTATTCAGTTCTTTGAGTAATTTAATTTATGGCGTATGGCCTCCGGACAGGCCTGGTGCAGGTCTAGTAGACGTTCTGTTAGGCGACCTGCATATCTATGAAGATGAGGGCCTTACCAAGGATGATTTCTAATGTTGAATACGTCACACACACCCAGCTCCCGAGCCATTGGAATTAATCAATTAAGGTTAAAATCCCCGACCCGGCAGGGAAATGAACCCGGGACCCTCTGAACCAAAGGCCAGTACGCTGACCATTCAGCCAACCAGTCGGACAGTTCTTTGAGTTAATCTATTGGAACAAAAGAAGTTAATTTTCTTCGTATTTGCAAAGGGTTAGAAATGTTGGATATTTCGTCAGGGTGAATGGTACACTTCAAAAGTGGAATCATCATCATCTTCTTAGCGTTTGTCCCATAATGGAGCAGGTCCTCTGGTTTTCAAGCCACAATTCAGGATGGTTCATATTGAAGCATTTCAGCCGGCAAAACTATCACTCCTCTGACAATAAATTTATCGGCACATGAAGATATTTAATGGAGCAGCTCAAAATTAAAATAAAAACAACCAATTGCTTCTATTCTTATTCTCTGTTTTCTTGCTAGTGGTATAACGACGTGTTAACATCGTTAGATTTAGAGTGAAGCTGGTGTAGGAGAGGTTTAGGACTGGGAAGATAACAGCAAAAACAGAGAGATCGGAAACAACGTAATCAGGGTATATGGGCGTTAGAGCGTTGGTCATACTGATAAATAAATCGAAAAAAGCACGTCGATATCTCACGTCGTCGCCATTTTATAAGCTGATGAAGTTATCCAATCAGATCGCTTCGCGGGTGATCTAAAATGGTCTTTGCGAGGCACTGTTGCTAAATATGCACGTGGCTTATCAATCAATCAATACTGATCTGCATTTAGGGCAGTCGCCCAGGTGGCAGATTCCCTATCTGTTGCTTTCCTAGCCTTTTCCGAAATGATTTCACAGAAATTAGAAATTTATTGAACATCTCCCTTGGTAAGTTATTCCAATCCCTAACTCCCCTTCCTATAAATGAATATCTGCCCCAGTTTGTCCTCTTGAATTCCAACTTTATCTTCATATTGTGATCTTTCCTACTTTTATAGACGCCATTCAAACCTATTCGTCTACTAATGTCATTCCACGCCATCTCTGCGCTGACAGCTCGGAACATACCACTTAGTCGAGCAGCTCTTCTTCTTTCTCTCAATTCTTCCCAACCCAAACATTGCAACATTTTTGTAACGCTACCCTTTTGTCGGAAATCACCCAGAACAAATCGAGCTGCTTTTCTTTGGATTTTTTCCAGTTCTTGAATCAGGTAATCCTGGTGAGGGTCCCATACACTGGAACCATACTCTAGTTGGGGTCTTACCAGAGACTCATATGCACTCTCCTTTATGACCAGCTCGACAGCGTCAGTAGAAGAAATACATTTCTCCATGGGAAGGACTTGAACAAGAACCTCCCTGCTCGGCCCACTGCAAGCACGCTACGGTGGCACTGGCTGAAACCCACAGTGTGTAAGTGTTTGATGTTCATTTCTTGGCACGGCTCTCAGGCCCGATCAAGCCAGGTGCAGATTTAGCAGCGCCGCCTCGTAAAGCCAATTTAAATTCGCCCGCGAAGTGATCTGATTGGCTAACTTCAGCAGCTAATAAAATGACACCGGCGCGAGATATCGACGTATTTTTTCAAATTACTTATCAGTATGACCAACGCTTTAACGCTCATATACTCGGTTCATGTCGTTTCCGATCACTCGGTATACTCAGGGATGCCAAGTCACAATATCTCGAACGTAAGCTTACACGCCGCGTACCACGCAACCAACTCGCTCAGTAGTGAAATGTAAGGGCATCGGCTAAAGCAAGAGAAAGTCCAAAAAAATAAGGATTAAATGAAAGATTTTCTAGGTATTATCATATTCGGAGTAGTATTTTTGCGTCAGTTTTATGGCGCACGTCAGAGAAAAATTTAGTTTCCACTTAAGTCCCAGTATCACTTAAAGCTGCGATAGTTGATAAATGCTGAGGTATGAATGGTGCTGTGTAACGTAATGGCATTCAGAGCATTACTGTGTGTCTGATGCATAGGGACAGTAGTACTGCAATGGCACTTTCTGGGAAAATTTACACGTGGGATTAAATTCTACCATCGTTAGTACTATTGATTTACAGTAGAGCTAATTACGCAATATGAAGATAAACTTCCTAGAGCACCTCTACTACTACCGGGCCATTTACGATTATAATCATTTTTCTCATACTGAGTTGATGAATCCTCTGAATTGCTGGGATATCCACAAAGTAGAGCTTTGGGTCCAGCAGCCAATGTTGTTGCTCTCTTAGCACCACCCAGTGGTCACGTGTAGGGTAATATGAGGTTAAACCTGTGTATATAGATGAAACTTCTCTTTCTTCCCCCTGTAATTGTACATATTTGTAAATAACCAAATTGTAACAATGTATCCTCATGCCATACGAAATATATATATACTACAGGGCTAATGACTCAACAGACAAGACACTGACGGTTGATAAAAGGAGGCCGGATAGGACAGTTGGTGGAGAGTGAATCCTGGAACAAGTAGGAACAATCCAAACTATGCCGTGCTTTTCTGAGACTGGGAGAAAATAAGTGTTATGTAGTTCACTACTACGTGTTCAAAATCCTTTCAGATACTTAGATCTTAAGAAACATCAGAGTGGTGGAATCCATGCCCACGATGTAGTTCTTTAATCAGTAAATGTACTTACACGTTGCATCTATCATGTAAGTGCTTCAAATGTTAACTAACTTTGATGGGAGTCGATCCAAGTACGGTAGGATAGGGCCCAAGAGATGAGTAGATATTTACTATTTGGAATCGGTAGGGGAAATATGAGCGAGGACGGTGAAGACTAATCACCAGGATTTTACCATTATTGAAGTAAATGTGATTAAGATGATTGTAAATTTTCAGACACTGGCTAAGCAGTCTAATGAGGAGTACAAAGTAGCTAGCTGTCAATTCTATAAATCATACATTATTTAGAAGAAATGAGCATCACTACGTTTATTTCCGTTGAGGAATAATATCCATAAGAAACGAAAAGTTGAGTTAGCGTTATAGGACTAATTGACAGTAGAAACACTAAATTAATTATTTTTTATAATAATAGAGCTAATACCGACCGAGTTGGCTACGCTATTCGGGGCATGCAGCTGTTAGCATGCATTCAGGAGACAATGAGTTCGAACCCTACTATCTACAGCCCTGAAGAGTATTTTCTCATCTTCATAACCAGGCAAATGTCGTAACTTAATTCAGACCACGATAGCTTCCTTCCCAATCCCAGGCCCGTCCTATCCCATGGTCACCATGAAACCAGCCTAAGCCGATGTGACGTAAAACATCTCCTTCTTCTTCTACAGCTTTTCTCACACCTGTAGAGTCATGGGAACGAATTGCGTTACTTATATTGATTTAGTCCAGTTTTACTGCCGGATGCCCTTCCTCACGCCAACCATATGTTCGTAGATGGATGTAAGTATTGTTGCGTGTTTCTGTGGTGGTTGTTAGTGTGGTGTATTGTCCGAATATGAAGAGGAGAGTGTTGAACAAACACAAACAACCTATCTTTGAGGCAGAAGAATTAATCAGAAGCGATTAAAATCCTCGACCCGGCGCGGAATCGAACCTGGGACTCTCTCAACCAAAGGCCTCAACGCTTACCATTCAACCAAGGATTCAGACATGTGACGTAGAACAAATATAATAATAATAATAATAATAATAATAATAATAATAATAATAATAATAATAATAATAATAATAATAATAATAATAATAATAATAATAATAATAATAATAATAATAATAATAATAATAATAATAATTTTTAAATGCTATTTGTTCGGGGCCTTTTGCCCCTATAATAGTAATACTCGCCTTACGTATTACTAACTTCTTTTACTGTTTTCGGAGACGCCGCGTTACAGGAGTTTAATCCTTTCTTTTTTTTGCTAGGGGCTTTACGTCGCACCGACACAGATAGGTCTTATGGCGACAAAGTAGTTTAATCCTACAGGAGTTCCTTGATGTACTAGAAACTCTACCGATACCAGGTTATCGTCACTGAGCATCTTCAAGTACAATATGCTATATCATAATGTATAGATGGAACCATCGTGCTATAGTAACAACCCTAGCCCTAGCTCTGTCAACGCTATTATTATTCAGATGGTTCTGGTATGTTATGACTCGTGAGATTTTTTAAAGTAAACTTAAGCGGTCTACGTCGAAGCACATTCGTGTGTTATCGTGCGTCTATAATCACAGTTCAGTGCTCTAATATTTGTCGTTAATTAACAATGTAGCGCTTGCAGTAGACTATGATTTCAACATTTATTGGAAATACATTACATAACCAAAATCGTGAAAAATGTGGTGACGTTTCAAGAATGGAGGAATATAATACTTTTTATACAGTATACCTCTCTGTGCGCAACATTTCTCCTTTGCTCGTCTCAGCAAACAGAAACATCTCTGGTGGACCTTCATTGTCAACCGCTCGTATAGTACAACTCTTGGTAACAATCAATCGACTTATTAGAATGCTTCATAATTGTGAACTCACTGATTCAATCAGATTTAATTTAAGGATTCTTTAATTTTTTCTTATACACTGTACGACGTGCGCAGAAGACTCGCAACTACTTTGGACGCTAATTGTGACGAGTAAAATGAAAGTTTTAATTAACGCAAAATCCGTGGTTTCGCGGTCTGATTTAGCAAGAACTCGTCTTTCTAGAGAGAATGGGCGCCAGTCCAGAGCAGAAGGCTTAGAGACAAAATTTATAAGTAGAAAGACAGAACCTGGAATTTCCCGGGGATGGAGTGACGGGACACTGATCATTAAGTGCTTTCTTGAGAGAAAACAAGGAAAATTAACGTGATGTGATAGAATTTTCTTTTTTTGCTATCTTGCTTAACGTCGAACCGACACAAAAATGTCTTATGGCGACGATGGGATAGGAAAGGTCTAGGATGTGGAAGGAAGCGGCCGTGGCCTTAATTAAGGTGCAGCCCCGGCATTTGCCTGATGTGAAAATGGGAAACCACGAAAAACCATCTTCAGGGCTGCCGACAGTAGGGCTCGAACCCACTATCTCCCGATTACTGATTGAATTAAATAAACAAAATCAACAGTTTATAGAAATTAAAAATGGAATGACGAAGTTGTATCAAGAACTGAAATTTAACTTTGATTAAATTAATGGAGTCTCCGCGTAATTTAATTATTTAGTAGTGTTTCATTTTCAATACTGAATATCTTCAAAGAAAATATACTAAATCATAATATATAGATAGAACCATCGTGCCAATAGTTATAACCCCAGCCCTAGCTCTGTCAACGCTATCAGAAGCTCCTTCCCTGATCCTGGATCCTTCGTGGTCATCTGTAGTAGAGTGAGTCATCACGCCAGCTTGATGCCAAACCTGCCTCATGCGTGCATCGATCACTAACTGAATGATGTCCATCTTATCACTTTGTATTATACCAATATTCATAGCTAGAATATAAGCCCTGATATCATATAAATGAACATGAGTTCGATTTTATGGAGAGAATACCAGACGGGAAGTCTTCGAAGTTATGGAAATCATACAAATACACATCAGAGTCTAACTATACTAGGAAAAAGAATTAACAAGTCTTGATTTAAAGGTCAGTCCATTCCGGACTAGATACACTGCCTGCAAGCAATCGCAGAAAGTTAATCAATAGGGTAAGCGTTAAGTGATTGAAAACTGACAAGAAGTGAAGCTCAATGGAATAAGCAATTCGCATGTACACTGGAGGAAAGAAATATACAAACACAAAGAAGAGGATGTGCTAGATTAACGAACGTTGGTAGACGTGTTTATGTATCTGAAAGATGACGTTGATTCAAATTTTCCGCAAATCGCATTAGCGTCGCGCTAGTAGCGGCCCCATGACGTTGCACATCAAGTTTGCTTTAAATACGGGCTGTACTGTGCGAGATCGTTAATTACCTGTGAGATTGAACGGAGTGACTGTGAGTGGGTCAAGAATGCCTTCACGACGACGAAGAGGTCAGTATCAGCAGCTCACTGCGGTTGAACGAGACCATATCATAGGACTACGTGAAGGTGGATATTCATTCCGCGCTATTGCAAAATGACTTGGAAGGAATGTCTCCACTGTGCATACACGCTGGTAGCAGTGGTCACGAGAAGGTTCGTTCGCAAAAAGACCGGGCTCCGAACGTCCCCGTTGCACCACCTGAGAGTGAGGGCCACCGTATTCGGCGTATGCCTGTAGCGCAGCGGACTGCGTCTGCAGCAGCAATTCGAGCAGCAGTTGGCACCACAGTGACGCAACGAACTGTTCGAAATCAGTTGCTTGAAGGACTGCTCCGAGCCAGACGCCCTGTGGTGTGGATTTCACTTACCCCAAATCACCGCCGTCTGCGAATTCAGTGATGTCAAGCGAGAGCTCGTTTGAGGATGGAGTAGAGATCGCCTGCGTTTTCCGATGAAAGCCGATTCTGCCTTGGTGCCAGTGATGACCGTGTGTTGGTTGGAAGGAGGCCAGGTGAGCACCTGCATTACACCTGTCTGCGGCGTCGACACACTAGACCTACACAGGGAGGTCTGGCGTAGAGAGCAACTTCCTATGAGAGCAGGAGCAGTCTCCTGGTTATTCCACGCACCCTGACGTCAGATGTGTACGTCCGTCTGGTGATTCGACCTGTTGTGCTGCCATTCAGGAACAGCATTCCAGGGGGTGTTTTCCAACAGGATAATACACGCTCACATGGTGCTGTTGCAACCCAACGTTCTCTACAGAATGTCAACATGTTGCCTTGGCGTGCTCGATTCCCCGATCTGTCCCAATCGAGCACGTATGGGACATCATTCGACAAAAACTTCAGTGTCATCCACAACCGGCATTAACCGTCGCTGTATTGACCGACCAAGTGCAACAGTTATGGAACACCATCCTACAAGCTGACATCCGGCACCTGTACGACACAATGCATGCACGTTTGCATGCCTGCATTGGATAGTCAGGCGATTACACCGGTTATTAATGGGCCAGCGTGGCATATTTGCGATGGTTTTTCTCGCGCGCGGATATTAACCTGTAGTCTTATACCTTTAATTAATTAAATGTGTTACCTCAAAAAGTACATTGCCAAATTTTCCGTATTCTACATTCCTTACTTCATGGTGTTTGGATCAATTTTTCTGCGAGTGTATGACCGAAAATCACACCCCATCGTTGGTCTTTAACATTTTCCAGTCATATCTTACTTCTCTTCTTCTTTCTTGTTTGCCTCGTGGAAAAGTCTCAGAGAACAGCCTTCTCACAGGATGACATCCTCCGCCGGACAGGTCCATGATGACGCTTATTACAGAAGACGGGAGGTGACGTATTCAAATAACCGAGTTAAAATTTACAATTTGTTCTTGAGATACAGGGTCGTCTGACGTATATTTCGGAGAATGTTTTCCTTATTCTCGCCTCTTTCCTTCAGCCTCATGAAATAACCGTATGAGGAAATAGTTGCAAGTCAAATATGGACGTCTTGCCTCAAGACTCTGCCCTTAACATAGATCGTTCATGTCTTGTTATCAACTACCGTAATACAATATAACGGGAAGTTTATGATAAAACCTATATGCAAGATAAATCCTATAAACATATGCATAAATGATGTAAAATAACGAGAATATACACAAATTCAATTAATTACATTGAGTTGTCTGGTTGAGTGGTCTGTAACGACCTAGGTGTGGCAACTGAAATTTTAACCGAAATTCTATGTAATGCTTGTTAATTACATGACACTTCTTGTCCACCGAGATCGATAGCTGCAGTCGCTTAAGTACGGCCGGTATCCAGTAATCAGGAGATAGTGGGTTTGATCACCATTGTCGGCAGCCCTGAAGATGGTTTTCGTGGTTTTCCATTTTCACTAGGCCAGGGCTGCATCCTTCCCACTCCTAGCACTTTCCTATCCCATTGTCGCCATAAGACCTATAGCTGTCGGTGCGACGTAAAGCAACTTGTAAAAATATCTCCTTCCCTACCAGTGAAGCTCTCATAGATAAAGAACAATTTACCAGCATCTACAGACCAGTGTTGCCAATTCAGCGGATTTTACGCCAAATTTGGCGGCAGTGGATAAAATTTGCATTTAGCGGACAGAGGATTTTATGACGGATTTTCTAACTTCTTTTAGCGATTGTCAGCGGTAACAATATCACCTTTCATCACCAGGAGAAAAAATAATATAGAACTTAGTACAGCATAATAGGCTACTTATTTCCGTTGTATTGAACTTATTCTGCATACTACCACTCGTTTTCTCGACCAGTTCTGGCCCGCAGCCTCAGTCAGCATTTGTTACAATCGTTAATGTACTCTTGATGTGCCGGGTAGTGTCGTGTTTGATAACGTGTTTCTTTTGACACCAGGTTCTTTTTTTTACGTCATTATGTCGAAAGAATAGGTTAAAAATGGTCAGATATTTCGTAAAGGGTGGTTAAATAATTAAACTTTTAAAGACTAGTTGGTTGAGCTTTCCACTGATCCCAAATACCGACGGTGCATCTATTGGCAGTGCAATATAAATGCGAAATTGTTTGACATTATCTCTTTCCGCACTCATCAAAAAGAATGAAAACATTAATGAAAGTGAAAATAACTTTCGAAATAGATTTGAAAATTTCCGTATGTGCTTTGCTGCTGTGAACTGCGAGCATAAACTTTGGAAAATAATGGTACCATGTAGCTTCATATGCAACCACAGGACTTCAACCAATCATATTTGCTTCAGAGCATGTAGTGCGGGAAGGAAGAAGATGAACTCCTGTTCTGGTATATGCTATTTTGCTTCTGTTCGAAATTTAGCGGAATTTAGCGGACATTCAACTAAAATTTAGCGAAGAAAAGATTTATGGGTTGGCAACACTGCTACAGGCTGGTCCATCAGACCATTAAAATTTAGTTTTATGCAAACTGTAATTTGTAGATGAGTTCATATATCTACTCTTTCCCCGTCTAAATACGCTCTCTCAAGATTGGTGTATGATCTGACAAGTGGGACAGTCCTTATTGAAGATCACATATGAAGTATTTTCTGATATCTACTGATAACTCTACGAAGGTGCTGAACGACAGGTGACGACAGAGAAGGGAAATATGGAGATAGTTCTACTGTATAGATGCCATACTGACTACTGACTGCACGCAAGGTAATTGCAGTCTTAGATACGTTGTAATACGTTTCGCAGTCCAGGATTTCACTTCACAATATGTTCAAACAAGCGATGTCACTAAACGCACCCCGACTGCTTATGTAATTTGTGCAATAAACAGTGTGGTAGGTACCATGCGATGAACTCTAAACAAAGAGTAGATTCATTATCAATCTTTTGCTCAGTTAGTACCTTCTGCACAACGTGTTTAATACTTCTTTATTCTTATCTGACCATTGACTGCAATTATCTATAATAATCATAATGATTAATAATAATAATAATAATAATAATAATAATAATAATAATAATAATAATAATAATAATATAGACTGTTATGCCTTTCAGCGATCAATTCTTTATTTGTAACTAGTTCTGGTGCCTCGGTTTGCTCTATACCTCTTATCCTTAAATCGTAAGAAACTGAGTCTAACTCTCGTCGTCTTGGTATCCCTCTACGTCTCTTACCTTTCATAACAGAGCCCATTATTCTCCTAGGCAACCTATCCTCCACCATTCGCCTAACATGACCCTACCACCGAAGCCGGTTTACGCGTACAGCTTCATCCATCGAGTTCATTCTTAATTTAGCCTTTATCTCATCATTCTGAGTACCCTTCTGCCACTGTTCCAATCTGTTTGTACCACCAATCATTCTCGCTACTTTTGTGTCGGTTACTTCTAAATTTTGAATACGATATCCTTAATCCACCAAGTTTTCCATCCCGTAAAGCAAAGTTGGTCTGGAAACAGATCGATATAAAGATAGTTTCGTCCGAGAGCTAACTTCTTTCTTAATGAATACTGTTGATAGCAACAGCGAGCTCACTGCATTAACCTTACTGCGCCTTGATTCTCTGTCACTTACTATACTACCATTCTGGGAGAATACACAGCTTTTTATCCCCAAAATGACATTCATTTCTCTCGGATTCCTTACCTGTTCTAGGTGCCGATGACCTAGATGTTAGGCCCCTTTAAACAAAAACAAAAACAATCATCATCATGATCATAATCAATTATTTAATTTTTAACTTCAATTATTTAATTTTTAACATCTTACCTCCTGACATTAATTTAGTGCTGGAAAAGCCAATTTTCATACCAGACTCATTGCGCCTATTTTCAAGTACCAAAATATTTGACTGCAGGATTTCGGCACAATCTGCCATTAGGAACAAATCGTCAGCATAGCTTACTACATTTCCACCTAACTGAATCCTTCCTGCCACTTAATACATTTCAACATATGATCCATGTAAACAATGAGCAAAAAAGGTGAAATAAACTTGAACCAAGAACTCATTCTACCCTCAATTCTCACTGGTGAACAATTGTCAGCATAAATGCCTTTGGCTCATTTTAATAATTTACAATTAATCCCATACTCCCCCCCCCCCCGTAGGGTGAACATCTTTTCCCTCGATACACTGTCTTTTATATCTTCTCTAGATCTACGAAACATAAACATAACTGTCTATTCCTCTCGTGCCATTTTGTAATTGCCTGGTGCATATTGAAAATCAGGTACTGACAGCCTATGTAGTCCAAAACCACACTGGTTTTCACCCAACTTCCTCTCAACCACTGATCGCACCCTTCCTCCCAAAATCCCAGTGAACACCTTGCCTGGAATACTGATGAATGAGATACCTGGATGGTCGTTGCAATCCTTCCTGTTCCCTTGCTTATAGATAAGTGCAAATACTGCTTTAGTCCAACCAGAAAGTACCATACTAACATTCCATGTTAATCTTATTACTATATGAAGGCATTTCATACTTGCCTTCCCACTATGTTTCACCGTATCAGGTCTAATTTCATCTAATCCTGCTGCTTCATGAAAATGGAGTTTACTTACTATCTTTTGTAATTCCTCATGCGTAATTTCACCAACATCCTTGCCTTCCTCCTCATGAGCTTGGTTGTTCGCGACATCACAAGGAAGATTTACTTTTACGGTGAGAAGATTTTCAAAACATTCCTTCCACCCATCCGGTGATAACAACAATATAATAATAATAATAATAATAATAATAATAATAATAATAATAATAATAATAATAATAATAATAATAATAATAATAAAGATGACTAAAACTATCCCTCCCCGTTCCTAAATATGATTTCTACAAAAGTGACCCTTTGTATTCCTGTGGTACCTTGAAGTGTCATGTCAAATTTCGTCCTACAGTATATAAAATCACTGTATCCTGGAAGAGTAATAATGAGTCCTGATCATACTGCGCTGTACGCAATGAAGGCTTTGGAGACCTTTAGATGACTTGGTTCATAAGTATGACACTAGAGAACAGCACTGCCTTCGCATGCACTACCCAAACATGCATATACCTTAAAGGCATGTATATTTAATTTCATTTTTTCTGAAAATAGTCTGTCCTACTGATGTGTGAAACACAGTGGAGATTTATATTAAAATTCCAAATAGTTGCTAGGTAGTGCCCAGTTTTTTTTATTGTTTGAAATGTATTTCTAAGTACCAACAGTACTATAGACGTTATATGCCTCATGTTCTCTTTGACAACTAGATATGTTGTCGTTAGTCAGTTGTGACAATTCCACGTTGTGTTATTTTCCAGTAGTGTAATTAATATGTGACTGATGATACTTCAAAGTAGCATGTGAAAACTGGGTACCTACTTCGGGTTGTTGGATTTAAACAAGATTTATTTTGTGTCATATTTGAAGCAAATTAAACCATGGAAAGTTCAAAATGGATTCGTTTCAGCGTTTGAACTTCAAAATGTTAAGATCGATAATACAGCCTTAGACTGTAATGCATGCATGAATGCATGAAACGAACACAGCTGCGAATAACACTTAAGCTGTGACAGGAAGCGTACATCAAGCCCATAACAAATATGATATAGACTGCAAACTTCTGCTGCCGGATAAGTCTCGCAAGCCAACGCACCTCAGTGGTTAGGAAACCAGGCCGTAAAAAGGTAGTTGCACCCTCAGCTTGTACATTTTTCTCTTGTCTATTTTGGGTGCATACCTCCCTATTCTCAAAGAATGAATTCTTGTCTGCGGCTGAGGATATCCGTTTGTATCGGATGTTACGTAACATCATTGATGGTAAATCGTGATTCATTCGAAAATAGGATTATTGATAAATGTGCTGCAGAGATGAAGTCAGATTGTGGAGCTCCTGATATAGTTGCAAATGGTGCGAATGTAATGTAATGTAATGTAATGTAATGTAATATTCGCAAAACAGGTAACCGGCTGATGTTAGTTTGTTGTACTAGTGTCTATGTACTAATAAGCAGAATATTCCGGGCAGCGTCTAAAACAACCTCTTCCATATAACTAGCAATATTGACCTTAACCCATTCAAGTCACAATAAATGGCCACTCTTTTGATTGTAGTATCAGATTTAATTTACCGACCCATAATTTGAGCGTACTTGCCACAGAAAAACATTCATAAAATAAAAACGAATGCAGATAATTAACTCAAATTTCGCATTTATGACATTGAAGGTTTCGAGGTTTCATTCATTGAGTCATTGCTGGCTGTGGTATAAATGTTTCATCGCAATTTCGGAAGGTGGGCGGACTATAATATTTTAATATTTCTGAAACACCGTTGTATCCACCTTCATGGAGAATGCAGTTCTTCGATCTTCAGACCACTGTGCGCCAGGTCTTCTTCTCACCCTTTTCGGAAGATCCCTCCCAAATCCTGAATTTACTCAGTCAGTGCCTCAGATGCTCCAGTAAGACCATCATCTAACGGAGTTGTCATGGTACATTTCCAGACCACTGGAGGATAAAGAATTCTGCGTAATATTCTGATCTCAAGCATTCGACAGAGATGATCGTCAAACATGAGAAGGCTTTTCCTCATAACAAGCGAAAGCTTTACATATTTGAAATACAGGTCTGCATTTGACTTCAGGCGATATTCGCTCTCAGAATTTTGAGGTGGACCGAAATAAATTCCAATATTTTATTATTATTATTATTATTATTATTATTATTATTATTATTATTATTATTATTATTTATTATTACTTTTATTTGCGAATTGACCACTGAGGATCACGCTACAATTTCTTGTTTTCTTTATCTGAAGTTTCCTCTTCCTCCAGTACTTCTTCATATGGGAGCTATGCTGTTTCTTTTGTTTACTCGTACAGGTTCTTCCCGTCTTTGCGGTTCTTTCTATTTGAAATCCTTCCATGTTTTGAATCATGGTCCGGAGTATTTTCCTGTCTAACATCTGAACTTCCTGGATGTTGGAATTGTCTAGGTCTTTACGAACTTCCTTAATCCATGCCGTCGTTCTCTTCTTGTTCCACAGGTATTCGAATAACTTTTTGGTTAATCTGGTTTTGTCCATTCTGTACAAATATCCGAGAAATGATAACCTTCCCTTTTTCATGGTCCTTGAAATTTTCGCCGCATTTTTTGTAGACTTCATTGTTGTTCCGAAGTTTCCAGCCGGTTTCAGTCTGGATTGGGAGCAAACTTTTACGTGTTATTCTTCCTTCTAGGATCACCAGCTTCTCCAATTCGTAATTCATCGAGAGGCATTCGCTGGCATGCAGGCATACTGTTTTACTACAGTGTTGTAATGCTTTATTTTGGCATTCCATGACATGCATTTCTTGTTGTAGATGATTTTAGTCAATGTATAAGCTCTCTCCATGTTTGTGATACGATCGTCTAGAGCAGCTTTCTCCAGTCCGTTCTCGTATATGATTTCACGAATGTATTTGAACATTTTTAACCCTATGAATCCGTCCAGTCTCTCGTGGAATTGTGGTCATGTTAGTCGTTCATTGTAAAGTTGGTCTTCCCTTGTGAGATCCTAAGTCCCGCCTTGCTAGCGATCTTTTCTAGGAGGTTGATCTGTACGGCACCTTCCTCTATGTTTTCAGAAAAGTAGATAAAGTAGATAGTTCTGCGGCCTCCACCTCCACAGGCCCTCCGCAGAGGCTTCCTCCGCCACACCTCCTCCTCACGCTGGCTAAGAGTGCGACCCTAACCTCATATCCGCCATCTTGAAGGGGCTTAACCTTTTTATGCGTAGGAGATCCAGTCTAACCTCACGGAAGGGCCTAACCTCAGTTTTACAGCCGGATGCCCTTCCTGGCGCCTAAGAGCGCGACCCTAACCTCACATGCACTATCTTAGAGGGACTTAACCTAACAAAGAGAGCTAGCCTAACTTCACGGAGGGGCTTAACCTCATTTGTACTGCCGGCTGCCCTTCCTGACGCCTAAGAGAGTGAGCTTAACCTTATATCTGCTATCTTGGAGGGGCTTAACCTAACAAAGACAGCAAGCCTAACCTCATGGAAAGGCCTAACCTCAGTTCTACGGCTGGATGCCCTTCCCGACGCCAATAGCACAAGATGGCGGCTATACGTGGCTCCTTAAGAGGTAACGCCTAACCTCACATCCGCTATCTTAGAGGGGCTTAACCTAACACAAGACAGCAAGCCTAACCTCATGGAGGGGCTTAACCTCAGTTTTAAACCTGGATGCCCTTCCCGACGTCAATTGCATAGGATGGCAGCTATACATGACTCCTTATGAAACGCCTGCTTGCGTAAGAACTTTTGACACGCAAGACAGCAAGCCTAATCTTATAGAAGGATCTAACCTCAGTTTTACAGCCAGATGCCCTTCCTGACGCCAGTTGCACAAGATGACGTCTATAGATGACTCCTTATGAGACGCATTAAGGGTGCTTGCGCAAGATGGTGGTCGCAAGATGGCTGCTATACATAGGCTTTTATGAGACTCCCTTGGGATGCTTGCGCAAGATGGTGGACACAAGATGGCAGCTATACAGGCTCCTTATGAGACACTTTAAGGGTGCTTGCGCAAGATGGAGGCTGCAAGATGGCGCTTATACATAGCTTTTTATGGGACTGCTTAAGGGTGCTTACACAATCGTGCTGCTATCTTTAGCTACATACCTTTGAAATGTGGTGGTGACAATTTGAAAAATTCTACGTACTTTTGGACAGCTGTCATCCTCCATCTTGCATCGCAAGCCTCAGAGCTGCACTCTTCAGCTACTTACCTTTGAAATGTGGTGGTGGCGGCAATTAGAAAAATCCTACGTGCTCTTGTTTGGAAACAAACCCACGTGCTTTTATGACAGCAGCCATATTTAATCAACAGAGGATCGTGCTGCTATCTTTAGCTACATACCTTTGAAATGTGGTGGCGGACAATTTGAAAAATTCTGTGCTTTTTTTGACAAGCTGCCATCTTTAATTAACAGAGCACCATGCTGCTATCTTTATCGTAGTAGTGGGCAATTTCTACGTAACAGCTGTCATCCGCCATCATGCTTCGCTAACCTTAGTGCTGCCCTCTTTAGCTACTTACCTTTGAAATGTGGTGGCGGGTAATTTCTACGTGACAGCTGTCATCCGCCATCTTGCATCGCAAACCTCAGTGCTGACATCTTTAGCTACTACCTTTGAAATGTGGTGGCGGATAATTTGAAAAATTCTTTTTGACAGTGGCCATCTTTAATCAACAGAGCATTGCGCTGCTTTATACATTTGAAATGTTGTGGCAGGTAAATTCCACGTAACAGCTGTCATCCACCATCTTGCATCGCTAACCTTAGTGCTGCCCTCTTTACGGCACTGCGGGTAATTTAAAAAATCCGTCAGCTGTCATCCTCCATCTTACATCGCAAACCTCAGTGCTGCCATCTTTAGCTACTACCTTTGAAATGTGGTGGTGGATAATTTGAAAAATTCCTTTTGACAGCAGCCATCTTTAATCAACAGAGCACTATGCTGCTATACCTTTGAAATGTGATGGCGGTGATTTGAAATTCTATTAAGCTGCTATCTTTAGCTACATACCTTCGATATGTGGCAGTGGGTAATTTTACAGCGGCCATCAACAAAGTGCTAGCTAAATCCACATGCTTGCTACTTTACGCAGGCAATTTGTTATGCGCTATTTTCTTCGTTGACGGTCCCTATCCAACGGATCTGTTTTAGGATTCGAGTTAAAGCATGTTGAAGCGACTACAGCCTTAGGCGAATGCTGCTTAGCATGACTTGCATCTGACATGCTCTTTTGGAAGCAAAACGGTAGTGTCTTAGCAAAAATAAATCCCGGTTTTGTTACGTCAGGAAAGGCAACCGGTCGAATCTCGGTCCTGCGGCGTCAGGAAGGGCATCCAGCCGTAAACAGGACTAGGAGCGGGGAAGCAGCTAGCCGCTTCTGAGTGTAGTTCGGGCGTTACGTTATGGTATACGAGTAGGTATGTACAAGCACTGGGTTTCGAATAACCAGACTCTGGAGTGTTACCACCGACATGTAAGTCCTTCTCGAGAGAGAAAAAATATTAGGTATGTGTTTTACTAAAACGTTGCATTAGAGTGAGCGTGAAAGCAACCCCCCCCCCACACACACAAGCTACATCAGGCCGGCGAGCACATGGACACTCCTGGAATATGATGCTTCAGCGAGTTTCGCCCAGTTCAAAGTTCACTGCTCGCTTACAGCTTGAATCAAATGTAACAGCGGCAGCTTGCTCTCTCTCGCCGGGCTGAGTAGCTTAGAAGCGCTAACATTATAACATAACAGGTTCGATTCTGGCTTAGTCTGGTGTACGTCGTGCCGGTAGAACTTTTAAGGGACTAATGTCTTACACTTTGGCGTCCCCGAGTTAGATGCTAGCTTAGTCTGAAGGTGCTCGGAATAACTTCTAAGAGACAAAATTATAGCACTTCGGTGGCTCTAGGTTTAATAGCTTAAATTTTGGCACCTCGGCGTCTCCAAGTTCGATCCTGGCTCAGTCTGAAGGTGCTTAGTAGAACTTCTAAGGGACTCAATTCTAACACCTCGGCGTCTCTAGGTTCGATCCCATTTCAGTTCAGTCGTGCACAACAGAACTTCTGAGGGACAAAATTCTAGCACCTCGGCGTTGCTAGGTTCAATCCTAGCTCAGTCTGGTCGTGCACGGCATGACATCTGAGGGGCTAAATTCAGGCACTTTGGCGTTTCTGGGTTCAATCCTGGCTCAGTTTAGTCGTAAGAGGTCGCTAATAGGCAGAAGATAATCCCGTCGATGTTAGCTCAGCTCAATGTCCGATGACTAATTCTTCAACTCAACGTCCCGTTTACGCTCTCCAAGATAACAGGCAGAGGACTCAGCTCAGTTCCCGAGGATCGCAGCTAATGCTGTGTATCTTCGACTATACACCCAGTAAGTTTACAATCCATGTATAGTAGAACCTCAATTCTCCAGACTAAACAGGACCGAAGGTGATGTGGACTAATTAAAATCTGGATTATAGAAAGGTTATGAGTAAAATGCTATTATACAATATATATATTCCTTTTCAGGAAGAATAACTGAGCCATTTCAAACAGCCAAGTTGTAAGACTAAATGGACGCAGTACTGTGAGTGTTTGCTTGCTTAGAACGTGAACGGAAGCAGCATGTTATCTCAGCAAAATTACGCATGACCTTGTTCCTGCATACACGCAAGTCAGACACTTACATAAATAAAATGATGGATACCGCGATTCAAATCCTGGCAACTTATTCCGTCAGGAAGGGCATCCGGTCAGATCCTTATGTTTTATATAATTACACGTTGTCAGGAAGACTGACGATCGTGCAGGAAAGGGCTTGCAGCGGCTAGCCACCCCCTAGCATTTACTATTTTTAGGGCTGCCGACAGTAGGGGTTCGAGCCCGCTATCTCCCGAAAAGTAACAGAAGTAGCGAGAACGATTGCGGGTACAAGATGTTGATGGTGATTCATCTGTCAGATGGGGACGTTAAGCTTTGTGAAGGCTCCTTGGAAAGGAGTAGACTATGTGCCGGCACCGGGTTTTACCCTCTAAAACCGTGTAAGTAGTTTGAAAAGACAATGATTCTCGCTGAGGAACTTACATTGTACAGTTTTTGTCGGGAAGGGCATCTGGGTTTATTATAAAGGCAAAAGGATGAAAGGACTCTCCTCCACCTCCTCCTCCTGCTGACTGCGTCCTCCTCCTTCTCCTCCTACCCCTCCTAGAGCTAATGGGCTAAAGGGCTAAAGGGCTAATGGGCTAAAAGGGCTAATGGGCTAAAGGCCTGATGGGATACAGGGCTAAAGGGCAAAAGGGCTCCTCTACCGCCCTATCACGCCCTCCTCCTCCTCGAAGGAGTTAGCTGCAGTAGGTACATTTTAACAGCAGCAACACCTTCATCGATTGTTATCAGGAAGAACGCTTCTACTTTGTTAAGTATAGCAAATTAATCTTTATTAGTAAATGGTTTTGTGTTCAGAACCGAAGAAAAGCTACGCATAACAAGGAATGGAACCCAAGGGTCACGTCGTATCAGAGTTACCTAATAAAATCCCCGAGATGCAATGAGTTGCATTTTCCTAACAGAAATCAGTATCTGCTTCATTGTTTTAAGTGTTTGGAACACTGATTTTTTGAAGATGGCAGTAGCGAGGTTAGCGATGTTCTGTTGTTGGATTTCAAATTCCGCACTACAACATACATAAGGTGGCAGCCTTGAGGTTTAGCGCCGTAAAGATGGCAGCTGTGAGGTTAG
Organism: Anabrus simplex; assembly: GCF_040414725.1. Taxonomy (NCBI): domain Eukaryota; kingdom Metazoa; phylum Arthropoda; class Insecta; order Orthoptera; family Tettigoniidae; genus Anabrus; species Anabrus simplex. The sequence goes on along the minus strand of NC_090265.1, from coordinate 1,130,812,367 downwards.
CGATACTCTATTGTCCTTAAAAGTGAGGTTAGGGTCCATCAAGATGACAGCTGTCAAAAAGCACGTGGCTTAATTTGCCAACAAGTGCACGTGGTCGTGACGTCAAGGTCACGTGGTATGCTGCGTCAGCAGGCGAAGTTCGAACAACCAAGCCTACGTGGTTAGAAGTATAATAATAATAATAATAATAATAATAATAATAATAATAATAATAATAATAATAATAATAATAATGATAATAATAATGCAGGTGTATTGCAGTTTCGATATATACTGGTGGTAATGTCCGATTACAGTAGTACAGATATGGAATTAAAATTTTATGTTACATATAGCAACGAAAAGTACATTTAAAACATGAGAACTGAATATTACAAGTTATTGTACGAAAAGGAGAAATGTCATGCAAACGAAAGAATAAAGAAAAGGATGTACATTAAACGAATGAACAATAAATTCATGAAAGCTAAACATCATTTACGAATAGTGTAATAGAATAATTAAAAGCAACCGCATATAAACTCAAGCGAATTTACTGAAAATTTTCCCTTGCATATCTCGTAACGTAATCACAATGCAGTTACTCAGAAATTCATTCAAATTTTACTAATATAACAGACAAAGTTCCATTTCAAGTAGAGAAGCATAATCATTGACATATAGTCACACGTAAATTTACAATTAATTGATATCTCCAATACCTTAACACTACGATTTACAGTATGACTTAAGTTGCTGATTGATTAATATTTTAAACACAACATCACGTCATAGATATTCACATAACATTTAGAGTCCTTTCTTGAAACATCTTACATTTTGTGTGTGCGAACCTGTACCTTACTGGATCCGCAGTCTAGAGGTACTAAGCCTGCCACGTACCCTGAATGCTCCGGTAAATACTTGGCCAGATCGGGGATTTTTACTTGGATCTGAGGACATTTTCGAGGTCAACATATCCTTCGTCAGAAAAATTGAGGAGGTATCTGGCAGTAAGATGAAGGCCTCGGTCTAGAAAGCCCAGAATAACGAACGAGAGGGTTCGTTACGCTGCTGACTATGCATCACCTCCTAACCTGAAGGTCTTCAGGAAGAGCTGCAATAGCTTGGCAGGCCAATATTTATTAGGCCCGTGGCATCATGTTTCTTTGTTTGTTTGTTTAAAATTCAGTGGCTGAGTCTTATGCGAAATGCACCAATCCTACATTGCTAGCCTTATTTTCGGGAAAGAAACAACAACCTAAACTTAAAAATGTCTGAAAGAATTTGTACCCATGTATCTACGTCATGTACGAATAGCACCAATCGCGGCCCGGGCTCAAACATAATGAATAGTCTGGTCGACTCAAGCTGCAAACCAGCAATACTTGATGGAAATAATTTCGTTGTGTAGACTGAAATGTTCAGTTTCTGCGAGCTCCCGTTTTAATGTAATTAGGTCAGTACGTTATGTCCAGTAGACCATGTATTTTCCATTCCTAGACTATAATTGCATGTCCAATGTCGTAGTGTGCAGGAGTATCGTTTTTCCGAATTCATATCTACTCGTAAATTTAGACTCTGTGCTTGGAATGCCTTTACTAATCTACTGGCATTACTATTAGTAACATGAACAGAATTCACTGTTCCGAACGATTCCACTTGAAGTATTCATACTGATGGAATTGAGAAGATATGGACATAGCCTACATCGCTCAATGTAATCCGAGAATTTGTCATTCGAATATACGGTGGTTCAATTTTCGATTCATAAATTATTCACATGTATTCGTGTTTTCCCAGTATAAGACACAGACGGACGACCAATAACAGAATTTTCCAAATGAACTGACCTAAAAAGAGGGTTTCATTTCCTAGAATATGCATCCATATGTCCCATTCAATTATCATAACAAATTTTACGTCTGATTTACATAATAACAGGCAGCCGTCATTCTCCCCACTTTTATTTCTTTCCTTCTTTCTCCGTTGACTGCCAAACTGGCCTTGCGGTGGCATAGTAAGTTCCCGCTTGGAAAGTTGAAGTTCGATTCCCGGCCTTGGGCATACGCACTGGACTATATTTATTCTCCAAAACAAAATAGAGAAGAAGACACTGTTCAATCTCACTTCAAATCATCGTTGAAGTGATTGTCCACGGCTTTTCCCTCCAGTTGAAGGCGAATGCCTGTATTGTACCCAATATGAGCAATGGCTTCTCCTTTGGCAATACCTGGCCAATTAATAATAGTCTCACGAATAATGACACTATGACACTCAACTTACCAGGCGGACTTCCCATACAACAAGTATATAAATGGATGGCCTCGATTGATAGAACTTCTGTATCTCGTTTCTTGTTTCAGGCACTGGAAATGACTAAGAATTGTCAGGGAGTGCTTGGGTTTCTTAAAAGAAATGAATGCCATTTTTCCATAGAATATTCCAAATATTTTACAAAAAGAAAAAGTAAGAATTACAGAGTGACATGTGGTTTAATGGAACATTGAGTACACAGTAGAAATGTCTGTCAACTAGCTTGGTTAGTCACCCAGAAATTAAAGCCTGAACTATTGAATATTAAAATATAACTTCCGCTGACCTGCCTCTGGGAGCTGTGAGTTTGACGGCGTGATAGAATAGTAGTGAAAGAATGATTTATACGCTCACTCATACACCTGGACTGACAGCCTGAACAGCCTTTGCTGTGCTGTAAGGAGACCATTCGACTTTACTACTAATCCACATCAAATCCAACGCCATAGTTCAAATAAGAACATTGCTCAATGTAAATCATGAAATAAAGGAAACACTATAACACAATTGTGTACCATCCAAGCTAGGTAGATACTTGTGTGGAATTACCTCATACATTATTAATTTTAATCGTTTATATTGTACCTAAATGACGTTGTTCTTCAAGAGACTGAACAAAATAATTATTATTTTAAATATTTGTGAGAAACGTGAACATACCTTGAGATTTCTGTCGTATTCATGACAACACACAATGCGTCACCACCATTTTGTATTTATGCATATGTGAATATGTTGCAATAACAGTTTTTCTGTACATGAGGTGACATTATTTGCACATCACGTTGCAGGATATAAGTTATCTTCTTTTAACTTCCTTGCATCGCACATTTTGATTATGCTAAAATAAAGCTTACCTATCACAAAATAAAATTCCCTATTTATTAAATCATCGTCGTCATCAGGAAAGTTTGAGGTTGACAAACTGTCAAAGAACTCCTCTGTTCCTTTCGAGATGCACTTGTTGAAGCCTAGTAAGTATTTAAACTTCTGCTTGGATATTTTCAGTTGTTCACAGCGTGTACTTTCTGGATGTTCAAAGCAGGAATAGCTTGAATACTGTTCTTACTTGTCGCGTTAATAGCGGTCTTAAGCCAACTTTCCTTATAAGGATTACTACGAGAAATTGTATGATTTCAATACGAATTATTTGCAATTGTTTTAGGAGATCTGTAGGATATGGACATTTTACCATCCAACTCAAAAATGTTATGAAGCCTCGCCATTCTTTTTCCCCAGCCCCCATTTTTTCTCTCCGTATTCCAATTTCTCGTGAAGTTTGGTTCTAGTAGTTTCCTATATCGGATTATTTTCATTATCCACTGCCTTCATGTGTTAAATACCTTGTACACGAAAGAAGCCTCTCCGTAGATTGCAATAGTAGGTATTCAAGATAAAAACAGCAATCGGAAGATGCAGAGTGGCTCTCTGCTCTCAAGTGGCCACGGCTGTTCCGCAGTCCGATAGCTTTGCACTCTGGCCGGCCAACCGAAGAGAGGAGGGATGGCCACGGCTCCACCGTGGCTCTACCTACACCTCTGTATTCGGGAGACAGAGAGGAAATGGTCTCCACCGTCGGATGTCCTGATACTGGTTTTCCTTGGTTTTCACTTCTTCTGCACTAAGGTGAATGCCGGGACAGTTCCTAGCTCTTTGAGCGCCAAGGGATGATTTTTTATTCCTCCGTGAACTCGGCAAAAGTGCCAGGAATGGTATTTCATCCCTCGTGCAGACTCGTTTAGAAACCGTCTTAGTTCCTCCTTTTCCGTTAGATGGTAGCGCATATTCTTATCAAGGAAGCACGGTCGACTTGATGCATCGGTCTTTGATGCATCGCTCTAGCTAGGAGCGCAGCAAGGGATCCAGTCGGCCGTGCAAGGAAGCTGTGTAGTCTCCAAATTTACCACTAGGTGCCGCATAATATTTTTCCCGATTGACGGACATTTTAAAATGTGAGGGCCGTGTCCGTACATCTTGTGCACATGTCAACAGTGATGACACACTTACGGGACGAGTTATTTACAAACAATGATGGTCTAACTGATTACATACATAGTTTAGGGAATAACGACGATTATGTCGAGTCAGAAAGTGAACTGGACTTCATGACAGTGTTGAAAACACTTATAGTGAGGTTATAATCGGTGAAAGTAATTATAAAAAGATTTTGTAAGTGGAACGCCTTCAATTGCCGTGGTTAGAAATAATTCGGAAAGTAGGCCTAACAAAGATTTCCACGGTAATATTGGTATTAAAAATATCACACATTGCCATTATTCAGTGATGTTAACCGTGATAGTGATTTACTATGCCAAAAAACTCACCCTTTCCTCGAGTTACCTGGGCGGAAACATACTCTTCCTAATGATGCTGAACCCATAGCTTATATTTTGATTTTTATGACATATGATCACTCTAAATAACATAATTTTATCCAAAACGACAGTCAAGATTCCGTGCTACAAGAAATGCTATCAGTTAGTGTGTCATGCTGATTTTTAGAACTACATATTTGCCTTAAAATGTGGATTTTCATTCATTGTATTTTAAATTTTTAAATTCATAATTTATTTTAATTGTAACTATAAATGATTTTAGGTATCAAGTTCCATTAATTCAAAGAAACATTTCTTTTATATAATAGAAAAAAGTGTCACTGAGAATGGGTATAAATTGAGAGAGTGATGAATTTTTTTTCTAGAGAGTTGCACATGGGACAAAACGTGGGTGGCTCCTTGGCGAGTACCTAACAAATACGCGCGGCACTGAGAGGACTACTATAGGCCAGGGCCGCTAACCCTCTCACCTTCGCCACACATCTCCTTCTCCGATACAAATCTCCTGACCTGAGAGACTGCGTCACCGTCTAGGATAACTGATGCTCCCTTCAGGGAAGGAATGAAAACGTGTAGTAGTAGTAGTACTACTTCGGTGTAGGAGTTGAAATAACTTCTTTCGCTTCGATACCTTGGGCAACGTCAGGAAATGAATCGAAATGATTGGTGACTCATCATTTCACATTAGACGCGTTGAAGAATATGATTTTAAAATAGTCCCTTTCAGGACCCCATTTTACAATTATGTTTATAAATACCTAATGAATGTTCTTGGCAAATGAAGAACTTTTGCAGAATATTTGTAAAACACTTGGTTGTGACACCCTTTGTGTTTAAGAAACACAACAAGTCAGTAATCAGCGTCGTCCAAGAGTTACCGGTGTGCAATTAGTGGAAGAGATACTGAATCAACAATTTGGTTGTTCCATTTCATTTAAGCCTGGTATCGCTGTCCTAACCACTGAAATTCTTACAATTCACCTGAATCATTGGACTGTTTCTTCTGTGTATTAGCCACTCGGCAGTGTATTCCACTTTCAGAGGCCACGAAATTATGACAATCAGAGTGTTGGTAGTGTGATTAGAGATTTCAACAGCCATTTTTCTGTGTGGGAATACGAACACGGAAGTGAAGCTGGAAAAGCAGTGGTGGAATGGGCGGGGGCTAATCAGTTTGTTTTGATCCATAGTGCCAAACAGCCTTCTTCTTTTAGTAGCGGACGATGGAAGCGGGGATACAACCCAGAGCTACTTTTTGTCAGCGAAGGAATCGATCAGCGGTGTTTGAAGAGTATCAATCCCCTAACGCAACATTCGTAGCACATACCAATCACATGTCACGTTATTGCGGTAGTGCACTTCACGCTTGCGCCTTCCCACAGAAGATTTAATTTCAAGAAAACTGACTGGATGGAACTTGTTCACTACATGTTTGAAAGATGCTGTATCTGATATGGGTAACTCCATGATTATGATCTGACTGAGGAAGCTGTGAAGATGAGCTCCAAACTATCAATTACTTGGCGACTCTATTCACTCTTGAAATGGCTTAACACTGACTTTACTAAAGCCACGGTGAATGTCAACTTGTCGATGGATACTATCTATTGCTCGTCAACATTTGCTCGACTGAAAACCAAAGGGCAAATGCCAGATGGTCAGGAAAGTTTATAGTTCCTTGTTGACTGAATGACACAAGTTAGCCACAGATACGGTCTTGATATCAACATAAACAAAACCAAGTTAACGATCAAAGCAAAAGTAATATCCTACGTGTCATCGTATGGTAGATCGGAAGCCCATTGGACGTGTTTGTAAATATGCACACTTCGGCATCACTATAAACGATAGAATGGATAGCTCTAAAGATGTATGACCCCGACAGAGGTACATTCAGCAAAATGACAATGAACGCAAATGTGAAAAGTCTTCACACTTACGTGTTCATTGCTTTTTATGGCGTTGAAACGCGAACATTGACAGAAGTTTTAAACAAGAAGTTTAAGGGTTTACATAAGTATTTGGCCGTATAGGAGGACATTTAGTGCATCGAGGACAGAATATCTGACACAACTCTGCGGAGAATGAAGTAAGATAAGGAAGTAATCATCACTGTGAAAACAATGAAGCTGCAATATTTCGGTCACATTATGAGAAACAGAAGCGGATACCAGCTATTGCAATCCATTCTGCAAGAGATGATATCGGAAAAGAGAAGTATTAGGAAGAGAAGGATCTGCTGGTAATAATCTGTAAACCTGGACATTGAAAACAAACTCACAGATATTCCAAGTAAATGAGAGATTAAAGCAACACAAAATTGATAAGTACCTGAAAAAATACGGTATAATATATAAGTTGACGCACAAGGAAATCCTAAGTTATTTTTTTATCTCAAAGCTGACAACACTGAGAAATTTATGTTTTCCAAACCGACCACGTCATTAAATGTAGACTCTTTTATCATCGAAAACTTACAGAAAATCTCATTCTTGCTTACTTACTTACTTACTCCTCGATCCCAAAGTCCATGGAGAGCCTTCGTTTACAGTAGGGCAACCTTGGCCTCGTCTATTCATCATTTTTTTAATATCATCCGGTATTCGTTTCAACCTTCTCTACAACTTATCACTGTATAGTTTCTTGACATTTCCACCGCTATCTATCCTTTCCATGTTGCCAGCGAATTTCCAACGCCCTGTTTAAAGTCAGTCATGATGACCTTATCTTGAAAGAAAACGTTCTTGATTGGTCCTAATTCTCCACACTCCTCCCTCAATCACAGCTCTAAATATTTTTCACTTGCTACATTAGAAAGGTATCCTCATCCTTTTGAGCTGTTATTCTCTCAAACATAGATTTTTATGGTTTTTAATGAGCTTTGAGTTTGTACATCAGATTTTGATTTATTAAACCCATAACTGCTTAGTGAACAGTCTCAATCCTTTCGCTGACGTGATTAAGTATGAACTGTCTGATTTTTCAGGTTAAATATCGAATGTAAAGTGCAGTTTACTTCGCTCATTTCCATCGTTTATCATACGCTCTGGAGGAAAATTAATTTTTTAATAATTCGTTCTGAGATTCTGTCTTTCTTCAGTGCTCAGTACGTCTAACTTCACTTCGAAACTTGAAGACTGAGTAATACTTAGATAATAATCCCTCAGTGGTTTTGTGTGTCTAAGCCAAGTCTCTTATTTTAGGAACAAATTAGATTCAATTTATCACAGACAAAGATTTTGCAGGTAGCAGTGGAGTTATTTGTTAGCAGTAGGTATGACTCCTTTCCGCACCAAAATTCTCCACTCCTTCTTTTAATGGAACATGGTTTCAAATGTGGTAAGATTTATCTGCAACCAACACTGTTGCTTGCATCATCTTAAGCTCGGCGGAGTCTACCGTAGCAAGCCAGAAGTAATCACACCCAAGCCAAGAATGAGAAAGAGAGAGAGAAAGAAGGATGGCGCGTAGATCCAATTTTCCACAGCGCCTCTTGCAACAAATGACTGTCGACGATACGAAAGAATTCTCGCCAAGTTTTTGGTGAAATGAAGAAGAAATGCCACAAAAAGAGAGAACGAAGAATAAAAGAGCGATGGAGATGGAAAATAGAAGTAGTTAAGAATGAAATGAGTCACTGTAACAGAATGAAAAAGAAGAAAGAATTATACTGAACGTGTGATATGATGACGGGAGACTGGTTAGTGAAGATAAAAAAAGAGAAAATGTCGCGAGAGAAATAAGACTGAAAGCTATTATTAGCTGAATTGCGGCGATAAATGGTGAAGAAAAATTGATATGTGTCATTTCTAACAGGAATCCTTCCGAATATTGCCTCTATTCTGAGAGTTATAGGGAGGTCTTTAAACATTACCATTTAGAGAGAATGGTGCAGTATTTTAACGTCAATCTTTCTATTACAACGTGTTATTAGATAAAGATATTACCTTATAAGATATGGAACGTACGTTGAAAAACTTCATGGTCTTGTTAAATCTTTAGATGGCAAACTTTATCATATTTTTATTGTCCTTTAACAAGGAAGACATCATTTACACGAATGAATTTGCCTTTTGTTTTAGCACATAACTTGTTCCAGGTTCCTCTCTTATTTCACGCTAGTCATGCTGTCTATTCCGACAGTATTACGAAGCCTATGGGGTACTTCAATCCCCACCCATAGGCCTTCACTTCTCATTGAATGTTCGTTGGCATGCCAATTGTTCCTTTTCCTCATTCTTATTCCTTTCTTCGTCTCCTTCTCGCACATCGCAAGGAGTTGCTACGAACTAAGCAAATTTGTAGTTTGATTTGATAAACGCTGACTAGACTTACAGTGCTTAACATCAAGGCCATAACATTTATATACCACTGGTTGATTGATAGAATGATTGATTAGTTTCCTGATTGGACCATTTATTCATTTATTCATCGAAGTGTTTGTCCAAACAGTCTTAAACAGCAAATGACTGATAAGCTTAAAAACTGAATAAGAAGAAAAGAGGTCTCGTCTCTCAGAGTAACGGCAATTAAGAAGAAGAAAGGGCAGAAAATATGGTTCTTAATATATTTTTCTCCTTCTCATCCTCTTCCTCATCTTTGTCTCTCGAAAGCCATGCAACACGACGATTTCAGCTAATTTGTAGTCCGGTATGCTTAAGTTCGAGTACGATTAACACACACTACCTGGTCGAAAGTATCCGGACACATATCTGAAATTGTAATTAGATTTTTCAGTGTCACTTAGGCCTACCCTATCATTGGGTCCAACCTTCGCCTTTATGACGGCTTTAATTCTGCTAGGGAAATATTCGATGACGAGTCTGAATGTCTGTGAAGGAATGACAGCCCATTCTTGCTGAAGGGTCGAAATCAAAGGAGGTGGGGCACTGGGGTGTAGACCAAGTTCGACGTTCTTACTCAATCTAAGGGTGTTCCATTTGGTACAGGTCGAGACTCTGGGCTGGTCAGTCCTTTTCTGGAATATAATTGTCCACAAGCCATTGACACACAGACGCAGCTTTATGACAGGGTGCATTGTCATGCTCATACAAACAATCATCGCTTCCGAATTGGTCCTCTACTGTACGCAGTAAACAGTGATCTAAAATGTGTTCATATACTTCTGTAAGCTCGCTAAGGGGAGCACACCCTAACCACGAAAAATATCTCCATACCGTAATACCACCTCCTCCATACTTCACTGTTAGCACTAGCCATGATTTCTAGTAAGGTTCTCCAGCCATTAGCCAAACCTGAACCCTTCCATTGGATTTATCACTCCAAATCACTCATTTACAGTCATTCACTTCCAGTGGCGTCGCTATTTATACCACCTCAAGCGTCTTTTTGCATTGACTACAGAAATGTTTGGCTTATGAGCAGCGGCTCGACCGTTGTATCCCATTCTTTTTAAATCCCGAAGTATAGTCATTGTGGTGGCTGGACTGCTGGTAGCACTTTGGAACTCACGAGTGATTCCTTCTGCTGATTTCTTGCGGTTACATTACACCCACCTTCCACAATGCTCGACGGTCCCCGTGCTTCAATAAAGGAGGCCTCCCTGGTGTTGGTATGGCTACGGTTGTTCCTACGCTTTTTCACTTCACAAATACATTATCAGCAGTCGACTTGGGCCGATTTAGAAGGGTTGAAATATCCCTAATGGATTTTACTCAGGGGACATCCAGTGACAAGTTCCCGTTCGAAATCACTGAGCTCTCCTATTCGATTGTTACTGCTTCTCTAGTGACGACACAGTACTCCCGGCCTCGTAATATACTGGCGCGTCCACCTCTCTTGTCATTAAGCGTTCAATTCCGCATTACATAGGTGTGTGCGGATAACTTTGATCATATAGTGTATATGCTGCCAGTTATTTGAAGAATGATTTAGTATGGTAGTTCATTCATTGATGTGTTAGTCAAAGGGTCCTTGACAAGCTTAATAGTTGAATAAGAAATAAATAAATTTCGACTCTCGCAGAATAATGGCAATTTGGAAAGTGACGGAAAGATGAAAGTACATGGACTTGAACGTCTCCTTTGACCCCGCGAACTACATTGAACAGATATTTCATACTGCCATTCACAGGTATCATATTATATATGTAATATCTAGTCAAAAGGAAAAGTACGCAAAGCCATATCCACACAGGCCACGAAGGTCCTTGAACGAGGGGAAGTTATGCGTATTTTCGATATTAAGTGCAACAGAGTGGTTAGTCCATTCTCAGCTGCCTTTACCCCGAGTAATTAACCTGGTACTCATTTAGTGTGTAGGTTGAGTGAACCTCAGGACCATATGCCCCTACAGAAGTGAAAAACTCGTGTATAAATGTTTCGACTTCTTGATGGGAAATAGAACCCACGTCCTCCTAGAGGAACGGAGCACGGGAATCGTATATAATTTCTGGGCTTATATTATTTCGTAGTAATGGTCAACATATGGAATGTATATGTATCACAAGTAATATTGCAGCTTATTGAATAGTGTCGTTCTGTAGCCTGATTTACTGGGATGAGTTCGATTGTTTTCCATCTACAGGACTCGAACCGGCTAACCACCGTACCTGATACTTGACACCTTGACGATCATGGCTACTAGGCGGGCTTCAGGAGATGGAAGGATCATTATGCAATTTTGTTTGTGCGGTACATGTAACTCAACCCATGGGGGAAACCAAGAAGAGCAGCTACAGAAATGACGAGCCGAACATATCCTCGGACAGTCCTGTCACTAAAAAAGAAAGAAAAATGTAAAAAAAAAAAAATACGTCTTACGTTTATGTCACTTGAAAATTTGTGTGTATAATGCTACGCTGTTGGAAAAATACTAAGTGTTTGTTATCGTAACTTTTATCATCTGGGCATGTCTCCTTTCAGTAATACATGGTGAAGTAGGAATGTTAAGTATAATTATTGGAATTCCATGAAAATAAGGAGCTAAAAAGTATAAAATATGAGTAAAAATGAAATGACGTATGGCTTTTAGTGCCGGGAGTGTCCGAGGACAAGTTCGGCTCGCCGGATGCAGGTATTTCGATTTGACACCCGTAGGTGACCTGCGAGTCGTGATGATGATGATGAAATGATGATGAAGACGACACATACACCCAGCCCCCGTGCCAGCGAAATTAACCAATTAAGGTTAAAATTCCTGATCCTGCCGAGAATCGAACCCGGTACCCCTTTGACCAAAGGCCAGCACGCTAACCATTTAGCTATGGAGCCGGATATCAAATATGAGTATTAATAATGGATGTTACTTAAGAGAGTAGTTGTCAAAGTACTACAAGAAATTAAATTATTCCTATATACATAATTATTATAAAGATCACTTAAATGATATCCAAACATTTCTCAAACTTTGGCTGGACACTAGAAATATATGTAACAATCAACTTCATTCTCATGTGTGGCAGGCCATGTCTTAAACTGATTATAAAAGCCGCCATTCTGTGGTTCTTTTTTAGGTTTTAACAGTTTATGAATATAATATTTCTTTGTCTTTTTTATGGGAACACCGAGCTCGATAGCCTCAGTCGCTTAAGTGCGGGCAGTATCCAGTATTCGGGAGATAGTAGGTTCGAACCCCACTGTCGGCAGCCCTGAAAATGGTTTTCCGTGGTTTCCCATTTTCACACCAGGCAAATGTTGGGGCTGTACCTTAATGAAGGCCACGGCCCTTCCTTGTCCCATCGTCGCCATAAGACCTAACTGTGTCGGTGCGACGTAAAGCAATTAGCAAAAAAAAATATATATATATATATGGAAACTTAATGCCATTGATGAAAAATATGCGTATTTTCATTATTTGAAATATATAGGTTAATATTAGCTCCTTGATTTTTTTACAGTTTGCTTTACGTCGCACCGACACAGGTAGGTCTTATGGTGACAATGGGAGAGGAAAGGCCGAGGAGTAGGAAGAAATTGGCCGTGGCCTTAATTAAGGTGCAGCTCCAGCATTTGCCTGGTGTAAAAATGGGAAACCACGGAAAACCATCTTTAGGGCTGCCGACAGTAGGGTTCGAGCCCACCATCTCTTGGATGCAAGCTGACAGCTGCGCTGCGCACCCCTAACCACACGGACAGGTCGCCCTGTAGCTCTTTGATAGAGGGCTCAGCAATAAGTTGCAGTTTCCTTATAGTACTGGACCCATACGGCAGAAACTGCTGGTGAACAAATTATAATTACCTTTGGCCCTTCTACTGGTGTCTTTTCTCATTGATTCAGTGGAGACAACCTTTTCGTGCAAACCAGATCTAATCAAAAACTTCACTTTTTCGGATTTGATTCCAGGCCTTCCACACATTAAATTCTCAAACGTGGCAACTTCCGGAGTTCTCCCCTATTGGCAATAAACGCAGATTTCAAGTCCTCTCCCCAAACGCCGCCAATTTCCCGAGACGTTCTATTTTTGGTACCAATTGATGTGTCTGTATTCATGGAATATGAAATAAACATAAGCGGATTTTATTTATTTGTTCCCTTTTAGTAATAAGCGATTCAGTAAGCCAATAGGGCCAAATTACTGATAGTGAACGGTGATATGACTACAGAATTAGGGCCCTGTATCTATATTTTCTCACTTCAGACCATGCGGTCCTTAACCAAAAGAGCTCACCGTATCACCTTCTACAAATGTAAAATGTAAGAATTTTTTTTTCACTCTACGTGAGATTAAGTTTGGAAAAGGATTTATACTAAAATTTCAGAATTTTTACCCAAATCGTATAGTACCTCACTACGACCCCAATCTTCCGTTTCTGAGGTCGATTGCTGTTCTTTAATTATCTATGTAAAATTTCTGGTGACTTCAAGTATCCTGAATACTACAACAACTTTACAAATCAACAGTCAACAGCCGTTTCACAACTAGCTGTTTTGCGACCGTATGCCCTTCCCGACGCTAACCCTATGTGGAGGGATATATCATATGTGTCGTTCGTGGTTGTAGTTTGATATGCAGCATGTAAATGAAAATGTATGTTAAGACGAACAAAAACATCCAGCTCCCGAGATAGAAGAATTAACCAGACAAAGTTGAAATCATCCTGGCCGGAAATCGAACCCGAAGACCTCTGAGTCAAAGACCAATACGCTGATCATTTAGCCAATGAACAGTATAAAAGTAATGGAATATAAATACCAGAAGTAAAATTTCTGATTTGCTGCTTACTGAGTGCATTAACATAAGGATGCATGTAGATGATGTCTCAATAACATGATGGATCCCTTCAGTTCTGTGACGGATTCTGAGTCTGTTCCAGAAGTACACAAAGGAAGATGTAATCGTGTCTCTGGCTCCGACTATAAGGCCACAAACGCAAAATCGTAGGGAATACACGGGTTATAACTATTATTTTCTCCTTCGTCAGGTTGGATCAGTTTAGGATATAGCGTTTGGATAGATTATATACCTACTTTTTGTATACCGGTATTTCATCAAAAGCGATGGTGTCCATTCGACGAATGCTGGAAATCTCTTAAATGACACTTAATTTAGAGTATGGTCGAAACATACTTGCAATGTTCTCCCCGTTTATAATTATCTCCCCGCTTGTGAGCCTTCTAGAGGTGAACAACGAAACATTGGAGGTCTGAATCGTAACGGGTAGGTTTTGTAAATTACTTCTGTCCAAAAGTTCTGATGGTAGTTGACGTTGAGAAATCTTTGGGAGCTAAGTGTGTGTTAGAGCGTTGTCTATACGTCAAACTAGCTACCTAAAAAAAACCGCTTCACTTAACGCCCTTAAAAGGGCTTTGGTCTGCCCAGCGACCGCTGCTCGGCCCGAAGGCCTTCAGATTACGAGGGGCTGTGTGGTCAGCACGACGCATCCTCTCAGCCGTTATTCTGGGCTTTCGAGACCGGGGCCACCACCTCACCGTCAGATAGCTCCTCAATTCTAATCACGTAGGCTGAGTGGACCTCGAACCAGCCCTAAGGTCGAGAGAAAATCCCTGACCTGTCCGGGAATCGAACCCGGGGCCTCCAAGCGAGAGGCAGGCACGCTACCCCTGCACCACGGGGCCGGCAAAAGTAGCTACCTAGTCATGTAATATTAAAGCCACTGCCTGGGATGCAGTATGACACCCATTGCTAGCTTCTCGTCGGTCCTACATATTATCAGTTTGATGCCATATCGGATATCTTCAGAGATTTTTTAATTATTTTATTTTTGGTATGATTAAGGTATTTACTTTCCTTCTGCACATTAGGAATTTATGTACAAAATGGGATTGTATTAAGACTATAGTACGTGTTTATACTAATTATCAATATAAACAAAGCATCTCCTACGGCCAACCTTCATGCTGTAGCTAATTAGTCAATTAATGAGTCAATTAAACTAATTAACTAAGTAGGGGTATATTAACAATATGACTGAAAGTAAGTACTGGTCTCATAAACTATTTTGTAGAAATTAACACCTACTTCTGATGAAGTAGTTAATATGCACGGTCTAATTCTTACATTGTTGAATCTTTGGGCCGTGCAGCTGTGAGCTTACATGCAGGAGATAGTGGGTTCGAAACCACGTATTATGTACCTTAATTAAGACGATGGCTGCTTTCTTTCGGCTCCTAAGATTTTCCTATCCTATCGTCGCCATCGGAGCGACGTAAAGAAATTTCTTTTAAAATGTTAAATCTGAATTTTCAGTTTTGATGTTTGGGATTTAAGATATGAAAAGTTTACAGTAGATTAGGTTTCACGTGAATTTAGATGCTTGTTTCAATTAGTAAATAAATCATGCATACACTGTGCATCACTACTGAAAACGTCAGAAGAATTCATCCCAACATTTTATTAGGTTGTCAGGTGTATCTCACGTGTAAACGAATGCATATTTTGTTTAATATTACGTTGAACGATGAATACTACATAATAATAACAACGACGATGCTAATGGAATTTTCAAACGAATGTGGTAGGTTACTTAAATAGACAGTTCACTACTGAATTAGAAACCAATATTGAGAAAGGTAACATACGAGCTGTAGTTGTAATTATACAAAAATCAGTAATATCTTTTAGAAATTTAACTTTGAAAATGAAATGATTAAGAAAAGAAGAATTCCCCGAAATGGTAATGCACATATTGGTGTTTATTCCCGCTTATGGATCCGTATCTCACCTACTGTCAATATGTTTCGTAAGACAATAGCGAATTTTCGGTTTAAATTAGCTATACATTGTAAATATTTCTGTACTTAGTATGTCATGGCCTCTTTACTAAAACAAACTGATTCTTTTCGGGGAGTGTTTCTATTTCTGTCAATTTCATAGCCTTTGGATTTGTTTTTTCCTTAGTTCATTACTAAATGGCTGTAAATTGTTAATAAATTGTTATTTAGAATCACCTAACGGGAGTATTACTAGCGTATGCATCATTTGAAAATAATAATAATAATAATAATAATAATAATAATAATAATAATAATAATAATAAATTATAATGATGTTGGTTTTACGACCCATTAAATACATTTTAATGGTTTTCGGAGACGCCTAGTAAACAAATTTTGAGACAAGTGTTTATAGGAACGCCTAAACAGTTCTTGTACTTTTTCAAAAGTATTATTAATTCTAAGTAAAAATGTCACATAATCAGTGTCAAATGTTGTGGATTGAAGCTATTTGAGTTGTCTATTTGCGAAATCGGCGATCTCCGAAAATAAATAAGTAACTGAAGTCCACTTTTTGTACTGAATGTGTTCTCTGTCCACTTTTACACAAGACAGCAACCTATTAGCTGCAAACTCGGCCTATTTTCTTCAGCGAAATTGGAGTTAGGCAAAATATGTTGAATATCTATTGACTAAATATTTTACGACTCAGTGGTGAAATGTAGAAGTGCTGAAGTTGTACAAAGAACTCATTGATAATAATAACCTTCCGAAAAATGACCCACAAGATGAGGAAGATCCATGTGAGCACAGAGTAGACAATGGCATTAATTAATGTTTAACTCTGGTTCATTTTGTGTAAATACCTTGGCGTTTTACACTGTATTGATTACGTTTCAGTTAACTTTTTTTGGTACATTTTCATTCCTTCAGTTTTATTCGTTTGGTGCAAACTCGACCGTCTCCGAATGTGAAATTTAAATATTCCAAATAGTTATACAAATAAAACATTGGTATTCTGTAACATTCATTACAATGCTATTTATAAGCACTTAAGCAAATATAATTCTAAATCTCGTCATTTAATTTTTATATGGTTTTATTGTCGGTTTCCTGAAAAATATACCCGTTTGGAGATGGCCGGTTTTTCAAATAGACGACTCATATTAGCTCATATTTAAAAAATCGGGGAATACAAGCTTGGATATCGAACCTGGAAAGTGTAAAGTAACATAAAGCCGCATTCGTTCTATACGACTGAACACATTTAGACTAAAATTCGTAGTTAGAATTGGTAAATCTCAATAATGGCGCATTTTATCAAATCAGATAATATCAGTATTGATTTCTTCTTGAATATCATATCGAAATTCTGAAGTATACTATATAAGTCGTGAAATTACAATTTCTTATTTAAGCTGTCAACGAAGGTTTAACCGTTAATTTGTATAATTCGAGAACACACTCAAATCAAGTAAATGTTTAAGGAATACTTCAAGTCCTCATATCCCAATCATGGGATGATTTAATTACGGTTTATAATAACAGTGACATTTCTGAGAAATACTTTGATGTAATGATAATATCAGATTAGCACATTGAAGTGGGCGAGGCATAGAGCAACTCCCTGCCACACCATCCACCCTCAGGCACGTCGTGGTGGTATTACCGCATCCTGAAGCAGATTAGCGTTGAGTATCCTGCCATTAAACACTTTGATGTCATTACTGGAGGATTTGACACAAAGCAACAACACTATAATTAATTAATGGCGGTAATTAAAATGGAAATTCATTTTCATGAAATACGTTATAGAGCATATGTGTGTTTGGGGCGGATCTAAAAACCTCCGGGGGATTTGAAACGGAGATTGCTCATAACGCACATGTATTCAGGATTACTCCATACAAGTAATAACTTAATGGAACGAAAACACAGGGAAAATACAGATATTTTTATGAAAACCTGTCCGTGTTTTATAATGTAATGTACTAAACAGAGTCGCTAGTATTTTTTTAATTAGCGGTACTGAAAATTAGTATTTCCAAGTAACGCCAATTAAGAAGAAACCGAGAGAATTGAACGCCAGACAGGAAATACATAACTAAAACAGATGGATGAATTCAGGTTTTATCTCCTAGGAGAGTGGTATAGAAAGCGAAATGTACCAAATTTCAAGACTCTGTTTCTTTAGACCGATTTTGTTACATAGGACTGAAGTTTAGGTGTACTCAGAGTATTTCATTCATAAGCCGTAGGTCGTAAACGTTATGATAGCGAAAGTGGTTGCTGGTACAAGTAGGAGGGAACAATTGTAAGAGCGCTCTCGCGATGAAGGCTAACTTAGGAATGAAGTCGAACGACGAATCTGTAGACAGCATGTGAGTCGACACCTGTGATACAGTTATTCGAGATCAAGTAAAGAGAGACAGGTGAAAACTAAATAAGAGGAACTGTGTTTCCACAAAATACTGGGAGCTCATTATCGACCGGAAAAAACACCCTAGAGTATAAAATCAGCATTGAAACGAGTGTTACTAACATATGAAGGCCAGTTATCTATCCGACATGGCTACGTTTACGAATAACATTGGAGTGGTAGATGGTTAGGAGGTTCACTGGAAAATAAAATAAATTTAATTGAAAAAATCATGTACTGCAACTTCTTTTAATCACTTAAATCTTCCAATATCTATACCGTTCTTACTCCATACGCATAGCTGATATTCGAACCGCAATGGCCTCTGTGAGAAGCCAGCGACAGATTTTACCTGCCTGTCACTCCCTACGATCACGCAACTTTAGGAACACATAACCTTTAGCTAATACGAGCTTACAGGAGTGGTGAGGTTCGGGCCTCACCCGTATAAGATTTGAATATTAAATTGTCATATTCAGGGTTTTTGAAGTGTGTTGATATTTCAAAACACCAAATAACGCTATTCAATAAGCTGGAATATTACATCATATACATGATGCATATAAGTTACATAAACTGACTATTATTAAGAAATAATATAAGCCTAGAATATATATGAGATTTGCTTAGCCAAGGCGATGAAGGCGTGCTCGGTTCTTCTAAGATGACGTGGTTCCGTTTTCCCATCATCTGTGAGTATGGCAGCGACCTGGGGAGAGGTCCCACTCTTCCAGTGTTTTGGTGAGGCACAGCGGTGTAACTCTTGGTACCATGGTGTGGGGAGCCATCGGGTATAAATTCAGGTCACGGCTGGTCGTGGTTGAGGGAACTCTGACAGCACAACGGCATGTCACGAACATCTTCCGTCCTCATGTGTTACCTCCCATGTGACAGCACCGTGGTGCCATTCATCAGGACAATGCTCGTCCGCACATGGCACGTGTCTCTATGAACTGTCTGCATGAAGCTGAGGTACTCCCGTAGCTAGCAAGATCCTCATATCTGTCGCCGAAAGAACATGTGTGGAACCAGCTCGGATGTCAACTTCGTCCTGGTGGCAGTATTCAGAATATCACTGAACAGTTACGACAGTTGTGGGCGGTCTTGCTTCAGGAGAGAATACAACGACTTCATAACACCCTTCCCAACCGAATTAGTGCATACATCCAGCCGAGAGGCGGTGCAACGTCATACCGATAAATGCACTCGTACAGCTTTGTAAATCGGACTTGATTTTGTAATCACTGAAATAACATCACCTACCTTATGAATACGTGAAGTTTCATTTTGATTCCTTCCTCCTTCCGAGTCAATTATTTTGTCAGGTAGTGCATATTTTTAAAGATAATTAATTAATCCTGCCGTGAACTTCCAAAAATATGTTGTGGACAGCCATAAATAGTATACGAAGTCACTTACAAAAAAAGTATAAATGCACAATGTTATGCAGCTATACAAATTGTACAAACGTACAGTATTACATTAAAATGAACACTGCTTTCAAACTACAACAGAGTTCTAATCTTCAACGGCGTAGACTAACAGGATTCTCGCCTGTAAACTTTATTCTTGTTTTTCCTCTTGGAGTTCGGATAAAGAGGGGCTTCGGTGGGCCAACCCTCGAAAATGCTACATAAATCTGTCCGTGAGAAAAACGCAGCGATTCTAGGTTAACTCTATACCACTAGACTGACTGTCCTTGGGATTTTTAATTGTGATGACAAGAGCAAGTCTGACATATTATAATCGCTTACAAGTGAAGGTTAAGTCAGTTGCGATTAATAGTAACCTAGGAATGAAAACGTCACGACCGTTCCTGTTAATATTGTCACTGCTATTATGTAACCTAACAGTAATTTCATAGTGATCATGGTACCGTTGCAAAGTGTTGGTTGCTCTAAATTACGTAACAGCATAATGACGGAACCGATTTTAAGCTGGACATGATGTAGTGGCATTCGGGGAGGGTCTAGCGAATTCATGAACTCAATGGGAAAATTCACTGCTTCTCCATTATCCACATCCGTATCATAGATCTATATTCCGTGACAGAACCTGTTATCCCATCTTTAAAGCGGCTGATCAAGTCGTGCACAGCATTGTTTTCGGCTGTAATAATGGCTCTTTCACATAACCATTCGTGACTTCTGTTATTTTTCAGCTATCCCTGGATAAATTTTGTTGATCAGTTCTTCAACAGTTGTAACCAAAGAGCAAAAATCATCTGGAAAGATAATTTCGTCGTTTCGTTCTGTTAATAATGTGCCTTCACCGATTTTATGAAGTTTGTGTCCAAAATGTTCGGCCGTCCCATCTCCAAAGAGTCGAACACCCATGTTTAATATTTTAACAAAATCCCACAGAGATGACATTTTAAGGAGGCAAGCACTGAGCTCATCCGCCGGAGTTGATTTTGGCATTACTACGAGAGTTTGTCGGAAGTCACCAGCAAGAATCAGCAAACAGCCTCCCAGCAGGCGATCATTCTTTTCCAGGTCCTACACCATTCTTTTGTTATTTTTGTCGAAATCTCTGGCTAATAAGTCATGACGTCTGGATGTCTGCCAATGACTTAGGTCTCCCTTTATATCTGGCCATTCTGGATTACATATAAATGTAATGAGTACGTCAAGACGTCCGTATGACCTGATGTAGGTGATAGTATCCTGTGTGTACTCATGTATTTGCAGGTACTCCCTGTGAAAGTGGCGGGCAAAATCACCATCTTCCCAGTGCCATCGACATTCTTATCCCTACCAACGGTAACTCTTAAATGAACATATTTTCAATTCGAAGTTTATTTTGATTGAGTAATATTGAGTAATTATAATGTAAATATCAACAATAAACTGATGAAATAATTGCCGATCCATTAAAATATGATTGGATGAATTTTTGTGCTTCATTATCATGTATACTGCACCCAAATTGCCTTAGGCGATATGGTGGTATATTTAATTCAGAGACTGCAGAGTTGTCACAGCTCACCAACGTAGAAGATTTGAGCCACCTTAGGGAAGCAGAGCACATTCTCTTGGAGGTTGTTAAGCAATTATATCATAAATGCACTTAGCCAGTCTATTACCTGGGAACATTCTGTCGACGCACCCTGTGAACCAAAGTTATGGAATTTTCCACGCATCTGTGTTGGACAGAGAAACCTGAAGTATGCGAAAAAGACAGAGGATAGCTGAAATCCTTGGAATTAGACGAATAGACTCCGTAGAAAAATGGCGCAGCCAATAAAATTGCTCCATTCTCAACCGCCGAAATTTCCCGCTTAGAATATTTTAGTCTATCTCGTGAGGTTGTGTAAGACTGCACATCAACTGGGCTTCTAATAACTTTATCATACTAAATATAATTTTTGGTGGACCCAGTTAAATCAATTACAATGTAGGTAGAATATAATCGTTGTGCGCGACTGATCACGTGTGGATAGCGTGGATGCAAGCGGAATTAAAAATAGTGGCACCATCAAACGAATGGCCAACGTTAGCTTAATCGCACCCACGTCAAGTGAATTATAGTAAACGGTACGATCATACTCATATTTTCAGCTCCGTACCATGATACAAAAAATAAGGAACCACGGACACCTGTTAATGACTTAACGAAGCCACTGGATTAATTTGTGACGCTCCGTGATATCACCTGAAGTTAAGTAAGAATCACGTAGTCGGGCATAAAATTTATAACAGAGACGTGAACCGAAGCAGGAGTTCAGACCATCGTTCAAGTCCATCAGTCAGTCCGTCAGTGAGTACATCAGTCATTCAGGGAGAAGTCTGTCAGTCAGTCTACAGTACGTGTGCGTGTTCAGCCGAATTCGAGGGAACGCCAAGTGACCGACTATTCAGTGCTTGCATCAACATAATTCGAAAATGTAAGTGAATATTCATAAACAATATTTATTCACTTCCCGTGGAGAAAATAGGCTCTATTAGGATGAATTTCTTAACGGAATAATTTGGTATTGCCTAGGACAATGTTCGATTTCATGATAAAAAGGGAGAGGTATAATGTCAAGAGAAAATTAGCACGTTTGTTTTTAAACAGTGAAGGTGGACAAGTTAAAATTATTTGTATAGTCACCTGTCTTCAAGTTCGGGAGGAAGTCCTTGAGCTCATTACGGACTTTCTTTTGAGCAAACAAGCAGACGACGATGAACGAAGACGAAAAGAGTGTAAATAATATATAGCCATCCGTGTAGAACATTTAGCACATTGACCGAGACTTTAAGAGGGCCAGTTTTGTCGCAGACCAGACCAGCTGATAGGAAGATACGTAAATGCAGGACGGCGTCACAAATTACGCTGCTAGAGTGAGATTATCACCGGAAGTACGTTGGAATAAATATTAATATTAGAGCTTATAATTAAGTTGCAGATTAGTGTTTGGTGTGTGCATAAATAAGGTGGTTGTTATCAGTAGAGCCCGGATTTTGATGCATTAATAGGTCAGAATGCAAACTTTCTGAGGTGAGTAGCATGCATAGTCCACCTTCACAACGATTGTGCTATGGGGTTTGCATAAACATTAAGGGAGCGGCCAATCAGAACCCCTATAGTTTATGTTATTCCTGCTACACTATGGAAGAGCGGGTGGCTGATACTTCCTGCTAACCAAATTAGTTTGCAATCTAACCGCTTACTGCATAAAAATCCGGGTTTAGTTATCAGTGTATAAATATGCCAATATGTATGTACACCATGCTTCACCATGACAACGCTAATATTTAACATGGCCTAGAACCAAGAAAGGTGCCATGGACCACATGGGGTAGGGCGGCTAAGGCAACTTGGAGAATGTTAGTACCAGATCTTTGAAATGTTGTTTAATTAATATAAAATAATTAACTATATCCGTTACCAAGCTGTCATCCGCTAGAGATAATTACGACAACTCTTCTTCGTCTTAGGTTTAGGAAAGGAGAGCTAATATGGTTTTAAATGTAATAAAGTAGTAGGTCACGTACCATAAATTACGGACATGTCGTGAATTAATGTTGTGGGCCCGATATTAAGTCATTATCTACTTAAAGTGTATGATTTCATAAAGTTAAAGATTGTGAGATATCTACTGTGTCGTTTAATAATCTAAGATTTATATCTATCGTGTCCATAATTTATAAGTCATGTGAGAATAATAATAAGTAAAATAATAATATGTTTCTTTTGCGAATCATAATTTTATAGTGATGGGTCACAACAATAATGATAATTGTCATGATGTTTTCGACGACGTGGTTAATAGTAACTATTTATGAAAATTTGTAAAACCGGATCGTAATAATACTGTTGCGATTAGCATGAGATATTTAACTGACTCTAAGTTGTGAATTTTACGAGGTTTTCAACATAACGTTAGAATAGTGGATATTGATATCCATGGGAGGATCTGTCATTGATTAGCCATGCAGTAATAAAATAATTGGGAACTTGTAAGAAATAAATTACAAATGTGTTGCATTGTTTACGTAACCGTGAGTAAGTTAATACAGTGCTGACCAGATGTGTAGAAGTGAGTTAAGGTCTAATTATAATTGAAAATATCGAGCAACATCAAAAATGAGAAAGAAATAAATCCTGCAAGAGGAGAAATTGTTACGTTGAGTACCATTGGAAATGACCCTGGATTGACAAGTGACGAGCTAGTAAGCAAATTTCTACGAATAAGGATGGAAGGAATATTAATATATCTTCGATGAAATAACAAGGTAGAAATAAGAATCTACGTTGAAAATAAGAAATGAAATAAAGAGGAACTATCCACTTTGTAATAGAGAAAGGCAGGTGTCTGCTTATAAATGCTCGAATACAAGAGATAAAAACCACCGTAATCACACCCAGACGCACTGGGAATATTTAATCGAAATAGAGTTGATTCCAGATTGTGTCTATTGATATGAAGCAGAGTTAAGTTGATACACAATTATTTGATACTTTACAGTTACTCCTGTTAATAACAATAATAATAATCAAATTATACATGCCTGACACGCTAACATTTTTGCTACGGAAGTTAAATATTTATTTATTTATGTCCGTGAATTTTTGATTGACCTTTCTTTCATCATTGGATCGTGGAAGCATGCGTATTGGATAATTAAGATGATTTTACTGCCGGATGTATTTTATCAGGCGAATTTGTTTTAAATCTGATTCTATAATGTTATAGTTAAGCGACATTTCAGACTTTCTTAAATTATTATTGTGGCCACAACATGAGATAATTGGACTTGGTCACACACACGGTCCGCAGTGAGACATTACCATACCCACTGTGACGAGGAAAATCATTAGTACATTCGATGACATTTAATCATTTGAATGTCAGGTGCGGTCAGCATATGAGATAATAAATAACAGTTAATTGGCACGTGATTTTTTTGCTCCGTGTAAATACTATAGATTAGATATGATAGGGTGTTTTCTCTTTCAGGAGTGTATTTAGATGATAGAATTAGGGTAACTGAGGTTTTGCTGTTCCTTTCTTTTGTCAAATAGTTTGTTTTATGGTCAACGTGGGAGCATTCACCCCACACCATAACGTAAACATGAGGAGGAAGGCAGCTTTTTTACGTCTTTTAAAAAACATTTTCGCTTACAGTATCCAAGAAAATTGCAACTGAATAATCAAATCACTGAACAGGCCTCTGTAGAAATGTAAATAAATAGGGCAGTAAGTGTAAATCTGTAGACTTAAGAATGTTTTAATATCTGAATAAAATACACGCGAGTCACGCAGACCCGATAGGATTAAGCATTTGAATATGTAATGATAATGAAAATTTCTAACTTAGTGAATCCATGCTGACAACATAGTGACCACAAAATGCTCATGGATAAATTTTGGTTGTGTATCCATCCGGTACCAGGTCATGAAAAGTCACTTGAGACCATATTTAATGTTATACTAATTTAGATAATACTGTAACGGGGAGCACTAATCTCCCAACCTGAGGCGTGTTCTCAGGAAATTCTTAATAATTTATTGGAGCAGTGCCAGTTCACATACTTCAATGTAATTAAATTTATGATATTTGATTTTG
The DNA here is from genome assembly GCF_040414725.1 of Anabrus simplex. Lineage (NCBI taxonomy): Eukaryota > Metazoa > Arthropoda > Insecta > Orthoptera > Tettigoniidae > Anabrus > Anabrus simplex. The sequence continues at coordinate 1,130,787,126 of NC_090265.1, read as the reverse complement.
CTAACAGTCGATTAACTAAATAAAACTTTAATATTGCTCAGAGTTACCTTACGTAACAATCAATGTATTTAACATTTTAGATGAAAGGTGACTAGGTTACGTCAGTCTTTAATCAATATTGCACATATGTGGTGTCAGCAATTAAGTTCAATTTAATCACTTATAGGGAATTGTTGCTTATGGCGTAACCTAACTATTGACTTATTTTACAGTTAGAGTAAATGCAATGATTTTACATTCCACTCCAATTTTTTGAACTTAGTTAATTTCTATTAGAATAAATTAGTATAAATTTAATCTGGTCCATTCTCATTCAGTAGTGATAGTATCCGTAGCACTTAATATCCTTATGTACCAGCATTAGAAGAATAATGACGAGCTGATCACGCTCCAAGCAGATGAGAGTTTCTGAGCAGTAAATATATTTTATTACAGAGCGCCGTGGCAGAATGATAGAGAAGATTACCACTGATTCGACATTTCCAAGGGTACAATACATAAAAGGCCATCATTGCAAACTTTCTTGTTACTTGTCAGTTATGTATTGGGAATACACAGCATTGTGTTAAAATTATACCCAGCCACACACTGACGAAATGTTTTGGGATACTGGAAAACATCATAAGAGCGATGCGTCTCCGCAGTGCGTGTTTTAAACTACAATTTACGGATTAGGCGGGAATAGTAATTAGGTGTAAGTGTAATATTTAATATTAGATAAATTTAAATATAAAAGGAAAACATGCATATATCAGAATAACATGAGGTTGCTCTCTCTGCAGTTCCAAGCGATACGGAACTAGTGGATGGGTTTATTCTATTCTATTCTAAAGTCCTGTGCGATAAGAAATTCCTCTGTGTCCATAATCTTAAGCCTTCCTCACAGTGGTCAGACCAGTTGATCTATACAGAGCCGAATACTGTCCTACTACATTGAAGCAAGAAAGGGCACTTTATGCCGTCAAAATGAAGATGCTGCGATGGTCTTGACTGCGACTTGACTGGACCAGACTTTGTTAGGAACGATGTTGTGCGGAAGAAATTCAAGCCTGCCCCAATATTGGAGAAAATGGGAAAAACACGTCTGCGATAAAACCTCAGTCCTAGCGAGCTGCACTGGGTGATATACGACATACGGCTCATAAAACTCAGTCTTCGGAACACTATGGATCGACTGAAACAATGCAATGAAACAGATCTCACATAAATGGGAAAGGTACAAAAAGATGAGAATTGATCACAGAAATGTTATACAGTAATGGCATATTATTTATAATTGTACATTAATTATATTTACTATAACATAAGAGTGTGGAATCTTGAGAAGAACACATTAACATGCCACACGTACGCGGAAATTTTATTTCCACATTTCAGAGTAATATTATGTCTTTATATCTTCAAACATATTGCTCTCCATCTGCCCGGAACAAATATGGAAAGGTAAGGCTAGCTGTCCGCTGTAAGAGAGTGTAGTCGTATACAGTAGAGGTTAATCCCAGGATTGGATCGTCTTCTATAGAGCGTTGTGGAAACGGCTTTAGTAGGACTTAATCCCTCGACCAGCGGCCTATAGCCTTTTCACATAGAATCTTGCTACCAAAGAGTGTGAGCTGGATGAGGATTTATAACATGAAGAGGATAGAGTGCGGGAGTTCATCTGATATATTATCACTTATCTCAATTAACATGGGAGCCTGCACATGAAATTCATATCTCTTTTCCATGTTTCAAATGGCTACTCACTACGTAATTAAGAAAAATGCCGTCATATGTAGCCTTTTCAGAAAATGAAGTTTAAAATAATTGAACACTTGATACTCCTCCTCCTTCTACTAAAGCCACCACTACTAATACTACTACTACTACTACTAATACTACTAACACCACCATTAATAATAATAATAATAATAATAACGCAAGCCAAGGCAATCTCCATACATGCAGATAAGTTCTTTGGAGGGATTTAATGTACCTTACTATTCATAACATTGGCTCTTATGTCCGTCTCATTGGCTGAATGGTCAGCGTACTGGCCTTCGGTTCAGAGGGTCCCTGCTTAGATTCCCGGCCGGGTCGGGGATTTTAACCTTCATTGGTTAATTCCAGTGGCCCGGGGGTTGGGTGTTTGTGCTGTCCCCAACATCCCTGCAACTCACACACCACACATAACACTATCCTCCACCACAATAACACGCAGTTACCTACACATGGTAGATACCGCCCACCCTAATCGGAGGGTCTGCCTTACAAGGGCTGCACTCGGCTAGGAATAGTCACACGAAATTATTATTATATTGACTCTAATTAGGATAAAGTGGTTTATACTACTGGTATGTTTGATCACTTTTGCCCTTAATAATCAACTTAGTGCTCATTTATGCTGTGGCCTTAGTGAATTCCGGGGTTAACTTTATGTCCTTGTGTTTGAAGTAGGCCCCGTTTCTGCACTTCTCGATATCACGACAGGAAACGAATCCAAATCCCTTAGGGTGAACCAAGCACGGCCTACACAACCACCGAGGACTATCATTCATGTCCCCTAGAAGTTAATGGATAAGGATCGTTGAGTAAAATAGTAGACGTGAACCGAGGAGACGGTATTTCTTTTCTATTCCAAACTGATTGCACTGTATCATTCAAAATAATCCGTAACTTATTATTTTCTTTGACATAAATTTCTCCAGTAGCTCGATTACCTTCGTTTCACCAAACATTAATCGTGGAGACATTACTTGGTACTAAGCTATCATCGCAAATATCACTGCGGTGAGCGGCTGAATCAACCGAGAAAATAACTGCGTGGAACGTGAGACTGGACTGCGAAATCTGGAAGCCGAGTATTTCTTGGTTGACTATAATTATTATTTACTATGAAAATGTTTTAGAAAAGTTATTTACCGAGATCGATAGCTGCAGTCGCTTAAGTGCGGCCAGTATCCAGTATTCGGGAGACAGTGGGTTCGAACCCCACTGTCGGCAGCCCTGAAGATGGTTTTCATTGGTTTCCCATTTTCACACCAGGCAAATGCTGGGGTTACACCTTAATTAAGGCCACGGTCGCTTTCTTCCCACTCCTAGCCCTTTCCTGTCCCATCGTCGCAATAAGACCTATCTGCGTCGGTGCGACGCACAGTGTGCCGAATCCCCGATCTAGGTGGAAAAAATTAATAACGTCGTTAATAGTCCTGGGATCCTATTAAAAGTTGGCACTATACCGTTCTCGAGGTCGCTGAATTCATATCTGGCATCGTCTAAAGTGTATGATGCTCGGGGGTAAATATATAGGGGTGAGGGGCAAGGGGAGGTTTAAAAAATGACCGAAAGCAACAAAAGAATCGTCCATTTACGGGAGTAAAAACACGATTTGGATGTGTATATTATAGTTTATAACAGTGGTAAACATATTATTTAAAACTGGATAAAATATGAATAACAATGAGAATTTCAGTCCAGTATTCTTTTTACACCTTATTTGAGGGAATAGACGAAGGCATTGTATGTAAATTCTTCCAGATTGAAAACGTATTTTAAATACGTAGTTTTAGTAAAACACACCTTACACACGAAAACAATATTATATATATTATATTTCCATATAAAAAAGGTTAAGATTACACTCAGAAACATTTCATAAAAAACGTGAAAGGATCATATTACAGTATTTGCAAGTAATTGTCTCATCAATCTCATCCTGTTCATAATAACAACATGTCCAATGTTCAATCGTCCCCTGATTCGTCTGTAGAGTCTAGAGAATCGTAGTCGTTGCTATACTGGTCTTCTTCATTTGATGTGAAAGGATCTTGGGAGTCAGTAAGTAACTCAATAGCTTCCATAGGTAGATTACCAGGAGTTTTACGTGGCATTGTTCGGTACTTGTTTATTAAGGGATTTGATGTAATCAACAACATCTTAAGCTGCTACATTTTCGAGTATGAAGTTCATGAAACCTCCGACAATCTTTATTTCTAGCTTCTTGAGCTTCTTCAGATAAAGTTCTTATTGGCACAAGAAAATGTTTAATTACTTGAGTAATGTGTACTAATATGGTATGCACAGTTACGGTCATATAATTCCATGGATATAGTTTGACATACAAAGCCGCAGTTTGCGCACGAAATTCTTTGAATTTATTCACATTTATTTCAGAGCCAGAAGAAAGAGCAGCTAGTAATACACGATATCGTTTTATTAAGCCTTCATCTTTTCCCGCTTGATCGAAAAGAATCTTCAGCAGCAAACGCGACTTCCTCCAAATTACGCGATTCGGTAATATCACAAACATTTTGCTTCTTCGTCTTTATGGAAGAGTCCTTAAATTCCTTAGGGTGACGGCCGGCTTTGTTAGGTACACAACTTGTTTTTGGATCATACGCTGGATCAATGTCGTCTTGTTCACTTAACACGATGAAATCCGTCACATTTCCCTAATCACCGAATTTTTCTCGGAATCGTTGTTCTCTTCTTCCTGCACTCTCCCATTTTTGTTGATATTACGGGATATCAATTTAATTTTGTTTCTTAGCTCCAGAAATTGAGTGTCAGTAAGATTTGTAGGCTCTAATTTATCCATAACATATTGAAATATGATTTCTAAATGCCCCTTTTTACGACAGGACCGCCACGCGTTGAAATATTCTTCTCGCGGTAACGCCCGCATAGTCACTGAAAATAAGAAATAAACCATCATGCACATTCGTGCGCAACCAAACCACTACATATCCTGAATCTACATTAAATTTCCCATCGAATGACGTTTAAAGTAAAGTGGCACCATGAGGCACTCATAAAGTTTTTTTCGAGCAAATTGTAAAAACAATCTAATTTTCTACAACTGCTTCCTTTTACAACGCACTGTAAATAACTTGTTTACTGCAGAACGCTTGTATTATGCTTAAAATGAGAACACATACCTCTTTTCACTATTCCATGAACCACAGAATACAACACCTCGTTGAACTTACTAGAAACACAACGTTCGGTTCTCTCCGACACCTCCTATCAACTGAGTTGATAACTGCAAGGAAGATGTTTCAGCACCTGTCCCCTCCATCCTACGTACCAGAAAGCAAAAAGAAAGACTGAAGGTCAACATCTGGTTTATTTACTATCGAATGAGCCAGGTTGCGCTTTGATTGGCGACAGTGAATTTTTTCCACCTAGATATGGGATTCGACACACTGTGCGACGTAAAGCAACTTGTAAAAAAAGAGATGTTAATTAACTTACTCTTCGTCTCCATGGCTAAATGGTTAGCGTGCTGGCCTTTGTTCCGCAGAGTTCCATACTACAATTGGGGGACCAGAGATCTTCACTGCCCATTCAATCCTGGAAACGTTGAGGTAAATATTGGACGAATTCAAAGGCATAGCATTCTATGTTTTCTACTTTTGTCTCACGCTTTCGGTATAACAATCAATCATCAATTGCTACTGATCTGCATTTAGGGCAGTCGCCCAGGTGGCAGATTCCCTGTCTGTTGTTTTCCTAGCCTTTTCTTAAATGATTGCAAAGAAATTGGAAATTTATTGAACATCTCCCTTGGTAAGTTATTCCAATCCCTAACTCCCCTTCCTATAAACGAATATTTGCCCCAATTTGTCCTCTTGAATTCCAACTTTATCTTCATATTTCCTACTTTTAAAGACACCATCCAAACTTATTCGTCTACTGATGTCCTCCCACACCATCGCTCCCTTGACAGCTCGGAACATACCACTTAGTCGAGCAGCTCGTCTCCTTTATCCCAAGTCTTCACAGCCCAAACTTTGCAACATTTTTGTAACGCTACTCTTTTTGTCGGAAATCGCTCAGAACAAATCGAGTTGCTTTTCTTTGGATTTTTTCCAGTTCCTAAATCAAGTAATCCTGGTGACGGTCCCATTCACTGGAACCATACTCTAGTTGGGTTCTCACTAGAGACAAATACGCTCTCTCCTTTACATCCTTACTAAAATCCCTAAATACCCTCATAACCATGTGCTGAGATCTGTACCCTTTATTTACAATCCCATTTATGTAATTACCCCAATGAAGATCTTTCCTTATATTAATACCTAGGTATTTACAATGATCCCCAAAGGGAACTTTCACCCCATCAACGCAGTAATTAAAACTGAGAGGACTTTTCCTATTTGTGAAACTCACAACCTGACTTTTATCCCCGTTTATCATAATACCATTGAGTACTGTCCATCTCACAACATTATCGAGGTCATTTTGCAGTTGCTCACAATCTTATCTCCTTCAGGCAAAATCGTGGATGTTACCTAACATCAGGCCACGGCCGCTTCCTTCCCTCTTCCTTTTCTATCCTTTCCAAACTGCCCATCCGCCCGCAAGGCCCCCGTTCAGCATAGCAGTTGAGGCCGCCTGGGGGGGTACTGTTCATCCTCCCCAGCTGTATCTCGACCCAGAGTCTGAAACTCCAGAATACTGCCCTTAAGGCGGTAGAAATGGCATCCCTCGCTGAGTCCGCCAGAAAAACCGACCCTGGAGGGTAAACATATAAAGAAGAAGAAGAAGTTTTCGAGGTACATTCAGCTATTTTTCCTTCAACTACTTTTACAGTTGGTATCGTCCGGTGTTTGGCCATATGTTTAACTAGCGGTGCAGACATCACCCATATTTCCTTTTACTCGCCTCATGTGATGAAATGAAATAACCTAGTAAGTAAAGATTCATCGTGGCTCCTCGCCCTTCCAAAGAGACAGCACTCTGAGTGTGCACGTACTCTAGGTTCCAGTTACTCTACTCATATCCTTGCTATTGCTTTTAACATAATTGTATCTGAAATTATCATGGTTATAACGCTTTACTTAACAAAATACTATGCCAGAATTAAGCCATTATTGGGCTTTCTCCTAGCAAGATGACCGCTGACCACTCAGCTGGCCTGCAGGTATTGGAGCAACACGTGGTCAGTGTGATGCCATATTTAGCCAGGTCCGCAGACTCCCGTATTAACAGATCCGTAATTTGTCTCACGAGGGTAAGGCAGCCCCATTTTAGTCTTTATTCCAGAATTAAATTCCCTACACTGAATCGAAACCAAGGCTTCCTTGTAAGATGTAGACGTACTACCCCTACACCAAGAGGCTGGTCCAATTCTATATTTCCAAGTTGCTAAAAATCTTCACGTGAGAATAGAAGCTGTAGTGATAGAATAGGTGAAAAGCTGACTATGTCCGGAATTCCAGTTACTGAATATTGCTGGAAATGTCTCCCATACAGTAACTGGAACATGACAAAAAGTTGTTTTGTTTGAAAATACATGTTTGTTTTAAATAAAACAATGAATTATTAGTAGTATGGTTTCGTACTATATAATGTTAACTAGCCGCTGGGACTTACACATCATATTTTACGAGAACAAATTACAATAGTAATACATTTAAACTTGTAAATTAAAAACAACGATATATCAGTGACAAAGATACAGCATATTAAGCTAGACAATGCTGTGAGGATGGTGAATTTATAGCTCAACTAGTTGATGCAGCCGTGCTTCAGTACGGAATTTTGCATTTTATGCAAAATTATGTGTTAGGTAGTGTACATGTTGTGAATGAGATTGTATTCAATTGCATAGCTCTTAACGTTACCCCAGAAACGCGACGGTGAAGTCACCATACGTCTTTTCTCATGTAAAAACAGGGTTAAGGAATTTTCATTGTAATGGTAGGTCTTCTTTCCTACCATCAGTCACAATCAAGTTGGGGAGTTTTCATTATAATGGTAGACACTCACTGCCAACTTGCCTTTTTACATACCGTACTCAGAAAGACTGTTTTAGTGATTTTATCAACTGAAATCAACACACATCATTACAATGACGTCAGAAGGAATGTCGCGATTAAAACCAATTTTATTATTTGAAATACTCGATAAAATGAAAAACAACACATTTTCTCACTTTCAACGAACAGTGCTATGCTGCCGATGATACATTCCAAAGTTCCAGAGCTGTAATGAACAGGGCGCAGGTTCGTTGTCACAAAATAGGGTGTTTGGTCTCCTCAAATGTTCAGTTAAGAACCAAATGAACCTACAGAATGTACTACTTTAATGACTATGTATTTCCTGTAGCCAATGAAAGAAAATATCGAGAACATTTTGTGATACAAGTCTTCAATCTTCTTCTTAAGACGCCGTCTCCGAGCGTAACTAGCTCTGATCTTGACAGCGCAGAATGGAATGCCATTTCTGAAGTACAGCAGTGCCATCTTCGAAGGTCTTTCAGCCATGAACTCCTTCTCCCAACAGATCTCTTCCCCTGTATCTTCCCTTCGATAATAAGCTGTAATAACTGATACCTCTCACTTTTCATGATATGTCCTAGATATTGCGTTTTCCTCTGTTTTATGGTGAGCAGTAGTTCTTTTTGCTTTTTCATCCGACGAAGGACCTCGGCATTTGAGATTTTCATTACCCAGGATATCCGCAAGAGACGGCGATAGAGGAACATTTCGAAGGCTTTCACATCCATATAGCAAAGCAAAGTCACCTCCGTACAGGCCATGAAGGCCCTTGGAGGAGTGGAAGGTAAAGGCTTCCACCATTGTTAACCTTGGCACGTGATGGGATAGAGTGGTTAGCTCTACGCCCGGCCGCCTTTGCCTCCAGGAATTAACCTGGTACTCATTTTTGGTGTAGGCTGAGTGACCCTCAGGGCCATATGCACCTCTGGAAGTGGAAATCTCTTTTCTTAAATTTTACGAATTCCTGACGGGGATTCGAACCCACGACCTTCCGGGCGAACCCAGCACGCCTTTACCGCCTCGACCAGGCAGCCCCTTCACATCCATATAGGAGAACAGAAAATATATAGCAGCGGATCATACGAATTCGTAGTTGGAGACTGAGATCTGACCTCACAAAGAATTTCTTCATGGTAATGAATTGTTCCCTGGCTTGCTCAATTCTAGATATTATCTCCCGTTTGGCGTTACATTGGTCATCCAAGATGGTACCCAGATATTTGAGAGAAGACACTTGCTCAACTATTTTATCATTTATTGTGAGATTTGTCCGAATTGTCTTCTTAGAGAACACCATCAGTTTCGTCTTTGAGGGGTTAACATATAATCCAAACTCTTCACTGTGCTTAACTAAGGAGTTTATCATGCACTGAAGGGCAGGCATGTCACCAGCTATGACGACAGTATCATCTGCATATCTGATGTTGTTGATGATTTTCCTGTTAATTTTGATCCCACCATAGTCTTCCAATGTTTCTTTAAAGATTGCCTCTGAGTAAATGTTAAACAACAGAGGTGACAGTACACAATCCTGGCGGACGCCCTTCCTGATCGAAGCAGTTCCTGAAGTTCCTTGATCAGTTTTTGACATTTGCAAACTGATTCCAGTACAGGTTACTGATTATACGTAAGTCACTGGAGTCAATACCTGTTGATCTCAGAATCTCTATTAGCTTATTGTGCCTGACACAATCAAAAGCTTTCGCATACTCTATAAAACAGGCATAGACATCAACATTCATATCTCTGCACCTCTGTAACAACACATTTAAGGAGAAGATTGCCTCACGTGTACCGACGCCATCTCGGAAACCGAACTGATTCTGATTCATGTGGGATTGACATTTTTTATATATTCTAGTGTGAATGATTCGCAAGAATATTTTGAGCACGTGAGACATCAAACTTATCTTACGATAATCATCGCACTGAGACGAGTTAGACTTCTTCGGTAGTGGTATGAAGGTTGATTTCAGCCAGTCTGATGGTATTTCTCCTGATACATATATTTGATTGAATAATGATGTTAAGATACCGAGGCCGGTAGATTCCTGTTCTGTTATTACTTTGAGAACTTCAGCGTACACACCGTCAGGTCCAGTTGCTTTACCATTCTTTTGAAGTTTTACGGCATGTACAACTTCACTTTTTGTTATTTCAGGGCTATTTTCATTTATTCTCTCGTTAGGTGAAGGGGGATCATTTCTGTCATCTTTGAAGAGATTTTCTATATATTCCTTCCATCGTTTGAGTTTCCCTTCCACACCCAAGATGATTTCATTATTGGCATCTCTCAAAATTTGACCATATCGTCTCCCTTTCAAACCAGCAAGTTCTTTCACTTTCTTATGCAAGTTAAAATAGTCGTTCTTCTCTCGAAGGATCTCAATTTCTTTACATCTGTCTGTCATCCATAATTCTCGGGCTTTCCTGCGATTTCTGCGTACAGCTTTGTTTAGAATTTTGTATTGAATGTGATCTGTATTTTTGTGCTTTCTCCTTTCATCCATAAGTTCTAGAATTTCATCTGTCATCCAGCTCTATCTTTTGATGTTGTTGCATTGTCCAATTTCAGTTTCCTGGATTTCAATCACACTATCTTTAATGGCGTTGCATGTGTATTCTACCTCTGATGATTCAGTGTATCTTATTAATTCCATCTTCTTTTCCAGTGCAGTTCCAACATTAGTTCTTACTTTGGGATCCAATAGTTTCTTAATATCTAAATGCTTGGATAGTTTAACATTTCTTTTAATTTTTTTTGAAAGTACCATTTTAAGGTCCATTACAACTAGATTGTGGTCACTATTTTCATCAGCACCGGGATACGTCATAACGGATGTCACATATTTCTTTAGCTGTTGCTTTACCAAAATGAAATCAATTTGATTTCTTATGATCTTTTCGTCGTTATCGGCGGGTGATATCCATGTGTAAAGCCGCCGAGGAGGAAGTTTGAAGAATGTGTTAGAGACAAACAGATTGTCTTCCATGCGTCAATGGTTATTCAGTGGCTAGTAGCCGTCGCCACCGTACAAGAAACTAGTCCAGTCTAATGATAGCCATTACCTAGTTTTGAAAAACGCCAAAAAATATTTTATGCTTGTATCTTTGAAACACTGTGATTCACTTATCAGATCAGTTTGCATTCGTTGAGGAGAATGGATGTTAAAAAAAAGCCAAGCGACACCATTCTGAACCCACATAAACTTGTAGCCATGCTCTCTTTTAATATTACGAGAGAGGAGCTAACAGCCTTATTCTCTTTTTCTAGTCACAAACTTTCATCATTATAAATTATACTGCCACTAGAGATTCTCATGTCATGTTATCTTTAATTCAGCTTCGCTGCATGCATTGATCTTTATCGAACCGCCAGACAAATCTAACAACGATGCCGCTGTGAAGCTGATCAGGCCGCTTGGGATGTGCGTGACACATCTCAATCATCTCGTTCTCAATAGTCATATGCAGAGCCTGATCGATAGCTTTGACAATCACTCGGACACCCTCGTTCTTTTCATCCCGATACCGAAGTAAGTAGTCTTCTGAATCAGACATCCTACTTTGCAATGTCGAAACAGATGAAGATTTTCTACTTTCATAGTGAGTTCATTCAATTAAATTTCCTAGTTGGTTATCTACTTTTCAGTAATGCCAATTTTTGCATGACACATTTCCAAAGACCTAAATCTTCCTCTCGAGATGTCTACGTTGCCTTCAGATCCCGTGTTTCTGACTACAGATCCAGTAAAAGTTTGTCTCCAGATTATAAGACTGTTGGCAGCATAACAAATTTTTGTCTTCCGTACGTTTAGAGTCAGGACGAACGATGAACCTTCGGAAAAGAACTACTTCTGGCATCTGACTTAATACTTGCAGGAGGAACACCCTACGTGTCGGAAATGGCGAACTGTCTGAACGACATCCATGAGTATGCCCGACGATAAAATAAGATAGCTAGCGGTCGTTTGAAGGTTCAGTGCGACCAGTAGGCGAACTCGGCAGGATTACATGAAGGTGATAAGAGTGTGGCTACACCAACCAGTACGGACGAAGGGGAAATTGCCATCGGAAGATCCCTACACCGTTATCACCAGGATTAATGGCGTGGGGTACGGTTTCCAGTGAATTTTCCGAGAGAAAACATAAGTCATCCACCTAGACCGGCTCATACGTTATCTGGAGCGATTCGGGACGAGCGTCTTTGAGGAAGGAGCATAGTGACTACGGAGGCTGTGAGTGTGGAGGGGCCGGTGAAAGGCTACAGTGCCGGCGAGACGCAACAGTGCTAGCAAGAAGTGAAAATGCCAGGACAGTTGTGACGATACGATTAGCATCAACCGGGAACAAAATAATACGCCCGGAGAATTGTTGAAGCATGGAACATGGAAACTCCATAGAAGGCGGAAGCTGGCTAATAATGAAGAAGACATCCAGATTATATGGTATTGGAAACTGCGAGAATCCTTCGTAGACCTATATAAAGACGGAAGCTGGGAGCGCAAGTCAGTCTTGAGTTAGTTACGAGGTGGTCCGAAGTCGCGAGACAGTCTATGAGCCTATCGAGAGTAGATCTATATACATGAAATAACATGTCCTGACTGACTGACTGGTTGGCTGATTTATCATCGCTGAGCCCAAACTACTCGACATAAAGAAATGAAATTTATGGTATACACTTATATAAGAGCGTGCGTGCTCACTAAGGGAGGATTTTTTGATATTCTGTCGCTAAGGAGGTGAATAGGGGGTGAATTGATTAAATGTGCATATCTGTATCTCAGAAACTTAAAAGCTTACAGACGTAAAAATTGAAAATTAGAATTTCGTTTAAAAATAAAGAAACACGTATTTCTTTGTTTTTGAAAAACCCTTAAGCGGGTGAAAAAAGGTGAAAAAGTTGTTGAATACCTTTCACGAGGATACTTATATCTGAAAAACTGAAGATGTTGCAAACATGAAAACTGGTATTTGAAATCGTCTTTAAAAATAAAGAAATACGTATTTATATCTTTTTTTGAAAATTCCATTAATGAGTGTTAATAGGAGTGACAAAGGGGGGTGAATTAAAAAAAGTATATCTACAATAATCTCAGAAACGAAAATTGTTACAGGAGTAACAATTGGTATTAGGCATCTCCTGTAAAGTAAAGAAACACAGATAATTAATTTTCGAAAAAGCCACTAAAGATGAACTGAAAAAGGGGGTGAATGTTTAAAATGAGAATATCCACAGAACATCTCATAAACTTAACATGTTACGCATACGCGTGAAGATTTGTATGTATAGTATTTTAATTTATTTTTTGAAAATTGGTATTTGGAATCTCTTTTGAAAATATAGAAACACGTATTCTTTTGTTTTCTGAAAATACTTATGTGGGGGGGGGGGAGGTTGAAGGAATTGAAAAATTAGTTGAATTATTTATGTGAGGATAATTATATCTAAAATAACTAAAGAAAAACATATTTTTTGTTTTCGGAAAATCGACTTATTGGGTCGGGGGTTAACATAAGTAAAGAAGAAGTTGAATTCTCTTTATGAGGGTACACATATCTCAGAAACTGAAGACGTCACAGACGTGAAAGTTGATATGTTGAATCACCCTTAAAAATGTAGAAACACGTACTTTTTGTATTCGGAAAGCCCACTTAAGGAGAGAGAGTCGTGGAAAGAAGTGAAGAAAACGTTGAATTCTTTTCATGAAGATATGTTATGTCTCAAAAACGGAAGATGTTACAGACATGAAAACTGGTATTTGGAATCTCCTTTAAAGTAAAGAAACAGGCATTTTTTGTTTTCGGAGAAAAACAGTTGAATTATTTTTTATGAGGATACGTATATCTAATAGAACTGAAGATGTTACAGACGTGAACATTGGCATTTGGAATATTCTTTTGAAAGTAAAGAAACATGTATTTTTTTATTTCAGAAAATCCACTTAGGTGGGGGTGGGAGTGGGTGAAGGACTGATAAAGATGTTGATTTTTTAATGGGGATACTTATATCTCAAAAACGGAAGATGTTACAGACTTGGAAATAGATATTTGGAATCTCTTTTATTTTATTAGTCGACTCAGAGAATACTGTTTCTCACATGTACAATTTTATGTCCCATGGTCATCATAGCCCCAAAAGGCAATACCACAAACGTGGTTTACTAAGAATTTCTGGGGTATATGGAATTCAGTTTTAAGGTGAGTTTTTATACTTTAGGAATTTTCAGATAATGTCTTAGTACAGTACAGAAGAACGATTACTTTTAACAAATTAGAATTCCGCGCGAGCGAAGACGCGGGTAAAAGCTAGTCTGTCATATGGCTAAACGGATTTCAGTGAGGCTTGTTTGTTGCAGACTGCATTGATGGTGACATTGCGTTTCGAGAGTTTTTTAAATAACAAGTGTCTGACGTGCCTGAGGGCTGTGATTTCAACGACGTTCCTGAGTACAAACAGTGTGAACTAGACTCGAACACGGGCGAACTTGTAAATAACTATACAGTACATAGTACTTTCCTAAACTCCGGCTCAGGCATACCTCTACGGAGGTTCGGACCTGCCTTCGGGCAGAATACAACCTTACCTTACATCGTATTTTAATAAATTTTGTCGGCAGTATGAACACTACCAATCTGTGTAGTGATTTAGTTTTAAATCATAAGCCGTCACAATATAGTGGAGAACATTACTACTGTATGCAATATCCTTTACTAGCACATTGCCTTCAAAAGTTGATTGTTGAGAGCAAAGTCCAAGGAACCGGACTAGGATGACAAGTACCAGCACGATGGATCGACATGGTGAATGACCCGTTACAGAGTTCTCTCCCACTAACCCCAGCGAACGCTTTGTATAGAGAAGAATAGAGGAGTACGGTGCCTTTGGTTGTGGTACCATACGCAATCATTAACCCGACTCAAGGGCGATAGGGCCACCTTCCCTATTCTCCACTTGAGTAACTCCTGCCTGGCGCATCCTCTACTCCAGTAGGCCGGTGTAAAAGGATGGCTAAGTTCAGGTGGGGACCCAGTCCCACGGGGTATAACGTGGAACTCATGCCCAGGGTTACGGGTGAAGACCTTAACGGCGGATCCAGCAGAGAAGTAGACCTTCGGAATGGTGGAAAAGGCGGATGAGGCAACCCATCTTCACTGGGGTTAATTAGTTGAGGACGTAAGACGGGGTAGACGGGACTCCTAAGTCGTGGTGAAGATAACCTATCTAGGAGTAAGATGCTCCAAAATCAATGTCCCCAGCCAGTGGATAGGGTTGAGCGTGGGGTTAACGGCCTCACCTTGTAAAAAGGGCATTGTTCAGAAGACTTCTACGAGAAAACCGGATGGATATCAAAGACGACAAAAGATTAGGAAAAGGACACGAGTAAGGAAAGCGGATATAAAAATGGCGACATGGAATGTAAGAACAATGTTGAAACCGGGAAAAATGCAAGAAATATTAAATGAAACAAAAATATTTGGATACGACTTAGTAGCGATTTAGGAAATACGATGGAAAGGGCAAGGGTGTATTGAAAAGAAAGGTTATAACCTCTATTACAGTGAGCCGGAAGAAAGAACAGAACAGTTCTGTACGGGATTTATAGTACATGGGAAATTGGAGAAGAGTGTAATAGGATTTGAATCGATCTTAGATAGAATATGTAAGCTTCGGATTAAGGGGAAGTTTAGGAACATACCTGTTATATCAGCACATGCATCAATTGAAGATGCGGATGAGGAAAGGAAGGAACAATTTTATGATGAGTTAGTACAAACCGTTGAAGAGGAACCAAGATATGACATTATTATTATTTTAGGAGATTTTAATGCCAAAGTGGGAAAGGAAGAGTGTATGAGACCAATCGCAGGGAAATATACACTACATGAAGAATCAAATGAGAATGGTTTTCACTTGGGACAGTTTGCAGCTATCTTCTTATAATTAAAATTAAAATTATAATTAAAAGCACTTGATTTGATCAAAAGAAAATACATAAAGGAACGTGGAAGATGCTAGGAAGCACAGTAGTAAATCAAATAGATCATGTACTAGTGACTATGAGGCATGCGGCATCCATTATTGACGTAAGGACGTGCAGAGGGCCAAACTGTGATTCTAATCATTATTACTAAAAGCAATAGTGAGACAAAAATTGGCAACAGGACAGAGGAGACCTCCTACGGAAAGAAGGAAATGGAATTTATAAAAACTACAACAACCACAAGGAAAACAAGAATTCCAGTCAAAACTGAATACTACTTTACAGACGATCGGACAAGTATCTGGAATAGAGGAGAGGTGGGCAAAAGTTCAAAAGTGCATACAAAATGCGGCACAATAAACACTGGGTATAGCTAAAAAGAAAATAAATATTTGGTTTGATATGGAGTGTGAGGAAGCGATTGGAAGGAAGAATGCAGCAAGAGCAAAAATGTTACAGAGAGATACAAGGTCAAATAGGGAAAAGTATGAGAAATGCAGACCTGAAGCTAATAACATCTGTAAGAAGAAAAGGGATGGTTAAAAAGAAACTAGAGGGTATAGAGACACAAAGGTTACTGAAGAGGACAAAGGGATTCTATAATGAAATTATTTCAGGAAGGGGTATCAGGCAAAATTGAATGGATGTAAGAATAAAGAAGGCAAGATATTACAGTATGAAGAGGAAATAAGTGAATGAAGGACCGAATACTTCCGAGAGTCCCTTAACAAGGAAAGAAAAGAGGTGGAAGAAAGTGAAAGGTATATGGAATAGAGTGGGCCAGAGCAATGGATAAATGTCCCCACATTGAAAGATGTTGAAAATGCTATTGCAAAATTAAATAACCATAAAGCAGCAGGAGAAGACGGAATAACAAGTGAACTGATTAAAAATAGTAGCAAAGAAATGCTACAAGAGGTATATTAATTGATTATTAAGATTTGGGAGGAAGAACGGATACCTGATGAGTGGAATACAGGAATAATATTCCCAATATATAAGAAGGGAAATAAATACGAATGCACTAATTATAGGAGAATTAAATAACTGAATACCATCTATAAAGTATTTTCAAATATACTATATACAGAAAATGATTAGGATGATCAGAATCACTCTAGGAGAAGTAAGAGCAAAGGTGATGGTGGATGGAAGAATTGGAAATGAATTTCCTCTTAATACAGAAGTCAGACAAGGTGATGCACTCTCAGCTACTTTGTTTAATCTGGAAATTAACCAAGTCCTTGAAAAAAATAATGGATACCGAAAATATTGTATATACATCTAAACAAATTTATGCGTATGCAGATGATGTAGTGTTAATGGCCAGGAATGATATATATATGAAGGAAATGTTTCTTGAACTGGAGGAAGCAGGAAAAGGGATGGGATTGGAGGTCAATGACAGTAAATCTAAGTATTGAACCATATTGGTCATCGTCCAAGAGTCATGATTTTAGCTGGAGAGGTCAAGTACATTCGAGACCACCTGGAAGATACTTGTTTACTAATTTATTGCCTGGGAGAGGTTGAGTGTGTGTAGTTCTCGTGGGAAAGGAGCAGCTGAATACACTGACTGACAGAGCAAATGCAACACCAAGAAGGAGTGGTCAGAACTTTATGCCAATTGCAGGGTAGACTGACGTCACTGAGGTATGCTCATGATGTGAAATGCGCCGCTGTGCTGCGCACGTAGCGAACGATAAATGGGACACGGCGTTGGCGAATGGCCCACTTCGTACCGTGATTTCTCAGCCGACAGTCATTGTAGAACGTGTTGTCGTGTGCCACAGGACACGTGTATAGCTAAGAATACCAGGCCGCCGTCAACGGAGGCATTTCCAGCAGACAGACGGCTTTACGAGGGTTATGGTGATCGGGTTGAGAAGGGCAGGTTGGTCGCTTCGTCAAATCGCAGCCGATACCCATAGGGATGTGTCCACGGTGCAGCGCCTGTGGCGAAGATGGTTGGCGCAGGGACATGTGGCACGTGCGAGGGGTCCAGGTGCAGCCCGAGTGACGTCAGCACGCGAGGATCGGCGCATCCGCCGCCAAGCGGTGGCAGCCCCACACGTCACGTCAACCGCCATTCTTCAGCATGTGCAAGACACCCTGGCTGTTCCAATATCGACCAGAACAATTTCCCGTCGATTGGTTGAAGGAGGACTGCACTCCCGGCGTCCGCTCAGAAGCCTACCATTGACTCCACATCATAGACGTGCACGCCTGGCATGGTGCCGGGCTAGAGCGACTTGGATGAGGGAATGGCGGAACGTCGTGTTCTCCGATGAGTCACGCTTCTGTTCTGTCAGTGATAGTCACCGCAGACGAGTGTAGCGTCGGCGTGGAGAAAGGTCAAATCCGGCAGTAACTGTGGAGCGCCCTACCGCTAGACAACGCGGCATCATGGTTTGGTGCGCTATTGCGTATGATTCCACGTCACCTCTAGTGCGTATTCAAGGCACGTTAAATGCCCACCGCTACGTGCAGCATGTGCTGCGGCCGGTGGCACTCCCGTACCTTCAGGGGCTGCCCAATGCTCTGTTTCAGCAGGATAATGCCCGCCCACACACTGCTCGCATCTCCCAACAGGCTCTACGAGGTGTACAGATGCTTCCGTGGCCAGCGTACTCTCCGGATTTCTCACCAATCGAACACGTGTGGGATCTCATTGGACGCCGTTTGCAAACTCTGCCCCAGCCTCGTACGGACGACCAACTGTGGCAAATGGTTGACAGAGAATGGAGAATCATCCCTCAGGACACCATCCGCACTCTTAATGACTCTGTACCTCGACGTGTTTCTGCGTGCATCAACGCTCGCGGTGGTCCTACATCCTACTGAGTCGATGCCGTGCGCATTGTGTAACCTGCATATCGGTTTGAAATAAACATCAATTATTCGTCCGTGCCGTCTCTGTTTTTTCCCCAACTTTCATCCCTTTCGAACCACTCCTTATTGGTGTTGCATTTGCTCTGTCAGTCAGTGTAATTAGGAAATTTCTGGAAGCTCATAAGATAAATTTATGAACCCAGCCAAGCGCTTAATTGAGACACAGGACGCTACACACTACACAAAGGTGGCGTGCCAACAAAGGATTTGGAGCAAAAAGGAAATCAATTTATATTTTAGAATACAGAATAGATGCATTTAATCTGATAGGAAAATTGCAACCTCCATAACTGGCACAAAATTTTTATATGCGACATGAGCCTAGTTACAAGTGCATATTGGAGATAAGTACAAGGGCGCGCTATACATATCAGCCGCGGGCGGGAATAGCTCGCGGGTAAATCATTAGCTTGGGTACGCGAGCCTTATTATAAATAGGCGGCTGGAGAGCGCTGGAGATCCACTCTCTGACTGTCAAGCTGTTGCGACGGCGTGATACAACTCCAAGCGGACATCGAGATTAAGAGCTGAGCGGCGAGCAGCTATCATCCAGCACAATCTATTGGGGAATGGAAATAAGTAAATAACCGCATAATCATGTTGAATCCTTCATACTACATGTGTCTGCCTGCCTGTCATGAACATGTACTGCCTGTAACTCCACTGCCTCGCTAGTAGCTTCAAATCACTTTGAGGGCTAAGTATTAGAAACGAGGTTCGTAATCTTATGATAGCTCAGATTATTTCTGGAAGAACATCTCTGTGATAGAACGACTGGATCTAGTCACCATATGTGAATCTGTGAACTATTGATGTAGTCGACTTAACTCTAGTAGTGAACAGGGTTTTAAAACGTGTGAGAGGGACGTTAGTGGAGACAGGCATCGAATCAGAACTCTCGGTAACTTATGTCTCTTTACAGTTCTCCTCCACCGATCCAGCGAGAGCAACGTCGCAGAGAATGAGAAATGAGGACGGCAAGCTGTAGAAACGGAGCAGCCGTCAAGACATCGAGCATCGACGTGGGGACACCAGGAAGGCAAGCTCACCACGACACCGAAGAAGACACCTGACACGGAAGCTGCCGGAGAAGCCTTTACCAGCCAGCATGAATCCAGTAATCCATCTAACTTTGCGGCTAGTAGTGACAACCGTCAACATGAAATAAACTCCAGGGGTCCATAGAGAGCTGCCTCGCAATGTCTTCGGTACTTCCAGGTCAGACAGATCCAATTTATTCTAAGCATGGGATAGATCAAAATTAGAACTCAAGATGGCCGTCAGCCACGACAGTAGCTCTCCAATGTATATGATAATTTGTATAATGTAAATATACACAGACCTCGAACTCAGGGCAGTAGGATAGATAGTAGATTGTATATTTTCCACTTGTATAAATTTCTGCTTCTTTTTCATGGCATGTTTTACGTCTTGATCATGTTAGCTAGATCGCTTAGTCAGTTACGGCCGTTTCGACAGGAGTGTAGATTTTCATTGGTGGTCGTACGTAATTTTTACAAACTGGAGACTTACTCCTTGACTTGCATGGGTTAGCGTGGCTGGGTGTGTGAGCCATCGCGCTGGAGATGTAGATGCGCTAAATATATAGCTTATTGCACGCCTTTACATTATGTGACTTCGCGCTGTTGAATGATGTATAATTAAGGTATGTTCATTACGCCTCATTGTAGCCAGGAAATTGTAGTGCCAGGGGATTGTACCCTTATGTAATGATGGAGAAGCCCTGTGGAGGCAGATCTGAGTGAATGATATTTACGTCTTAGCCATATGAAGGCAGATATGAGATGATGATTATGTAATTTCGGCGCTATGGATGTGAGAGGTACGTAAGAGTAGACGGATACTTGATGTACGGGGCAGGAATTCCCTGTAGTCGAACAGCTGTGTGAATCAGATAGGGTGGCATGGCTAACACTCTCCTAGGTGATTTATGTGAGTCAAGGAAGTCAAGTTTGACGTCACAGGCAAGAATTTTGTATCTCGCTGTCTGCGTTTTCTTTCTTAAGTGGTCTGAAGGGGAGTCGCCCGTGGCCTTGGCTTTTTAAATGGCTGCCTGCTAAGACCGTATTCTGGTTGTATGGCCGTGTTCTTCCTAGATTTGCCACTTGTTCATTCTGCTACGTAAGGTCAGAACTGTAATTTCGATGGTTTTATTTATGAGTTTATGTATCTTAGGTATGCTGGACTGCTAGCCTTCATCCAGTCCAGACCTTGTACAGAGTAGTTTTGTTGTAAGTAGATCCTGGGTTCGAGGTTCTGTGACCCAACATTTTTCACGCATAGGAGATGGCTCCTTTGAGATGTTTTGCACAATTTGTTTGTCTCACTCTTTACTTTGACTTATTCCGTGATTCCGTGACTGTTCCAGCTTGGCTGTGTGAAAGAATTATTCCCGGGAAGTCAACTACGAATATCGCGTGAAAATTATATGACATGTTAATTCCTTGTAATTTATGTGAGAGATTTGGTCTTTTTATTGTAATAAATTATGTCCTATTCACTGTGAATGCAGCGTTTTTCCCATCTTTTTATTTTAATGTTGATTATTCTTACCTGCTTGTTCACATATCCTGTTGTCTTATCGTGTGTTGCCCTATGTTTTTCCCATTTATCCCTGAGACATGCTTTCTTGAGTGTAGCTGTGCAAGGATATGTACGCAGGTAAGACTATGTGCATGAGCCAGCGCTTGTGGGAGTTTGTCATTACAATGCTCTTGATTCGAGACCGGCATTTGCCTGGCCGGAACCGAAGGGTGCTGTAGGGCACAGTATATGCATGTGACTGTTATAGAGGGCAGAAGAAGTCAAGATAATCTGACAATAAATGGGCATAATTTTGAGAATGTACGAAGTTTTGAGTATTTGGGAACCATGTTGAAAAACAATAATTGAATAACTGAGGAGATTCATCGTAGAATAATATCTGGAAACAGGGCCTATTATGCAAATCTTACATTATTTAAATCCCGCCTATTATCTAAACCTACAAACTTGAAAATATATAAGACCCTTATTAGACCAGTAGTGACATGGCTCAGAAACCTGGAACCGTTTAGTTGATGATGCAAATAAATTAAGAATATTTGAAAGAAAGATTATTAGACGAATATATGGTCGAATTGAAGACCAGAATTGTTGGAGGATAAAGACGAATGCTGAAATACAGAACATATTAGACCAGGAGGATATAGTTAGATTCACTAAGGCATAAAGATTGCGATGGCTTGGCCATGTGTAAAGAATGGAGGGAGATCGAATGCCAAGAAAAGTAGTTAAATACCGAGTGGATAAAAGACGGCGGCAAGGAAGGCCCCGTAATAGATGGAGCGATGAAGTTGAAGCCGACCTGAGGGCAATGAACGTCCGCCCATGGAGAGCAGCCGCTCACGATCGAAGTAGATGGCGGACTATCGTAGAAGAAGCCAAGGCTCACACAGGGCTGTAGTGCCGGATAAGTAAGTAAGTAAGCGGAGTACGGTTCATCAACTAAACGGATTAATTGTGATACCCACGACGCCTCAGCCATGAGTTAAACCGAATGATGATAAAGGAATGCCCTCATACACTACTTGTCTCGGTAATGCTTTTCTTTCTACGGAAGATTGTGTCCTGTGAGAGAAGCTTACATACATACATCATCATTATTGACCGTTATGCCTTCCAGCGATCAATCTGCAAGCTTTTGTAAATTTACTAAACGACGCCACAATCCTCTATTTGCAAGTAGTGCTGTGGCCTCATTTATTTGTATACCTCTTATCTTTAAATCGTTACTGAGTCTAACCATCGTCGTCTTGGTCTCCCTCTACTTCTTTTACCCTGCATAACAGGGTCCATAGGGTCCATTATTCTCCTAGGTAACCTATCCTCCTCCATTCGCCTCACATGACTCAACCACCGAAGCCTTTACCTCCTCATTCCGAGTACCCTCCTGCCATTGTACCAACCTTTATGTACCAGCAACCATTCTCGCTACTTTGATGTCTGTTACTTCTAACTTATGAATAAGATATCCTGAGTCCACCCAGCTTTCGCTCCCGTAAATCAAAGTTGGTCTGAAAACAGACCGATGTAAGGATAGTTTCGTCTGGGAGCTGACTTCCTTCTTACATAACACTGTTGATCGCAACTGCGAGCTCACTGCATTAGCTTTACTGCACCTTGATTCAATCTCACTTACTATGTTACCATCCTGCGAGAACACACATCCTAAATATTTGAAATTATCTACCTGTTCCAGGTTTGCTTCACCAATCTGACATTTAATTTTCTTGGATTTCTTACCTACTGACATCAGTTTATTCTTCGAAAGGCTAATTTTCATACCATACTCATTACACCTATTTTTCAAGTTCCAAGATATTAGACTGCAGGCTTTCGGTACAACCTGCCATTGAGACCAAGTCGTCACCATAGGCCAGACTGCTTACTACATTTCCAACTAACTGAATCCCTCCCTGCCACTTTATATCTTTCAGCAGATGATCTATGCAAACTACGAGCAACAAAGGTGAAATATTATAGCCTTGTCTAACCCCTGTGAGTACCCTGAACCAAGAACTCATCATACTATCAATTCTCACCGCAGCCCAATTGTCAACATAAATGCCGTTGATGGCTTTTAATAACCTACACCTAATCCCATAGTCCCCTAGTATGGCGAACATCTTTTCCCTCTGTACACTCGCATATGCTTTCTCTAGATGTACGAAACACAAGCATAACTGTCTATTCCTCTCGTAGCATTTTTTAAATACCTGGCACATACTTAAAAGTTTGATCCTGACAGCCCCTCTGTGGTCTAAAACCACACTGGTTTTCATCCAACTTCCTCTCAACCACTGATCGCACCCTCCCTTCCAAGATGCCAGTGAATACTTTGTCTAGTATACTAATCAATGTGATACCTAGATAGTTGTTGCAAAACTTCCTCGTCCCTTGCTTATACATAGGTGCAATTAGTGCTTTTATCCACTCTAAAGGTACCTTACCAACACTCCATGCTAATGTTATTGCGCTCTGAAGCAATTTTATCCCTGCCTTCCCACTATACTTCACCATTTTAGGCCTAATTTCCTCTATACCTGCTGCTTTAGGACAATGGAGTTTATTTAGCACCTTTTCCATTTCCTTAAACGTGATTTCGCCAACACCAACATCATTTTCCTCCTCCCCATGAGGTCGGTTGTTCGTGACACCACCAGGATTATTTCCTTTTAAGTTGAGAATATTTTCAAAATGTTCCCTCCACCTGTCCAGTGATTGCCTGGGATCTATTATGAGTACACATGAATTTTCCAAAACACTGTTCATTTCCTTTTTTCCTCCCTTCCTGAGATTCTTTATTACTGTCCAGAAAGGTTTACCTGCTGCTTGACCTAGACATTCCAGGTTATTACCAAACACTTCCCGTGACTTCTTTTTGGATTCAACAAGTATTTGTTTCGCTCTGTTTCTTTCAGCTACGTACGATTCCCTGTCTGCATCAGCCCTTGTTTGGAGCCATTTCTGATAAGTCTTCCTTTTACGTTTACAAGCTGTTCTAACTTCATCATTCCACCAAGATGTTCGCCTTTTCCCATCTTTACACACAGTTGTTCCTAGGCATTCCCTTGCTGTTTCTACTGCAGCATCCCTGTATGCCACCCATTCTGTTTATATATCCTGAACCTGATTACTGTCTAATGCTCGGAATTTCTCACTAAACATATCCATGTTTTTATCTAATTTCCTCGTCCTGGAGATTTTCTACCCTTATTCGTTCACAGACAGATTTCACTTTCTCTACCCTAGGTCTAGAGATACTTAGTTCACTAGAGATCAGATAGTGGTCTGCATCATAGAAAAATTCCAGGAAAACCCGTACATTCCTAACAGATTTCCTGTATTCAAAGTCAGTTAAGATGTAGCCTATTATGGATCTGGTACCCCTAGCCTTTCATATGTAGCGGTGAATAGCCTTATGCTTGAAGAATGTATTCGTAACTGCTAAACCTATATTAGCACAGAAGTCCAGCAAACGCTTTCTATTCCCATTAGCTTCCATATCTTTCCCACACTTACCCATTGCCCTTTCATATCCTTCAGTTCTATTTCCAACTCTTGCATTGAAATCGCCCATTAGCACTATCCTATCCTTGCTGTTGATCCTCACTATGATGTCACTCAATGCTTCATAAAACTTGTCAACTTCATCCTCATCTGCACCATGACGTGGTGAATGCACTGAAACAATTCTCGTCCTAATTCCTCCAACTGCCAAATCTACCCACATCATTCGCTCATTTACGTGCCTAACAGAAACTATGTTGCGTGCAATAGTATTCCTGATGAACAGCCCTAGCCCACATTCTTCCCTTTCTTTTTTAATACCCGTCGAGTACACTATATAATCTCCTATCTCTTCCTCTTTTTCTCCCCTTACCCGAATAGCATTTACTCCTAGCACATCCACTCGCATCCCCTTTGCTGACTCAGCCAATTCAACTTTCTTTCTTCCATAAGCCCCATTAATATTGATAGCTCCCTATCGAATTCCATTTCGTTCGCCAAGTTGTTTTCAAGGAGTCCCTCTCCTGTCAAATGGGAGTAGGAATCCTTTACTCCCATAGGTCCGAGGCTTGCTTAAAATTTTTTGAGCTTGGTAAATTCATGAATCATGATGTTACCCTACTTACACATAGTCCAAGTGACGATCTCTCCTCTAACGGGTTAGGGACTACCGGTGGTTGTATAGTCCTAGCCGCCCGAGTACAAGGAGGGCTATGACTCAGAATATGTCCGAGAAGCCCACTCCCATTCCGCAGCAACTGTTATGCCGATTATCAGGACCACTTATTAGGCCACTCAGCCGTTGCCCGTGGTTCACGAACTAGGACGTGACTACAGTAACCCACACCATGAAACGTTCTCAAAATGATCTCACGTGTTCATTATTATTTACAAATCCAATAAACGTGGCCCCGAATTGCATTACTCCTTTCATTGTGTTACTACTTATCATTACCCATCATTACTATTTAATTGCTTTTCTCCACATTATTTCAGTCATTCTATTTACTGCATAGATGTTAGCAAAACATTTAGAAGCTACGTGTGCCGAGAGACTCAGTGAAAAACGTATACCTAACATAATTATTAAAAAGGTGCCAGTTATAGAGTAGTACCACAGTATAATATATACCGTCGCGAAGCTCTGATGATATTTTTTATCCGAGGCGACTACAGCGTTCCAAGCGGCGAGGTAGAGGCAAGTTGCTAGCAGACAAAAGGGAACGAATTACCACTGCAGACTGAAATGGTCATAACTTCTGAACCATTCATGCAAATAATGTCCTGACAAGGTTATTGTAATCCTTATGAAATAGTGGAGGAGGTCGAACAATTTATTTCGATGAAGAGTTCGAGGATAATATCGAAATATTTATTTAGTCTTAAGGAGTTATTTTTCTTTACCGCGGACTATAACAAAATCGTTTCTAGAGGGCAACCGGTTCGAAATAGGCATATACCATCGCGGACTTTTTTGTAGAGGTTTCTATGCTCTACAATTCGTACGCTTACACTTGGGGTCTATCGTTGACGGTTTAGGCAGCGTAAGCCAAGAAAGCAAGTGACCGTCCGACCGACATCGAACCTGCCAAGTTGGGCTAAGAAGGCCAGTGCTCTACCATGGTCGGTCCCTTGCTTTCTTGGCTTACGCTGCCTAAACCGTCAATGATGGACCCCAAGTGTAAGCGTACGAATTGTAGAGCATGAAAACCTTTACAAAAAAAGTCCTCGAAAGTATATACCTATTTCGAACCGTTGCCCTCTAGAAGCGATTTTATGTTATAGTCCGCGGTAAAAAAACATAACTCCTTAAGATTAAATACATATTTCGATATTATCCTCGAATTCTTCATCGAAATAAATTGTTTGACCTCCTCCATTATTTCATAAGAATTACAATAACCTTGTCAGGACAGTATTTGCATGAATGGTTCAGAAGTTATGACCATTTTAGACTGTAGTGGTAATTCGCTCCCTGTTGTCTGCTAGCAAGTTGTCTCTACCTAGCCGCTATAAGTGCTATTGCTCCAGCTGTCAAGTGGATGAACCTTCCTCTTATTAGAGCTTCGCGACTGTATATATTAGACTGTGGTAGAACGCTTATATGCACTCTTTGGGTAATAGAGAAACGATTCCATCAGTTAAGGTATCGGTAAGAAAAGGTCTTGAAGAATAATTTATATTGCAGCACTGATGATGAGCGACCTATATGAAGCTCTAAGCAGCCATTACAAGATGAACTAGAGTTTAGTTTGTTACGTGATTTCGGTTGCGATATAGATTCTGTAATTACGGTCATTATGCAGCTGAATGAACCACACAAACAATACAGCGGATGCTAGCACACATGGGATAACGAGTGAGTCTTGGCTTTCCTAGATGCTAATTACGTTCAATACTAACATGAGATAAATCACGGTCCTATAAACACGCCAGAGAGGAAATGTATTGTTCAGCAGCACGGAGAGTATCATACACTAACCCAGAAGAGGTGGTTTGATTAGTTAAATGTGTCTGTGTGTGAGTGAGGATAAGGGTACTATGCTAATTTTATGCATCAGGGACTTACATTAAGCTAAGTAGTCATATATGTTTTAAGTGTACTTGCTCCTATTTTGTGTTAGTCTGAGCGAGTAATATTCAATGATCTGCGCAAGTTTAGCGTCTGTTAAACTGTTGGTTATTTAGGATTATAACATTGCGTGCGCAATAGTGAGTTCCACTTCGAAATTCGTTGGCGTGTCATGATGTCTTATACGTTATCACTGCTGCTTCACGGTGTGAAAGACTTCGTCAATAAACCAAGTTCAGGTCTTTAAAATGTGGACGTATCACATAATGTTGAACATCTTATGAGCTGAGCAGAGCACATTGCTATCGAGCTGGAAATATTGTGAAATCTCACAACTCGGAAAATGCAGATAAGCACCCTATTTCTGTCACATAGAAGGAAACATGGAAGGTAAACGTGAACGTATGTGGATGATTACCCTAGATGCAAAACTTTTGAAATAGCTCGATTTGAACAGAGTACGATTTTCTTGTTGATTATCTTCCTAGTAAATACTCAATATTATATCCTTTTTTTTTTGCTAGTGGCTTTACGTCGCACCGACACAGACAGGTCTTATGGCGACGATGGGATAGAAGAGGCCTAGGAGTTGGAAGGAAGCGGCCGTGGCCGTAATGAATATACAGCCTAAGCATTTGCCGGGTGTGAAAATGGGAAACCATGGAAAAACTATTTTCAGGGATGCCGACAGTGGGATTCGAACCCACTGTCTCCCAGATGAAAGCTCACAGCCGCACACCCCTGACCTCACGGCCAACTTGCCCGGTAATATTATATCCAATTATGAAATTTTACATAGACATGTTTCGACCCGGCATAAGTTGTTGTTGAAGTTGAACCGTCTATTTTCTAGTGTTACGTGGCCCGCTTGTATTACCTGTGTCCTCTGACTACGGAGTCCAGCTCTCGACTCTAGTCGGTTCAACTTCAATAACAACTTACATAAACCAGCCTGTCACTGAACATAGTAATTAAGCCAACAGTGTACAGATATCAGTTGAACCACTTCAATATTAAAACAAAAGAGCCTCAAGCTCAAAAACAGTTTTAACGATCACCATCTCACATTTTTAATTTTCATAATGTTTTTAAGGGAAAAAGTGTGTTTAATTTATTATATTCTACTGATGATGACCCTATGCCGGGTCGAAACATGTCTATGTAAAATTTCATGTTAATTGGATGTAATATTGAGAATTGACTAGTACCATAATCTACAAAAAATTTTACAATTTGTAAGAAGCGTTGTGTAGATTTTAGATTGCTAAGGTAAAAAACTGGAATACGCAGAAAGGTTTATTTTAATCATACTTTCATGAAATGATACACACTGAGAACACTACATGACAACTTTAATGTTCCAAGATTTAATTTAAGAATTCAATTTGTTTCACAAATCCACTAACTGCTTTAGAAGTTATAGATTCAAATTCGAAGTTTCTCCACATGAAAAGCAAATATAGAAAAGTGACTGCATGTTAAAATATATTTTAGTTGCATTAATAACTTGATAGTAACAAACTCTAGACTTCAAAAATTAAGTTCACAGAAGGAATCCATAATTTCACCGTTTTCAAAGTTTAAAAACATTTAAGCACTTTGGACCTTGTCACTCGTGAAATCGCCAGCGTTTCGCCCCAGTGTAGTAGTGGGCTCATCAGTTGGAGGCACATGCTTCCCTTTGTGCACCATCTCAGCATTATCCTACATAGGAGGTTTGCACTGATGTTTCAACGGTACATTAGTCGCCAGCGTCTTGGAAAGGTAAAGGTATAATTATTTAAATCAGTCACATCTTCATTCTTCCAAGTTCTTTTCTGGTTACAAGACAATAAACATAGCCAAAAGAACAGTTTATTTAAATGTCTACACCCAATTAACCACGGTTTTCTCTATACTTAGAAATATAGAAATTAAATTTCATTGTTTTGCCATCTGTTCTACGAAACTGAATTGAGTTGGGTAATGACGGTGTAAGCCGCTATTTAGAAATGAGTTCCTTGTTTCCTTGGAAGCTTAATGAACTGAAACGGTTTTTACATTCGTCCTTCGATTACACAATCACAATTACTGGATTTTCACATTTTGATGTACTCCCATTACAAGGCATTTTACGACTCACTTATTCGGTACACGCACCGGGTCTAGAAAAACCTGCTGTCGGATGAACGACCACACCCTTACTGCCCGATGTCTTGGGCACACTTCCCCTCTAACCCCCGCCTTTCTCCTGCTACGCTGACAGCCATGTAGATTTAAGGAGAGTTTACGGTGAGGCGAAAACGTCCTCACGCCCAATACCACCAACATGCTCAGAATTAAACCTTTTCCCATAATGCCTTTCAGAAAAGTTGTTAATCGTGATTTGTCATTTCGTTTTCAATTACAGTAATGCATGTTAATAAGAGTTTATAGACTAGAGATAAATTGGGGAGTGTAGGATGATTGTCACATCCTATATGAAATAATCGCCACTGGACTCGAAACTTTGTTCTTCATTTCTCAATGATGTACGCTGCCTCTGTGGATCACTGGTAGAGTGTCGGCCTCCGGATCCCAAGGTAGCGGGCTCAAACCCGGCAAAGGTAGTCGGATTTTTGAAGGGCGGAAAAAAAAGTCCATTCGACACTCCATGTCGTACGATGTCGGCATGTAAAAGATGTGACATATTTGGTGTTTACCCGACAAAATTCATTAAATCTCAGCCATAGACGCCCAAGAGAGTTTCGGTTTACTCGGTCTGCCATCTAGTGGGCCTAGAGTAAAACGGAACGTCGAAATTGACGAGCAGATCACCAGATGACGTCAAATTGAAATGTCTGCACACGGCAGCTGAGGCCATACGATATTTATTATTATTATTATTATTAATGATGTACGAACTTGGTCTTCATCGACAGGGTTTTGCTTTCCAGTCTGACAACGAAAGGGTTTATGCAAGATCAATATAAATTCCTTCCTGGTTGAAGATCTTACCATTTGCTTGCTTAGATACGTTTACCAGATAGCAAAACAATCGCAAATACAGTTTTCTGGATTTCATTTTGTTGTAACACTCAACTGTCTAGGACAATATACAGTATAGCGAGCATGTAAATTATCCTTTGCACATATACTGTACAGCTGCGCGCATTTAAGCTAGAACATTCAATACATTGCGGGAGGAACACTTTGTGCATTTTCCTTTTGAGATTTCTTTATGTCATGCCGGGTAAATAATCATCAACATGGAATATTAGTGAGGTATTTATTTCGCCCTGTAAAGCTATTTCTGTTCCGCTAATGCAAGTGTGTGGTAACACTGCACGCTAACCTCTACAGGGAGCAAACAGAAGTCGATGATGAAATCACGTCCGGACCTCTAGACGTAAACTTGCCTTCCCCGCCCAATTTAGGAATAAAAGGAAACCGTTTTGTGCTCCACGCAGGAGACAGAACAGTGGTGAAGTGAAATGAGACCAAACGGTCGAGCTGGGGACTTTATCCCTCGTATGGTGAAGGGGGAGAGTACAACTGACCCTTTTCATTTTTATCAATTTATAACACGCACATCCAGGACCCTTCCTCTGTGTGGAACACGTGTTTAGGTATCCAATATAGTACGGGTTAGTTTCGTCATGTTATATTACGAGCCATGGTACTTTTTCATGGGCTTGTTCGAATGGTAAGACGACATATGTACTGGGATTACGAGGGTGAGGTGAGGAATAGACAATGAGATAAAGGAGGAAGGTGGAGTAAAGAGAAATCAGACAAATGTGTGGAGAGACATCGGGAGCGTATCTGAGCGTATCTTTATCTCCAGTGGTAGTAAGGTGGTTGCTGAGGGCGTCTTGCTCTCTAGCGAAATGGTCATCATTTCGATTCCCAAAAAAGTCGATAACAGTATTTCAGCTTAGACAACGATGTAGACTATAAATCAATAACAAATGGAGTTGTCAAAGCGGATTGTGACACTCGGCTGTGAGCTTGCATTCGAGAGATTGTGGGTTCGACTCCCACTGCCAGCAGTCCGCAATTTCTCATTTCATTCCACCTTAATTAAGGCTCTGGCCGCCTCTCTCCCAATTCTAGCCCTTCCTACCCCATCGTCACCGTAAGACCAATCTATATTGGTGTATCGTAAAATGAAAAGAGAAAATATAAACACATAGGACATATTTCATCAAACGTTTTCTAGCTTTTCCTTCCTTCTTTCATTCGATGTAAGTAGCGACTGCGTTAGGATATTCAACTCATGTTGTCAAGTCCATTGTCTCGATCCTGGCTGAGGTAGTTGAGTTTCAAATGAAGATCGAAATTCTTGTCTCTGCATGTCATTGTTGTTAGCACATCAAAGGTCTCTGGTGGCGCACTTTGCGTCACCCGACAATATTAAATTAACTCAACCATAGGAATCGTCTAGTAAAATTACGCCTTCGTTGCTAGATAGCTGCACAGTCATATGCCGAAATTGTTTGGTAGGCCACTTATATATCACTTCAGGATGTCTGCATTTCGGTAGCTGAGAACAACTAGAGGCCAAATAAAGGAAGATTCTAAGGAAGATTCTGGGCCCAGGAACAGGAAATTGGAAAATATAGCAGAAGGCACAATCATGAACTGTATCTACATATGGGAAAAGTGTGTGGAAAAGAAGGATTTCTTTCTAAGGTCATTTAAAACGAATGAGACGCAAAGATTTTCCACTCGAATCTTCGCCTAATTTTTGAATAAGAAAATTAAAGGGGTATGGTTCACCGAGGGAGAAAAGGATTTACAAGAATTGGGGATCTTTCGTGATGACATCTTTCAACGTGACCCTTTAAAGAAGAAACTTGAAGGCCTACAGAGTTGTCCAACAAAACCTGAAATGAAGACAAGGCAAGATGTGGACCGAAGAATGGAAGGAAGCTCGCCGAAGAAGGATGCGGGAGTACTGGGCGAGTGTTAAAACTCAAGAGAGAAAACGATTGAAATAGCGTGGTCCATAGCTGACCGAAACGAAAGAATAATAATAAATAATTGTTAAAATGCTGACTTTAGTGGTGTAGTGTTTGGTCGTTCCCCTTCTGTACCCCAGAATACGATTTCAGTGTTGGCTGGGATTCATGTGACGTGAAGATGTTTAAATGTGGCACTTCGGGAACTCTTCGGGACAATATTCTCTTAAAATCTATAATATAAGGAACATAAAATGACATTATTATTATTATTATTATTATTATTATTATTATTATCAGTATTATTATTATTGTACCGGGAGGTACACCTCCACGCCTCTAATTCAAATATTGCGCCAATTGAAACTTCTCTACTGGAGAAACTTGGAACTTTAACTACTGAACTAATTCCACGGTTATTCAGAAGATGTCACTGAGTGTTTTTTATTTGCCTTTTGTTTTTCAACGATTAAGAGGTGTGGACAATCTCTACCAGATGTCTCTACCCAAAACTATGGGAACACACTCTGGTGCAATGGAATGAACTTTCTTGAAGAAATATTGTATTCCTAAGTTTTATTTTTACTAAATTTTGTTCTGTGGTTTGTGGGTTGGCAATATAAATCCTTTCTTTCCGCCCGTTTTGAATGTAACCAATCAGGAACTTATGTAATTAATTTTCCACCAATAAGGTGTTTCTTCCTCGTCTTGTGTATTAGTTTTTGCTGTTATCCAATAAAAGCGAAAGGGTGTGTCTACTCATTCCTGAAAGGTCTCGAATGTTCCACGAGGGTATATAAACTGATGATTTTCTTGTCTCGGTGCCACTTCAGTAACATCTAACTTAGCGTGTGTGGAAATGTAGCAGGGGGCGGGAAGCTCCTCCTTCTTCAAGCAGCAGTTCTTCTACAAGGTAATGGCCTGTTAACACCTTCATTTCTTGCTAGCTCAGCAGTTTAACTCTCGGGGAGGGTTCGAAACCTTTAGTATGTAACCTACCTTTTTAAAATGTAAATTCTTTTCTGTCTATGTAAAATCTATAAATTATAAATCTATAAATTACTGTAAAGCGGGGATACAGAGTGCTTTACCCTCTCGAAGTCCCCTTCATTTGGAAATTGAGGTGACTACGTTTTCATAACCGTTTCTTCTCTTCCTTAAAATATTAAAGTTTCTCATACGGGTCACCTCCTTAGCTTGGGATTAACCCCTGTGCTTCGGCCTAGAGCCACTTAGGTTTTAAAAGTGTATTTAGGAGTGCAAGTTCACACCTCCAATCTCTTCTGTACTTTGGGCCAGTAACTTAACCTGATAATTTGTTTTCTTCATGCGAAGGCCCCGTAGGTTGGGTATTAATTACCCATGTTTCCTTGTGTGCCTTAAGGGCAGATAGAAATGAAGTTTGTTGTAGCCTTTGATAGGCTTGTAAAATTGAGAGCAGGTCTGCTCTTTTTCTTAACATTGTAATTAGGAGCAAGTGCTCCTCGTACTTAGGGGTTTTCTGCCCTTTAGCAATTGTGGTTGTGAGCTGAGAGCTCAGGAATTAAACTTGGGGCTCGAAGCCCAAATCTTGTAACGAACTGTAATTTGTTAATTTGTTGATCTGGTACTTGGTACCTGTTATACTCTGTTAATTGTTGATTTTGAAAAGAAAATATAACCTTTCTTAAATTAACTTTAATTTTGTAGTTGAGACCTATTCCAGCCCGCACCTTCTTTCACCTCTAACTACCACGGATATCTCCGTAACAATTATTATTATTATTATTAAAGCAAGCAAATGTTGGATGTTATGAGACGGGACGTCCGATTTTAGGGGGAGCCCGCACCACCAGAATATGACCCGTAATTTCAAAAATTCCGCATGTATTGGCTGGGGTTAGAACCGCAGATGTCCTGGTGAGAAGCCAGTGACTATGCCAATCGGCGATTACACCTCTACGTGATTATTATTTATTATTATTATTATTAATATTATTATTATTAAAATCTATGTGAAATAATATTTATCTGCATTAATGTTAGTTCTGCAGTGTAAATCTGCCAAGTTGTATTTTTTAATGCCATACCTATTCGACTCTTACCCAGATTAACAAAGCTCAGTGTAGAAGTCGGCGTTCAGAAATCTTCCATATTTGAAACCATGATATGGAATAAAATGTTCATTCTACATTTTCTAGGGCTAAAAATCAAAACAACAGAATTTATTCGGACGATTATTTAAATAGTATACTTATACACCATTACTCCGCATTTAACCAGCGATAATGCAGTGTAAAGTCCTTACTCAGAAGAACTTGTGCCTATGATTTTAAATACGGTAGTGATTTGGGCCTCCTTTACACTGAATTCATAACAGCCGGAAAGTAAATTTGAGAGTCGAGTATTTTTACAGTCATGGGAGTTACCATGCGTGACGGTGGAGTTAGGTTCTCTTCGAATTAGTCTGGTATTTAAATAACATTTGAGAGCACAGCAATATATTTCCTGGGTTCACTTTGAAGTGACAGCGTACAAGGAAGCACAATTATCAACTGGGAAGTTAATTCGGTGTGTATCCATTTCCTCGCGTAGTTCACATGTCTGAAGTTTCTTTCACTGCTTAGAAATGCGCGTTCTTAGCCTTTATTTTCAAGTGATAGCCTTCTTTTTGTCATGTTATTGTTTTAATCTCGCTGATCCGTACAAGTAATGAGCAACTTGGAAGTCTTGCACATTGTTCCTGTCTAATGCGGGGAAAGAGAGAAAGAGTTTCATTTTCCGCCCGCTAGGACGACGCTACAATAGAACTGTACATGCGCTATTGTTCCTAGCTTTGTAATAGTGATTAGGACAGCTTATAACTGAGGGAAGCTCGTCATCTCACCGTCTCTCTCGTTCTGTTTAAATTCCGTGTTCTAGAATTTATCGTAGTCCCTAAACAATATCCCGATAATATGACCTCCCCCTCTCGTTCGCTACGAAACTAATATTGAGGCAGCCTCGAACTTGCCAGCACCAGAGGGGTGCCAGGAGATTTAATATGAAGAAGTGTAAAGTTTCCTCGATTAAATACTAATAGTAACTTTCCGGGTGGCCCCTGTCCTTTTGTCTGATATCATCAGATGAGAGTTTTGGCGTGGTGCCTGTACGAGTGGTGGTGAAGCGGCAACACAAGGATACCAGTAATGTAATCTAATGATACTAATCATGTAAGAAAGGGAAAGTGTCACACCCTACACTACCTTTCGAAGAATGAAGGAATTTTTCGTACCGTTTTGCCGTTGGTATTAAGGTTCTGACAGGTCTGATGGTGACGATGGGATGGGATTGGGAAGGAAGCGACCATGCCCTTATTTAATACGTAGATTGAATTTTAGTAGCAACTATTTTGTGCGCAGCATACATACAAGGTTTTACAGGCCTCAGGCCAGCGTTGTGTACAATGTGTTTCCAATGACGAGGAAGCATTGGGTTACCGTGGGCACAGTCTAATCTCTGGATGGTGCGAAGAGAGCGATCTATTGCCTGCGGAATGTTTTCAGCTGTTCCGAAGCGAATTGCACGAAGTGGTTCTTTCGTTTTAGGGATTAGGTCGAATACGCAGGGAAATCCGGAAAGTTTGTGCGGTGATAGAACACTTCCCAACCCCAGCAATCGAACAAATCAGACACCGCACTTACTTCATCCGCCTGTGCATTGTCATTCAGAGTGATGAGTGCATTATGGTGTAAAGTGTCAAACCCTGAGATACCCAGCGCTGTGCGGTCTCAGCCACTCCGGCCGGCAGTCACATTTTAACGCTCAATTTCAAAACCGGCTAAGGTTAATAATAATAAATAATAATGTTATTTGCTTTACGTCCCACTAAATACTTTTACTTCTTCGGAGACGCCGAGGTGCCGGAATTTAGTCCCACAGGAGTTCTTTTAGGTGCCAGTAAATCTACCGACACGAGGCTGTCGTATTTGAACACCTTCAAATACCACCGGACTGAGCCAGGATCGAACTTGCCAAGTTGGGGTTAGAAGGCCAGCGCCTCAACCGTCTGAGCCATTCAGCCCGGCGGGCTAAGGTTAAAACATTCCACTGTTTTCTTCCTGTTGTTGTTGTTCTGGTTCTTGTTCGTGGGACTGACATCTCATTGGCACTTGAAACCGTCTAGTACATGCAATAGACAGTGTATCCTTGCATCAGAAAATATAATACTCGTATTTTCTTTACGCTAAGGCATTCATGTTACACCCTATTACCAGCAAACTCCCCTTCTGAAAACTGAACAACACCGACATGTTCACGTACAGTAGCTATCTTGATGTTTAGATCCCTGACTAAGGGATCTCCCCATTATCAGCCCTTATAATTCACTTACCTTTCCTCATTTCACCAACATATTAGATGCTTTGTTACCACCCTTGCCATTTCCTCTTGGTCAGCTGCCTACAACTGCTCGTTTATTACGACGGGAACCAGATTATGAAACATGATTCCAATTAACATCCGCAACATGAATTATTTCGTATCATTTTAGCCTTCATGCAGAAAATACACAAACCATTGATGTGTATCATGATAAGTGAGTGAAAGTGCGGGTGTAAGAAACAATATATCATTCCAGATTTTTTTTAAATTTCTTACTAAGCTCTATCCTAAATTCGTTACTACTAAAAATAAATAAATAAATAAATAAAAATATAAATAAATAAATAAATAAATAAATAAATAAATAAATAAATAAATAAATAAATAAATAAATAAATAAATCTACCTCTGTGGTGTACTGGTTAGTGTGATTAGCTGCAACCCCCGGAGGCCAGGGTTTGATTCTCGTCTCTGCCACGAAATTTGAAAAGTGGTATGGGGGCTGGAACGGAGTCCACTCAGCCTCGGGAGGTCAACTGAGTGGGGGGGGGGGGGGAGGAATCGCATCCCATCTCAGTCATCCTCGTAGCGGTTTTTCGTGGTTTTCCACTTCTCCTCCAGGCGAATGAAGGGATAGTACCTAACTTAAGGCCACGGCCGGTTTCTTCCCTATTCCTTGTCCATCCCTTCCAACCTCCACACGGCGCCTTTTCAGTATACCAAGTGTGGCCGGCTGGGCAGGGTACCGGTTCTCCTCTCCTGTTGTATACCCGGACCCAAAGTCTTACACTCGATTCCACTGCCCCTGACGCGGAAGAGGTGGGATCCTTCGCTGAGTCCCAGGGAAAACCAACCCTGGAGATTAAACGAATAAATAAATAAATAAATAAATAAATAAATAAATAAATAAATAAATAAATAAATAAATAAATAAATAAATAAATAAATAAATAAATAAATAAATAAATAAATAAATAAATATTTTGCGTTGCTCGGCATTAATTAATTGCACTTCAATTGTTCTTTGATTTGTGAAACTGCGATTATTTGAACGATATATGGAAAACTCAATTGTCAAAAGAATGTGAGTTTCAAGGTTCAAGCATGGACGCTAAAGTATGATGCCTTATATGTAAAATTATCTAAACTCCCAACAAATGGATAGCATGAAAAATTAGAGTATCAGTTTGGGTTTGCAGAAGAAATGTTGTACCTTTGTGCAATCATAACTAGCAATAATAGCTCTTAAGTAGAGATCAGAAAAGGGATTGCAACGGCCAAGAGTATCATGACTCAACTATCTCATATTTGGAACGATCGCTCTATTTCTGTCAAGATAGAGACTAGTTCAAACTCTGGTTTTCTAAATCTTCCTGTACGGGGATGACACATGGATCTTGAGAGCTGCAAACATGAAGAGGATCAACTTATTTAAGATGTGGTGCTGGAAAAGAATGCTTCGCCTTGGACATCACTCAGAACCAATGAGTCCATCCTGAAGGAGCTGAGCATTAATATTAAATTATCATCACTGTGCCAGCGAAGAAATTTCCTTAAGCCCTAAAGAACACATAATTAGCTTGCAGAATATTTATTATTATTATTAATTAATATCCATCTATTCTATATTATTATTTTCTAGTTTGGCATTTTGCAATGAAACATGTTTTTCCAAGCCTTGTGATCCTGTTAACGTTTATCCATTATCCATTTATCTGCATGTAGCTCAGAGGCGAGTCTTTTTCTCGGAGTGGTCATTCAGTGAGCCGGCCCCGTGGTGTAAGGGTAGCATGCCTGCCTCTTACCCGGAGGCCCCGCGTTCAATTCCCGGCCATGTCAGGGATTTTTACTTGGACCTGAGGGCTGGTTCGAGGTCCACTCAGCCTACGTGATTAGAATTGAGGAGCTATCTGACGGTGAGATAGCGGCCCCGGTCTAGAAAGCCAAGAATAACGGCGGATAGAATTCTTCCTGCTGACCACACGACACCCCGTAATCTGCAGGCCTTCGGGCTGAGCAGCGGTCGCTTGGTAGGCCAAGGCCCTTCGAGGGCTGTAGTGCCATGGGGTTTGGTTTGGTTTGGTCATTCAGTGAAGGCCGTGCCGATTGTTGGCTGCCATTATAATCAGTTGGCTTTCACATGTTCCCCTTTACAGATGTGCCATGTAAGATTGTTTTATAGACCTACTGGGACTCTTGATCCAGTTTTGACACCTTTGGGTTTACCTACTCTATGTCCTTTGTATCTTTTTCTTAAACTTTGAGTTTATTATTCTCCCTTTTTATGTTATTTACCTTATATCGTGTTAAACGGTTCCTTCATTATATCATCTTTAGTGTTAATTGCGTAGATAAAGAGATAGTAATGTTAACCAAAACACAGAATTAATTATTTTAACCTAGAGCTGGAGCAAAATAAACTAACATAAAAAATGCAAGAAAATACATGGAGGTTACAAATAGGAAACTCTACGAAAGACAGATATTGCTCGTTGTAACTCCATTCCATAAGGGGTCACTACAACACTCCCCCTTGCCTTCAAACAAAGTCATCAAAGGCTTTAGAGAAATGTTCTCGATGCCAACTACGTGTAATGCTGGGTTTGGGTGGTTTATTCTCTGTAAATGACGATGATGAAGGTACGTGGGCTGATGTGTAAAGTGTTTGAGCACTCCTGGCTTTGATGCTACTGGTTGAGTGGTGGCAGTTTGTGGGAGTTGGTGTGCGCTGTTCGACCACGAAAGCAGGTTTCAGGCGATCACGAGAGACTGTTGATCTTCTACCACTAATGACAATGTCGAACGTTTTGCTGGAACGTCGCAGCATTTCGTAGGGTCCGGTATAGGGTCGCTAGAATGCAGTACGAACTCCATCTTGACGAAGATATACATAAGCGCAAGAGTCTAGGGTTTTGTGGCAGAACGGACGTGCAACTGTGTGCCAAGCAGTATTCGTGGGCCAAATATTGTCGAAAACTTGCCTGAGATGATGAATACAGTCATTGGGTGAAGATTCAAAGAATTCAACATGGAGCCGAATAGCGAAGACCAAGGAGAACTACCGTGAGCTCTTGGTGCCAGAAATGTGTGTCTGAGTGCTGAAGGCTCATTAACGCGGCTTTCAGAGTGCGGTGAACTCTTTCGATGAGACCATTAGCCTGTGGAAGTAGCCGTGGTATGGTGAGCGTTGATTCCAAGTAGGCGAGATATTTCTTAAACAGGTCTGAATCAAAATGTATTCCCTGATCATGCGTCAGCCTGACTGGAGATCCAAATCGGGCAACCCAACCCTTAAAGAATGCCTTCGTAATGGTTTCGGCCGGCTGATCTCACATAGGAAAGGCTTCAATCCATTGGGCGAAACGGTCAGTGCACGTTAGCAGGTAAGAGTACCCTTCATTGGGTGGTAGAGGTCCGACCACATCGACATGAACATGAGCGAATCTTTCACCTAGTTTCAGAAATGTGCGGAGGAGAAAATTTTCTTGTCAGTGGGTTTTGATTTTTTGCAACTTTTGCACTGTTGAAGCCATTCCTTGATATCGCTTTACATCCGGGGCCACACGAAACGCTGGGTTACAGCACTAGAAGTAGCTCGGCTCCCTGGGTGAGAAATGGAGTGGAATTTTTCGAAAATTGTACCTCGAAAACTCCATGGAACGTATGGTCGAATTGTTCCTGTGGAAATGTCACAGTACATCTCTGTGT
The DNA here is from genome assembly GCF_040414725.1 of Anabrus simplex. Lineage (NCBI taxonomy): Eukaryota > Metazoa > Arthropoda > Insecta > Orthoptera > Tettigoniidae > Anabrus > Anabrus simplex. The sequence goes on along the minus strand of NC_090265.1, from coordinate 1,130,746,871 downwards.
CCTAAGTGTAAACTTCTTCATTTTAAGACTAGATAAGTCACTGATCAAGAGTATAGTGAGTTGCACATCATTATCTTCTGCGGCGGCAATATCCGAAGAAGAAACTGTGCGTTTTACAATTGTCTGGATCCTGGAGACGGCATCAGCTGGACTATTATTCATCCCTTTAACGAAGCGAATTTCAGTGGAGAGCTAACGGCTTTGCAGAGGTGTTAGATTGTCACTTGATTTAGTAAAAGCGCAAATGAGAGGGCGATGATCCGTTTACATGTTGAAATATTGACCATCCACTTTGTAGGAGATGTTATGTACAGTAGAAAAAACGGCTAGCATTTCTCGGTCAGAGGTAGAATATTTCTATTCATCTGGAGTGAGTTTTCTAGAGAGGAAAGCCTGTGGGTGAATTATGCCATCATTTGATTGATGGCTTCTTCATAAATACACCGGTTGCATCAATCATGATGATAAGCTCAGCTGTGAATCATACGAAAGAAAGCACTACATGGTTTGCTAGAGTGTCTTTGGATTTCTGAAATTCTAAGTCCAATTCAGGGGTCGACTCAATCGACAAATTGTCGTTCTTCTTGAATTTGGAACAGTTGTTAATTGGTGCCTGAATTTCAGAGAAATTAGGGTAGAGCTTGAAGTAGAAATTGATCATTCCCCGAAACCTCTTTAGTTGTGAGGATGACTGTGGTTTTGGGATATGTGAAGAGTGTATTTATCTTTACAGGATATGGTGACAGACCTTCATTAGTGTTCAGACACCCGAAACATTTAACAAAATTCTGGGAAAACACACACTTAGCCACATTTTGTGTAGCTTGTGTTTGTGGAGACGTGACAAGATGATGTCAAGATGTTGCAAGTCCTCTTCGTACGAGGATGATGAAATCAAAATGTCATCTACATAGGCAAAAGGCAAGTCTCGAGTGATGGAATCAATATAGTGCTGGAAGGTCTGACTAACATTGCGAAGTCCAAAAGGTATACGGACAAATGGGCGTTGATATTGTTGTTTTGTCTATTTGCTCAGGATGAACTTTGTTGAGATCCAGAGTAGAGAATACTCTACAGCCACGAAGGGCTAGGGTGCAATCTTGAATGTTAGGGACGGGATATCTGTTTGGAACGGTTCGGGCATTCAGTGTCTGGTAGTCACCACGTGGACGAGGTGGAGTGGGCTTTCCTAAGGGCTCTGTGACGGCCTACATATACCTTGTTCCATCATAAACTGAAATTCGTCCCTTGCTGCCTTAAGTGTATCTGGTGCGAGACGTCTAGGCCTTGCATAGCATGGAGGACCAGTAGTCTCGATGCAGTGTTATACATTTCATTCGTCCGATGGTTGGTAAACAGTGAGGTTACTTTGGAAGACATCATGCTTACGAATAAGTTCAGAGATCTGTGATGGGAGATAATCATTAACGGCTATAATACACGGTGGTGAATGGAGCATAAGTTGTACTAAAATGGAAAGAGAAATGAGGGGATCAATGATTTGCTTCCTGCGAAAATTTCATATCAAACCGAAGTGATAGAGGAAATCAGCTTTCATGATAGGGTGAGCGTCACCTGCTGTCGTGAAACTGAAAGAAAATGATCGCTTAGATTGAGGTTGATATTCAGTAGACGTTACGCATAAGTTTCTATACGGGTGTTGTCTGATGCATACGAGGTTAAGGTAGAATTGTTATAGCGATCCTGTGGTGAACAGGGAATAAGAGAAATAGCTGCTCCTGAGTCAATTAAGAACGATCTACCAGTCTTGGAATCATTAATAACTAGGCAACTGGGTTCCCCTGAATTATCAGCTGCCGCTGTGTTGATGGGTCTTAGGAATTTTCTGACTGACGGTTACTGAAAGAGCAGGGTTGAAAGCATTTATTAACCTTTTCTCTGAATATTCTGGGACAGTAACAGATGACATGGCTGGGACTATAATCACTTGTGCTGGTTATAGAGCGTGATGGAGAGCGTTCCCTTGGCTGCGGGGTAGATATTTGGGCAACTGAGCAGAAAGTTGTGATACTTTGGTGCTTAGGTCCTGAATTATCTTAGCGAGGTTAGAAATTTCATCACTGACGCGGGCTTGTGTAATATTTGCAATAAGAGGCACCTGAACTGACTGAATTTTATCGGCCAAATCATCAAGTTTTGACAGGTCTGAAATTTCGCCCACTTGCAGGATCTGTTGGATGTGGGAAATGGAGCATTTTTAGCCATAACACACGAATGATGTTGGGTGGAATGGTACTGCTAGCCACTCGTTGAATTTCCCGGAGAAGGTGGGTTGGGGTGCGATCCCCAAGTTCCATATTGCCTGATAATGAAGTTTCAGAGGTGACTTCACATAGTCATAATTACTAGACTGCGCGTCGCGGAGAATATCAGAAACCCCACTCGAAAATTCCGTCTCAATAGTAGCAATTAAATGGGCTAGTTTTGTTTGTGAAGATGGTATTCTAGCCAACTCTAACTGCGCTTCGATATGAATGAACCACATTTCGGGATCCGCTTTCCAGAATCTTGGAAGCTTCACGCTTAAGCAACTGCAATGTGCGTTTGGCGCTAGCTTTCCACGTCGTCGGCGTCAGGTGCAGTGTATGCTGTATCTTCATTGACCACGTTTGAGTCACCAGCTGTAGTGCTATTTTGCGTAGATAATATTAAATATTAATGTTAACTAAGACACAGAATTAGATTAGATTTAGAGCAAAACAAAAGTACATAAAAATGCAAGATAATACAAAGAGGTTACAATAAGGAAACTCTACGAAAGAGACGCATATTGTTCGCTGTCACTCCATTCCATAAGAGGTTACCACACATCCATTTCTTTTCTTTGTAAACCGTTATCTCCTGTTTCATTACAAGGCTCGTCTTTACGTAGGTTGATCATTATTCTAAAAGTATTAACTCTTAATTTTTCGAGTAAAGTTCCTCTGACCAATCATAATATTATTGTGTTGAGAAGTTCTCACTCTTCATTCCTTGACTTGTTACCACTACGTAATTCTGCATATTATTTTTAAGATTCTCATTTTCTTTATGCTACAGTTGAAGATTGTCTTTACTGTGTTAGTCATTTCTCTAAATTAATTTAATATTATATTTTCCGTTTAATCTTCCTAGACCAACATTATTTTGACATGAGGTGAGTTATATGACTTCCCATCCTTTAAGGAAACATTGATGTAATTCAGAGTGATAAACATTTTATTTTTACAATAAATCAATCATTCCGTGAATAATTAATCGCAATAATTCTCAATTGTTCCCGTCTTTTTATCATCCAGATGTTCTTTAGTATGACATTTCGTTTTTCGACACCCTTAGCGACCTTTATTAGAATTACTGAAGTACTGAATCTGTTTACATGAAAACTAGTAGTAACTGATTTGTGTTTAACTTGACTTGACGTGTGACTTACGTGGATTAACCGAGAATTCTGATCGAAATGAATTTATTTAATTCTATCTATTGTGATATCCTTCGATATCTTTCCACATTGGGAATTTTTTCTTCATTTTCATGTGTCTGTGTATTACTTATTATTCGGGCCTTATTATATTTTCTTATTAATTGAAGATTTGATGTGACGTCAATTATCTCATATGTTAATCGTCCCCTTATTAACTAATGCTTGACTGTGCCATTGAATCGTTGTGTTGTTGAAAATTATTCAATGAAACATTTAAGCGAATTTATTTTTCATTTTGGTAAATAACTTAAGCCTTTATCTTCCAATTAACTTCTGAATTAATTTCAAAACTAAATTTTTATTTTACCAAATAGCTCCTGTATTTATTTTAAACCTTCATTTTCATTTTTATCAGTCATCATTGTATTTATAACCCAAAGTAAATTCATTTTAAGTTTAACTTGGTAACCATTTCTTCGTTATATATCAGCAATACATGTCTAGATTATTTAATTATTTAGTTGATCCCTATCTTGCATCGCTTCCACTTATTTCTTGATTGTAATACCTTATACCTCGCGTTCTTGACTTTTTCTGGGTATTGCATAGTACTTATGATCTGATTTTCTTGTGCGGTAAGCTACATTTTTTCATTGTGTATTTATGTAACGGACCTTATTCTAGTTTATTAATGAACTTCATATATGGTGTCATCGAGTATTTGACTTATTTATTAACCTACATACATCGACCGTTACATTGGTAGCATAGTGAGATTCGAACCGCAGCCTACGCCCTGTTCATTCCTTATGTCTGAGCTGTGATATTTTGCGTGAGAGGAAGAAAAGGGGGAGGTTGTTTCCGGTACACACGCGAAGAATCCTGCTTAATCAATGACAGAAACCAAGATAGATGATAAATCCAGCATGCTCAATGAGAGGGCGGAGAGCATGTATGTCTTCTAAATGCCATTGAGAAGATAAAAGCATTCTTTTGTTTTAGAGGCATACTACTCTTAAAGGCGATCGTAAAGTTAGCTCTAGAGCCAAAGCACAAGGAACGCTGGCCAAAACATCCTAAATCTTTCTCTTAGTGTAACCGCATTTTATTGCCAAAAGAAGAAACAGAACAATGCAATCATATTACAGGAGTCCAGACCACTCTCACAAATACTGCTTCATTCTAAATCTTTGAACATAAGTCAGGTCTGGGTGAGCTGCAGCATCTTAGGCCGTTCACGATATGCGGGAGAGAAATATAACTTTTATTCATTAGGCGCCATATCCTTTCAAAAGACGTCAAGTTCACAAAGAAGCCAATATACCTTTGTTATTGGCTGTCGAATTGATCCAATGCAATATTTATTACCCACTTCCTTAATTGTCTATGAAATACTGACTTTGTACTATATAAAAAATAATGTTTGTACTTATTTATTCCAAGTTCGCCTCTGTGGTGTAGTAGTTAGTGTGATTAACTGCCACCCCGTGAGGCCCGGGCTCGATTCCCGGCTCTCCCACTAAATTTGAAAAGTGGTACGAGGGCTGGACCGGGGTCCACTCAACATCAGGAGATCAACTGAGTAGAGGGGAGTTCAATTCTCTCCTCACCCATCCTCGAAGTGGTTTTCCGTGGTTTTCCACTTCTTCTCCAGTCAAATCCCGGGATGCTATCAACTTAAGCCCATGGCCGCTTCCTTCACACTTCCTTCCCTATCTCTTCCAATCTTCCCATCCCCCAAAGGGCCCTTGCTGAGCATAGCAGGTGGGGACGCCTGGCCGAGGTACTGGTCCTCCACCCCAGTTGTATGTATGACCAAATGTTGCACGCTCCAGGACACTGTCCTCAAGGTGGTAGAGGTGGGATCCCTCACCGAGTCCGAGGGAATAACCAACCCTGGAGGGTAAACTAAATAAATAAATAAATAAATAAATAAATAAATAAATAAATAAATAAATAAATAAATAAATAAATAAATAAATAAATAAATAAATCATTCTGTGTGAGCTATCAAGTATGTAAGCTTACCACATCTCAGGTAACTGGCGGAAAAATAAATAAAGATGTGCTTACGTGGGATTTGGAACTTCGAGCACCGTCTACTATCAGAGCTCCCAACGCGCCTCTGCCAAGTGAGCTAATGCGAGGCTTGACAAGCAACGTGAATTTTTTAGCGCATACAATACCTTCTCCTGGTCTGTGCCTGCACCTCCTGTTGTAAGGTACACAATTTCGCACCTGTGCTCGTTTTACGGGTTCGTTCGGGCTACTCACAATGAATTCGTAGTCGCGCTCACGATTACTGCTGGTTTTTAGCCCATAACCACACATCACGTTATATTACCACGGTTTAAGAAGAGAGACCGATGAATTTCAGAATTGTAGTGAACGCGATGGGATGCATGAAACTAAATCGCAAGGGGCTGGTGAACCATCCGGTATAGTGTGGCCACTAGCGACTTATCATCAGTAGGTCATTTTAACCAGTGCGACCATTAGGCCTTCGATCATTTAAATTTGATAAATTAATGAAATACAAATATGCATATATTTGTGTAGCAGTAGCATTAGTTACAGGTAGTGGTCTAAATGTAACTAGGATATAAATGATAAAACTACATTAAATAATATTCATCTTGTTTATTTATGCAATGCAAACGCTACAAACTAATATCAAGATTAGACTTGAGTCGCGGACGATCTATTGCGAAATTTGGTGAGGAGTTTTGAGAACAATTGCCATTTTTTAAATACATGACCGATTTTTGTTCGTTTGTGTATGTATGTATGTATGTATGTATGTATGTATCTATCAGAAGTGTTCTGGGAAACCACAAATTTAGGTTGCCAATATGCTCTCCCATGATATGAATAAATAGATTCTTCAGTTCTAAGGAGAAATCTAAGTGATTTTGTTTCAAAATTGTCGTGAGAAAGTATTCATTTTCAGAGAAAAGTGATTTAATCATTCCTTAGCTTTTCCTTATTCTTTCTAGGATTAATAGAAACTCCACTTTAGAATTTGAAAGGGAATTTAATACCACATGTTATTCCTTACACCATTCGACTTATACCTGAAAATATAATTCCAGGACCATCGGGATTAAAACATTGGCCATCTGTGTAGGAATCCAGAAATCACGCTAATTACTCTTTTCCATATCCCTTTATTATTTAATCACTAACATTTTAACTTTTCAGTTCTTGTGTAATGTATATAATAACTCAAGGATAAATAAAGACGAAACGAATGACGGTCAAACAGTGGCAGCTGGGTAGCATAGTTTATCACATGTGTAGAACACTTGTTGCCACAGGTTCGTGAAAGGAACTTGAACGACCCTAGGTACCACATACGATTCATCAGAAATCTAAATACATTTCTTGCGTCTATTTCTATTCTGGTGCAGCCCTTTTAAGGCAGACCCTCCGACGAGGGTGGACGGCTACTGCCGTGCATGAGGAACTGCGTGTTTTTGTAGTGGTGGAGGATAGCATTGTATGTGGTGTATCAGTTGCAGGAATATTGTGGACAGAACTAACACCCAGCCTCATCTAAGATTAAAATTAAGATTAAAATTCGCGTCCAGGTCGGGAATCGAATCTAGGGACAACTGAACTGAAAGCGGCTACACTGATCATCGTCACCATAAGACATATCTGTGTCGGTGCGACGTAAAGCAAATTGCAAGGAAAGGTGCATCTTATATTTATTGACAGCCACTCCACTCTTCGCATTCCGAGTCGTACGACACACTGCAAATTCGCGGCACCAGTTAACTTACTTATTACACGGACATAATTTTCTCTCAGTTTACATACACAATCCTACTATAAATGTTGACATGGTTTTCCTTTCAGAAAACAAGGCACTATGTTGACCTCCTCCCGTTACCATTTATTCAGTACCATAGCCATTTCTTAACGTTCGTTGTGCCAAGAATCTGATTTATCGATTTGTGCACTTCTTCGAAATTGATCAGTATGAGATCGAATATTTATTTGGAGGGAGCACTATTCTTTCCTTTCTGAGCAATAATCATACTTTTCTTCAATTACCATCATACTTGTTATCCCTTTGCCTTATAAAGAATTAAGACCGTTAACAGAACAGAACAGACGTTAAATAAATAACATAATTATTAAGAATATATTTTCCCTTGTTAAGTTCGTACTTAACTGACATTTTTGATTGAAAGCTACACAGCAAATATTTTTAAATTAGTATAAACCTGTCTCAAATTACAGCATTGTAGTAGTCTGCTATGACTGGATTGGATTTCCGTTCGAATTGAGGAAATAAAGACACTGGCAAGAATGGAATTGAAGTCAATTTCTTGAGCTAACCCCGCCTTCAGAAGGGGAAGAGATCGGACAGGGTGAACGTAACTTGCTGATATACAAATGTCGGAGTTCCGCTGACTGGATGCTGACTCTGCTGAGTGTTAGAAAAACATTTAACAGAAGCGGAGACGTGGATGGAGCGGAGAAGATGGGACCTACTTTTTGCACTTGGCCTTTCTTTCCCTTCCTTTCCTCCATGTGCTTTGCACAGGCTAGTTGAAGTGTCAGTTAAAGAAATGACTTCTCTCTTGTGAGAGAGAAAAGAATAGAAACATTACTATGCCAGAAATTCATGGTTTGGAAAAAGTATTTTCATTCTTAAAGAAGATAACAGGCATCATGCTCCTCATGTAAGTTCGTTGAAACTCTTTAAATGAGGAATGTAGAAGTAAATTGCTCTGTGAAGTGTGAAAGAGCTGCTCTGACAGAAATAAATTTTATAGGGAACGACGGAAAAGGAAATAAAGTTTAGGTAAGATTATTCTCCAGTTGAGATGGAGAATTTTATATTTGACGTGGTGGAGACTGAGTGGCATTAACTGGGTCATTTACAAGTACATAATGATAATATTAAGTTTTCTTCGTCATGTCATTCAAAACTTAGACATTTTAGAGTTTTTAAGTTAGGAGCTCGAAAGTATAGAAATAGGCATTACCATACAAACATTGAGGTATAATAATGGCGTGAGACCTGTTGCAGGTCCTTCGTGTTTACGTCATAACGGCTATCTGCGCGTCTGTGAGGATGACTCCATAACTATGATGAATTTTAATGCTGAAAACCCAGCCCCGAGCCACTGGAATTAACCAATGAAGGTTATAATCTTTGACCCAGTCGGAAATCGTACCCGGGTCACCTGGTCCAAAGGCCAGCACGCTATTCATTTAGCCATAGAGCCGTATAGTGTTAAGGTAGAAAAACTATTATTCCGGGTATTATGCTATTAAGGTAAAATTACTTTGTATTGGTATTATGTGAATGTTTCATGCATTCTATTGCTTTTGTCTTCTTAAAATTTGACACACTTTTTTGCATGTAAGGAAAGAATATTAAGTTATTAAATATTCGATTTCACTGAATTTGCGAGAATGTTTTTGATAGGCTGTGAAGTTTCTACTGAAGGGACTTGTATAAAACAAAATTAACTCGAGGTCATCAACGTCATTATTTCTTGCCGTTGTTTCATTATTTGATCTCCGTCTTTTGATATAGTTACAACATAAACGCTTAGAGGAGGAAAATTGAGTTTCATAAAATCGATTTAATAGAAATTAACGAATAACTTTTAATTTCAGATATGTACGAAGGTTGGAACTTAAATAGTGGCAACACTGCTGTGGAGACGCTATCCAACGGAATCTAATATTGTCACTGATAGTACACGTTGGTTACAAACCTACTTTACCTCAGAGCAAATGGACTCGCCCTTCCCACATCACCTGCGTGCGCACAAGCGAAACACAGTCACTTGTGAGCTAGCGGTCTAATGTAACGTTGTCACTATGTTTTCCAAACAGGAACAACGGAGTTGGATCAAGGTTGAGTGTGCCAGAGGTCGTACAGCACGACAGTGTCATCAAGGTCTTCAAAAGGCTTGCGGGGAATCTGAATTTCCTTACAGAACATCGGCACGTTGGGTAAAAACCTTCAACGATGGTCGGTAAACTGTGGCAGGTCGTTCTACGAGCGTCAGTGAAGAAGAAGTGCGCGCTCTTGCCGCGTTACTGGACACTGATCGAAACCAGACTTCGATTTGATTCCGCAATGAAGGAACCACTTAGTGGTATTCGCTTCAGGACTATTGCAGAGATTCGACAGGCAGTAGACTGCTCCATTCGCACTATCAACAGAACAGGCTCTGCCAAACGTATACTAAGACTTCCACATCGCTGGCAAGGGGTTATATATAACGCTGGTGACTGCATTGAAGGACAGTAAAGGTCGCTAACACGTAGCTCTTTTGTATCTGTTGTAAATAAATAGTTGCCACTACAGTACTTAAGTTCCAACCTTCGTATATTGCCTATCAGGTTGAAAAGTTTACGCTGTTGTTCCGGAAGATATATCCAGGGACATGCGGTGAACATGTTCGTTACCCCAGCTGCAAACATTTTTTTAAATATAAGCAATTATGGCGCCGCTACACTCTCTAAAGTCAACACTGACATTTTATAAGGCTGCATTAGTCGTGAAAAGGTCTACCTGAGAAAGGTCTTTCAATAATATTTTCAAACACACACTTGACATATTTCCAAATTGATATTCACGGCAGTGACGACAACATCATAACTTAATTTATAGCAGATTCTAAACAATGTACTTACAGATTAATCCGGTGACGCTTCGTGATGGTACAGCCATGGTTTCAATAAAATTACACTGGGACTAACTATTTATTTTAACTTTAAAAGACGAACCCAAATGGAATCAGCAAAATGTAACTGGTATTTTACCATCGCCGAAGTTCTATGGTTCCACTCGCATACTGAGTGTACGTGCATCAACGACAAACGAGGAAAAATATTCGTCACGACGTATAACACAGGTTATATTCATGAAGAATGTCACAAAACTCGCGATACCTTTACCTATAATCAAGAGGAACACTACAAAATTTCACTATATACCACCATCACAGAAACATACTCTACTCGTGCCATCAATTAATTGCTCGAAAAACCTTTATACATGCCGAAACCCAAAAATAAAATATAGTCTTCTATATTTCAATTGATTTCATAAACTGGCTCTATTTTTATTAGCAAGACGATGTGCAAGTGGCTATAGTGTTAACATGATTGTTGATATTTTTTCTTGTAGTCTGTAGGGTGTGGCGCTGAAAACTTTGAGTGTCAAGTATTAATACGAATATGCCTTACCTAAGGTAGCTGGCATGTCGCAGTAAATTGCCGTCGGGGGAGGGCCCGCAGCCCCGCCCCGCTCCCAGGACAACGAATCTTCAAGTGCATGCGTCAACCAAGCGACTTAAATCTCGCTGGGGTAGTTCTCTTTCGCGCCGGAAAGGAAACCCAGCTCGCTGGAGAAGCTGAACTGCGGTAGTGCGAGCGGATTGTCGAAACAGCTGTACTTGGCTTGGCTTAGATGCTCGCAGTTTTTTAAACTTTATAAAAAGTGTTCTAAGGAATAATAAGACAATATTAATACAAAGTTATTTACCCCAGCAGCGCTGGGGTAGATGAGGATCAGTGCACGCCACTGGATATCTCTCAGGGTTGTCATGTACGAACTAGTGTAAGATTCTAATTGTCTCTGAGATAGTTCTTTCGGTATACTGAGCCTGCACTGAATATTTTTTCTGACTATTTATCATTTATGTTTTCCTTATATATATTTGCTCCATCTAGGCCAAACGTGAGACTACTACTCTTTGCGAATAAGTGAACTACCTAATTCATAGATATTTATTATTATTATTATTATTATTATTATTATTATTATTATTATTATTATTATTATTATTATTTCAAGATCTTAATAGTTAACAGATCCTACCATAACTGGTGTTTCTTTCCAGATCAAAGACAAATGGAAAGAAAGAAAGAAATGCTTCACTTCCTGCAAATGGGCAGCTTAACTAAAATTCAAGTGCCCGAACACCTGGCAATAATTTAAGACGCCAGGAATTGACACTTCTGAGTCGTTTTAAGACAACTATAGGAGAATGCGCCTACTTCGTGTATAAATGCGCATTGGAAAATTCACCATAATGTGATTGTGGAACAGTTCAACAGATCATCCAGCATATCTTTAACTGTTCTGCGGTACCAAACTCTTCCCAGGAATACTTGGAAAGCTGTATCTCACAACTTCAGAAGCAGAAGAATTTTTGAGGCATCTAGTGTTTCTTTACAGATCAAAGATCCAAGTCAGCGTTGTCAATGGGAAAAATATCTGCATTTGTGGATCAATATTGGAGTATCCGACTCATGATCCTAAGTTCGCGAGTTCGATTTCGGATGAGATAATCAACTATTGAAGGACGGTCAAAAATCTTGACAATACATGCCGTTGTTGTTGGCACGTTAATGACCTATATTGGCGAACTCAGTGTTACCGGAGAAAATGAAGTTAATTCGGATATAGCACCCATTCCAGAAGATTTCTGCTTTCTTTGCTAGATAGCAGCACAGTTGGAAAAAATCGTAGGCAGTCCACTTAGATAGTGCCACTTGAGAAAACCTACACCGTGATAGCTGAGGCCATACTGTTATTATTACATTATTATTATTATTATTATTATTATTATTATTATTATTATTATTATTATTATTATTATTATTATTATATGCGAATAAGCCCATTAAGACTATGCAAAGTACTTGGAGCCGTGCATTTGCCTTCCTCTGAGCCCATATTTCTTTCATTCTTTTACTGTGGGCTTCCTTTCTGTTTTCAGACCAGGTTGTTCCGTTCTTCTCCTTTGGTCTTTTCTCTTGGTCAACTTGCCATTTCTGAATTTTGGATCGAAGGATTACCCTGTTTTGGATATCTGCTGGTGTAATTCCTGCCTGTTTCAAATCGGTGTTGATTTCGCCAATCCATTTCATTGTGTCTGTTTTAGCCGTATTCCTCTTTTCATAGAATTCGACTGTTTGCTTGTTAAGTCTGTCTGAATGCATTCTTTTAATATGGCCATAGAATCTTAGCCTGCGGTTACTAATATCACTGTGAGCATTTGTGTATTATTTCCTGTCTCCCTCTAAATTGGTATTGTCCGTTGGTGAGTTTCGGGCCTAGAGTTTTTCTTATGATTTTGCGTTACTTTTTCTCAATGTTTTCAACGTCTGTCTTCCTGTTCAAAATTAGCATATTTGATCCATAAAGACATTCTGCTTGTTGACTGTAATGTAGTGTTTCAGTTTTGTATACTTGGAGGTACATTTTTTGTTATAGATATTTTGGGTTAGTCGATGTGCAGTTTCCATATTTTGGCATCTAATTCATTGGCTTTTGTTTGGGTCCAGTTTCCTGAATTGTTTCACCGAGGTACGTATTGTGATACTCGTTTAATTTTGCCATATTTTGTATCTATGAATTTTGGTGCATATTTGTTGCAGGTCATGAATTCTGTCTTCTCAAAAGATGTCCAAATGTCTTTTCCGTAATTTCTTTCAGGAGTTCAATCTGATTTTGGGCTGTTGAAATGCCTGGGGTTAGTATTGCTAAGGTCATCCGCAAATGCTAAACAATCTATCGCCAGTTTTCCTCTGCCTAAGGTGATTGATTGGTGAAATTCGAGGACCATTTTTTGTTTGCGCCGTTCTTGTATCACTTTTTCCAGGACGCAATTAAAGAGTAAGGGCGAGAGTCCATATCCTTGTCTTACTCCCGTTTTGATTTCAAAGGGTTCTGAGATTTCCCTCATAAAGTTAACCTTGGGACTTCGTGTCTGTCAGTGTCTGTTTTGTGACTGAAAGTGTTTTCATGTCTAAACCTTGTTCTTTCAATATTTGAAAGAGTGATTTGCGATCCACTGAGTCATAGGCTCTTTTGAAAATAAATGTGCACACTAAATTTTTCTACAAATTCTATTATGTCTTAGGATTGATATTTGTTCTGGAGGTGATCGGCCTGGTCTAAAACTTGCTTGATATTCTCCGATTTATAGTCCTTGTTGTTGTTGTACTCTATCAAGGAAACATTGGTAGAGAATTTTGTATGCAATCGATACTAGTGAGATTTCTCTGTAGTTGTTACACATCTGTTCTGTCTTCCTTCCTCAGTAGCAGGTTAATTAATGCATTTTCCCACTCTTCTGGGATTTTTTATGTTTTCCAAATGTCTTGCATGATTTTTACCATTTTTGTGGTGTTTGGGCCTGCTGATTTGAGTAATTCTGCTATGATTCCATCCTCACCCGATGTTTTGTTGTTTTTAAGTCTTTTGATCTATCTTATGATTTTTTCTTCACCTGATGGCAATGAATTTGGATTAGTATTTTCAGGTTTTGTGGAGAAAATCTTGTATTGATTCTGAACAGTTCAGTGAGCTTTTAAAATATCTGGCGAGTTCCCTTCAGTTTCTTGGTTGTTTAGTGCCAACTGTCCATTTTCTTTCTTGAAGCAGAGACTGTTGTTGATATCCTAAAGCTTAGTTTTGAAGTTCTTGTAGAAATTTATGTGTTGTTTCTCTCAAAGTCTTTCTCGATTTCAAGTAGTTGATCGTTTTCAAATTTCGTTCTGGTCTGTCTGATCAATTGAGCTGTCTCTTTCCTCACTGCCTGGAATGTTTTGTACTTATTCTCCGTCTTTTTGCTGTTCCATAAGTTATAAGCCTTCTTTCGATATTGGATTGCTTGTTCACACTCCTCATTCCTCCAAGGTTATCTCTTCTTTTTTCCAGAGGAATCACTGTTTGAGCTGTTCTTATTAGTTTGATTTTGAGTTGTTGCCAATTTTTTTGCCTCCTTTCTCTCTAAGTCTTCTGTGGGAGATGGTTGGATCCTAGTGGGGTCAAATATTGGGATTAATAGTTCCTTCTTTGTGAATCTCTGGGATTTCAACTGTAGTGTGATTCTTGTCAGGTAATGATCTGAGTCTATGTTGGCACCTACTCCGACTTGAACATTCACAATTTCTCTGTGGTTTGGATAAGGGATGGCTAAATGGTCAATTTGGAATTCGCCGATGAGTGTGTTCAGTGATCTCCATGCCATTTGTTTTGGTGGTTTCTTTTTGAAGTGTGTTGACATGGTTTTAAGGTTGAATATCCTGCAGAGTTTGACTAATCTTTGTCCATTTATGTGCTGTGAATATTCCTATTGTTTTTATGTGTTTTCTTTCTTTGCCTAATTGTGCATTGAAGTCACCTAGTAAGATTTTGACGTGGTTTGGAGGAATTTTGGATTATTTCTTCTATGGTTTCCCAGGATTTGTCTGTTTTATTGTCCTCATTGATTGGCATGTGTGCATTAATTAGTGTGTATCTTTTATTTGCACACTTTACAGTGATTGTCATTAGCCTAACATTTACAGGCTTCACATTTGTTATTGAGTTGAGTATGTTTTACTTGATTGCGAAAGCGAATTCGTTTGTCTGTTTTACTTTTGAAGAGTCTGTAATTCACGAAATCCATTGCGTTTTCGTCAGTCAGTCTTGTTTCTTGTAGTGCCAGTATCTGTATTTCTTGTTTGTTTATGGTTTGCTCTAGTTTATGCAATTTTCCTGATCGTATGAGAGTATTTATGTTTAGTGTTCCAAAAAAGGTTTTGCTGTTTGGGCGAAGTTGGCCAGAGGTGTCCGACTCCCTCTGTTTGCGTGTCAGTCCAGAGTCCCCAGAGTCCGACAGTCTGGTTGTGCTGTTCTTGAAAGCAGTGGATTGGTTACCACCTGGGGTAAAATTTTGATTTCTAACACGCCTCATTGTACTTGATTATCACAAGTTTGGACCTAGGTCCAGTTCTTAGGACTGGAGTGGTGAGTTCTAGAACATGAATTTCCAGCCGCACCTCTGGTGATCAGACACTGACCACTTTACCGCTTGCTGCAAGTCAGACGCGAAGTTGATTTTAGTTCGCTCTTCCTTCCTCTCTGCCATTGGGATCTGTCCTCTTCTGCCTTGGAGGCCGTTGACCATTTTCCCTTTACCTCAGTCGATCCACAGTTGCTATTTTGGCTATACCTTATTCACACCTAACCTACATATCTGCAGGAATTTCCACTATCAGCCATTGGGACGCGCGGTGTCGGGGTTGAGGGCCCCCACCCCACTGTCTAACGCAGGGTCATGCTTTGCTCTCACTAAATTCAGAGCTAAACCCCAACCCAAGCTGACAAAGCACGGTATTATTATTATTATTATTATTATTATTATTATTATTATTATTATTATTATTTTATGACATTAAAATTAGGCCTCCAATGCAATTCGTTCTCACTATCTGCAAAATGTATGCACCCCATCTAGACTTACATTTCAGACGTATACGTAAAGCAAAGCCAAGTCATCTCCGAACAGGCCATGGAGGCCTCTGGAGGGGTGAAAGGTAAAGGCTGCCACCATCCGTAACCTCGGCACTGGGAGGGGGAGAGTGGTCAGCTCTACTCCCGGCCACCTTTGCGCACAGGAATTAACCTGGTACTCATTTTTTGTGTAGGCTGAGTGAACCTCAGGGCGATATGCACCTCACATTTCAGACGTATAACCGTGATCAAGGCTTGTCCTGCAAGTAACCAACCCCATTCCTGGATTGCTAAGGTGGCACTTACTGTGTCCAACCAGCGGCCAGTGTTCTCGCTATAAAAGAGCGGTTCATATTCATGAGAGTGATCGTCACACCAGACCATGGTATGATAGGCTATCTCTGAAGTGTGAATCTCCTAAAGACCTCCGTGACTCCTCTTCCTGGTTGAGAGAAATATTGAATGGACTTTTAAATCTGTAATTATATAATTGTTAGGGTAGGAACTTCCGTGATTTCTGCTAAATAATGAAGGTATATGGTGCGCTATTTTATGAATTTCCAGGCTAGTGTAGATTCACATTATGCTATTTGGACATGCGGGTCAAATTTAAGCATCTAATCCAAAAATGAAACTAACTAGGGTGTTCGAATGAATTGCCCTCCTATTTTTCTCTTACTGCTGCTAGGCATATTTCAAAATTTAATTCCTCTTTTACCATTTAAGATTTTAGCTTACCTTCCTCCTAGTCGTATCTTGGGTTCGGCTTACCTCGGGTTCAATTGGGGACTCCTGCCCCATTATGATATTTGCGTATGTCAGTCTTTGGAGATTTCATATGATGTTGAATCCTTAGCCCTTTGTAATTTTTGGTCGTTTTCTATAATAATTATTTCATCTTGGAGTTAATTTTCCCTTAGACTACTATGTAGGGTAACATTAGATTTTGTATTCTAGAGAAGGAATCGCAAAGAGGATCGATTAGCTGTACCTTGTTTCCTAGTTCTAAGCGACTTCAAATACTGAAATTTTCTTTAGGATGCGATCTACCTAGTAATATAGCACTTAAAAAGCCCTTCTCCCGCCCCCAATCTGTGCACATTCATTAATTTTAGAGATCTCTACTGAGTATCATTGTTAATGTGTAATTATAGATTCCATTCTTCATTACGCTCACTTGATTAAAATGCTACCAAATCTAAATATTTAAATTTCATTGTATATAAATGTTTACAGTTAATAGTTTGAAAAGAAAGGAGGAAGATTGAAAGTTCGTAAGTATATGTTTTTTTTTTACAATTGGCTTTACGTCGCACCGACACAGATAGATCTTATGGTGACGATGGGAAAGAAAAGGCCTAGAAGTGGGAAGGAAGCGTCCGTGGCCTTAATTAAGGCACATCCCCAGCATTTGCCTGGTGTGAAAACGGGAAACCACGGAAAACCATCTTCAGGGCTGCCGACAGTGGGGTTCAAACCCACTGTCTCCCGGATGCAAACTCACAGCTGCGCGGCCCTAATCACACGGCCAACTCGGCCGGTAGTACATGGGAAAAACTGAAGAGTTTGATTCTTCTTGTTCAGTCCTAAGTCCCGGCTGTTTCCTTAAACCCATGTCTGTTATAATAATAATAAACGTTTTATTGAAGGAAATTGACTCGTTAATATTAATATCAGTTCCCAAAGATACAATGTTAGCATCAACCCTCATGTGCTTACGCATAATAAGTTCCAATAATCAATAACATGATCTCACACGTCTGGAAGAACGTTGCATTTCCACTTGAATGCGATGTATTTTATCCAAATGATAATGCTACCCGGAAGACTCCTGCTGCTCAAATGACAAAAATATTTGTGACTATTGTTGTTGCACGGTACTCTTATATTTACATTATTTCTTTATCAAGGCTCACGAACCGCTAAGTTTAGCTACAATAAACACTGTTCACATCTGGACATTTCATCTTAATCAGTATTGTACCAATGTCTGCCAAGCATTTGCCGAGCATTCCGTGTGCATACTGAGACTTGTATAAAAAAGCAAAACCTATTGTGCGGTTTGTGTTTTCATTAGTTACACACATTAGTAGTTGAGTTGAGTTTTGCATTATCATTATCTGAAAACCATTCAGATGAATATCTTATTGCAAACAAACTATTGAATTGTACGTGATAAAAGAAAAATTGTTCTGATAATTACCAGTTTAATAAATAAGCTTTAAGATTTTTGTGACTGTTAATCTTAAATCATAAGCCATGGTATATATAGTTTTACACGTAGTTCGAGCTACTAGGACGTGATATCTCATTTCTAAAACCTCAGATGCACTGTATAGGAATACGTGTGAGTACGCACAGTCACAAATGAGGAGATACTGAATCAAGCTGGTAACATACGAACTCATAATTTAATTTGACCAGAAGAACAGATAGATTGATAGGTTATACCTCGAGACTTTCAGGACTTAACTAACTGTTTTGAGAAACATAATAATGGTCAAGAGAAGCTGAGGCGCGATTATAACAGAATGGACCACATGTAATCTGCAACAGTGACGCACTGAAGACCCGTATTAACGCGATTTCCCGTATTCGAAGGTGTGAAGTACCGCCCCGTTTTGACAGCATACGGGACAATACTTTTCCACATATTTAAACAACTTATTCCTGCTACGGTTAACATTATCTGTTCACAGTAGCATTTACCCATCCTACACTTCAGTTCATTGTTCTTCATCTAGGGATTCTGCACTATGATCGAAACGTGTATGCGAGCAAACGCCGTCGCCGATCCCAAGCGCAGAACTGGCGGGAGCGAGACACAAAGACATCTGGATTATGTCAACGCAACAAGACACTAATCCCTGCATTCTTTCATTTTCAAATGCTTTGTTCAAGCTGGAAAGTTGTGTTGTGCTGTAGTGGGGTGAGAGTAAGAAAGTTCGCACTGGGGTTTTTATAAAGTGTGAGTCCCCGAAAGCGAAGAAAAAAAAAAGATTTTGAAATTATTTGAGAAAATGGGAAGATCAGTATAAGTGGATTGCACCCGTTGACAATAATTGTATCCAGGCAAGATTTGTTATTGCTTGTCATTTTTTTAAATTGGACATGGAGGTGAAAGTGACTTTAACACTTTATGACCACAGTACTTAAATGTTTCGTTGGGCAAATAAACATGGCCCCTAAGGTAAGGTAAGGGTGTATTCTGCCTGAAGGCAGGTCCAAACCTCCGCAGTTTACGTGCGGTAGGGTGGCTAGTTCCTTTCCGCTCCTCCATTCCCTTACCCCAGCCTCCCACCAACAGCGCATGGCAACCCATTCAAATCTTGACCACGCCCAATGTTGCTCAACTTCGGAGATCTCACGGGATCTCCTAGAATAACAAAATTTATGCTTAAGAAGGGCGATGCTGACAGTAGTATTATTGCTGCTAAATTAGCGTTCTGTTACCGCGATGTTCGACATAATGCATGCTGTGGTATTTCAAACCTGGCATCCCTAGTAGCAGCAGTCAGACCTGCTGTGATTGGACAACTTACCTGAATGGATGTACAGTATATTCTTCCGTATAAACAAAACGCTTGTGTAACTACAAGGTCTGTAGTCTGAAATTAGTGGTGGCGATGGTGATTACTGTTTTAAGAGGAAGTACAACTAGACAGCCATTCTTTCTTAACACTTATCAGAGGAGGAAAAAGGAATAGGTCTGGCATTTCGAAAATTGAAGGTATCGGCAATAGGCAAGGAAGGGCCATGAATGGCATGAAAATTAAAAACTCCATGCGACTCGCAAACCTAGTACAGTTGAGGTTGGAAGAGAACAAGAGTTGACCATGCGAGGTTGGATAGAAAAGATGAAAGCGAGGAGCCTGGCACAAGTAAGTGGAAGTAATGCCAGAGTGAGCTAGGGTCCTTGGCTGCTAACTCACGCTCTCAAGTTGAGAGCTCCTGATGAAGCCACTTTTCAGTCATCTCTAACAACAGGTAGATACCGTGTATTCATTATACCACCCGCACCTTCAGAGGGAGAGGAAAAGTTTTAGCCAAGGCAAGATCAAGTAGGAAAGACGAAAGCGATGAGACTGATATAAATAGGTGGAAGTAATGCCAGGCTCAGTTAGGGGAACCATGTTTGCAACCCACGTTCCCAAGCTGAGATCCCCTAACTTGCAAATATTGAGAGGCTACAGTTCATGAGATATGTCGACCTTATTATTCAAGGTAAGTGACCAACTACTAACACATAGTGCAATGCGTACTAAAAGTAGTTTCTTACGAAGACTTTCAACTATACAGAGAAAAATAATTCCTGTTCCATAAATTTTTATACCTATAAATAACACTGCTTGCATAACTCTATTTTCTGCACTCTGTACAGATCAAACAGATACAAAATAACTGTAAAATTAAGGAGAAGAAAACACAATGATATCCACTTATTTACTTATTTAAAAAATATGGAAATGAAGAATGCAATGATGAAAAAATGAAACACAGAAAGTGTATCAAAGTGAATAGGAAATTAATCCAATTTATAAGACATGAAGGCATATCGCAATATTCGTTGACAGTACAAAAGGAATGAATGGAATGCAAATAGTTCTGTCTAAATTTCCTCCGAATTAAAACTCAAAATACAGTATGTCGGTGAGTATGAGAATCCCGTCTCTGTGGTGTAGAGGTTAGTGTGATGCTGCCACCTCCGGAGTCCCGGGTTTAATTCCCGGCTCTGCCACGAAATTTGAAAAGTGGTACGAGGGCTGGAAGGGGTCCAGAGGTATACTCAGCCTCGGGAGGTCAACTGTGTAGACGGAGGTTCGATTACCTCCTCTGCCATTCCTGAAATGGTTTTCCGTTGTTTCCCACTTCTCCTCCAGGCTAATGCCGGGATGGTAACTAACTTATGGCCATGGCCGCTTCCTTTCCTCTTTCTTGTCTATCCCTTCCAATCTTCCTATCCACCCACAAGGCCCCTGTTAAGCATAGCAGGCGAGGCCGACTGGGTGATGTACTGGTCCTCCTCACCAGCTATATTCCCGCCAACCCCAAGTCCCACTCTCCAGGATATTGCACTTAAGGTGGCAGAGGTGGGATCCCTCCCTGAGTCCGAGGGAAAAACCAACCCTGGGCGGTTAAAAGATTAAGAACGAAAGAAAATCAACGAAGCAAGGAGGGCAAACACTGCAGGATACCTTTTATAGCACATTCATTTCCTTTGCAATACTGTATATTTGAAGCTGAAAAGTGGTTTTCGGGACGATTTGCGCTCTTATACAGACTTAGGTTCATCTCTTGAAGACAGGCAAGGTTTAGACTTCAGATCATGATGATGATGATGATGATGACTGTGTGAAGTTTTGAACCAAATTTGTCCTAAAATAGATCACTGCAACTGAAAATAAGGCCCGTCGATATTTGGAACGTGCAGAAAGATCACGAAAGTGCTGAAAAATGCCGAAGTCGTAGAATGTCAAACTACTTCAGCAGATTTTTTCTTATCATGTGTAATGAATGAAAATCATTAATAGTTTGTATTCTTGATTGATTAAATTTTCGAAGTCAACATAGATTTTGTTGTCGCACACTGCACCTTCATAAAAATTATTTCTTTCAGGTGCTCTCTGTGAAATGTAACTGAGCAAATAGATCCTTTTAAATCTCGGGTACCGGGCGATTTGGCCGTGCGGTTAGGGGCGCCCAGCTGTGAGCTTGCATCCAGGAGATAGTGGGTTCGAACCTCACTGTCAGCAGGCCTGAAAATGGTTTTACATAGATTCCATTTTCACACCAGGAAAATGCTGGAGCTGTACCTTAATTAAGGCCACGTCCGCTTCCTGCCCTTTCCTAAGCCTTTCCTGTCCCATCGTCGCCATATGACCTATCAGAGTCGGTGCGACGTAAAACAAATAGCAAAAAATAGTCTTGAGTATGAGGTGGTCATTTCCGGAAGCACAAAATGTTTCAATATTAAACGCGCTGACTGTTAAGCTGTAATGATTTATGACTTTTAGACGTCCCATTCGGTGCGTAGGAAATGAAGCAATCATGAAGAACAGCAGGAGAGCAATTAGTGAAGGGTCCTCCCTTCCCCTTGTCGTACAGTTTATTGCCATCGCCTAGGTTCTTAGCCAATTAAATGTCCTGCTCTTTGCCTGACCCTCAGTGTTTTTAAGATCACCTGCTCCTCCCCCAAGTCTAATGAAGTCATGTCCAATTAGACTATCATCCTCCTTAATGTCGTCACCTTACGAGATGAATGGAGGAAACATACGCTGGGTTCTTGAGTTATGCATTCTCCCATTTGCCTCCTGCAATTCTATAAGCAGTTGTACGAGAGATACATATTCATGGGAATCTACCTCGTACTTCACGCTTTGTTCTGGAACAGTACTATGGGGTGGTTACCATTTTCTAAAACTTGTTCGCTTGCTTATGTTTACGACTTAAAAACATGAAGAATTGAACATTGCATTGTAGATGTTCAAGTTTAACGCGTAATGTTTAGAATGAAGCACGAAGTGGTCCCTATCAACCCTCGAACAGAGATGCTGTGGTGGTGTTGATGGTGATTATTATTTTAAGACGTAGTACAACAGGACAACCTTAACATTAATCAGAGGCAAAAGTGGAAGTAGTCTGACAATTTGAAGAATTATGGTACTAGAAAAAGGAAAGGCAAGGGAATCCGAGGGCGAGAAAACGAGACACACTGGAGGTCTCGCAAGCGTAATACTGTCGGGGTCGTAAAAGAATAATTGTTGCCTAAGGGAGGTAAATATTGTCAACAATTTAATGAAGCATCCGCTATAATTAAAACAAAAAGGATCCTAATATTGGAAAGATTTGAAAATGTCTTCCAGATTATATCTAACGGATACATCGTTTTTATCTTATATTTCAAAGAGTTCTCTGCAAGCTTTTAGAGAAGTTGTGGGTTTCAGCTGAGTTCTCTTGATTCTGCAGAATTTCATGCATATTCTTGTATTGTAAGTAATATCCGTTCCTTGTTCTAAATTTGCTCTATTAGCAACAAATGAAAGGATGATTTATAAATTAGATTAGTACGTAGCTCTAACTATATCATTATTAATATTATTAATAATATTATTTCTTGCTTCCTTAATCTGTTTACCCTCCAGGGTTTGTCTTTCCCTCGGACATTGTGAGGGATCTCACCTCTACCGTCTCTAGGGCAGTGTCCCGGATCATGAGATAGAACTGGGAAAGAGGACCAGTACCTCGCCCAAGTAGCCTCACCTGCTATACTGAACAGGGCCATTGTGGGGGGATGGGAAGATTGGAAGGGATAGACAAGGAAGAGGGAACCCAGGCCTCCGGAGGTGGCAGCTAATCACACTAACCACTGCACTACAAAGGCTGACATCATTATTATCATTACTATTATTACTATTATTATTGTACCGGGGGGTACACCTCTATGCCGTATTTTTAAATCTTGCGCCTAATAGAACTCCTCTACTGGAGGAACGGTGAACTTGAAACTGGACCAACTTATAAATTTACTCAGAAGATGTCACTACTGAAATTTGATGCAATTTTGTTAGTGCGAAGTTTCCAGTACTATGTGAATTTCTACTTGTTTTGTTTTCCATTGATAAAGAAGTGTGGACATTCTCTCATAGATGTCACTCCTAAAAAACTATGATCATGCACCCTGGTGCGAAATGAAGGAACCTTTTTGAAGAAATTTTGTATTCATACGTTTTTTTTTTCTTTACTAAATTTCGTTCATTCATTTTTGGGTTGGCAATATTTATCTTTTCTTTCCACCTGTTTTGAATCCAACCAATCAAGAATTTCTGTAATTAATTGTCAACCAATCCCGTATTTCTTCTTCGATTTTGAGTGTAACTTTTGATTTTAACCAATAAAACTCCGTGTGTGTGTCTTGATTATTTATGAAAGGCCTCGAACATTCCCCGAGGGATTATAAACTGCGGATTTTCACGGCTCTTGGCCATTTCATCGTCATCTAACTAAGTGGGTGTGTCAAGCAGGGGGCGGGAGGCGCCTTTTTCATCAGGCAGCCGTTCTTCAGCAAGGTAATGGCCAATTAACATCTTTATTTCTTGCTAGCTCTGCAGTTTAACCCGAGGGAAAGGTTCGAAACGTTTACTATGTAACCAACTTCGCTAAAATGTAAATCTCCTTTCGGTTCATGTAAAATTTCATCAATCTTTAACTGTAAATCGGGGATGGAGAGTGACGTACCCTATCGAGCTACCCTTCATATTGGTTTGAGGTAACTGCGTTTTGTAACTGTTTTTTTTCCTTTCCATAAAGTCTTAATTTGTAACTTTTTGAGTCACCTCTATAGTTTGGGAATAGCCCCTGTGTCATTGTCCTAGTGCCCCTTAGGTTTTAAGAATTCATATCTAGGAGTGCAAGCATCCGTCTCCCCTCATTTTGTATTCGGGCCATTTATTTAACTGTCATTTCTTTTAATACGAAGGCCCTATAGGTTGGGTACGAGATACCCCTGTTTCAATTGTAAGTTGGGCCATGGAAGGCCAAAAAGGTATAAGATACTGTTGGTGTCGCCTTGAGTAGGCTTGTGAACTGAGAGCACGTTAGCTCTTTTTCTAGTGTCTTATAGTGCCTCTGGGAGGCCGGAGATTGTCATTGTTGGAGCTAGTGCTCCATTTATT
This sequence comes from Anabrus simplex, assembly GCF_040414725.1. Lineage (NCBI taxonomy): Eukaryota > Metazoa > Arthropoda > Insecta > Orthoptera > Tettigoniidae > Anabrus > Anabrus simplex. The sequence continues at coordinate 1,130,722,507 of NC_090265.1, read as the reverse complement.
GGGGATTTTCTGCCCTTGCATAAAAATTTGTTCTTTTGTAAAGTTGAGCTAGGAGGTCAAAATTGTAATATTAGGGGCTTGTAGCCCAAGAATGTTAAAGTTCTGAAATCTTGGATCTTTCTAAGTCTTGTTTCTAAATTGCTATATCATTGTTTTCTCACTAACTGAAAAGTTGTTAAAGTTTTGTTGTTTTTCGAAAATGTAACCTTTGTTAACTTTAACTTTATAGTTAGACCCATTCATCCTGGCACCTTCTTTCACCTCTGCTGGTCCACGGGCAGCCCCGTAACAATTAGAACAGACGATGTTCAGTGGAATATGTATGGGGAGAATAATTGTGCAGAATACCTACGTAGTAATGGTAAACAACAATGATTTTATGCATGAGTTAATTGCTATCTATTCAGGTTACTAACTACTGTGTTTAGTTGTTTAAGAAGAGGAAGAACTGGGCAACCACCTGTCTGAACACCAGCCAGAGAGGAGGGGTTTCATGAGAACGTCGCCTGACACAAGTCTGTCCTAGAGTGATGTTAGATAAAATTGTAATGCACCAAGTGACCGATGATAACCTCAGCTCTCTAACTCCCCAGAATATTGGTCTTTTATGCCACCTCTCATGACAGACAGACGTTACCAGGAATGCATCCTACCACCCCCATTTACAAAATGTCCGACTCCTTCGGTTCAAGGCGTCCAGGGTTTGATTCTTGTCTGGATGGGGTATTTTAACATTATTTGATTTTTCTCTGGCTCGGGGACTTGATATGTGTGTCGTCTTCAATATTAGAATTCATCATAGAAACGCAGAAACCTAGGTCTATAGGCGTCAATTTGAAAGACCTGCGAAGGCCTATCCGTAGGCCATATGCAATTATTATTATTATTATTATTATTATTATTATTATTATTATTATTATTATTATTATTATTATTATTATTATTATTATTATTGTCCGACTGTTGGCTGAATGGTCAGCGTACTGGCCTTCGGTTCAGAGGGTCCCGGGTTCGATTCCCGGCCGGGTCGGGGATTTTAATCGCTTCTGATTAATTCTTCTGGCTCGGGGACTGGGTGTATATGTCCGTCGCAACACTCTCTTCATCATATTCACACAACATACTACACTACCAACCACCACAGAAACACGCAATAGTGCTTACATCCCTCCATAGAGGGTTGGCGTCAGGAAGGGCATCCGGCCGTAAAAACAGGGCCAAATCCACATGTGCGACGCAGTTCGCACCCGCGACCCCACAGGTGTGGGAAAAGCGGCAGGAAAAGAAGAATTATTATTATTATTATTATTATTATTATTATTATTATTATTATTATTATTATTATTATTATTATTATTATTATTATTATTATTATTATTATTATTAGGCTTCAGATAAGTGTGCAATTAAAATTGCGCAAATAAGCATTCAAATATACTAAAGCTCTCAAAATATGCACTAAGATATTGAAATATCGATTGAAAAACCTAATCTCATATCATTACTAAATTTCTCACGACCCACTGGTTTTTGTTCTTCTGTTTACTCGTTGACTCGGAGACAAATGGATCCAGGAATGAATACAAAGTAACTATATAGCTGGACGTATACACTGGTTGGAGTTTGTGACACAGGAGTTCAGTTCCTCATAACATGTGCTGTATCCTGCTTGGGTACCGGTAAAATAGTGTAAAGGTATATATTGCACTCGCAAGGGTATAATATGTAGGCGTGTGTGTGTATGTGGGTGTGTGTGCGTAAAATCACTTTAAAAAATCATAGCTGACTTTGTAAACATTTACCATCTTTGTTGAAATAGAACTTTACACAGCATAACCTGATATTCTTAGTCTTCAATATCACAATTGCTACCAATTGTAACAAGAAGTAAAAGGCTGATAACAACACCACGAGTCCGGTGTCTCACAAACTGCAAGTTGTAAAAACAATCTCAGTTGACTGAAAAGTGACTCTGCTTGGTTTGACTGGCATTTATGCTGCCACTATTGGATGAAATTCCCTACCTTATTTTATAACATCCCCCATGAATCAAGCAACCGCTGCTCAGTCCTAGGGCGTGGTGACGCCAGAACAGCGCGACGTGCGCTCTTGACTGTTATTCCTAGCTTGGGAAAGGACGTGTCTACCATACCCCTTCAATAAAGAAAACTTCGAATTCTGAAAAAGGTCACACCCTTAAGTTTCACTCATCTTTCATGAAGATTGAGAAATTGATTTAGTCTTTAATTCTACTCGTTTTCTTACCGTTTGTAGACACAATATTTCCGTCAAACTATGTCCTTTGCTGGCAGTGTTGAAGGAATCTAATTTGTGGATTTAAATTTATAACAAGGCTTCCTGCACCAAATACATTCCTATTGGTATCAAGAGAACCGTTTATTAAGACACAATCCTATGTTTACAACCAAAGCTATGGCGTTTTGTACTTGGACATCTCTTACGCTGAACCCATTAAGAACTGAGTCTGTCCGTTGTTCGCCAGGACTTTTACCTTATTTCCTCCCACTATTACTTTAACACCTATGAAATCCAGCTCTTCATCTAATCTGCCAAAATCACCGATCAACTGTACCATGTTTATCATACAGTTGCTCCCGCGTGGCTCCCCAAAGGTAAACGTCGGCACGGTCGAGTAAAAGCCGCATGCACGTAAACTAAACTCCCTCCCGGAGACAACTCAAATATTTTCCTTCCCACTTTACCAGACTGAGGACTCGCTATGTGAAATGCGTAGGTATGGTTAAAAAATGTTCGGCCACTTCCACTCTCCATTACTTTTAGAACTCAAAATTTGAAATTTTACTTCGTTAAAATGTTTTGCCATTTCTCCTCTCTATTAATTGAGAAGAAGAAATCTTAAATTTTACTCTGCAATGTAATTAAAGTCAGCCTCTGTGGTGTAGTGGTTAGTGTGATTAGCTGCCACCCCCGGAGGCCCGGGTTCGGGTCCCGGCTCTGCCACGAAATTTGAAAAGTGGTACGAGGGCTGGAACGGGGTCCACTCAGCCTCGGGAGGTCAACTGAGTAGAGGTGGGTTCGTTTCCCACCTCATCCATCCTGGAAGTGGTTTTCCGTGGTTTCCCACTTCTCCTCCAGGCAAATGCCGGAACGGTACCTAACTTAAGGCCACGGCCACTTCCTTCCTTCTTCCTTGTCTATCCCTTCCAATCTTCCCATCCCCCACCCAGACCCCTGTTCAGCATAGCAGGTCAGGCCGCCTGGGAGGTACTGGTTATCCTCCCCAGTTCTATCCCCGACCCAATGTCTCACGCTCCAGGACACTACCCTTGAGGCGGTAGAGGTGGGATCCATCGCTGCGTCCGAGGGAAAAAGCAACCCTGGAGGGTAAGCAGATTAAGAAAGAAAAGAAAGAATGTAATTAAATATGCTGCTCTTTTAACGAATTGAAATCTAGGTATTTCCTTCAGAATGTATTGGCGACGCAAGTGCGAAATATGGTGATATTTAATTAAGCTATTGTCTGTATAAGGGGCTGCTTGGCCGAGGTGGTAAAGGCGTGCTCGGTTCGCCCGGAAGGTCGTGGGTTGAAATCCCCGTCAGGAAGTCGTAAAATTTAAGAAACGAGATTTCCACTTCCGGAGGTGCATATGGCCCTGAGGTTCACTCAGCCTACAGCAAAATGAGTACCAGGTTAATTCCTGGGGGAAAAGGCGGCCGGGCGTAGAGTTAACCACACTACTCCATCACGTGCGGAGGTTAACAATGGTGGAAGACTTTGCCTTCCACTCCTCCAAGGGTCTTTGCTTTTATTGTGTTTGAATTCTTCATGATGGGAACTTGTTGCTGATTGCTTGGGATCTTTATGTGCGTTAGCACTTGAAACTGTAATATGGTGCAAATGAACTTGAAAACGTTCGGGTGAGTGGGAAATAAGAAGTAGGAAATGATTTAGGATTGAAATTATTTAACTGTATTCGTGGTTTCTTTTAATTCGTCAATATTCTGGAGTCCCTACAAGGCAGGGGGAAATGCAGCTTCCTCAAAGATGTTATCATCACCGACGTAATCACAAATTTCATCCAACTTGTCATCATTAGGTTTCGTAGCCATTAAATAGTCTGTGAACGAGTCGTTTATAACTTCGATTTAATTAAATGAAGGCTAAAGAAATAGACCAAACATTTCCACACTTCTGAACATTGTGCAGAGAACACTTTACATAGTCGATAGTGGAAAGAACAACAACGTATGGTACACAGAGGGAAAAATTTACGTATAGCACTATATATATAGATTGTTCAAAATAAGAGACGATGATTTTCGGTTGAAAATGTAAGCTGGTTTTATTTACAAATGTCTTTGATTTTAGTAAATGTTCGTTTCGGTGCACATGGAAAGAGAACGTTTTGAAGAAAGAAATCTGGGTAAGTTCCATCGGCATACACGAATAGAAAAATTGTAAATTTGTATCACAAGAAAATGTATCAACGTTACTTACGTCATCGTTGTGAAGTAAAAAAATCTTTGTTTCGATTAGTTTGATAATGTCCTCGGCAATGGTGGCAATGCAGCTTGCTTCACGTTCTCTACGTTGCGCTGAATGCGGGTAAAATCTGTTGATGTTAACCATAGTTCATTTTCATAATGAGATATTTCTTGTTTTTTATCTTAGAAGCTTGGTCGTGTAGTCATTTTCCTTTTTAGCGCATTAGAAACACAGTGGCTGTTCAACGAATCACGTGGATTGTGGTTGTGTTCGAAACTAGCTTTAGCAAATTCTCTATCCAGACATGAAATTCCATAAGTATACATTTTGCTAGGCCACAACATTTTAACACAGCACCAACGGCACGGACCATTCTTTGCTTCAAGATTCAAGTAAAAAGTTATTCCCGTTGACAACCATGATATTTTTCACATTTTGACTAACCATAAGAGCGGAAACCAATGCGAAACCACAGCGAAGTGTTTACCACTGGATTGAACAGTTCAAAAGGGGTCGCACGAGCGTGAAGGGTGGGGAAAGATCCGGGCGTCCATCTGCAGCTGTGGCAAAACATTGTTCCCGTATTGTGCCGAAAGTATTCTATGAACTTCCGGTCATGGTACACCCTCAGACCATAAGAAAAAAACGGATTACGGAACGCTGCTGTTCCTTCGTGTAAGAAGAGTGTGGTGCGACCATCTTTACGCCACAACAGCGCAAGCTGTGCTGAGATCTGATAATGCTGAAACCTACCACAGACGTAGACAACGGTACCATCTAGCGGCTGGTGAGCACACAACGCCATACAACCTAAAGACATTTAGACCAAAATTTCAGATACTTATTGACTTGCCCTCGTATATATACAGTATATTGATATTAAATATATGCGCCTATTGTGTAGTTCATGCATAGTAAAATAAACTTTATGAAAACTTCCAATATGTTTTTTAATCAGTGTAATCAGCTAGATTCAATGAATGCATTAGGAGTTACGGCAGCTTTTTGTAAATACCATTACCAACGATTTACATATACTCTCAGTCAGCACTTTCCCTTTTTATACAATCCACTAGAAAGTATATGAAAATGAAAACAGCAGCATCACTTACACACATTACGGCTGTCAATCTGAACACTTCTGGCAACTATAGTGTCGATGTTGTGAATATCACTGCATTGTCATAGCCAAGCTCCAAATTCGTGCTCACAGTAGATCGTAAATTGAAATGTTAACGAATAAATTGTGAAGATGTATCATTGTACAACAGGGGATAAGTGTACACAGTGCTCTATGTGCATGAGTCCAGGGATCGGGGATGCAGAAAGGAACAAGAAAATCATGTAAAATCATGCTCTAAGCACTCGCCGACTTTTCTGTTTTATGTCAATGGAACGTATACTGGTGATTAGAATTATAATGTCAGTTTATTATTATTATTATTATTATTATTATTATTATTTCCGGCCCCTTGCATCTCATTCGGAGGCCCCTTGTTCGATTCCCGACCAGGTCAGGGATTTTTACCTGGTTCTGAGAGCTTTTTAGAGGTCCACTCAGCCTACGTGATTGAGGAGCTATCTAACGGTGAGATGACAGTCCCGGTCTAGGAAGCTCAGAATAACGGCCGATAGGATTCGCCTTGCTGACCACACGACATCTCATAACCTGCAGGCCTTCGGGCTGAGTAAGGGTCGCTTGGTAGTCCATGGTCAAGGAATTATTATTATTATTATTATTATTATTATTATTATTATTATTATTATTATTATTATTATTATTATTATTATTATTATTTTCGCCGAAATCCTATACTAGCAATAAGGAATGATAACCCAAAAACATGTCTAATGTTCGCTGGCTAAAATGTTCTTGTATTTATCGCACCACAAGTTAATACATTATTCAACATATACTGAGAAATCAGGCTAATTTTAAGGTTCTATTGACGAAAAGCTAAATTATTAGTTTTTGTGGGGCATTGCCATTACCTTATAGATTAATACAGCGATCAAAGGTCATGTAAATTATTTTGAGAGTTTCCTAGAGCAATGAGGAAGGTGCTTGTTTTTAAGGAGTGAAAGACAGTTTTAACATATTAAGTGGATTAGGAGACAACAGAAATTGTTCGGTTGTTGACTGTCCGTGCGTCATCTTTAAAGTTGTTTTCAAAATCACTCTTAGAAAAGTTTGGTGCAATAATTAGGATAATGGTACTGTAGTGCCCACGAATTGAAAGCAAAGCTACAAAACACAAAATAACACAGGATACCAGATAAATGCACCCGCTCCGCACCTTCCCCTGTACTCACACACATACATAAAGTACTGCACTTGAGCCTGAGTACTATTGCTTTCATAGTCCGTGGATAGAACAACAAAAAGGAGTATTTTCTATTGGATTCATCACCTTAATAAGACTGTAGGACTAAAGTACTGTATATCAGCCCATATTGGAGTAAATTTACTCCAACTCTGAACATTTAGCCTCTAGGTATCTGTAAGAATTTAGAATCGATTGTATGGAAGCCACAGGCAAGGTGTTGTCACTTGGCCACCACGACGTTCTGTAATATGTCTAGATTCAATTTATAATGTTCACCATGATTTATAAGACTCGAAGTTAGCTTCGTCAGAAAATTTGTAATACTAATGTCTATAAAGGGGGTCAGACTTCTTGGTTCAGTGGCCAGCGTTGAGGCCTTCGGTTTAGAGGGTCCCAGGATCGACCCCCGGGCGGGTTGGGTATTTTAATCGCATCTGATTTATACTGGGTGTTTGTGTTTGTTCTACTTTGACCTCTTCATATTCAGGCAAAACAACACACCACACAACCAACATGAACACGCAACAGTGATTACACACATCCACACCAACTGAAGAAGGTGACACTCCATCGCCGACCGGCAACCAACTGACGTCCCTCTCGGGGCGAGCTCTCCTTTTATAGAGTTTGGAGGCTCGCGTGTACTGTGAACAGCACTTCCCGAGAGGGCGCGTCAGCCGGATTGTCGGCCGAGGCGATGGAGTGCCACGACAGGCGAACGCCTGTCTGTGTTACTTTATTTATCAAAAGAATATACAGGTTAAGTACAAAAGGATTGGCATGCAAGACAACGCCCCTACCCGATTGGAGGGTATAGCGGGCCACTCAGCTGTCGGTGAAGATCTGCAGTTCGTCGAAGGCAGCAGCCGTCGGATCTTGAAGGACGTTGTAGGCTCCCATGAGGGCGGCGGCAGTCTCGGCGACGTTGATGGTTTGTGCCTGCTGGAAGGCCTGGGCCCAGGCGGTGCCCAGCTGTGGACAGACGGCGGCGACTGAGTGCGGGGTGGCGTCCGTGTAGATGCGAAGCACTCGGTGAGAAGTGGACATCCGGCGCGGCGTCAGGAGCAGAGTGGGGGTGAGGAGCCGTCGGACCCAGAAGAATTCGCCTGCAAGGATATGTTTGGCAGGGAAGACCGGCCACCCCATGACCCAAGATAGCCATGACATGTAGCCGGCCGCCTGCTGGAGTTGCGAAGCTGTGAAGGTGTGGAGGTCGCGCACAATGAGGCGGGCGCGTCGTTGAGTCTCGTAGTGCATGGTGATTTCCTGGGACGGAATATCGATAGTGACCCCTAAATAGGTCAGGATGGGAGTCCGGTGCAGCACCGACTTGGCGTAGTTGAGAGTGATGCCCAAGACCTGTGTGAGAAAGACATCGATCTGGTGCATTAACTCCGCCGTCAGGTCAGGAGAATGGATGAGCCAGTCGTCGAGGTAAGGAATCATCTCGACGCCGAACTGTTGGGACAGAAGCTGCTGCACTGCAGTGGCCCAGCGCTGCATCACGGATGGGGCCAGGCTATGCCCCATCGGCAGGCGAGTCCAGCGATATCGCCGCCCGCGGTATAATATACCATACGGGTGGCGAGTCTCGCGGGAGATGGGGATCTGGAAGAAGCCTGAACGGAGGTCAAGCTTGCAAGCCACGTGGTGTGGCAGAATGGAGGAGAAGGCCTGGGCTGGGCCTTTGAGAGAGAAAGGTGGGTGAATGATGAATGGAGTCCAAGCGCTGAGGTCATAAATGACCCGCGCGGCCCCTGATTCCTTGGGTACGAGGAACAGGGGGAAGGCCGACGAGCACTCACCCTCCTCGATGAGTCCGTTACGGTGGAGATCGTCGGCGGCCTTGAATCTTGGTCCATGAGCTGGGATGTCTGGGATCCGCCATTTGTCGTGCTGCATGGGGTTGTCCAAGTCGAAGGTCTTGCTGTGACCGTGTCCGATATGGTATTGCCGGGGTCGCTGTGCTTGCGGTGGAGGAAGTCTTGAGGTTCTTCTTGCCGGGTTTAACTTGCTTGAAGTACTGGTTCACCGACTGCTGCTGATCACTCATGACTACGGAAGAAGACCTCTCTATTATGGTTTGACACATTGCTAGTCGGTTCGAGTTCCATAGGTCGAAAACATTTTCGCCATCGAAATGGTGACACACATAGTAGGAAAGGTCGTGGTAAACAATTTCTAATACCTACAGTGCGTGCCAAAAGTCTGGATTACCGAGCTCGATAGTTGCAGTCGCTTAAGTGCGGCCAGTATCCAGTATTCGGGAGATAGTGGGTTCGAATCCCACTGTCGGCAACCCTGAAGATGGTTTTCCGCGGTTTCCCATTTTCACACCAGGCAAATGCTGGGGCTGTACCTTAATTAAGGCCACGGCTGCTTCCTTCTAACTCCTAGCCTTTTCGTATCTCATCGTCGCCATAAGACCTATCTGTGTCGGTGCGACGTGAAGCAAATTGTAAAAAATGTCTGGATTGAATACCGAACCTCTTCGCAGTGTTCGTAGGTAGTGAACGCATATTAAACTGTTGATGGCGATTCGTCATCAGATGGCGACGTTAAGCCTTGAACAAACACCTTGTTGCAATTCGACAGGAGAAGGCTAAGTGCCTGCACCGGGTTTCACCCTCTCCCTACTACCATATATCTCGTCACTGGTTTCAACTCATTAAAACCTCTGATGATGTAGACGTCAGAAATATCATCCGGTCGTATAAACCAGTCACGGAGACTCATCTCATCATACCCGACCCCGTACAGAGACCCGATGAGGTTTGAGTAAGCGTTCTCTATAAAGAGCCATTTTTATCTTGTTCTGACTTCTTTGTGCTATGAACCGGATTGTAGAGTTGTATGTATAATAACTTTTTTGCTACTTGTTTTTACATCGCACCGACGCAGATATGTCTTATGGCGACGATGGGATAGGAAAGGCCTAGGAATGGGAAGGAAGCGGCCGTGGCCTTAATTAAGCTACAGCCTGATGTGAAAATGTTAAACCTCGGAAAACCATCTTCAGGGCTGCCGACAGTGGGGTTCGAACCCACTATATCCCGGATGCAAGCTCATAGCCGCGCGCCCCTAACCACACGGCTAATAACGTTTATTAGGCTATATTTTAATGTATACTACCATACAAAGAGACTGTGAGTTTGTTTATAAGTAACGGTTTATCTCAAAAACTACCGAACAGATTTGAAATATCCTTCACCATTTGAAACACAATATCATTTCGGGTAACTCAGGATATCCCGGAATATCAATGTGTTCCCGCGAGAACCGTGATTTAAGGAAACAATGGCACCAATAATAAATCTGAAAGTTTGTATGTTTGCTTGCCTGTGGTTTTTTTTTTTTCATGTAAAATCTACCCGACTGATGGAGCTCAAATTTGGAACGCTTATAGCGCACATCTTTGGTTAACACATAGGCTGCATATTATCATGATATATTTTAAGTGGTTCATGTAGCGAAAAAAAATGTGAAGCAAATCTGAGGAAAACGTACGTTTAAGACGCTTAAAACTGAAGTCGTTACTCAAACGGTTAGTCCTATTAAGTAACGGAGTCAGCGAGTTTGCTTAAACAAGCTTGTAAGAATTTCCTTCGTAATTTCAACAGTATGCACAAAAATATGCTTTTCTGTGTTTTACTATCACACTATCTCTTGAGCGAGTCATCAAGCGAAAGCAATTTTGAAGCAGGTCACATACGCCTGGGGTCATTAAAAGTGAATAAGCTGTCTAAACAGTCCTATTAGACATTGAAGCACAGAATCAATCACTACTGATCTGCATTTAGGGCAGTCGCCCAGGTGGCAGATTCCCTATCTGTTGTTTTCCTAGCCTTTTCTTAAATGATTGCAAAGATAACTCCCCTTCCTATAAACGAATATTTGCCCAATTTCTCCTCTTGAATTCCATCTTTATCTTCATATTGTGATCTTTCCCACTTTTAAAGACACCATCCAAACTTATTCGTCTACTGATGTCCTCCCACGCCATCTCTCCACTGACAGCTCGGAACATACCACTTAGTCGAGCAGCTCGTCTCCATTCTCCCAAGTCTTCCCAGCCCAAACTTTGCAACATTTTCGTAACGCTACTCTTTTGTCGGAAATCGCCCAGAACAAATCGAGCTGCTTTTCTTTGGATTTTTCCAGTTCCTGAATCAAGTAATCCTGGTAAGGGTCCCATACACTGGAACCATACTCAAGTTGAGGTCTCGCCAGAGACAAATATGCTCTCTTCTTTACATCCTTACTACAACCCCTAAATACTCTCATAACCATGTGCAGAGATCTGTACCCTTCATTTACAATCATATTTATGTGATAACCCCAATGAAGATCTTTCCTTATATTAGCACCTAGGTACTTACAATGATCCCCAAAGGGAACTTTCACCCCATCAACTCAGTACTTAAAATTCAATTTGCAGGAAACATGTTTATAAGAATATTCTTCCTAACTAATACTATCCGAGAAAAACATGTTTCTGTTTTGGCGCATATTTACCAGGGTCTGAGTGTGATGTCTTTACTTTGAACGAATAAATTAAGCCACAAAAGTGACAGAAGCTGTACCATTTAATTCGAGAACTGCTACACAAATTTGTCTGTGATTCAAGGCGCCCACTCACCCTCTCTCCTTGTCTTTACTTTCTGCAGTAACCAAGTACAAAGCATACACAAATGACACCGCTTCAATTTGAGGACTGCACAGTAGTGTCGCGTGTGAGTCTATTTTAGTTTGAATGCCTTTCATTGGCAAGACAATGTAATATATGAAAAAATGAAGAAACAAAAACGAAACACACTCGGTTAGCTATCACGGCAAGGAGGTTCACTGCATATATAATATAATATAATATGTAAAGCAAAGTCACCTCCGTACAGGCCATGAAGGCCCTTGGAGGAGTGGAAGGTAAAGGCTTCCACCATTGTTAACCTCGGCACGTGATGGGGTAGAGTGGTTAGCTTTACGCCCGGCCGCCTTTGCCCCCAGGAATTAACCTGGTACTCATTTTTGGTGTAGGCTGAGTGAACCTCAGAGCCATATGCACCTCCGGAAGTGGAAATCTCGTTTCTTAAATTTTACGACTTCCTGGCGGGGATTCGAACCCACGTCCTTCCGGGCGAACCGAGAACGCCTTTACCGCCTCGGCCAGGCAGCCCCATAATATAATATAATATAATATAATATAATATAATATAATATAATATAAAGAATACTCGTGCTGCTCCGCAGCATTCGTTATAAATAGATGAGGTAACTCGTTGTGATATGCCTGTCGCAATCATATTGTTATGACCGTTCTTTTCAATGGTTTTATGAACATTTAATCAGAAGCGCGTTAGAGTACGCCACAGTTCGTAGTCAGAATTCATCCATTCCGACGTCATCATGCCAACTGTTTGGTAAACATCTTTTTTAATAATTTTTTATGTAAAGCTTGGTATTGTGTCGTAGAAGACAGGTAAGGTAAGGGTTATACTGCCCGAAGGCAGGTCCGAACCTCCGCAGAGGTGTTCCTGAGCCGGAGTTTACGTGCGGTAGAGTGGCCAGTTCCTTTCCGCTCCTCCATTCCCTTACCCCCCACACCAACAACGCGTGGCAACCCATCCAACTCCTGACCACGCCCAATGTTGCTTAACTTCGGAGATCTCGCGCGATCCGGTGTTTCAACATGGCTACGGCCATTTCGTAGAAGACAAAGGTATTTTAAATCACAGTTCTTTTATATAGAAGGTTGTCTTGTGATCTCATAGTTTAACTTCGAAGGGGCATTTTATTGTTTGCCAGGCAGAGAAATCTTTTAAGATACATAGCCTTCACTCTTTCTAGTGTAGCTAGGTTATCCTCCGATAGGTGTTCCCAGATGATGTCATTTTTTTGCTACTTGCTTTACGTCGCACTGGCACAGATAGAAGGCGACGATGGGATAGGAAAAGCCTAGGAGTTGGAAGGAAGAGACCGTGGTCTTAATTAAGGTACAGCCCCAGCATTTTCCTGGTGTGAAAATGGGAAACCACCATCTTCAGGGTTGCCGACAGTGCGATTCGAACCCACTATCTCTCGGATGGAAGCTGCCCCTGACCTCACGGCCAACTCGCCCGGTCAGATAATGTCTAAGGCGTCATGATGGGGTTTGTTTGTACGTAGACTTTATTGTCTTAGCGGCATGTAAATTATTAGGAATGCTCTGCCATCTGTTGAATATATTTGAAAGCTGGGAAAGGTTAGAGAATCAAAGAGTATCTAGCAGGGAATGGTATTCTTCTGCGATTAGAGGAAGTGTATACTCTCTGGCTTGACAGGTAGTAATCAAATATGGCTGCTTGCAATGACATTACTAAGGATGAATATTAATAAAAGTGTTAGTCGCTTAACAACCCGCTGAGTACAGAATGTATAGCGGGTTATGATAAGCCTTCGCCTACAATTATTTTTTAGATCATTTAATGACTCGATTATATGATTACTCAAAGTTGGATGAACTTAGAGACCTGCCAATGTCTCTTGATTCACCGTCAGGTAACTCCGGAGAGAATGAAACAATAGCGAAGGAAATCGGTCCAGTAGAACGGACGGAACTGTTTTAATATAATATAATATAATATAACATATGTGTTTTGTCTGTATTTTGCTCAGAATTTTAAAAGAATGGTATTTCTGTATCGGTCGTGCCCAAGGTAACAAGGAAATGCACTTTTTCCCCCCATAATTTCTGTCTGCCTGCCTGTCTGTATGTATGTATGTACGCGCATCACGAGAAAACGGTTGAAGAGAATTTAACGAAAATCGGTAAATTCGGGGATTACGTCGCTACAATCTAGGTCATAAATAATTTTATTCGCGCTGAGTGAAATGTTATTTTAGGGGAAGGCCTTAAAAATTCATTCTCTAATAAATTAGGATTTTTGTTCCTAAGTCCGTGTCAGCGCTGAGACACGAGAAAGTTGGTAAACAGAATTGAATGAAAATCGGTATGTAAAGTCGGGGAATAAGGAACTACAATCTACGCTATAAATAATTTTATAAAACGCCCTAATATCACAGAGTCGAAAGAAAACTAAATGTAAAGGCCTACAATATAGAAAGCTCATGAAATTGATCAACATCAACATCACATTGACTATTGTTTGTTGTGATGTGCTTTGTGTCTTCTGTTGCATCTCATCTCCAATAGATGGAATGAGTGCTGCGTACCGAGTAAAACAGCCTGCCTGAATATTGGCGGGAAATAGCAGTGTAGTTAGATAACTTTCTTCTTTAGCATGCCATTCCTCTGGTTCATACATTTTCTGATACAACTGGTACGTAACATACTGGTTCATCATAGCATTCTAGATATTCAATCCCAACTCTGAGGCACTGATTGGAATAAGCAATTATTATTATTATTATTATTATTATTATTATTATTATTATTATTATTATTATTATTATTATTATTATTATTATTATTATTATTATTATTATTCCGAGGTTTCTGTGGAACAGCAGAGGTGAAAGAAGGTGCCGGGATGAATGGGTCTAACTACAAATGCCAAGAAAAGAAAATTTTAAAACTTAAACTGAAGGTTATATTTCCTTTTTTTTTAAATTCAATTTTAGCAAAATTTATAACAAAAAAATGACAAGGCTTTAACCAAAACAAGAAAATCCAAAATTTAGAGACAATTTAACAATCTGGGCTTCACGCCCCAAGTTTTACAATCCTTGAGCTACTAGCCCAACTTTACCAAGGCACAAATTTGTTCAAAGGGCAGAAATCCCCTAATTCCTGGAGCACTTGCTCCCAACTCACAATATCAAGCCTTCAAAAGGCACTCAGTAATCTAATTTTGAAAAGAGCTAACAGGCTCTCAGTTAATGAAGCCTATTGAAGGCAACATCAAATTTTACAATTACTTGCCATCAAGGCACAACTTACAAAATTAAACGGGGGTGTCTTGCACCCAACCTACTGGGCCTTAGCAGAAAAAGAACAGGTTAAGTAAATGGCCCGACACACAAAAGGAATGGAGGAGTGAATTTGCACTCCTACATGAAACTTCTTAAAACCTAAAAGGCACTAGGCCGATGAAACAGGGGCTATTCCCAAACTATGGAGGTGACCCGTAGAAGAAAGAAGTATGAATATTACGGAAGAAAAGAAATTCAGTTACCAAAACGGAGTCACCTCAAATCAAAAATCAAGGGGAGCTCGAAAGGGTAAAGCACTCTCTATCTCCGATTTACAGTTACAAATTTACTTAAGTTTTACATAAACTGGAAGAAATTTACATATTTATATAGATAGGTTACATGGTAGAGGTTTCGGACCTTCCCCGCGGGTTAAACTGCTGAGCTAGCAAGAAATAAAGTTAAGTGGCCATTACCTTGCTAAAGAGCTGCTGCCTGATGAACGAGGCAGCTCCCGCCTCCTGCTACACTTCCATACACTAGGCTAGATGTTGATCGAGTGGCCGAGAGACAAGTAAATCAACAGTTTTTACACCCTCGGGGAAGGTTTGAGACCTTTCATGAATAATTCAGACACACCCACAGGTTTTTATTGGGTAGCTTGAAGTTACACGTCAAAATCGAAGAAGAGAGACATAATTGGTCAAAAATTAATTACAGAAACTCAGGATTGGCTAGATTTAAAACTGGCGGAAAGAAAGTTTAATATTGCCAACCCACAAATGAAAGAACGAAATTTAGTAAGGACAAAATCTTATGCGTACAAAATTTCTTCAAAAGGTTCCTTCACTTCGCACCAGGGTGCATGATCATAGTTTTTTAGTGGAGACATCTATAACAGAATGTCCACACTTCTTGATCAATGGAAAACAAAACAAGTTGAAATCCACACAGTACATCTTCAGAGCAAAAGTTTAATTAGGTCCAGTTTTAAGTTCAGTGTTTCTCCAGTAGAGGAGTACTTTAAGGCGAAAAATTCGAATGTGCGGCGTAGAGGTGTACCAACCGGTACAATTATTATTATTATTATTATTATTATTATTATTATTATTATTATTATTATTATTATTATTATTATTATTATTATTATTATTATTATTATTATTATTATTATTATTATTTGCTAGTTGCTTTACGTCGCACCGACACAGATAGGTCTTATGGCGACGATAGGACAGGGAAGGGCTGGGAGTGGGAAGGAAGCGGGCGTGGCCTTAATTAAGGTACAGCCCCAGCATTTGCCTGGTGTGAAAATGGGAAACCACGGAAAACCATCTTCAGGGCTGCCGACAGTGGGGTTCGAACCTGCTATCTCCCGAATACTGGATACTGGCCGCAGTTAAGCGACTGCAGCTATCGAGCTCGGTATTATTATTATTATTATTATTATTATTATTAATATTATTATTATTATTATTATTATTATTATTATTATTTCGTACTGCAAAACAAGGATAGATTATATAAATACATATAAACACATATAAATAAGTATGTAATTTACAAGTCAGCACTCAAAACTTAATGTCCAGACTTTTCAGCCAGTCCACTGCTTCTGTAGAGGCACTATGTAATTCTTGAACAGATCAATTGAATCTTCTTTTTGGGCAGTCCATAACAACATGCTGGATGGTCTGAGGCGCATTATCACAGTCGCAGAATGGGTCTTCAGATTTTCCCCACTTGTGAAGCCAGAATTTACACCGTCCATGGTTTGTCCTGATTCTGTTTAGAGATGTCCATTACCTTCTCGGTAAGTTGAAACCAGGAGGAGCTCTACAAGGATGGTGGATTAAACCCAGGTGGTCAGGATTTGAAGAGGTCCATTCTTCGTGCCAGATCTCATCAGCATCAAAATGTGTTTCCAGGAGCTTCTCGCCTAACTTCCATGATGGGTTTCTGGACTTTAATCTCTTCGGTTTCTGAGGGTTGCAGTCCTGATATGATGGCACTTGAGGATTACTGCGACATTTCTGCCATTCTCTTACAAGAGCCAGTTCTCTTCGTGTGTGAGGGGGATGGATGTAGAATAAAACGGGTAACCATTTTAGGGGTGTCGATTTGATGGTGTCTGATATTGTCCTCATGGTATCATTCAGTTGTGTATCATCTTTTGAAGTATATATCTACACTGTTAAGCCACACAGGGCAGCAGTATTCTGCAACTGGATAGATCAAGGCAACAGCTGATGTCCGTAGTACTGTCGCGTTTGCTCCCCATCCTGTTCCACTGAGCTTGTGTAATATGTTGTTCCTTGTTTTTATCTTGGCTGCAGTGTTAGAGAGGTGTTGCTTGTATGAAAGTGTCCGATCCGTTGTGACGCCCAGATACTTTGAATATGGGTTATACTTAAGTTTTTGTCCTTTGAATTCGACTTGAAGTACATCGTTGGCTTTTTGGTTGTCTAGGTGGAAGCAGCTTACTTCAGTTTTGTTCAAGTTAGGTTTGAGTCGCCATGTACTGAAATATTTGTTCAGGTTATGGAGATCCTTTGTGAGTGTATTTTCTGCTGTTTTGAAGTCACTCGACTGGGCAGCCAGAGCTATGTCATCTGCATATATGAATTTCCTGGAAGTAATTTCTGGAAGATCTGCAGTATAGATGCTGAACAGTAGAGGAGCAAGAACTGATCCTTGGGGTTAACCATCGTTTAGTATATAGGGCTTACTCTTATTGCCGTTTAAATGTATTTCGAACGCTCTATTGCATAGCATGTTGTTCAGCAGTGTTGCAAGGTTCTTACAGGGAATGATCTTCAGGAATTTCAAAATCATAAGCAATGTGCACATTTAACGGAATAATGGCAGAGGAATGTTCACGGCTGTCTGCGGCCTGGTCATTGCAGCTCTGGAACTTTGGTCTGTTAGATCGGTACCGTAGTACTGTTCATTAAAAGTGAGAAAATGCGTGGGTTTTAATTTGATCGAGTATTGTATATGACAACATTGCTTTTAATCGTTACATTCCTACTGATGTCATTGTAATGACCTATGTTGACTTTCATTGGAAGAAACGCAAAGACATTCTTTTTGAGAATTCTGTACCGAAGCACGGGTACTTCAGCTAGTAATATAATGTAACAGAGATCGTTTTAACTTTCGCTCAGTTTCAGCCTCCCTGATTCTTAGCATTCTCTAAACTATAAACATTATAATAAGCTTACTGGCTTTCACCGTTTCAAGTACACGATGAAATCCTGTTCGCTTTGCAGTGAACTTTGGTCCGCACCTTCAGAAGAAAATCTCGTTTGTTTACGAAGAATATTTCTCTCAAGGATCTTGTAAGAGAAATAGATCCGCCACTCCTGTAGAATAAAGAGTGCTGAGAGGATAAGTCATGGAAGGTATAATGGCATATTGCTCTCCGCCAACATAAGGAAATACCACGATAGTACCCCGTTATAAACTGTGTACTGCCAGCTGTTGCTTTTTTAAATTCTTAATTGTAACACAGAGAATGATTCTACGAGTATTTCGATAGGCATGCAGCATCACAAACTACTCTAGTGTCTTTTATTTGAAAAATGTATTTATTTTATTTGTATGTGGCATTAGTTTTATTACGCTAGCCTGTATCGTTGTTTCAGCGTTCGTATTTTAACTTAAAGTTACATTTATTGAATAAGGAATGAATTAGGACTACTGATTACTGAGAACGTTAATGCAATTCATATAAAACCCCAAAACGCACAAACTTACCTAAGTCACGAAGTAACATAACCCCACTCGTGGAACCCTTCCCATGACTTATCTACGGGAATGGAAAACGGGAAGGAAAGGAAGAAATGAAACACAACATAATGTACACAGTTTATATTTTGAATTTATACACACATATTTATTCGAAACAACGGGTAAGAGGCACGTAAATACATATATCTTAATCACACATATGTATTGGCAACTACTAGTTCAGTTTGAGAGAAGTTTATGATCATAATAGGCCTGCTATTTCTTTACACTAAGAACGCGTATAATTCGAATTTCACTTCATACTTTAAAAAGACCTGGAGTGAAAGGAATTAATCTTACACAGGCATCAAGTAAGCTACTCACTTCACATAAAATCACAAAATTCACTCACTTGAAATGTATATGAAATATATAACAAAAGAGCACCAAAAGCAAATTGTACCAACTAGAAGGTACAGCGAACAGGATCAATGAAATACTTCAAAACCGGAGATTTTTTAGTACCGAACCTCATCAACTGCCAAATGTCGGAACACATGCTAAGGCCTTAATTTTTGGAGAATGTTACATGGTATTTTAAGCATCATGTGGAAGTAAAGAAAAAAGCGACTTTACACTATTTGCTCCATTTCTTCATCGTAATTTGATAATGGCAGATCTTCCCTTGGCGAGGGTGACAAATAGCAAATCACCTGCGACCGAAGGGAAATCTATGTGAAAAGGGAGGTTTTAATTCATTCTTCAACATCTTGTCAGTCTCCATTGAGTCATGTAGATGACATAGGCCTATAGGCTAATCGTTACCAGTAGAGGCCAGATGTTTGACAAAATGCCCAACTTCTGCTTTATTTAATACAAACAACTTGTTGTCATTAAGTTGTACACAGGAAATATTTTTTTCCTATCTTAATGAATAATGCCTGTAAATGCCTAGTTGCCTTCCTTTTAACAAAATTAACATCGCACTGAAAACAACTGGTGATCTTTTTAGTTTTCAAAATTGCGCTACCAGGGAAGTGATGTATAAGATGTACTACTGTCCACATAAGAACTTTTACTATTTCAAATCAATTATAATTCTATATTATAATGTTATAAAACTTAGGCCGCACTTATTTCTACCACCGGAATCCCTGACAGCACTGAGAGTCGTAAGATACAGCGGGTGATGTCAATGCGGTTACTGTAAAAATTACCAAGAGCAGTTCCATAATTTTTCAAAAGGATCAATATCATGAAGTATCGTTCATTCGAAAGAGCTAAAGAGGTATTATATGAATTAATGGAAAATCTGAGTCATAAATGTGTTCTCTTCTTGATTTTAATAATTATCTCTCCCCACTATCCTTTAAATTGAGAACCTCTTTAGGAACAGATCCTTAAACTAATGCAAATGAAAATGTAAACGTGTATAATTCCTATTAACTACTTGGCAAATAATTCATGGATGAATAACTTGTAATACCAATTACCATAGATTTGAAGAGATAGGGGGATATTCCAATAATGTCATTGTTTTTAAGTCCCACGAACTACTTTTTTGGTTTTCGGAGACACCGAGGTGCTAGAATTTTGTCTTGCAGATGTTCTTTTACGCACCAATGACACGAGGCTGACGTACCGTATTTGAACAGCTTCAAATACCACCAGACTGAGCCAGGATCGAAATTGCCAAGCTGGGCTCAGAAGGCCAGAATTCTACTCTCTGATCTATTCAGCTCGGCAGGGATATTATATTTTTGTCCTACAGGTATATAAGTTTTGCAACAACTGCCCATTAACTATTTGAAACCCACTATTAATTCTCCTTTTCCTCTTCTGGCACAAAGAATTACTCTTAAATACAACAGTGGACCACTGGATGCTGAATCCAACGTTTAAGACGTCATTTCCACTGTTTGACGTTAATGAAAAAAATCGAGTGGATTTACTTCAGAGATAAGTTTAATGCTGCCCCTCAAACAGTTCATTAGAATCAAAAATAAATTCAGGAATGAGTAAGCTAACCCTGTTAAAACAAAACTCCAGAGCAGTAACACAAGCTTCAATAACTCAGTAGGCATTTGAACATTTTTAGACAGGGCTAGAGTAAATTCTCACAACCTTAATACAAAGTTGTTCCTTGAAGTCAATACCAGGAAATCACAGTACGGATGACAACCAAAAGACCACAGTTCCTGCTCCTTCTGATGTGCACTGACACTTATTATCAGTGGAAGGTAGCTGGGTAGCTTCTCCGTATGTAAGACTGGCATCGAGGACAGAAAATCTGGTAACAAATGAGGCAGATAGATGTCCTATGAAATAAAATAAAGGTAATATCAAATCAAACAAACTTCGGTAAAAAAAATCCAGATGTAATTACATTGCTGAATCATACATACCTCACAGCCTTTCGTGCATATCAGAGTGTTTCGAGTGGATGGAACCACTTCACTGAATTATTTCTCCCTACATTCAGGAAAGCATTGACTCAAACTGGCATCCTAGATAGCAAATCTAGGAAGATGTGAGGAAGTTGAATGCCCTATAAAGTACGGTAACATCACAACATACAAAATTCAGAATAAAAGGAAGGGAAATGAATTACTTAGATGAGTAAATTAGCTATGAATACATACCTTGCAGTTTGTTTTGCAGATTGGAGGGACCTGGAGTGTAAAAGACCACCTCATTGAATGGTTCCTCACTACTCTCAGTAGAAAGTTGATAACAATGTTGAACATCTGTCAAACAAATCCAGGAAGGTATAAAGAAGATAGATTTCCTATAAAATATTTAGGTAACCTAACATCAAACAATTTTCAGTTCTATAATAAAAATGTAATTGCCTTGCTGAGTAAAATAGGTTACCATACATTCTCTTCAGTCTATTATCTATATTAGAAGGTCCTGAAGCGGAAAAAACCTTCCTCGAATAATCCTTCCAGAAACTCAGGAGGAAGTTTCTGAGAATCTTCCCCGTCATTCTCCGTCAATCCATAAAGGGGTTAGGAAGAGACACGACCTACCGAATAAAGATTACATCAATCAACCGAGTTCCAGTAGAAAAAGTATTCAAATGTAGTTTCATTCCACTTCTGAATAAAATTCCTTACCGTACATATCCTGTTGGCTTTGGTGCATATTTGAGGATCCAGAATTGGAAGAAACCACTCCAGTGAATGGTTCTATCCTAGGTGGTAACTGATTTCCTGATATCACAGAATTTATTTTCAAATCTCTGCCATCCTTTCAACATTCAACCTTATCAAGTACACTACATGTATGAGAACGCTTACCACAGTCGACAGGTGATCCCGGTGCAGCATCAACACACTCATATGCCATGCTGTCAAACCCAACCTTTTTCCTGCATTAATAGCATTCCCACTAAATGTAGTAGGTACAGCATTTCTGTGGAGCTTTCTGCGAATTTTATCAAAGAAATACTGTGGCTCTAAGTGCTTTTCACAGAGAAATCTTAACTCATGAGACTTCTTCACGGGGAGCAGCAATAAATCACTATGTCCACAATTTTGGATCCAGTAAGGTAGGCTTGAAAGATAGCACACATTGACTTCAGGAAATTTATCAGAATTATTTTCATTTTAATGTACAAAATAGTTTGGCCCCTTAATATTGTATCCGACTTCCAAATTCTTAATAAAATGTATTTTAAATAAAACTCACTTACCTAGCAGCGTCCCTTGGAAAAACAAAAAGCGTTGTACTTATCAACTCGTAAGTGTATTTCTCACATCCTGGCGCAACACACAGCCTATGATGTGGCATTCTGGATCAGAAAATTCGTTCTATGCGAAAGAATCTCAACAAAGTTTCGTGTACTAAGCACTATCACTTGCCTTACATCCAAGTTCCCTTCGCGTGATGATGACTTTGTCATGTTATGAATTTGTTGTACCGCGCGTTTCTGCATGTGTAACGCCAACAAATTCCGACTAAAGTAACTCTACCAAAGGGAATTGTATTTTTCAACAGTTGGCAGAAATCTAGATGCTTGCTCGAAACCGCTTTCGATACTCCCTGTGGAGTGTCACCGCCCTGAATTCTTTAAAAATGACGGTTTGAATTTAAGAATATTTTACTGTTGGTCTATTGTAAGTGGTATTCTCGTTCGTCATCATGGAAGTGAATGACGCCATCTTAGCTCCGGATAAGAAGATTCTTGTTCAGTCGTAAAGCACTTAAATTAGTTGAGGTCGAGATACAGAAGAAATGAACAGTTCGATGTAATGTATCATACTATTCTTGTTTCCCTCGGCAATTCATTGCCAATCATACTGTAAATCATAGCCTTCTCTATATGCTCAATAGACACGTAGTTATGATACATAATACCTATATTAGAAACTTACTCTAACAATGTAAACGAAGAATTCTTGTATTCTACACTTGACCTTACTTCCTTTTAATATGCTTATTTCCATAGAATTCTTTTTTTGGTTGGATACATTTATGTATGCAACTTGTGTGGCGTGAACAAATTTACTCACCTTAATTTAGCACTTAACTGACGTATCGTTCTTAAAACCTCCCATTTATGCAGAATAAATTACATTTTACGCACGCGTTGTATACATTTTCATATTCATAACTTTGCAAACAAAATAAGTAATTTCTGCGTAGAAACTGAATTTCTTCACGATGTGAATTACTATTAATTACTTGTAAATTACGTATTAAAGGGAACAAGAAAATAACATTTCCACTTGCGATTATGAATGACGAAATATGAATAATACAGGAATCTAACATATATATGCATTTGTCATGAGTGAGCTCTCATGTTGCATTTTTACTTTGTCGAAACATTCAGTTAATTAATAAATACCGTGCAGAAAAAAGCGACCACAAAGTGAGTGTTCATAATACAAACAGGTGGTCTGGGGGATTATTGTTCACTCCAACTCCCATTACTTAGGCATCAAACGTAATTAAATGAAGAGGAGGGTTTTACAAGCCTCCCCGCGGCGGTTATATCCCCTACACCATATGATGCTTGTATGAGTAACTGTCTTTCAGAGAAGGGGGAGAAAATGGGATGCAAGCTCAAAAGTACTTGTAGGGATGTGGTTGAATATATATCATATATATTTTTTGGTAATTTTCAAAATTACTTTCTGTGAGAGTTTCGTAATGCGGTATCCATTTTTCATCAGTATTATTCGATCCCATAAAGAATGAAACAAGAGTATGGTTTGGTCACGACATTGTAGTTATAATTATTTTATTTTTACCAATAACTTTGGAAAAGTATTTCTCGGCGTAATTGCGAATCGCTATATTAATATTCTCCGTATTAATGTAGGCTACTCGAAAAAATTTAAACTTATTTTTGTTGTAAAACCAATACAGGTCATCAACTGAAGTTACAAACAACATTTCTTACGTCCATACCTAATGCACCCCATTTTAATACACAAATGCAAAAATTCTTGGCTCGTATTAATCTTTGTAACCGTACTAATGATAAAAGGGATGGTGAAGAGGAAAATACTTAGCATGAAACTGAGAGACTAAAAACTACAGAGAAACAAACAGGAAATCAAACAATACATAGAAATTAAATCACATTAGAAAAATAAAATGAAAATTTAACGGACATACCGGAAAATTCCAAGAACGAATATCAAATTCCTTGAGAAAAGGATTAAAGCCAAATCAGACACTATGAACTTGATTCGCGAAATCAAAGATTTATTGCAACCAAAGGCCATTATATAAATAATAATTAATTAGCATGATAGTGTCATTTACTGGAGAGTTCAGTCAGGGTTAATGTTCTCTTGGGAAACAAAGAATCTTGCTATATATCATAGTGCCTGTGTCATAGTTCACAAATACATTCAGTATTGGTATGTTAAATATTCTTGTCACTCAGATCTTGTGGTGAACATCATGTATTGCAAATCTCATGACAGCGTGCCTTCCCATTCTGATGACATCATGGCGTCATTGCCATATACAATTTTGAAGTCAGTACAAACATGCGCCTCAAAAATCTTCAGATACGTTACATATATCCATATTCTATCAAAAATTAAGTTCACAGAAGGCGATCATAATTCAAATTCTTCGATTGCAAATGTTAAAAAGATTTAAGCTATTTAGGTTTTTACAATTACACTTACATCTCCATCATTGACTGTGATGCCCGTCTTCCTCGTTCAGTCTGCAATCTTCCGTGAAATTACTAATCATCTTCATAATCATCTGTAACTAGTTCTGTGATCCGTATTTATTTCATATATTGGTTCCTCCGGTCCGTCATAATTGGACACCGAAAGTCCCTCATCGTGCTTGTCTCCATCTGTTTCATACCCTCCATTATCATCGTCTTTCTTTCACTAAACATGACCCCACAACCGAAGCTGGATTTATGCACGGCTTCATTCATCGAGTTTTCTCCTATCTTGGCCATTCCGAATTTTCACCTGTTTTACCAGCAATGTTTCTTGTTACTTTCATGTCCTTCACTTTCAATAATATACCCTGAGTTCACCCAGCATTCACTCCCGTACAGCGAGGATAATTCCGTCCGAGGGCTGACTTCATTTTTACCGAATACCGCTTAGAGCAACTGGGAAGTCCTTGAATTACCATTACTCCACCTGGATTCAATTTAACTTACTATATCAGCATCGGGGCATAACAGATATCCCAAAGAATTGATGATGATGGTTAAAATTCTTAAAAAATAATGCGTCATGCTGAGAAACAAATATTTCAGAACCGATCCTGGCAGAACAGTGAATTTTATCATTCCTTAATGGCTTCATCTAGCCTGAAAGCGAAAAAACAGGGATTACGGAAATAATGTAAATGCATTGCGTTACCTACGTACCGGAAAGCTCGAGTTAGATAATGGAATATTTCAACTTCCCGAAGGCAGTGGCATTCCATTCGAATGACTTTCAGTTTGCGTTTATAATTTATACACGTATTTTTAGCTCCCATGTTAATCCTTTCTCATGATAAATGCATATATAAAATGTATGTCGAGATTATTCTTCCATTAGCTAAATACCAACCTGTATCCCCACGTGCGTATTATAGATGAGTGGAATCCCTCATCGTTTACTTTATGTAATAATAATAATAATAATAATAATAATAATAATAATAATAATAATAATAATAATAATAATAATAATAATAATGGTAATGTAGTGAGACCGTCAGTACTATACACCTCAGAATGCCTAAATATGGTAAGAAAAGGGCAACTTAGAAAACTGGAGCTGAAGGAAAGGAAGATCCTGAGAAAAATCATGGGCCCTATTAAAGAAGAAGGCAATTACAGAATCAAGCACAATGAACTGTACCCACAATTGGAGAGCATTACTACATCTATGAGGAAGAGGTGATTGAACTTCTATGGTCATGTCATGAGAATGGACAATCAGAGGCTCACCTCCAGACTCTTCCACACCATCTCTAGAGAGGAAAGTGACTAATGTCAAGTGGGCAAGACTCGTCAGAAAAGACCTTCAAGAATTGGACATTGCTCCCAGTGAAATTTATGACAGGAATAGGTACAGAACGTTGATCATAACATCAAACGCTTTCCAGTCACTAACAGAAAAACAGTACGTCCGTGAGGAGGTGTGAAATGGACTCAGGAGCGAGAAGACATTCACAGTGCAAGAATGAAGGAGTACTCGTCAAAGAAGAAACTTGTCAGAGATAAGAAAGAACCACGTGGTCCATAGCAGGCCCAAACGGAACTTAAAAAAAAAAAGGAAAACCTGCTCAGAAAAGTTGAAGGTTTTAATCCTTAGCACTTGAATAAGTTGACTGGTACACAACTCTACTCGTATTTATATTTCTGGAAAAGTATGGGCATAGTGCCATCTATTCTTATGGCTAAAACCGACCAAAAACTGAAATAGACGTCTTCATGTTACGTAAATCTGGAAATTAAAATTCTATAGGTATGCTTTTGTTATTTATTATTATTCTCTGTATAACACGTCTCGAAGTAAACGACGGCCTAATTTCGTTGCAAAGATTTTGAACAAGAAGATAGTTTCTCTTTGCCTTTGTTTTTTGCCCTACTACTGCACCTAGCACATTCCTTTGTAACATTTTTTTTTTTTTTTTTTTGCAAGTTGCTTGACGTCGCACCGACACAGTTAGGTCTTATGGCGACGATGGGACAGAAAAGGGCTAGCAAGGGGAATGAAGCGGCCGTGGCCTTATTTAAGGTACAGCCCCAGCATTTGTCTGGTGTGAAAATGGGAAACCACGGAAGACCATTTTCAGGGCTGCCGACAGTAGGGCTCGAACCAACTATCTCCCGAATACTGGATACTGGCCTTACTTAAGCGACTGCAGCTATCGAGCTCGGTTTTGTAATATTCAGTTGTGGCTCTCCGTTCAGTGGGATCTCATCTTGACTGAAAAAAATACGTTCCACAGACCATAAACTGGTACTTCGCAGACACAGTACTGTCTATGAGTTTCAAAAAGCTTAAATGATGCTGTTAACGCGCGCTATTCATGAATTTTTTTCCAAGTTGCTTTACGTCGCACCGACACAGATAGGTCTTATGGCGACGATGGGATAGGAAAGGGCTAGGAGTGGGAAGGAAGATGCCCTGGCCTTAATTAAGGTACGGCCCCAGCATTTGCCTGGTGTGAAAATGGGAAATCACGTTCATGAAATAAACATATGTCAGTACATATACAACATACGACTGTAAAGGGCTAAATATCTGGTCTAAAAAGCAAGGGTCTTCGGTACT
The DNA here is from genome assembly GCF_040414725.1 of Anabrus simplex. Classification (NCBI taxonomy): domain Eukaryota; kingdom Metazoa; phylum Arthropoda; class Insecta; order Orthoptera; family Tettigoniidae; genus Anabrus; species Anabrus simplex. Next base: position 1,130,695,301 of record NC_090265.1, on the reverse strand, counting down.
CGAACGCACACGTAATATGCCTTGCTCTTGTCCATCATACATATCCTCTACACATGTTTACTGCTTCAATTACATCGCGAATACACCGTGTTCCGTTTGAATGAAATTCATACGAGCTGTACGAATACTTTCATATTGTCTTCACAACTGATTCCCAAATGACATTTTCCGTAGAGCATAACATAATATTAAGTCTGTTTCTGAGAATAAGTTCGAAAATGAGTTCAAAATTCGACTAAGACTGAGTCAGTAAATGTCTCTGAGAACGCCCCATACACTTGAATTAACATTGCAACTATCAAGAAATGAGGTTGACAATCAGAATTCCAATACGAATACTCTCGGAATGCCAGTATGAATACGAATGGAATGCCCCAGAATACCAAGATTCTGTCTTTTAAATACTCTATCCGCTGTTGTTTCCATAACTTCCCCTCTGTCTGACTTTCACGTGTCCTCCAGTTGCAATTCATCTCACTGGTGGATTACTGTGGCGATGGTATCCCTATTATTCTCAAACTGAACTCTTAATATTCGTTCCGCTGTACCACACACGTATTTCCAATCCAGTCGTATATTTATCGCCTCCGCTTCGTCATGGTGTGAGTGTGTCGAATGGCTTAATTTTTCGCATAGTGCAGTTTTACGATCCTCCTTCCGGCCTATCTTAATTTTCTTATAGAAATCTTTCCTGAAAATACACACCTTTAAGGACATCCCCTTTTTTGGCTGCAAAGTTTTTCTACCAGATTTCTAAAACATTGTCTCCTTAAGTCGAGCGCACCCTTGGCTGTTTCCAATGTCCGTGCGTTTTACAAAGAAGCGCAATTCAAACCGTAAAGTTTTACAGCCACATTGTCAATGCCTGACAACGCATCAAACTTCTATCGTTGCCCCTCCCCCCCTGGTCTGGCCTCGGTCTCGGTACTTCAATTGCATCAAATATCTTTTGCAATTACACTGACTGACAGAGCAAATGCAACACCAAGAAGGAGTGGTCAGAACTTTATGCCAATTGCAGGGTAGACTGACGTCACTGAGGTATGCTCATGATGTGAAATGCGCCGCTGTGCTGCGCACGTAGCGAACGATAAATGGGACACGGCGTTGGCGAATGGCCCACTTCGTACCGTGATTTCTCAGCCGACAGTCATTGTAGAACGTGTTGTCGTGTGCCACAGGACACGTGTATAGCTAAGAATGCCAGGCCGCCGTCAACGGAGGCATTTCCAGCAGACAGACGACTTTACGAGGGGTATGGTGATCGGGCTGAGAAGGGCAGGTTGGTCACTTCGTCAAATCGCAGCCGATACCCATAGGGATGTGTCCACGGTGCAGCACCTGTGGCGAAGATGGTTGGCGCAAGGACATGTGGCACGTGCGAGGGGTCCAGGCGCAGCCCGAGTGACGTCAGCACGCGAGGATCGGCGCATCCGCCGCCAAGCGGTGGCAGCCCCGCACGCCAAGTCAACCGCCATTCTTCAGCATGTGCAGGACACCCTGGCTGTTCCAATATCGACCAGAACAATTTCCCGTCGATTGGTTGAAGGAGGCCTGCACTCCCGGCGTCCGCTCAGAAGACTACCATTGACTCCACAGCATAGACGTGCACGCCTGGCATGGTGCCGGGCTAGAGCGACTTGGATGAGGGAATGGCGGAACGTCGTGTTCTCCGATGAGTCACGCTTCTGTTCTGTCAGTGATAGTCACCGCAGACGAGTGTGGCATCGGCGTGGAGAAAGGTCAAATCCGGCAGTAACTGTGGAGCGCCCTACCGCTAGACAACGCGGCATCATGGTTTGGGGCGCTATTGCGTATGATTCCACGTCACCTCTAGTGCGTATTCAAGGCACGTTAAATGCCCACCGCTACGTGCAGCATGTGCTGCGGCCGGTGGCACTCCCGTACCTTCAGGGGCTGCCTAATGCTCTGTTTCAGCAGGATAATGCCCGCCCACACACTGCTCGCATCTCCCAACAGACTCTACGAGGTGTACAGATGCTTCCGTGGCCAGCGTACTCTCCGGATCTCTCACCAATCGAACACGTGTGGGATCTCATTGGACGCCGTTTGCAAACTCTGCCCCAGCCTCGTACGGACGACCAACTGTGGCAAATGGTTGACAGAGAATGGAGAACCATCACTCAGGACACCATCCGCACTCTTATTGACTCTGTACCTCGACGTGTTTCTGCGTGCATCGCCGCTCGCGGTGGTCCTACATCCTACTGAGTCGATGCCGTGCGCACTGTGTAACCTGCATATCGGTTTGAAATAAACATCAATTATTCATCCGTGCCGTCTCTGTTTTTTCCCCAACTTTCATCCCTTTCGAACCACTCCTCCTTGGTGTTGCATTGTCACTGTCAGTCAGTGTATTATCCTATTCCAATTACTCAATATATCGTCGTTGCCGGGACAAAACCTCCTGTGTGATAATATTCTTGGAGATATACTGACCCGCAGCACACACATCATGAAGAGCGAGAATGCCTTGACAACATGCACACAAAATTACCCCTTAGATGACAGAACATTATTGGTCAAAGTTCTGAGCTAAAATATTTCACATAGAAGGTTTTATCCCGGCAACGACGATATTTTATGAGCGTGCCAGCACGGGCTCAATGTCTCCAGTTTACTTGTTTCCTTATTCTAAGTTTATTGTCAATAAAAATAATACACAACGTTTATCGTTTATAATTTTTAATTAGTTGGAAGTGCAAACGTCCGTGCAAAATACAGTATATGTACGTGAGAGATAGAGAGAGTGCCGTAATTGTATACCATACGTGAACCAGACCAGTCTGTAATTAAACATTAAAAGGGAAAACCACAAACGAGTGGTGAGAAGACAAGTGTGTTTAATGTGTATTCCAAATTTTGCGAAGAAAATCCTGGGAGTACTCCGGATGAAGCAACACGTCCAGTGGCCGATGTAACAGGTATTTCTAAGGCGATCATTTACATTACTAGGAAAGAATTTTAGGTTGACAGGAAACTGGTTACTGCTAAGAAAACACGTAAAAAAATCACGACTTCTTTTTAATAAACGTAATACCAACTCTTAATAAAATATTAGCGTCAGTTAACAGTGACGACACATTGCCTACATTTTCTCGTGAAACTCTTCACAGACTTTTGAAAATTATGAACTTCACTTAAGCGTCTCGAAATTACCTGTGGGCGCTTATTGGAAAGAATGAAATAGTGTTGTGGAGAAGAAAGTATTCTCGTCAGATTAAGAAATTTCGTGGAGAAGTTAGATCTATTTATTTCCTTAGTGAAACGTGGGTAAATTCAGGGCACATTACTACGAAAATTTGGAAATATGAAACTATAAAATCTAGTAAATATGGATTTATTAGGGGATTATCGAGTGGATTGAAATCTCTCTCCAGGAAGGGTAAATAGCCTTTTGTTCTCCACATAGGAAATGAAAAAAGGTTTTCTTAAGCGAAATAGTCAAATGAACAAAAGAGAAATGTTTTGGATCGAGTAGTTCTGTAGATTGTTTTCTTCGACTTTCAAACAAGATGAGACAGACTGTAAGTAATAATCTTGTTTGGCAATTGCTAAGTCTGGTGCAGTCCTTGTAAGGCTGACCTCCGACTATTGAGGGGCACCTTCTGCCATATGCACAAGGTACAGTAGCTTCAAAAACAGAAGGTAAGAGCTCGTATGGAGAAACTTTATTTTGCAGCCAGGTACACAGTGTTACGGCAATGATAGGCTTTTCTATTGAACATACCCACCATTCTTGTCCAAGCACTTGTTCAAAGGTACGCCAAGGATTTGATGCCGACATGGAAGGAATCTGAGTCCAGTACCTGAAGGCATTTCATGACGGCCGTATAGTCGCTAAATCGCTTATCACCAAGGTGCTTCTTCAGCGGCCCGAAGAGTTGGAAGTCACTGGGTGGCTGGTTCAGGCTGAGGGAGGATAGTCATCGCTCAGCCCAGCTCGACTAGGTTTGCCTTTGCTCTAGGTGAAATAGAGTGAAAAGTGCTGTGTTATTATATGTCCTCCGCCACTCCTCACAGCCCGTGGTGGCCTACCTGTTTGGACAAATAACCGACAAGCGAGTACTAACGCAAGAACATAGCCCAGTACAAAAGTATAGAATTACTTGAGGCTCAAAGGCTAGTCTTCTGCCAGCTACTTCCACCCCTACGTAAAGGAGAAGTTATGAGAAACCTTCCTAAACACATAAGGCAATCCCATATCCCCTTTCGGCGCTGGTTACTCTGTTGCGGTCGTACCAAGACTTCCCCGGCGCTAGACCACTGCCGCTCAAGTGCCACAAGTGCAAGGCTTTCAAGGTAGAAAGTCGAAAAGATACTAGTAGGTAGTCAGTGAACAAACATTTTGGCGCGCGGTCAAGAGAGAATTGATCCTAGGAACGGTAGTCTGGCAAACGCCCATGCGGATGGCCAGTCACGCAAAAGATTTTCGCTACGGAGCCATGGAGTCGTATATTAAACCTAATAACCAGGGGTTACTTAGACATTTACGTCTGGTAGAGGAGAAACAACTGATATAGCGAGCATCACATCTCGACTAACATTCAGCTCTGGTCTTCTGGAGGGAATTCCCCGTAATATCCACATAGCATTGCTGGATGTCTGAGCAGTAACTAACGAATGGCACAGGAAAAGGTATAAACAGGTTTTTCTATACCGGAAATTTAACAGCTTCTCTTAAATAGCAATAGTGAGAAATAGTGTAATCTGAATTCAAGTAGAAACAAAGAAGTGCCGCTCGGGCTAACTGGTGGTGGTGGTTTGGTTACTGTTAAGAGACGGTACTGTACAACTAGTCTACCACCGCCTCTTAACGCAGGTGTATCGGGGCCACGTATCACGTGATCTACAGTTTGTCTCACCATTTGTGAGTGTCATGGTATGCAAGGTCTGCGAGGTTTGGTTTGTGTAACGCACTCGCTATATGAATATCTACACAGAATTTAACATTGTCCGACCTACATAGTTTGGAAGAAATGTAACAAGGCTAACAAATTTTCTTTTAGCAATATAATAATCTTGGATTTGATGTTACAGTGTGTTTCTGTTCAAACAGGTAGGTGATATTCCAATGAGTTTGTATATATAAACAGGCGCATTGTGGCTGGTGTGATATTTGTATATGGCTAAACATTAGGTTGTCCTTACCTTCAGTCTCTCTACCACAAACCTCCCAGCGGAAAATCTAATTGCTCTAAGTCTTAATAATGAGGGTTATTGCTCAGGCGAAACAGTCTAATGAACGAAAGAAAAATGTTATTGTACAGGTAGTACTTCAGAATACACGTGCTTTCTTCGACTCTCAAATATGATGAGGCAGACTGTAGTGTTGTCGAAAATTATTTCTGGCCGGCATATCTTTGTCTTCTTTTTTAATTGGTTTACTATAAGTGTTGTTATTTACTGTAGCGAATGTAGTAGAGATTTAAGATATAAAATTGTGTGTATTGCATCCTTCCTTGTTCTATGTCGGGAAAAAGTGTAACTAAATGGGGTGTTATTCCATAAATTCCTATTTGGAGCCGCAACAAGACAACAGTGGATTCTAGCTATTTTACGGCAAGGCAACAAGTCGGGGTCCCATTGGACACTAAATGAAAGCTCTCCTATATGTATTAGGCATTTGAGAAGTGCCGACTTCAGTATTAGTACTTCTGGAAAAATACTGAACTCTTCTTCAGCCACTTAAGGGGTGCAATGGATGATAACGACATGACAGATGTAAAGTCTTGTATATATTCCATCAAGTCAACACTTTAGACTAATCTGATAGCTGCCTCGAAACATGGGAATGTTGAATTAAACGAACGTGCTCCGAATTATTAAGAAAATAGTTTGCATTACAAGAAGCTACGGTGTGTGTGCCGAAATTTCTACTGCTCCAGCTCATGTTCTTCAAATATTGGACAAATCCATGCAAGGTAATCATAGATAAATGATTTAAATAAATTCATCTCTTGAGTTACTTTAATTTCAATGTAATTATGCCTTTGCTGGCAGGACCTACTGTTTACAGTGCACTGTGTCTTCTGGTGTAAGCTAGAGCAATTTTGTTACTTTCATTGACCTGTCTCAGTCTTATCATTGGCTTTGACAATATGAAAGTGACTGAGGTATGAGTGACGCTAGTAATACCATTCCTTGTGCAGCCAGTCCCTGCTAACAATGGGGTGAATATGTTGTTCATAGGGTCGGTTGATGCATGCATTTCAGTGGGCTTGGCAGACTGATATGAAATAGCAACTTCTGGCTCGGTGAGGAAAGCAGCGGGAAACTACCTCACTCCTAATTTCCCTAGTACTCCTCTTCAGTGATGCCTAGGCCATCTATGATAGCTGATGGCTGAGCTGTTGAGGATTCAACCAGCCTTAGGGATGACGACTGAACATACACAATGTAATTTACCCTTATCATTTTGTTTCCGAAACTGCACTTAACATGGCCAACATTTCAATTGCTATGATAGCAGGATACTTGTTTTGCATAGCAGAAGAAAGAAAAAATTCTGGTGGTTGTTTAGAAAAATTTCTAGTTCTGCAATTCAAAACCCAGCACTATGCTTAAGGCCTAATAAAACTTCACGCCCGGGGAGGATTAACGTATCCAAAGTAACCTTTTGTATCATTTCTGACAATTGTCTCTGATTTGTCTATTGCAGCTGTGCTTTGCTTTACTCAAAGAGGATTACTAAAGAACTGATCCAGTATCCTGAAAGACAAATTCAAAAGAGAAATTAAATGTGACACTTGTGATGATGGGCTTCGCCACCTTCTTTCAGAAAAAAAGTTACAACGCCACTGTTAAGTAACATTGCCAAAAATCATTAACAGAAGTACGAGTGATTTATAGCAAAATAAGAAACCTCTGAACAGGTAGGTTTTAAAACTTCACTGAAACCTTAACGGCGACACAAGAAAGCGGCTCATTTTCTATCTGTGAAAGATATGCAGCCTGAATTTGGCACCTGTTAAATTTTTCTTCCATCAAAAACCTTGGCCTACTGAAGTTGCATGTTCAGTTTGAGAAGATGGTATAGGAATGAAGATTTGTAAATAACAGTGTGAGATATAAAGGGATTTAACATAAAAATATATCATTAGTACGAAGCGTGCGCATTTAAAACTTGAGAAAGTAGAGAGCATAACTACGAACTTGGTAAGTGATTGTTGAACTATTAGCTTACCGCTCACCGTCAGCCGCTTATCTGCCAGCCTTATAGTATTTCGTAGGCGAGAGTTTGAATTTAAGAATGCTTTACTGTTGGAGCTGTAGTGGTACGCTCATTCGTCACCAGATGGCTCGCTGTACGCTGCCACAGCGCTGGTATTCCAAGCAGGAGATATCTTTCCTTTATTTTATTTTATTTTATTGTATTAGTTGATGGTGATTCGTGTCCGACTCGTTGGCTGACTGGTCAGCGTCCTAACCTTCGGTTCAGAGGGTCCCGGGTTCGATTCCCGGCCGGGTCGGGGATTTTAATCGCTTCTGATTAATTCTTCTGGCTCGGGGACTGGGTATTTGTGTCCGTCCCAACACTCTCCTCTTCATACTCACACAACACACTACACTACCAACCACCACAGAAACACGCAATAGTGATAACATCCCTCCATATAGGGTTGGCGTCAGGAAGGGCATCCGGTCGTAAAACAGGGCCAAATCCACATGTGCGACCCAGATCGCACCCGCGACCCCACAGGTGTGGGAAAAGCGGTAGGAAAAGAATAAGAAGAAGAAGAAGAAGAAGAAGTTGATGGTGATTCGTCTCACCTCATACCCGACCCCGCAGAGAAACGAGGCAAGGGTTGGACAAACAAACAAAACACAGTTTCTAGTTATTTCTTCTGCCACATTCGTCCCTGATTCGTCTGATATCATCTCTGTTACTTCTCACGCACACACGGTGTGATTGAGCATCTTAATATTTGGGCGCGGCCGACTGGATCCCTCGCTGCGATCCTTATACCAGCCTTGACAAACGCTTGTGAAGCCCAGCATAAAGCTGTAATTGGAAAGTTTCTCCATAATGTCGCGGAGCGCTGGCCACCTAAGTCACTGACAGGAAGCTGTATACCGCAAATTACCGTATTTCCAGTTTCATTTATATAGTTTTGCTGTCGTAAGTGTTGCTAATGTGTTCGCAATGAGGTGTTTGGTGGCTTGTTATTGAGAGTTGATACTTATGGGGTAATTTATTTACTTTTTTATTGTGTAGTGTGGTGATTTGATTGTTAAATTGTGTTTACAAATCTTGGAATATGTGCGCTTTTTTGTACTTCGAACAGAAATTGTCTGCAAACCAGAACAAATGTAATGAGTGTCTCAAAGTGATTTCTCTCCGTAACTTCGTCTTAACAAGAATTATAATTTATACGCTAATTCTTTTTAAATTGTTTAGTGTAGTGATTTGTTTTTATTTAACTGTGTTTGGAAATATTCGAATATGTATTTCTGTGTGCGTTTTTTGTACTTCGAACAGGAAAAAAAGAGAAAAGGGACACTCATTTCACAAATTCCCTGTGCACCAGGTAAAATCTAAGGAGTGGCTCAAAGCAATTTCTCGCGATAACTTTGCCCCTAACAATATTTCTGCTTCTTCTGTTGCTTGTAGCCTTCATTTCAAAGAACATTATTATTCATTTGAAGGCAAAATTAAAAGAGTACAAAAGAAAGGTTCTGTACTATCAGTGTTCCCTAACTATCCTAGTCCTAGTACCAAGAGTCCTAGATGAAAAATTACTAGAACCGCACCATCCTCACCGAAGGAATGCAAAGGAGTTGAAGCTGCTTATAATTTTCAAAATCGTGATGCAAGCTATTCTATAGAGAATAAAGAAGGTACAGGAAATTTTGAATCTAAAATTGATATAGGGGTAAGCTAGTCATCCACCCAGACTTACGTTACTCTATACAGTATAACATCATCACTCTGAGACAAGCAGTATGTCATTATATGTGGAAACATTATTTTACTGGTTTCTCTAAATCAAATATTTAAAAAAATGAAAAATGTATGAGGAGTCATTACGTTTTTATGAGAAGATGATTGCTAATATTTCAGTTCATAAAATTTTAGAGATAAAAAGAGTGGTATTTACATTTGTTCGGAATTTATTCTCTTCTGTGTTCATTAGTTTCTGAAATAATGGTATTAGGTGGTAAAATTGTTAATCTTTCAGGAAATCACTTCAAAGGTTTGCATTTTTCATAAATAATTTATTGTCTCCCACTGCACAGCTGACACAAAACTGAGAATTCTACGTTGCAATCTAAGAAAACATCATCCGATGAATTCTGTTATTGTTGAGACTTATTTATAAATTGATTTTCAAATGCCAGTTTCAATGTAGAACAACTAGGATAAAGTGATGATGTGCCTAAAGCAGAAATGACATTACAAATACAAGGATGACAGAAGTACCTCCTGCAGCCACCCTTGTAATAGTTTTCCATTTCTACTTTCGGGTATTTATTTCCCATAAATTTTCTTTCATTGAATAATCTTTTAGGCGGAGTTATATCTGTCACATGACAGAAACACAACACATTTTCTATTCAAGATAATCTGAACTTTAATGTTTAAACACTGACAAGTAAGAACCATTGCTGTTATGACAGCAAAGTCAACGTATGAAGCTAAGTGTTGTCTGTGCAATGAACAGTTTACCAAGTATTTATTCAAAATATTTTTCGCACTGAATTTTTATTTAAAATTATAAGACAAGGTATGAATGAAATGTACTTTGAAACTATGTATATTGAATTTGATATTTACACATTTTTGAGTCAAAACATTTATGTTTTCCATACACCGAATATTTAAGTAGAAAAAAATATGTTTTGGCCACGCCCCCTTCCTAGCAGCAGCACTTGAAAATTTTTTAAATGCTAACTGAACGATGACTCTTAATCTCAAGATTAACATCACAAGACAAAAGTATTGTGGTATGTTCTGCTATGTATCTAAATGCTGTGGATAATAAAAGCGATTACTATTATTCCTCACAGACAAAGAACGTCAGTTGGACTACTCCAACTCTCCGCAGTTTCATTTCACGACATTATTTTGACAAATATCAACGAAAGTAACCTTTGGGATTAATTACTTTCACATTATTAATCTATGTAACATTCTCCATACCTATAAATTAAGCAAAGTCAATATTTTGTCCATAGAGGAGTACGCATTTCCACCACAAAAACTTAGGCCGCCAGCGCCACGTGTCGAGCTATGAAACTACTCCGATTACAGTGCGTGGACCCGATTGTCAAGGCCGGTAATTAGCTAGTTAGCTACAGCGGCGCATCACGTAGGCCGTGATAGGAGCGTAATGTTGTCAGCTCCCTCTTGGAATACCAGAGCTGTGCCAGCATACAACGAACCACCTGGTGACGAATGAGCGTACCACTACAGCTCCAACCTAAAGCATTCTTAAATTCAAACCATTATTATTTCTCGTGAACAGTCGAGATTTTCTTCCGGAGACGCGGAGCAAAGTTCACTGCGAAACGTAAAGAGTTTCACCTTGTTTTCTTGACTCGACATACAACCAAAAGCCCAAATCATGTCTACAGGTACGGGTCGGAAAAGCAACAATGTTAATATTACATTATTTCTGTTCCATCTCTTGCAATAATTCAATTAGCTGTTTTCATTCTACCACATACGCAAAACAAAGGGATGCGAAGAATGCCAAATTTTAAGTCACCCCTTAATCCGAATATTTGATTACGAATTGTTATAGCTGTTATGTAAAATTTCTGTTGGTGAATATACTGATCCCTTTGTTGGAAGGCAATTTTTTAAATAAATATATAAATTAACTATTGAATCAATAAAATAATATTTTCTTTCTTCTTTTCGCAATACACTGAACGTGTCATCTAGTACTTGAAATGAGCTTAAGAAGGTGCTAAATTAAACAGAGAGACTGCAGATATAATTTTTAAGTTGATTAGATTCCTGTTATTATTACTGGGCGTACGAGAAACGCATTACTACCAAGTTAACGGGTAAATGTTTCCTAGACATGAATTAATGAGGAACTTCTGGTACCCTAAGGACTTGAATTTTGGTCATATAAAACCTGATACATTCAGGATCCCTAGACAAATATAATATTCACGAAACTACCTTCCAGTGCCGTGTTGGGAATTTTGAAATCAATGTCCAAAATTAACAGCCTGTGTTCGCTAGAGTAAGAATTTTTACCGATAAACTAAACTGCATGCCACAACAGACTTGGCGGGTTTCGGCCTGCTAAGTGACCGCTATTCATCCCAAAGGCCTCCAGATTACGAATTGATGCGATGTCAGCGTAATGAATCCTCCCGGCTTTTAAACTTAGTTTTCTAGACGGAGGCCGCTATCTAACCGTGAGAGAGCTACTCAATTGTTCTCATGGAGGCTGAGTCGACCTCGAGCTAGCCCTCAGATCAGAATAAAAGTCCCTGACGTGACCGGAAATCGAACTCAGAACATTCAAAAGTGTGGTAGTATAACTACCCTTAGACCGTGGGGCTGGTTATACTTCGCCCATCATCAAATGACTTCCCAAAGCGGTAATCAATTTTTTTGGTGCTCTTATTATTTTCCTGAGGATTCAAATAATTTTTTTAACATAAAAGCCTGAGAAAAAGTTAAGAGATTTTTTAAATATTCAGGAGGTAACGATTCATAACCGATCAATAAAGGAAGTTCCATTGAAGTGTATCCGTTAATTTGCAGTGGACAAGGGGATCTGCTACAAGTACAATAAGCAATGTCAGGAAGCAGGTAAGTGTCCAGTGGTACCCAACTCACACTCCCAAGTTAAGAACCCCTGGGACCACTTTAAGTCGCCTCTTACGACAGGCAGGGTTCCCTTGGGTGTATTCTACCGCCTCCATAATTACGGGGAGATAGGTCTTATGGCGACGATGGGATATGAAAGGTCTAGGATTGGGAAGGATGTAGCTGTGTCCTTAATTAAGGTACAGCCTCAACATTTGCATGGTGTTAAAATTGGAAACCACGGAAAACCACCTTCAGTGGAGTTTGAACCCACTATCTCTCGGATGCGAGCTCACAGCTGCGCGTCCCTAACCGCACGGCCAACTCACCCGGTAAATATTATTGTGTAACACACTCTATTCCATTAGTAATAAGCATTTTAGCAGCACATTTACAGAACGTGTTAAGTCCACAGGAAAACAGATTTTATTCTTTCGACAAGTCTACAAGTACATAACGTTGCCGAACGTATTCTATCCGTTGTAGAAATGGTCTAGATATTAGGCACAGATGGAAAGAGTATTATCTCCTTCATGTAATCTTAGGATACATAATGATGTGCTTCAACGTGTGGTTACTTCTTCTTCTTCTTTTCCTTTGCTATTTGCTTTACGTCGCACCGACACAGATAGGTCTTATGGCGACGATGTGATAGGAAAGTTCTAGGAAGGGGAGGGAAGCGGCCATGACCTTAATTAAGGTACAGCCCCAGAATTTGCCTGGTGAGAAAATGGGAAACGACGGAAAACCATTTTCAGGGCTGCCGAGAGTGGGGTTCGAACCCATTATCTACCGGATGCAAGCTCACAGCTGCCCGCTCCTAACCGCACGGCCAAATGCCCGGTGTGATTACTTATAGCGGGAAACATAAAATGAAATGATAATAATGAATGGTTTCAATACTGTTCTTTCTTATTACTTCTTTTGTTATGTTACAGTCCTGTTATAGTTTCACAGCTACCTCTTAGCTCCATATGCGAAACATCTGGAAGGTGCTGGTCTCCGTTCCCAAGATCGTGGGTAGTCGGTTTTTTAAAAGTCGGAGAAAGTCCGTTCGACACTCCGTATCGTACCAAGTCGACGGGTAGAAGATCCCTGGGGACACATTTGGTGTTTACGAGACAGAAAATATAGAACTTAGCAGAGATCGCCCAATCAGAGATTTAGTTAACTCTGTCATCTGGCAGAAACATCGAAACTGACGCACAGTAGCTGAGGCCAAGCGATTATTATTATTATTATTATTATTATTATTATTATTATTATTATTATTATTATTATTATTATTATTATTATTATTATTATTATTTTAATCGACCTACTTGAATATGTCATTTTTTCAGACAGTGGCAAATTTTAAACAGTCCGCTTCTATGGTGTAGTGGTTAGTGTGATTATCTGCCACCCTTGGAGGCTCGGGTTCGATTCCCGGCTCTGTCACGAAATTTGAAAAGTGGTACGAGGGCTGGAATGGGGTCCACTCAGCCTCGGGAGGTCAAATGAGTAGAGGTGGGTTCGATTCCCACCTCAGCCATCCTGGAAGTGGTTTTCCGTGATTTCCCACTTCTCCTCCAGGAAAATGCCGGGATGGTACCTAACTTAAGGCCACGGCTGCTTCCTCTTCACTCTTCCTTGTCTATCCCCTCTAATCTTTCCATCCCCCACCAAGGCCCCTGTTCAGCATAGTAGGTGTGGCCGCTTCGGCAAGGTACTGGCCATTCTCCCCAGTTGTATCCCCGACCCGATGTTTGTTGCTCCAAGACACTGCCCTTAAGGCAGTAGAAGTGGGATCCCTCGCTAAGTCCAAGCGAAAAATCAGCCCTGGAGGGTAAATAGATTAAGGAATTTTAAACAAATAGAAACTGTGTGTTATAGCTGTGTTTCTTTTCATTGTCGTATGGTTTAGCGAGCAACATAAGCTATTAAAACTTAGCTTATACGAAGTACTGTTCAGTATTTTGATATAATTTCCTTTGATATAGATTTATACACACTCCCACTTTACTGCAGATGGTGTTTAAGAACATTGTACAAGAATCAGATATCTGTCTGCAGTCTAGGACATGGTAGTTTACTTCATTTCCCAACATTTATCAACATGGACATAATATGTATTGAATATAGGCAAGTCATTTATCGTTGCAAATTTTCCTTATAACTGAAATTTGAACGTGCAGCGAAGCGCAAAATTACCACTAGTAGTCAAATAAATTTTTAATTGTGGCGAGAAACAATACGGTTTGAATTTACTAATACGGGAATTCGTTTTCCTATTACTATGGTAACTAACCCATAAGGTTTACTCTGACTTTACATATTTGTTAAATAAGTTGCTCGTGCACCCTCCCATCGAGCATGGAACAGAGTCTCCCTAAGTTATAACAGCAGGTGAAGGTATTTATGTTTACACACACTGGTAATGCCACGCGCTGGCACATGGATCTCGGTAAGCCCTGGAGCGTGCTGTTAGAGGGAATCTAGGCTTATCTGGACCACCAGTTATAGCAAGAAGAGGGTTATTACAATGACAGGCAAAAATACTCATATTTGTTCGATGGATTTCATCTACAGGTGTGTTGTTTCCCTGGCTATATTCCGTAGTCTCTTTTTTTCTCAGTGATAAAAACTAAATGACAGGAATCCTGTGAAGCGAGTAGGTTCTTAACTAATTCAATTTAAAAAAGTTAGAAATACACAGGCATTTCGTTTGATAATAATAATAATGTCCACCTCTGTGGTGTAGAGGTTAGTGTGATTAGCTGCCACTCCCGGAGGCCCGGGTTTGATTCCCTTCTCCGCCACGAAATTTGAAAAGTGGTACGGGGCTGAAAAGTGGTCCACTCAGCTTCGGGAGGTCAACTGAGTAGAGATGGGTTCGATTCCCACCTCAGCTATTCTGGAAGTGGTTTTCCATGGTTTTCCACTTCTCCTCCAGGCAAATGCAGCGATGGTACCTAACTTAAGGCCACGGCTGCTTCCTTCCCTCTTCCTTGCCTATCCCTTCTATCCCCCACCAAGCCCCTGTTCAGAATAGCAGGTGAGGCCGCCTGGGCGAGGTACTGGTCATCCTCCCTAGTTGTATCCCACGACCCAAAGTCTCACGGTCCAGGACACTGCCCTTGAGGCGGTAGAGGTGATATCCCTCGCTGATTCCGAGGGAGAAACCAACTCTGGAGGGTAAGTAGATTAATAATAATAATAATAATAATAATAATAATAATAATAATAATAATAATAATAATAATAATAATAATAATTGTACCTGGTGGTACACCTCTACGCCGCATATTCCAATTTTCCGCCTTAAAGTACTCCTGTACAGGAGAAACAGTGAATTTAAAACTGGATCTACTTAAACCTTTCCTCTGAAGATGTCACTGTGTGAATTTCGACGTGTTTTGTTTACTATTTATCAAGAAGTTAGGACATTCTCTCATAGATGTCAGTGCCTAAAAACTGTGATCATGCACCCTGGTGCGAAGTGAAGAAATTTTGTACTCATAAGTTTTTGTCCTTACTAAATTTCGTTCTTTCATTTGTGGGTTGGCAATATTAATCTTTTCTTTCCGCCAGTTTTGAAGTTGGCCAGTCAATAATTTCTGTAATTAATTTTCAGCAAATCCCGTTTCTCTTCTTCGATGTTGTGTGTAACTGTGTAATGTAGCCAATAAAAGCCTGTGGGTGTGTCTTAATTATTCATGAAAGGTCTCGAACCTTCCCCGAGGGTATAAAACTACTGATTTTCTTGTCTCTTGGCCACTTCATCAACATCTAATCTAGTGTAGGGACGTGTAGCAGGAGGCGGGGAGCGCCTCTTTCATCAGGCATCAGCTCCTC
Organism: Anabrus simplex; assembly: GCF_040414725.1. Classification (NCBI taxonomy): domain Eukaryota; kingdom Metazoa; phylum Arthropoda; class Insecta; order Orthoptera; family Tettigoniidae; genus Anabrus; species Anabrus simplex. The sequence goes on along the minus strand of NC_090265.1, from coordinate 1,130,679,667 downwards.
TGTAAGGCAATGGCCGTTTAACATATTTATTTCTTGCTAGCTCAGCAGATTAACCCGCGGGAAAGGTCCGAAACTTTTACAATGTAACCTACCTTTCTAAAAATGTAAATTTGTGCCGGCTTATGTAAAAACTGCAACTATCTGTAACTGTAAATAGGAGATAGAGAGTGCTTTACACTCTCGAGCTCCCCTTCATTTTCATTTGAGGTGACTACGTTTTGGTAACTGATTTTCTACTCTTCCTTAATGTATTAAATTTATTCATTATAGGAGTCACCTCCATAGTCTGGGAATAGCCCCTGTTTCGTCGGCCTAGTGCCTCTTAGGTTTTAAGAATGTATGTGTAGGAGTGCAAGTACACGCCTCCATTCATTTTTGCATTTTGGGCCATTTACTTAACCTGTTCATTTTCTACTAAGGCCCAGTAGGTTGGGTACAAGATACCCCCGTTTCATTTTGTGTAAGTTGTGCCTTGATGGCAATTAAGTTTAAAGTCTGGTATTGCCTTTAATAGGCTTCAAAAACTGAGAGCTGGTCAGCTCTTTTAAGTATTGGAAATGTGCCTCTAGGAGGCTTGACATTACAAGGTGGGAGAAAGTGCTCCATGTTATTAGGGGATTTCTGCGCTTTGTAAAATTATGCTCCTCTGTAAGGTGGGATGTTCAAAAGTTGTAAAACTAGGGACTTGTTCCCAAAGTGTGTTAAAAGTTGAAATCTTGGATTTTTCTTGCTGGGTATCATTGTTATCTCAACTAGTTAGAAGTTGTTAAGTTTTGTTGCTACTTGTTGTTTCTTTTAAAAGAGAGAAAAATATAACCTTGTTATAAATTAACTTTAATTTTGTAGTTAGACCCATTCACCCCGGCACCTTCTTTCACCTCTCCTGATCCACCAAACCACGGTAATAATAATAATAATAATAATAATAATAATAATAATAATAATAATAATAATAATAATAATAATAATAATAATAATTGTACGGCCTCAGCTACCTTCTGCAGGTATTTTAATTTTACGCCATGTGGGTTGCTTACCCTTCAGTTTAGACATTTACTTTTACACCACCACATGGCAAAGTAAATCGGACCTTCGATGGGTGATCTATGTATGATTTTTACTTAATTTCGTAGGATAAAGGCCAAATGTGTCACGAGAGATATTTTACGTGACGCCATCGCACGGCATTAATAGTCGATACGACCTTTTCTCTCCCTTCAAAATTGTGTCTTCCTCTGGCAGTTGTGAAGCTCGCGATCTGGTTATCCGGGGGCAAATAGTCTACCAATGACCCACAGAGGGAGTTATTTCTTTTAGCAAGAATTACGATGGCGGGTAATAAAAAAAAGAATCCGTAAAAGGTGGGAAGATGAGACGGTAGCACAATATTGACACTTCCCACTGAACTGAGATTCGAGTTCTGTTCTTACTGATTTGAAGTATAAAGTGTCAGGAAGTGTGTCTGGACTTAAACAGCTGAAAAATATCCAAAATGAGTAACGGTGCCAGCAGAGAACACATATATAATTGGTGTAAGCTGAAGAAGACCCATTTATATTCTGATACAAGGTACATATTTGTTGCAAGGTCAATCCCGTGACACAAAACGTTTATAATATTCCAGTACTTATTATTTCTGGGATGTATTTGGAGAGTTAACATAGCAACATAAGCTCTTCGTGTGGTGTATAATGAATAGTACATCGTACTAGACACCAGGGGACACAGGAACTAACCGGAAGAATTAGAATATTTTCATATCATGTCCATTGTTTTAATTTCTTATGCATAGTGAAATAATGTCTGTGTTATATGAAAGATAAAGACTGCCTAACCGAGGTGGTAAACTCGTACTAGGTTCGTCCGGAAGGACGCGAGTTCGATTCCCGTCAGGAGATTTCCGCTTCGGTAATGGCACCTGGCCCTGAGGTTCCCCCACACTGCACGAAAAGTGAGTACCAGATTAATTCCTATCCAACTAAGTGCCGAGGTTACAGAAAGCCTTTACATCCCACTCCTCCAAAGGACGTCATGGCAGATTCAGAGATGTGTTTGATTATGTGAAAACTTCCTTTATGTCGACTTCGGTGGATGAATGGTCAGAGTACTGGCCTTCGGTTCGATTTCCGGCCAAGCTGGAGATTTTAAATGCATATGGTTAATTCCTCCGGCTTGGGAACTGGATTTTCGTGTCATTCTACACTTCTCTCTGTATTCGTACAACCTGTGACAAGAAAGTTCGGCGAATGAAGTGAGAACGGCCGATCCAGCAACACTGGCGACACACAAGGCTGCACCTGCGTAGCGGCAGGTTTTGAACACCTGCTCCCAATAATATAATATAATATAATATAATATAATATAATATAATATAATATAATATAATATAATATAATATAATATAATATAATATAATATAATATAATATAATATAATATAATAGTAATAAAAAGTGACGTGTGGCATCCGAAATGACCTGCTGCATGTCTGTCGAGCTGACTCCAAATAGGCGGCCTGCGCACCTGTGAAGATGGGGCAATACCCACGATGACTCATAATGCTAAAGACGGCACACACGCCGAGCCCCCGAGCCATTCGAATTAGCCGATTAAGGTTAAAATCACCGATTCATCCGGGAATCGAATCAGGGACCCCCTGAAGGAACAACCACTACGTTAACCATTTTGCCATGGAGCCGAAGAATGTAATGGTGTGAAAATTGTTTCTTTTCTTTTTTGCTATTTGTTTTACGTCGCACCGACACAAATAGGTCTTGTGTCAACGATAGGACAGGAAAGGCCTAGGAATGGGAAGGAAGTGGCCGTGGCCTCAATTAAGGTACAGCCCAATCATTTGCCTGGTGTGAAAATGGGAAACCACAGAAAATCATCTTCAGGGCTGCCGACAGTGGGGTTCGAACGCACTATCTCCCGGATGCGAGCTCACAGCTACGCACTTCCAACGGCACGGCCAACTCTCCCGGTGAAAATTGTTAGACTCAATACCAATTTTGTATATTTTTATTATTATACTTATACATTACAGTCCTGTTTTACGGTGCAGTGAGGTTCATTCATGTGTTGCTTGTTGTTGATCGCCTGTTTAAAATAAATCGCGGGATAAGATTTGAATTTTGCAATTTTTTCACTGAGAGATTTTCTTAGAGACATTTTATTGTTTGAATCCAGAGTCATGATATAGTGACAGAGTACACTATATGGTTGTTGCCCGCAAGCACCAGGTTCGCTTCTTGGCTTGTCCAAGAATTGTAATTCTGACTGAGGAGTGATCAGCCCACGGGGTCTTGACTTTTCTTTTCCAAACTCTCACATTCACTCTCTAGGATTTGAAAACCACTCACTTCGATGAAAAGCTAGTGACGATGTCACTCGGTTAAAACAACAACATTTTTAACGTAGAATACGTGTATGGTTTCGTGACTGCCTGGACCGGTGAGCATGTACGTTTCAAAATCGATATGATTTCTAGTGTTCGATATCTCATTGTAAAGAGGAGAGGCTAGTGTATCTACTTATAAGAGTTTCACCTTGGTAGGGTGGTGGTGGTGATTACTGTTTTAAGAGGAGGTACAACTGGGCAACCATCCTCTATTAACACTAATCGGAGGGGAAAATGGGTCCGAAACTTCGAAAAAATAAGTTATCTGCCAAAGAAAGACAAGGTACACGAAGAGCGTACAAATGAAAGATTCCCCAGCTGTGGACATCCAATACAGACGCGAATTAAAAAAGAACAAAAGTTAAGGGAGATTGGGAACGGTAGATGAAATTGAGGAGCCTGGGGTAAGTACAGTAAGTGGAAGTGGTGATGGTAGTGGTGATTACTGTTTTAAGAAAAAGTACAACTTGGCAGCCATCCTCTATATAACACTAATCAGAAAGAAGGAAGGGATCCGATACTTCGAAAAATGAAGGTATCGGCCAAAGAAAGACAATGGCCAAGAAGGGCGTGAAAATGAAAGACTCCCTAGGCCTCCATACGCAATAGCGTCGGGGTTGACCAGGGGAGGTCGGCGAGGACAGATGAAAGTGAGGAGCGTGGCACAAGAAAGTAGAAGCAATGCCAGGACTCAGCTAAGGTCTCCGTGGTCGCCAACCCACGCTCCCAAGTTGACAGTCCCTAGTGCCCCTTCTATTTGCCTTTTATGACAGGCAGGGGATACCGTGGGTGTTGTTCTGCCGACCCAACACACAGGAGGGCAGTAAGTGGAAGCAATGCCAGGACTCACATAAGGGCCCCGTAGGCACCAACCCACGTTCCCAAGTATGAAATTCTGGAGCGCCGTTTAATCGCCTCTTACGGCAGGCAGGGGATACCGTGGGTGTTGTTCTGCCGACCCCGCCCACAGGGGGATGGCCTCGGTATTCATTTATCGGCTGTTGCAATACCGCTACCATCTTGAGGTAATAAATCGCTGTGCCACGCGGCTAACTATTAGCATAGCTCTGGATTTCGGCGTAGTAGCAGGTCGTGTAAAGTGTTATTTGATTTTTCTACGTGGATTCTACAAACATACAGCAAAGCAAATCAAGTAGTGAACATCTGAGAACATTTTTGTCTGAAGAACACTAATAGCATTCATTCGCAAAATGTCAGGGCATGTGGACGATAAATGGCTTCAAAACTACCGAAAACGCATTCCAAAAGTTATAGTGGCTTATCAGTATTCAAATATGTACCAAAACACAAATGCTGGATGTCAAAGTATTTATCAGGAGCGTCTCAAATTTATGGCGGCCGAACATCGTGTGGCGAGTTCCGCTCTGCTGAATCCCGGCCGTACACATCTACCGCCCCACTGGTGGAACATGACTTGGAACTCACGGTATTGAAGAAGCGTAAATTTGTTTAAACTTATGAAATGAAATCTCAACATTGAAAGTACAAACTCATACTAAGTAGATATTTTGTTTTCACAACACCGATCACGCGTTATACATTCTACATCGCAACATGCGGCCTCATTATAATGTTTAATTAAATATATCTTACGATTTGTTATTAATTTGAGGAATTCCTGCGTACAACGTATTTTAGTGACATATTATAAATATTCTTCACTTCCATGAACTTCCACTCTTTTATAAATACTTGGCTTCATGTCATGTCTCGAAAGCTATCAAATGCAACAATATGTATGGCACTAACGACTTCAGGACTTTGGAGTAAACACATAAACGGGACTGTAAATAAGGGTTATAGATCTTTTCATATGGCTGTTATGATATGTAGAGGTTTTAGTATGAATGTAAAGGGAGAGAACCTGTACAGGCCGTACTGTAGCTCGGATGACGTCACGTGAAGGTGAACAATTTCCTCCGTCTGACACGCGCAATGCAAGCAAGTCTGTGCCTTTTAGTTGAGAAAGATTCTCAAATATTGTGTTAATAGAACATATAAGATCATTAACACCTCTAACCGTTTTGTATCTCGTAAGTTACGTCTTGGTAATTTTCGGGGAAGTGGACTTAAAATGTGATCAAATTGGCCAAATCATAATGATTGTGTTACTCGTCCAAGTACCGAACAATTCATAATTATTGTGCATTAATAAAAATATGGAGACAATTAACGTACACAAATACTACTACTACTACTACTACTAATAATAATAATAATATCTTCGACTATTTCCGTAATAAGAAAACAAAGGCGAACTGGTTTATGGAAACTGAGAAGGACTAACGAGAATTCCAAATTACAGAAGAGATGCTTGTAGATGGATTTGCAAAGAAAATAACCAAAGATAAAATAAATAGGTTTCAGGACAGGGTGAAGCCCAAACGACTATACAGAATTTCTGAAGAAGAGAGGAAGGCAAGATCTGAAAGGATGAAAAAGTATTGGGAGGACAGGAAAACACGACTCACTAACCATTGATAGATCTATCGTACCCCAAAGAGAGTGAAACGGACAATAATAACAATAATAATAATAATAATAATAATAATAATAATAATAATAATAATAATAATAATAGTAATAATAATTCTGTGCCACCATCCCTCTAGGTGATCATTGTGGGTTTCTTTTCTTGGAACTTCTGGCACTATCCTGCACGGTATTAAGTTGTATTTCTTGTAATACCCAAATATTGTCTACTAGCAATAGTTTAGCCCGCCTGGTAGCCAAGATCGTTAAGGCATTGAAGTCTAAACGGTCTGACACCGTGGTTAGCCGATTCGAGTCCCGTTGGTCAGAAAAATGTATGTAAAGGTAATTGGAATCAAGAATAGAGGAGCTCTGCACTTAACAGGAAAGAATGGAAACAACTTCTTTAGAAGGCCAAGGCCAACAAAGGGCTGTGGCACCAGTGATGGTGATGACAAGCAATAGTTTAATTTAAATTTTTATGTGTGTGTGTGTATAATAATGCCAAAACATTTAATAGAAGGTCGGGGTTTATAAACTGCATTTAGTTTTACATTTCGTACTGTATTCCGCCTATGTTGCACTTTATCAAGATAACCTAACCCAAGAATTGAAAAAAATGTACGCTCTCTTGGTTAATGATTTTCTACGTTACTTTTAGGATAGTAACCTACTTTATCAACAATAAAACGCACTGCCATAAATCTACATAATAAGAAGAAATTCTAAAGCAGAACTCACCCTCTTCTTCTTAAGACGCCGTCTCCGAGCGGAGGTTGGCGATCTTGACAGCGCAGAATGGAATGCCACTTTTGAACTACAGCAGTGCCATCTTCGAAGGTCTTGCAGCCATGAATTCCTTCTTCTCCCAACAGATCTCTTCCTGTATCTTTCCTTCGATAATAAGCTGTAATAACTGATACCTCTCACCTCTCATGATATGTTCTAGGTATGGTGTTTTCCTCTGTTTTATGGTGAGCAGTAGTTCTTTTTGCTTTTTCATCCGACGAAGGACCTCGGCATTGGGTATTTTCATTAACCAGGATATCCGCAAGAGACGGCGATACAGGAACATTTCGAAGGCATCAATACGTTTTTCTATGATTGGATCCAGAGTCCAGCTTTCACATCCATATAGGAGAACAGAAAGTATATAGCAGCGGATCATACAAATTCGTAGTTGGAGACTGAGATCTGACCTCGCAAAGAATTTCTTCATGGTAATGAATTGTTTCCTGGCCTGCTCAATTCTAGATATTATCTCCCGTTTGGAGTTACAATGGTCATCCAAGATGGTACCCAGATATTTGAGAGAAGACACTTGCTCAACTATTTTATCTTTAATTGTTAGATTTGTCCGAATTGTATTCTTACAGAACACCATCAGTTTCGTCTTTGAGAGGTTAACATATAATCCAAACTCTTCACTATGCTGAACTGAGGAGTTGATCATGCACTGAAGGGCAGGCATGTCATTAGCTATGACAACAGTATCATCTGCATATCTGACGTTGTTGATGATTTTCCTGTTAATTTTAATCCCACCATAGTCTGCCAATATTTCTTTAAAGATTGCCTCTGAGTAAAGGTTAAACAACAGAGGTGACAGTACACAACCCTGGCGGACACCCTTGCTCATCGAATCAGTTTCTGAAGTTCCTTTATCAGTTTTTACATTTGCAAACTGATTCCAGTACAGGTTACTGATTATACGTAAGTCACTCGAGTCAATACCTGTTGATCTCAGAATCTCTATTAGCTGATTGTGCTTGACACAACCAAAAGCTTTCGCATAGTCTATAAAACATCCATAAACATCAACATTCGTATCTCTGCACCTCTGTACCAACACATTTAACGTGAAGTGTGCCTCACGTGTACCAACGCCATTTCGGAAACCGAACTGATTCTGATCCATGTGGGATTCACATTTTTTGTATATTCTAGTGTGAATGATTCGCGAGAATATTTTGAGCACGTGAGACATCAAACTTATCATGCGATAATCATCGCACTGAGACGAGTTAGGCTTCTTCGGTGGTGGTATGAAGGTTGATTTCAGCTAGTCTGATGGTATTTCTCCTGATACATATTTTTGATTGAATAATGATGTTAAGATATTGAGGCCGGTAGATTCCTGTTCTGTTATTACTTTGAGAACTTCAGCGTACACACCGTCAGGTCCAGTTGCTTTACCATTCTTTTGAAGTTTTACGGCATGTACAACTTCACTTTTTGTTATTTCAGGGCTATTTTCATTTATTCTCTCGTCAGGTGAAGGAGGATCATTTCTGTCATCTCTGAAAAGATTTTCTGTATATTCCTTCCATTGTTTGAGTTTCTCTTCCACACCCAAGATGATTTCATTATTGGCATCCCTCAAAATATGACCATATCGTCTCCGTAGCAAACTACCAAGTTCTTTCACTTTCTTATGCAAGTTAAAATAGTCGTGCTTCTCTTGAAGGATCTCAATTTCTTTACATCTGTCTGTCATCCATAATTCTCGGGCTTCCCTGCGATTTCTGCGTACAGCTTTGTTTAGAGTTTTGTACAGAATGTGATCTGTATTTTTGTGTTTTCTCCTTTCATCCATAAGTTCTAGAATTCCATCTGTCATCCAGTTCTGTCTTTTGATGTTGTTGCAGTATCCAATTTCAGTTTCCTGGATTTCAATCACACTATCTTTAATGGCGTTCCATGTGGATTCTACTTCTGATGATTCAGTATATCTTATTAATTCCATCTTCTTTTCCATTGCAATTCCAACATTAGTTCTTACTTTGGGATCCAGTAGTTCCCTAATATCTATATGCTTGGATGGTTTAACAATTCTTTTAATTTCTCTAAAACGTATCATTTTAAGGTAAATTTCAACTGGATTGTGGTCACTATTGACATCAGCACCGGGATACGTCTTAACAGATGTCACATATTTCTTTAGTTGTTGCTTTACCAAAATGAAATCAATTTGATTTCCTATGATCTTTTCGTCGTTATCGGCGGGTGATATCCATGTGTAAAGCCGCCGAGGAGGAAGTTCGAAGAATGTGTTAGAGACAAACAGATTGTGCTCCATACAGAACTGAACAAGTCTGTCTCCTCTTATGTTACGTTCACCGAGACCATGTCTGCCTACAGTATTACCTTCAATGCCAGCCCCTACTTTTAAGTTAAAACCACCCATGATCAATGTTATTTCTCCATTTTTAGTTATTTTCAAAGCTTCCTCTAAGGTGGCATAGAAAGCTTCTACTCGTCATCATCTTTATCGGCAGTTGGTGCGTGGACCCGAATAACGATCATGATCCGGTGTGATGTTTGTAACCTCAGCAACATTACTCTATCACTAAGTGGTACAAAATCTAGAACTAAATTTGCGATCATTGATGAAATAAGCACAGCAACTCCATATCTGCGATTGGTGTCAGTTTCTCCCGAGAAGTACATATATCCTTCCTTCGTGTTCTGAATTCCTGATCCAGTCCATCTTACTTCTCTCAATCCAAGGATGTATACTTTCAATATACATCTTTCTGCTTCCACATTTGCTAGTTTTCCACTCATATACAAACTTCGTACATTCCAAGTAGGAACACGTAATTTCTTTTCATAGATTTTGATTTTCCTAGCACTGTCAAGTACACAATCTTTCACAACTATGTTCGCAACATTCCATCCTCCCCCCCCCCCCCGGAGATCCGATTGGTGGAACTGAAACACCGGATACTAATTTCCGAGCCATGTTATGTGAATTTATAGGGATGTCCTTCAGGACCTTTAATGCAGTGGTTTTCCGTTGCCTTCTGCATTCTACTGCCGTTGACCAACACTTGGTTCCTCCGCCTTTAGATGAAATTTCTTGCCCCTTGGACAATAGAGTGCCCAGACCTACACCCGCTCATCTACTCTCAAGGAGACTGTTGGCATCTGGTGTAGGGGACCTCCCTATACCGGGAGATATTCGGTCCCCTTTTAGTCGCCTTTTACGGCAAGCAGAGGTTACCGTGGATGAATTCTAACCCTCAGACCACACCTTCCAAATATGAACTATAGAGTAGACCCTGTCAATAAAATATTCTACAATATGAATTTCGATTAGTAGTATCACTTTATAAGAGATGACAATTGAAATACTTTAAAGTTATGTTTAAAACTTGATACAAGAGATGTAGCTTCATATCTCTACAGCAATCCTCACTATTATCTGAAATACAACACTATATTAGGTGACATCAATTTTTGGCGACGAAATACCTAGCATCCTTCGAAATACGACGTAGCATACGTACATTATTCTTACCCCCGGTTCCTCATAAAAAAAGAATCCCGTGATGTCTTTATCATACCATCTCCTTTAATAGGCTTATCAGGATGATTTTGAGACCAATGAATACAAAGACCTTTCGTATCTTTAATGAATTTATCGCAGATTAGGACAGTTTTATTGATTCGCACGATGGACACAACAACAAGTCAGCAGCGCTAGTAAGAACTTAAATTTCCGGATCAGAGATGCCAGCGTAAACTCCGTGAATCCTCAAAGGACATATCTCACAGAGAAGTAATTCAATGAATTTAACGTCACCTTATTTCCCACACAGACGTCAGGCAATTGTTCGTTAGCCTCAGCTCGAAAAAAATGAATGAAACATAGGCCTACTCCTGTATTCTTCGTAATAGTTTCATTTTCGGTTATGAATTTCGTCTTCCGAAAGTTTCTCCTGCCCTCATTCGAAATAAATAAGAATATTGGTGTATAGTCACTTGTATAGTTGGATATTCGTCGTGATGCACACAACTTTTTGTCATTGTAGCAATTTCTGTAAATTATTGGCATTATATTTCCACAAAATGTGCTATACAGTAACGATTCAATGAATACATTCAACGAGAAGCATTTCGTTCCTTGAATTTACATTACTCACTACATGAAAATAACATACCTAACCTAAAGTCTGAGGTCTCATTATCTCAGTAAGAGCTATTTATGTGAATCCAGATGTGATAAATTTAGAGAAAAAGCATGCAGTATACTTAAAAAAGTCTGTCTTTCAATAGTCACAATTATCCAAGGAATGGTCTCAATTACTCTGTATTACATTCATAAGTACAATCCATAACATTCATTTAGACCACTCTAATCAATCAGCTACAGGCCTACAGTACGGCCTGTGCATCACGAAGGCAGCGCTCTAAGTCTCCGGTGAGACCACAATAAGAGTATGGTTCCAGCGTATGGGAGCCTCATCGGGATTACTCGGTTCGAGAACTGGAAAAAATACAATGAAAAGCAGCTCAATTTGTTCTGGGTGATTTCCGAGAAAAGAGTAGCTTTACTAAAATGTAGACAGGTTTGGTTGTGAAGACTTGGGAGAAAGGAGACGAGCTGCTTGACTAAGCGGTAGGTTCCGAGCTGTCAGTGGAGAGATGGTATTGAATGACATTCGTAGACGAATATGTTTGAGTAATGTTTTTAAAATTAGGAAAGATCACAACATGAAGACGAAATTGGAATTCAAGAGGACAAATTGGGGCAAATATTCCTTTATAGGCAGAAGAGTTAGGGACTGGAATAACTTACCAAGGGAGGTGTTCGATAAATTTGCAAGTTCTCTGAAATTATAGAAAAGCTAGGTAACAACTGATAGGGAATCTGCCACCTGGGTGACTGCCCTATATGCAGATGAGTGATGATTGATTGATTTACTACTTTTGTGGGGATGCCTTAACTCATTCTCGTTTTAGAAGATTTTCTAAATGTTCTGCCAAGTGTTACATGTTAAACATAATACTTATTGTTTGAGTTACGCGGTCAATACTTCATTTGTTGGACTGTCACACGTCGGTTATACTCTATTGCCCTGCACGGGATCTTGTCTATCATTACTGGCTTCACAAGTTGAATGTCATAGCAGTGGCAGTGTCTTGTTTTGTGATTCCACCTATTGTCTGCTTGAGAACAATGTCCCGTCAGTCAAGCTAAGCCCTTCTCCTGCTGGTCATTCGCGTCTAAAGCATCATTGCTAGTGCTCCCTCACGTGGAAAATATTTAGCAGCTGGAAACTGACACTATTAGCATGTGAAGTGCTATGCTTGGTAACTGCGCTACACGTAAAATTTGTGGCTCGTAAGTACTCTTCTCAACCACAGTATTATCATGTGAATAGTTATTCCATGTAACTGATATCAGTGAAATTTGTGGCCTGTAGTTGCTCACCTGAGAAAAACACGTGGTAACTTGGATATACGTATCTCTCATGGTTTAGAAGTTCCGGTATTCGTCAATTCCACCAATAAGAAACACCACGGACAACTTTATGCCGACCCCAAGCTCGCGTGAAAGAGAAGGCCAAGGAAAAATCTAACCCTTGGGACTCCCAGCTTGAATACCTAATGTTAGGGACTACCAGTAGGAGCATCAAACATTTATGTGGGGATCTAGTCTAATCTAGCCAAGACAGAAAGCATCATGACGAGGGATAAAAGGCACTGGATTGGTTTAAACCAGTGTCCCAAATAATCTTATCTGCATCAGGCGACATCCTGTTGTAATTAGCCTCCCCATCATCTATGTGTTGGGTGACTTTTATTTCTGCAGCATTCAAGAGACCAGAAACCGTAGAATCTAAACGCAATGAATCTGCAGGAGAGGACTCTGAAGGGAATCTTTCTCTAGATCAGCAGAACCTGCTAATAACAGCGTTACCGCAAGATGGGAAGGAGCTGGGAAAAGTCACTACCAGAGTAAGAATACTACTGTACATCTTCTCTAGATAGAATTAAACTACCTGGTACAACCAGAAGAAAACTGAAAAGGGAGAGGAAATCTCAAACTGACATTGGGACCATTATGCATACAGGACAGAAAGGTGAATCTCGTAGGATACCAACTGAGTCAGAGACTGGGATAGGGACTTCTAACCGAACCAGGGCCAGTATGACACACCAATGTCATCCTAATCAAAAATGGTAAAGCGACTGAGGGACACAACTGCTGCTTATGTATGTGTCGGGAAGTTTTAGTTTCCCATAAATGACCATCATCAGGGAATGCTATCCTGATGATAAACTAACTGAAAAAGATGTATAAGACATTCAATCGAAAAGTATGAAAATAGTAGACGAAACGAAATCAGGACATCCTTTACTTCTTCTCAGAACGTACTACTTGTGTAATGAGGCTCTAATATATTATTGTAAGAACAAAGAGGCTTGAAATTAGATCAGTGCATAATGTAAACTCGGTAATACCTAGGAATTATCACCTTAAATCCATTCATGCAAAGGATCTGGCTTTTAATAACAGGAATGATTGAACCAAGGAGCCTAAGGCCCTTTTGAAAAGAGAGACACTATTTCATCCAGGACTCCAAACAGAGTACTGGAAAAGGATGATAGTACTGCTGGACCCCGAATTAGTTAAAATAATCAAGAAAACGGACCTGTCTGCTTATACTTGCACAGATAAGGACTTGTTTGAGGTTCTGCCTAATCCTTCCAGGAAAGCATGTAGGTTAAAATACGATATTGATGATGCCACTACTGATGAATGAGGGACTAGAGGATCCATGGATACAGAGGGGATGCCTCCTATGACAGAGTAAACAAGCAGTGCATCATGATTAAAGATATCAAAATAATTCAGATTTGCTCCTTTTAGCAGGAACATACTTTAGGTACCGTAGGCATAGCCCTCATTCAAGAAACTTGGGTAAATCAGGCTAAGATAAGAGAATTGTGCTGGAGGAATAGAGAACTTCTCAAAATATAGCAATGATCAAGGTCCAAGACCACGTATGTACCTAAGAAAGTTTTAATGTGAAATTTGTTTCTAGGTGTGTTACAACAATAACCTAAACATCCATTGTTGTAGAAGGATACAAGGGATCAACTACGATCTCATCAGTATACTTCCATGATGAAGAGAACTATCCATCAACGTCAGTAGGGAGGACTTCGATACTGCAACGAACAGAGAAAGGAACACTTACAAGGGGCTGACACAAATGCTCATCACATTCTGTCGGGGAGCACCGAAGTCAACTAAGAGGTGAACCACTAACGGAATTCTTGATAAGTACAGAGTTGAACACCTTTAGAAAGAGATAATAAGCCTACTTTTTTTCAACATCCAAAGAAGGAAGGTTATTAATGCAATTCTAGGGACCAAGGTAGCTGATAATAGTACTTCTGGTCCGCGAATTGGTTCAGGACTGATAATAAAGATCATAGGTATGTGTATCAACACTGAATCACAGGCATATCAACCTGTAATATTTAGGAATCCTAAGCAAACTGATTGGGAAGGATATAGACAGGATTTGCCAGCGTTGAAAACGTGTTTAACTAGAAATGAAAGCTGGCTGTTGATGAACTTCTTTCCTGCTGCAATGAATTGATGGAATTCCATCAGTAATCTGAAAAAAGATTGGAGCCTGCCTGGCCTCTGGCCATATACATATGGAAATCATGGCAAGTTTCATTCCAAAACCAGGGTTCTCAATTTACCCCTAAGCTAAGTATTATCGAACAGCAAGTCTCTCGTCTTAGTCATTTTAATTAAAACATTTGAGAGATTGATAGATAGATGTATAAGGGACGGTATTAAGAGTTTTCCCCTACACAGAAAACAATTGACCAAACAGGTAAATCTACATAGATGGCACTGCACTCTGCAGTTGTACAGATAAAGTACTAAGAGATAAGGAGATTGTTTTAGTAATGTTCTTGGATATAGAGGGAGCTTTCGAGAACCTACTATAAAGTCATTTCTTTAGCACTCAGTAAGAGAAAATTTCCAAAATATATAATCAATTCTATCACCTCTATGTTAACTCTTTGGAGCGACCATGGACGTATCCACTGTCCGAGGCTGTTTGCAGGAGGGTGGGTACCTCCTCTCTTATGTTGCTTGGTGGTGAGTGATCTGTTGCAGGACCTAAATGAAGGTGAATATTACTCAATAGGATTTTGCAGATTTTATTGCAGTTACTTTCAAGGGGAAATTTCCCTCAACAATCTTGAAAGTACTTCAGTTAAGGCTAAAAATAATGGAAAGTTGGTGCAATAAAAGTAAACTTTATGTTAAACCCAGTGATAAAAGTAGCATTCACCAGATAAAAATTGTGAAGAACAATGCTGTTAGTTGGTGAACGGGTGGCATTTTCTAACCAATCCAAATCACTTAGACTTATTTTAGACAAGGGATTGAGTTGAAAAAATCACGTTGAATATTGAATAAGTAAAGCTACGGTGCCTTAAGGACTGTCGCGCTATGTGTGCTTGGTAAACATGAGGCTGACACCGATTGTCATGTTTGTCATGTACTGGATTTACATAACTATGATTAAAGAAATGATATCTTGTGCTGTCTTGTTTTGGTATCGTAGAATGAAAGTAAAGACATTCAGAGACAATCTGAACTAGTTAAAGGGATTGTCCTTTATTTGTATAACGGAAGCTTTTCGTATAATTCCTACAACGGCATTGGAGGTGTTCTCTGGCCTTGCCTCTCTTAGTATTGCAATCATACCACCCAAGACATTGCCCCATAGAAACACATGACAGCATCATTGTCCCCAAATTTCGGGTTACTGCCATGTAGCACCATACGCCAAGGCGTTAGATGGTATGGGACCTTTTTAGTCTAGAGTCAAATGCCACCTCATCTAGGAAACGAGGAAAAATAAACTTGAAAGTAATGGGTAAGCAAAAGCTCTTTCGACCGTGCAAGGATCAACTGCACTCCTCCGTTCCAAAGAATCATACCAACGGCCTCCCAGGGCCATGGTGCGTTCGCGACAAAAGATCATAAAATAACACTTAACTAACTTAAAGGCATAAATGAACGGAGGGAAATTTAGGATGCAATGTTTTTTCCGGCAAAATGACAAGCAAAGAAAAGTTTAAAAACCTATTTATTATTCCTTGGTAAAATCACGATTAATTGAAATGAACCCTGAATAATTCTACTATAATGAAAATAAAATATACAATGTCCGATGGACTAAATACAAATTTGGAGATGTCACTCCTTTCATTTCAAAAAATTTAAAATTCATATTTGTTAATATTTATCAATTAAATGTCGAAGTTGTTTGTTCAATTCCCTTTTTGACATGACAATAAGTATTACATTAAATAACCGGTACAAAATCCATTTAAAGAATAGAAACATCCTTATAAAAACGACGGTTCTCATTACAATCGTTCTTCACTATTAGAAGAAACAATTATCTATGCGAAAAATTGGAGACAACTTGGAGTGGTCGCCTAACTAAATAATTATAGGCCTACTACTAAATAAATAAACAAAAGAATAAGCGAATATTAGTGGATAAAATCATAATCATCAAAATAAAATTTGACTGATGTCAGGTCCTGAAATCGAACCCACATCACAATGAATCCGATGACAAATAACGAGACAGAATCCGTTTTGGAAATCCAAACAAAGAAAATTATGACAACTCAAGGAGCATATTCAAAGAAATATGTACACATATTTGAAACAAACTATAAACAAATATATGCATGAAACTGGTTGTATAACGTAAAAGAAATATTGTGTGGCAAAGAAAATCCATGGTCTGCCTTGGAGTTCGAACCGATGATCACCAAGATGCCATCGACAAACGGGTCTCTAAAAACTCCCTATCTCAATTATTCGTAAGGTCAAGATATCAATAATAATACTAGCGTTCCAGTTATTTAATTTCTTTATAGAAATAAACATGAACGAGTTAAAAGAATCCTTTAAATGTAATCGGGTTTGTGCGAAACTCCCAGCATTCAGTCTTAGTGGACAGGCTTGAACAATAATATTGGCAGTGACCCTATTCACAAGGGAAGTGCTAACGCACCCTTTCTAAAATTATAAATCATACAACGTCTAACCACACCAAATAATGGTCGGCCGCAGAACTTGTCAACAACTCAAGGCGAGTCCAATTGTCTCCCTGAAAATACATCATGGTAAATTATATCATTTCAACTGATATTCTCATATTATATTCCAAAGCTCCACTGGCTTATTAATTCTCTGCCCTGTTGCAATTCTTTAATTCAATATCAAGCCACTATTCATCTTTTAAATTTCACATCCATGTCCAGGTTCACATGTCATTTTTCATATCACGCTCTCCACCTGGGGATTCCTCCAGCTATGACGGACTCGTGTTTACCAAGTTGGAGGCGTTGTGCAAACAGATGCAACCTAATTGCACATTCTGTAATATGTACAGCCAACGGCCGTAGCCGTGTTGAAACACCGGATCCCGTGAGATCTCCGAAGTTAAGCAACATTGGGCGTGGTCAGGAGTTGGATGGGTTGCCACGCGCTGTTGGTGGGGGTAAGGGAATGGAGGAGCGGAAAGGAACTGGCCACTCTACCGCACGTAAACTCCGGCTCAGGAACACCTCTGCGGAGTTTCAGACCTGCCTTCGGGCAGAATAACCCTTACCTTACTTAATATGTACAAGGGAGCTTAACAAAAGTTTTCACCGCCTAAAGTCATTATTAAATAAATATGTACATGACCAATAAGGTCACAGTATGTAGTTAGAGGTGGCGCATTGTGCACTCAATTGCCAAGTTGATGACCATAAAATTTATACGGGCTAAAATTTAGATCATATTCTCAACATGAGAGCTAACAACATTGCGCCGTAGTAGTCCTATAAAAAGACCGTAATAACCGGAAAGAGAAGAATTTTCTCAACATAAACAAAGGACCACTCTGGTATAGTGATGGACCAAAACCAAGTGGGTGCTGCAGTATACGGTTGTGGAACAAGAACATCCTTTAATTTTGATCAATATACCACAATATTTCAAGGCGAGAGTTTTACAATATTAGCAAGTATGCGGGATTGTATCAAGAAGGGCCACCATGAAAGGAACATTTTGATATTGTCTGATAGCCGGGGAAACCTTAGGTCTCTGGAGCCCTTTACGGTTCAGTCAAAAATGCCTGGATACGTTCATGAAACAGGCGAAACACACCGGAATATAAAGGAATTCATGTAATAAAAGGGCTGACAGTTTGGACAAGGAGAGCTCTGAGTTAATTCACGGAACCTGAGACTTTATTTGGACTGTCCCATGGACCAATGGATGTTAAGGTCAAGGGAGAGATGATCGTCAATAACTACCGTAAACGAACCGGAGGATGCAAGTGTGTGGAAGCTCAAATATAAAGATTGTATCGTCATTTCACATTTAATATTGTTTCACTTACCACTGGTCTGCATTTAGAGCAGTCACACAGGAGGCAGATTCCTTATAAGTTGTTTAACTAGACTTGTCTTAAATAATTTCAAAGACCTCAGTAATTTATAGAATTCCGTTGGTAAATTATTCCGATTCCTAAATCCATCTTCCTATAAACGAGTATTTTCCCTTAAATGCCCCCTTGAATTCCAAATTTCTCTTTCCTACTTTCAAAAACTCCACTCAAGCATATTCGTCTACTAATGTCGTTCCACGCCATCTAGAATGTGGGGTAGGGGCAGGAAGGGTAAGAAAGGGTAAGAAGGGTAAGAAAATTATGCAGATTGCTGTACATTTTTCTCTGACTTGCTTGGTATGCAACAAACAAAGGATATTGAAATTATTGATCAACTGCTGTGCACGTTTCCCTAGACAAGATGTATTTATTAATTGCACTTAATAGTTTGCCTTTGCTGGCGAGACCTAGTATGTTAGTGTACTATGCATTCTGGTATAGGTTAGAGCAATTTTGTTATTTTCTTACTTTCATTGATCTGTCTCAGTCTCATTCTTGGCTTTGACGATATAAAAGTGACTGAGGTATGAGCGATGCCGGTAATGCCATTCCTTATGCAGCCAGTCCCTGCTATGGATGGTGCGAAAATGTTGATCACAGGGTCTGTTGGTGCATGCATTTCACTGGCCTTGGCAGACTGATATGTAATGGCAACTTCTGGCTCTATGAGGAAAGCAACGGGAAACTACAACACTCCTTATTTCCCTAGTACGCCTCTTCAGTGATGCGTAGGTCATCTATGACAGGTAATGGTGGAGCTGTTGAGGATCCACCCAGCCTTTGGAATGTGAACTGAACATACATACATACATACATACATACACAATACAACATATTGTCAATTCAGTGTTATGTTTATTTCTGCAATTAAGGCTCTCGCAACAGAGGAGAATGTGTTTATTGTGGAATATTGTTTCCGGTCATACGAAAAGGGACATCATAATGGTCCACATTTTCTGCATGTTAAAGAACACTACAAGGAACGATTTAATAAGGAGGAATCGAATAACAGATCATTGTTATCTGTCGTTAATCAGTTCCGTCACACGACATCAGTTTTATGTCAACGAAAGTAGACAACCCGGCGCCGAAGAATCGTTACCACAAATTAATTGAAATGGCGTATGGCTTTTAGTGCCGGGGGGTCCGAGGACATGTTGACACTCGTAGGTGACCTGCGGGTCGTGATGAGGATGAAATGATGATGAAGACGACATGTACACCCAGCCCCCGTGCCAGCGAAATTAATCCCCTGCCGGGAATCGAACGCGGGACCCCTGTGGCCAAAGGCCAGCACGCTAACCATTCAGCCATGGAGCCGTTACCACAAATGAAAATGATTCTCAATTTACTTATATCCTTCTCCCAGCATTATAATTATGATTCATTGGCCTTACTGCCATTACATAGTCATTACTATTAGCTTATAATTTCCCCTATAATATCAATGTATGTCTCAGCGACACCATTCCTCCTACGTTCCCGGTCATGGGTTCGATCCTCGGAAGAATAAGTCCTGAGCTCCAACTGGGATGGACACGACAACGGTATCACGTTTTAAAGTATTATCCTGATCACCCACAACATAAAGTCGCTCATCGAATGAAGACTCTGACTACTATAGAACTGAAAGAACTTGTCTCGATACAATGTTACCGAACATGACATGAAATTGCCTTGTTGAAATGCCATTAGATAACATGGAGTGAATTCATGAACGTCTCTTTTCACGTTTCTTTACGAATTTCATCAACCAAAATAAGTCCCGCAATACACCCGATCTGTACAGAGTTCATTTTGAAAGTGACTTGCTCAGTATGAGCGTTTTAACTGGTTCGTGTAGAGTAACGAAGCGTTTTGGTCGCCGTTTAACAGGCGCTATTTGATGGTCACGTGTAGTTTGTAAAGTTTACGGGCGGTAGAAGGCGGCCACAGAGCGGCGTTTGAAGAGCTCGTGTAGAATGGACTTAAGAGGTTTTAAGCCCTCCTGACTGCCGTCCGGTTTTGTTTATGTTTACACAGCTCCAGTTAGAAGTGATCAAGTACAATAACGCTGGTGTCCTATGTGAGCATTAGCCAAGCGGTTACTGAAGTCTCAGAGCAAAGTATCTGCAGTTGCAGGCAACTTTTGCTCGTGCGAAACGGAGCAATTGCTCATTCGATTGAGCCATTTCTCCACTGCTCCTGAGATACGACTCACTGTTATTCGTGCTGGAATAGTTGAACGGAGGAAAGGGGTAATGAACTGAAATATATCGGTAGAATGAACACATACACAATCAGTCTATGAATGAATGAGCTGAAGGAAGGAAGGAAGGAAGGAAGGAAGGAAGGAAGGAAGGTATGGTAGAACTATCAAATAGGAGAACCAATTAACAAAATAATTAACCAAGTAATTAGAAACAAAAATGAAGGAATAACTTAATTACGGCAAGAAAATTGACACAATTCCTTAATGGAAGTTTAGAAGCAATAGACGTCTACATAAATGAAAAAAAAAAAGAACGAAAGAATAAAAATGCTCATAATATAACCACTGAAGCAGAGAACAAAGTAATACACCAGAATATTCTGCACTGAACAAGTGAACGATGAACATGTGGATAAATTACTTCATTTACGAAGGAAACTAACTCACAATTATGGGATCAGAACACGCTTTACAAGTACGCACAGATTTGAAGTGAAATGCAAACTGAAAGCATGAAGCACGTGAATGCAGAGTCAAGCTGTTATTTGCCTTGATATTTTGTCATTAAGAATTTTAAGTGCTGGCTTTCCTCGTAATGAAATGAGGTTAAATACAAGAGAGGGAAGTATGGAAATGCTACTGCATGTGCCTTGACTTATTGCGAATTATTTGTTTTGTAACAAAATATAATGGTGAGATTCCTAGTATCAGCGTGTATTTTACCAAGCACGAACAAAAATCATGTAAACATGGTACTGTGACTCAATAACTGCGATTTTGCAACCAACGATAGATACAACAATGGTGTTTATTTTTATGGTTTTAATACAGAAATTTGATTACTTTATTAATATACGAATATATATATTATACTGCACTCACTTTGTGTTCATTTAAAATATTGTTTTGATTCTAATTAGTTTTTCTATAATTTTACATTCTTATGAGGGATCTTCCATAAGATATTCCACTAAGTATGGTATTGTATTGTGCAGAAAACGCTACTACTAATGGCCAAAGTAAAAAAAAATTCCTCCATTCAATAATGTTGATTAACATTATTATAATGATTCAATATTGGTAGTGCTGTAAAACAGTTATAATATAATATTATTTGCATGCACATAATAACTGAACAAATGTATGCATGTGAAGCACGGCAACTGTTATGCATTATTTTGTAGAGAAAAAATCTAAGAGGTATTTTCATTCCTGTTATCTTCGTATTTCATTATATTTGTACTAACAAAGAACATCTAGAAAGTAATGCATACGTCATTTAAGGAATTTTGTAAATTTAAGTAATGCCCAATGGAACTTACTGAAGGCATATTCCTTGTTATTCGGACTTCTTTCCTTGAAGATATTCCGTTGGGAGAGACGAACATGGTGAAGGATCCCACTAGGTATTTCTACAATAGGGAAGATATACACTGTATACTACAAAGTTACTGCAGAATCAATGTTACCCACCTATTCGTGGAACATCGCACCGGACCGGACGTGTCAGAACTGCCGTGTTCACAATAGTGAGAATGACTTCGTCCCTATGAGTGGGGTTTGAATACTTGCACAAACTTTCCTGTCGTAAGAGACGACTAAGAGGCATTTGTAGGCTACCTCGTTACAGGGATCCGGGTTAACGGTGAATCCACTCGGGATCTTAGATAGTGTTATAAATATTCCTCCGATATTTTCGGAGTGGACCTATTACTGGAGTTTCTTCCCTGCCATTGAATTAACATCATTTTTTTCCCCTGAATTCCTCGTTTATAACGATTTAATAAATTTATTTTCTGTTTACTAGTGTCCTGCTCTTTCTCTGAATGGTCAACGTACTGACCTTTGGCTCAGCGAGCCCCGGGATCGATTCACGGCCGGACTGAGTATTTAACTACGTATGGTTAATTCCTCTTGCTCGGGGACCGGGCGTTTATGTTTGTCTTAATGCAGATCTCTTCTACATCCAAAGCACACCACACTGACGACCATCAGAGGAATTCACAAAAGTGAATACATCCTTCCACATACAATTGTCGTTAGGAAGGGTATCCAGTCATAAAACTGAACCAAATCCACTGACCGTGCCTATCCCAAATAACTGGGAAAAGAACTAGGAAGAATAAAACGTAGAAGAAGCAGCGGAAGCTGCTTCAGAAGAAGATATTCTGTGTACTACTGAATGTAAATACATTTACTGTACATTAAAATTTCCCCCTTGATATTGAGTTATTTATGAGAGCTATGTTCTTTAAAGCAATTCATTCACTTCCCTTCTTCCTACTTTCCCCTCTCACATTCTTAAATATTAGTCTACCAGTTTTAGTTCTGCTGAAGTAAGTGAGATGGATCCATAGTGACGTCTTAGTGTAATGTCACTGATATCGGCAATGACTGAATTCTTCTTGCCAATTTACAACCAAATATTCAAAATTGCAGTGAAACGCACCCGACTATTTCAAAGTGCATTACCTTTCTTGGTGTAGACTTGTATGTAATTACGTAGTTAGTTTTGTGGTCGCTGCTTCTATGAGTACTAGCTGTGAAAACTGTAAATATTTTACTAGATGGAAAGCACTGTTTGTTTGAGCGGAAAATCACGCATGGATAGTTTGTCACGGATGAATTCTTGAGTAGAAGTACCATTACCAGCTCATTATGTATCACATTATGCGTATCATCCTCCAGTCTGATAACATTCATGTTCTGCCGCTGAGAGAATTCTATCGTTGTTTCTTTTGATATTTTATTGGTTCCTAAATTGTTAAATATCCGTGGTATATTGCAATAGCTTTTGTAGTGTCACTTTGTGCTGGCAGGATATAACAGCACGGCTGAATCAAAGGAACGATTTAACCAAGTGTGAATGCAGATAGCGTGAAGAAATAACGAGTAACGTGAACAGTATTTTTATTAAAATATTTCATTTTTTTCTTCAGGAACATGTCCTTTGATTCTATCATAATGAATCCCCACAATTCGAAGTTTCACACACAAAGCACGGCAAGTTGCATTGTCAACTCTTCAAATAAAGTAGAAAATAATTGCAGTCGACCTATATGTCACTGAGATGAATGATGACACCCCGGATGTCATTTAAGTCCAAGTTCAGCCCGTATCGGTATGAGAGGTGGGAATGATTGAAAACAAGAGAATGTCCAAAATGACTGAGATTATGGATGCACAGTATGTGTGCATGTTCCATAATAGCTTCTAAGCGAGTGGTACATATACGAATTACTATGTGGAGGAATACTGTTGGGTAAGACATCCCTAGGACCCCTAGAGCAGGGGATGACATGTAAAAACAATCGAAAACGACCAATATTAGTGCTGAATCCATAGGTTTCGGGGCAGCTGAGGTGAATTCTGACACACTGGATTCCTTTTAAGACCATTGCCATGAGAATTCAAAAGGGGTGAAAAAGAAAATGTCCAAATTGACCAAAAGGATTGTGAATTCATAGTTTTTGGGATCTCTAGGTTGATAGGTGACAGGCCCAATGACAGCTGAAATCAATGTTATTAGCTTTATGTCCCACTAACTACTCATTTCGGTTTTCGGAGACGCCGAGGTGCCAGAATTTTGTCCTGCAGGGGTTCTTTTACGTGCCAGTAAATCTACCGACAACAGCTGAAATCGTACACATCATATCGTATAGCGTAACGCGTGAATACATACAGTCATAACTTAATTTTATTACTTGTTTTGAAAGGATCAGCTACTTCCCAGACAATCTTGGGTGCCACAAGGAAATAGTTTAAATTAAATTTAAAAAGTGATATATAACACACTATTTCTAAATCTACAAAGGAGTTCGTAGACTATCAGTCAAGATCACAATAAAGCAATCTACGAAAATTCATTTCAAACTTGTGATACAAATTCAAAAATGTGCCCGAGAAGAGCCGAGCACTACAGATAGTTACAGATAAATACACTTATGTAAAACTTCCATTTATGTGTAAATATTTCCTAATAATCATATTAATTTATATAAAGCACAGTTTCATGTAATTTTGTTATTGACCATTTGATCTCAAGCGGATTTTTTCTGAAAACAATTTGTTCAAAAATTTAGGAACTACAACTTGCAATGTTATATTTATTATGATACCTGCTGATCTAATATCTTCTATACGTCACTCTTTTAACATGTACATGTCAGTTTATAATCCTGTATCGTAACTTCCAATAATTTCATTAAGTTATATTGTACACACAATATAATTCTGTTTAACTATCAAGAACCTTCCTTTCCGTATATTCTTGGTAAAATATCTTCATAACATGGGAAAATGGTTAGCGTGCTGACTTCCGGTCCAAGGGGTCCCGGGTCAGGTCGGGGATTTAAACTGGTTAATTCTGGCGGCTCGCGGGCTGGGTATGTGTGACGTCTTCATCATTCGAATATCACAGCTAGGCCCCCATCCGCATAGACGCGCAGATCGCTTACACGGTGTCAACTCGAAAGACCTCAGAAGCATACATTGTCAATATAATTTTGTAACATTTGTCCCATGTCTACCTGGCGAGTTGGCCGTGCGGTTATCGCGCGCAGCTGTGAGTTCGCACCCGGGATATAGTGGGTTCGAATTCCACGGTCGACAGCCCTGAAGATGGTTTTCCTTGGTTTCCCATTTTAACACTACGCAAATGCTGGGGCTGTACCTTAATTAAGGCCACGGCCGCTTCCTACTCATTTGTAGGCCGATCCTGTCCCATAGTCTCCAAAAGACCTATCTGTGTCGGTGCGACGTAAAGCAAATAGCAAAAGTACTATGTTTATGTCTGTAACATAATGATTACAGTAGTAATTAGAAGAGGAAAAATAAGGAGAAAAGGAAGAACAGGTTTTCAGACAACAAACTGCAGCATCCTGTCGTTGAGAACTCAATACTACTTATTTGTACATTCGAGCCTTCAATATTGTTCTCGGACGTAAACGGCCTCACAGCAAAACGTTATTACCATATGCATTAGAGTGGCGCGTGATCAGATCGTCAAAATGCATAAAATGTGAAGTATTTACGTGCTAAAAAGTCTTCATCAGATTATGATCTGTTCTGCCGAAAAATGCACATGGTTTCCTTCAGAATTAGGCGGATGTACTAGAATAAATATTTTGTACACAAATGTAATTTAGAGCACAGCCTAATTTACTACATTTGCTATTTCTATATGTTCCTTCTGCAACAAACGGCAGATTGTTTCCTTCCGCTTCCCGAACTGTAGAATCAAAACATTCAGGAATTCTTGGCTTTTGCAGGACCTAAGATCAATTGATAAAAATGAGCAGAATGGTGGATGATGCCAGTCGTCAGAAATGTTGTCATCTTATTTCGTCCCATAGCCAATGCCTTCGATATTTTCTGTCATATAATAATAAATTAAATTTTATATAGTGTCTAACGAAATTCATATACATCGTTTCCACGTTGTTCAGTCATTTGCACTCCCTCCGTGTATAAATATACAACGAATTTGTATGTACTCTATAGGGCTTTCTATATTTGTATTTTTCTTTACAATTGGCTTTACGTCGCACCGAGCGAGATAGGTCATATGGCGACGATAGGACAGGAAAGGGCTAAAAGTGGAAAGAAAGCGGTTGTGGCCTTTATCACGGTACAACCGCAGCATTTTTCTGGCGTAAAATAGGAAAATACGAAGAACTATTTTCAGCGCTGCTGATTGTGGGGTTCGAACCCACTATTTCCCGAATGCCAACTCATAGTTGCGCGCCCCTAGCCGCACGGCCAACTCGCTCGGTTGTATATGTTCTCATCTGCAAAGTAGTCGAATCGATTGGATGAAATGAAATGTAATGGAATCATCATCATCGTAAACACCATCATCGTTATCATCATCCTCTCCAGCACCATCTGATCTGAGTGGCTCAGGCGGTTAAGGCGCTGGCCTTCTGACCTAAACTTGGTAGATTCGATCGTGGCTCAGTCCTGTGGTATTTGAAGGTGCTCAAATACGTCAGCGTCGTGTTGGTAGGATTACAGATACGCAAAAGAACTCGTGAGGGACGACATTCCGGCACCTCGACGCCTTCGAAACCCATCAAAATGTAGTTAATGGGACGTAAAATAACATTATTTATTTAATCTCATGTAACTTTCGAGGTTTTCAGTCTGTGGAACACTAATTATAACATATATAACACTATAACATACCCGTAAAAATACATTATTAAACAAATAATCTGTGTTATTTATCTTTGATTTTTACCGAACAAGTGGCTGTACTGTATGGGTCACGTAGCTATCAGCTTGCATACGGGAGATAGTCGGTTCGAACCCCACTGGCTGCAGCCCTGAAGATGGTTTGCCGTGGTTTCCTCATTTTCACACCGGGAAAATGCTGGGACTGTACCTTAATTAAGTCCACGGCCGCTTCCGTTCCACTCCTAGCGTCTTCCTGTCCCATCGTCGCCATAAGACCCATCTGTGTCGTTCGAAGTAAAACGCTCTATAATAATAAAAATACTTTTTATTCAACAGTGTGTTTTATTACACGTACGTTATAGTGTTACAGGTGTTATAATTAGTGTTCAACAGACTGAAATATTACATTACCTGAGTATACACTGAAATGTACGACTTTCTTCGTAACAAAAATATCTCATACGAAATGGAGTAACTAAAGTGGGATAGATGTATAAAAGTCAGTACCATGTTATATCGGAAACAGGTGCTAAATGCATAGCATATGATTATTATTAATCAATGTTACATTTATACGCTGATATCGTTATCCTAGCCATGGGACCTACAATTTTACACAGAGAGAGACTTTCCATTTCAAAAATCTCACTTGAATTTAGGCAGGATTCAAATGAAGGCAGTAACCGTACCACTCGACTACGATGCCTATTGTTATTATTATTATTATTATTATTATTATTATTATTATTATTATTATTATTATTATTATTGTATGCTGGGTATTCAGCCCGAAGGCTGGTTGGATCCTCAACAGGTTCACCATTAGCTGTCATAGATGGCCTAGGTGTCACTGAAGAGGCATACTAGGGAAATGAGGAGTGAGGTGGTTTCCCGTTGCTTTCCTCACTGAGCCAGAAGTTGATATTGCACATCAGTCTGTCAAGCCAACTGAAATGCTTTCACCAACCGACCCTATGAGCGACATTTTCATACCATTCATAGTAGGGACTGGCTGCATAAGGAATGGCATTACTAGCGTCACTCACACCTCAGCCACTTTCATATTGTCAAAGCCAAGAATAAGACAGAGACAGGTCAATGAAAATAACAATTTTATTCTAGCTCATACCAGAAGACATAGTGCACTGTAAACACTACTTCTTGCCAGCAAAGCCTTATTATTATTATTATTATTATTATTATTATTATTATTATTATTATTATTATTATTGTAGGTTTCAATCACATATTAACTGCGATTACACAACCATATTCATTTTGTGAGGGTATTTTGTCTTTTTCCAGTATTCCTCTCCTCTTCCTTATTCTCTTTAGTTTCTCTTCGAACAAATCCGTTATCTTCACTGTTTTCATCCTGCTCTTTTTGTTTCTATGTCTTCTGCCCCGATTACACATTTGTTGAGTTCATAATGCCTTACTTCAAACATGAGACTTGTGTCCTGGAGCGTGATTTTTTTTTTTTTTGCTACCGTTCCTGTTTCTGTTCCCCTGAGGTATTCGTGGAAAACCACTCACTGAAGGCTTTTCCTCTAGCTCTTCATTTGGTCCCAAGTGGAATGTAAATCGATTTGTTATTACTTCTCTGTACCAAGGACATTCCGTAGAATCTTTCTTTCTCCTTCGGAGATTAATAATAATAATAATAATAATAATAATAATAATAATAATAATAATAATAATAATAATATATTACCATTTTATATTATCATATAATCATTAACTGTTATAATGGCCATAATTCCTTATACTGAAGCCCCTGCGATTTAAGGAAACATAGAATATGGCTTCTCATTCGAGAAGAGGCTATTTTAATTTATAAGTAATGTAGCTCTTACATACTTTACTTCATTGCTGGATAATCTTGCTGGCTATCGTATTTCTGTCGCCGTTTGACGTTACACAAGATCGGAGATAAAAGAGCCTGCTCTTCTCATACGAGAAAAATACATTGCCCAAGTCGCCCTGGAGAGATATGACGAACCTGCAACATAGCCTTTTCATTCTTTATTTCCTTGTCTGTGGATTTTCATTTCTTTCTTTCCACGTTTTATCTTTGTTCTTTTCTTCTCATATATTTTACTAGCAGAGGAAGGTCCTGGCTGTCAGAAGCTGTACTGTGCTTGAGTGACCACAGGAACGACAAGTCAGAAGCAGACGAAAATGATACTTTTCCTTTATCTTGAAGAGACTGCGGGGAGAGTACTGTTCTTTTCTTACCTTGGTGCGGGCTGGTTGAATTTTTATGAAGAATAATGTATTCTTTCTTGAAGTACTCCTCCCTAGTAGCAATATTTTATATGTTTTGTCTAATAACATTTGGACGGAAATTGTTTAGTATACCTTTCATAGGTATATTCTAACAATGATATATTTCAGTTGAAGTGATTATGGGAGATTCTAAAAAACTGGCCAGTTGTCTTCTAAATTAAATTACAATGAGTAACAAGAATTCGGGCGTGAATTTTTCAAACCTTATTAGCATCGTTGTTCAAACGTCGTCCTTTGTACACTTGTTTCATAAGCTGTTTTCATATTTACGTTTTGCACATCTAATTCAAAAGTTAAAGGGAACGCGCTAACTATACGCTGCCTGGCTGCTGGCGCAGCTCGTTACAGCCCGGTTGGTTCACGTCCGCTGCTTCGCTCCTCCCTACCTCTCCGCCACACCCCGATACTCCCGCGGCACTTCTAAATTTACAACTATTCATTTGTTCGATGTTGGAGTTTAAACTTGCGCTGGGAACATGCAGTTTTCACCTTAGCATTCTACTGCCTCCCACGAATATTCCTACAAAATTTCGATCGAATCCGAGTGTAACACATGTATGTGTTCCCTCGTCAGTCTGCTAGTCTCTATGAATTAACACAGTCCTCTATTTGCTCTAGCTCTGTGGTATTTTCTTTAAGCTTTTATTTCTAGCATTCAACGATGCAATTGTGTTTTTATTTTCAGTTTTAGAAACTAGAGAGAATGCTGTGTAAAGTAGTTGGAATCGAGAGAACTTTTGGCAACTTAATAATGTTGCTATTCGACCAGACTTCTTAATTTACTATTAATTGAGGTATAAAATAACACAACTTTTTCACAGCAAAATAGCGTTCAGTGTCATACTGAACTCTATTCCGTGACAGATATACAACTATTTATATTAATTACGTAATACTTCAGCGATTCCTTGTACTGATGTTCAGTAATTTTCTTAAAATAAAATAAAATAAAATAAAATAAAATAAAATAAAATAAAATAAAATAAAATAAAATAAAATAAAATAAAATAAAATAAAATAAAATAAAACGTATAATGGTTTATCTCACACCCTGCAGCCTCTCCTGAAGTTTCTTGCATTCCATTTGTCTGTCAATAGACCATGTATGACACTGAAATTTGATAGGCTCGTTTATTTTTGATACTCAAATGAACGAAGCCTCTTAAATTTACTTACCGCTTACGAATGTACTTCACCGATACGATGGTTTTACATACTGAGACATGAGGAATACAACTTTATACTGTTGCAATAATACTAATCTATTTCCTGAAATGTTGGAACGAGGACTTCACTTGATCTCAGATTAAGTTTATGACTTGCATTAATCCTTGCCATAGTCAATAAAAATACATACAAATATAAATAGGCTACAAACAAGTACAAAGATATACATAATTTCAATATACAACAAATTCATTAACTAAATATTTTTGGAAAGTGTAAACCATATTTTATGTTTATGCCTGAATGCATTGGATGATGGTGTACTCAGACCTAAAGGCAGTCTTTTTACTTGACATCCATGAACTGCACGTCTGGGTGTGGGGTGGTGGTGATGATGGTGAGCAGGATATTGTGGTGGGAAGAGGGTAAAGGGTACGTTGAAGGCTTAACATCTCCATCCGACGGCCCAATCACAGTCAACAACGTCATATGTACTTAATTTATATGAGCTCCGCGAAGACTTTTTGAACTGAATACAGGCTTTTGGCACGCAGTCTGATGATTAGACATTCTATCACCTCTCCCACACTGCCGGGCAACATTCATAAATGTTGGTCCTGTTTACACCGAGGAAAATTGATTATTAAAGAACATTGTGAATAATTGCAAATAAAGCATTCAAACGATTTTTTTCTAGGAAATTTATATCTGATGCCTCCCAAAACGCTACTCGTATAACAAAGGGAGAACGTCCCGCTAATGCTCGGAATCGCATAATATTCTTAAAAACTTATGTGGTTCAGCATCGCTATCTAATTGACTTTTTATTTAATTTAAATATCTAATGTATACTGGTTGGGTTTGGCGATCAGATACATTTACTAGTTAGGTTCCGAACTAAGAAGTAAACAGCACTAGGTGGCTCCAGTTTCGAGAGCGAAGCAGTACTAGGTGGATCCGATTCATATTACCGTAATAATTTGTTGTGCGCCAAATATTAGAATTACGTGAGAATTATCAGCATTTTCCTTCCCATTTTACACAGGCTTAGACGTCGTAAGCTAGAGACAATTATTCGGTTGACTCTACTCAACAAAATTCACTCGTAAACTCACGTATAACCGAATCTTCTGTTTACAATTCTCTACGTCTAAAAGGTTGCAACGGCTGTCCCATAAAACTTGCATGCCTCTTCCCTAAGACTTTTATAGTTGATACTACTACAAGCCTAATTTCATTAAAAAATGAATAAATAAGTAAAGCTTATTCAAGATAAATGATTGCCAATTTAATATTTTTATGAGATATTGTAGGGCTGATTTATATATTATTTCAGGTAATACCAATTAAAGATGCAACAGAATAGAATCGATGGATACGATTAAAATATACGTCCCCATTCTACCTCTGCATTCTGTACCTACATCGATCCGACCCATCTTATGCTCTAGCCTTTAAACTCATGACCCAGCTAGTACTGTGAGTATTCAGAAATGTATCTGATGGAACGCAACTAGTAGACTATGCACCCTAAATATCAAAGTATGTCTCTTAATCACTCAATAAGAGCTTGTGTTCAGGGAAACATTCCATTTTTTATTTTTTTTATTTGCTTTACGTCGCACCGACACAGATAGGTCTTACGGCGACGATGGGGTAGGAGAGGCCTAGGAATTGGAAGGAAGCGGCCGTGGCCTTAATTAAGGAACAGCCCCGGCATTTGCCTGGTGTGAAAATGGGAAACCACGGAAAACCATCTTCAGGGCTGCCGATAGTGGGGCTCGAACCCACGATCTCCAGATTACTGGATATTGACTGCACTTAAGCGACTGCAGCTATCGAGCTCGGTACATTCCACTTTCAGATTTCTTACCGAGTAGGTAAAGTATAAAGTAAAATTAATTCTTGTCCTCCTATTTATTGAGGTGGTGCAGCTATTTTCAAGCACACTCCAATAGAGGTGAACTGCAAGTATATTTTTTAAACACATACCTACCATCCCACCAATCCTAAATCTGTGACAGTATCTACACTCGACCCTGGGCCTCAGATGATAGCCGCTAGTAGAACTAACCGTTGTACTACGGAGATGAACAATTATTCAACTGACCTTAATGAGAAATGCAATTGCCTCTGTATTGAGGACTGAAGAGGAATTCTAATAAAATTATAAACTGATTACATTTTAATTCTAATTTCTTCTGATCTCAGATCTAAATTTTTTTTACAATTTTTCTTTAGGTTGCACCGACACAGATAGTTCTTATGGCGACGATGGGGTAGGAAAGGCCGAAGAATGGGAAGAAAGCGGCCGTGGCCTTAATTAAGGTACAGTGCCAGGATTTGCCTGGTGGGAAAAGATGGGAAACCACGGAAAACTATCTTCAGAGCTGCCGACAGTAGGGGTTCGAACTCACTATCTCCCGGATGCAAACTCACAGCTGCACGCCCCTAACCGCACGGTGATATACATGTTTCAAACTACTTGATACCACCATAGATTTGTAACGTAACATAAATATTTGAAGTTTAATACTTATAGAAGGCAATGTGGGAACCTGATTTGGAAATGTGACCAAAAGTAAACAAGATAAGGTAACGATTCATGGAATGTTAAACTTGTAAGTTGCATGGTCCTACGGACAAGGAAACAAACTGTGTCCATGCTTGTAAGGCACACATCAAACTGATTCTTATGATCATATACACTCCCCCCCACACACGATGGCACTACAGCCCTTGAAGGGCCTTGGCCTACCAAGCGACCACTGCTAAGCCCGATGGCCTGCAGATTTCGAGGTGTTGTGTGGTCAGCGCGACGAATACTCTCGGCAGTTATTAGCTTTCTAGACCGGTGCTGCTATCTTACCGTCATATATCTCCTCAATTCTAATCACGTAGGCTGAGTGGACCTCGAACCAGCCCTCAGGTCCAGGTAAAGAGTCTCTCACCTGGCCGGGAATCGAGCCCGTGGCCTCGGGGTAAGAGGCAGGCACGCTACCCCTACACCATGGGGCCTGCTATTATCATACATTCTAGGTGAATTTAAGGAGAGATCTTCACTGGGATAGTAACATAAAAGGGATTGTAAGTAAAGGTTATGGCTATGAGGGTATCTACGGGTTGTATTAAAAGGGCGTACAAGTCACTGGTAAGACCCCAGTTAGGGTATGGCTCTAGTGTATGGAACCCTCACCAGGACTACTTGATACGAGAACTGGAAAAGATTAAAAGGAAAGCAGCACGATTCGTTCCGGATGATTTCTGACGAGAGAGTACCTAGTGTTACTAAAATGTTGCAGACTTTGGGCTGTGAAGACTTGGAAGTATGGAGACGAACAGCTCGACTAAGTGGAATGTTGGGAGCTGTCAAGACCAAGGATTTTAGAAAAGGATTAATATGGCCGATGACCTAGATATTAGGACCCTTTAAACAACAAGCATCAAAGTATTCATCGAAAAACGGTAGTGGTGTAGTGGTTAGTATGATTAGCTGCCAAATCTAAAGGCCCGGGTTCGATTCCCGGCTCTGCCACGAAATTTGAAAAGTGGTATGAGGGCTGGAACGGGGTCCACTCAGCCTCGGGAGGTCAACTGAGTAGAGGTGGATTTGATTCCCACCTCAGCCATCCTCGAAATGGTTTTCCGTGGTTTCCAACTTCTCCTCCAGGCAAATGCCGGGATGGTACCTAACTTAAGGTGACGGCCGCTTCCTTCCCTCTTCCTTGTCTATCCCTTCCAATTTTCCCATCCCCCACAAAGGCCCCTGTTCAACATAGCAGGTGATACCGCCTGGACGAGGTACTGGTCATCCTCCCCAGTTGTATCCCGCGACCCAATGTCTCACGATCCAGGACAGTGCACTAGAGGCGGTACAGCCGGGATCCCTCGCTGAGTCCGAGGGAAAAACAAACCCTGGAGGGTAAACAGGTTAAGAAAAGAAAGCAGAATAAAAATAGTAATAATAATAAAAGAAAGGAAAATGATTCACAAAGGAAGTGAAAGTAGAGAACTGTTGGATTACTTCCATCCCTAGCACTTTATAGTTCCGAGTTTTATTATTGTCTTTTCCGTGTTTCCCTGACTTCTCCCGCAGATGCTATTCCATATTGACCGACGACCGCTATCACCTTGTGCAGATCAAATTTGTTGCCACTTCCCTCCAATATTCTCTCCCTACATACAGCTGGATCTCCCCCAACAGAGCACAGTTCATTTAATGACATTGTCACGTCATCAGAACGCCCCGATGAGCAAAGTAGGCTTTTAGCTTCCTACCGCCACCAGAAGGTCAAGATGCTGCATATGACAGTAATAAATGTATTTGTATGGGCGAGGGATGTCCGCTATGACTGTTGATATTGTTTACCTGCACATAATAATTCGATTTTTGAAATAAGACGATATCATTCGAGAGGAATACAGTGTAGAAAAAAGAGGTAGGGGTATAAGAGGTAGGATGAAGAACATATTCGTAAATTCTGTACTTCTGTACAGATCATGAAGGCCTGTCGAGAAGTAGAAGAAAAAATCTTCCAGTATTCCTAACCTCGGCAGTATGTGAAATAGAGTGGTTAGCAATATAATTAGGCCTTCCTTCAATTTACAATGTTTAAGGTGGCAGAAAATGGTCGGACAAATCTGAATTGACAATTTTCTGTTTCATAAGATGTTACAAGTTTAAATTGTTCATATATTTTTTGGCTAGTGGTTTAATGTCACGCTAACACGTTCATTCGTTCGTTTGTAATCTGTTTAGCCTCCGGGGTCGGTTTTTCCCTCGGACTCAGCGAGGGATCCCACCTCCACCACCTCAAGGGCAGTGTCCTGGAGCTTCAGACTCTGGGTATGGAGATACAACTGGGGAGGATGACCAGTACCTCGCCAGGGCGGCCTCACCTGCTATGCTGAACATGGGACTTGTAAGGGGATGGGGAGTTTGGAAGGGATAGACAAGGAAGAGGGAAGGAAGCAGCCGTGGTCTTAAGTTATGTACCATCCCGGCATTTGCCTGGAGGAAAAGTGGGAAACCACGGAAAACTACTTCCAGGATGGCTGAGGAGGGAATCGAACCCCCCTCTACTCAGTTGACCTCCCGAGGCTGAGTGGACCCCGTTCCAGCCCTCATACCACTTTTCAAATTTCGTGGCAGAGCCGGGAATCGAACCCGGGCCTTTAGAGGTTGCAGCTAATCATACTAACCACTACACCACAGAAGCGGACTAAGAGCTAAAATCTCGCCCAGCGGGGGCTAGAATCCACGATCCTGAGATTGAGAGACTCATACTCTACCGACTGAGCTAGTCGGGCTCACACTAACACACTGAGGTATGTTGGTGATAGAAGGATGGGAAAGGGCTAGGATTGGGAAGGAAGTGGCGGTGGCCTTAATTAAGGCACAGCCCCAGTATTTGCCTAGTGTGGAAGTGGGAAACCACGGACAACCATTTTCAGGGCTGCCGACGGTGGGATTCGAACTCACCATCTTCCGAATGCAAGCTCACAGTTGTGCAACACTAACCTCACGGCCATTTCACTCGGTACAAAGTCTTCATGATAATTGTACTTCGATTTTTAATTATTTTATTTACGTCGCACCGACGATGAGATAGGAAAGGTCTAGGAATAGCAAGGATGCGGCCATAACCTTAATTAAGGTACAGCCCCATCATTTTCCTGGTGTAAAAATGTGAAACAACGAAAAACCATTCCTAGGGCTTCCGACAGCGTGGTTCGAACTCACTATCTCTCGAAGGCAAGCTCAGAGCAACGCGCCCCTAACCGCACGGCCAACTTGCGCAGTGTACGCTGATGTTACCAATTTCTGTTTCACAGAA
This sequence comes from Anabrus simplex, assembly GCF_040414725.1. Lineage (NCBI taxonomy): Eukaryota > Metazoa > Arthropoda > Insecta > Orthoptera > Tettigoniidae > Anabrus > Anabrus simplex. Next base: position 1,130,643,824 of record NC_090265.1, on the reverse strand, counting down.
CTTTAAAACAGATAGGTAAGAAATGAAGGCTGACAAATTTGTCAAAGTGTAGGCTGCCTTCAGTGTTATGAAAAAGATATATTCATTTTTTGACATATTTAAAATTTTGTGGAATTATCATTTTAGGAGTGAGAGGTAACTTTTTATTTGCATGTAATTTAGAGTTTTATTTTCGTGAACATTAAATTATTTAAATTTTCTTATGGAAACTGAACGCTAATGGCACCATGGTGGATTTTTAGGTAACTGCAATGCATTAACCTAACCTTCAATCTGAATGACTTTTTATTCAAAGATAGATTTTCTGTTAGTAATATAACAGATAGCCTCTGTGGTGGTTAGATTGATTAGCTGCCACCCCCGGACGCCTGGGTTCGATTCCTGGCTCTGCCACAAAATTTGAAAACTGGTACGAGGACTGGAACGGAGTCCACTTAGCCTAAGTGATAATATTAAATTATTGATGTGCTTTCCGACGGTGAGATAGTGGCCCGAGTCTAGAAAACCAACAATACCGGCCATCAAAATTCGACAAATCGAACACACAGCAACACCTTGCAATCTGTTAGCCTTCGGACTGAGCAGCGCCCTTTTGGTAGGCCAAGATCCATTAGAACTCTAGCGCCGTATAGATTATTATTATTATTATTATTATTATTATTATTATTATTATTATTATTATTATTATTATTATTATTATTATTATTATTATTACTTTCTCTTTTAATCCGTTTATCCTCCAGGTTTGTTTTTCCCTCGGTCTCAGCAAGGGAACGCACATCTACCTCTTCAAGGACAGAGTCGTGGAGCGTGAGAATTTGGGTTGCGGGAATACAACTGGAGAGGAGGACCTGTACATCACCTAGGCAGCCTCACCTGCTAAGCTGTGGCCTTGTGTGGGGGATGGGATTATCGGAAGAAATAGACAAGGAAGAGGGGAAGGAAGTAGCCGTTCCTGAAGTTAGGTACCATCCCGGCATTTGGCTGGAGGAAAAGTGGGGAAACCACGGAAAACCACTTCGAGGATGGCTGAGGGGTAATCGAACCACACCCCCTCTACTCAGTTGACCTTCCAAGGCTGTACCCCGTTCCAGCCCTCGTACCAGTTTTCAAATTTTCTGGTAAGGCCGGGGATCGAACTCGGACCTCCGGGGTTGGGGCAGCTAGGGCATTATTCTTATTCTTATTCTTATTCTTATTCTTATTCTTATTCTTATTCTTATTCTTATTCTTATTCTTATTCTTATTCTTATTCTTAGTAGTAGTAGTAGTAGTAGTAGTAGTAGTAGTAGTAGTAGTAGTATGAAGCTTTCGCAGTGCGTGAGCTACTTACTTCCTTCGATGGTATAAAAGTCAGTATTCTTAATCTGTACTACATGAGTACAGGCAAGTCTTTTAATCAAACGTTTTCATGTTGAGTACTTATTGAGACCTGTTTCACATCGACTTTCATCTTTACTGTACTCTTTTCAAAGTATATCTTATGTAAGATTGTGTTCAAACTAATGCCAAGCCCGGCTTCAGAACATCTTCGATACATTCCTGTGTTTCAACTTAAAGTGCAAAAGAAAGCCTTGGAGAGTACAGCAAGAGGGATGGATTCGATCCAATGACTTCCAAAGTACGTGACAGGAACGTTAAAAGTGTAGTGAGCAGCGTGCAATAAATATCGGAGTGTGCGAGGCCTAGGCCACACAGATAAGGGAGGGCGCGCTTCTGCTAGTTCACAGTATTGGCCAACAGAGAGCAGCGCTCTGTAGACTCCCATTCAATACTGCGCGAATCATTATGAGTGGAAAGAAAGTAGCCTACACATTTAATATGTGCGAAATAACTGCAAATTTTTTAATTGCAATTAATTTACAATAACTATCAATAAGACTGGAATGAAAGGAAATTTGCTTGTGGAGAAAAATGGAGAGGGTAGGGCAATTGTTTATAGACAGATGGTTTATTTAACGTATGTAGGAGTCTAAACTTCCTCCAATGACATTCCACCTCCCATAATCATTAACCTGTCTGATAACTCTGCCACCCAGTCTCCTACTGTTACCGCTCCAGATCCCACTCTCCCACCTACCCAGTCCACCGAAGCCCAAACCAACCCTCCACCTACACTAACAGACAAAAACACGCAGACTGGGAGGAGGCGTAGAAAACCTGCTCCCAGGCTCACTACACGCACCAACACACCTACTCTTCCCACGACACTCACCACTCCCCCCCCCCCCCCTACACTAGTCATACAATGCTTTAACTGCTTAAAGCTCAACCACACCGCTGCTTCATGCACGGAAGGCACTAGATGCAATAGGTGTGGAGGCCCCCACCGCCATACCGATTGCACTATACCAAGGGACCAGGCGAGGTGCGTTAACTGCGATGGCAGTCACGCTGCCTCATATCCTGGCTGCCCCTACATCAAGCAAGCAGTTAAGGCCTACTATAAACACTCCAGACACCTACACACTACCAAACCCCCACCTCTCACTAACTCACCTCCCTCCTACCATGGTACCACCCCTGCCTCCTACCATGGTACCATCCCTGCCTCCTACCATGGTACCATCCCTGCCTCCCACCATAGTACCATCCCCCAGCCCAGTCAAGAAACCAACCACCTCCTCCGCCTTCTAATCAGTCTACTTTCACCCCAAGCCACCCCAGTACTCCCCTCCATGCCCAGTAGGCAGCTAATTGTATATTAGCCCAAGTCAACCTCCTCCCCACCAAGTACTCGTGGTTATCCCCTGCCAAGCCGCCCCTATCAGCCAACCCCCCCCCCCCTGATTCATACACTCACTTCCTCACCTTCTTCTTCCAACACTATATCATCGATAGTTAAGCAACATTGGGCGTGGCGTCCACCCGAATGGGTGACCCACGTCACATCAGCTTACTACCCTATCACAACGCACGAGCAAAGTACCACCTGTAATGCATTCAGAAACCCTGGTTCCAAACCAGGGCCTCCTACGTGCGTCGCCCCTCTACGGGGCGCAGGTCATATTCTGACCAGCTATGACTTCTGAAACAGGACTCCCCTTCCACACATCATCATTCAGTCCAAAACCACTCTGTGAAGGAGATAGCACCCAAGACCTAATCGGTCCTCAACAGAACCTAATCTTTGGTTTCTGTATGAGATTTGGGGCATGGCCTCCAATAATTATGTTCAATCTTCACAACTAGTTATGAAGCAACATTGGGAATGGTCACTTATTGGATGGGTGACCATCCACCTGATGTTGCTCCACTCTCTCCGTTGGCCTCTAGTATCAGAGTTCCAACGACCCCTCCAATCTCTGCCCTATTAAGGGCACCCCCCTCCGCCCCACCTGTGGCCCAGGCCATATTCTGGCCAGTTCGATCCCTTACAAGAATCCACTACTCAATCAATCCGTTATGTCACCAACAGCTCTCTGACTTACGAAATAGCAGTTAAGGCCTGAAATAACGGTCGAAGGGCTATAACCACCACTGGTCCCCCGGGACCTATGGAAATAGTGGCTGCAAATATCAAAAATACTGAATAATATAAAATTAAAAGTACATATTGCTTCCTCTGTAAAATAAAGAAGTAAGAGCTAGGAAGAAATGAATAATAATTATAGCAATAATAATTATTATAGCAATAATAATAATTATAGCAATAATAATAAAAATAATAAACCGTGTTTTGACTTTAAAGTATTACAATTGGTCACATTAAGAGTGTTTTCAGTTCACATGTTCAAATTACAGGCATAAACTAATGAGGGGGAGAGGGTATTGGTGGTGGTGGTGCCTCGTTACATCGCAGATGAAGTATTCTAATCATGATTTGTAGGTTTGATCCTGGCTACAGGGCGGATGAGATCGTCGCACTAAATGTCATATATGTTTAAAATGTTAGGTGTGTGACCCTGAATCGCACCTCTTCAGGAGGTCTGTTTATAGCTGAATCATTTCAATTGTCATTTTTAGACCTATTATTTTTATTATTAATTAATTTAGACTTCTTTCAAGTGATGACGTTAGGGCGTCTGAGCCCTCTCTTACATTAACCTATAATCTAGCAGCGCTGCATTTTACTAACATTCACACTCACACATGTATAAAATAATTAAATTAGTATCCAACATGAAATAATATTGCACTCACACACACAACAAGTACACATGTCACACACACTATCAGCTAGGTCTAAATTGACGAACACTCATGGTAGTTCGCCATTCACACACTCGAGTATACAGTGTACACGTCAGTCGGTAGCGGCAGGGGCGAAGCGTCAGGGGAGATAGGGTAGACAGCGTGTACCTTTAACATTTTGTGAACGAAATACTGTCTAGTTAATTCAGTTATTTTTAGGACATTAGTTATTTTCACATTCATTACATTATTATAATCACCGCTTTACTTATTTTCGTCTCACTTCGGCAATGTTAGGGCTCGCGTCAGTTACACGACGCACGTAGGCGAAAGTAGACGCTGTCCATTCTGTGTATGATCCCTTTGATATCAGATAGAGCAACACTAACGCTATCTGTAGGTGCTGACTGTAGAACTATGACTTTCCTATAGCGAGATTTCTCCGCCCAGTAGACAGACTTGCCAGCGTCTCTTCTTGCTCTCATTGGCTAGTACAGTATTTGGACCCCAGGTATAAAGGTGCTCTTATTGGCTATCATCTCAGACATGCTTTTAATGTAGTTAATTTATTTTATTATAAGACAGTCTAAAAATAAAATAATCATATTCAAATACGAAATATAGCAAACTTACACCTAATAAATGAATGACAGCATGAAAACCCTTCAAGTACATGCACTTCCTTGCCCGCCATTATTAGTTAAGGTTTTATAACCCCCACAACTACTGGCTTACATTCTGAAAAATGAACTCCAGTGTGTGCATACGGAAACAACAAAATCGTTTAACTAGATGCCGTATATTCCGTTAACGTCAGTTTCTACTGAACGCGCTATTAATGCCTTGAAACGAATTAAAACCTATGTAAGGAAATCAGTGACCAGCCAGAGACTTCAGGACGAGGGGTAATAGTTATATTGCTGAAATGAAGGACAGGCGGATTGAATTCATTTACAAGAATATTGTTTAAGGTGACTTGTACGAAAATCCATTTATTTATTATTTCTCTTATTAAATCTACATAGCAATATATGACAACTCCCACTGCCCATTTAGTCTATATTTAAAAATAAAACGAGTGCATGTAGGATTATAGGTTGTTATAGGATTTTTCTTAGTTTCAGTCATTAATATAATATTGAATGTAGATCTGTATGCTTCGAAAACAAAATTCCATATATAGTGTACACTAATTAAACTAAAATTAAACTGATTAAAATAGTTTAATTTTTTTAAAAAAATCTGTCTCCCCCCTTACTTAGTTCACGCTTCGCCGCTGGGTAGCGGTCGGTAGATGCAGAGTAGGTCTCGGTCCATAAGTGGCCACGGCTGGTCCGTGGTCCAACAACTCTGCACTCTGACCGGCCAACCGAGCAGAGGAGGGGTGGCCACGACTTTACCATGGCTCTACGCCTCTGTATTCGGGAGACGGGACAGGGCCGGACCTTACAGCTGCCCCCAAGCGTCGGCTGTCCTGAGAACGGTTTTCCGTGGTTTTCCATTCTCCTGCACTAAGGCTAATTTCAGGACAGTTCCTAGTATGGGCCACGGCCGCCAATCCCCTCACCTTCTCCGAGTATTTCCTTCACCGTAACAAATCTTCCGGCCTGAGAGACGGCGTCACCAGGTAGTCTCGGCAAGATCTTTTGAGTTTAGTAAATTGACTAGTAAAGAATTTCAAAGTCTGGCACCGGTCACAGTAAAACAAATCTATATATATAAAATAGCTTGTCCTGACTGACTGACTGACTGATTCATCATCGCCGAGCCAAAACTACTGGACATAATGAAATGAAATTTTGGGGATACATTCATATTAAGATGTAGGTGATCGCTAAGAGAGGATTTTTGGATATTCCGTCGCTAAGGGGGTGAAAAGGGGGGTAAAATTTTAAAATGAGTGAATCTATATCTCAAAACTTTAAACGTTTACGAATGTAAAAATTGGTATTTAGAATCTTCTTTAAAAATAAGGAAATACGTATTTTTTTGTTTTCAGAAAATCCCAATAGGAGGGGGTGAAAAAGGGTGAAAAACGGGTTGAATGCCTTTAATCAGGATACTGGTACTTATTTCTCAGAAACTGAAGGTATTACAGACCTGAAAATTGGTACTTTTGATCTCTTTTAAAAATAAAGAAAAACGTATTTTTTTGTTTTAGGAAAATCCAATTAATGGGAGTATGAAAAGGGGGGTGAGTTTTTAAAATCAGTGTATCTATATCTCAAAACTTTGAAAGTTTACAGATGTAAAAATTGGTATTTAAAATCTTCATTAAAAATACAGAAACACGTATTTTTTTGTCTTCGGAAAATTCCAATAGGAAAGGTGGATAGGGGTGAAAAATGGGTTGAATGCATTTAATGAGGATACTTATATCTCAGAAACTGAATATATTACAGACCTGAAAATTGGTGTTTTGGATCTACTTTAAAAATAAAGAAACAGGTATTTTTTCGTTTTTGGAAAATCCAAATATGGGGGTTGAAAAGGGGGGTGAATTTTTAAAATGAATGTATCTACATCTTAAAACTTGAAAAGTTTACAGATGTAATAATTGGTATTTAAAACCTCCTTTAAAAATAACGAAACATGTATTTTTTGTTTTCGGAAAATCCCAATAGGATTTTAATTAAGCTACTGATATCTCAAAAATGAAGATGTTACAGACGTGAAATTTGATATTTGGATTCTGCTTTAAAGTAAAGAAACACGTATTCTTGAAAAATCCAATGAAGGGGAGGGGGTGAAAGAACTGAAAAATTAATTGACTTAATTGTATGAGAATACTTACGTCTAATAAAAACTAAAGTTGTTACAGACGTGAAAATTGGTATTTGGATCTCTTTTAGAAACAATGAAAACGCGTTTTTGAGGGGGGGGGGAGAATCACCTTGGTGGGCGGGTTTGAAAAGGAGTTGAATTCCTTTCATGAGGTCACACAAATCAAAAACTGAGGAAGTTAGAGTCGTGATAATTGGTATTTAGAAGATCCTTTACTATTAAAGAAACAAGGTTTTTGCCGGAAAATTAAATTCGGCGGGGGGGGGGAGTGTGAAAGGAAGTGAAAAGAGTGAATTATTTTTATGGGGATACTTATATCTCAAAACTGAAGGTAATAGACGTGAACATTGGTGTTTGGAATCTCCTTTAAACATAAAGAAACATGCCTTTCTGGTTTTTTTTTTTGGGGGGGGGGTAAATAAACTTAACGGTGGTGGGGTGTAAAAGGAGGTGAGAATAGTTGATTTTACTGTTCATAATGTACTTATAAGGAGCCTCCGTTGCTCAGGTGGCAGCGCGCCAGCCTCTCACAGCTGAGTTATGTGGTTCAAATCCCGGTCACTCCATGAGACATTCGTGCTGGACAAAACGGAGGCGGGACAGGGTTTTCTCCGGATACTCCCTTTTGCCCTGTCATCATTCATTCCAGCAACACTGTCCAATATTTCATTTCATGTGTCATTCATCGATCATTGCCCCAGAGGAGCGCTTCGGCAGCCGGCACAATTCCTATGGGCGCCGCTAGATGGGGCTTTATTCATTCCATTCCTGACCCTGTTGAATGACTGGAAACAGGCTGTAGATTTTCGATGTACTTATTCTGATCATAAAGCGATCATTTTAAATCTTTCCTGGGTTCGATTTCAACAGCCATCTTTTCCTTCGGAGAACGTTCTTAGATTACAGTAGACTCTCCTGGCATATAAATAACAATTTAAACACATTTGAAATAAACGATAGGAATGAGATTGACCGTCAAATTGTTCACCTCTATAATAAGGTCAATAATGCACGGAATTATGACATTCGTATCGCCAGAAATCCCGCACACTAGCCTACGCGTGACAATGGTGCTGGTCACATTGTCAACAATGACAATGGCAGTAGATGTAATTTACCGCCAAATAGCGGTCTTGCATCTTGCTGTGGGGCCCAAAACATCTAATAATAATAATAATAATAATAATAATAATAATAATAATAATAATAATAATAATAATGTTCTGGACCGTCGTCAAATTGTGCGGACCGCGCTGGAAACGGGTCCTGGCCTGGTAATGACTACGAACACAGTCCGGCCGCGGTTCAGTACCGCCAAGGCACTCAAGACGACACCACGCCGGATCCCCTTCAGGATTTGATCCATACTAAAAATGCTTATAGGAAAAGATTGCAAAGATTTACGGACCCAACTGACCACGTGGAATACCTGGACCTAGCCCGGTAAGTAGGAAATAGGTTGCTGGAAAGAAAGATTGAAAAATGTGAGGAACTTTGCCGTAATCTCTCAGAAAACGAGTCAGATCACGAATTTTGGCGGATTCTCTCAGAAAACTATCCAGACCACGAATTTTGGCGGATTATATATAAGCAGTCAATTATATATTTCAGTATAATACCGTAGCGAAGCACGGGTATCTTGCTAGTATTATATATAGATGAATGGTAAAGAGAAATAACAAGGGTTGTGCCAGTGCGAGTGTTACGATTACGAAAGGAGGAGTGAATGTGAAATTTAGAGGAAATGTACTGAGATGTGTTGCTATGTAGGAGTTTGTATATTATACAAGTATGTGGTACTTACGTCTTTTGTCAGATTTTAGCCGGTGAATTTCTTGATTTGTTATTGGTTTCGACATAATACTAACTACTTTTATGACTTTCAGTGACGTCACTCAGGAGTTTTCTTACGTGCCGATTGGTCTACAAATACGAGACTGACGCATTTGAGGAGCACCTTCAAATACCACGGGCCTGAGCCGGGATTGAACCAACCAACGTGGTACAGAATGTCAGTTCTCTACCATCTGAGTCACTCAGCCTTTCATCATCATTATCATCTTCATCAATAATAATAATAATAATAATAATAATAATAATAATAATAATAATAATAATAATAATAATAATAATAATAATAATAATAATAATAAAGGTATTTGCCAACCACAGTGCGATGGCATATAAAAGGGTAGGCACAAGAGTTCCCAGTTAAGTTTCCGATGGTATTCATTCAGTCTATGACATCCATTTTCGGAATTGGCCTACGTTTGGATTATATTAATTGTTGTACAGAATTTTCAAACAGCTGAATATTTACTTCCTTACGAACGAAATAAAAGCTTATAACGTTTCATGTTTTGATACATTTCAATGTTCATGGGATAACTCATTGTCAATTTAACCACTGTGCAGATTATCAATGTTTGCAAAGGGAACTACTCGGAAAACTGCTGAAAAATGACCAGTTTGCCGTCCTGCATATTTCACATTGTTTTGAGTCACCTTGTATAGCGTAATATGATTTTCCCCGTGTGGGTGGGGAAGTAGAACATGCTTCTTGACATGCTTCAATATTCGTACTGGGTGGGGGTGGTAGAATACATCCGCGGTAAACTTTTGACGACATGCTTCAATATCAGTGGTGGGTGGCGGCGGTAAAATACATCCACGGTATCTTTCTCACGACGTGCTTGAATATTAGTAGTGGACGGGGACGGCAAAATACATCCACGATATCTTTTTGACGACATGCTTCAATATTCGTAGTGGCTGGGGTGGTAAAATGCGCCCACGGTATATTCCTGAAGACATGCTTCAATATTCGTAGTGGCTGGGGCGGGAGAATACATTCACGGTATCTTTTTGAAGACATTCTTCATTATTCGTAGTGAGCATGGCGGTAGAATACATCCACGGTATATTCCTGAAGACATGCTTCAATATTCGTAGTGAGCATGGCGGTAGAATACATCCACGGTATATTCCTGAAGACATGCTTCAATATTCGTAGTGGCTGGGGCGGGAGAATACATTCACGGTATCTTTTTGAAGACATTCTTCATTATTCGTAGTGAGCATGGCGGTAGAATACATCCACGGTATATTTCTGAAGACATGCTTCAATATTCGTAGTGGCTGGGGCGGGAGAATACATTCACGGTATCTTTTTGAAGACATTCTTCATTATTCGTAGTGAGCGTGGCGGTAGAATACATCCACGGTATATTTCTGAAGACATGCTTCAATATTCGTAGTGGGTGGGGGCGGTAGAATACATCCACAGTACCTTTTTGACGACCTTATGCCTTGCCCGCCTGCTTAGTAATTCGTTCGAATTGGTGGCGAATGAAGCATGTTTGAACGACTCCCATTTCCTCGATATTTTCTTATCGGATTATAAAACTAATCACATTCTTGAATGTACATTGCCAATGACTGTAATGCTAGGTGGAGAGAATAGTGTAGTTCCATTAAAAAGCCAAAACATAATTATCTCGGCGGAATAGTACAGCAAGTTCGATTATGAGCCCGTAAAATTAGATTTTCAATATTTTTAAGGTTTACGAGTTATTTGAGGTCATCATCTGAGCTGATTAATACTGTATTATACCCAAGGAAGTTGATGACGACGATGATGATTGTTTTTCTAGCTCAAATACTAATTGTGTACGAAGGTATCGATAGCCCGGGAACACTTTCCAGAGTTAAACAGCTCTGTTCAAGGTTAGTTTTTGTATCTGTTACTACAGAATTTACTGTAGCGTCGCTTATGACGACTCCAGGTATTTATTTTACATCATAGCACATGTCGTAGTCAGCTATCAAATGATCGGCAATAAATGAGAGCTGGCCGAATTGATGGGTGGGACATAATTACCAGCCATCAGGAACTTAACACCCTTCGTTCCTTCAAATTTATCGTCTCTGACCTGAATCACCTTTTTCCATCACTCTATTCTGTTCATTACCAAACAGCCCGTAAAATTAATATGCACACCATTAAACTTCCATCGTTAACACATGTGTGTATTATATATTGGCACATTTTAGAAATATACATATATATTTATCAGCCTGTCCTTGTTCCTCATATGAATAGAGTGGCCGCAAGTGTGTGGGCGGTAGGGGAGATCAGTGGTATGATTTGCATATTGCGGCGAGATTTTATCGTTCGTGCTATTTTCAGCGAAACAGCCTACATAATATCCATTGTTATTGACTGGTTGCTATATCCTATAGGTAGTTGTAGTCTTGACGTGTGTGTACCAGAGCTGAAAGCGTTCCCTTGAGATCCTCATTGTGTAAACCCACCATACCACAAGTAATGTATATGTATGTGCATTCGTTGATCGTTCACTGCGTCAGCTAGGGCTGAACAAACTACATCAGTTGCAGCACAATTTATTTACACTTCACGACATTATTGGTCAAATGTGTTATTTGTTCGTACGTGTCACAACTGCGTTATTCCTCCTGTTAACAAGTCCTTAATAAAACTGAAGAAGGTAACCAATAAAAAATTATCTAACAGTCATTGTATAATTATCTGATTACCCATAGTCTATCTGTTATTAACTTGAGCTAGTGGTTTAACGTCGCAATAACACATCGAAAAATTTCGGCGACACAATTATGGGAATGGGCTAGGATTCTGAAAGTGGCATCCATGGCTCCACTTAGAGTTATCACATATTATTATTATTATTATTATTATTATTATTATTATTATTATTATTATTATTATCTTACTGATTTTACGACCACGTCAAGCAATAGTCACACATTACTGGAAGCCTCCTTTGCAGCCCAAAATCTTTGCGTTCTTTCACGCGTAGTCTGTCTTATTTCCTCTGTCTATCCCCTATTCAGTTTCTGTTCGTCATGTGAGCCTTTGAAGGTGTCTATCACTGATCTATACTTTGTTCCGTTTAGGATATCTTCCCTAGTTTTATTTTTTTTGTTATTTGTACCGGGCGTCGACCTAGGAAAACCTTTTGCACCTACTTGCACCATATGTGAGGAACCTGCGTGTATTTTTTAAATGGCGGAAGTGTAAAGTGTTGAATGTGAGGAAAGGAACGTTAAGGACGACACAAACACCCAGTCACAGAGACCTTCCCTATTTAATCCAGGATGTTCAAGATCCATTCTTACCTCCCTGAACCATTTATCGGAAACTTTAGATCTATTGTCAAGTGTTTTAAACATCTATTTTGTCAGCCTCTTTTCATCCATTCTAAACATAAAATTTGAGTCTTCTTTTCCTTATTGACTCAACAATCTTTCGCTTTCCCACATAATTATTTATGTATTTATTTATGTATATATTTATTTATTTAATCAATACTTACACTTCTAGGATCCATTTAATTAACTTGGATAAGTTTATGGGCTGGGGTTCTGTCTGGAATTAGTTTTGCGTCGACAAAAAGCCAACACCGTAACCAGGCAACCGGTGTACTTCATATGGATGGGAAAGAATACGCCATTTATGTGGTCGGAAAGGCATGTTTTTGAAAGATGTTGTTGTTGTTGTTGTTGTTGTTGGAAGTAGAAAGAGGCTGTAAACAAAGCAGTGGCGAATAATTTTAAACGGAAAATATTAATTAAAATTCTGAACACTGCGGAAGGAAGAGGAAATTATTTCCTTTTCTAAGCATTAAAACGTCACCATGATTCGATTTCTCTCTGTGTAGCTGAGAAAATAGTAACTTTTTTGCTGCGGTCTTCCAATTATGATCTAGGAAGTGAGCCATAAATGTTAAAGATGTGAAAGTAAACCAAAAATAACATGTAATCGGTGTAAAAATGGGAAAGTATGGAAAACCACCTTCAAGACTACCGATGATGCGATTTGAACCCACCATCTCCACAAGCTCACAGATTCTCAATCCTGATCGAAGGGCCAAATTGCTTCGTTTAATAACGTGTTAAAATGCATGTAATTTCTAGGCTTGCATGACTAATTAACACTTAATAGTAATCATTCGTGTGTATAGTTTACAGGTAGCGTGACTGCAATCTTGTAACGTATCAGGAAGCGATGTAGTATTAAATGAGAATAAACCCATTTGTTAGAAGTCTCTTTCTTTGTTTGTGTGTTTGTTTGTTTTTAAATATTCTTGTTTTATTTGCAGGTTGCCACGATGACAAGGAGTACCTAAAATATAAAACACACAGTTAGTTACTATGTAAAATGATATATTGGTATTTAGAAAGGTCTTCCTCCTCCATAGCATATCGCTTAGTGCTATTAGCTACCACCCTCGGAGGCCCTGGTTTGATTCCTTGTATTGAAGGAAATTTATTTTTGGAAGAAGGGCTGGTATGTGGTTGAAAATGTGCATGCAGCTCACCTCCATCAGCGGTGTGCTTAAATGAGCTCCTCCATCTCGAATCGTTGACACACAATCATTTTTCAGAATGAAATAAGCATGGTTCTTAAATAAGAACATGGAAACTTTAAGACTTATTATTGCAAGTATGTTTATAAAGGCTCTAATAATACTAAACCGTTTATAGAATTTCACAAAAAACGAAAAAGAAGTCGGTAAAATACTGTATTTAGGTATGAACAGCCAAATAGCGAGTGAAAGCAAAATGCGACGTGTAAATGGTCCTTTGAGAAGATTGACTGTAAAACATCTAAATAGATGACTTTGAAATGGTTATTTTGAAGAAAATTTAGGATGTGATGTCCTTTAGAACCCTGCATGACTGACTATGGCGTTAATGGGTTATGAAATAGTTTGACGCCTGGCTATATCGGCAAACCGCCAAACGTTTGTCTGAAGCAGTGTTACGCACTACAAATGAGTATGAAACATCCTGCCAAGTCTACTTATGTATGGTCCTTTACCTCTGTGTTAAATCTATCCCTTCAAGTAATTCCTTTGTTTACCGTAGAATAGTACGACCACTACCAACAACAAAAGCATAGTCGTTCAGCATGGTATGTTCCTTGTTTTAGTTTTTAAATTATGATACACTAATCATTAATCATCATTTTTAAATCAGTGAGAGTACAAAAAGTGCAATATTAAAATAATGTAAAACAAGAAAAAAATATTCCCAGTTATAATATTAATCGTAGGGTAACGAATTACTAAAGGCAAATTCCTCTTGACACAATTTATATCGTCACAAATTAAGAACCATTTGCAAGTAAGGAAAAATTCTAATTTTAAAACAGAAGGGAATGTAACCTTAAGAAAACTGTTAAATTTCATCGCTTAAACTGAAATAGCTCAATCAATTTGTAAACAAGAGAAAATAATTGTTCTAAGTATTTATCTGTGTTATTTACGTGATATTGAATTACTGTATTTGTCTGCATACTTTCAGCTACTCGGTGCTGTTTCTTAGGCGAATGTACAGTCAGGAGCAGATCGGTCAGCTATGAAATGTTTGGCCGATTACGACCGATGTGTTATATTCGCTGACTGGATGAATTATAACCGAATCTAAACCAGTTTATGAAGGTCTCTAACACACATACGTGGGCATACTAAACAACTTTACATACTTATCTAACTGAAATACAGACCTGCCTCTTAATTTAAATCAGCAGTTTTGCAAAATACGAGTAAGTGGGTTACCCATATTTTTTGAGGCAAGAGCGACTAATTCTGTGCTTATTTTGAAGTATGAAGTATTTAAATTCAAATTGTAGTTTATCAGATCTGCTCATGTGCTAATATTACCGGACATAAGTTTGCCAATACACTCGTTGTTGTTTAAAATGTACGCGTTTAAACGTATCATTCAACACCTGCAAAGCAACTAGATTGGCAAGTGTAGAGGTGACATTCAACTTGTAATTCCAGTTATTCCAGTTACTGGACTTCTTAAAATTATCTTCTAGAATAACTGTTTAGGGAAAAACCCAGACAAGTGATCTCATGGGCTGTGTGAACAAATTGTCAGCGATGACCACAACGAAAGATGGAGATCATACTCTTTCATGGCACAACTTACGATGGATACATATGGAAAAGAAGGATTTTTCAACTATACTTTTCCGAAGAAACTATAAGTAATGACTTCCACTTCAGAAGAGTTAACGTATTAAAATGTGGATTAACCAGATCATCCTCAGCAACACTCTCAAAGCTCTACCAAGGTGGTGTAACTAAAAGTGTTGCAAAATACAAGGATCTCCAATAACTGAATCACTTCCACCTCCTATTTTCTATGAGTCCGTCTCGACAGTAAGTGTCAGATATTCGGTGAAGAGGGCCTACTTCTACTTTAAATTAAAGGGCTACAGACATTTCAATGAGTGAAGAATACAGTGTACGTCTCAGTGACTCCGGTTTATAGTGGATGGTATATTAATGCCATTATATCTTGAGCAGTCAAACGAAGTCAGGTGGTACAGGAAATATTAGATTAGGAAATTAAGTCTTAAAGGAAGTAGATGAACATTGTTACTTGGGTATTAAAATTATTAACTATGGCAGAAGTAAGGGAGACATAAAATGCAGACTAGCACAAGCAAAGAAAGCCTTTCTTAAGAAAAGAAATTTGCTCATTTCGAACATTGATATAGAAATTAGAAAGATGTTTTTGAAGACTTTCGCCTGGAGCGTGGCATTGTATGGAAGTGAAGTGTGGACGATAAGTAGCTCAGAAAGAAAGAAGATAAAGCTTTTGAAATGTGATGTCACAGAAGAATGCTGAAGGTTAAATGAATAGATCAAATCGCGAATGAAGAGATACTGAATCGAGTTGGTGAGAGGAGATCGGTTTGGCTAAATTTGACCAAAAGAAGAGATAGAATGTTAGGATACATACTAAGACACTTAGGACTAGTGCAATTGGTTTTTTGAGGGAAGTGTAGGCTGTAAGAACGGTAGGGGTAGACCAACGTATGAATATGACAAGGAGATTAGAGCAGATGTAGGATGTAGCAGTTACGTAGAAATGAAAGCTTAGCGTGGCGTGGAGATCTGCATCAAACCAGTGTATGGCTGATGACTCAAAGAACAACAACAACAACAACAACAACGTAATTTACCTTGATTTTGCATTGCAATATGACTATTTTCTGTACCAGTTAAGTATTTTCTGGTTACTATCTCTATATCTATAATGAATGTACGAATTGTGTTTCCACGTCAGCATTCTGATGTCCTCAGAACACAAGAAATCAAGGGAAGGCCATTAAACTCATATGAAGGGCCCAGACTTTTATGTAAAATCCTAAATATCAGTGAAATATGTAATATTCATATATAGCAGTATTAATGCACTAAATTTACAAAAATTGTCGTACATTCCTTTTATAAGACTTAAGACGAATAGGTCAGGATGCAATCGTGTTTGAACAAGGCGCAAGTGTGATTTAGCTGCTCTGCAGTTTTGCCGGTGTGTTGCATAAATGTTAGGGGTTCTGATAAGTCCAAATCACTAATATTTATGCAGATCTCACTGCAGAACCGTTGTGCGGGTGTGTGACACTTGCCCCTTAGTTAATTACTTCTGCATTCTAACCTATACGTGCCTGTAATTTCCATCTCTACTTATGGTTATGACATGAGACAATAACGTTGGTTTAAATACCTGCATATTTTGTGAGAAAGTCATCGTTGTTGCTTTAGATAATTTACACAGACTACATTTTTTTTAAATTTTGACAGTGCTAAATAATCGATTCATACTTCAAATATTTTAAAATAATGCTATTGCCCGCCTTGTGGCCATGATCGTTAAGGCGTTGAAGTCTAAACGGTCTAACACCGTGGTTAGCCGGTTCGAGTTCCGTTGGTCGAAAAAAATTTCACCATCAGAATATTGGTCGGCAGGGTAGGGAAGGTGGTGGTATACAATTTATAATCGCTAGATTGCGTGCCAAGAGCCCGCAGTGCTCATATGGAGTGAGGGCATATGACGCTATTGATGGGGTTTCGTCGGTCATATGAGGACTTTAATGCTTGAGCAGATCCCTTGGTGCTATTCGACAGGAGAGGGCTACGTGCCAGCACCTTGTTTCACCCTCTCCCTTCCTACAGTCATATGTCACGTCATTCATTAAATATCATTAACTCGTCTGAAAAGGTTGACGTCAGGAAACGTATCCGATCATGAAAAGCACGCCACAACAGATTCATCTCACCTCATACCCGACTCCGTAGAGAAACGGGACAAGGGTTGGACAAACAAAACTAAAACAACTTAAAAATAACGCTATGCAGTGTAAATCGCGGAGTATATTTCACAATGTATAGTTCTAGTTAATTTCCTGTTGACCTGAAGTCCTGAAAATGAAACAAATGTTATTGAATAAAGTTAATATAGAAACTGTCTTCAAACCCCTATTAAGAAGCGAAAATAGTACGGTAAATTTCTGTCATCGCGATGCGCAGTGTGTCATCAAGTACTTCTCCATGTTTTCCAATGTGATGTTTTGATTATACGATAAGATTCGCTTGTGGCTGAGAAGGACCGTTCAATATCCCAGGAAGTCAGATGAAATTCGCCAATTAGTTTACTGTAGTCTGAAAATTAAATCTGACACAATTTTTTGTACAAAAATTTACATTCATATAATATGTAAAATATGTAATATTACTAAGAATATGGAAAATATTTAAAATGGAACACGGGTATAACTATATCAGAACCATAATTCACTGACATTTATCATTTGAAGTCATCTACAGGTAAGAGAATGAAATATATAATTACATGGAAATACGGGCCTTATATGTAATATTTTATAGTACGTAGAACATTAACAGCAATTTCCTCAAAACTATGTTTTATGTTACTTACCTGATTTTTGTTCTCAGGCCCCCAATTCGTATCAGCATTTCCTTCTTGCTGCTAGTAGTGATCGCGCCTCACCTATTCTTCTGACAATTTATTAATTTATCATTCCAGCTATCCACAAGATCGTTCTCATCCCCCAGCAGCACCACCAGGCGTTTCCTCTAGCATAAGCCAATAGTGCACGTTTCCGATACGGACAAAGCGACAGTTGTGTTGGAGAAACATTATTTAACAGATTCTAACAGGGTATACTTGGATCTTTATACCATCACTCATATAGAGAGAATAGAAAAAGTAAAATCATGGTCATATTTTTCAAATTCTTCGTTACTGGTATGTAAAGTAGAAAGTACATTGTTCATGCAATTTGTGGTACAAAATTGTATATAACTAAGATTGAATGATGTAATGACGCACCACACAGAGCACACTCGTGTGATACTTGGAATGCTGATCCTTCCCGTTCCACAACTAACAGCATTACCTGATCTGGCTGTACGTGATCACTAATGAGCAGATTTACAGAGGTGAACACACCACCTCCCCATTCGCTTCCTTGCTTGAGGCTTACTATAACGACTGTAATATGCCCTGTTATTTATACAAAAGAAAACCCATAAACGTTGCATTTTTTACAAACGTATGACCTGGTGCTTCACAGTGTATTGAAATTCAAAGTCTTCTTCTTAAGAAAACTACAATCGATTTAATGATAATTTTTTGTTCGCAGGATGTAAGTATAGACATTTAAATGGGCTCACGAGAAGGTACTATTAACACAAGGAAATTTGGCTGCCTGAAATCTCCCTTTCTTAAATTCAATTTTTATTTATTTAATTCTTCTTATTACTATTACTATTTTTATATTATTATTATCTCTTACATGACGTAATAATTCCTTTGCCGGGTGTCGATGTAAAAATAGAACAGAATAAAAATAGAAGATCTACGATGCTCTAATTTGCACGCAGGTAGCTTCTAACCTGAAATGGAGGGCGAGGGCGAATAGTTAAATAAACCAACCCCGTGGTGCAACAGCCCATTAGAGCTTTGAGTTGCTCTGGCGATTGTAACCCAGGCAGATGACCAACAGATATTGGAGTGTCTCATAGTCAGCATGACGACATCCTACGCCATATTGGTTGGCGATCTTTGCTGAGTCCGCTGCCTATCATATCTTAACAGCTACTGTGTTAGTCTCACGAGACGGCGTGAGCCCCGTTCCAGCCGATTTACTCCTGTTGAACTGATTTTGGGGAGAATCCTTAACGATCCTCTCGCACTGAAATGGAACATTGAATATCTCTCTCAACCTTCCGGCCTCATGGATGTTAAAGACAAAATAGAAAATAGCTTCCGAACACCCGATCAAAACCAGTGACAAATTTGGTCTAAGATACAAGGGAAGGAAACCTTTTCCTTTCCGAGTTGGAGACCTGGTCCTTGTCCAGAGATTTCCCGTTAGTTCTGCTACGGACCACGTCAGCGGAAAGTTATGCCAGAAGGGGTCTGAACCTAAGAAGATCGTTGAATTTCTGGGGCCTGTAATGGTCAAGCTAGAAGAGGTCGCCACCCATGTTTTGTTCAAGGCCCATGTGTCCTTGTTGAAACTGTACCATTCAAGGAGCCCGTAATGTTTTAATTAGTCTATTTTTTCTTAATTAATATTCCATATTGATTCCATCGAATTAAATTAGAATAAGCTTGTAGTAAGAGAAATATCCGCTCAGACCTTTTCTCTATCTGGTGTGGAAACCCTTTCCCTTTCCTTCAAAGAAAAGTTATGACAAAAGGGACGTAAACTGAGTCTAAATCCAAATTGGAAAAAAAAGCAGAAGGAAACAAATCGAAGTAAGGTTGAATTCGACACATTCACATTCAAGTTTTCGTGATTTTAAAGGACTACAACAGAATAGTTGCCAAGAGATATCACTATTCCTTCAGGTATTATGTTGGCCTTGGTAAACGAACGCTTACACCAGCATTTTCCTTCGAGACGCGTGTATGCTTATGTGTATAATCACCTTTCCTAAATGCCTAGATTATCCTTTATTGTAAGTTTAGTTATAGTTGCGTGCGCGCATTTCGCTGTAAGTTTTGACCCTTATGTAAAATGAGTCCTGCTTGCTTGATCACCAAGGAAAGGACACATTTTCCAAGGGATGGTGGGAATGTTGTGTCGCACCTAATTACCTCCATATCGTCCAGCTCCATGGTTAAATGGTTAGCGGGCTGGACTTTGGTCAGAGGGGTCCCGGGTTCGATACCCGACAGGATCGTGAATTTTAATCATCATTGGTTAATTTCGCTGGCTCGAGGGCTGGGTGTATGCGTAATCGTCATCATATCATCCTCATCCGGATGTGCAGGTCACCTACGGGCGTCAAATCAAAAGACCTGCAGCATGTCCTCGGACAATCCCGGCACTAAAAGCCATACGCCATTTCCTTTTTACCTCCATATCTTGCTTTTCTATTTTACAGATATCACATTATTTATTATAGTGAACCCTTGAACTTACCATTCCATCGTTGGTCGGCCACGGCTGCTACAGTAGAACAATCTAGAACTCTTAAATCATGGGTCGTTGCGGGAATAAATTCGGTCACGATCTTAACCAAACGATGGGGTTCAGAAGAGAGCCTAACTACTTGAAATGAGGAGCAAAATGTGCTTACTAACTTTTATTAAATTGAAATAGCACAATAACATTATTAATTTAATATGCATTCTTGAAAAATAAAAAAATTATAAATTATTGATTTTGAATGTCTCAAACACAGTCACATTACATAGCGTTGATTTGTTTCTTACAATATCGAAGAGTTGTTTCGGAGAGGTTAATATATTAGTGGACAGCGAAACTGAAAAACTGGAAAAGGGAAGACCTGAAAACCGGGCACCTATTATTCCAAACGAGAACTGAGAGTTAATCCACACGATCCGTGGAAAATCTGACTTTCAACAAGTAGAACGCCTGATTTTCTCTCAATTAAGGTTATCCACCAGTCGAATACCCTTAACGGATACGGAACACCCACCGAATGGACCCTTAATCGAACCAAACTGACTATCAGTTGCTTTGGATAGGTTGCGAAATATTATGGGAAAGCATGGTGTTCACTACGAATTAACAGCATTATTCACAATTGAAATAAAATTCCACCATGTATTTGTCATTCATGACACCTTTAAGTGGTAAGGTAATCCCGATGCTAAATGTGCATCACCCAAAACAGCTGTTCGGAAGGAACCAACAACAACATGACCCGTGAGGATCCTACGTTATGTCGTTCTAAAGGAACAAAACTCCGAAATGCAGGAAACACTTATCCGTCATGCATTTAGAAGAAATGCCAAACACTGAAGTTAATTAAAAGTGGAAAGTCACTTGAAAAGTATTATTATCGAACCGATTTTCAGGTTAGAAATGGTTTTGTTACGCTAAATAAAATTACCAGTCCACGTTAAAAATTACTACAACTTTAAGGAATTCTTTCCCTTGAAAAACAATGCTACCAGTACAGATCTATCTATTTACTCTCTGTCCCAACACACTACTTATAAAGTGATTACTTAATTACTTTCAACTATGAATAAAACGAAAGTACAACAAGATTGAAAATAAATATTGTCACTGGCTGACGAATCGAAACCGCATTCGCAACTGAAGTCTCACACTAATACACTGAGTGTCAATATGCACACTATCAAACGAAACGGACGTCAAAACGATAAAACAATTAAGTCCGTAAAATAAATTAACATATCGAAGTTATTAAAGCTCAACACGCGCGGAGAATTACAGTAAAATATTTAATCTATATCGGGCCGATATCCAACATTTGGGCAACCCTCAGCCGCCGATATCTGTCCCGTTATCTCCAGGAGAGCGACGCACTAACCCTCTTCATAAATCATTTTATACTGTAGATGCTACCTTCGTCCAGGCCACTTCAACAAAAAATAAAAGAAACATCTAAACTGAGACTTGAGTGTGTACAGCTACCAACCCAGACCTATCGTCGGGCTCACTTGAAATCTGTACATCCTAACACTAATCACTATGTACATGATACCTTCCAAATTCTATCGTCGGGCGTGAACTAGGACGTCTCATCATCAGTGACTCCAAGGATAACATGTGACGTCTTAAATCTATCGTCGGGCGTCAAAGTGGGTCGTACTACGCCTCCCTTAACATATCAGGCGAACTAGCAATTTCAAACAACTCCGACATTCAATACTAAGCCTGGTCAGACAAATACCACACGACGGAACCACGTCTCTTACTATCAAACGAATGCAAGTCAAAAAAAATACAGTAAGTCTCTACCTCGTTACAATACGTGAACTCGAAAATAAATATACGTGACGAACGATTCTCCACCTCAAACACAATCTCAGCCTGTGCACTGAAGTTTTAGGGAAGCAATGACAATTCCCAACGCACGTTTACCATAGTGGATGCCTTCAAAGTAATAATCATCACTACCGCATTCGAAACTCTCCAATCGCCTATCATCAATTCCAACAATTTATATCAATGACATATCCAGTGAACAAATTCAATACACCCCAACCGTGTGTCCAAAGTGCTCTTTATCCTTGAGGTCGCATTATCTTAATATTCAGACGGGCTTTAAGTAACACATCGCTGGACGTTTACTACCAAGATTTTAACCTTTTACTAGAGTCGTTTTCACTTGGGGTCTTACTAGAAATTTACGGTGCTTCACACAGTAGTCGTCTCAAATTCGGATTGGTAGCGGAAAACAATACAGCCTGCCTCAATACAGCCTGTTTCTTAAACACTTCCTCTGCAAAAATATAGCCTGTCTCACACTCATTCTCCTCGCTTTATTCCAGCGGTATCACTTAAAATCCAGGCTTCATTTCATCCATCTCTCTCATCTCCACATACATATAAATTCGTCGCTCTCAATCCCTTTCTCTTATATTTCCAAGACCCTTTTTTATAATTCAATCCCCTGGTGAAAACAACAACCACCGTAAAACACATCTCTTGCTTTAATGTTATTACGACTTTCAAACCTCGAGAATCCAAGAGCACACCGCGACTTTTCGTATCATTTATATACACGATGTCTCAAAATTTTCCTTCCCATGAATAACTGTAACTCTACCAAATTTCACTGAAATTATCTAAATGTGCCTGCCATCCTTGTAAAAATATACTGGTTAAATGCACTTTTAACATAGAAAAATTTCTTTATCCCGCGGTAGACATTATTATTATTATTATTATTATTATTATTATTATTATTATTATTATTATTATTATTATTATTATCGACAAACATTTCTGAATTCAACTGATATTTGAAATTTAGATATTCGCCACGACTAATTTATAACTTATAACTTCCCAAAATTCCACGCTTTGGACAATATCTCATCGAACATTAACACCAAATTTTAAGCGTCGCATTTTACCGTTTCTTGACATGAAATTTACACACTGAAAGTTTCACACGCTGACCAAAAATTACAACACCTTTCGCCTGATAATTATAAATATCAACTCGACAACCATCTGGAAAAAATTGTTGGGACAGAACAGTAGAACTAACTACAACATAATATAAAAATAGACAGACCTGCACAATGGTGACATTCCCAGCATTCTGGTAACATCGTCACCAGCTGACCTCACTCCTTAGCCGTACATTTTCACAAAGAACATTATCATTTCCAACATCTCACTCTTACAAACACTACCCTTCTCACACACGATATTAAAATTACCACATAAATCGCGCACTTTTCTCTGTAATTGGCACCACGAACTTCCCTCGTTGTGCAGTCCTCTACGACTGTCTGGATCGTTCCCAGAGTTGTCTCTCTCCGTTACTCCAATAGAACAGGTGTTCAACAGATAAAGGTAGCAGAACTACTCTGAATGGCTTCCCCAACCCTCTTCACTTTCAAACGTACATGAGATGATATAAATAAAATCTGCTGCGTATAATTTAACCAACGCCTACACTTTCCTAGTTCGTCGGTACACTTTCAGAACTTTCCAATCACCTTCTCCTCTTAACCGAGTGTGTGGACCTTAGCCACGGACATGTATTTAATTATTTGTCGATCAATCTGGCGCGAATTTCCAATGACGACGGGCACTAGCTCCCGCGGCTTCAAGTTCCAGATCGACACTGAAAAGTCTACGGTGGGGGGTTTCTTTTATAATCTCAGAAGGGACGCTATCCCCACTATGAGGCTTGATTGTGTAATCTGCTAAATTTGCGTCTAATAGACCGATTTTGATGAGACTTGTCCCAGACTTCCGGACAGGCTTGCACTTATTTTAGATGTTAATCTTATAATTTTACCGCACTCACAACAGGGGAAATAAATTATTTCTGCCCGTGCGTTTCGCGCGTTTTCTTCATCCCCTGACCTTGGCACGTGTAGCTAGTTCATTGATTTGACGCTAACATGTACTTAGGCTTAACTACATTTATGTTTTTCCCTGGGGGCTCTGTCTTCACGTAGGGTGTACGAATAATTTAACTTATTTATTTCTTTATTTACTGTATTGCCAAAATCCCTCGTTGTATAGTATTCCATGAATTTAAAGAATTGTCGGGCACTCGAGTTCCGCCGAGGTGTCCCGGTATTTCACGAGCTTGCCGTGAATGAGATCCTTCCCACGCGACATCGGGGCTCTTAGGAGCGCAACATGGCTGCCCTCAAACATAAAAGAAGTTTCCTGATATCAAATAAATATTGAGGAAAAAAATATTTTTCTCACCGTAGAATTATGGGTTCAATAGGTCAGTGTGTTATCGCTGCTTAGTATTCTGTATACTAGACTTGACGTGTAGTTCGTTCCCATTAGACAGATGGCACTTCATGTAACTGAGAATTGCCAAAGCATTTCTTTCTAGCTTACTTTTGATTCGAGTTATCTCTGGTCGTCTGACAATAATCAGTTTGGAAAAAAGATGGAGACGTTGACCTGCGAGATGGCTTTCGTATCGTACATTGGTACTCTAAAATATATGAACGTTATTTTAAATGGTTATCTATGTTCATAATTGTGAATATGACTATTTCAATTTCGAGGTGTTTATCCTACTTATCCTTTCTTGGCTTGCCATAGATATGCGAGTTTGTTTAGTGAGAGATCCCTTGTTTAATGTATTATTCTTTTTAATTTTTCTGCAGACTCATGTCACTGTCCTTCCTTTCTTTTCATGTCTGCTTATGTGTACTCGTTCCCGGAATAGAGCGAAAGGTGTGACCGATACAATTATTTTGTGTGTGTGATGAGTTTGCTTGTTGCTTTGATTGAAGGCCTTTCACTTCTCTGTATCTTCGACGTTTAGGCTCGAGCTTATGTTCTGCGTTGTGGTTTAACGCTGATGCCGTACCATTCATGTTTGCCTAGATGTGCGATATGAATACGTGTTATGTGGCGTCCAAGTTATTTACGTTATGTGTTTAGACTGGGTGGGCCAGGCCTCTTTGCGGCGACCCAGGTTTCTGGTCTGTGCACTCAGGTCAAGCTCATGAGCCTATTAACTGAATCATGTCATGATGTTAGAGATTTTTGTCGTAAGGTGTCTTGCTATTATGTTCTGATACACTCAGTTTCGCATGTTTGTTTCTGAGTGTGTGTGGATGTGGAGTGGTTATCGGGCCTATGTTACTTTTCAGTGTCTAATGGATATTTTTGTCATTAATCTTATTTTATCTTGCTATTGATGTCAGTAAGTAATAAATCGGAGAGTATTGAATGTCAGATTGGTGATACAAAGCTGCAACAGGTAAATAATGTCAAGTATTTAGGATGTGTGTTTTCCCAGGATGGTAATATAGTAAGTGAGATTGAATCAAGATGAAGTAAAGCTAATGAAGTGAGCTCGCTGTTGCGATCAACAGTATTCTCTTAGAAGGAAGTCAGCTCCCGGACAAAATTATCTTTACATCGGCCTGTTTTCAGACCAACTTTGCTTAACGGGGGCGAGAGCTGAGCGGACTCAGGATATCTTATTAATAAGTTAGAAGTAATATACATGGAAGTAGCGAGAATGATTGCTGGTACAAACAGGTGGGAACAATGGCAGGAGGGTACTCGGAATCAGGAGATAAAGGCTAAGTTAGGAATGAACTCGATGGATAAAGCTGTACGCATAAACCGGCTTCGGTGGTGGGGTCATGTGAGGTGAATGGAGCAAGATAGGTTACCTAGAAGGATAATGGACTCAGTTATGGAGGGTAAGAGAAGTAGAGGGAGACCAATACGACGATGGTTAGACTCAGTTTCTAATAATTTAAAGATAAGGGGTATAGAACTAAATGAGGCCACAGCACTAGTTGCAAACAGAGGATTGTGGCAACATTTATTAAATTCACAGAGGTTTGCAGACTGAACACTGAAAGGCATAACGATCTATAATGATGTATGTATGTATGCATGTATGTATGTATGATGTTATTTTGCTATTGTTTGCGGCTTCCTCAGCCGATTAATATGTTTATTTCGGGATTTTTCTCTCATTTTACTTGATTTCTGACTCATGTTTATTTGTTTCTCTAACTATTGCAACTCCTTTCTTACCCTTTTGTGTCCCATATTTGTTTACTTTTCTACTAGTCTTGATTCACTGGCGTCTTTGTTTTATGGGGATGTAATGTCTATGGGGCATGCCTTTTACAATTTTTTCATTAGTCTAAGAGGCCCAGATTCAGATTCTGGCAGTCCTTAGCCAGTTTCGACCGATCCCAAAAAGGTAGGTAGTATACACTCTATTGATGAACCCAACACTGCCAAGGTTAGTATTGGAAGGTCTGGTCATGGTACCGGAATCCTTTGCGGTGACGGACATATTGAATCGTAAGCGTGTTATTTGTGGGTGAGCCCCATGTGATGAGAAATGTATTCACATTTTAAAGGGAAATAGAGTACTGTTCTACACCAAATTGTCAGAATAAGTCAACTGGTGAGATTAGAGTGTTTAGCATTTCAGCGATAAGCAATGGTGAGCTCAGTGGATGCGGTACAAAATTACAGGCGTGATAAATGGCAACCCATTTATAATTCCATCTTGTTCGATGTTAGTAAGTTATTACAATGAACTTATTCCTGAAGACTCACACATACGTTTATATGAACGTTTTTTGTGTTTGTGCGTTCCATTACGTAATTCTTCTGATATCATTTTGATGATTCACAGTTTGAACACAGGAGGGTGTAGATGGACAGAAGCCTTCATGAGGAATCCTGTCCCAGAAATGTTCTTAATCCACCCAAGTCTTTAACATGTTATAGGAAAGCTTCCAAACGCACATACATATATTAAAGAATCAGCAAATATGTTAGGAATAGTATAATAACATTATTCGTGTTTTCTTGTTTTCGAGTTAACTACGTAAGGGAGGTCGTTTAGGAAATAGTGAAGTAAGGGGCCTGGCACAATTAGGCTAAGTGACAGAAAAAACGCCAGGACTCAATTAAGGACCCCGTAATCGCCAATCCGGGCTTTGAAGTTAAGAGACTCTCTTATCTCTCATCTCTTACGAAAGGCAGGAATAGCGTGGGTGTAAAGATTTTGAAAGCCTATATAAACAGGTTCGCAGTTATCTACCGCAAGTGTTATACCACTCCTGTGAAAGTGAGACATGTGATTCGAATGATAAGAGTAGCCCAATATTCACATAATGCCTAAGCGTTATTCCTCTTCTTTTTTACAATCAGCTTCACGTTGCACAGATTCAGATAGGTCTTACAATGACGATGGGATAGGAAAGGGCTATAAGTGGGCAGGAAGCGACCGTGGCCCGTTAATTAAGGAACAGCCCCAGCATTTGCCTAGTGTGAACAATGGGGAAACAATGAAAAACAATCTTCAGGGCTGCCAACAGTGGGATCCGAACCTGCTATCTTCCGAATGCAAGTCGATAGCTACGTGACTCAAATAGAACATCTACTTGCTCGGTATTCTTCTCCTTCTTCTTGCTTAACTTGATTTATTTTTTACCAAAAGCCAAATTAAGTCTGTATCCCTACACATTATAATCACCAGTTTTCAAATAATGTTGACATAAACATAATTGAAATGTCGGCTTTGTAATACATTGTGAGGACGGTAGAATACATCTACGGTACCCCTGCCTGTCGTAACAGGTGACTAAAGGGGGACCCAGGTACTCTTAACTTCGAAGCGTGGGTTAGCGATCATGGGGCGATTATCTGAGTTCTGGCATTGCTTCCAATTACTTTTGCCAGGCTCCTCACTTTTTCTATCGTATCCGACCTACCTTGGTCAACCCTTGTTCTTTTACGACTCCAACGAAATCGAAGCCTAGGGAGACTATCATTTTCACGAACTTCGTGGCCTTTGCATTTCTTTGGCCGATAGCTTCATTTTTCGTAGTATCGTATCCCTTCAAATTTCCCCTCTGATTAGTGTTAATAGCGGATGGTTGCCCAGTTGCATTTCCTCTTAAAATAATAATCACCCCCATCACTTTGTACCACTTAGCTGCATGAGTTATCCATAAACTAGTTAGCGTAGCTAAGAACATCACTCTTGTCAAATATTGTGTGAGAAGCGTAGTTTTGCCTCAGAACCCAAAGATTACCACATGAATGGATGAAAACAGTTAGCAAACATCATTTAATGCACTCAACTCAAGAGGCATTCAGTGTTTGTCAACATGGCGAAGTAACATGTTAGAAACGCTCTACCAGTAACTATTTTCTTAATAAAGAAAATGTCTAAGGTAATTTACTACAGCAGTCTTTAAGTAATTTAAGTTGAATATTTTATGTATTAATATATAACAGAGGTACCGTACATTATTCTATGTATCTGCCCATGAGGTTATGCATTTTGACAAATGATATTAGAAACACAGTAAGACAAAGTTGTATAGAATGAAATGTGTATGCATGAGCACTTCTGCTGATTCTTGTTTCTCAAAAAATGAAATGTAGGTTATATTAATTATCTTCCTATTCAAATAGCTGTGAATGTATTCACGTTATGTACGAGTTATACAGTTACATTTACAGTACATGAACAATAGATGTCCAATTAAATTCTTCTCGAAAAATAGTTGTTCGTTTGTTTTTATTTCAATGTTTGGTACCCAAACCCTTTAAATTCGAATTCACTTGCCTTTGGTTACGCTCACTTAAAATACTCAACATGGTGGCTCCATAAGCAACATTAGTGTCTTGACTTCCCTAGTACTGTTAAGTAGTACTGTACTAGTCTTACTATCAAAACTATTTTATTAATGGAGGATTGGATTTGGACTACAGCTGTCAGCTTTCAAATGGAAAATATGTCCTCAAATTTTAACTTTTCCCGAGCAGTGGAACCTGTTTAATCCTCGAATGTGTCCTATATTGAGAAATTTTGCTGTGCAAATCTTACTGAATGTATTTTGGCCCTTCAATTTAACGAAAACGATGGTCCTGGGTCATCTCTTCATGTCACGGTCCACTGCATTGGTAAGATTAATTCATCATTCATCGTAGAACTTCTTCATTAAAACTCATTGGAATGTCTATGTATACCGAAGTGCACGGGTAGTGCAAGTCTTTAATAGGCCTAAGACATAATTACATCGTTCGTTATCCGAAGGCCTTTCGAGAAGTTGAATGTCAAGTGGGCAAGGAGGATTGTGACAAGAATCTCCAAACTCCAAGCACACATTTAGATATGTTTAAGAAATGATGCAGTTGATTTAACAATAAACCAGTTTGCTCAAGGTGGCCACGGGCTGAGTGGAGAGGAGAATGTTGTAGATGCACTGAGATTACGATTATATTGGCAGGTTGATCCGCAAGGGTGGAAAAGTAAATTATGGAATAAATTTTTAAGGATGGTAAGTACTTATGAAAAACCAGTTAATGATTGATAGGTACAGATATAAAATTGTCTAAGTTGAATAATTTGAGTCCATTAATAAATAATGTGACAGTTCTGATAAATGATATCATCAGGAGAGAGGGAAGAGAAGAATGATCAGGTGGTTAATGAATATACAGTAAAACCTGTCTAAAGCGGCCACCAGTCATTATTCCGAACGACCGTTAGTAAAGGATGGCCGCTAAATTAACGCTACGAAATTGTGGAATCGGAGAAGACGTGTATTTTATCGCAAGATTATCTACAGTGTATTAGAATTAACACACATCGCTACTGGGCCAAAACCGCGAATGTGACAATGATTTTATGTCCATTATTTCCCCTAAGACTGGCTATGCCTCCCAGTCACACATGGATATGCAGTCCATCAGAACAAATTTCACTGAGTTCATTTCCCTATGCCCCTGTGTATGGGCTGCATTTCAATATGTGGCTGGGAGGCGTGGCCAGTCTTAAGGGAAATAATGGATAGGATGATCATTGTCACATTCGTCGCTGCCGGGACAAAACTTCCTATGTGAAATATTTTAGCTTAGAACTTTGGCCGGTAAGGTTTTATCATCTAAGGTGTAATATTGTGTGAATATTGTCAAGGCATTCTCGCTCTTCATAATGTATGAGCTGCGGGTCAGTACATCTACAAATATATTATCACATAAGAGGTTTCATCCCGGCAACGACGATATGCATTGACTGGTTAACACCCTGTAAAATGCGTGTGCATTACAATAAAACAAGGAGTAGACCTACGTCTTTATTGAACAATGATAGCATAGTACTACGGACAGTATAACTTACAGCGTAGGCTAATTTATATGTAGATACTGTAGAATGACATTTTATTAATTCACTTCGGTTCCAATACAATTCAGTGTGTTCTTTTTGCAGTATGTCTACGTCTATTTTTAGCCTCACACGTTCCAAAGGATTCTAAAAGTTTATTCAGATGCGAGACTGACTTCTTGCCGTAATGTTAACCTAAAAAGTGATTCAGAGTGTCTAATATGCGTTATTAACTTGTGTCCTGGGGTATTTTAAAAATTCCGCAGGTTTCCTTATAGAAGTTCCTTTCTTTGTTTCGAAAATCATTTTTCACCTCTTGTACGATTTTTTTCTTCGTTAATTGCTTTACGTCACACCAACACAGATAGGTCTTACGGCGACGAAGGGATAGGAAAGGCCGTGGCCTTCACTAGGGTACAGCCCGAGCATTTGCCTGGTGTGAACATGGGAAACCACAGAAAATCATCTTCAGGGTTGCCGATAGTGGGGTTCGAACCAACTATCACCCGGATGCAAGCTCTCAGCTGCGCGCCCCTAACCGCACGGCAAACTCGTCCGGTTTGTCCGATGTTGAAATAACTCTTGGCTATCCCACATTGTACCTTATACATTCAATGACTGAACATAGTTTCAATACTGCAACTGAACTCAATCACCAAACTGCCAATATGTGTAACTGGAGTACACCTTATTCAAACATGATTAAAACAAAAATATTTTTATAGAGTTCGAATGTTGTCGACTCGTTCAATCAGGCCGTTTCATTCAATATCGCGAGCAATTAACAATTTCGCGTACTGGTAGGCTACGGAGAAGAAAGGATATGGAAGAAGAACTGGATTTATTGTAGGCCTACCCGAAGAAAGCGAATGGTAGATAGGATGGATAGGTGTGAAAAAGGTCGAATTCTTTTCAGGGATGAATAAAGTATGTGTATCGGTTTTGGCCAGGCATTTCATTTAGGTCATTTCATATGTGTCTGACCACTGATGGCGGTGTAAGGAGACCGATTAAGGGAAGGTATATGAACACAGGGTTTTGGGGGAAATAAATCGGCTCTACGGAAAAAACGGCCTTTTATAAAGGTTTCACTGTGTATAAAAATATCAGTTGGGGAAAGATACCGGCATAATAATGAAGTGGAGAGAAGACAGAACAAACACATCTAACAAAGACTTGTGTAGATCCTGTGGTACAGTTCATTTATGATATAGATAGGTAAATAAAAGTGCAAAGAAAGGAATATATCGTCGTTGTCGGGACAAAACCTCCTATGTGATAACATAATTGAAGATATACTGACCCGCAGCACATACATCATGAAGAGCGAGGATGTCTTGACAATATTCACACAGTGTTGCCCCTTAGATGACAGAACATTATCGGTCAAAGTTCTGAGCTAAAATATTTCACATAGAAGGTTTTGTCCTGGCAGCGACGATATTAATCTGATTAAAATAATGAGAAAACAAAATATTCTGCAAATTTTAGTAAATTCTTCGTAATTAATAGCGACCGGCGTTTGTTTCTAAAAAAAGTCTAAAATGGGCACGCAAAACCACTAAAATTTGTTCTAACTGGGCATTAAAATGGTTTTCACACACTTCACAGAACATAACTAACAACACCCCACCACCCAATTCTTTAAATAATTTATTTAGTGTTTGAATGTTTCCGGTGCTTCAAGTGTCATGAAATGACTACCAAGTAAATATACAAATAAAACAGCTACTGAATTCTGTCGCGCCAATTGCAGAAATGACAGCTTTTAATGGATGAAGAAAGTGAAGTGAAATTGCTGAGAGAGAACGCAGGCATTTTGTTGCTGTCCTTGGTGAGGGAGTGTGAGGAAACGTATGTTTATGTCTTTCCTTTTGTTGCCAAAATTCTTAAGAATGCAGGTTACTTAAAATCATTTCCATTTTTTCAGATATTAAGTAGGGATAGAGACATGCTGAGTCCTTCGGATCACAGGTCAATGACAGTCGACCATCCCTACAAATAGCAACGCTGTAACTCAAGTTCCAAGAACAGGGCAGTCCCATTTTTGCGGTGAAGGTTTGTCACGTAGTTATGAAAACGAAATAGCACACTTCAAGTATTTTTAATCCAATCCAATGCAGATTTTCGAAATTTCGAGGAAAATAAGCATTGAATTTATAGTCATTACTCATTAAAATAGACAAATGCGGGAAAACCCTAAGACCTCGGAACGAACACACACCAGGTCGCTTGCATAATATTTGTCTCTGTTAATTATCAATAGCGTGTTCTTTAAGAAACAAGAATGGGACACATGAATGTAATAGAGTGATATGTTCAACTGTAGTTGGAACTTATACTTAGAAGGAGTGGAGCAGAAAGTTTATCCCACTCTTTAGAAGAATGGTCAGCATCCAAACATTTGGTTGAGAGAGTCTCGGGTTCGAATCGGAAATGAATCGCGTATTTTAGCCGCAATGTGGTTAATTCCACTGACTCGGGGATTAGGGTTTTGTATCTCTCCGGATACACACAACCAACCAACCAACCAACCAACCAACCAACCAACCAACCAACCAACCAACCAACCAACCAACCAACCAACCAACCAACCAACCAACCAACCAACCAACCAACCAACCAACCAACCAACCAACCAACCAACCAACCAACCAACCAACCAACCAACCAACCAACCAACCAACCAACCAACCAACCAACCAACCAACCAACCAACCAACCAACCAACCAACCAACCAACCAACCAACCAACCAACCAACCAACCAACCAACCAACCAACCAACCAACCAACCAACCAACCAACCAACCAACCAACCAACCAACCAACCAACCAACCAACCAACCAACCAACCAACCAACCAACCAACCAACCAACCAACCAACCAACCAACCAACCAACCAACCAACCAACCAACCAACCAACCAACCAACCAACCAACCAACCAACCAACCAACCAACCAACCAACCAACCAACCAACCAACCAACCAACCAACCAACCAACCAACCAACCAACCAACCAACCAACCAACCAACCAACCAACCAACCAACCAACCAACCAACCAACCAACCAACCAACCAACCAACCAACCAACCAACCAACCAACCAACCAACCAACCAACCAACCAACCAACCAACCAACCAACCAACCAACCAACCAACCAACCAACCAACCAACCAACCAACCAACCAACCAACCAACCAACCAACCAACCAACCAACCAACCAACCAACCAACCAACCAACCAACCAACCAACCAACCAACCAACCAACCAACCAACCAACCAACCAACCAACCAACCAACCAACCAACCAACCAACCAACCAACCAACCAACCAACCAACCAACCAACCAACCAACCAACCAACCAACCAACCAACCAACCAACCAACCAACCAACCAACCAACCAACCAACCAACCAACCAACCAACCAACCAACCAACCAACCAACCAACCAACCAACCAACCAACCAACCAACCAACCAACCAACCAACCAACCAACCAACCAACCAACCAACCAACCAACCAACCAACCAACCAACCAACCAACCAACCAACCAACCAACCAACCAACCAACCAACCAACCAACCAACCAACCAACCAACCAACCAACCAACCAACCAACCAACCAACCAACCAACCAACCAACCAACCAACCAACCAACCAACCAACCAACCAACCAACCAACCAACCAACCAACCAACCAACCAACCAACCAACCAACCAACCAACCAACCAACCAACCAACCAACCAACCAACCAACCAACCAACCAACCAACCAACCAACCAACCAACCAACCAACCAACCAACCAACCAACCAACCAACCAACCAACCAACCAACCAACCAACCAACCAACCAACCAACCAACCAACCAACCAACCAACCAACCAACCAACCAACCAACCAACCAACCAACCAACCAACCAACCAACCAACCAACCAACCAACCAACCAACCAACCAACCAACCAACCAACCAACCAACCAACCAACCAACCAACCAACCAACCAACCAACCAACCAACCAACCAACCAACCAACCAACCAACCAACCAACCAACCAACCAACCAACCAACCAACCAACCAACCAACCAACCAACCAGTATATTCTTGAGACATGTACTAACGCAATCTGTTTAGAAAGTGTTTTATTCACGAATTTGTAATAACATTCACTCGTAATTTTAATAGTCTACTCGTGAAGATTTCATCAATAATTTTAATTTAAACCACATTTTAGTTGAAGCAGAGTTGTGTACCAAGCCCGTAGCTCAAATTTGCTAACAGCAACATTCGAGTAATTGCATAGAGCTACACGTAACTCGGTGACTAGCGATTGGCTTGTACCGACCATAAACTAATTTCCACCGGAATTAGATTCAGGAAAGAGGGGAGAAAATTTTTTTTGTTCATTGACGGTATTCAATTGGAATCGCAGTTTTTCATTTGCCACTGTACAGAGCGCGGCCGAGTTGTTTATCTACTTTACTAGGAAATGATGATCAGGCAAATAAGACATAATATGCGTGCCTGATATAGAATGACTGGAATTATTAGGTTCAGGATTTATATGGATATCGACATATTTGTTGCTTATACGAGTAACAGAACTTGTTATAACAGGTTTTAATACATACTAAGAGTGGATAAATTATGTCTGCTGATTGAAACAAATGGAGATTGTTAACGACAGAAACGCCAGCACGCACGAGTTGTGTAGCTGTAAGCCTGAATTCGAGAGATGGAGGTTCGAATTTCACTATCGACTGCACTAAAGTTAGTATGCCTCGGTTTCCCATCTACGGACACGCGAATACCCGAGCTATATCTGAAGACATTTTCTGTATCATGAACTCCGAAGTGAGGCCAGAGTTTGTCAAACCCTTCTTCCTCTTCTTCTTCTGGTGTTGTCTTCTCGCAGAAGATCCGCGAGTGAATTTTTATTTTACTTTCTGTTTCGCGTATCAGAGTTGTCGTGTCGTGGTTGTTGGACCACTGTTCCACGTCCAAAATAATCTTCCCTACCCGCATCCTCGTTTTTTTCTGTCTTTTATTCTATGTTTAACCATCAGGTTGTAATCTATTTGCCACTTTCGAAGACGAGACGGAAATAGGCTGGTTTTCTCCCTTCTGCGAGATTTAATACGTCACATGATTTCCCGGCTCGACAGAGTAGCTCCTCGTTGGTGACCTGGTCTACCCATGAGATCTTCATCATTCTGCGATACTCCCACATTTCAAAGGCCATTCTTCGACAATGTAGAGCTGTATCGGCAATCCTTAACACCACATGACATGCCATTGATTTTCGAATCGGATGCCACAGCTGTATACAAGATGTTTGAATTTTAGAAATACTTTCCTTGTGATGTCAATTCTGGTTTGGATTTCTGCATCAGGTTTTTTATTCTGATTTGAATAGCATCCTAGGTAATTTGATTTCGTTAAACCCACAACACTTAATAATTTTAAAGAAGGCAACAGAATATTTTATTCATTTCTTATGTATTGAAAATACTTCTGACGTTTAGAAAATCGTACTACATTAGTCTAAATATTGTAACATTACAAATACATAACGGAAATAATTAAGGAAAATTAATAGATTAGAAGTTCTTGCCTCTATGGTGTAGTGGTTAGTGTGTTTAGGTGCTACGCCCGGAGGACTAGATTCGATTCACGGCTCTGCCACGAAATTTTAAATGTGGTACGAGGACTGGGACGGGGTCCACTCTGCCTCGGGAGGTCAACTGAGTAGATGTGGGTTCGATTCCTACCTCAGCCATCCTCGAAGTGGATTTCCGTGGTTTCGCACTTCTCCTCCAGGCACATGCCGGGATGGTACATAACTTAATGTCACGGCCACTTTCTTCCCTCCCCCTTGTCTATCCCTCCAATTTCCCCATCCCCGCACAAAGCCCCTGTTCAGCATAGCAGGTGAGGCTACCTGGGTGAGGTACTAGTCCTCCTTCCCAGTTGTTTCTCCCCGGCCCAAGGTCTCAAGCTCCAGGACACTGCCCTTGAGGTGGTAGATGGGGGGATCCCTTGCTGAGTCCGAGGGAAAACCAAGCCTGGAGCGTAAATGGATTAAGAAAGAAAGAACGTAAGGTCTTCAAAATGGTAGATAGAAATTACACTGAAGAAGTTGCTTCAAGGCAACTGACATATTTTACAGATCTTTCTGAATGTGTGTTACATTTCGTCGTTGTGCCAAGGAAAGCCGCTATGTTATAATATTTCTGACCAGAAAGGTTCTGTTATCTAAGGTTTATTATTGCATGAACTTTCTTAAAGAATTGATAGGCATGTGCTGCGGGTCAGTATTTCTTCCCTGAACATTGTCACGTAGTGCTAATTCGAGATGAAAGGACGATATAATTAAGTGACACTGTGTACCTCTCTGGTGTAGTGGTTAGCGTGATTAGCTGCCACCCCCGGAGGTCCGGGTTCGATTCCTGGCTCTGCCACGAAATTTGAAAAGTGGTACGAGGGCTGGAACGAGGTCCACGCAGCCTCGGGAGGTCAGAGTACAGGTAGGTTCGATTCCCACCTCAGTCATCCTCGAAGTGGTTTCCCGTGGTTTCCCACTTCTCCTCCAGGCAAATGCCGGGATGGTACCTAACTTAAGGCCACGACCGCTTTCTTGTCCATCCCTTCCAGTCTTCCCATCCCTCCACAAGGCCCCTGTTCAGCATAGCAGGTGAGGCTACCTGGGTGAGGTACTAGTCCTCCTTCCCAGTTATTTCTCCCCGGCCCAAGGTCTCAAGCTCCAGGACACTGCCCTTGTGGCGATAGAGGTGGGATCCCTCGTTGAGTCTGAGGGAAAAGCCAACCCTTGAGGGTAAACAGATTAAGGTACAATATTGCTCAAATTGTTCAATTTGTGTTCTTCTTGTCATATATATACATACTCAAGGTAACATAGATCACCCTTGTAGATACAGCTTCAAAATTTTTGATGCAGGTTGATCTGTAGTTTCGTAAATATTCCTGGGCCGGTGATCTTTATAAAATCATGACAGTGTTAAAATCCGAATAATTTCTGGACAACACGAGCGATGACAGTGTTCAATATTTCATTGTAAAGAAGAAGGGCCAGTTTACTAAACAACAAAATTCTGACCTGTGCATGACGTCACTGGGGATGCAATAGCGCTGCCATATTAGGGTTCCAAAATCACCGTGCCGCGTGATTGAGAAATGGATTTCTGAACTCAAGCTAGGTAGCATGTCGTATGAGATACCGTTCGACTCGCCTGAGTGTGTTCTGAAAGTATGTGGCGAACATTTGAGAATGTGGTGCGGAGAAGTGCGAAAGTTTCCTGGTTCCGCAAAATGTCACGACATATGGGCAGCAAATAGCTTCAAAATTATTCAAAATGCATTAGAGGGGACAAAGCGGCTTCTTATAATTCTAAAAGGTTCAAAATCACCATTGTCGAGCATCAGAAGGCTTACTGAGAGTCTCAAAATTAAAGACACCGAGCGTCCTGAGGCAAGTTTCTCGGTACTGGCTCCCGAGCCGAGTTCACCTACTGTAAATGTTAATTCCTGTTCTTGACCCGAGGTGGTGATGGTGGTGATTATTGTTTTAAGAGGAAGTTCAACTATTGATCCGAGGTGGTGCCGCTCATTTCAGGCGCACCCCTACTATAGGTGAGCTGCCTGTACCTTTTAACTATCCCAATGGAAGAAAAGGATTTCGATTACTGTTTGAGGAAGGGTTCCTTTGCATCACTTCACGCCAACAATATCTTCAGAGCAGGTCAAAGGTCTTCACAATAATTAAGAAAGAAAATAGTAGCAATAAAATGTTAAAACCCATACTGTCTAGACATCTTATTTAGAGAATATAGGGAGTAGTTAGAAATAATGTGAACCGGGTATATGGGCGTTAAAAGCTTGGTCGTAGTGACGAATAATTTGAAAGAAATAATTCTATATCGCGGCCGAATTCAAATGGGCTTTGCGCGGCGCTGTAGCTAAATCTGCAAGAGGCTTAAAGATGGTGGTTGGTGGTGGCGCTGATTATTGTTTTAAGAGGAAGTACATCTGGGCAACAATCCAACTAATCAGAGAGAAAAATGGAAGGGGTCCGACGCTTCGAAAAATGAAGTTATCGGCCAAAAAGACAAGGGTCACAAAGGGCGTGAAAATGAAAGAGTCCCTAGAATTCGCAAATCTAATACCGCCGGGGTCAGAAAAGAAAAAGAGGTGACCAAGTAAGGTAAGATAGTCCGGCCCCGCGGTGTAGGGGGCAACGCGTCCGCTTGTTAACCGGTGGCTCCGGATTCGATTCCCGACCGGGACAGCGGTTTTTAATTGGAATTGATTAATATCCCTGGCCTGGGGACTGGCTGTTTGTGTCGTCCTTAACATTCATTTCCTCACATTCAATACTTAACACTTCCGCAACTTCCAAATACACTCACATTCATAACATATGATGCAAAGTAGGGGCAAAAGATCTTCCTAGGTCGACGCCCCGAATAAATAGTATTTAAAGGTAAGATAAATGAAAGTGAGGAGCCTGGCACAAGTAAGTGGAAGCAACGCCACGACTCAGGTAAGTGTTCCGTAGTCGCCAAACCACGGTGCCATGTTAAGAGCCACTGGTTCCCCTTTCAGTCGCCTCTTACGACAGGCAGGTCATACCTTGGGTGTTATTCTACCACCAGCTTGGAAACAGTATTCGAACAATAAAAATCACCATAGGAGGGTTTTGAACACGGACCTTCGAGCTGACAGGATAGCTCCTTATCAAGTACCCTTCGGTGACACCTGCTGAATTGTTTGTGTTTGATGCTGAGTATTATTCGACATGGCTCTCAAGCCGGTTTAAACCACGTGCAGATTTAGAAACATCGTGCAGAGCCCATTCGAATTCGCCTGCGAATCGATTTGATTGGCTCACTTCAGCAGCAGATAGAACAACAATGCCGCTAGAAATCGATTTTTTTCATATTATTTATCAGTGTGACCAACCCTCTAACGCTCATATACCCGGTTCACGTTGTTCCCGACCACCCTGTATATCACAAGGGACGTATTCTACGAGAAAACTTGTGGTCATGATCTCATCACAACCTCATTCGAATTTTTGTGTGCATATGAGCTGCGCTGCGAACATTTCATCGTCCTTTAGGGTCGTGATATATTTCTATATATTTGGCATCGTCAACATGATGTACTTTTCTTCTTCTTCTTCTTCTTCTCCTTCTTCTTCTTAATTTGTTTACCCTCCAGGGTTGGTTTTTCCCCCGGACTCAGCGAGGAATACCACCTCTATCGCATCAAGGGCAGTGTCCTGGAGCTTCAGACTGTGGGTCGGGGGATACAACTGGGGAGAATGACCAGTAACTCGCCCAGGCGGCCTCACCTTCTATGCTGAACAGGGGCCTGTGGGGGATGGGAAGTTTGGAAGGGATAGACAAGGAAGAGGAAGGAAGCGGCCATGGCCTTATGTTTGGTACAATCTCGGCATTTGCCTGGGGGAGAAGTGGGAAACCACGGAAAACTACTTCCAGAATGGCTGAGGTGGGAATCGGACCCACCTCTACTCAGTTGACCTCCCTAGTCTGAGTGGACCTCGTTCCCGCCCTCGTACCACTTTTCAAATTTCATGGCAGAGCCGGAAATCGAACCCAGGCCTCCGGGGGTGGCAGCTATTCACACTAACCACTACACCACAAAGACGGACATGTATTTTTCATGGAAAGAAATTTAATGTTCTGGAGGGGTTCTGGAAACGATGTTATATTGTACATGACTAGTTTTGTTACTGGACTGTTCATATATTTGGATACACGAAGAATATGCATGGTAATGTGTTCTGAAAATATCTATTTAGAAAATAAATCCTTATCATGATGTGATTCAACAACTAGATAGCATTCGGTCATTCATTAAAGCTAATGTCAATAGTCGATGGAGAAGCACGATCGTGAAAACACTAAGAATTGGGACTCATTATTGTCTGAGGAAGGGTTGCTTTGCGCCACTTCACGCTAACGATGTCTCCAGAGGAGGTCAAGTCTCAAGCGACAGCTCCACACGATAACAAAGGAGACTTAGTGCAATATGTGCATGTAGCAGGATAATGCTTGAAACTCTAGCATTTATGTGTCCTACATCCGTATATAACTAATACCTGCTATAGGAAAAGTGTTCATCAGAACATTCCCCGCTAAAAGTTATATTACAAACGCACAGATAACAGAAATTAAAGTATAAAATAGAATTCATTACGAAGACTGAACATCAGGTCAAAAATTTAAAGCTGGAACAGGTGTACCATTTCAGTTACGTAGATTCCCACGCGATGATAGTTCAGCAAGTGAAATAAAACCACGTTGTACCGAGCTAGTGGCTGCGTGATTTGCTTCATATATCTATCAGCTTGCATTCGGGAGATTGTGGGTTCGAACCCCACTGTCGACAGCCTTGAAGCTAGTTTTCGATGGTTTCCCATTTTAACACCAAGCAAATTCTGAGGCCGTAGCATAATCAAGGCCACGGCCGCTCTGTCGGACGATCATGAGGAGGTGAAACGCGGACGTGATGCAAGCAGGTCAACATCATTTAACAGTCTTCGAAAATAGGAACTAGAATGCTGCGTCTGATCTTTTGAAACTTCACTATTGATGGACAAGGGAGGATTAGAAGGAACGTTTAAATTTCGTATGGATATTTCTAGCCGAGTGCAGCCCTTGTAAGGCAGACCCTCCGATGAGGGTGGGCGGCATCTGCCATGTGTAGGTAACTGCGTGTTATTGTGGTGGAGGATAGTGTTGTGTGTAGTGTGTGAGTTGCAGGGATGTTGGGGAGAACACAAACCCCGGGCCACTGGAATTAACCAATGAAGGTGAAAGTCTCTGAACCGAAGACCAGTACGCTGACTATTCAGCCAACGAGTCGGACGAAAGAACGTTGACATCAGGTGACTAAATGGGAAAACAAGTGTAATGCAAGACATTCGTGACAGGCAATGGATTAGACATATGAAGAGAATGGGCAACGATCGTGTAACGAAGAGGGTCTAAGAAGGAGCTCATTCCAACACCCGCCCCCTTACGTGACGTCGAAGGAGATGGAGGGACCAATTTAAGGAGGACCTCGCTATTGGGCCTACTGCACGGATGTCAGGATGTACCATAGGATAGAGTGAAATGGCGAGTCTTCCAGTCTGACAGCGTCATCTATTATTATTATTATTATTATTATTATTATTATTATTATTATTATTATTATTATTATTATTATTATTATTATTAATAATAATTTGCTCCGATACTAAACTATGACTTGGGCAATGTAAAGAAGAGGTATTAATAGAATTCAGGTGAGGCTGATAGCCTTGAGAGCTCTTGAATACAACCAGACTGAACCGGACTGGAAACCACTGATCCACACTTGGTGACCTTCTATTGCTATTTCCGTAACTTTTTGGAATAAGCAGAAAAATTTTCTAATTACCGCGTTGCTTTTGTGTATTTCATATCGTGATAATTGATTACTTTTAACTTGTTTCCTAGACGATGTAAAGTAGTTTCATGATATCCCCCCCCTCTCTCTCTCTCTCTCTCTCTCTCTCTCTCTGTATGTTCACTCCGATTTTGTATACTGAGTCGAATATTACTCTCATCCTAGTTACGCAATTTTCGTTTGTGTGGACACCAATAACTGCAAATAATAGACTGTGGATTAGTTTCATTTCTCTCTTCATAATTGCAGAAAAATTTCCTTCAATTTTTCTGTACATAGCGCTATTTGTGGATATTCATCCCTGCAATTTTCATGCATTCATAAACTGTCACTTGCAATTAGTGTAGTAGAACATTCAAATATCTCGTACCAACTGATGTAACTTTTCAATGACTACTCCAGTTCAACAAATGTTTAGTACAGTTGACGTAGGGCTCTCGATTCCACATATTCTGATTCTGCTTTTAT
Organism: Anabrus simplex; assembly: GCF_040414725.1. Lineage (NCBI taxonomy): Eukaryota > Metazoa > Arthropoda > Insecta > Orthoptera > Tettigoniidae > Anabrus > Anabrus simplex. The sequence goes on along the minus strand of NC_090265.1, from coordinate 1,130,601,468 downwards.
TAGTATATCGAATTTGAAACAACAGGCAGTAATTCCATTCATTAAGTGCATCGCCTCTTCCTCATTCAATAACTGTTCAACTTCCAGCCGAGCTTGATATGCAACTGGTACTATGTAAAGTCTATTACATTTTCTGCCAGATGTATGGAATAAACTCAGAACGGCTAATCTAATCTCATAGAAAATTTGTATTATTTCAAGGCATACAAATGTCAGTGTTATCCGGCAGTGGAATTAGAACCCTAGGCGACGATTATTAGACTTAGTTTTTATTGATTTATTGATAGAGCAGATAGAGCATTTTTGAGGCGATTGTTTAATTCACAGAGGAGATGAATGAATGAAATCCATATTCATCCTCTCTGAGTTCAGTACTCGATAAGGTATCTGTAAATCTTCTACTCCTTGACTCTTACTTGTGAATTTCAATTACCTAAATGTTTATGCTGAGGGTATACAAAAATGATACCATAATTTAAAAATATTAAATGCAATTTGTTCGGGGCGTCTACCTAGAAATATCTTTTGCCCCTACTTGCACCAAATGTGAGTAACCTGCGTGTATTTTGTAAATGTCGGAAGTGTAAAGTGTTGAATGTGAGGTAAGGACGTTAAGGACGACACAAACACCCAGTCCCCAGGCCAGGGATATTAATAATTTACAATTAGAAAATCCTGACCCGGCCGAAAATCGAACCCGGGGCCACCGGGTGACAGGTGAACGTGTTGCCCCCCTACACCGCGGAGCCGGATAAAAGTGATACCATACTTAGGTGCATAAGAAGTCATCCCAGAGATGCAAATATGTGATTTATAGTTTTCAACTTGTTGCCAAGAATGGAAGGAACAAGACGAAAATATTGAAGCTTGATTGTTAAATCTTTTTAATCTCCATTCCTTTTTGTCAGTATTCACAACAATTGCAACCCATTTTCAACTTGGTGGACACTCCATTGAGCAACATGAAAATTTTTGGTTACGTTTCAGGTTAACTCATACCGAACTAAGTGACAAACAGCAAAGCAAACTTGTAAAATACGCCTTGAGGGAAATTACATTTTATTTTCCTCTATTTACCCTATTTAAAATTCTTTGAACACTCCAGGGATATTTTCGCATTTTGAGAATATGCGGTCAGCCTCTGTGGTGTAGTGGTTAGTGTGATTAGCTGCCACCCCCAGAGGCCCAGGTTCGATTCCTGGCTCTGCCACGAAATTTGAAAAGTGGTACGAGGGCTGGAAGGGGATCCACTCAGCCTCGGGAGGTCAACTGAGTAGAGGGGGATTTGATTCCTTCCTCAGCCATCCTGGAAGTGGTTTTCCGTGGTTTCCCAGTTCTCCTCCAGGCAAATACCGGGATGGTACCTAACTTAAGGCCACGGCCGCTTCCTTCCCTCTTCCTTGCCAATCCCTTCCAAACTTCCCATCCCCCCACAAGGCCTCTGTTCAGCATAGCAGTTGAGGCTGCTTGGGCGAGGAACTGGTCATCCTCCCCAGTTGTATACCCCAACTCAGAGTCTGAAGCTCCAGGGCACTGTCCTTGAGGTGGTAGACGTGGGATCCCTCGCTGAGTCAGAGGGAACAACCGACCCTGGAGGGTAAACAGATTACGAACGAACGAGAATACGCAGTCTGAATTCTATACGTACAAAATATCGCCGCAATAGTGACCATAGAGGTCAGTCGATGAGACGTATTAGTCTAAATTTATGATTTACCTTATTTTCTGGAAACTTGAGGGAGTAATTTCATATGCTGTCAAAACAACAAGAACGTAAAGAACAAAAAAGTTTTGTTGTATTATATCGTGACAGAATGTCGTAAATTTAATTAGGACATTCTTCAGATATAATTTACTTATTTCTCGAAGAGCATGAAGTCCAGCGATCTACAAAGAATACGATTTTCAGGGTGAATGGTCCATGAAAGGAATCCTTCAGTCTTCTGTCTTCACTAAGCAAAAATCTATACCTTTAATTACCTCGTTCTACAATTCTGCTCGCGAAAGTTGAGTAGAACGTGAAAGTTTTGACTTCATTCTAGCCCCGTCCCTCATTAGAAGTCTATTTAGTGTCTGCTCGATAATAAGGACAGATGTAAAATAAGAAAAAGGGAATATTCTCGAATAACGATGGAGGTTAAGTTGAATATTCCGCTCAGACGTAGGAAGGAGCGAGTGGGACAGGGCAATTAGATTCATACTGAGTACTTCAAGAACGACTTCTGAAATGGCTCATTTGAGGTTAGAAGCTCATTATACAAGATGGATTCTTATTCTTAGCTTGGAAGAAGCCAACTGACATGTTCCTCACTTAGGTCTTGGTAATTACGAAATGGAAAGGAATTCATAAATAATATTTTTCGCTATGATGCGTTTGTACTATACTATTATAACCAAAGTAATGATAAAGCTTATTACTTGTATATACAAGGTGTACCATCCAATACAATAATAATATGCCACGATTTATTTATCGTATGGATTTAGGGATACAATACGTACATGCTAACTGATTTCTGAAACAAACCATATCGTTATATCTAGGTTGTTTATATAACTAATTGCCTCTGGAAACGCATGAGCAAAATCGGTTATGTTGACACTATCCTTTCCATTTGGACATTCAGTGGTAATACACTCAAAGGCCAAAGGTCATGGGAAGATACTGAATGTGATGTTAAGAAAGAGTTGCTCCTCCACGAGACCTCATACCGTCAGCAATACGGCGAGGCATCGACTCTACAAGGTGTTGGAATCGTTCTGGTGGGATCTAAGCCCACACATCTTGCACTGCTACCCACAATTATTGGTCTTGTGTAGTTGGTGCGGGGTTCATGGATCGTACACCAGCAGCGACAACATTCCATAAATGCTCGATTAGTTTAAGATAGTGGATCTGGAGGGCCAATTCATGGTTGTAACTTCACTGGAGTGCTCTTCCAACCACCTGAGTGCCACCACAGAGCGGTGACATGGCGCATGGTCCTGTTGAAACATGGCATCTCCATCAGGGCACTCTAGAGCCAGACAGGGATGTAGATGGTCTGAAAGAATGTCCACATAACGTGCACCTATCAGCGCTTCACGTAGCCGGAAAATGACGCCTAATTGCGATCATGAGAACGCCGCCCAGATCAGAACTGAGCCACCTCCCGCCTGGACACAACCTTGTTGACCCGCAGGATCCATAACTTCATGGAGTATACGCCATACACTCACGCTACCATCAACTCAGTACAACTAGAACCGGGACTCATCGGACCATACCACACGCCGCCGCTGTTCGGTGGTCCATTGGCTATGTTAGCGAGCCCATGCACGCTATTGAGCTCTGTTTCGGGGTGTCAGCGAAGGGACACGACTTGGTCGTCGGCTGGTGAAGCCTATGAGATGCAGTTGCCTTCTTACAGTCCTGGTATAAATGGTTCCCTGACTCACAACTTTCAACTGGGTGGTCATCTGACTCACAGTAGCCCATCGAGCGTCCAGTATGGTTCTACGGAAGCGACGTGTTGTCCGTTCTTTAAACACGTGTAGTCTTTCCGTTTGGCGGTTTACGCGTTTGGTAACATTCTGTCTGCTATATTGAAGAACTACCCTAGACACTATTGACCACGGAACCCCGAATTCGCGTGTAAACTCCGCAATACTATGACCCAAGCTCCGTGCGCCGATGATCACTCCACGTTGAAAGTCGGTTAACTCGCCACGTGTTGCCATCTTCACGACACTGCTGCCTGTGACAGACTGCTCAGCTACGCCGCAGCTAGCCGCAACGCTCAGAGTTCATACACGGCACAATTTCCAATGGGACACCAATTCCCGTGACATTTGGCCACTCACTGTGTGCTGGGTGGTCTTTTTACAGGCACCACGATCGCAGTTAGATGTAGACATTATTTTCCATTTGCAGTGGGCAGTTACCATGGCCTGGTCGTATCATGTTGAGAGTAGACCATGTTTTCCGTGCAAACTCAAATCCAGGTAGTAGCGACGAACCAATGTTTGGCAGAGTTGACTCAAGCCTAGAATCTTGTCTTCGCTGGCATATTCTTCAATTCTATTGCAGTTCTTATTGTCGTATTTCAAGACCGTAGACGATTCTGATGGACGTAAGCCATATAGCCTTATATCGATAATTGGGGATTATTCATTATTTTCATGAACTTCCAGAGGAGAGCGATTTAAAGCCGGAGATCTGGTGGGGAGATATGGTTGAGGATAGGTAGACAATATGTGGGTGTAGACCTTATTGCGCTGGCAATGAGATGCATCGTGGTGTTGAGATGCGTATGTATGAGGTTGGTGTGAAGGTTATTCAGGCAGACAGGTGCACAATACTTGGCAGCCGAAAGAAAGCCCTAAATCTGTGCATCGAAGTAAATTTGCCGTTGAATCTCAAGTTGCACCACATGATAATTTGATCACATTGTTGCGAGTTCTTACTTTGGATTGAATGTTGGGAAGATTTTCTATCTAAGGTGACTCCTAGATATTTAGGGAATCTATGTCCCAATAATTGATTTACAATAAAAACATGCTATTATTTATTGGCCATTTTGCTGTTTAAATTGAAGCAACACACTTCCGTTTTGTTGGCATTAGGTGTAAATCTTCACAACTTAAAGTACTGTGCCACCTCTTTACGGAAGTCCGATAGGGTTATCACGGATTTCTAGAATGTTGCATCTCTAGTAGCAAGAGTCCAATCACCGGTATAACCAAAAGTGTGGCAGTCATATCTGAGATATATAAGCTAAATGAGATTAGAGCAAGAACAGAACTATGAGGAAGTCCAATGATGCTCACGTCCCCCACTCCTGGTGGTGCTAAGCGAGCAGCAGCGAACAGGTGACAAGACATATTGCTCTGCTGGTCAAGATACAGGTCATGATAAAGGGGATGAGGACAGTTGAAATGAATGTAAGAAATAACCCTCTAACTTGAATTCCATTCTGATTTAAATGGAGCAATTAATATCATGCCATTTTAATTTTAGACAAGGAGTCCCTACGTTGTCCTAAATCACAGCCATGTTAAGAAAACCAGTTTTACAATGCCTATTGGTCATGAAAATTCAAGATCCGTCAAAAACTGGATTTCAAGTTTTTACACGAAAAGAATGCAGGTATAAACAGGTGGGGAGAATGGCAGGGTGGGACACGAAATGAAGGAATAAGAGCTAAGTTTGGAATAAGCTCTATGTTTAAACCGGGATCATGTGCAGCAAATGGAGGAGGATAGGTTAGGTAGGAGAATAATGGACTCGTCCATGGACGGTGAGAGAAGTACAGGGAGACCAAGACGACAATGGTGGGAACTTGATTCTTAATGTTTTTGATAAAAGCTATGGAGCTAACCGAGGCCACAAGGATAGCTGGAAATAGTTGATTGTGGAGGTGTTTAGTTAATTCACAGTGGTTCGTAGACTGAACTCTGAAAGGCATACCAGTCTATAACGAAGATATACTGTTACATTCTCGCAGTTAACTCTGGATGAAAATTGTGAGTGACAGAATTGGTACTAATTCTCATTATAATTGTCCTGGTGTCATTCAACATGATTTGTGATTATAGAGCAGTACTTTTCCTACAGCCTGTATGCAAACACCCACATAGTGCTTCTTAATCTTTGATACCCATTATCATACGGTCTCAGCTTCTGTGTGTTGGATTTTGGATTTAGCGCCATTTAGGCTAAATGCGTGTCAGTATCGACGTTCCGTTTTACATTATTTGAAGGCAAAGAAAGTGGAATCCTATCGGGCGAACTATTGCCAAGTTGATATTAATTTTTCCTCATATAAGCATCGAATGCCACCAGAAATCCTTAAATGAAGACATGATGTACCGAATTTACTTCTCCCCACCCTCCAAACTTACATCTACTGGGATAGAGCCAGTGGTCTTGAGAGACCGAACAAAGTCGGCTCCGGCTCAACAGCAGCTAGTTTTGACTAGCTTTTCAACTCTGCTTTCCGGAGACAGAAGGGCTGGTCCTCGCCGTCGGATGTCCTGACAATGATTTTCTGTGGTTTTCCATTCTCCTGCACTAAGGCAAATTGTGGGGCACATCCTTGTATAGACCGCGGTCGCACCTCAGAAAGTGCTATTGCAGCATCACGTCCCTATGAGTAGCACCTTTCATAACACTCCGACGCACTGCTTCTACTCTGTATGCCATTATTCAACACCACCCATAGCTCAGCAACTTCCATCCAGTCACAGCCATAAATGAACTGAGACTTCAGTGGCATGTTCCAGAGTTTGGTGGAAAAATACTGCATCCCTTAAGAAGAATCGACGGGAGCAGCAAGGATATTACAATATTGAAATAAATAATGGCAATATTTAGGACAGAAATACTATAGCCCCATGAATGTGGGTGTTGAAATACATCCACGGTATCTCCTGTATGTCGTAAGAGGTGACTTAACGGAGAACACTCAAGATCTCAACTTTCTATCCACGAGTTTTGCTGGTTGTGTCTTGATTGTGAACAAGGCAAAAACCGTCCAGATTCCGAACAACTAAATATACCCTGTCTAGATTGTGAACAAGAGATTAGTGTTGAAGTGAGATACATAAAACAGATACAATTTTCAAAACAGTCTCATATGTAATTTTTGTTCTAGTAGTATTAACATTAACTGGTAGATTGGGATGTTTTAGATAACCAAACCATATTTTTAAAGATATTTTCCTTAATAAAAATGTTTAATAAGTTAGTTTGAGGTAATCTTACCATTTAGAATATATTTTTTATTGTACAACATAAATAGAGGGGTAGTTGTTTATTGTGGATTAGTGAGAGTTGTATTATTAATAGATTATTATTATTATTATTATTATTATTATTATTATTATTATTTCGCTAGTGGCTTTACGTCGCACCAACACAGATAGGTCTTATGGGGAAGGAAGCGGCCTTGGCCCCAGCATTTGTTTGGTGTGAAAATGGGAAACCACGGAAAACCCTATTCAGGGCTGCCGACAGTGGGATTCGAATCCACTATCTCCCGGATGCAAGCTCCCATCCCCGCGCACCTAAGCGCACGGCCAACTCTCCCGGAATTATTATTATTATTATTATTATTATTATTATTAGTAGTAGTAGTAGTAGTAGTAGTAGTAGTAGTATTATGCCAATGAAAAGAGTGAGTGGTTGCATCGACAAGGCATTAGCCTTTAGAAGAGTTATTCTTCTTTGTCGTTTAGGCCTACTGAAGACCACGTGGCTCGTATCCACTCTTCGCTAAAGTTGTTGCTTTCTTCTTCTTCCACTACTCCTTCATTTGCTGACTATGAGCCAGCTTTCTCTCCTCTGTCCAGTTAGTTCCTGTAGTCTTCTTACTTGTAAGGGACGTTGGGAAAACTCCGTGTCGGATGGCTTGACGGAACAGTAGTCGGTCATGAGTTTGTCCCAGTAGGATATCCAGTTGTTCCATATCCGACTTAACTGACGTGATCCATTTGTTCTCAGAAGCCTTGCCTCTTCCTGCTACTGTGAATATCCTGTTGGTGAGTCTTTTGGAATCCAGACGGGCCATGTGTCCATAAATGGTCAGGCGCCTTTTCCTTATAGATGTGACGATGTCCTCTTAGTGTTCATACAGTTCATCATTATGGCGGATTCTGTAAGTGCCTCCTTCCTCTCTATTTGGTCCTAATATCCTCCTCAGGATCTTCTTCTCTTTTAACTCCAGCTTTCTGAGTGGGCCGTTCCCAGCCATTATACAGAACAGATGGTTTGACGACCGAGTTGTAGTGTCTGAGTTTGAGGTTCTTGGAGAGGCACTTAGATGAATAGATACTGCGGCACGAGTGATAAGCCCTTTCAAAATTGGTACATCTGGCATCTATGGCTAGGTTCCCGCTCTGATTCGCAGAGATCCATTCTCCCAAGTACTTAACTGCAGGTACTTCTCGTATGGCAGCGTCTGTGAGAGAAATTGTTGAAGGGGTCTCCTTGATATTGGTGATAAATTCAGTCTTCTGGATGCTGATCTTCAGATGTCTTAACCGCTATACTATAAAGACTCCAAGTTGTAGGTAGCCTACTCCATATTGTTTGCCAGTAGAATGAGGTCATCGGCAAAGGCTAGGCACGGGACAATGAGGTTGTCTCTCCTGTACCCAAGCTTCAATCCAGCTCTCGGTGGTAGCATCATTCTCCATTCCCTAATGATCTTTTCCAGGACACAGTTGAAGAGAATGCAGGAGAGACCATCACCCTGTCTAACTCCTGTTCTGATTGGAAAGCTTTCGGATAGCTCACCTCTGAACCTGACCTTGGACGTCGTGTTCTTCAGAGTGGTTTGAACCAATCGTAGGGTCTTCCCATCCAGACCAAGTTCCCATAGTATGGAGAAAAGTGTGTCTCTGTCCACAGAGTCATAAGCTTTCTGAAAATCTACTAGGACCACCACACAGGGATGTCCACCTCGGCTTTTGCAATTGAGAACTGTCTTAAGATTGTGCATCTGTTCTGGACAGGATCTAGTCTTACAGAAACCAGCTTGGTATGCACCTAACTGTGGGTCTAGCTGTGTGGTGACTCTATTGAGCAGGGCTACAGAGAGGATCTGTAACAAGGAAATGCCTCTATAATTGTTGAGGTCTGTCTTACTTCCATTCTTGTGGAGGGGATGAATCACGGCAGACGTCCATCCTTTGGGTAGGGACTCTGTTGTCCATATGTCCTTTATGATTTGATGGATGCTCTGCAAAGACTGGTCATTTGCATGTTTCCACATTTCGGCAACTATGCCGTCTTCACCTGAAGCCTTGTTGTTCTTGAGACCACCGATGATGTTCTTTACTTCTTCTCTTGTAGGTGGTTGAGAATCAGGGTTCCTGTGTGAAGGCTCATGGAAAATAAGCTTTTCTTTAGGTTCCTCTGCGTTTAGTAGCTTCTGGAAATAATCTGCAAGAGTTTTGGTGCAGTCTTTATTGTTCAGTTGGAGTTTTCCATCTGGCCCGTGAAGGATGAGGGTAGGAGCTGTGTACTGGGTAGTTTGCTTCTTATGTCCTTTGTACAGGTCTCTTGAGTTGTTTCCCTGAAAATTATTTTCAGCCTGTTGCATTAGGCTCCTGAGGTAATTTCTCTTGGCACTGCGGATGGTGTTAGCTCTAGCTTTGCATGAGGGAGGCTTCATAATTGGCTTCAATTTTATGTTGGTTTCACCTATTCCAGGCTTTACGCCTTTCTTCTATAACCTCATCACACTTTGAACTCCACCATGGGTGTTTGCCTTTGGTTGATGAGGCAGGGATAGTTTCTTGAGCGGCATCCAGCAAGGCCTTTTGTAAGGCAGGCCATCCTTCTTTCTCTGTTTTCCTCCTGAGGGTATCCTGAAAATCACAATGCTCATCGCACAGTCGCAGAGTGTTGAACCTGGGTATCTTATGACTACTTTGGAGAGTTGGTGTTTTTCTAAAGGGTTGCATATTAATCTTGACAAGTGAAAGGTAGTGATCAGAATCTATGTTGGCTCCTCGTAATACCTTGACGTTATGTATGTCCGTACGATGTTGCCGTGCTATAGCAACATGTTCTAACTGGAATTCACCAAGCATTGGATTTGGACTCTTCCAGGTTTTGGCCTTTCTAGGTAGACGTTTGAAGGCTGTTGATTTCAGGACTAAGTTGTAATTATCACAGAGTTCAATGAGATGTTCTCCATTTCTGCTTGTTCTCTTATGGGATGGATAATGGCCTACTATCTTCCGGTACTTCCACTCCTTACCGACTTGTGCACTGAAGTCTCCCATGAGTATGATGGAATGGTGGGAAGGGATCTTATCTAGAGTTTCTTCTAAGGTGGCCCAGCATTGTTCTACATTTTCCAGGTTTGAACGGTTTGTGTCATTCGTGGGTGAGTGGAAATTTACGATTGTGTATGCTCTATTACAAGACCTGAAGGACAACGAGAAGGTCCTTCCGTTACGTTAAGTGAAATCCAAAATATGGTCAACCATCTTGTGGTGTACCCCGAATCCAGTACCAAATTGTGGAAGTGTCTTGATAACTCTTTCACCGAGTTTCCCCTTGTAGATTCTGTACACTCCGGACTCTATTGTATCCTCGTCGGTAAACCGAGTCTCTTGTAGCGCTGCTATCATAACCTTGTACTTTTCCAGCACGTCAAGCGTTTGTTTGAGCTTACCTACCTTCAGTAGGGAATTAATGTTTATTGTGGCAAAGTAGTCGATGTTTCTCTTTGGTCGTCGTTTAGCAGAATTAGATAGAAGTGGGAAGCATGAAGGTGCAGGTTCGCCAGAATCCGATGACCTGTTTGCCCCAGACTGTGTGGGGGTGGATTGTTTACCACCTGGGGTACATTTCTGAATATTCTTTGTCTCCATGTTTCGAGTATTACGAGCGTCGTAATGGTGGTTACCTAAAAGGTAACGGGTTGTTAACTATCAAAGTTGTAAGCCTTGAAGCCACCAGCACTGATCGGCTCACCGACCCAGTTTCCCGCTGGGATTGGTTACCTAGCCTTCCACGGCGTTGCTCGGTTTAACAGGGACACCTCTTGTAGGTTACATGCTGGAGTTGGAGTGAAAGATGCTAAGTTGGGTTATCTTGCTGAACCTAATATGTTATAATTGCAGATGACAAGCAACGACGCGTTTCACTCCCATTTGCCCAGAGCCATGTGGTGACAAAAGCCACATGGACTCCTCCCAGGTTAATTCCTGGGACCAGAATATTTATTATTATTATTATTATTATTATTATTATTATTATTATTATTATTATTATTATTATTATTCAAAATAGTACATAAGAAGTGAAATAGTTCATTTGGAAAGAAATGGGTTTTTTATTACATGCTTTTCACATTTTTCTTGGTATTACCCACTGTTCCAATTGTGTGTACCAGAACTTGGTGTACCAACTGAGTGTTAATTTTTCTGCAGCCCGTCAAATTAGAATTTTGTTCATATCCAAGTCAACATTTCTAGTCAAGCGGGTTGGGCAACTTGGTATTTCCCACTTCTTCGCAATCTGGACGCTTTAATGTGTGTCAAACCCAAATCATCCCCTCCAGGTACCTACTTGTTTGCAATATGGACTGCTCGCAATCAGGACGCACCGTTCCGCTACCTGAATCTAGTATTTCTTCAACTTACTTGTGTCATGCTCTTCATTTTCTGTTTTCTTATCCGACTTCCTTTGGCCAAATATTTTTCTCTTCTGACTCCGAGGGTAAGAATTTTGTGAAGCCTTGCTGTTATCATTTTTACGCCCTTCCCTTTCTTTCATCGATACCTTAATTCTTCGAATGGTTGTGTCATCTTCCTGTTATTAGTGTTGCTCACTTGTATTTCCTCCTAAAACAGTTATCTCCATCCGCCACCAAAATAACGTAAAGAAAGGATATTCATTGTTGAGAGACCGGACGGTACAGATTTTTTAAAATTATGATGTTGTACTGAGAAACATACTTTCTATATAACATTATGTGGAGATTGTGTCAACTAAGACTTTCTTCTACTACGAACTTTTAATAATTCATTTTGTTGGCGACGTTCAGTGCGCTTATTAATCACGTTCCTCTCAACTATGCAAGCTAATTTTATCCATGGCAAACTGTGGTAATTAATAGTCACTGTTTGAAACTTTTTTATAAAACAGGTAATTACATTTCAAATAACAATTTCCATAATAGCAAAAATATTCTCATTTAATGTGAAGTTAACATTTTAAGCCGCAGGCTATATTGTCAAAAATAAAGGGTGGTTGGAAAACATTTGACACATTTTAAATTACTTTCTCCCCCAAAGTAGCAGTGATCTGCTACTGGGAGAATTACTACCAGCCTCGATAACGCTTCGGTGTTGTTATTTCATTTACGGTCAAGTCTAATCGCGATCATCAGCTCCGTATGCTAAGTATGGTATTGTAATACACTTCTGACGCCAGAAGGGATTGGCTGAAAATGTTTAAGTCACCGAATGCAGTGTGACTGAAGGGAATGAACACGTTATCATAGTATTCATTAACAAACTGTGTGCCATTTCACGCGATGCCTCAACAGATAGACGTTCCATCCTTGCTCTCGTCTCTTCACCAATAGAGTACTGGTCTCCAATAAGGCTCAACAACTCCCACGTCAACAACTCTTCCTTGCCTCAAAGAAGATGTTTTCCTTGAGGTGGCCTGCCTACGCCTCCATGTTGTGGAATGAAAAATTCTTTCATCGTCGTCAACAAATATCATGCGTCGTGTCATCATTGGCACTAACAGGCCTACTCCACTTTGCTAGCTGTCAATTGTGTATCGCATTGCTTCATCGAGCATGGCCGTTCAAATATTCTTATCCAAGAGTTTGGTAAGATTATATCAAAATTATCGCTCCCTGCAGAGAGAGAGGGAGAGAGACATCGCAGGTTTTCGGTGACATAGGCTGAAATTTTCTAAAATTGATACTGTCTTTGATCCAACAGTGGAATGGGTACAGCAATGAATGCATACAGCTCTGCAGTGGTTCAATCTCTCTGAAAGAAACCACGCTCCAGATGGTTTGGTGCCTCCAAGGAGAAGGACTTCACCAATCGAGCACCAAAATTTCTCTAGAATATGGTTGTGGAGCAGAGTTTCAGGCAATTTGGCATATCACAAATGTTTTTCCTATTCACTTATATCATGGTACGTGGCTGAGTGGCTCCGACGGTTGAGGCGCTGGCCTTCTGAACCCAACTTGGCAGGTTCGATCCTGGCTCCGTCCGGTGATATTTGAAGGTGCTGAAATACGTCAGCCTCGTGTGGTTAGATTCATCGGTACGTAAAAGAACTCCTAAATTCCGGCACATCGACATCTCTATAAACAGTAAAAGTAGTTAGTGAGACCGAAAAATAAATAACATTATTATTATTATTATTATCATTATTATTATTATTATTATTATTATTATTATTATTATTATTATTATTATTATTATTATTATTATTATTATATCATGGTTGTCGAGAGATCTCGCCGAATACCTAGAAGAAAAGAGCAGGTAAATATAGCATAACAAGTCTAGGTATTCATTTCTGAAACTTATGTCCGGCTCCATGGCTAAATGGTTAGCGTGCTGGCCTTTGGTCACAGGGGTCCCGGGTTCGATTCCCGGCAGGGTCGGGAATTTTAACCATCATTGGTTAATTTCAATGGCACTGGGGCTGGGTGTATGTGTCGTCTTCATCATCATTTCATTCTCATCACGACGCGCAGGTCACCTATGGATGTCAAATCGAAAGACCTGCACCTGGCGAGCCGAACATGTCCTCGGACACTCCCGGCACTAAAAGCCATACGCCATTTCATTTTCTGAAACTTATGTACTTATTCTGTACTTGCAATTTCAGTTCGTTCCACGTCTTATAATAATAATAATAATAATAATTGTTACCGTGTTTTGGTGGTAGGTAGAGGTGTAAGAAGGTGCGGGCGTGAATGGGTCTCAAACTACGGAATCAAAGTTAATGTAAAAGTTAACAAGGTTATATTTCCTTTTCAATATTAAGTAATAACAAAGAACAGGTACTTAGTAGCCGAAACACAATTTGAAATGTACAATTACAGGGATTACAGAGTTTGGGCTTCGAGCCCTGAGTTCACAATTTTGAGCAACTAGCCCAACTTTCCGATATACACATTTTAACAAAGGGGCAGAAGACCCCAATCAAACCCTGGAGCCCTTGCTCCAAATTACGCAGTAAAGCCTCCTCGAGGCATACAACACTCCGTTTCCAAAAGAGCCACACGCTCTTTAATTTAAGCCTCTCCTAGGCCACACCAAACTCCACCTTCAAGTTGTCCTCAACGGACATAAACACAGGGGTAAAATACGCAATCTACTGAGGTCTATTAAATGAAAAGCAGGTTAATTAAATGACCTCTAAAACAATTTGAGAGGAGGCGAACTTGCACTCCTAATACACTTTGATTTCAAAACCTACTTTGGCACTAGGCCGTTATTACAAGGGCTAATCCCATACTACAGAGGTGACTTAATAGCAATTTACATTACATTACGGAAGAATTGGTTGAGAGAATAAGTTCACCTCAAGACGATGTGAGTGGGAGCTCGAGAGGGTTAAGCACTCTCTATCCCGATATGTCGTTTTAAAATAGAATAGATACCAGTTGTTTTACATTTTAGGAAAAGGTTACATGGTTGAACGCTTAGAACCCGCCCCGAAAGTTAAACTGCTGAGCAAGAAAAGAAAGAATTTATTAATCGGCCATTACCTTATTGTTGACCGCCGCAGAGGAAAGAGGCGCTTCCCGCCTCCTGCTATGTACTTAATACACTGAAAGATGGAACAGAAGTGGCCCGGAGACCCTAAAATCAGCAGTTTATATACTCTCGCGGAAGTTTCTAGGCGTTAGGGGAATGAAAACACCCGCCCACAATGTTTTTATTGGATAGGACCCCGCAACAGATACAAGTTGGGGGAAGATACACCAGATTGGTCAGAAATTACTAAAAGAAATTCGGGATTGGATAAATCTAAAACAAGGGGAAAAAGAGGGGTATACAGTCAACTTAAACAATAACAGAAAGAAATTTAACAAGAAACAAACTTTTGAAATAAAAATTTCTCCAACAAAATAGTTCTTTGACTCCGCACTAGGGTGCGCTATTGTTGATCTTCAGTAGTGTCCTCTAGAAGAGAAAGTTCACACTTCTTACTTCAAGCGAAACAAAAACACATCAAAAGTGACACAGTTCAAAACTCAAAATTTTCCACGTGGTGACATCTTCTGAGAAAGTAGAGAATTAATAGAGTAGATAAAGTTCAACCTTCCTCCAGAAGAGGAGTTTCAACTGGCGCAACTTTTAAATAAACGGTGTAGAGGTGTACCGCCCGGTACAGACCTCCCCCCCCAAAAGTTCCTCCAGGGGTGACACATGAAATCAGTTTGAAACAAAGTCCAAGTAATGATGTTGATACGAAGATAGATAGCAGAAGCATTTACAAGATTTCTTAATTCAGTTTCAAAATGTTGTTGTTGCAGGTGAATGAAAGTCTTTAAGTTTGTAGAATTTGAATTTCTGAAGATAAACTTTTAATACTTAGAAGTGAATTTTTTGCACGGTCCACCAAATATTGCTGTTGAATTCCCAAATGTAGTTATCTCTTATAGTAACTGTCCATGTAGTTGATGTTGATGAAGTTGTATGGCCGGACCGGCCGTTGCAGCTTGCGTCCAAAAGGAGGCCGCTCGGACGCCTCAAGTACCCTGAGATACCGCTCGCCCGCACTATGAGGGGAGCAGAGGTGTTGAAGCACGCCGCGCCCGCGGTGAACATATACAGGCTGCGGGCCAGTAGCAGGTCGTGCGCCGCACATCAGCCTTGGCCGGGAGGAGAGCTCCGGCTCGCCGTGCACATGTCGTCCTCGCTGGAGAGGAGGGGGCCCATCCCCCTCCCCAGTCGCTGCACGGCGCTGCGCGGCTGCGGGGGCGCTGAAACATTAAAGCTAGGCGGCAGAATTGTGTTGGACTATCATCTTCTTTGAGGGTACAGGCTTGTGGAGAGGTTGAGGGGCCAGCGGCGTGTAGATATCCATGGCATTTACTATTATGAAGCCACAGTGTAAGGTGGAGCAGGAGACGGGAGCGTGGTAATGGCCGTGGCAAGAACAGGATGGCAGTTTAACGGATCGGGGTGGGTTTTACAAAAGGCTTACATCTAAAACCAAAATATTATAGAAGGGGCAGAATGCCTTAAAAGTGAAACTCAAAAAAAAAATATAACCTTCATATCCTTTCAAAATGATATGAAGCAAGTTAACACAGAAGTTACACCGGTTTCACCTGGGACAGGTGAACTCTAAATATCCTCTCGGTGGCTGGATTGCTTAGTAACAATGTAACCGGTGTGAGAAAATCGAGAATGATGCATGGCCCATGGAATCTGGGGGCAAGCTTGCCCGCGGGAACAAAATTCTTGACCATAACCTGGTCACCTACCTTCAAAGGGGTGGGTCTCCGTCCACGATCATACCTTTCCCTAACCTTTTCATGAGACACTTTAAGATTGGCTTTAGCCTTCTTCCAAAGATCTTTAATATTGTCCGGATCTATTGTCTCGGGTAGAATGTCACTCAGAGACCAGAGGTTAGAGAGCGGCGTGTTGGGAACAAACTTGAACATCAATGAAGCTGGAGTGAACTTATGAGATTCATGAATCGCCGAATTCAACGCAAAAGCTAACCAATGCAGGGACGTGTCCCACCTGGAAGGATCTTCATGATGATAGGCGATAAGTGCGGACCTGAGATTACGATTAACCCGTTCAGCCAGAGATGGTTGAGGGTAATAAGCAGAAGTGGTTACATGAGAGATGGACAAGTCAAAACAGAATTTACGAAAAAGATTTGATGTGAACGCCTTAGCATTATCAGATACAATATATTGGCACGGACCAAAAGAAGCAAAAATAGAATTTAGACAGGTAATGGTGGACTGAGCGGTAGCCAGCTTAGTCGGAAATAACCAAGAAAATCTGGTAAAACCATCTACACATACAAAGATGAATTTGTTGGCATTTCCCTTCGACTGGGGGAAGGGTCCTACATAATCAATATGCAGGCGTTCCATGGGGCGCGACTCTTGATGAGAAGACAAAAGGCCTACTTTAGTGGACATGGTGGGTTTACTGATCAAACAAGATTTACAAGCTTTTACAAGTTCCCGAATT
The DNA here is from genome assembly GCF_040414725.1 of Anabrus simplex. Taxonomy (NCBI): domain Eukaryota; kingdom Metazoa; phylum Arthropoda; class Insecta; order Orthoptera; family Tettigoniidae; genus Anabrus; species Anabrus simplex. Next base: position 1,130,584,758 of record NC_090265.1, on the reverse strand, counting down.
TCACCGTCCATACCTTTCCATATGAACATATCACGAATCTTTTCACGAGTTTTAAAGATTCCAAGATGCCCCCCCAATGGGGTCTCATGATAGTATTTGAAGATCATAGGTACAAGAACCGCTGGAACAACAACTTTCATCAACTTATCATGCCTCGAAGGGCAACATAGAACACCATTCCTCTTCACGTTGGTATTTCTCAATATCCCTAAAAAGCATGGGAGCATCTGTTAATATGGCATTAACACCAGATAGTATGGACTCAGAAGGTGATGAACTGTCGACCGGTTCGTGGGTCTCTACGTCGTTATGAAACATACGGCTGAGTCCATCAGCAACAACATTTTCGGTACCTCTGATATGTCTAACATCAAACTGGAAGGCGGAAATACGAATAGCCCAGCGGGCTATACGACCCGTACGACGCGGCCTACCTAAGACCCAGCTTAAGGCTTGATTATCTGTCTCCAGGTCGAATTTAACGTGTTCCAGATAGAGACGGAACTTTTCTAAGGCAAATAAGACTGCCAAACCTTCGAGCTCATAGATGGAATACTTGGCTTCTTGAGCCGACAATGTCCTAGACGCATAGGCGATGGGTCGCCTCCCTAGTTCAGTCTCTTGAAGAAGGACTGCAGCTACTGCTGACGACGACGCGTCGGTTTGGACGATGAATTTCTTCGAGAAATCAGGCATAGCAAGTACAGGGGCATTACAAAGAGCTAATTTAAGGTCTTCAAAAGCGGCTTGTTGAGAAGGTCCCCACTCGAATTTGATGCCTTTCCTACGAAGAAGGTTTAAGGGCGCCGCTCTATTAGCAAAGTTAGGAATGAACTTTCTGAAGAAATTCACCATACCAATGAACCTGGCGATACCTTTAATGTCCTTGGGAGGTTTAAAATCACGGATGGCCTGTGTTCTAGAATGATCAACTGCTACACCATCGGGTGACACAATATGCCCTAGGAAAGACATAGAGGGCTTAGCGAAGGCAACCTTGGACAACTTAACAGTTAACCCAGCCTTACGAAGGCGATCGAGAACTTCTCGCAGATGATCTAGATGTTCTTCAAAAGTCTCTGAAAATACTACGACATCATCTATGTAGTGATATAAGTACTCGAATTTGATGTCGGAGAAGACCCTATCTAGTAGCCTAGTGAGCACAGCTGCCCCCGTGGGGAGCCCGAAAGGCACGCGGTTGTATTCGTATAAATTCCAGTCCGTGGCAAACGCTGTAAGGTGTTTAGACTCTTCGGCAAGGGGAATTTGATTATAGGCCTGATTTAAGTCCAAGATGGTGAAGAACTTGGCCTTACGAAACCATGAAAAACAAGAATGAAGGTCGGGAAGGGGCACAGATTGTAACACCACCTTCCGATTGAGAGCCCTGTAATCAATGACAGGCCTGAAACCTCCTTGGGGTTTCGGTACTAGAAAAATAGGCGAAGAATACGCTGACTTAGAGGGCCTAATAATACCGTCCTTCAACATCTGATCGATGATTTCCTTCAGAGCCTTCATTTTAGGTGGAGATAGCCTATACGGTGGAAAACGGACAGGAATCGAATCCGTAACCTCAATTTTGTATTCAATAAGGTCAGTGACACCAAGAGTATCAGAGAACACCTCGGGAAACGACTGACACTGTTTGCGAATACTATCAGCCTGCTCCTCAGGTAGATGTCTAAGGTCTAACAACATCTCATCCTGGATAGGCGAAATAGAAGAACATGACACAGAATTACACTTTAATAGTGGGATTTTACAACTAGAAGCAAATTTGAATGTGCACGACCTAGACTGCAGATCGAGCACAAGACCAGTGTGAGAAATAAAGTCAGCTCCCAATATAATGGGGCAAGACAATTGCTTGGCCACAAACAATTTAACTTTCCATGTAAATTTAAAAATACGAATTTTGACCAGTAAGGAACCTAGAATTTCTAATGGAGATGAATTAGCCGAGACATATTGAATAGGAGATGAAACATAGTCAGGTAGTTTACAAACAGATTTCAATTTCGAGTACCATTCAGCCGAAATAATGGAACAAACACTGCCTGAATCTAATAGAGCCGTTATAGGCTCGTTATTTACCTCAATCTTAAGAAAGGGAACAGGTGCGGGGGTATCCGCCGCAATCCTAAGACACTCTTTGGGGCATTCAAAGGACAGATTGGCAGATTGAACGTTCCCTGAATTTTCGATCTGTTTACCAGGGGCTGAGTCTCGGGAAGAGGGATTAGTCGACTCAGCCGAAGCCACTAGTCACTTTTTATTATTGGCATAGGTGGAATTTACACCAGAAGTTGAGCAGGAGGGGGTGCTATTTGAGTTTGGGCAATTTTTGGCGATATGTGAGAAGGCCCCACACTTAAAACAGCCTTGTGATGAACCAGCTCCATTATTTGCCCTACTACTTTTGACTAATGGACATTTATTGCGAAGATGGTCAGGCGACCCGCAAGCATAACATTTACGGGGCGTGACTGGTCGGCGAGGTGGAGGCCGAGTGTTACTAAAGGAAGGCGGGGGTTCTTTCGCTACACGCAAAGAATCGGCGTATCTAACTCCTTCCGCTGAGGCGGCCAACGCTTCAAGTTCAGAGAAGGTTTGCGGGCACGCCGCAAAACACAAGTATGACCTATAAGATGGTGAAATGCCTTCCACAATAGCTTGTACAATTTGATCCTCAGGGAAGTGAAGAGCAAACACCCTGGTATAAAACTTAATGTCTTGTATGAAATCAGCCAAGTTTTCATCCAACCTCTGTACTCGATAATAGTACTTTTGAATCAGAGATGACCTCGCGCGGGCGGGAATAAAGTTTGCAAGCAAGTGTGCATGAAAATCTTCAATAGATGACTGTTCAGCTATGGCTCTTACTATTTTGTCGGAGAGAATACCAATAGCATACGGATAGATAATTTGCAAGATTTGACATGGAGACAGAGAAAAAACAAGGGCATGATCCTGAAATTCCACTAGAAATCTTAAAAATGAAATTACGTCACTGGTGGTATTAACAGAAAACTTGGATATACCTCTGAGCAACATTGCCAATGGATGAGGCAAGCTACTAAATCCGGGTGACATAGTAGGTAAAGGTTTCAATAGCAAGGAAGTCAATTCAGAACGGATGTTACTCAATGATGCACGACGTTCAGATTCGTTGTCCAATGGGGCAGGGATAGTTTGAGCAGCAACGGTTATCCTATTAACTTCTCCCTTGGGAGGCGCTTCCTCACTACCTGGATTCACTATGGTGGGTTGATCAGATTTGGGAGGAACTTCCCCAGTTAACAATTGAGTGACCTTACTAGATAACTCGGAAATATTTTCCAGGAGCGTACTAGCTTCCTTCCTCTGAACGTCATTCAGTTTTAGAGACAACAGATCGTTAACCCTATTCGAAAAATGATATAGCCTGCCTTGCACACGCTTAATTTGATTTGGAGACGGATCATTTTCATCAAAAAAACTAACTACAGAAGCTAGCCCAGTAATATTCTCCGTGATCGTGGAAAGAGAGTCGTCAATTTCTTTCTCTCCCAAATTGGGGATGGAAATGGGCAAATCAAGGGACTCTCTAAGCTTGTTAGTGTCTACTGCAACCGTGCCTCCAGATTGTACATTTCTAATAGTCAATTCATAGATCAACTCCTCCTTGCGCAAATAGTTAAGAAGGAGAACATCGCGAGGGCCGGGCATGATGACAGAACAACTTGGAAAAAATCAAAAAATTCCAGCAACTGAGAAAATGGTTAGAGTTCGGAACAAACAATGTTTAGCCGTCAAAAGGGGCTAAATTGAGACCCATTCAACCACGCTCTGCTACCACTTGTTACCGTGTTTTGGTGGTAGGTAGAGGTGTAAGAAGGTGCGGGCGTGAATGGGTCTCAAACTACGGAATCAAAGTTAATGTAAAAGTTAACAAGGTTATATTTCCTTTTCAATATTAAGTAATAACAAAGAACAGGTACTTAGTAGCCGAAACACAATTTGAAATGTACAATTACAGGGATTACAGAGTTTGGGCTTCGAGCCCTGAGTTCACAATTTTGAGCAACTAGCCCAACTTTCCGATATACACATTTTAACAAAGGGGCAGAAGACCCCAATCAAACCCTGGAGCCCTTGCTCCAAATTACGCAGTAAATCCTCCTCGAGGCATACAACACTCCGTTTCCAAAAGAGCCACACGCTCTTTAATTTAAGCCTCTCCTAGGCCACACCAAACTCCACCTTCAAGTTGTCCTCAACGGACATAAACACAGGGGTAAAATACCCAATCTACTGAGGTCTATTAAATGAAAAGCAGGTTAATTAAATGACCTCTAAAACAATTTGAGAGGAGGGCGAACTTGCACTCCTAATACACTTTGATTTCAAAACCTACTTTGGCACTAGGCCGTTATTACAAGGGCTAATCCCATACTACAGAGGTGACTTAATAGCAATTTACATTACATTACGGAAGAATTGGTTGAGAGAATAAGTTCACCTCAAGACGATGTGAGTGGGAGCTCGAGAGGGTTAAGCACTCTCTATCCCGATATGTCGTTTTAAAATAGAATAGATACCAGTTGTTTTACATTTTAGGAAAAGGTTACATGGTTGAACGCTTAGAACCCGCCCCGAAAGTTAAACTGCTGAGCAAGAAAAGAAAGAATTTATTAATCGGCCATTACCTTATTGTTGACCGCCGCCGAGGAAAGAGGCGCTTCCCGCCTCCTGCTATGTACTTAATACACTGAAAGATGGAACAGAAGTGGCCCGGAGACCCTAAAATCAGCAGTTTATATACTCTCGCGGAAGTTTCTAGGCGTTAGGGGAATGAAAACACCCGCCCACAATGTTATTATTGGATAGGACCCCGCAACAGATACAAGTTGGGGGAAGATACACCAGATTGGTCAGAAATTACTAAAAGAAATTCGGGATTGGATAAATCTAAAACAAGGGGAAAAAGAGGGGTATACAGTCAACTTAAACAATAACAGAAAGAAATTTAACAAGAAACAGACTTTTGAAATAAAAATTTCTCCAACAAAATAGTTCTTTGACTCCGCACTAGGGTGCGCTATTGTTGATCTTCAGTAGTGTCCTCTAGAAGAGAAAGTTCACACTTCTTACTTCAAGCGAAACAAAAACACATCAAAAGTGACACAGTTCAAAACTCAAAATTTTCCACGTGGTGACATCTTCTGAGAAAGTAGAGAATTAATAGAGTAGATAAAGTTCAACCTTCCTCCAGAAGAGGAGTTTCAACTGGCGCAACTTTTAAATAAACGGTGTAGAGGTGTACCGCCCGGTACAATAATAATAATAATAATAATAATAGTAATAAAAGCAGTAGAAGTAACAATAATATACATTTATCTACACTTTACCACATTCTATTGGTGATTTTATATTTGTAGCTTTTGACATCAATGGTTAGCGGTATCAACCGCTTACTGGATTTGTATATTCTTTCTGTCAATGAATTACTGGTATCTGAAAATAATAATGGAAATAGTGCCAGTGATAATGATCATTTACGTGAAGACGATAGTTCAGCACTTCACAGAGTGTTAATAAGATCGTGGTGGACTTCTAACGAGCACTACGGAGCAAGTGAGTCAAGATACTGATGGACGTGGATGGGAGAAAAAAAATTCAATTATTAATTCATTTAGGTAATATAAAAAGTATCTCGTCAGAAATGCCTTTTAATGAGTGTCAGGGTAATCCTTTACCGGAGCATTCAGTACTTTTAGCCTAATACGGCCGTATGTTTACATTCACTCTGCGTTAAACAAAGTGCTTCGTCTAAAGATGTAAATCCCGTTGCGCAAAAACAATTATTAATAATTAAACACGAGAAAATGGGGTCAGGTTTTGTAATTATTTTTTAAAAATATATCTGGAAATTCAAAGGTAAAAAGATGGCCGTGGGAAATAAGAAATTCACGTTTCACAGACATCACCCTTTCCTTTCGTGAAGGTTGACAAGTAATTAGGAACTGAAAGTTCCACTGCAGTATCTTCCCAATATTTCAGAAGAAAGCTAGAATCGTATACAATAATTTGAACAGAAAATGAGAATATTCAAATTTTTCAGTCTTTCTTGTCATGAAATTATCAACGTTTTATCCCAGTGTGGCAGCTGGAATGCCACACTGTTAGCGCGGTGGCTATAGGTTGCCTAACGTACTACTGAGACACCACGGCAAGCCTCCTTTGAAGCATATGCCATGACAGTGCACTGAGAAAGATACGTACCTCTTGGTATAAGTGCCTACCAGTCGCTTTGGTGTGCGTGCATCTACAAACACGAGGCTGTCAAATGTGAGCACCTTCAAATACCACCGGACTGAATTGGGATCGACCACTCCAACACAGGGTCAGAGAACAAGACGTTGTACCATATAAGCCAGTCAGCTCTTTCCAGGAGCTAAAGTCATACTAATCATCACATTTGAATCGCCACATCCTACACTGATGCTCTTCTGTGGGAATATACTGAATTTCCTATCCTTCTTAATTTTAGAATGATTTATGCAAACTTTGGTCAGATGGTTAATATAGTCTAGAATAGGGCCTCTCAAAAGCCCAAAATCTCACGCGTGCAAACTGGGGCGCAGAGTGCCTGTGCACAGTGCATCGGCCCCATTCGGCTCGCCTCGGACCAACGCTTTGTTTCTGGGCTACTCGGCTAAGCTCGGCTCAACTCGGCTCAACTCGGCTCGGATGTGGAGCGCTACGGAGCAAGTGAGGAAGAGGGAGACAGGGGGAGCGAGCGAGACAGGCGTGGGGAAAGAGAGAGTCAGTGCTATTGCTCCAAATCGAGGAGTGGGGGTATGCACTCTGGTCAACCAAGCGAAGTCGTTCTTTTGCACCGTGCACAGTGCATGCACCAGGTGCATGCGTTCTGAGAGGAGCTGCTCTAGAATAAGAAAAAATAAAACAAAAATATTTAATGTGAGAAGTTAGTTTCGAGGTCATGGCTCTCTTCTCGATAAAAGGAAGTATTAAAACACTCCAGGCGCACAATTTTGTTTTGTTTTCTGATTTGAAAGTTGGTTGTAATCCAATGACGCTTGAAGAAATAGTTTTAGTATAACGAACGTTCATTATTAATGAATAGCTCATATTTCTAGCAATATTTTGGTTACGAAGTGGCATCACACATTGAAAACAGCTGTTTTTGATATCCGCTAACTCAAGGTATTTCTGAAAGTCTTCAACCATACTAAACAGTATGAAACGAATATAGGAACACGCTTGTGCGAATTTTGAAGCTAATGGTTTGTTTGTTATGGGTATAATGTTACACAATAACATTTTCAGTTCATTGGCGACACTGTTATAGGAAAGTGCTTGGAATGGGTAGAAATGAGCCACGGCATTCGCTGATGTGAAAGGAGACAATCACAGAAAACCAGCTTCAAGGCTACAGTGGTGCAAGCTTACAGCTACAATGCCTTCACCACGCAGTCAATTTGCTCGATAAAACTCGTTTTTATCGAGAATTTTGAACTGTAGAGAAAGTTACTACTGGGAAAAAGGGAACTTGGAGTGGGGATGTGTAGGTGTCTCCCTAAGAGATTAAAAGAATTCGAACTGGGGTGTGTCAGGGTCATGGCATCAAGTCGTGACGTAAATACGTATCGCATGATATCTAATAATAATAATAATAATAATAATAATAATAATAATAATAATAATAATCGCCTACAGGAGACCTACCTGAAGAAAATCGGGCTGAGTGACTCAGACGGTTAAGGCGTTAGCCTTCTGACCCCAGCATGGCAGGTTCGATCCTGGCTCCCTCCAATGGTATTTGAAGGTGCTCAAATACTTCAGCCTCGTGTCGGTAGATATACTGGCACGTAAAAGAACGTCCTCGAGACTAAATTCCGGCACCTCGGTGTCTCCGAAAACTGTAAACATAGTCAAAGGGACGTAAAGCGAATAACATTATTATTATTATTATTATTATTATTATTATTATTATTATTATTATTATTATTATTATTATTATTATTAAAATAAATTCTTCTGAAATGTGAGGATGGCGAAAAATTTCGCATTTTGCACTAACCTGCTCAATCAATATGTAAATGAAGAGTTTTACAATTATTCGGCCACACTATGCGACGTGGGAATGACCATAGAAGAACTGATGATGTTCCCAGCAAGATAGATCATGAACGAGTTCCCACTCGATTGTCGAACATTATCGAGAATATAACTGGGTTGAACCTCTTTGGAACAGTACGTCTGGCCGAGGACCAGAAGACATGGAGACAACTGACCAATAGCCTCGTGTCTGTCAGAATGGGGCTATAACTATGAGGAATTCTAAATGTTGAAGACAGCAGAGACACGCAGACCCCGAGCAGGAGGATTTCTCCAATTAAAGATAAAGTCCCTGACCCGACGGGAATCGAACCTGGGGCCCCATGGACCAATGGCGAGCACGCTAAATTTAGCCATAGAGCTGGACATAAAATATCGAATCATCACTGGTGTGAAAGATTATTGTTGAAATTTTCTTTTTCTTTTTTAAACAAATTATAATATTTTCCACGCCGTGAGTTCCAAATAATTTTTCACCACTGGAGCAGATGTGTTCGGCTCGGGAATCAGCAGTGCAGAACTTGCCGTAACTTTAATCGCTCTCGAAAAGCCTCCAGATGATGAGCTTTTTGGAATTCTGACAAGACACTCTGTTCTCTTGAATGCGTTTTCGATCCTTTTGAAGCCATTTATTGTCCACTTTTCACATTTTACAAAAGAAAAACTTACTTCTCAGTTTCCATACCACAATATTCTCACATTTTGAGTTTTTGTTTCTGTTTTCCGTACAGTTGTAGAACCCACTGAGGTGAGTAAAAATACACCCCCACACGACGTAATGCCATAGTGGAGTCTACAGCTATAATAATTGACAGCCGCGTGGAGTGGCGATTTTAGTATTTCAAAATGGCAACGCTATTGCATCACCTGATGACGTCATACTGACCTTAAACACTTGTTTCTAGATAAGTTTAAAATGAGATATTGAATAGTGACGTCAGAATTGTTGTCTGGAATTATTTTCATGTATCTGTAACGTTCGCCTGAATAGGTACGGTTCCGAAACTATAGTTATCTTCTACATCTAAAAAGTACCATCAAATGCCTCAGTGTATGGAATATCCGCTAGTACCAATATAAAAGTTTAGCTTTCACTAGTTTGGCCATGAGAGAGGCTAAAGATAACCATCATTTCCAGAAATTGAACCTCGACCTCTTCCATCAAGAAACTTCCTCTTTTTTTTTCTTTTTGCTATTTGCTTTACGTCGCACCGACACAGATATGTCTTATGGTGACGATCGGATAGGAAAGGCCTAGGAAGTGGAAGGAAGCGGCCGTGGCCTTAATTAAGGTACAGCCCCGGCATTTTCCCGGTGTGAAAATGGGAAACCACGGAAAACCATCTTCAGGGCTGCCGACAGTGGGGCTCGAACCCACTATCTCCCGATTACTGGATACTGGCCGCACTTAAGCTACTGCAGCTATCGAGCTCGGTCAAACTTCCTCTTAACAATTAAGTTATCGCATCTCACATTCATTAGAAATAACTTACATATCCCATTAATTTGTCCCACGCGGTGAATTATCGGAATAAATGTCCCCAATTTTTTCTTTAAGTTGCGCTCTGAAAACTCGATCAAACTTCGATCTAGGCGCTTTGTTCTCACCGCACGCACTAGAATTTGGAACAAGTTCGTAGCTAATAAAGACTCTCTTCTCTCTCTACTCTTCGTTCTGGGTCGGTAAATGTAATTGCCAACAGGCCACATCCTCGTAAGGTTAAGTGAAGTCATTGGTCTACAGTTTCTATTGAGAGCACTCCAATCGTTCGAAATGATCCTGCATCGGCTGTAATCCCGCTTTTGTGTAGAACTCAGTCGGCTTGCAAGAAAAGAGGTTGGCTGGTAGTAAAGCTCAATAAAGATAGAAAAAAAATGTATAAGAAAATAGTCTTTACTACGACACGCTGGCTTTTCTATCTGGATCGCAGAAAGAGAGCTGGAGGAGCCTTTAAAGCAATCTAAGCAACTCAATGTATAATTTTCTCCAGACTAAATCAAAAGGCAAATTTAACCCTGTACAGGCAATGAAGGCCCTGGGAGAGCTGGAAGGCAATGGCTTCCACCATCCGTAACCTCGGCACTTGGTGAGGTAGAGTGATTAGCTCTAAGCCCAGCCGCCTTTGCTCCCAGCAATTTACTTGGTACTCATTTTTGATGCAGGCTGAGTGAACCTCAGGGCGGTGTGCACCTCCGAAAGTTTCTTAAATTTCACAACTTGCTGGCGAGGAATCGAGCCCACGTCCTATCGGGCGACCCGAGCGCGCCTTTATCACCTCAGCCAGTCAGTCCATTGCTGCCGACTAGAAGTGAAATAATACAACACGCCTGAAATAATGTAGGTCTACCGATTATTACTTCTTGACCCGAACGTGTTCGCTGCGTGGTTCGGATTACGTAGCTGTAAGCTTTTATTCGGGAGATAGGGGATTTGAACCTCACCTTCGGTAGCCGTGAAGATGGTTTTACGTGGTTTCTAATTTTCACTCCAGGCAAAATGTTCATGAATTACGGCCGCGGCCGCTCCCTTTTAATGTTTAGCCTTTTCCTATTCTTACTTCCTCAGGAAGCATGCTAACGTCCCAGACGCTCAGCCCGGTTAATATATTTGTGAACTGGTGAATGATCATGATGAATAATAGTTATCAATTTGCGTACCAAACTGCATTGTCATTTGCTAAATGGAGCGGACTGCACGAATCATACTGACGTTGATGCGACAGCTGGTTGATCGTTGTTTCCGAAAGGAGTAGCTTCGATTCGATTGCCACTGAGGTCGTTGGCATTTGAGGGTATTTAAGTGTCACAACTCCATGTCTTTGGCACATGAGACTTCAAAGAACTTCTACAGGGGTTCCCACATTTCGGTGACCTTTGAAATATGCAGCTATTGAAAGGACTTTAAGCGAGTAATAATACATTTCAACAAACATAAAATCCTTACAATCTGACTGTAAAAAAAATATAGGACATTATGGAACATTCGTTCAGTTAAAACTTCACTCATGTTTATTTTCAAAAGATAGTAACTGCGTGAGAGGAAGAAATGGAGTGTTATTAGGAAGGAAATAATATATTTTTACGTCCCACTAACTATATTTCTATGGTTTACGGAGACGCCAAGTGGCCGGAATGTCATCCCACAAGAGTTCTTTCACGTAGCAGTAAATCTACAGACACGAGGCAGACGTATTTGAGCATCTTCAAATACCACCGGACTGAACCAGATCGAACTTTTCAAGTTAGGCTCAGAAGGCCAGGGCTCTGTCGCCTGAGCTACTCAGCCTGGCAGGAGGCAAGGAGGACATGGCACTGAAGACATAGAAGTATCACATCTACTAACACGCTATGGAGAGACAAGAGAATTCAGAGGAAAATAAATGGATGAGAATTATGTATTTAAAATTCGAAATGAATGTGACATTTATATTCCCGTTAAGAGAATGAAAGTGGAATAAAGCTGGGAGAGTAGCAAAATTACGTAATACTGCCAAAGGAATCTCCGAAAGGAAATCGAAAGTGAGGAGAAACTGTGGAAAGTAATGGAGATATGCAAGAGGAGGTATCGTACGCTCCACAACTTCATAAATTCAAAGACATGTTTCATTGAATATAAGTGCTCAAGATTTCTGTGCAGTTAACATTTTATTATTATTATTATTATTATTATTATTATTATTATTATTATTATTATTATTATTATTATTATTATTATGGTGGTGGTGGTGGTGGTGTCAGTCGTTTACTCCATTCCGACTTTCTGTGACGTCATTGACAATAGTGCGCCATTTTTTTCTGTTCTGTACTATTTCCCCAAGACTTTCCAGATTGAAATCCATGACATCCTTCTCATCCCTTGTTGCTCTCTTCTCCTTTTTCCATCGGTCTTCCCCAGCACTAAGGTCCATATTAGAGATTCATGTCATCTCATAATATGACCGATGTACTTCAGTATTTGTCCTTCGAATGAGGAGCCTGGGTTGATTTTCTGTAATATGGACTTACTGGATTTCTTTGCAGTCCACGGAACTCTAATGAGCTTTCGAATACGTCTGTTCTTCAACGTTCAGCCTTTCTATTGTCCTTGTCCCACTACCGTGCTTCGCTACTGGGAACACCATAGCCTTTACTACACGGATCTTTGTTCTTGAAGTTATGTATCTATTCTTGAGAACACTGTCGAGATTGGCCTTCTCCCAAGGGACGTCTTTTGATTTCATGACTGCAGTCACCGTTAGCAGAGTCCAGTCTTTGTACTTTCTTCATTCAACCTTCAGTAGGAGATACTTAAGCTCTTCACTTTCTGCCATTACGGTAGTATCAGCCACATATCTAAGGTTATTTATTGTTAGAGAATGTTACTTATATTTCCCCCAGAAGTTTTAATTCAAATTTCCGTTTAGTCATCATGGCATTTCTCATAATATACTCTGCGTATAAGTTGATTAATTACGGGAACAGTATGCAGCCATGTCGTACACTTTTCTCAATCTTAACCCATTTAGCCTTTCCACATAGGGTCCTTACCGCAGATTCTGGATCATAATAGAGTTTCATAGAAAGACAAATAATATGATCTGGTATTCCCATATTCTTGAGTACTTGCCACAATTTATTTTGGTTGACACAGTCAAAGGCTAAAACGCAATCAGTAAAGCAGAGTACAGGTCATCCTGGAATTACATTGCCTTCATCATAATTCAGCAAATGACAGCAATTTGATCTCTGGTTCCTCTACCCTTACGGAAACGGGATTTCTCTTCAGGTAGTTCTCGGTCTATTGTAGCTTATATAAGTTACTGCCGAAGCCTATTTTGCATGATCGTGAGCATAACGTTGCGAGCATACGAGATGTGTTAGCATGTACATGTGATTACAGTCGAGAGTCCTATGCCAGTATATTTAGCGGAGATTTTTTCAAATGAAAATTCTAGAAATGCATTACTTGACAGGACATTATACTCATTGACTATAGATACATCGTAAGGAAGCGGTGTGTTATGATTTATTCGAATAACGTGCCATCCATTGCTGTAGTTTCCTTCCTTACTTTTCTACGGAGAACCTAATCATAGCCTACGGGTAACGTTGGGTGGAAGATAAATTATTCACTAATAATCTGTGTCATTGTAATGACTAATTCAGGATGTACAGTAGCAGTTTAGTAACAGATTAATTTGCTAAAACTTGAATTGAACAGAAATACAGGACAATTGAGCATCCTTCTAAAATGAATGTGGGCAAATTTCATAAAACAATCACCACTAATCTGTATTTAGGGCAGTCAACCAGGTTAAAGATTCCATATCAGTTACTTACCTAGGTTTTCTTAAATAAATTACAAGAATTTAGAAATTTATCGAGTACGTTCGTTAGTAAATATTTCCAATCCCTAAATCCTCTTCCTGTAAACGAATATTTGTCCCAATTTATCTTCTTGAATTCCAACTTTGTCTTCATATCGTGATCATTCCTACTTTTCAAAAAACTAAACAGTCTTATTCGTTCACGTCCAGACCATATTTCCATTGGCAGGTCGGAAGATAGCGCTTCGTAATGCTTGTTGTTTTAAGGAGAATAACATCGAAGGTCATCGGCCCCGGAAAATAGCGCTTAGTCGAGATGTTCGTCTCCTTACGCGCAAATCCACCCAGCCAAAAGTTTACAACATTTTCTGAACACTGCTCTTTTGTCGGAAATCACCAAATACAAATCGTGCTGCTTTCCTTTGAACTTTTATTCAGCTCTCGAATCATATAATCCTGGCGGGATTCACGTACACTGGAACGATACTCTAATTGTTGTCTTACCAGGGACTTATATGCCCTCTCATTTAGATTCTTACTACAACCTCTAAATACCATCATAACCATGTGATCTGTAAGCGTTATTTATGTGATTAATCCAATAAATACCTTACAGTGATTCCCATGAAGAACTTTCATTCCGTCAATGCAGCAAGCAGTTAAAACTGCGAGGACTTTTCCTTTTTGTGAAACTCACTTATGACTTCTCATACTTTCTCTCTTCCACCACTATGCCGGTCTCCGACGTTAAAATCACCATTGTTTGCTGTCCATCTCATAACATTGCCGTGGTCTTCTTGCAGTCACTAACAGTCTTGTATGTTGTTAATAATAATAATAATGTTATTTGCTTTACGTCCCACTAACTACACTTTTACGGTTTTCGGAGACGCCGAGGTGCCGGAATTTAGTCCCGCAGGAGTTCTTTTACGTGCCAGTAAATCTACCGACACGAGGCTGACGTATTTGAGCAAGTACCACCGGACTGAGCGAGGATCGAACCTGCCAAGTTGGGGTCAGAAGGCCAGCGCCTTAACCGTCTGAGCCACTCAGCCCGGCAAGTTGTATGTTATTTACTACTCTATACAATATAACATCACTTGCAAAAAAACTCATCTCTGATTCCAGTCTTTTACTCATATCATTTACATATATTATATATCAGAAAACGTAAAGGTCCAATAATACTGATTTGAGGAATTACCCTCTTAATGATTAGAAGATCAGACAATACTTCCTACTGTAATTCTCTGAGTTCTATTTTCTAGATATACAGCCACCCATTCAGTCACTCTCTCGTCTAGTTCAGTTAAAATTAGTGCCCGACTCGTTGGCTGAACGGTCATCGTACTGGCCTTCGGTTCAGAGGGTCCCGGGTTCGATTCCTGGCATGGTCGGGGATTTTAACCTTCATTGGTTAATTCCAATGGTCCAGGGGCTGGGTGTTTGTGCTGTCCTCAACATTCCTGCAACTCACACACCACACATAACACTATCCTCCACCAAAATAACATGCAGTTACATCCACATGGCAGATGCCGCCCACCCTCATCGGAGGATCAGCCTTACAAAGGCTGCACTCAGCTAGAAATAGCCATACGAAATTAGAGGTTACACTCAGTTCTGTCAGTAGTCTCCTATGGTCTACCATATCCACATGCCTTAGATACGTAAATTACGACAGTCTATTTGACCTCCTGTACCTAAAATACGTGCTATACCTTGCTAAAATCGTACAAGTTGAGTTTCAGTGGAAGATCATTTCCTAAACACAAACAGCCTTCTATCAAACTAGTTGATACTTTCACAAACGTGTCTAATATAACCAGAACGAATTTCCCAAAGCTTACATGCAACACATGTCGAACCGATTGGTCTGCAATTTCCGGCTTTATTTCAACGCCCTTTCCTTTATACACAGGGGATGCTATAGCAACTTTTCTGTCATTTGGTATAGCCCCTTCATGCAAACAGTAGTCAAATAAATACTTCAGATTCGTTACTATATTCCAACCCCTGGTTTCTAGTATATGCCCAGAAATCTTATCAGTTCCAGCTGCTGTACATCATTGGCGCTGAGTGGGCCTAAAGCTGCACAATTTCATTTACTCAATCAAGTAGATTTGTCATCTGTCCGGGAATGTATTTGAGTCTGTAACCTTAACATGGTGGTAAAGCTTGATCTTTTGTTAACCAGTGAGCAAAATATGCAGACTATGCTATCATTTATGAAATAATGAAATTATATGATTGGCTGGGAATGGATTCCATTGTTTAACGCAGAGATTTCTTGCACAAAACCCACTCTATTATAAATTCGCCAAGTTCCAAATCGTGACCGCTAAGACTTCCCCAAACTTCCAGTTGACTTAGAGAAATATTTATCTTACAATGTATATTAAGCTCTACTTTCTTCTACTTACTTACTTTCTCTTCCTGAAACAATTAAGTTATTTAATTAAATATTTGATAATATTTATCCCAAGTTCTGAAAGACAGCCAAGTTGCAGTGCAAGTTGGCAACTTCCGCACAGTCAAACAGAGGCAGGACAAATTTACATCCTCCGCCTAGTTTAACTTCAGAATTCATAGTAATGCCGGAGGCTATTATGGAAACTGGGTTGTCAATACAATAGAAATGAATCTGAGTTTAAGGGAATGAATGGCTATTAGCAGTGGATAAGTAATGTTATACCAAACATTTTATATGCTTGTTCCTTAATTACATGACAATCACTTTTGTCCATTTTTTTGGGGGGGGGGGATATCCCACCAATTAAAGACCTTAGTGAAGTATCAGAGTTTCATTGTAGTTTCAAATGAAGTGGATAAAGATGTGACTCCTTTGGCCACTCAAGCTTAATATCATCACGGTGGGGAGAGTAAAACTGTTTATTTTAAGGGAGATCAGATCGGAAAAATGTCGAGCATGGGACAAGTAAGTGTAAAAAGTTGCTTGGATGCCTGCCACCACACGCTTCTAAATTGAGTTACTGTAAGGAGTCATCCCTTTTAGTCGCGTTTTATGACAGGCAGGCGATATTGTATTATTTATGTTTTTTGGAGCCCCACCCGCAAGTAAATCCACCATTGTTTATAGAAACCCATACACCGTGACGGTCATCAGATTTTCGAAGTATCTAACTATTATGTTTTACTGAAGAAATTATTAAGGTAAGCGTTATTAGTGCAATATCTTAGATCCTGGCATTCCACCGAGAGGGTCGACGTTCAAGTTCAGGTAAATTTTTTGGTAAAATTTACTTCTGAAATATCACGTACTAACAGAGGCGGCTTCACCAGCAGAAATTTAAAATGAGTCTGTTTTTCTGAAGTGACTCGTAAATATCGGAGATAAGGTGAAGAATGTTACTGATAAATTGATGAACAAGTCACTGTCATATTATCATCAATATTTACTGATAAAAATTCGATAAGCGTGTGTTTTCCCTGCATTGTACAACCTGCTGTTCTCGACGGGGAATTTTAATGGTGTCCTGAGAAATAATCATAGCGCGTACCATATACAATATATCATCTGTGTCTAACATTTATTAAATATTTTTGTGGAGTTTAATTTATATTTATAGAAATGAATAAATTGCTTCATAAATATTCAGTCGGATATGCTAAAACGCATTTCTCGTTAAGGGAAATTGCTTCAGCTGATAAGATTCAAAACCACTCACCAAATGTTTAATATGGTATATAGAACGTCCTTTTAATATACATCAAAAAACCCAGTATGATGGTTGCGTTAGTGTTCGTACATCACATTTTATCGTTATTTTTGGGATATTTTTGTTCAAAGTACATTCTTTCTTACCTTGAGAATAGTGTGGAATGATCTTCACTCAAGTACTATGAGATATGGTACGGTATCAAAAATGGAGAGCTCTTACTTGCCACTGTTTATTTGTCTTGATTTCCTTCTTGAAGCAATGGCCGATTAGTACTTCAAAACTCACAATTAAAAAATGACAATTATGTACGTCCTTAATTTCTTTCGTTGGCGTCACGGGACACCGTTTGCAAACAAGTGTTATACATATCAGTGATGATGATGACGATGATGACAAAAGTAATGTTAATAATAATGACAATAGGGCATCCGCGGCTAGGGTGGCAGCGCGCCGGCCTCTCACCACTGGGTTCCGTGGTTCAAATCCCGGTCACTCCAAGTGAGATTTGTGCTGGCCAAAGCGGAGGCGGGGCAGGTTTTGCTCCGGGTACTCCGGTTTTCACTGCCATACTTCATTCCAGCAACACTCTCCAGTATCATATCATTTCATCTGTCATTCATTAATCATTGCCCCAGAGGAGTGTGACAGGCTTGGGCAGCCGGCACCACTCCGATCCTCGCCGCTGTAAGGGGGCTTCATTCATTCAATTCCTGACCCGGTCGAATGACTGGAAACAGGCTGTGGATTTTCATATTCAATAATTATAATAAAACTACTTTATTAGTAAGTCATTTTCTCATTTCTCCAGGGAAAGTACAGTTATACAATTGTGCACAGGATACACTATTAATGTTAAGGATGCCGTTCTGATTAGTACTGAGAATGAGTAATTTCCATTATATTAAATTTTCACTTGTTTGGTAGGGTAGAGAACAGTAAAAAGAGGAATATGTAAGGCTGGGGGTGACAACTGGCTTACCGACGGAGAGCAAGTTAGAGCCAAATTTGTGAGTTTGTTGTGTATCTAGACGCAGGCATAAACGAAATATAAGACAAAAAATGTGTAAGTACACACACAAAATTATCATGTTATTTATATAAGATATGCGGCAAAGTAAACGACACTAAAATTATTTTTCATCTGTCCTCGTCTCCATAGCAACGAAGTAAGGTAGTTATTTATTGTATATCATATTTTGACGTGTTGTGAATTCAGTGCTGTGTTTATTTCTGCAATTATGGTTATGACAACAGAGGAGAAGGTATTTATCGTGGAGCATTATCTCAAGTTATATGGAGTGGGGTGTCAGAATGGGTCGAGTTTGGTTCACGTTAAAGAACAGTACGACGAGGAGCAACTTAATAAGGAAGCACCAAATAACATAACAAAGTTAGCTGTCTTTGAAAAGTTCCGTCACACGGGATCAGGCTTACTTCAACGAAAGGGGACAACAGGAAGCGCAAAATCCGGTATTTGATTAGTGTACAGTAACAATAACGATGAACGACGCATCTCTTCGTTAATCGGAATAGTATACGTAATAAAAGATGTTCAAAATAATATTACGTGTCACACCTATTGTAGCTCCAGCCAGTATTTCCTAGAATTAACTAGTTGTTCAACGAGAGCTCCCAGGCTGAGGGCATTGTGACAGCCTCTCCCCTCTGTTGTTCTCTTCGTCCGTTATCTCCGTTTTTACCTTCTTCATAGATTAATATTCTTGAAACAGAAAAGATCGGATATTACGAATAAAACGCTGTCTGTTTCATTACTCTAATTTTAGAATGACACAATAAACACAAACACAACGCTAGTCAACCCTTAATGAGCGCGTTCACAAATTGGTGTCTATTTACAAGTCTTTCCCTGTCGTATCTGGTTAATTCTTGTAGCTCGGGGACTAGAAGTTTGTGTTTGTCTTAATACACGTCTTCAATTACTTACATAAATCCCATTGCCAACAATTACAAGTGGTCGCAGTACTGAATACATCACTCCAGATAGGTTTGACGTTAGGAAAGGCGTCCCGACGTAAAATTGGTTTTAATCTAGCCCGTCTTCAGCACACCTCGACCACCCTCCTTACAACAGTACACCAGGGTCTCACAGACTCTGTGTTTAAGATAGTTGAAAAACGAGTTTGTCTGTGTTTTCCGTTTTATTAAATCACGTCTATATTATCACTATATTTTGATTATTATAACAGTTTGTTATTTCATTATCCAATGCATTTCCTGAAAAAATCCAAAAATTGGAGCAACGTGCTCTCTGACCACTGTTCACTAAATAACTGATTATTAATACATCTAACAACTAGCAAATGTACCCGTGCTTCACTACGGTATTCTACCTTGTATACGGATATCGAAGTAAATTACTGTACATGCAGTGAATAAGATTTTTTAATTGCACGACTCTTAGCGTTATCCGAGAAACAGCATGGGGAGGTCCCCATACGTTGCTTCCAATGTAAAGTGTGCATTGCGGAGTTGTGATGATAAAGGCAGGCTCACATGCTTACTGCCATTCACAATCGAGTTGGGAAGTTACATTATAATGGCATGCCCCATTTCCTAATGCGGGGTCACAATCGATTTGGGAAGTATTCGTTACAGTCGCAGGCCCCCTTTATTACTTCCAGACAGATTACAGTTGAGGAGTTTTTATTATAATGACAGGCAACTTCCCTACTAGGCCTACCAGTTAAAATTGAGTTGTGCTGTTATCATTATAATGACAGGCCCTGTTTCCTAATACCAGCCATCTTACTGCCAGTCACGCCGAGTTGGTGAGTTTCCGTCAAAATAGCAGGCAACTGTGCCTAATGACAGTCATTTTAGATAGATACATTTGTTCATAGTGGCGGGTAACCTTGCCTACAGACAAACACAATCAGGCAGGAAAAATTTGAACAAAATTGCGGGCCCCCTTGCCTTCTGCAATTGAAAGCGAGAAGGGAATTATTCATTAGAATGGTGGGCTCTCCTTACTAATGCCACTTACACAGGAGTTGGAGAAGGACTATATTCCTACTGTCAGTCAAAGTCGATGTGGGGAGTACTGAATACAATAGCGGATACATCCTTTCTTGATCGCTAACAATCGACATCAGTGAATATATATATAGATCGACATACAAAAGTATATGCTGGTTTAAAATATTCATTTACAGATTATCTGCTGCTAAACGATGTCATATCGACAAACGGATTGTACCATAAGATATTTTATCGTGTCTCATCTATTCATGTGTCAGATTGAGTTACAAACGTTGAATAGGGTGAAATTTGGGTAAGATTGTCTCACATTGCATTATTTTTCGGATAATTATGTGACAGCTACAAACTTGGCATTTGGCTCACTTATGTCTATTGGGTGGTCCAATGTTCGTGTATAATTCGTTGATTCTATCTTTCATATACGTGATTCAAAGCATGCATTGTGCTTATAAAATTGTAAAATTTACTTACAGTCGAGAAATAGAGACAAATGTATCGTACAGGGGATAGAGATACGACAAAATATCATAGGACCAAAATTGTAGATAACTCGATATTGAACCGAAACTGTGCCATTCCTTTTTGTGATTCGACTTACGGTTTATCCACAAAATACCCCGAAACGAAGATCGGCACCGTAATTCAAATTGCCTCCATATTTCGATAGTATTCGGGGATAAAAAGTAAAATAAAAAAATCATGGAAGTTTTCCGTCACTTACAGGCTAAAACATATAATTTAGCAAAATTTTAACCTTCTAGCTTGTCTGACAGATTGTGCTGCAGTCTTAACGTTGTGGGAGAGGGGTAAAAATTAAGGCTTTCAGGAAACTAAAGATAAAAAATATGCAGCTAGTCATTATTACCCCTTAAGCAGATAGCTGTACGAAAATTTCGACAAAATAGTCCATGTAGAGACACACGGTCGCTACGACTTCATTATATTGATAGATAAGGAATCTGCTCCACGTACAACACCTTTTGGGCTATGTCAGCTGGACTTAGCTTACAAGAGGGACCGTTCATACTATCTCCCTTATTAATCCTCCCTTCGAATATTGCACTTCAGAAAAAAATTTGGAAATGGATTTCAATCAAGGTTGGTCGATTTCCAGTCAGGTTGTTCTTGTGTATATTGTGAGAGAGTAAAATCATTGTTTCTGTTCCCTATAAACCTTCAGTCCGTTCCGGCAATTTGGAATGTTATGGACTTAAAACTTACCTTTGGACAGGTGGATACTAAATATAAAGTTTGGTTGAAATATCTTCAGTAATTTTCAAGTTATAAGAAATACGCTTTACACGTACCCGCTTTTGAGTTAAGTCCATGGGGACTTGTGCTGAAAAACCGTCCGTTAATGATATCTCCCTTAACAACCCTCCTATCGAAATGATGCACATTAGAAACAAGTTTTGGAAATTGATTTCAATTAAGAATAGTAGATTTCCATTAATTTTAGATGTGCATATTTTTTGGGGTGTGCAAAATTACGGTTTTAGTTTCGTATAACCCCCCAGTAAGTTCAGGGACTTAGAAGCAATATTGACCCTGAAATCTACACAAGGACAGGTGGATTCTAAATATGAAGTTTGGTAGAAATATATCCAGTAGTTTTCAAGTTATAGACATACAGACAAACAGGCAAACAAAGAGACAGACACCAAAGCTGAAAAACATGCAGATGGTCATAATTACACCTGAAACGGATAACTGTACGGGAATTTCGCCAACATAGTCAATGTACAGGCACACGGTCGTTACGATTTTATTTATATAGATAATAAAAATTCAAAATTGTATTGTCACTAAGAAAATCAATATCGACAGTATTTATATAGATAATAAAAATTCAAAATTGTGTTGTCACTAAGAAAATCAGTATCGTCAGCATATTAAAAGGTCAAGAAAGCAAAAACTGGCCGAACTATTTCATAGCTAGTTCAGAAACTGTCAGTATAGTACGTCATCAAAGTACAATTTGAGTAGGAAAGTGTGATTAGTCACCATAACGTTCGATTTCTTCGTCTCATTGTGATGTTTCCATTAGCCAATCAGAAATTGTATTGGTCGAAGCCACTTTGCACGGTACACAAGAGTTTATTCGCACTTACTAAACCAATCAAATAATATTGTTACTGTTAAGCATGAAAAAAGTCATGGGTATGTAACACTAGGGTTACACAGACCCTGTAAAGATGATTTGACACCAAGTCACAAAAGTCGTTTTCATTAGAATCACAAAATGTACTCTTGATTTTGTAGTTGGACTCGTACTGAATTGTCATAAAACACACACAACTTGCAATATTGCGTGCGCAGCAAGAATAGTGTGGAACCTGGAAGGACAAGAAGATTATTTGTTAAATTTTAATAGATTAAACGGTAAATATTGTCAAAATAAGAACAATATTAAGACAATCACTCTCAAGTAAAGAAGTATTATTTAGACACTTCGCAAACCTCTGAATTTTGAATGATACTATAATTTGTATTGTACTCTAGTAATGAATCAGCGTTTGTGTATCAAGAGAGGTGAATAATGAGGATCTCAGCAGTCTGAACAAGAAACCAGTCATTATCTCGAATACAATTAAACCTATACAAGTAAGCTTTCTTTAGAGGTGTTCTCCTTTTGTACACCGATAAAGCTATTTCCTTCACTTTGTGGTGGATCAGCGCAATCACTGTTCGAACGCTGTTTTTATCTTCCCACCAGACAAAAGAACTTCCAGCACCGGCGTTGCAACTAGATTGCCTCAAGCGCACGTCGAGACGCACACAGAGCTGCACTTAGCAAAACAGCAGTTCGTAAGAGGATAGTGGTGTAACATTCATCTCTGTTTTAAGTTCTGATGACGAAGACATGGTATCACAGCACTGTCAAAATAATCATTACTAGGAATAAATGTGCTTGGGATAGAAATTATAAACGAACTTTGTTGCCGAAGGCAAGCGATACAGCAATTTGCTTTTACGTTGCACCGACTTGGATTGATCTAATGACGACGATGTAATAGGGAATGGCTAGGGGTGGGAGGGAAGCGGCCGTGGTCGTAATTAATAGTAGTATAATAAGCGGGTTCGGCGGCTGCCGCCGCCGCACGCCTCCTCCGCCGCCGCCGCCCGCGGGATATTTGAATTTTGGCGGGAAATTTGAATTTTGGCGGGAGATTTGAATTTGTAAACAAAGCCACGTGCTTTTTGACAGCTGTCATCGACAACAACGCAACGCTAACCTCACTGCTGCCATCTTGACGGGCCTAAACCTCACTAGTGCCAACTTAACCTAACTAGCATGAGGTAAACAAAGCCACGTGTTTTTTGACAGCCACGTGCTTTTTGACAGACAACAACGCATCGCTAACCTCAGTACTGCCATCTTGACGGGCCTAAACCTCAGTAGTGCCAACTTAACCACACTAGCATGAGGTAAACAAAGCCACGTGCTTTTTGACAGCCACGTGCTTTTTGACAGATTTGTAAACAAAGCCACGTGCTTTTTGACAGACAACAACGCATCGCTAACCTCAGTACTGCCATCTTGACGAGCCTAAACCTTAGTGGTACCAACTTAACCTAACTAGCATGAGGTAAACAGAGCCACGTGCTTTTTTGACAGCTGTCATCCGCCATCTTTAAACCACAGAGCACTGTGCTGCCCTCTTGCGTCACCTGTCATCGGCAGTGCTGCCATCTTGACGGGCCTAAACCTTAGTGCTACCAACTTAACCTCACTAGCTCGAGATAAACAAATCCACGTGCTTTTTGACAGCTACGTGCTTTTTTGATAGCTGTCATCCGCCATCTTTAATCTATAGAGCACAGTGCTGCCCTCTTTAGCTACTTACCTTTGAAATGTGGTGGCGGATAATTTGAAAAATGCTTTTCGACAAGCAGCCATCTTTAATCCAGAGAGAACAGTGCTACCCTCTATGTGGTGGCGGCAAATTGAAAAATTCCACGTGCTCTTGTTTGAAAACAAACTCACGTGCTTTTTTGACAGCTGTCATCTGCCATCTTTAATCTATAGAGCACAGTGCTGCCCTCTTTAGTTTGAAATGTGGTGGCGGTAAATTCCACGTGCTCTTGTTTGGAAACAAAGCCATGTGCAGCTGTCATCCGCCATCTTTAATCAACAGAGCACCGTGCTGCTATCATGCGGGCAATTTCATCACCTATCACCCGCCATCTTTAATCTACAGAACACCGTGCTGCCCTCTTTATGGCTACTACCTTAAGCATGTAGTAGCGGGCAATTTGAAAAGTTCTGTTAGCTATCGTCCACCATCTTTAATCAAGAGAGCACCGTGCTGCCATCTTTAGCTAGATACCTTTGAAATGTGGTGGCGGCAAATTGAAAAAATCCACGTGCTCTTGTTTGGACACAAACTCACGTGCTTTTTTTGTCAGCTACCATCCGCCATCTTTAATCAACAGAGCATAGTGCTGCCCTCTTTAGTTTGAAATGTGGTGGCGGCAAATTCTACATGCTCTTGTTTGGTAAACATAGCTACGTGCTTTTTTGACAGCTGTCATCCGCCATCTTTAATCCAGAGAGCACCGTGCTGCCCTCTTTATCGTAGTAGATGTAAATTCGTCACCTGTCATACGCAGTGCTGCTATCTTTAGCTAGATACCTTTGAAATGTGGTGGTGGATAATTTAAAAAGAAAAATTCTTCAGCAGTCCTCTCTCGACGCTAATTGCATAAGATGGCGGCTATACATGACTTCTTAAGTGTGCTTACGCAAGATGGCTGCTATACATAGACTCCCTTGGGATGCTTGCGTAAGATGGCGGTTATACAAGGCTCCTTATGAGGGATGCTTGCGCAAGATGGCGGTTGCTCTTATGAGGTGGCTTAAGGGTCCTTGCACAAGATGGCTAGAGACGCCCTATGGATGCTTGCGCAAGATGGCGGACGCAAGATGGCAGCTATACACGACTCCTTATGAGACGCCTTAAGGGTGCTTGCGCAAGATGGCTGCTGCTCTTAGCTTAGAGGCTAACACGTCGTGCTAGTTCGATTCATTAAATTTGGGGCTTAAATGCAAAATGTTAAATATCTCGAAAGCGATACATCGTAGAGCAAAACGGACAAAAAAATTTCTGCCCAGTACCTCGGTTCGCAGTACGAGGAACAAGAAAAACATAGTCTAATGATGAGATCAACCGTTCGGTTCCTACTTAGGCCCTTTGGCATTCACTCTGTTTTAGCTTGTATTGAAGTAAGTCTTCGTAACATGATCAGGTCTAGCTATGGTAGAGAGTATAACGTGCCGTGCAGGTTCGATTCATTAAATTTGTGGCTTAAATGCAAAATGTTAAATATCTTGAAAACGGATAAAATTTTTCTACCTGATACCTAGGTTTGCAGTATCAGGAACATGAAAAAAACATAGTCTAATGATGAGATCGACGGTTCGATCCTTACTTAGGCCCTTTGGCATTGGCAGCTATCTAATTCTACAAGATGGTGACTATACGTAGCTTCTTATGAGACAGCTTAAGAGCGCTTGCACAAGATGGCTGCTGCTCTTATGAGACGCCCTAGGGGTGCTTGCGGGAGGTAGCAGCGACAAGACGGTGACTATACACAGCTGCTTATGATACGGCCTAGAGGTGCTCACACAAGATGGTGGCTGCTCTGATGAAGAAAGTTAGCTTTGCATCGTGCAGGTATCTTTACAGCACTAAACCTCATACCTTTGAAATGTGGTGGCAGGTAATTTGAAAAATTCGACGTGCTTTTTCATAAGCTGTTAAGGCCTCCTCTTATGTCAAGGCATAGCTCTATCGAACAAGTTTAAACCTGCATCGGGATAGCTAGAGTAAGCATGTGCTGCAGTGATGACGTCATTATGCATGTTTAGACTTGCAAATCACTAAAGAAACATAACAAGACTAGAATCGAACACCGCACTCTATGCCGTTAACTTTATCATGTGATCGGAACATTGATTGAAGTGTTTAGAACACTAAATAAGTGATCAAGACTATAATAGAACACTGTACTCGATACAACATGTGTTTAGAACATGTCAGGGGATACCTTTGTTCTAAGAAGATTAGATTACCGCACATTCCTTGGCTAAAGGGCTAATGGGCTAAAGGGCTAATGGGCTAAAGGGCTAAAGGGCTAAAGGGCTAAAGGGCTAATGGGCTAATGGGCTAAAGGGCTAGGGCGCCTCTCCTCTCTTTATCCGGGCTTGAGACCGGCTCTACAACTAGAGGCGGAGTTAACACCCTAAGGAAGGGAGAATGTTGGGAAATAATATATACGAATATAGCTACTCGATCGACTATATACTACAGATGGATGACTTAGGTGAGGGTAAGCGCTTACTTAATAATACCTACACGACGTAATTCATACTCTATTTCAAAAATATCTTCTTTGTACTGTGTGTAACCAGCATCATGATAGGCTCTTAGCAGTTGTAAACGTTTTACGAGTACGTTGGGGTCTTTACAGTAGCTTATATCTACATAGGGTAACAGAGGCTTGTTGTGAACTTTGAGTCTATATGCAGACAGTTGATGTGCAGGGACTTGTTTTGATGTAATACGTGCTTCAGCAGTAGCGTTTCTAGGTACAAACATAACTTGTTTCGATAGCGATGAAGCGTTCAAATTTCCTTCTTCTTTACCTTGCATCTCTTCTTGAGATGTTTGCACTTCGACAGAACGTGTAGTAGGCTTAGGAAATGAAGTAAAATCATCAAGCTGTAATGGCAATGAATTTTCTTCTTCTACTTTCCCTTTACTACTGTTTTGATCAACATCATTATCCTTATTATCATAATCATGATCTTGCCTCTCTTTATCTTGAAGTTTGTGCTCAGTAACAGAACTTGCAGCAGGCCTAGACAGCAAGGGAGAATTAAAAATCTCTCGCAGAGGTGTACTTTTTAAACATAAATCAGTGTTCGCTGGAATATGGTTGAGCTCTTTGTATTTTGTTCCCGATGAAGCTACATTACACGCGGCTTCATGACGTTGAGCGTTGTATGCGTTCTTGAACTCTCTTCTACAATGTTTGCATTGAAAAATCGTCCTACATGATATCTCATGACGTCTCCTGTGATAGCTTCGGGAAAATGCTTTTCCACACTCTTCGCAAATATACCTAGAAATAGGTTTTTCCATGACGGACTTTTATCTTCTGCTAACAGATTCTTCTTTAAATCTACTCGACATTTGTTACTCTCTACTTCGATGATGCGAACAGCTTAGCGATTAATAGTAAACTAACACAAAAGCGTATAACCAAGGTAGCAACAGTAAGGTTTAAGCCCATCAAGATGGCAAGAGTGAGGTTAGCGACGTTCTGCTGTTGGATTTTAAATTCCGCGCTGTAACATGCATAAGGTGGCAGCCTTGAGGTTTACTGCCGTAAAGATGGCAGCAGTGAGGTTAGCGACGCTCTATTGTCCTTCAAAGTGAGGTTAGGGTTCGTCAAGAAGACAGCTGTCAAAAAAGCACGTGGCTATGTTTACCAAACAAGAGCACGTGGTCGTGACGTCACGGTCACGTAGTATGCTGCTTCAGCATGCAATGTTCAATGTCTACACCTACGTAGTAAACACTCTGCTATGTTCACAAAATTTTTACTCACAACTATTTTTTATGCTTTAAGTTCGTGCACATAGGTTATGTTAAGATAGCAGCACACGTACAAGCGATGGTCACGTGCTCTAGTAGAAGATGCTTGCATTATCAAAAGGTGATACATACACGCTTTTAAACCTTGCTATTCTTACTGCTACTATGTTCGCAAGATTTTCAAAGATAGCTATTCTTTGTGCTTTAAGTTCGTTCGCATAGGTCATGCTAAAGTAGCAGAGCAAACACATGCGAACGTTGTACATTCTAGCGGAATGTGTTTAGTACGATAGTTGATGCATGCAAAATCGATAGGTGTTGTGTACACGCTTTGAAACTTAACTATTCTTCGTGCTTTAAATCCGTGCACATAGGTTATGCTAAGATAGCAGCACACTCTAGCGGGAGAAGTTTAGTACTCTAGTTGATGCATGTATAATCGATAGGCAATGCGTACACGCTTTTAAAACATTGCTATTCTTACTGCTGCTGCTATCTTCACAAGATTTTTATACATCGCTATTCTTTATGCTTTAAGTTCATGCGTATAAGTTATACTAAGTTAGCAGCATACTTATAAGGTTGTTGCACGCTCTAGTGGAAAAGTTTAGTAAGAAAGACGATGCATGCAAAATCGATAGGTGATGTGTACACGCTTTGAACTTGGGTATTTTTTATGCTTTAACTTCGTGCACATAGGTTATGTTAAGATTGCAGCACACACAAGCGATGATCGCACGCTGTTGTGACAGAAGTTTAGTACAAGAGTTAATGCGTGCAAAATTGACTGGTGTTGTGTACACGCTATTCTTTGTGCTTTAAGTTCACGCACATAGGTAGCAGCACACAATTGCGAACGTTGTACACTCTAGCGGTAGAAGTTTAGTACGATAGTCGATGCATGCAAAATTGATAGGTGATGTGTACACGCTTTGGAGCATAGCTATTCTTTGTGCTTTAACTTTATACACATACGTTAGCAATACACATATGCGATCGTTGTACACTCTGGCGGTAAAAAATAGTCGATGCATGCAAAATCAATAGGTGATGTGTACACGCTGTTAAACATCGTTATTTTTGTGCTTTAAGTTCGTGCGTATAGGCTATGCTAAGATAGGAGTACAATCTAGCGGAAGAAGTTCAGGGTGATCTGTACACGCTTTGAAACATGATTATTCTTTGTACTTTAAGTTCATGCACATAGGTTATGCTAAGATAGCAGCACAATCTAGAGGAAGAAGTTTAGTACGAGAGTCGATGCTTGCAAAATCGATAAGTAATATGTACACGCTTTGAAACATGGCTATTCTTTGTACTTTAAGTTCATGGGTATAGGTTATGCTAAGATAGCAGCGCAATCTAGCGCAAGAAGTTTAGTACGAGACTCGATGAATGCGAAATCGATAGGTGTTGTGTACACGCTTTGAAACATGGCTATTCTTTGTACTTTAAGTTCATGCTAAGATACCAGCACAATCTACCTGAAGAAGTTCAGTACGAGATTCGATACATGCAAAATCGATAGTTGATGCGTACACGCTTTGAAACATGGCTATTCATTGTACTTTAAGGTCATGCGTATAGGTTATGATAAGATAGCAGCACGATCTAGCGGAAGAAGTTTAGTACGAGAGTCGATGCATGTAAAATCGATAGGTGATGTCTACACGCTTTAAAACATGGCAATTCATACTGCTGCTCTGTTCCTAAGATTTTTAAACATAGCTAATCCTAATGCTGCTCTTAACGACGTAGAGCTAAGGATTGATGAAGTGACCGTGACGTCACGACCACGTGCTCTTGTTTGGTAAACATAGCCACGTGCTTTTTTGACAGCTGTCTTCTTGACGAACCCTAACCTCACTTTGAAGGACAATAGAGCGTCGCTAACCTCACTGCTGCCATCTTTACGGCAGTAAACCTCAAGGCTGCCACCTTATGCATGTTACAGCGCGGAATTTAAAATCCAACAGCAGAACGTCGCTAACCTCACTCTTGCCATCTTGATGGGCTTAAACCTTACTGTTGCTACCTTGGTTATACGCTTTTGTGTTAGTTTACTATTAATCGCTAAGCTGTTCGCATCATCGAAGTAGAGAGTAACAAATGTCGAGTAGATTTAAAGAAGAATCTGTTAGCAGAAGATAAAAGTCCGTCATGGAAAAACCTATTTCTAGGTATATTTGCGAAGAGTGTGGAAAAGCATTTTCCCGAAGCTATCACAGGAGACGTCATGAGATATCATGTAGGACGATTTTTCAATGCAAACATTGTAGAAGAGAGTTCAAGAACGCATACAACGCTCAACGTCATGAAGCCGCGTGTAATGTAGCTTCATCGGGAACAAAATACAAAGAGCTCAACCATATTCCAGCGAACACTGATTTATGTTTAAAAAGTACACCTCTGCGAGAGATTTTTAATTCTCCCTTGCTGTCTAGGCCTGCTGCAAGTTCTGTTACTGAGCACAAACTTCAAGATAAAGAGAGGCAAGATCATGATTATGATAATAAGGATAATGATGTTGATCAAAACAGTAGTAAAGGGAAAGTAGAAGAAGAAAATTCATTGCCATTACAGCTTGATGATTTTACTTCATTTCCTAAGCCTACTACACGTTCTGTCGAAGTGCAAACATCTCAAGAAGAGATGCAAGGTAAAGAAGAAGGAAATTTGAACGCTTCATCGCTATCGAAACAAGTTATGTTTGTACCTAGAAACGCTACTGCTGAAGCACGTATTACATCAAAACAAGTCCCTGCACATCAACTGTCTGCATATAGACTCAAAGTTCACAACAAGCCTCTGTTACCCTATGTAGATATAAGCTACTGTAAAGACCCCAACGTACTCGTAAAACGTTTACAACTGCTAAGAGCCTATCATGATGCTGGTTACACACAGTACAAAGAAGATATTTTTGAAATAGAGTATGAATTACGTCGTGTAGGTATTATTAAGTAAGCGCTTACCCTCACCTAAGTCATCCATCTGTAGTATATAGTCGATCGAGTAGCTATATTCGTATATATTATTTCCCAACATTCTCCCTTCCTTAGGGTGTTAACTCCGCCTCTAGTTGTAGAGCCGGTCTCAAGCCCGGATAAAGAGAGGAGAGGCGCCCTAGCCCTTTAGCCCATTAGCCCATTAGCCCTTTAGCCCTTTAGCCCTTTAGCCCTTTAGCCCATTAGCCCTTTAGCCCATTAGCCCTTTAGCCAAGGAATGTGCGGTAATCTAATCTTCTTAGAACAAAGGTATCCCCTGACATGTTCTAAACACATGTTGTATCGAGTACAGTGTTCTATTATAGTCTTGATCACTTATTTAGTGTTCTAAACACTTCAATCAATGTTCCGATCACATGATAAAGTTAACGGCATAGAGTGCGGTGTTCGATTCTAGTCTTGTTATGTTTCTTTAGTGATTTGCAAGTCTAAACATGCATAATGACGTCATCACTGCAGCACATGCTTACTCTAGCTATCCCGATGCAGGTTTAAACTTGTTCGATAGAGCTATGCCTTGACATAAGAGGAGGCCTTAACAGCTTATGAAAAAGCACGTCGAATTTTTCAAATTACCTGCCACCACATTTCAAAGGTATGAGGTTTAGTGCTGTAAAGATACCTGCACGATGCAAAGCTAACTTTCTTCATCAGAGCAGCCACCATCTTGTGTGAGCACCTCTAGGCCGTATCATAAGCAGCTGTGTATAGTCACCGTCTTGTCGCTGCTACCTCCCGCAAGCACCCCTAGGGCGTCTCATAAGAGCAGCAGCCATCTTGTGCAAGCGCTCTTAAGCTGTCTCATAAGAAGCTACGTATAGTCACCATCTTGTAGAATTAGATAGCTGCCAATGCCAAAGGGCCTAAGTAAGGATCGAACCGTCGATCTCATCATTAGACTATGTTTTTTTCATGTTCCTGATACTGCAAACCTAGGTATCAGGTAGAAAAATTTTATCCGTTTTCGAGATATTTAACATTTTGCATTTAAGCCACAAATTTAATGAATCGAACCTGCACGGCACGTTATACTCTCTACCATAGCTAGACCTGATCATGTTACGAAGACTTACTTCAATACAAGCTAAAACAGAGTGAATGCCAAACGGCCTAAGTAGGAACCGAACGGTTGATCTCATCATTAGACTATGTTTTTCTTGTTCCTCGTACTGCGAACCGTGGTACTGGGCAGAAAATTTTTTGTCCGTTTTGCTCTACGATGTATCGCTTTCGAGATATTTAACATTTTGCATTTAAGCCCCAAATTTAATGAATCGAACTAGCACGACGTGTTAGCCTCTAAGCTAAGAGCAGCAGCCATCTTGCGCAAGCACCCTTAAGGCGTCTCATAAGGAGTCGTGTATAGCTGCCATCTTGCGTCCGCCATCTTGCGCAAGCATCCATAGGGCGTCTCTAGCCGTCTTGTGCAAGGACCCTTAAGCCACCTCATAAGAGCAACCGCCATCTTGCGCAAGCATCCCTCATAAGGAGCCTTGTATAACCGCCATCTTACGCAAGCATCCCAAGGGAGTCTATGTATAGCAGCCATCTTGCGTAAGCACACTTAAGGAGTCATGTATAGCCGCCATCTTATGCAATTAGCGTCGAGAGAGGACTGCTGAAGAATTTTTCTTTTTAAATTATCCACCACCACATTTCAAAGGTATCTAGCTAAAGATAGCAGCACTGCGTATGACAGGTGACGAATTTACATCTACTACGATAAAGAGGGCAGCACGGTGCTCTCTGGATTAAAGATGGCGGATGACAGCTGTCAAAAAAGCACGTAGCTATGTTTACCAAACAAGAGCATGTAGAATTTGCCGCCACCACATTTCAAACTAAAAAGGGCAGCACTATGCTCTGTTGATTAAAGATGGCGGATGGTAGCTGACAAAAAAAGCACGTGAGTTTGTTTCCAAACAAGAGCACGTGGAATTTTTCAATTTGCCTCCACCACATTTCAAAGGTATCTAGCTAAAGATGGCAGCACGGTGCTCTCTTGATTAAAGATGGTGGACGATAGCTAACAGAACTTTTCAAATTGCCCGCTACTACATGCTTAAGGTAGTAGCCATAAAGAGGGCAGCACGGTGTTCTGTAGATTAAAGATGGCGGGTGATAGGTGATGAAATTGCCCGCATGATAGCAGCACGGTGCTCTGTTGATTAAAGATGGCGGATGACAGCTGCACATGGCTTTGTTTCCAAACAAGAGCACGTGGAATTTACCGCCACCACATTTCAAACTAAAGAGGGCAGCACTGTGCTCTATAGATTAAAGATGGCAGATGACAGCTGTCAAAAAAGCACGTGAGTTTGTTTTCAAACAAGAGCACGTGGAATTTTTCAATTTGCCGCCACCACATAGAGGGTAGCACTGTTCTCTCTGGATTAAAGATGGCTGCTTGTCGAAAAGCATTTTTCAAATTATCCGCCACCACATTTCAAAGGTAAGTAGCTAAAGAGGGCAGCACTGTGCTCTATAGATTAAAGATGGCGGATGACAGCTATCAAAAAAGCACGTAGCTGTCAAAAAGCACGTGGATTTGTTTATCTCGAGCTAGTGAGGTTAAGTTGGTAGCACTAAGGTTTAGGCCCGTCAAGATGGCAGCACTGCCGATGACAGGTGACGCAAGAGGGCAGCACAGTGCTCTGTGGTTTAAAGATGGCGGATGACAGCTGTCAAAAAAGCACGTGGCTTTGTTTACCTCATGCTAGTTAGGTTAAGTTGGTACCACTAAGGTTTAGGCCCGTCAAGATGGCAGTACTGAGGTTAGCGATGCGTTGTTGTCTGTCAAAAAGCACGTGGCTTTGTTTACAAATCTGTCAAAAAGCACGTGGCTGTCAAAAAGCACGTGGCTTTGTTTACCTCATGCTAGTGTGGTTAAGTTGGCACTACTGAGGTTTAGGCCCGTCAAGATGGCAGTACTGAGGTTAGCGATGCGTTGTTGTCTGTCAAAAAGCACGTGGCTGTCAAAAAACACGTGGCTTTGTTTACCTCATGCTAGTTAGGTTAAGTTGGCACTAGTGAGGTTTAGGCCCGTCAAGATGGCAGCAGTGAGGTTAGCGTTGCGTTGTTGTCGATGACAGCTGTCAAAAAGCACGTGGCTTTGTTTACAAATTCAAATCTCCCGCCAAAATTCAAATTTCCCGCCAAAATTCAAATTTCCCGCGGGCGGCGGCGGCGGCGGCGGAGGAGGCGGCGGAGGAGGAGGCGGCGGAGGAGGAGGCGTGCGGCGGCGGCGGCCGCCGAACCCGCTTATTATACTAGTATTAATAATAACCTATCTTACCATAAATGATGGCAAGTAAGTACGGACGGTTTGGTGCTACCAGCGTTATCACAATCACTGGACACCGGATGAGTTTAGAATTGGTCTCACAGCCATTTCACTTTTCAATTCCACCCTCCTTAGTCATTTTTTTGATCTTATGTGTCCATGTACAGATTGGATTCATAATTGACGAATGCAGGCCTAGACATTTATATCCCAGCTCCATTTAGTACTTTGGTTCCCATGCTATCGTTATTTGACCGACGAATATAAAATGAATAATTCAGGACGAACAGGAATGTATTTTGAATGAATTATATTACGAAGTGAACTATCCTTTACGTAATTTTAGAAGAGACCGAAATTCATTTATTTAATTTGTTCATATTGACCATTTACAGTATTCAAGTCACGTGCTTTTAAACTGTTTGATTGTTATAAATCTCTCCCCTATTGACGCATTTCTGCTAAAATATTTAACAAGAATAACATAGTATTGAAAATATAAGATAAGGCTAGAAATGAAAATCAAAAACCAAGGCATACTTATGGCACTACAGCCCCGAAGAGCCATGGCCTACTAAGCGACCACTCCTCAGCCTAAAGGCCTGGAGATTACCAGGTGTCATGTGATTGACATGACGGATCATCTCAGCCGTTATTCTTGATTTTCTAGGCCGGGGCCGATATCTCACTGTCAGATAGCTCCCCAGTTGAATCGGTTGTTTGAGAAACGAAACGAGTCCAGTAGTGTATAATTTCTAGGAATTAAGGAAATACGCTTCGAACACAAACTAAATATGCAAGGCTGACGATTGATACACCTTTCGAAAGAATATCTTCAGACTACTTTATCATCAAATTTTGAGAATTTTAGACTAACAAGTTTTGTTATATGAACTATTTTCTAACTTGGATTTGTGTTGTTTTTAAAACAAACGTGAATAATTTATATCTTTTATACTTTGAAGGCTTAATACCCATACCATTTACAGGATTTCTTAAATTAACTAATTTAACACTCCTAGGAGCTGTAATTTACATTTTTTTAAACCTGAAATTCCCTATTTAGGAGATAAGAGTGCGTAAGTCGTCCATGACCTATCCTCAGCCAACACAACACAATACTATGGCCTCTCTCCGTGAAGGCCAGAAAGAGGACTGCCACACGGTATTTGTCCTCTTAATTGCTCTCAGCTTGCTAGGAGTTCTGATAGCTAGCCACTCCGATTTTCAGGACGCCAAGATGGTTCGACCTATCTGAAAACAAATGTCTTAAACAGGTTCATTCATAGGTCTTGGAGGTAAAAGGACCGCTTCCTTTGCAGCTTCATCCGCAAGTTCATTTCCCACATTCCCAACGTGGCTTGGAAGCCATGTGAATGTGATTTTGGTACCAGCATCACTTAACCTGGCTAGAAGGTCACGAATCTGTTGCACCAGTGGGTGTTGCGAGAAACAGGTTTCAATAGACTGCAGAAAAATGAACGAGTCGGTCGGTACACATGAGAAAATGGTTTCTTTCGTCACCCAGTGAAAACTGCAGAGCTTATAGGATTGCATAAAACTCCGCAGTATGCACGCTATATATACTAGGAAGCGAGATCGCCATGCTTATATAATCGGTGACGAAAGATTAACCAACATTTTCTCCGAACTTAGAAACATACGTGAAGATATGTCTCGCGACCGGATACTGGTGAACGGAGTCCTGAAAATACCTCCGATAAATGGAGGTATCCGTGTTCACTGTGGGTCCACGGAGTAGTTATAGCATCTGAGCTTAATTCCTTAAAGGTCATCTAACAAAGAATGAGGTAAGTGGGATCGTAAACTAGGCCTATTCCCAAAAGTCAACGACATGTAGATTCTTTATCATAAAATCGAATTCTACGCATTTCATTTTCATAAAAACTGTTTAAATTTTTCTTCCCATAGTCTTCGTGTGCACCACGTGATTTTAGATGTTAGCGCCCCTAGCGGCGACTTACGTAATATTTTTATTAGACGCTGATGGCTTGTGAGATGCATCGTATTTTAGAGCTCCTACTCTCAAAGTAAACTGTAAGCCCCTGTGACAATCATAACATATCTACTACAGGCAAGAGAAAATTTTTAAGAAGGAGTATGTTTGAGAGGGACAAACATTCATCAGCCACATTTTGCTGTTAAGGTTAAAATAAGAATATAATGTTTTCCTTTCCTCTATAATTACGTTACAACATATCTGTATCGATTGCAGTTTGAAATGATTTTTACAGTTAATTTACACTAGATTAATCTTTTTACAGATCGAATGCAGTAGCAATGTTAAAAGAACTGAGTGTGAATTAAAAGCCGGAATTTCACAATGCTGTAATGCATTATGTATATAATATATCAATATTGAGAGAGATGCTTCCCAGACTTCTTTCCTGCAACAATGAGAAAATCTAACAATATTATTGTTTATTGTGGACTAATTTAAGGGAGGAAGTGTACATTTATACATACATACATACATACATACATACATACATACATACATACATACATACATACATACATACATACATACATACATACATACATACATACATACATACATACATACATACATACATACATACATACATACATACATACATACATACATACATACATACATACATACATACATACATACGTACATGTCGGTTGTGGACTCTTATGCCTTTCAGGTTTCAGTCTACAAGCCTCTGTGAATTTACTAATCGCCAACACAATCCTGTATTTGTAACTTGTTATGTGGCTTCGTTTAGTTTACTTTTAAACCATTAGAAACCGAGTCTAACCATCGTCGTTTCGGTCTCCCTGTACTCCTCTTACCCTCCGCAAAAGAGTCCATTATTTTCCTAGGTAACCTATCCCCCTCCATTCACCTCACATAACCCCACACCCGATAGCTGGTTTATGCATACAGCGTCATCCATCGAGTTCATTCATAACTTAGCCTTTATCTCCTAACTAGCAAATGTACCCGTGCTTCGCTACGGTATTCTACATTGTATACGGATATCGACGTAAATACTGTGCGTGCAGCAAATGAGATTGTTTTAAAATTGCATGTCTCTTAGCCTTATCCGAGAAATAGCATGGGGAGGTCCACATAAGTTGTTTCCAATGTAAAGTGAGGGTTGCGGAGTTGTGATGATAACGCCAGGCTCACTTGCCTACCGCCATTCACAATCGAGTTGGCAAGTTTACATTATAATTGCAGGCCCCAATGCCTACTGCGCGGTCACAATCGATTTGGGGAGTTTTAGTTACAATGGCAGACCCATTTCCTACTTTCAGACAGGTTACAGTTGAGGAGTTTTTATTATAATACCAGGCAACTTCCCTACCACCAGTCAAAATTGAGTTGTGCAGTTATCATTATAATGACAGTCCCTTTTTACTGCTGCTAGCCAGCTTACTGCCAGTCACACAGAATTAGTGAGTTTCCATGAAAATAGCAGGCCACAATACCTAATGCTAGTCAAATTTTAGATTGGAACATTTGTTTATAATGGCGGGCACCCTGGCCTAGAGCCAAACACAATAGAGTAGGGGACTTTCGAACAAAACTGCATGATCCCTTGCCTTCTGCAAGACAAATCGAAAAGTGAATTATTCATTAAAATGGTAGGCCCTCCTTACTAATGCCAGTTACACAGGAGTTGGAGAAGGACCCCATTCCTACTGCCAGCAGTCAAAGTCGGTGTAGGGAGTACTGATTACAATAGCAGACACATCCTTTCTCGATCTCTACAAATCGACATCAATGAATATATATACAGATGGACATACGAAAGTATATGAATGTTTACAATA
Organism: Anabrus simplex; assembly: GCF_040414725.1. Classification (NCBI taxonomy): domain Eukaryota; kingdom Metazoa; phylum Arthropoda; class Insecta; order Orthoptera; family Tettigoniidae; genus Anabrus; species Anabrus simplex. Next base: position 1,130,546,916 of record NC_090265.1, on the reverse strand, counting down.
TTGCAGACCTTCATTTACAGATTAACTGCTGCTAAACGGTACGTCATATCGACAAAGGATTGTACCGTAAGGCGCAGTATTTAGCGATCTAAATGGCTGGTCCTATGATATTTTCTCGCATCTAATCTATTCATGGGTCAGATTGAATCAAAAACGTTGAATAGGTTGAAATTTGTGTAAGAATATCTTACATTTCCATTACTTTTCGGATAATTATGTGGCATAGCATTTGGCTCACATATGGGTACTGGGTGGGCCAATGTTCGTGTAGAGTTTGATCATACTATCTTTCCTGTAAGTGATTGAAATTATGCACATGAGAAGAAAAGGTTTAGAAATTAATTTCCATTAAGGCAGGTAGATTAGCATAAAGTTTGGTTGTGTGTATTAAGAGGGAGTGCAAAATCACGGTTTCGGTTTCGTATAAACCCCCAATTAGTTCAGGGATTTAGAAACAATATTTGCCCTAAAACCTCCCCAAAGGACAGGTGGATTCTAAATATGAAGTTTGGTGGAAATATATCCAGTAGTTTTCAAGTTAGAGAAAGACAAACAGACCAACAAACAAAGAAACAAACAAACAAACTAACTAACTAACTAACAGACACCAAGGAAACCTACCCCTGGACAGATGGATGCTATATATAAAATTTGGTTCAAATATCTTGTTAGTTTTCAAGTTGTAAGAAGTACGCTTTACACGCACCCGCTGGGATTTGTACCGAAAAACGGTCCGTTAATGATATATCCCTTACTAAATCCTGTTATCGAAATGATGCACATGAGAAAAAAAGGTTTAGAAATTCATTTTCATTAAGGCAGGTTGATTTCCATTAAGTTCGGTTGTGTATACTTTGAGGGAGTGCAAAATCACGGTTTCGGTTTCGTAAAAATCCCCACTCAGTTCAGGGATTTAGAAACGATATTTGAGCTAAAACCTACCCAAGGAGAGGTGGATTCTAAATATGAAGTTTGGTGGAAACATATCCAGTAGTTTTCAAGTTATAGAAGGACAGACAAACAGACAAACAGACAGACACCAAAGATAAAAATGATGCAGATGGTCATTATTACACCTGAAACGGATAACTGTACGGAAATTTCGCCAAAATCAATGTACAGACACACGGTCGTTACGCTTTTATTTTTTGCGCTAAAACCTACCCAAGGACAGGTGGATTCTAAATATGAAGCTTGGTGGAAATATATCCAGTAGTTTTCAAGTTATAGAAGGACAGACAAACAGACAAACAGACAAACAAACAGACAAACGGACACCAAAGCTAAAAATGATGCAGATGGTCATAATTACAGTTGAAACCGATAACTGTACGGAAATTTCGCCAAAATAATCAATGTACAGACACACGGTCGTTACGATTTAATTTATATAGATGACGGATAAGCATGAGCACGTTGAAAAGTGCAGACTTCCACTTCGAGATTCATATCTCCTAAACGGTTTATGATATTAAGAAACGGTTTGCGCCATCAGACGCCTCATTTATCGCTCTACATGTTTGTTTCTAAACCATTTCCTCATATCTCCCATATTAAAGGGGTAAATTGAGATCAAATTCTGAATAGGGTGAAATTTGGGTGCATTTTTAACATTTTACATTACGTTTTGCCTACTTATGTATAAGCTAGAATCATGAAATTTGGTACACACATGTCCCCTAACCGTGCCAATGTGCGCACATAACGTATCATTCTTATAAGTGTGTCAAACAATGAAATATACTTGTAAAAAAAACCAAATTTACGAACAATCCAGAAATACGGCCAAATTTAACGTATAAGGGAGAGAGATACGACAACATGTCACAGGACCAAAGTTGTAGATCACTCCGAATTGAAGCGACATTGTGCCATCCGTTTTGTGATACGACTTACCGTTTAGCCAAAAAATAGCTCAAAAGGAATGTCTGCACAGTCATTAAAATTGCCTCCATATTTCGATATCTTTGGGGGGTAAAAAGTGAAAAATTTGAACATCTTGGAATTTTCCCATCGGTTAGGGACCAAAAGCTATAATTTCACCAAATTTCAATTGTCTACTTCGTCTGGCAGGTTGTGCCGCCATTTTGATTTGGGGGGATAGGGGATAAAAATGAGGAAATTCTCGAAAATTTTTAAGCCCACGAAACCTATAGGTCATCGTTTTGGATATACTATACGACTGTGTTCTTATGCTGAACCCAAAATTTGAGCCCCCCAGCGTGCCCCCTTCAGGGAATTTTGAGAATTTCCGATTTTTCTAGGGATCCTGGGGTCATCAGTTTCCTCCGTACCAAGTTTCAAATTTCTGAGATTTCTGGAAGTGCCTCATTAATTCACGTCTTTTTTCATTTTTAAATATTTATATATACATCGCTCCAGCCCGACTTGCTTTTATATATATAGATTCATTCCCGTAAAGCAAAGTTGGTCTGAAAACAGACCTGTGTAAAGATAGTTTCGTCCGGGGGCTGACTTCCTTTTTACAGAATACTGTTGATCGCAACTGCGAGCTCATTGCACTAGATTTACTGCACCTTCATTCAATCTCACTTACTGTACTACCATCCTCAGAGAACACACCTCCTAAGTACTTAAGATCATTTAACTGACCAGCTTTGTATCACCAATCTGGCGTTTATTTCTCTTAGTCGTAGAAAGGCTAATATTCATGCTACACTCATTGCACCTGTTTTCAAGTTCCAAGATATTAGACAGCAGGCATTCGGCATTAAGACCAAGTCATCAGCATAGGCCAGACTAATTACTACATTTTGACCTAACTGAATCCCTCCCTGCCACTTAATATTTTTCAGCAGATGATTCATGTAAACTATAAACAACTAAGATGAAAGATTTCAGTCTTGTCTACCCCAGTAAGTACCTTGAACCAAGAACTCATTCTACCATCAATACTCACTGTAGCCCAACTGTCAACATAAATAACTTTGATTGATTTTAATAATCTACTCTTAATCTCATAATCTCCCAGTACGTCGAACATCTTTTCCCTCTGTGTTCTGTCATATGCCTTCCCTAGATATACGAAACAAAAATGTAACTGTCTGTTCCTCTCGTAGAATGTTTCAATTACCAAGTGCATACTTTGGTGAGATTCCACACGCGAACTTTGTCCCAAATGTCGATCTATCCCTGTTTAAAGACTGGATAACATTTCTGACGATAACCCGTTTCTAAAAAGTAAATATGATCGGTGGAAAACGGTAAATAAAAATGTAAACAGACTCTGGGATGGATTTAAAGAAATTGTTGAGGAATGCGAAAACAGGTTTGTACCTTTAAGGGTGGTAAGGAATAGTAAAGACCCACCTTATTATAATAGAGAAATAAAGAGACTAAGAAGGAGGTGCAGACTGGAAAGAAATAGAGTTAGAAATCGCTGTGGAAGTAAGGAGAAATTGAAGGGACTTACTAGAAAATTGAATCTAGCAAAGAAGGCAGCTAAGGATAAAATGATGGCAAGCATAATTGGCAGTCATACAAATTTTAGTGAAAAATGGAAGGGTATATATAGGTATTTTAAGGCAGAAACAGGTTCCAAGAAGGACATTCCAGGGATAATTAATGAACAAGGGGAGTGTGTATGTGAAGATCTTCAAAAGGCAGAAGTATTCAGTCAGCAGTATGTAAAGATTGTTGGTTTCAAGGATAATGTCGAGGTAGAGGAGGAGACTAAGGCCAAAGAAGTAATAAAATTTACATATGATAACAATGACATTTACAATAAGATACAAAAGTTGAAAACTAGAAAAGCGGCTGGAATTGATCAGATTTCTGGGGATATACTAAAGACAATGGGTTGGGATATAGTACCATATCTGAAGTACTTATCTGATTATTGTTTGGTCGGAGGAGCTATACCAGATGAATAGAGAGTTGCTAGAGTAGCCCCTGTGTATAAAGGAAAGGGTGATAGACATAAAGCTGGAAATTACAGGCCAGTAAGTTTGACATGCATTGTATGTAAGCTTTGGGAAGGCATTCTTTCTGATTATATTAGACATGTTTGTGAAATTAATAACTGGTTCGATAGAAGGCAATTCGGTTTTAGGAAAGATTATTCCACTGAAGCTCAACTTGTAGGATTCCAGCAAGATATAGCAGATGTCTTGGATTCTGGAGGTCAAATGGACTGTATCGCGATTGACCTGTCTAAAGCATTTGATAAGGTGAAACATGGGAGACTACTGGCAAAAATGAGTGCAATTGGACTAGACAAAAGAGTGACTGAATGGGTTGCTATATTTCTACAAAATAGATCTCAGAGAGTTAGAGTAGGTGATGATTTGTCTGACCCTGTAATAGTTGAGAGGGGAGTTCCTCAGGGCAGTGTTATCGGACCTTTATGTTTTCTTATATATATAAATGATATGACTAAAGGAGTGGAATCGGAGGTAAGGCTTTTTGCGGATGATGTTATTCTCTATAGAGTGATAAATAAGTTACAAGATTGTGAGCAACTGCAACGTGACCTCGAAAATATTGTGAGATGGACAGCAGGCAATGGTATGTTGATAAACGGGGTTAAAAGTCAGGTTGTGAGTTTCACAAATAGGAAAAGTCCTCTCTGTTTTAATTACTGCGTTGATGGGGTGAAAGTTCCTTTTGGGGATCATTGTAAGTATCTAGGTGTTAATATAAGGAAAGATCTTCACTGGGGTAATCACATAAATGGGATTGTAAATAAAGGGTACCGATCTCTGCACATGGTTATGAGGGTGTTTAGGGGTTGTAGTAAGGATGTAAAGGAGAGGGCATATAAGTCTCTGGTAAGACCCCAACTAGAGTATGGTTCCAGTGTATGGGACCCTCACCAGGATTACCTGATTCAAGAACTGGAAAAAATCCAAACAAAAGCAGCTCGATTTGTTCTGAGTGATTTCCGACAAAAGAGTAGCGTTACAAAAATGTTGCAATGTTTGGGTTGGGAAGAATTGAGAGAAAGAAGGAGAGCTGCTCGACTAAGTGGTATGTTCCGAGCTGTCAGCGGAGAGATGGCGTGGAATGACATTAGTAGTCGAATAAGTTTTAATGGCGTTTATAAAAGTAGGAAAGATCACAATATGAAGATAAAGTTGGAATTCAAGAGGACAAACTGGGGCAAATATTCATTTATAGGAAGGGGAGTTAGGGATTGGAATAACTTAGCAAGGGAGATGTTCAATAAATTTCCAATTTGTTTGAAATCATTTCGGAAAAGGCTAGGAAAGCAACAAATAGGGAATCTGCCACCTGGGCGACTGCCCTAAATGCAGATCAGTATTGATTGATTGATTACAACCCTACAGTATGTGGAGAAATGGATTCACTATTGCGTGTTTCAGTGGTGGTTGGTAGTGTAATATGTTCGTGTGAGCATAAAGAGGAATGAGTTGAGACAAACACTAAGACCCAGTCACCGAGCCGTAGAAATGAACCATATGCAGTTAAAAGCTCCGGTCTGGCCGGGAATTGACCCCGAAATCTCTTAATAGTAAGGCCAGTAATCTGACCATTCAAACAAGGAGCCGTAGACAGACAGAACACAATATTATTATATTAGCAAGAGACCACATAAAAGGGCAACCGTTCATGTGTAGTTTCAACTTCCTACGCCAAACAGTTTCAAAGGATCCAATAGCTTTCCTTCCCGTCTGTTCAGAGTTATGATGTTTTCATGATCTTTCGATGATACGTTTTCCGAGAGTCTAATGTAATGTAACTCATATTCCATGAAAGGTGGAATTATTGACATGTTTTCTTGAAAATATATGTTATTTAGGTAAAGGCAACAGGTAATTTGCAACTTGAGCATTCACTAACAGTTTTATTTTATAATTAAGCTGTTTAACAAACAACTAAATCTAAAAATGTTAATCATTATCGATGGCCAGCGAGTATTTCACGACAAATTCTGCCTAATCGGATATACGTAATGTATTAACTGTCACTCGAGGGCAGTAAAATTCAGTTTTTAAATTTTTCATCATTGCTCAGATTTATATATGAGGTTTTCAACGTTTGATCCAAATTTCTGACATACAGTACATTAATGCATACATACATACATACATACTTTTTTTTGCTAGGGGCTTTACGCCGCACCGACACAGATAGGTGTTGTGGCGACGATGGGATAGGAAAGGCCTAGGAGTTGGAAGGAAGCGGCCGTGGCCTTAATTAAGGTACAGCCCCAGCATTTGCCTGGTGTGAAAATGGGAAAACACGGAAAACCATCTTCAGGCCTGCCGGTAGTGGGATTCGAACCTACTATCTCCCGGATGCAAGCTCACAGCCGCGCACCTCTACGCGCACGGCCAACTCGCCCGGTCATACATACTTACATACATACTGCAAACATAAGCGAATTTGCGTAATTAATGTATGAATTAAAGGTTGAATAATTCGCATATTGGAATACAGCAGTAGGCTGTGAGGGCTGGCAGTCTCACAAAGCAACATTCTGGCGGCGGTCAGACTGCAAGTAGATCCGCAGAACTTTTCTTAAAGCACGAACAGCAGATAGCTGGCCTAAGTGGTACATCCAATAAAGTTTATGGTGCCGACAAGAAGTGGGAACTTTCTACTCAGTTCTCACGGGAAAATCACGCGTTGGAACTTGACCTACTTAGAAGTATGAGAGAGAAAACAATAATACCCGTCAACCCTTGGCAGAAAATGGAAGCATCCATGTTGCGGAGAGCGCGAACGTCTCAGCCAATCACAAAATTCAAATTTAAATGTTTTGTCATAGCGGGAATCTACAGCCAGTATTTCGCGATTTGGAGTCCGGAGTAGTTGTGGAAAACGGTGTCCTGACTTTCTGATAATATTTGAAGATTTATCTGTGCAAATGTGTGATTAATTAGTGGTTAATTAAGAAAATTTTAACTTTACATGGAAGGGTGGTATCGCCCAGGAAGCGAACCGTCATGGCGGGAAGACAGCATCTTCAGGAAGAAAATAACGCCGGTGACGCGCGCCGTCGTATGGATTACCCTGTGATCGTTTCCCACGGCGCAATATAACAAGTAAGTCAGACCGAAATTAAGAAGATTTTGAACATATTTTTTAAAGCTTTAACCTACGGACGTATGGTAAATCGGTCCCAAGTGCAAGATTACTACGCCACATCCCTTCGACAGAACTATTTTCGAAGTGGGGGGAGAACTGTTTACAAAAACAACGAGCAGTGTGATGAATCTTCAGTCGGCTTTCAAATTCAGTCTTGTATGGAGCAGTTAGTGTCGAATTCAGTCTTGTAAGGAGTTCTTGTACGAAGTCTTGTACGGAGTTAGTTCAGTCAGTTGTGTGAATTCTGAGTCTGGTAGGAACGCGATCAGAGACACTTGTTGGCATCCGAGTGAGCCATGTATTCACTTGTGAGAGTAATATTTCAGGAGAAATGAACACTTTAACAAACTTTTATGTAATTTGAATTTATGCAGAGACAATCAGGCAATAGCTACACTTTTCAACACTTGCCTTAAGTGAACTTACACAACCAACCGAGAGGGACAATGGATCACGTCGTAACATGTAACTGCATAAAAATTTTCCTAATCCACGTGTAGTTTGGATATTTGTTGAAAGGTCATTTTATTTCTATTTTGGAGGACGATTAGTATAAAATTTCTCCACACATCATTGGAAACAGTACTTTTAGCTTGTTTTCATCACTTTCAATGAACTGTTATGGCAAGCGAGATGTTACAGGAGAGAAATTAGTTAAAGCAGTTACAGGGGGAGAATGACTTTGTTTTTCATTAATGGAAGGCCGCGGTGTTAAGACCTTGACTACACTGTTATGTTCCGAAGAGGTGAACAACCGGTAAGCCTTAAACAAACAAACTGAGAGGGGTGTGAGACACAGCAGGAAACGCCAGGCAGGTAGCTGAGAGCAGACTTTCGACTTCACGTCAGGTGTTTATGCAGTGTTATTGTATAATCTTCATTGAAGTGCTAGAAAATGCGAGTGTTTATGTAAATGTGAACGTGTGTAACGCCCTTATAAAGATGTATCAAGCATGTGCGTGTGACATTTCGGATTATCACATCAGCTTCAAGATGGAATTCTAATTCATCATGACAGAGCCCGGAGGGTGATCCAACCTGCCTCCAGCACTAAGGTAATGAGCAACAAAATGTATAAATAAATATGTAGGACTATGAACCAATCGATGATCAAATGTAGCTTAGACTGTTAGATAGGATTGTAAATAATTCACGTAATAATAATATATTATATAATAATAATAATAATAATAATAATAATAATAATAATAATAATAATAATAATAATAAGTGTGAGCTAGTTTTATTTGCGTACTTTCTTTACGTAAATGTGTTTGCATATTATTTTCTGGATCATTTGTTATAGGTCCTCTTTGACAGGTTAGAATTCTGTTTTGCGAGATTTAAATAAGTGTAATGCAGATTAATAATAATAATAACAATAACAATAATAATAATAATAATAATAATAATCATTTTATTATAACGTTGGTTATGAGCGATATTTGTTGAAGGTATGATCTTGTAGACGCCCCCTTGTTGATTTTCAATGTTTACTTTTGCTACTAGCGCATTCAGTTTGTGTCATGTTGCGTAATCTTCATTCAGATGACCGTTTCCGGTAGCTCTTATACCGTGTATTTTTGCGACGATTTGGTTGACACGCGAATATTTATTTCTGTGTGTAATTGCGGTTACACATTTTCAATAGCCGTGTTTTTGAGAGGCAATCTCGTCATTTTAGTAAACAGTTCGTGACAGGAAGCCATTGATAAGTCAGCTCTGATAGTTTGTCATATGTGAAGCAGAGGATGATCTAAAGATCGAGCAAAGTGAATAATAATATCCCTGATGATCTGCGTTGATAATGGAAATGTGATATTGGACCATGTCATGAACAGTGTCGTAAGAAATAGAGATGTGAACGACAGATATTTCGCCCGCCGGATACGAGCGAGGCCGTATTATGAGTTACTACGTCGAGAATAATGATGAATAAATAGAATTGAGAGATGAATAATTTAACCAAGAGTGTTAAATATGTAACGACATGGATTATGATTGTAGGCGGGAAGCCTGTATTGTTTCAAATAGTTTCCAGAGAAAGTAGATGCTCGGCAAATATGCGAGTTAGTGCACGAGGTAATATGTGAGCAGAGCGACGAATCAATGTGTATTTTGGCAGTCATATAGAATCATAGATGACATGTAATACCAGTAATTATTGTCCATAAAGGCTGAATAGTGTCATAGCCAGACATTTGTCGTCTGAGGTTAGAAGATTGCCATCAAATTCACAATATTTTAATACTTGTAGCTGTGTAAATTTTTTTTTATAGTCCGATATTTGCGCATTTTTTTAAGCTTTCAGCAGGCAGCGATGTTTGGGATCTAGTTTGTTTTATTATTATTATTATTTCTTTGTGTATATTTTATCACCGTATTATTTAGGATCTGATCATACGTGAATTATTTGTATTTGATTGATGTAAATAAGTAGGTGTAGGTAGGTTAGTTTTGATTTCAGTATTTTTTTTGTTGGAGCAGTGTTTCTCCATTAACAGGTTCATTTATGTGAATAAGATTTCATGTGTAGGATAAGAGATCATCGATTAGTTCATAGTCAAAACCATAGTAGTGGTATGCTCATACCAGACATTCAGTAATTACCAAGCATTAGAAATCCACTACATTTCAATTAGGAAAATGAAGCGATCTTTAATAAACCAGTTGTATCATAAGTGCCGCAAATGAATGAGGTAAATGAGATGGGATCTGCCTCCGTCTAGTGGTAGTACCACAAATATGAATTCGTAATGAAAATGCAGGCAGCGGCAAATTAAGTAAAATTAATAATGTAAAGGGATCGCTTTCATTTAAGATGCAAACATGAGGCACTTGGCCTAATTAATTTTTATTTTAAGAGGTCCAGGCTATCACAGTCATGCAAGTGAGGTTTGAATAATTAAATGAGTGATTGTAACACTCAGTTTCATGTTTCAATAATTTTCTTGTTTTTCAACCACGAGTAGTTTAAGAAGTGGCAATGGTTACGTGGTAGATGAAGTACAATGTTCATGGTTGTTTCTTTCAATTCTTTCTCTTATTTGTTACACATGGTTAGTGCAGTCCATGATTATTTAGAGTTGGATGTTTCCCAACTGAGTCACATGTGTTAAATATTTGATAAACACCTCTGAGTCAGTGTTGATTTGATGACTTAACCAATTAATTAATTATTAAACTACGCAAGTTTATTTTGACAGACATTTTTCAATGTATTACAATTCAGTATTTCAAATGAGGTGGTATTTCTGACCAGTGGTATGAATTCATTCACGCCATCGTCATGGAGACAGTGTATCGACGTAATCTTATAATTTAAATTTGATTGACCTTCAGTCAGTTTATTAGGCAGATAATTGAGTTATTGTAAGGTAGATCTTTAATTTCTTTTTTTTAATTTCAATTTCATTTCGCTTTGTTTATTTTTCACTTTATTTTCAATTTTGGCACTTTGCACTTTGTTCAATAAATCAGTTTATTTATTTAAATTTTAATTCAGTCTTTGGGTACCGTCATTTATAGTTTACCCCATCTTTTCATTTCCTCATCCCCCGATCGACGTGTGGCCCATCACCCGTGGGATATTTTTGGACGCACCACGACTGAGGAAGAAGAGTCTACATGCGGCGGTAAGTATTTTATGTCATTATTTACAGGAGCAGCCGGCGCACAGATGAAGAAAGAAGATCACCGCATTGGGTGCCTTTGCAAGGGCACAATACATACATACATACATACATACATACATACATACATACATACATACATACATACATACATACATACATACATACTTCATTATAGACTGTTATGCGTTTCAGCGTTCAGTCTGGAAGCGTCTTTGAATTTACTAAACGCCTCCACAATCATATATTTGCAACTAGTTCCGTGATATTTTGTTCTATACTTCTTATCTTTAAATCATTTGGAACCAAGTCTAACCATCGTCTTGATCACCCTCTACTTCTCTTACTCTCCATGGCCAAGTCCAATATTCTCCTTGGTAACATATCCTTCTCCATTCACCTCACATGATCCCACCTACGGAGCCGGTTTATGCGTGCAGGTTCAATTTCTAAATTTCAGAAGGAAAAAAGTCCGACTTACGATGTAGCAAACCACAGTCGTAGGTTCCATGCCCAGGATAATCTTCTCAGCTCAAGTCCAGGTTTCTCTTACATTTTTCCTTCTATGGTCGGTTACATAAGATTGTATTTTTAAAGATGTGATCGAAATGGGCTGCTTTCCTGCGTTGCGAGTGTTAGGATTGCTCATAATTTCCCAGAATGGCGCAGTACCTTCTCTTTAGTGACGTGTTCCACTCACCAAATCTTGAATATTTTGCGATACATCCAGATTTCAAAAACCTACAGTGAGTATGCCGGCACCGCAGCCTAGAGGTTGTTTGCCTACCTCTCTCTCAGATATCTAGGGTTTGATTCCCGGCCGGGTTAGGTATTTTTCTCTGAATATGAGGTCTGGTTCAAGATCTACTTAGCTAACGTGAGAACATCTGAGGATATATCTGATCGTGAGGTACTGCCCCCGGTCTATAAAGGCAAGAGTAAGGAGCGGGATGATTCATTACGCTGTCCAAGCCTCACCTCTTAATCTGCCGACATTCAGACTGACCAGCTTGGTAGCCCAAGGTCCATGAGGGCTGTTGTGCCATGGGGTTTGTTTATTGTTCTGCAGTCGATTCAACGACGAAGCCTTTAGTGTACGCCCTTCGACACCGTAAAACATAACCGATAATACGTCACGACACAGAGACTCACATCGAAGGGCATTGCTGTATACAGAATGTTCCTTGTAATGCCAGTAGATATTGAAGTAAAATAAATATGTTGCCTTCACTGGTGTGTAGGACGAATATTTATCCCAGTATGAGCAGGTCCTCTTCTACACTATCTGTTTGATTTTTCAAGGTTTTATGTAGTGGGAGTGAAGACGAATTGTGGTTTTAACACACCCCTTAGTAAGCCATTCTGCTATGGCTCTCACAATCACCTAACTTGTTTTTTTTATTTATTGGGATTGAGTTTATCAGACTGACAACACTACAATCGTTAACGATGTCTTTCTTATGCGAAAATAGATTATATATTTTTACAGCTTAATGTGATACAGAGAACTCCACATGATAGATTGCATTGCGATCGATTGAGAACATGCAGGGTGATATGATTTAAACCACAAGAAGCAGAGAGATGAAAGTTATCTGTGTCTCCGTCAAGCAACCCCCGAGTCGTGACAACTTTATGAGCGAGATTTGGTTGTAGCCGGAAAAAAGCTGATCGTGTGCAGTTTGCCGGATATTAGCTTCGGAGGGGTCAGGCGATATCTTGGCGCAAGTCGCGTCTGTCAAACCGATACAGACAAATCTGATCAGCTTGAGCAATGCGTTTGCTTTATGGAGCCTCCCTGACTCCTTACTCCCACGGAGAGGATGGGAAAGAAATAACTTTCTACTTAAGGCCAAATAGCTTATTAAACAACTTGATGTGTCCTCTCCAAAGTTCGACAGAGTTTGATGTGACGCTGAAGAATGGCTTCTAGCGAATCACGTTGAAGATAGACTTTTATAAATAACTGGAAGACCAATACAATCAGAGGGTACTAGAGTGTTTGCTCACTACGGACAGAAAATACTTTCTAGGACGTAATGTGATGTAAACGGACCGAACTTCTGCTCTTACCATAACATACCCTTAAACAGTCAATTAGCTGCCTCTGTGGATCCGTAGTAGAGTGTCGGCCTCCGGATCCCAAGATAGCGGGTTCAAACCTGGCAGAGGTAGTCGAAATTTTGAAGGGCAGAAAAAAGTCCATTCGATACTCCATGTCGTACGATGTCGGCTTGTAAAAGATCTCTGGTGATACATTTGGTATTTACCCGACAAAATTCATTAAAATCTCAGCCATAGACTCCCAAAAGAGATCCGCTTTACCCTGTCTGCCATCTAGTGGGCATAGTGTAAAACGGAACGTCGAAATTGACGAGCAGACAGCCAGATGGCGTCAAGTCGAAATGTCTGCACACGTTAGCTGAGGCCATACGATTATTATTATTATTATTATTATTATTATTATTATTATTATTATTATTATTATTATTATTATTATTATTATTATTATTATTAACATTCAATTACTACGTAGGATCATGGCTCCAACACGCTGCATCCCATTGAAAATTTCGTGTAAATATAATATATCCTCAGGAAGATCATCCGCCCAAATTCCAGAAGAGCCTTTAGCGATCCATGAAATAGATAGGACAAATTGAAGATAACTTTTATTCAATTCTTTCATCTTTCTTTCTTTCTTTCTTTCTTTCTTTCTTTCTTTCTTTCTTTCTTTCTGTCTTTCTTTCTTTTATAGGCAACTTTGACATAGATCAGCACTGGTGTGTTGTGTCCTCCGTATATTGACTTTACAATAATAAATGCACAGTATACTATTTTTACAATATCCTGCAATAATGAATTCTGGTCAAAATTAATTTCAACGACGATGAAAGATGGCGTACAGAGATCACATAATAGTATATCAGTGAATTATTTATGACGTCATAACGCTCAATAGATGTTATAAATAATATGAAGGGGACATTCACTTACCGAATATTTCTTGAGGGCAAAAGTGATGAGGCATGGAGAAAATCATTGTATTGTTAAGGTTACAGGTAGTAGAAGCCTTTCCTTTCTCCAAGAGCCTTAATGGTCATTACGGAGATAACTTTGGTTTGGTAAAACACAACAATAAATTGATTGTAAGGTGCTACTTAATTACTCATAATAGACGGGACGTAGCTTATTGGTCGGTTTGTAACAGAGATTGGGGAGTTCGCATTTAATTACGCAAGACCCCCTCTTCTGTATAACCATAATTTTTGGAAGTTCCAACGATAGGAAAAATATACAAGAAGAATTATGTGTAAATCTAAGCAATAATAGTATCTTAGATGCATGATTGTTCTGCTGAGGTACACTTGACTGCATGGAAAGGGATGACCTTTTTCCTACCATTAATTTTCGTGTAAAATATTGAATGATGAATACCCATGACGAAACAGTCCTTTATGGTCTTGCCTTTCCATGGTGCCTGCTTCCCAGCCAGTCATCAGAATGATGACATCCTCAGTTGGTTATCTTGATAGGGTACGCTGCATCTCTTTTCAACTGCTTCTCAGTTCGTCTCATGAGGAACCTTATTCCTGACTTTAGTCCAGATTTTAAATCTCCAGACTAGTCAGGAATCAAACCCGGGGTGTTCGGATTAAAGGCTGGCACTATATCCCTTGAAATGTGAAATGTCGTATGGATTTTAGTGCCGGGATATCCCAGGACGAGTTCAGCTCGCCAGGTGCAGGTCTTTCTATCTGACACCCGTAGGCGACTTGCGCATCGTGATGAGGATGAAATGATGATGAAGACAACACATATACCCATCCCCCGTGCCATTGGAATTAACCAATTAAGGTCAAAATCCCCGACCTGGCCTGGAATCGAACCCGGGACCCTCTGAAACGAAGGCCAGTACGCTGACCGTTCAGCCACCGAGTCGGACACTATATCCCTTAACGTCCTGATATGCACACGGAATATTTGCCAAGTCATTCAGCCCTGAGGATGGCATCTCCAAAGGTCATGCGGTTGTTGGGAACAGTGGAAACCTATGCTGACGTCAAAATAAGGCATACTAAGCGATGGTGTGTGCACCACGTGGTGTAGTGGTAGCGCACATGCCTCGTACCCGGAATTTCCGGGTTCAATTCCGGGACCGGTCAGGAACTTTTATTTGGAGTTGAGGGTTGATTCGAGGTCCATTCATCCTACAAGTGAGAAGCCATCTGACGGTGAGTTAGTGGCTCCGGTCTAGAAAAGCAAGAATAACGGCCGAGAGGATTCGTCGTACCGACCACATGCAGGCCTTCGGGCTGAGCAGCGGTCGCTTGCTATTCCAGCACGACCGAATCCCAGATGCACTACAAGTCATTACTCAGCATGGCCATTACTCAGCACCACTCATACCTTTTCTGGCCTGTGCAAAAAGACAAATAAAAACATACAGCATCCAACAAGAAATTACAACAGACAGGATACTGAATCACACAGTACAAATAATATTCTTAAAATACTCTGTTAAATAGTAGGTTAGTGATCGAGATGACATTATATTTGCATCAGCATTTGGGAAATATCGACAGTTTCCAGCTCGGCTGAGCGTGCAGTTTATGTATGCGGGTATTATACGAACTATAAATATGGAAATTGGCGATGTGGGCTTATCCTGTCATTATTATTAAACTGATGTAGTGAAATACTGTTCAGCTGTCTGGGTTTGGACTGCGGTGCAACGATAGTGTCAGGGTTAGACTGATGGAAGCAGCGTGTAGTTTCGTGCCTCACAGCTTCCTTTTTTACCCCTTTTATGGAAACGAACATTGGAATCTGTTACTTGTACACTGACTGATGCAGTGAATACATTTAAAGGGGGATGTGAGTATATCTAGTGATTTGCCACGTTTCATTCTTATACACTCTATAAACACTTATACGTTGGTGGGTAATCACCACTTTTTCTCAATATGCTCGAATGATTTTTTATCTCTGTTCTGCAAAATATTGTGTTAGTATAGTTTGTATGGCTGTAATGTTCACCAGATTGTTTAACTGTCTAGTCGGGTAAATATTTAGCTACGTCTGGGTTCAGTACCGATATGAAAATTAGTCAAATATATGCACGGAAAGTGTCCACATGTGAGTTGATTAGTTCCAGAACTCAACATGTCCATGTAAAAGTGAATTGAGAAAAAGTAGAAAAACTGGTATCATTGTTAATATCGGGATTAAACCGATGAGAATTTGTATATGATAAAGGCAATTGTTACGATTGAAATAAGAACAGTGACAATAATATAGGATTTCACTAGAATTAAACAATAACGAAATTTTGTTGGATATGTTGAATTTTGGAAATCGTTTTCGAACTGATCACCCCTGAGATAAATGCTAGTCTGGGACTCAGGAGGTGAGCGGGTGCATAATGGCGGGGGTGTGATAAGCGTCATGCAATTGTAATTATGATGAATTATTGAGGAATATATATTTCATGTTCAGAATAAATAGTATCTTACTGTACATACAGTAAGAACAGGCCAGGCCGAGATGGCAGGTTTCACCATACCACAGAATGTTGTCTCCAGTGAGATTAACAAACACAATGAGGGACAGAATTAGGTTTCTCAGAACTTGTGACAAGGAAGAAAGAAGAGAGGATAACTTGTTGCCAAAGTTTTCCTAGCCCCGGGCAGTCTTGGTAGTAGCAACAGCGCAGGGAGCCGGGTGCAAATTTCTGAGAAATGATGGCGAAGCATCTCCATGTAACTAGCGGGAGTGGAACACGGGGTTGGCACTGGAAGAAAAAAATATGAGCCTTCCCGGTCACGTGGTTAAGGTGGACCAATGGAAAAATTAACTTGACCAAAGCAAGGTGACAACTTCGTATTGTAAGAAGCACTATCGAGGCTAACTCCGTGGATTAAACTGATAAAAAAAGGTGAAATATCGATTCAGAATTTAGGAGCCTTACTATACCATAAAACTCATATAAAGTTTATAATTACGGGAGATTGCATGGTGAAATTCTGAGAATTCATGGACGCTATTCGTTGATTGGCTGAAGGCAAAGGAAGCCACAAAAGAGCGCGAAATCCCGAGCCGGGATACGGCAGCTAAATTCGCGAATATATCCATTACCAGCGAACGATAATAGTTGAGAATTGGTATAGAGTATTTGAGAACATAATTACATCATTGGATCATATATTTAAGCCACGGGCCAAACCGCAAACTGTCGTATGAATATATCGGGACTGTGCGTTCCAAGATGACCTCCGTTGAACTCGGAAGAGAGGGGATACAAGTATAAATATGAGGTCGTATACTAGGACTCGAGAGTACTTCTGATATTGTGTTCGAGCGGTCAGCACGCCAGTGGTGCGTAACTACTTTTGACAAAGCGTTCGAGCCGTGACTACGCCAGGGGTGCGAGGGTGTACTTACTCGTGGAGTAGAGTTCGAAGTATTATATTGTTACATAGTACAGTGATTCATGACGTGATGTAGCTCATATTACAGTCTTGAGCAGTCTACTAGTATGAAGTGTTTCAAATAGACAGGACTCAGTAAAGCCTAACTTACGGAGTGTGAGATTCTACCAACAGATTAGGAAGTGCGTTACATGAGAACGGTCACGAGTGTTTATGTCACCTAGTAAACAGTCCATTCTAAACTGATACCTGGTCAGCTACACGAGCGTGAGACGGGAAATTCAAGTGCGCGCACGGGCCGTTGTAAAGGGAAACCCGAGGTATTCCATGTTCCTAGTGTCCGGGAAAGGAATGAAGAGTGTATATCTACATTAAGTGGGCTAGATACAAGGCCGAGAGTGTAAAATTTGTGAATAGAATTTAGGGTGGAAATTATTCCAAAGTGCAACAGTTAATTTATTTGTTTTTATTCAAAATGTGTAAAGTTGAAAAGGGTCAAGGATTAATTCTTCAAGCTGGCATGAATACCAGTGGAATGCATTGCTAAAAACCGGAGAGGCTATGGCTTCTCGTCCGGTTTTAGCAGACTACAATGGCAGAGTTGAGTACCTTTTAATATATTTATAGATTGCTATCGTTAGGGGGAGGAAATCATATTATTTTATCATGGTAACTTGATTGTGAAACGAGCCGTTACGGCTCGTATAAGTTCAAAGATAGATAGACAAAGGGACAAATTAATATGTAGATTAGATCAAGCACTCATCATATTTGAATATTAAATAGAGTATAGTAGGGTTGAGTTGTTCATTCAAGTGCTTGAGTTGTTTGCTATGATGTGGAGCACGTTTCACGTAAAGATAATGTTAATATTCATTTAGAAGTGCTTCCAAAGTGTTTTTCCGTCATCGGAACTTTTATAGATATTAAAGCATGTTGTTAAGATAATCCAGAGGTAGGATTGCCAAGTGATTTAAATTGTTGTGGGACGGAATGAAGTCCATTGATTTGTTTGTAAATATCGCGAAGTTCGCCAGTGGACAAAATAATAATAATATGTGCAAGTGTCGAAGTAATACATTAGAATTTGGTAATGTGTAAAGGCGTGTTTAATAATAATCTTTCAGAATAAAGGCACGGGCCTAGTTGGATAGAATGATTGCAAATTAAAGTAATTTAAATGTGGAGATCACATGTGCCGTGAATAATTATAATTTGGGCAGCGAATCCGGTTTTAACACTAATTGTTGATTTAACGTTTGTGGACTCCATAATAATCATAAATAATTTTGGTAGAAACGAGATAGGCACTTTTGTAATATGGTCACGCTATGTTTGAGATCCAGAGGGATTTGAGCCAAAAGTTGAGATTTGGAGTTTTGTGGGACAGAAATCCGGCCCGAAATGAAAGTGAATTGTACTGATGTTGATGAAGAAATAGATGGATCTTAAGGCCCACATAGAGGTTGTATTTATATACCGGTGTATTGAGTGGCAGAATAGAGTCCACACACCGAGGGTTAATTTGTGAAAATGTTTTGAAGAGTTCCAATGGATAAATGGACTTCAAAATGGAAAAGGAAGGAATAATTTAACACTTGCGGAGATTGGAGGTATTTGCCCAACTGCGAGGTGTTATGGGATTTGAGAATTGTCTTAGGAGCATATGGTCTCCATGAATTAACGGCAGTACGAAAATAAGGTTGCGGGTTCGAAAACTATTATGTCCCGACCGATGTGAATTCGGATCTTGCTGATTTCTGTTTGGGAGAGAACGTATGTGACTAAATTATAAAGATGGGGAATAAAAATAAAGATTCTCGAAATAATACTAATAATAATAATAATAATATTCCAAGTAAATCATATCTGGATGGATTAGTGCCAAAATAAATCGGAGTTGTAAAAGGGGTTATGCGTTTAACATATTAAGAGTGGACTACCGTGTAACAGGCGAAAATCATTTTTAAAAATTAATAATAATAAAAAAAACTACTTTTTTTGAAAAAGAATTTACTTTTTTTATTTTGGACATAATAATGATGTTGGGAGTTGAAATAAAAAAATTGAGATTTTAACTAATAATAATAAAAATGAGAATATTTGAAGAAGGAGAAGAAGAATAATCAAAGAAGGTACTTTTATTTATTTCAGATGAAAATAAAATAAAATCGCGAAAAGTTGTAATGTTATTCCGAGGATGATTACGGGTTACGATAATCATGATCTCCACAAATAATAATAATAATAATAATAATAATAATAATAATAATAATAATAATAATAATAATAATAATAATAATATTTAATAAAATATGTTTTTATTTTATGTATTTTTCGTATTATTTCGGATGCTGATGATGGATGATACTAGGCAAGTCAGCTGGCGAATTAACGAAATAATGTCAATTGGTTGTAAATAATAAGTTAAGTTAATATGTGTACAATGAAGGCAAATCCCTACATCTGGACCATTAGGTTAGAGTCCCTTTGTCGTATTCCTTCAACTAACGAATAGCATATCTTGGTTAGGAACCTGGGGAGAGTTTGTAGTTTCCCGGGTTGGTCTCATCTCAATTAAAGTGGAGGCGATAACATGACCCATGTGATCGCGCCTACTTAGCCAACAGGTTATTGGTCCATGATCAAATAGGGTCATGGTGTTAACGAAGGTAAATCTGATACCTTCAGATATCAACGGTTCAACCACCCAAATGGAAGGGTGGTCAAAGGTGATAAATATTATGTAATCATTTTTCAGGAATAATTTGCCAAATTACCGGCAAATCAAGGGTCAACAGATTTTGATTGTGTGTAAAGTTTAATTTGTTTACTTAAATAAAATGCTCCTTTAGCATTTGCAAGGAAACAGTTCCAGGTTTTTGTTCTTGTAGAATAGTAAACCCCTTGGTGACCGTTTAAATATCCGTCCCCATTCCTAGGACGGAGCCTTCATAATTTCCCTTTGATCTGAATATATATAATTTGTGTGTTTTATGATGAGCCTTGAAGTTAAAGATTAGAGTGTCCCGTTCAACCCTGTAGTACTGATTGGATGGCGCCCTTACATTTAGTTTGAGATCTTATATCTCAAAATATGTTTTATTGAGTATTAGTTGCGATGGATTCGGACCGTAACACGCCCTGAGATAAATGCTGGTTGGGACTCAGGCTTTGAGCGGGTACAGTATGGCTGTAATATTCACCAGATTGTTTAACTGTCTAGTCGGGTAAATATTTAGCTACGTCTGGGTTCAGTACCGATATGAAAATTAGTCAAATATATGCACGGAAAGTGTCCACATGTGAGTTGATTAATTCCAGAACTCAACATGTCCATGTAAAAGTGAATTGAGAAAAAGTAGAAAAACTGGTATCATTGTTAATATCGGGATTAAACCGATGAGAATTTGTATATGATAAAGGCAATTGTTACGATTGAAATAAGAACAATGACAATAATATAGGATTTCACTAGAATTAAACAATAACGAAATTTTGTTGGATATGTTGAATTTTGGAAAGTACAAGTGGACGTGTTCAGATCTAGAACAAGCAACGATGGACACAATATGGTTTGGAATGGTTTCTAAGGGAAATTACATACTGAATACAACTAAACATTCTTATTTTCACGTATTAAAGATAGCTCTTATTTGATGACAATGGTATATTTTACAATGGGGAAATGGGAAAATTTTCATCTCCAATGATTACCTTAACATTAAGAGTAAATTAATATTGTCTTCTTAGAGAACACTTTCAAATAGCATCGCTGTCAAACATTGTCTCATCTACCTACTACTGTTTTTTCTTCTTTTTGAAGTTCATTTGTGTAGAATTTGGCAGTTCCTTGTAGAAGCTGAATTCTGGATAAGATTCCCATTCAATACCATAATGCTTTCTGAATAGATTTAGAACGTCATTGACTTTTGTAACACCAAGCTTGTATTGGTTCACTAAATATTTGGTTTATGTTCTTGCCTCTTCTGAAAACAACTTTCGGCTCCCCCAGGTTTGTGAAATATGTTGCCTCGAATGATTCCTGTGTTTTTGTTCCTTTGTATGATGAATCCTTCCGCGGGAGAAAAATTTGAAATGCCAGTTATCAGGCAGTTTCAAAACTACACTGACTGCTTTTCTTTAGTTATAAAATATCGGGACAGATTACAGTTCCAATTTTCTGAAAAATGCCTCTATGATATATAATTATTTCCCATCTTCGGATTTATTTTTCAATGTGACCAAATACTCTCTCTCTGGTACCAAAAAATCTACAAGTACTATTTTTATATTATTTGGAACGTCAGTTAACATACCAATCATAATTTGATTTTTGTTTTGCCCTCTGCAAACATCGGCAAAAAGACGAAAAGTGTGCACATTTGTAAGGGAGACAGTGTTATTTAGATTGTGATGAACACAAGGTGGTATTTCTTTGGACCTTTTAAAACGGTCGCTTTCCGTCCAGCACTGAATAAATGTGGTTTTTTTTTCGATTCAGCTGTCGTAGATGTTACTTCGCATATTGTAAAATTATACACGTAAAGCTGGCGAATTTATTAAGTAGCTTGGTTGCCCTGGCAGCACAGCGCTCATCTGACAGTCAAAGGAGTAAATAATTTCAGTCTCATTCTGTGTTTGCAAGAGTTTGTAAAATGCCTTTGCACGTAGTTTGTGATAGCCAGGTTCAGCTAGCAACTTATCTTTCATTGCTATATTCCTATCGGTTTTCCTCTCTTAATACATTATTCTTGCTCAAAACACTTAGAACGTTTGTCTGTTGCCGGAGTAATGAAACTTTTTTGTATTTGGTTGTAAAAATGTGATGGGATAAACTATATTTGACTCACAGTTAGGTATTTTGCCCAGCATTATAATTCTTCTTGCAATCAAGAATCTTTGGAAAGTGGTTGTGTTTCTTAATAAATCTATAGTTGTTTAATAGTCAGATCCTCTCCGGAGGCCATACGAAAAAAAATGACAGACACTACCCCTTGTATTTACTGCGGCAGTAGTGTGACTCAATGGGAATCAAAGATTCAATGAACTTCCTCACCTTCTCCGTACTTGCCTGGAACTTTCTTGAACCTTCTCTTCTTTCCTATGTCTTCAGATGTTCCATTCCAAGTCTCTGAACACGACACATCGAAATTCACAAAATTTAAAGAAAGGGATTTTGACATATCTGAACTAACAGAACTTTTTCAGAAACAAATTTATGAATATAGAACCTCAAAGTTATCTGTTTGCCTTTGTTCGTTGTACGTACTCACGGTCGCTTTCCCTGAGGAGATTCTTGTGTCATATATCGGAGAATGAATTAATCTTGAATCACTTTATTGTGAGAATCGTAAAATGACTGGTGGAAACATCTGACATTCCCAAGATCATTACAATTGAAACCGAACCTGGATGGATGGGTGCAGTTCGGTTTCTTCGGAAGAGACTTTTGATGGAATAAATAGTAATTGTGATAATTTCAATACCATAAGGAAATTATTTGTCTTGATTTAACATCAGGCTAGTCCACGCTATGATAGTTTTAAAACGAAATAGTTGGTGCATGTAATTCAGTGGACTTGACAGACATGTAATTGGAACTCCTGGCTCGGTGAGGAAAGCAACGAAAAACTAACTCACTCCTCATTTCCCTAGTACGCCTCTTCAGTGATGCCTAGACCATCTATGACAGCTGATGGCGGAGCTATTGAGGATCCAACCAGACACCCTAGACTTCGATAGCTTGTACTGCCGGAGTCGTAAGAAAGCAACAATTGATCAAGTGTGGTCAGATGCGAAAGATTGTAACGGTTCAAATCCCGTTACAAGATGATATCTGTAATTTTATTATTGTATGATTTTATCTGTATTTTCTTCTTCTTCTTCTTATTATTATTATTATTATTATGTCAGTATTATTATTATGTTATCAGTGATATTGTACTATTATTGTAATTATCCGTTTTATTCAATTTTGCAATTGCCTGTTGCTTGCAAGATTGCACTTAGATGTATACACATATACGTATGTGTAGTATAACACTCAATACCTGTACAGTGAGAATTGTTGTATACATCAGAGATTGGAAGTGACGTTGTTATATTGCGACACCACTGGCGATTCTGCCAAGTCATCGCCGCGCCTTGGCTATGTCATCGTATTTATTTAGATATGCGCGCATCGACTCGTCGCCGCAGGGCTATTTCACCACTGGATGTAATATCTGTCGCGTAGGTGGGAGTATGTCATGGTTATTTCTGGAGATTACGTAGCTGTGTCAACCAACGTCTATATAAGGTAGCTCCATATTGTAGCGTCAGTCATTACTTATACGGATGCAGTACAGTGAAGTAGTCTACTAGATCAAGAGGCCTTAAGTGGTCAGCCAACCAGTGTGAACGAGAGATGGTGAAGACTCAGTGAGCAATTATTGGTCATTGACAGAGTGAGGCCAAAAGTTAGTTGGTCCGTCACTTAGTGGAAGACGCGGACGCAAGGCTTACCAAGGAGTCAGAGAGGGCAACCCTGGACCTGCCAAGAGGTCATACCATATTGACTTACAAAGAAGTCAGATGATATGGAGAAGAAGCAGTCGCAAGGATGTATCACCACGTTAGGCGTGACACATCTACAGTAAACACCAGAGCAATGGATTACGTCGTAATTACACTCAAAGTGTTGAAGGTACAGTCAAGTGAATCAGTGAGGGAAATATTTCGTATAAATTGTTAAATGTCCGGTCAAGAAGAATTCAAATTCATGCCTAGTTTCTTTCAATTGCAATGTCATAATTTCACATTCTCATCTGTTTTATCGCAACAAGACTCACTATTTTTTGATATATTATTTAAAGAATATATATATTGTTCTATCAAACGAATTCATAGTTTCATTTCATTGACAGTAAAATATCTTAACCTCAAAATTAATGGGGAAACCGAACGCCAATCTCCTTTTCCCAGAACTTATATGGTATGTTGTCAAAAGTAAGCTTATTACCCCACACCCTAGAGATGGTCAAGAGTCTCATTCGATTATTGCTGTACTGAGTGACAGCTGGCGCCCTTCAAATAACGTATGTGTAAGTAAGCAGGTAACAAGTAAGTGTGAGTACAAGGTTCGACGAGTGTGTATTTTATTTAATGAATGTTAATTTCCATAATTTTCATGTTAAACGCAGATATTCAGATTTTTCAATTAAATGCAGAGTTTTATATATGTTGTAAAATTAATCAGAGAGTCAGGAAAAACTCACAAAGTGGCGCCCAACGTGGGGCCCGAATACATTCAGAACTTGGTCTGAATGACAGCATATCACAGGTTCATTTTGGGAGGAGTATGCGCATTTAAGCCAACGGAATTATTACCGGTAAATGTTAAGAGTGTAATTTTGTGATATATATTTGTATTTTGGGGATATGTCAAGGGATTTGAAGAGGGAAATTAATTTGAGATCGCGGACTATCACTAGTGAACCAAAGATGGACAAGGAAGACAATAACAGGTCATGTGACGACGAGGTCATTGCTTCTGAGGACATCCAAGGTGAAATTCAGAGTAGGAGCAGGTGAATACGATGGAAGCTTCTGAGATAATTCAGGAAAGTGCAGAAATTGAGAAGCACACTGAAACTCAAAAGGAAATCGCGGGGGGAATGAACCAAGATTTTATAAATTTAATGATGGCCAGATTTACCGAGCTCAGTAATGAAAATAAGAAGCTCAGTGAAAAGAATAGTGAAAATAGTAAGGTAGAGATGAAAGAGATGAAAGAATTTTTTAGTAGTAGTAGTAGTGAAAATAAGAAAGAGATGAAAGAATTAATTGACAATAGTAATGAAAATTGTAATAAACAGATTAACTCTCTAAGTAGTAAAATGGAACAAATAATTAGTAGTAACGAAAATAGTAAGAAAGAGATAAGTAACAAAATGGAAGAAATGATTGGTATTAGTAATGAAAATAATAAGAAAGAGATGAAAGAATTAATTGGCAATAGTAATGAAAATTGTAATAAACAGATTAACTCTCTAAGTAGTAAAATGGAACAAATAATTAGTAGTAACGAAAATAGTAAGAAAGAGATAAGTAATAAAATGGAAGAAATGATTGGTATTAGTAATGAAAATAATAAGAGATGAAAGTATTAATTGACAATAGTAATGAAAATTGTAATAAACAGATTAACTCTTTAAGTAGTAAAATCGAAGAATTGATTAATGGTAACAGTGCGATTAATGATAAAATAGATGGGCTAAGTGAATCACTTAATTCTAAAATAGATACTAAGATAGTAGAGGTAACTAGTCAAATATCTAAGTTAGAAGATAAGGTAAATAAAGAGTGTGTTGACCTTAGAGAAGAAATGGAGTCGAGTCGGAGCGATCTTCATACTCAAATTGAGCATGTCAAAGGAACTTGTACAGAGAATATCAAAGAGTTAAGTAATAAGATTTCTAGTAATCAGGAAGAAATTCACGAGATCATAGACAAAAGACTAGACAAGATTCAGAATGCAGTGGGGCAAGATATGAGGGAATGTGTCAGTAAGGTAGAAACGTTTGAAAAAGAGCTTGGGCAGGTCAGAGAACTAAAGAATAAACAAGAAACTTTGTCGCAGAAGGTTACAGAGAAAGAGGAAAAATTACAGGAAGAATTGAGAATAATGAAAGAGAATGCGGAGAGAGTGGCGGAAGAAAAAGTTTTGAATTGCCAGAAGGTACTACGGCAAGAAATGAGAGAAGGTCAGATTACCAGAGAAATAATAGTAACGAGTGGTTTGTACAATAGGGACCAAGATTTGCCTAAGTTTACTGGAAAACAATTTAATCCTATGGAATTTCTAACATTAGTTGAGAAAAGATTTGCAAATAAGTTGAGGGATAATATTATCGAATGGGAATACGTATTAGAGATCTTGTCGAATTCCTTCATTGGTGAAAGTAAAACCTGGTTTCAAGTGTACCGTAATAATATGTCTAATTTGGAAGAATTTAAAGAGAAGTTTATTAATAAGTTTTGGGATGAGAATGTCCAGGGTCGTGAAAGAGAACGGATTATGTTTGGTAAATATAGACAACAGGAGGGGGTATCTATGACAGAATACTTTCTGGCACATGTGCTTATCTGGAAAAATCTTAATAGTATTGGTTCAGAAGTCGATATCGTAAGGATCATGTTAAAACATTATTCTGATAGGATTAGGGAAGCTGCGTGTATGCAGAAAGTCAGTACTATCAAAGAAATGGAGGTATTGCTAGATAGTTTTGAGGCTCTGAATAGAGAGCGCATGATGTCTGGGGAAAGTGGTATTGTAGAGAGAAGGGGTAAAATGTTAGCCGTGTATCAGAGGAGAGGGGGTGATCATGATGGGCAGAGGTTTAAGAGTTATGTTGATGGTGATAGTGGTCAGAAGAGTAACGAGAGAGAATTGGAAGATGGGAGGCGTATGGATTTGAGTTGTGAGAGAGAGGATCAGAAAAGTAATCAGAGAGAATCGGAAGATGGGAGGCGTATGTATTTGAGTTATGAAAGAGAAGGTCAGAGGAGTAATCAGAGAGAATTGGAAGATGGGAGGCGTATGGATTTGAGTTGTGAGAGAGAGGATCAGAAAAGTAATCAGAGAGAATCGGAAGATGGGAGGCGTATGTATTTGAGTTATGAAAGAGAAGGTCAGAGGAGTAATCAGAGAGAATCGGAAGATGGGAGGCGTACGGATTTGAGTTATCAGAGAGACTATGATAGTCTTAATATGAATGTTATCCAGGTGTCTTTATCGAGCCAGAGTATTTCAGATTCACAGGGAATCGGGTAAGTTAAGTAGACAGGCTGAAGGTAGTAGATGAACAGGTATTTAGTACAAGTAGTTATGTAGTGAAAGTAGATTTAAGGATAGTGTGATTGTGACCTAAGTGAGATATTTAAGTATTGACGTAGCCGTAGATAATGAAGTAATTAATAGTAGTAGTAAGGTAGACGTAAGAAGTGTTCTGTTAAGTGATGTAAGTACTTGTAATGCCGAGAATGTGATGTAAGAAGTGAGGGAATAACTCCGATGATGGAAATTGTGATACGAAGAAGGTAAGTGAAGGTACTATCAGATTTTATAACAGCCGTTGGGTAAGTCACAGTGAGTAAATAAGATGATAGCGGTACCAATCATAATTGAAGATAAGTAAGTTTCAGACATGCCTTGTTGTACCAGAACTTGTGTATTCAGTTGTTTTAGGAGCTGACTTGGTTGCAAATCATGGAAGTAGAGTAGACTTTAATTTAGGTAGTGTGTGTTTGTTCTGGGAGTAATCTAGCAAAGAAGTACGTGTTAATTATGATGGTCTGAGGTAAGTGTGTTGGTGACGTGTGTTCTTTGAAATATATGAGATGTAAGTGAAGTTGTTCCTAGTGAGAGGAAATGTTTTGTTGGGTGTGTTACGTGCCTGTACGACCAGTATCCGGGGGATAGTCGGTATGAGGCAGTGACGTGAGGTAATTTGAGTGAATTACAGAAGGAGTAATTGTGTTCGATGTTAGGTAAGCATCGAGAGGTATTTAGTGGTAAGTGAGGAAGAACACGTGTATGAACATAAATTTGTAGTAAATGACCATTGATCGTTTGTGGGAGGTAAGTACCCCATTCAATTTTAAATATGCTAGTGAAGTCTAAGAACAAATAAACATTATGCTCTATTACGGAATAATTGAACCATCTTGTAGCCATAGTATTGATTCTTTAATTATTGTTGCCAAGGAGGATGTGATCTATTGAGAGATGTAAGTTAATAAGGGCAAAATTGATTCAGTTTGAGTAACAGAGTGCTACTTAGAGTTCCATTTCATCATCTGCAGAGGCGGGAAATATCTTGAAGTTATTCTTTTGTATCAGGGGTATTTCACTATTGTGAACCGTATTGGGAAGTGTGCATATTCCTTAAATTCAGGAAGGGGACATTGTCGGTATTTATAGTATTATATATGTAAAGAAGTACGTCACGTGAGATTTGTTGAAATAAGAGTAAGATGATTAAATTTTGTGAGAAACTGGCAAAATAAAATTAACATCTGCGATTTGCGTGTGAACCAAGTGTCGTATTGGTGTATTGGAAGAATAAGTGCTACATTGTCATGTACTGTGTGACAAAAAAAACGGAGAACAGGACATTGGACAGTTATCTACGATAACAATATGCGAGAAAAGTTCTCATATAAGTAAATTTTCACAAAATGTTTTGATATGTTAAAAAAAAGGAGAAGAATGCTGTATATTGATTGAAAATTATTTGTGTGTGTTAAATTAAGGGCTATGCTCTTGTGAATTGTATGAGAATGGGACACTGAACAGTTATCTACGATGGCAATGTGCGAGAAAAATTCTCATATATGTGATGTATTATAAAATGTATGGATGCTGAAAAAGAAAATTATTGTTGTATACTCATTTAAAGTGTTTATCTGTGTCAGTGTTATATATAAAATTTTGTTCATAAATCAATCGATTCTTTGTTCATCGATTTATTTATGAGGGAGGCGAATTGTAACGGTTCAAATCCCGTTACAAGATGATATCTGTAATTTTATTATTGTATGATTTTATCTGTATTTTATTATTATTATTATTATTATTATTATTATTATTATTATGTCAGTATTATTATTATGTTATCTGTGATATTGTACTATTATTGTAATTATCCGTTTTATTCAATTTTGCAATTGCCTGTTGCTTGCAAGATTGCACTTAGATGTATACACATATACGTATGTGTAGTATAACACTCAATACCTGTACAGTGAGAATTGTTGTATACATCAGAGATTGGAAGTGACGTTGTTATATTGCGACACCACTGGCGATTCTGCCAAGTCATCGCCGCGCCTTGGCTATGTCATCGTATTTATTTAGATATGCGCGCATCGACTCGTCGCCGCAGGGCTATTTCACCACTGGATGTAATATCTGTCGCGTAGGTGGGAGTATGTCATGGTTATTTCTGGAGATTACGTAGCTGTGTCAACCAACGTCTATATAAGGTAGCTCCATATTGTAGCGTCAGTCATTACTTATACGGATGCAGTACAGTGAAGTAGTCTACTAGATCAAGAGGCCTTAAGTGGTCAGCCAACCAGTGTGAACGAGAGATGGTGAAGACTCAGTGAGCAATTATTGGTCATTGACAGAGTGAGGCCAAAAGTTAGTTGGTCCGTCACTTAGTGGAAGACGCGGACGCAAGGCTTACCAAGGAGTCAGAGAGGGCAACCCTGGACCTGCCAAGAGGTCATACCATATTGACTTACAAAGAAGTCAGATGATATGGAGAAGAAGCAGTCGCAAGGATGTATCACCACGTTAGGCGTGACACATCTACAGTAAACACCAGAGCAATGGATTACGTCGTAATTACACTCAAAGTGTTGAAGGTACAGTCAAGTGAATCAGTGAGGGAAATATTTCGTATAAATTGTTAAATGTCCGGTCAAGAAGAATTCAAATTCATGCCTAGTTTCTTTCAGTTGCAATGTCATAATTTCATATTTTCATCTGTTTTATCGCAACAAGACTCACTATTTTTTGATATATTATTTAAAGAATATATATATTGTTCTATCAAACGAATTCATAGTTTCATTTCATTGACAGTAAAATATCTTAACCTCAAAATTAATGGGGAAACCGAACGCCAATCTCCTTTTCCCAGAACTTATATGGTATGTTGTCAAAAGTAAGCTTATTACCCCACACCCTAGAGATGGTCAAGAGTCTCGTTCTATTATTGCTGTACTGAGTGACAGCTGGCGCCCTTCAAATAACGTATGTGTAAGTAAGCAGGTAACAAGTAAGTGTGAGTACAAGGTTCGACGAGTGTGTATTTTATTTAATGAATGTTAATTTCCATAATTTTCATGTTAAACGCAGATATTCAGATTTTTAAATTAAATGCAGAGTTTTATATATGTTGTAAAATTAATCAGAGAGTCAGGAAAAACTCACAAGATGGTGTTTTGGAACCTGACATTGGTAAGAGAAAAAATGCCAGATTCAGCTGGGGGACCTGTGGACACCAATCTATACTGCCAAAATAAGAGACCCGTTGCACTCGCTTTCAGATTCCTCTTACGACAGGCGGGAGATACTGGAACAGTACACGAGGCGCCAGTGCTTGCGAGTGTTCGGTGTAGCAGAGTCCGCACATGAGAACATGGACGACATAATTTTAAATATCGCTGAGGAAATTGGGGTCGATCTCAGTCTAGAAGACATTGATAGGTCTCACAGGGTAGGGAAAAGAGAATTTGGTCGTCCGAGACCAATAATAGTGAATGAGCGTATTGGATCTATCTTGTGCACTGGTGAAAAATAGGGATATAAAAATTCGACAAACGGAATGCGTACAAGGCGAGTGCTGGGTTTGTGAGGGCAGAAGTTTTGCGATAAGAGCCGGGCATGGAGAGGAGCTCACTGAAACACAGTCAGATTCATTCCGCGCCGTTGAATTTGTGACTCATTTCAATGGTTGATTGAGTTATTTCGAAAATATCAAGCAGACGTTCACGAAGTTGGCGTAGTTCAGGGCAGTGTTCTAGCGCCACTGCTATTCTCACTGTACTTAAGTGACCTATCAGAACATATAAAAACGTGTAAATACCATTTCTACGCAGCTTACATTCAACTGTACATACATACAAACCCGAAAGACATCCAACTAGACATTAACAAACTAAACGATGACCTGGAAAATATAAAAGACTGGACTAAAAATAATTCTCTTAAAGTCAATCCATTCAAATCGCAAGCAATCATAATAGGATCCAAAAATAATCATACCAAACTGAAAAGTTTTAAAATTCCCCCAATTCTATTCCACGTGACACCAATACAAATAAGCGAAACTGTAAAAATTCTTGGCCTCATTTTTAATAAGCACTTAAACTGGACGGAGCACACGGCGAAAACATGCCAATGAGTATTCTTTTCTTTGCACTCTCTTAAACGTTTACGGGATCTCCTTCCACTAAATACTAAAAAGTTGCTTGCTCAAAGCTTAATTCTACGAATCTTCAATTATGGTAACGTAATATACAACAACCGAAACACCATACTTAACGCTAAACTTCAGCGGGCTTATAATACATGCATCCGTTTCGTATTAAATATGCCGAGATATTGTCGTATATCACGTTGTCGTGAACAGCTGTCGTGGTTATATTTGGCGGAGAGAAGAAACCTTCACGCAGTTTCGCTTGTTCACAACATTCTCCGTACAGACACACCAAGTTATCTGAGAATGGATCTTAAATGCTTATCATCTCCAAACAGTATACCTACAAGGTCAGAAACCTCTTCCCTGCTGAGCATCTCAATTTACTGCACGACCGGTTACGGCAACTCTTTCATACCTGCAACCATGCGCTCTTGGAATTCCCTTCCGGCTGTAATTAGAGACATACATAGTAGAAATGTATTTAAAATGTTATGAATGGTACATAGACTTAAGAAATTAGTATTTAATGTTTTTTAATAGTGACTCGCAGAAATTTATAATTAATTATATGTAATTAGAAATCTTAATACTCTGTAGTTTGTACAATGTAGCACATATAAAAGATAGTTTGACATAACAGCAGGCTTCATATCCTGAGCCACGCCACGTAAAACAAGTCAATAAATAAATAAATAAATAAATAAATAAATAAATAAATAAATAAATAAATAATAAATAAATAAAATAAATAAATAAATACTGTGGATGTATTCTTTGGCCCCCATCCACAGGAATGTTTTGATGATTAGTTCCATGTTACTTATGGCAACTCGATATTTTGGGGGTGTTCCGACCTGGAAAGGGTAGTGCTAACACTGATGCGGAATTATTTGATAAGATAATCAGCTATGTTGGAAACGACACAAAAAGGAAACGTGATCGTAGCGGGTGATCTCAATATATCAAATGTCAATTGCGAAGGCAATGTGAACGACAGGAAACATGAACAACAAATGGCAAATAAATCAATCTGAAAATTCTGGATGTGGTGCTGGTAAAACCAGATGAACTCTATAGGAAACTGAACTAATAGATGGTATAAATAATCATGAAGCTGATTTCGTTGCAGTTAAAAAAATGTGATAGAAAGGAAGGTTGTAAAAAAAACTAGGACTATTAAGCCATGCCATAAACACGGGAATGACGGAGTTTCAAAAAAATGTAAGATTGTGAGCGACTCCAGAAAGACGCCGGGAATGTTATGATATGGACAACAGACAATGGTATGATGATAAACGGGATTCAAATTCCGGTTGTGAGTTCCCCAAAGAGGAGAAAGTCCTCATTTAACTGCTTATTGCACTGATGGGATGAAAGTTCTTCACGGGGATCACTGTAAGTACCAAGGTGTTAATATAAGGAAACGTCTTCATTGGGGTAATCACATAAACGGGATTGTAAATACAGGTTTCAGATCTCTTCACATGATTATGAGGATATTTAGGGGCTGCAGTAAGTTTGTAAAGGAGAGTACATATAAATATCTGGTAATACCACAATTAGAGTATGGTTCCAGTGTATCCCTCACCAGGATTACTTGACTCGATAAATGGAATCAATCCTTGGAAAATCAGCTTGATTTGGTCTGAGTGATTTCCGATAGAAGAGATTTTTTAGAATTTTCTTTACACCGCACTGGCACAGATAGTTCTTATGACGACGATGAGATAGGAAAGACCTAGGAGTGGAAAGGAAGCAGCCGTGGCTTTAATTAAGATACAGGCCCAGCATTTCCCTGGTGTAAAATGGGAAACCACAGAAAACCATCTTCAGGGCTGCATGCAGTGGGATGCTCCGATGGAAGAGTCCGGCTCCATGGCTAAATGATTAGCGTGCTGGCCTTTGGTCACAGGGGCCCCGGGTTCGATTCCCGGCAGGGTCGGCAATTTTAACCACCATTGGTTAATTTCGCTGGCACGGGAGCATCATCATTTCATCCTCACTAAGAAGTGCAGATCGCCTACGGGGACAAATCAAAAGGCCTGCGCCTGGCGAGCCGAACATGTCTTGTACCAAAAGCCATACGCCATTTCATTTCATTTCCGATAGAAGAGTAGCGTTACGAAAATGTTGCAAAGTTTGGGCTGGGAAGACTTGGGACTAAGGAGACGAGCAGTTCGACTAAGTGGCATGTCCTAAGCTGTCAGTGGAGAGATGGCGTGAAATGACATTAGTGTACGAATAAGTTGGAGTGGTGTCTTTAAAAGTAGGAAAGATCACAATATGAAGATGAAGTTGGAATTCTAGAGGACAAATTGGGGTAAATATTCGTTCATAGGAAGCGGACTTAGGGATTGAAATAATCTACCAATGGAGACGTTTGATAAATTTCGAAATTCTTTTAAATAATTTAAGGAAAGGGTAGGTGAACAACACATACGGGATCTATCACTTGAGCGACTGTCGTAAACGCAGATCAATGTTAACTGTACTTTGTAGTTCTACCTGTTTAAACCTGCAGTGATATTGGAATGCAATTGAGTTAGTGCTTGTGAGAATTGAAAGGAATCTCCATGCTACATGACATTCAATTACTATTATATATTCGTACGGGTTGAACAATATGGTAGTTCTATGCCCATTATTTTGCCGATGTTCGAATACATTATTGTATTCTTTACCAAGGCAACTGCCAAGCGAGTTTCCTGCGCTGTTCCCGTCATGTAGCTGTGAGCTGTGGGATGGTAGTGTCAATCCCCAATGTCGACAGTAATGAAGACGGTTTTTCCCTGATGTCACCTGGTAAACACGAGGAAATCATCGGGCTGTATCTTAATTAAGGCCTCATTCGCTTCCTTCCCGTCCTTCCCATCCTGTCATCGCCATAAGACCTCTGTGAGTCGATACGACGAAACAACTGCAAGAAACTGTCGGCCTGTTTGTTAAGTCATTAGCCCAGTGACTAGTTGGATCCTCAGATAGCACCACCAAAGGCTATACAATTACGGGGAAACCGCATAAGAACGATGGCGGCGTCAAAAGGAGGCATACTAGGCAGGGTGAGGAGTGAAGTACTTTGCCATTGCTTTCCTCACTAGGCCAGAAAGTGCTGTTGCAGCAGGGCTTACCCTGTGAATAGCACTCAGAGACACTGGTTGTGCTCTGAATGTCATTAATCATCACTACCCACACCCCCGCAGTTTCCATATTGTCACAGCCATGGATGAATCTGGGACTTTACTGGAGGCTACATTTTGCTCCAGGCTGTGCCAAGAGACAAATGCAAAAGTACTACATCTATCAAGAAGTGTCAGAAAATCAGGCCGCCCGATACAGCCCTCTTTGATCTATTTAGAATCTTTCTTACGTAGCACCGACACAGACACGGTATGTCGTACAGTGACGATGGGATAGGAAAAGGTTAGGAATGGGAAGGAAGCGGCCGTGGTCTTAACTAAGGAACAGCCCCACCATTTTTCTGGTGTGAAAACAGGAAACCTTCAGGGCTGCCAATAGTGGGGTTCGAACCCACTATCTCCCGGATGTTAGCTCACAGCTGTGCGCCCCTAACCGCACAGGCAACTCGCCCGGTACAACAGTAATCAATTGAAAAACTAACTAGTGTTAGAAGATCGAATCTCTAGTTCTAAAATATGATTTAATATTGAATAATAATAATAATAATAATAATAATAATAATAATAATAATAATAATAATAATAATAATAATAATAATAATAATAAGCAATTTTCTATAACTTTTTTGTTATACAGTAGGCCTATTTATCTGTAGGAACATTAATAACATAAATATTTGAGAATTAAATTTTAGGCCTTCCTCTAAACCACAATTTCACTGAGCGTGAATAAAATTATTTATAGCTTAAGTTATGGTAGCTTATTCCCCGATTTTCAATAAATTCACATCAGCCATTTTCTCGTGATGCGCGTACATACAGACATACAGACATGACGGAAAATTAAAAAGTGCACCTCCTTGTTACTGTGGCCATGACCGATAATGAATACAACTCTTTTTAAATTCTGAGCAATGTACAGAAAAAATTCTTATTTTTAGAGCCCGGATTTTAATGCATTAATAGGTTAGAATGCAAAGTTTCTGAAGCGAGCAGCAGGCATAGTCTACCTTTACAACGATTATGCTATGGGGTTTGCATAAACATTAGGGTTCGGCCCATCAGAACTCCTATAATTTATGTTACTCTTGCTACAGTATGGAAGAGCGGGTGGCCGACACTACCTATTAACCAAATTTAGTTTGCAATCTAGCCTGTTACGGTATGAAAATCCCCAATGTCGGCAGCCCTGAAGACGGTTTTCTGTGCCAACAGCCGTAGCCGTGTTGAAACACCGGACCCCGTGAGATCTCCAAAGTTAAGCAACATTGGGCGTGATCAAGCTTTGGATAGGTTGCCACGCGCTGTTGGTGGTGGGTAAGGGAATGGAAGAGCGGAAGTTCGGACCTGCCTTCGGGCAGAATACACACTTACCTTTTATCTCACTTGGTCATAAAGAGTCATTAAAACATGAACAGCCCTATGAAAAACACCTCAGCTGCACTCGTACCTCAGCAAGTTTCATAATTCCACAGCCATAAACAAGACTGAGACTGCAGTGTAAGATACATTTTGCTTCAGCATGTACCAAGATACACTCAAAACTATTGCATTAATAAAGAAATAACAACAGGATTAAAAGCTATTATCGAGAGAATGAAAAACCCGTTTCATATAGCAGTCCATGTCAATGTTTTGCTCTCTTCTACCAGTGCTTTAGTGCATGTCTTTTTGTTGTATAGAAACGTACCCCATGGAGTTAAATTATAAAATCAGACAGATACTGTGTAAACACCATTCGATGGACTGAGAAGAGAGGCTGTAAAAAGAACTTGAGAGGAAAATATAACCCTTACTGTACGATATGGTTTTTTATTTTATGCCTTCTGTACTTCGTCAGAGAGACATTTCCGCATTCATCGCACACGATTCCCTTAAAATAATAATAATAAAGCGTAGCTCTGTGAAAACATCGATAACGCAACAACACGCATTCACATATAAAACTCGTGAAAGTCTGCTTGATATTTTCGAAATAACTCAATCAACCATTGAAATGAGTCACAAATTCAACGGCGCGGAATGAATCTGACTGTGTTTCAGTGAGCTCCTCTCCATGCCCGGCTCTTATCGCAAAACTTCTGCCCTCACAAACCCAACACTCGCCTTGTACACATTCCGTTTGTCAAATTTTTATGTCCCTATTTTTTACCAGTGCACACTTCTTACTTCTGGATTGGAAAGATCAGCCGGTGTTAACACCTCACCGTTGCCCAGGGAACGCCCGAATGTAAATCATACACTCTTCGGGGAGGCTCTTTCCGTGTATGTCAACTTGTAAACAACAGCTCTTACAAGAACTTTGCCAAACAACAAACTGTGATGTAATATGTGTACAAGAAACTCACAGGGATGTACACCAACCACGTCCTAGAATACCAGGTATGAAATTGGCAGCAGAGAGACCGCATGGACGATATGGTAGTGCAGTCTTCGTCAAGCCAGATCTCCAGATTCTC
Organism: Anabrus simplex; assembly: GCF_040414725.1. Lineage (NCBI taxonomy): Eukaryota > Metazoa > Arthropoda > Insecta > Orthoptera > Tettigoniidae > Anabrus > Anabrus simplex. Next base: position 1,130,510,204 of record NC_090265.1, on the reverse strand, counting down.
TCCACATCAATTACAGAAGAAAATGATATAGAATTGATCGCAGTGGAATTGAGCAATTCGGTTATAGTTTCCATCTATAAACCTCCTAATGTAACATTCTCATTCATGCCACCTAAGAATCTCGATGATTGGAAGGTATCTTTCTTCATTGGTGACTTCAACAGCCACAGCAGTATTTGGGGTTACGAACAAGACAACGAGAGTGGTGAGAATGTTTTAGAATGGGCTGAGGAACACCATCTGTCTCTTATCCATGATAGCAAGCTCCCTTCTTCTTTTAACAGTGGTAGATGGAAGCGGGGTTATAATCCAGACTTAATATTTGTGAGCGAAAAGATAGCACATCAGTGTGTTAAATCTGTATGTGCTCCTATTCCGAATACACAGCATCGCCCAATAATGTGTCAACTGGTAGCTGCCATTAGACCTCAAGTGGTCTACTTTAAAAGGAGATATAATTTTAAGAAAGCTAACTGGGAAAGATTCACCAACTTACTGGAAGAGAAGATCAAACCACTCAATCCAATTCCAGAAGCGTATGAACAGTTTAATAATATCATCAGGGAGTGTTCTAGAGCTACAATCCCTAGAGGATGTAGAACAAACTACATACAAGGTCTAACTCAAGAAACCTCTGCCCTCTTAACAGAGTATCATAAACTCTTCGAAGAAAACCCTTTCAGCAATGACACCATCACAATGGGACAACAAGTAATCTCTTCTATTTCTGAAGTAAAACGGGCACAGTGGTTAAGGTTGATGGAAGAGATTGACATGGGTAGAAGTAGTCAAAAAGCTTGGCGATTACTTAGACGACTCAGTAGTGATCCTAATAAAACTTCAACACATTCCAGTGTCACAGCGAACCAAATAGCACATCAACTTCTACGAAATGGACAACCATCAAATCCATGTCGGCTTCAGAATAAAGGAATTGAGAGGGATTATGAGCAGGAGACAGATACACTCACTAAACCTTTTACTTTATCTGAGCTGAACAGAGCAATAAATCAGTGTAAGAATGGTAAGGCTGCCGGCCTAGATGAAATATGTGTTGAGCAAATTAAGCAATTTGGACCTGTTACTAAACAATGGTTACTGGAACTGTACAACAATTGTATAAACACCTACAAATTACCACGTGTGTGGAGGAAATCCAGAGTAATCGCAATTCTCAAACCAGGAAAAGACCCAAATGATCCAAAAAATTACAGACCTATCTCACTGTTGTGTCATCTGTACAAGATCTTAGAACGGATGATCCTGGAAAGACTTACTGTAATCATTGAACCACTTCTTATTCCAGAGCAAGCAGGATTCCGCAAAGGAAAAAGTTGTACTTCACAGGTCCTCCATCTGACACAGTATATCGAAGATGGATATGAAAATCATAAAATCACAGGGGTGGCTTTTATCGACTTATCTGTTGCATATGATACAGTTAATCATCGTATACTGTTGCGCAAATTATACAACATGACAAAAGATTACAAGATGACTCAAGTAATTTGCAACCTTCTCCAAAATCGTAGGTTCTTCGTTGAATTTCAGGATCAGAAAAGTCGATGGAGGAAACAAAAGAATGGTCTGCCACAAGGCAGTGTTCTCGCCCCTATGCTCTTTAATATCTATACGAATGACCAACCTCTTCCAGTTGGCACCAGAAGCTTCATATATGCGGATGATCGAGCTATTGCTACTCAAGCAAACTGCTTTGAGGTTGTAGAAGAAAAGTTATCAGAGGCTCTTTCTGAACTATCCTACTACTACAGAGGAAATCAATTGAAGCCTAACCCATCTAAAACTCAGGTATGTGCCTTCCATTTAAAGAACAGACAGGCGTCAAGGAAATTGCAGGTAGTATGGGAAGATACTCAACTAGATCACTGCCCAACACCTAAATATCTAGGTGTAACATTGGATCGTGCTCTCACCTACAAACAACACTGCATGAACATCAAGCAGAAAGTGTCGGCTAGAAACAACATCCTTCGCAAGTTGTCTGGAACCAATTGGGGTACACATCCAAAGACGTTGAGAACTACAGCCCTGGCTCTGTGTTACTCCGCTGCAGAGTACGCTTGCCCTGTTTGGTACAGATCAAGTCATGCTAAACAAGTTGACATTTCTCTAAATGAAACATGTCGACTCATTACTGGCTGCTTGAGACCAACTCCACGAGATAGAATGTACTGTTTGGCTGGAATCGCCCCACCAGATATAAGAAGAGAAGTTGCATCCATGAATGAGAGAACTAAAGCACTTGCCTCATGTGCACACCCATTAAATGGATATGAACCTGCCCACCGAAGATTGAGGTCTAGGAGGAGTTTCCTGAATACAACCGAAGATTTAAACGAATCTGCTCAATCCACACGGTTGAGATTATGGAGAACTAGAAATCCTCAACTTGCTGATTGGATGCTACCAATTGAACATCTCCCCCCAGGACACGAGGAACATTGGTCTACGTGGAAATCGCTGAACAGGCTTCGCACTGGGGTTGGTAGATCAAGAACCAATATGGTAAAGTGGGGCTTTCCTGGCACATCCAGGCAATGCGAATGTGGTGAAGACCAAACCACAGCCCATTTCATGAACTGTAGTAAGTGTCCTTTAAGTTGCACAATAGAGGACTTGATGGCTGCAACACCTAATGCCCGTGTTTTGGCAAAATTTTGGGCAAACACTATTTGATATGTATGTCGTTAAGTACCATTATGCAATGTAAAATGTATGCTTCTGATACGAATAAATAAATAAACCAGTGCACAAGATAGATCCAATTCGCTCATTTTGTATGTAACCTTTCTCTTTGTGCGTTTTTTCTTTCTTTACACGGACAAGCCACGGTTCATGAAAGTCCAATTATTAATTGATATTTTATTATTTTATGGACTGTCTGTCTGCAAATTCCTGCTCATTTGAACAAATCACAAATTCTACTGCTACCTTCGTTGGCTTCATCACTGGTAACCATATAACGTGGTGGCAGTCATTATGATGTTAGAGGAAAGGCTGATGCCTTGATAGATGTGGGGTGGGATGTCTGACTATGATCACAAGTTCATGGATTTAGTTCTGGCTGACGTAGTCCATTTTCTTGAGCAGTCAAAAAACTTCACACCCCTTGTTATTGTTGCTGTCATATTAAGGACCTCTGCTGGAGCACACACTGTCATACGCTAAAATTAAATTATGTCAGCCATAGGATTTATCCTATCATATTATTCCACTTTCGTTATAGGACAGCAGAAAAATCAGAATGCCAAAAATGGTATCCTGGCCGACTACATGGCACCACTTCAGAAGGACTGCTAGTCAGTAGCAGGGTCCCATAGATTATTATTATTATTATTATTATTATTATTATTATTATTATTATTATTATTATTATTATTATTATTATTATTATTATTATTATTATTATTAATGGCAAGAAAATGATAGGATTTTTAGACATCAAAAAGCTAATACCGCCGAAGTCAAAGCAAAGAGTTTACAAGTAACATTATTTCTTCGGCTTATCCCTGTTAATTCCGAGGTCAATAAAGTCACCATGATTGCTTTTTATTTTTTATTCTTAATAGGCCTCTATGATTAGATGCCTTGTCCAACACCCCGTGATTATTCAGGGGGAAGCTTTTAACCTGGGAGCTATCAGAATACAAAACCTTGGACGTCTGCGTAGAAAGCAAGTGCTTTTATTACGCTGCACTTTGATTTATAGCCAAGGGCCACTATCTTAGCAGTGATAGCCTTTTCCTACCCCATCGTCACTGTCTGTCTAAGAAATGAAATGGCGTATGGCTTTTAGTGCCGGGAGTGTCGGAGGACAAGTTCAGCTCGCCAGATGCAGGTCTTTTGATTTGGCTCCCGTAGGCGACCTGCGCGTCATGATGAGGATGAAATGATTATGAAGACGACACATACACCCAGCCCCCGTGCCAGCGAAATTAACCAATTAAGGTTAAAATTCCCGACCCTGCCGGGAATCGTACCTGAGACCCCTGTGCCTAAAGGCCAGCACGCTAACAATTTAGCAATGGAGCCGGACTGTCTGTCTATATATGAGATAGTACAACGTGCTTTCTATTCAATAATATTCAATGAAGCTAAACAAAGTGGACCTACATGAAACATAATGTTACACTTCTCACTTTAATATAAACTTCGAAGGACACACAAACTTTTATTCTCTGTTACCAAAAGAATGGACTGCAAAATGTTCTTTTAAGTGATGGAAATTGGAATCTTCTTCCAATGTATCTGAGAACAGATTTATATTGACTGAAACTACATAATGGGGGAAGCAATGTCTGCTCGGGTTAAGTCCAACGTTACCTTCACACTTATATCTCCGCACAACATTGCAGCAACCTCTCCGATTTCTTCATATCCAAGGTTATTTGAACGTACAGTGTCTATGTTCATTTTTGATATATCTGTAACTTTAGTTCGACCACGACTCAGTTGTTCCATAGCATTATTCACAATTACAAAACTTTCAGAGAGTGCCAGGTGAAAGTTTTGGAGCCGTTTGAGTGCATTTGTGATGCATTAAAAGTTATGATGAATGTAACTTAAGTCATTCCTAACACTTGTGTCACAGACAACTGTTTTTGCAGCTTTAGTTGAGGCTGGATCTTCAGAGTCCTTGTATGTAGAACGTTTTTAATAGAGTCTATATATTCAGAATAATCTTCAATCGCTTGCAGCCACGTACCCCACCTAGTTAGAATTGTTTTATGTGGCAATGGCATTTCTGGGTTCATTCCTTTCTAAAATTAACTCTTCTGTGGTTTTGGAGAAAAAGTGTTTTCACTGAGGACATAAAGAAACTACTTTGGGGTAAATGCCTCTTACCACTTCTGACACACGTTGATAGGCATGCGCTACACAAGTTCAATTAGTCATATTAGAATACAATCTTCTCCAGTTTTTGTCATAAAAGGTGCGGCATCACTAATAAAAAGTAACACTACCGTATCAAACTTAACGCCCTGTGGCCACAAGGCACCCATCGCTTCATTGAACTGTTTTGCTATAGCTTCATTATTGCACTTTGCTAGACACCACAGTGTAAAAGAATTCGTTTACAATAATCTTCACTTAACAAACCAATAATTACATCCTTCAATTCTTGTTTCATCTTCTGAACAGTTTCATTGTACACGTCTGAAAAATAGGTTTTTTTCTGAACGTTGAGTCACTCGGAATAGTTCGTTTGGTATATTCCTCACGGAATTCTCAGAAGCTATGATTATTCAGTTTGAAAAGAGAGATGTTAGCAGAGATGAGAGAACGGCAGAGATCGGTGTTGAACTCGGAAGTTACACTCGAAGTTGTTGGTTGTGTCAGACACAATTATCACTGCTTGGAATTTCCTTATTCGATGTTTACTGGATGAAATATGTTGTTGCACCAGGAACCTTTTGAGTACACGTTAGTGTACATTGACACAAATTGCAAAAAAATAATATCATAATATCAACTGGTAAGCAACCATATTTAAATTCTGATACCTAACTTTAATTTAGACTGGTTGACTATGCTACCTTAAGCATAATGTAACAATGCCAATGTCTTCAATGAAATCAAAAGACAGCTCAACACACTGTACTTGTAGACATAGTGGTACGTACAAGAACACTATTAACCGTCTCACTACTAATTCAAACTGTGAATAGCTGGTAGTGAACTAGGTAGGGATATAAAGCAATGCAAGCGAATGCCGAATTTTGAAATAACCGGAAAACCATTTGCACACTGTCGATTATTGAGCTGCATACAAGTGCTAATATGAAATGTTAAATATAAATTGTTAATTTGTTTCTCCTTTATTGAGAGGACTGTTAATATAAAAGAATTTAATATCTTAGCCTAAATATGGACTGTATTGATTTTAATTCGCCGGACCCGTGATGTACGGGTAGCGTGCCTGCCTCTTACCCGGAGGCCCCGGGTTCGGTTCCCGGCGAGGTCAGGAATTTTTACCTGGACTTGAGGGCTGGTTCGAGGTCCACTCAGCCTTCGTGATTAGAATTAAGGAGCTATTTGACGGTGAGATGGCGGCCCAGGTCTAGAAAACCAAGAATAACGGCCGAAAGGCCCTTCAAGGGCTGTAGTGCCATGGGGTTTGGTTTGGATTGATTTTAATTACTAAGAATATGGAACATATCGTCTCTTAAGAAACAATACCACGTGTCTGACAATACTGATCCCGTCCAATATTTTCCTTAAGTCTGGTCACGCCCCCGGGCCACATGATATGCAATCCATCAGAGCAATTTTCGTTGAGTTCATTTTCCTATGCAATAGTGTAAAAAAAACGAACCTTAAATACATCATACTCTAGGAGGGGTTTATATCATGCAAACATACATTCCCACATACATTTCGGTACACTAAGGTTCATTTTCCTTTACACACGTGCATATAAAATGAACTCAACGAAAATTGTTCTGACAGACTGCATACCCATACGTGGCTGAGAGGCGTGACCAGTCCTAAGGGACATAATGGATAGGAAGAGCATTGTCAGGTGCGCGCTGTTGTTTCTTAAGGGACGATATTGGCTGAACTCCAAAATATGAAAAATTATGGAAAATAAGCACTGCATTTTCCAACTCCACACGTCATGCTTTGTAAAACTATACAAAATAATATTAATTTTAGCTTCATAAATAGGTGTGCATTTAATAGAAATCCGTTTCCTGCTTAAAAGCGTTTCGGTCTGTCGAACACTTAGAATACATTACAATACACATAAAAATATGAAATTAGGTTAATATTAAAAGGTACAGAGATATGCATAAAGCATGCAAAATGTGTGGCGGTATGATCTCCGTAGCAATTCTCCATTCAGGTATTGGATCATTGACTTAAGCTTTTAGATGACTGTCACCGATAATTTACTATTTTATCACACTATCAGGTTAGAACGAAACAGTTAGTAATATTCTAAATCAATTTGGTCATGAGCATTTTTTTTGTAAAACCAATTGTAAGAGCGATACATCAAGTTTTATGTTTTAGCACCCCCCTTCCCACTTTGAAGCCCTCTCCCTGCTAAACATTTTGAAGAACTTGTAGATAAGAACCCTATCGATGTTATCCTAAACTTAAACACCAAGTTTCATGAACATCTCTCAATCCGCGACATTATAACAGACATACAGATATAAATTAAACTGAACACAACATAGGCAATTATTTGTCTGTCCCGTATCGAAACTAAGTATCGTCCGACTCGTTAGCTGAATGGTCAGCGTACTAGCCTTCGGTTCAGAGGGACCTGGGTTCGATTCACGGCCGAGTCGGGGATTTTATCCTTCATTGGTTAATTCCAATGGCCCGGGGGCTGGGTGTTTGTGCTGTCCCAAACATCCCTGCAACGCACACACCACACCTAACACTATCCTCCACCACATTAACACGCAGTTACCTACACACGGCAGGTGCCGCCCACCGTCATCGGAGGGTCTGCCTTACAAAGGCTGCACTTGGCTAGACATAGCCACACGAAATTAAAAAACTAAGTATCAGCTTGATATTCTAAAAGTAAAGACACAAATACGGCCTTTTATATACAAATAAGGAATTGTAAGTATATATGCTGTTTTCCACTACACCAATCGAGGCTAAATTCTTAATAAATATAGCACGGAATTTTAACCTGGAATTTCAGTGGGGTCAGGCAGGAATCATACCCACTGTCAAATCTGCAAAAATTCAGTTGACTCACTTGAAGTGCTCTATATTTTAAACCAATTAATCTAAAACAAAACAATTTTACTTAATGACATTACTTTTATTCTCAGCCATATTGCGAAATTTGGCATTTCCTCTGTGAAAATGTTTGAGTATTTACATATAATTAGGGGAATGAGATGGGAGGCACTGTCTTCTTTTCAACACTTCTCTCGGATGTGTACATTCTGGAAGCTTTGCGAGGAGCATTATCCTGTGCATTTCATTCTTTCATTTGGTAAGTACTTGCGCCTCATCAGTACTAAGAAGTGCCAATCATATCCTTTTCGTTTCCTGCTGCAAAGGAAATGAAACTCCTTTTTATAATACTACACTTGCGTCCAGTGAAAGGATAGAAGAAGGAAGGAAGTTAGGCCACTTTTGCTTAACGACATGGAATCCAATTTATTGTACGTTATTGGTTTAAACTTCGTCTTTCGTTATTCAATTGTCTTATCTCTTTATGTATCCCACGTCTGCTGGAGTTTCTTCCTACTGCTTTTTATTTTCGTCCTGTGTCCCTTTTCTTTCTAAAGGTATTAGCCAAAGCTCTCCCTCGCTACTGCTCGCTCTTACAGAAGGCCGTGGAATCCTCACGCTTCACTTTGATGTGCAGAACAAGGGAGAAGAGAAGATAATTTATACAAATTTTTGAAGAAAATTGAGTATCATTCTATTTTCTTTGTTTCCAACCGAGTTTAAAACTGAAGGAACACAATATTCTTGACTCTTTTTTTCAAGTTCGGCAGTATTAAGAAGCATTCGCTTTCTTGTTAAAATTAATGTTAAAATGCATATCAAGCCACAGAATACTGAGTAGTCAGTTTTAATCCAGTACTGGTTCAAAGAAATTACACGAATTTTCAAACTAGTTATCATTCAAATACTAAAGTACATGTGGGACAGACTTATTGGTGCCGCCGGTTTGTTTACGAGTTTCGCCTCGGCTGAAGTCCGGCTGGCCTTTGGTCACAGGGGTTCCAGGTTCGATTTCCGTCAGGGTCTGAAATTGTAACCATCATTGGTTAATTTCGCTGGCACGGGGACTGGGTGTATGTGTCGTCCTCATAATCATTTCAACCTCATCAAGACGCGCAGGTCGCCTCCGGGAGTCAAATCAAAAGACCTGCACCTGGCGAGCCGAACATGTCCTCGGACACTCCCGGCACTAAAAGCCATACGCCATTTCATTTTTTACCGCGGCTGAAGTTGGTGGCGTTCGCTAGTATTCATATTACTTACAACTCGGTGATATCGGCATGTTTAGGAATTCTTCAGAGATCTTAGTTCGTTTTAAGATCTGTAGCAATTTATAGGACGTAAAAACATAAATTTTAGCTTGATTTTCTTCGATTATACAGTTTGGCAGTGTTACATGTTACTTTAGGAGCCTCCGTGGCTCAGACGGCAGCGCGTCGGCCTTTCACCGCTGGATACCGTGGCTCAAATCCCGGTGACTCCATGTGAGATTTGTGCTGGACAAAGCGGAGGCGGGACAGGGTTTTCTCCGGGTACTCCGGTTTTCCCTGTCATCTTTCATTCCAGCAACACTCTCCATTCTCATTTCATAGCATTTGTCACTCATTAATAAATCACCTTGAGAGTGGCGACCCCATTGTAATAACAGCCTATATATGTTTCATTCATTACATCCCTGACCCGGTCAATGACTGGAAAAACAGGTTACCTTAAACCGCGCCTTATTCATCCACCTTCCTATTTCCTTTTCACTTATTCTAACATAGCTAACTCGATTCCTAGGCGTGTTTGTCCCACTTCTAGTCATCACAATGTATCGACGGTGCGCGAGTTATGTCTCGTATCCTACAATGTTCTTCCGATCTATTATCTTCCATAAGACTGGTCACGCCTCCCAGCCACACTTGATATGCAGTCCATCAGAACAACGTTCGTTGTGTTCATTTTCCTGTGCAAATGAGTAAAGGAAAACGAACCTTAAAAGCATTATACTGTAGGAGTGTGTAAATACTTCATGGAAATATACATTCCTACAGTACGGTACAATAAGGTTCAGTTTCCTTTACACGCGGACATAGGAAAATGAATGCAACGAACATTGTTCTAATGGCCTGCATATCCATGTGCGGCTGAGAGGCGTGACCATTCTTAAGGAGAATTATGGATTAGAAGAATATTGTGGGATACGAGGTGTAGCTCGCGCAACATCGACATACTGTACGACTTTTGCCAATTACGTTCAGAACATTGGTCTCTCATCTGCTTATTAATTATGTAATTGACTAGCGGTACCTGTACATTTCGCTACATTTGCAAATTAGTATGAGTTTTAAGAAGAACGTTCAACGGTAAATGAATATTACGTGTTATTTACTAATTATATTAATAAATAGGTAAACCTGGCCGTAATGCTCCTCAAATTAAAGGGTCAAAATACAATTCAGTAAAATATGTCTAAAATACTTCCATTCTGACAACATAATTACTTTCTTCCTAAACACATGTTCCTTACACAATTGGAAGAAATATTTGCCATTGGGTGGAGAATGATTATGTTTGCGTATAAACTATGTTGCTTCTTAACCCCAATTCGAATCCCTAACTCGACCTTTTCAGCGCAGTTTTGGAAACTTTATATTTTTCTTCGAATTTTACGGTGACAATATTCTCTGGTGCACATTTCTAAGCTTCTAGAGTTCCTGGAATTTCCTCATATGTATTTTAATTCTCAAAGCTACATTTATACATCGCTGCAATTCGACTCTCATTTATTAGATTTGAGTTATTCCCAAGATGAAGTAGTCAAAACTAGGCCATATTCATATGCTGTATGTTTATGTATGTATGTATGTATGCATGTATGTATGTATGTATGTATGTATGTATGTATGTATGTATTTATGTATGTATGTATTGTACCAGGAAAAGTTGTGGGCAAAGGGCATGAGTAGGACCTCAGGGAGTGGAACTGGGTTTTGGAGCCGATACAGAGAAGGATATTCTCGCAGAGCGAATAATAGATGGTAAATAATTTTTTTTCTTAAAACGATTTATTAATTTTTCACCCTGCGGTATGATTATTGACTCAAATTTTGCATAGAAATTAAATGTCGAAAATAATCTCCTTTAAAAAAAATGGCATAAATATCATTGGTTTCAAAGTCTTTCATATGTGGGAATTTCCACCTAAAGTCTTTTTAAACCTAAGCACACTTTTATAATGAGAAATTATCAAAGTTTTCAGTTCTCAGTTCGTCAATCTCGATATATATCACACTTGAAAGCCTACAGTCTTTCTACTGAAATTAAATTTATCACTTTTGAGAAATTATGAAAATTGTTCACACGCGACACTGAAGTTTCACTGTTCAAAATAAATGAAAAGGTTTAGTCAGTTTGTTACTCACTTATGACAAGGACTGTTGCTACCAAATGTCGAAAGATGGACGTCTGGAATGTTCCATGTAGAATCAGGATTGGCGATGTTGACGTTCCCAATGAGGTGATGACGGCTGGAACTGGATCACGTTGAGTTGTAGCTTGTTCGGGTGATTTTCGCACACGAAAATGGCGTATGAAGAATCACAGTCCTTTCTGTACGAAATGCTATTTACAGTCGTTATTGAAACGTTCATAATCACACAGTTCACATAAAAAAAAAAAAGTAAGTCGATAAGCACAGTCTTTGAACACAGTCTGAAGTTGCTAGGGATTATTTTCTGCTAATCCTGTTACTATAATGTTATATTAACACAGAAAAGTTCTCACTTTTTCACTCAAATTACTACTGTGAGTCTTATGTTGGTGTGACGTGAATATGAGTTCTGGTAATTCTAAGTATTAGGCTCAGTAAAAGTTCAATGTTACTTGAAGTTACCTAAGTCCACACGTAATGAAATAGTTAATATTTGTACTCCAATAAGTTCACTCGCGTTACAGTCTTAAATGTCTTTAGGATTATATTGTAATCGCAACGCGGTATACTAACTGCAGTGCGACGTCCTTTAATAATTCTATCGGTGATAGAATTTCGCGTTCCGGAGATACGACGGAAAGTACTTCTACCGTGACTGCGCGAACATACTGTACGCGGGCCGGTCTCTTCGCTATCTCACTCACACAGCTGTTTGCTTGTCCTTGTACTAGTTTGCGGGCTGTCTGGCCTTGACATATATAGATACCAGCGCAGGGAGGGGTGGCGGCTCTCTCGGCCTTGTGACCATGATTACGTAATTTCGTTGAGACTTTAAATTATTATAACTCAACAACCGTTTGATGAATTAATTTGAAAGTTACAGGGATTAACTTTTATGATGTTTGCTATAATTCAGCGTTTGTCCCGTTGAAATTGGTTAAGGCGTTAAAAAGCTGTTAAAAGAAAATTTCTTTCGAGAAATATCTCTAGGGGAGGTGAGCTTCAAGCGACAGGTGACGTCACTTGACTCCGCCTAGCGCACTCGTAGGGTCTGGCACATACTGGAACATTCTTTACATGGATGTTCGTACGTCGGTCGGATCTTTAATGCTGGAAATAACATTTCTTTCAATTAACATGGACCAGGACCTAGGCCTTCCTGGTACATCTTCCCCTTGGTTGGACGAAAAGAAAATACGCAGGATTTTCTTTTCCAGGCTTTACTCTTCCTGTGGTACATATTGTTTTAAATTGGCTGAGTTATAAATACCCTCGAAAGTGCCGTCCAGTTTTGCAATTTCATAAGCCCCGTTTCTCAATACAGTGCGGACACGGTAAGGACCTACGAATAGTGGACAGAACTTAGCGTAAATCCTTCTCTCAGGGTTGAAAGTAGCTGGTCTCCGTATTAAAATAAGGTCTCCAGGATTCAATGGTCTTCTGAACTTCCTATTACGCTGGCGTCGTTCTCTGAGGGCGGCTGCATGTCTTAACCTGGTCAGCGCGTCGTTAATCTTAACTTGCTGCGGCACAATAACATAGCTTACGCACTATGGCCAATGGATTCAAGTACTTAGTTACGCAAGGCGAAATTATCCCATCATCTGTCATTTTATGAATTAAGTTACGAACTTCTTCTCGATATTTCTCGGGTACGGGATATGGTTTCTTCTGATAAGGAGACAAGTCATTTACATCAAAATGATATTCGTAGTCAGCTATCTCTCCAGGCTTGTCATCGAATACACATGCAAATTTCTGTAGAACGTCATTTTTAGCCTCCTCCAATTTTAATTTAATTTCCGGGTCTTCAACCACACTGGCTATTGACATTATATAATCCGGACCTATAATGGAGTTCTCATTGAATAGGGACTCTGCGTCGTCCTCACTTTGGTCACCCTTTCTACTTTCTGCTACGGCTGGCGCAACCTCGCTTACAGCGGGCTTAATAATGTCACCACCGGCTTCTTCAAAACGGGCTCCCTTCTCTTGAACTTCCAGGTCACTTCGTCCTACCAGCTGTAGTTCTACGGAATTATTCTGTAATCTTACGAGGTTGGCATCATAGTCAATGGTTCCTTTGTATTTGATCATAAAATCTGATCCAAGTATTAAGTTGAAGTTAAGACGTGATACTACCAAAAATATGTGTTCGAACATCTGACTGTTAATTTCAAACTCTAAAAATGCCTGGGATTTGCATTTAACAATCTTATCAGGAACTATCCCTCTTACTTTAATCTGAGCTGCAGGTAATAACAAAACATTGTTCTGATCTTTCAGCGAGTCTACAAGCTTATCAGAAATTAAAGAAGCTTGCGCTCCAGAATCGATGAGCGTAATCACCTGTAGGTTGCCTGTGCGTACTGTTATGACAGGTAATGAACGTGTAATAATTGGCCTTAGTGTTTGTGCGTCTTCGAATAGTAATTTGGAATCGTCAATATGCCAGTAATTGATAACAGCAGTACAATAATTTGACGTTTCGACCTCATCGTGTTCGGTAGTCAATCTCCCTATTGCGAGATCGGCGTTTTTTTTTATAGCGCCTGTTGGGTCAGGATCAGGTGATCTTTGTTCTCTTGGTCCGAATTGACGTTGATATTCCAAGGATGTCGCTCCAGGTTCATCAGGATTACGGTTTCTCTCCCTGATGTATTCCCGTGTGTCCTTCCATCTACTTTCGAGTTCTCGCCGTCTGGCCTCACGATTTCCTTCAGGAGTGCTTTCGCGCTGTCTCCATGAATTCCTAGGTTGGTAAGGGTGTCTATCCTGATTCCTCTGACGTCTAAAATTCCGGAATCTGGTTGGGTTAGTAGGGCTTAATCTGCCTTCTTCACGTATCCTGGGTTCCTCTCTCTCCGGAGGTTTTATTTCCGCAGAATTCGTATTTATTTCTCGACTCCTGTTAATTTTCGGACTAGATTGGGTATTAGCCGTATCTAACCTACGCAAAGTAGCGTCAAAATGCTCCAATGTTTTAATGTTGGCAGCGACTAATATCTCTTGAACATGAGGCGGATATTGAAGTGTCAGGATCTGAATAAGTTCAATATCTGGCAAAGGTGGATCTAAAAACTGGAGTTTCTTTAATTGCATTAGACAGTAATCTGAATATCGGGAAGTATTGACTGAAGTATTGTATTTGCTAGAGTAGAGTTGCATCTTGACAAGGTGCTGTCTTTCTGAATCCCAAAAGCGTTTAAGAAGTGCCTGTTTAAAGTCATCATAGTTTTTAAAATTGCTCTTAAAAGCTATGAACCATGATAAGGCTCGTCCTTCTAGAAGTTTGGATACTACTCTAAGTTTCCTATCGTCCTCTACCCTATTCTCTTCCAGGTAATCGTCGACATTTAACAAAAATTCTCGAGCAGTGTACTCATCATGTCCTGAAAATTTGACTGGCTTGTCATCTGGTACTTTAATAAGGGTAGTTGTATTGTGTATTTCCTTCGACGAACCAGGAATTGTGACGTCAGTTGTATGTTCTTTAAGTTTAATTTGATTCATTTCTTCGGACAAATTTTTAATTTTAGAATTAATTGAGGTGTCTAAATTTTTTATTTCATTTCTCAAGTCAGTTTTAATGACTTGTACGTCTTTACAGAAAGCAGCTATCTGGGTATGCGTGCTATCTAGCTGTCCTGTAATACGCTTGTCGAGTTCTCCTTGCGTGCTCTTAATTAATCCTATCTCGCTTCGTAATTTACCCACGTCGCTCTTTAATGCATCTCGCAAGGTTTCCTGCACCTGAGCTAACTTTGCTTGAGTTTGTGAGATGTTACCATGGGATTCTTGAAATTCAGTCCGTAAATCTTTAAGTTCAGTGGAAAATGCTTGAACGGAAGGAAGAACATTTCTAAGATCTTTGTCTAAAGACTTGACGACCTCTGTCTTTATTTCTTCCTTAATAGACTCTAAATTTTCAACAAACTGATCCCGCATGTTTTTCAATGTAGCTTCGACTTGTGCACTAGAATCAGTAAGTTTCTTTTCGAGGCGAGTTCCAGCTTCACGGAATCGTTGCTCGATAAGGGCACTAGATTCAGTGAGTCTTTTATTAATGACTTTATCCGCTTCAGCAAACTTAGTGTCCAAGGTCCTGTCAATTTTAGAAGTTAAGTCTTCAACCTTACTATTTGACTCAGTTAACTGCGCTTGAAGTTGAGAATTAGAGTCAACTATTTGTGACTGTAGTGCGGTTATTTGTGTGTTTATTTGAGCCTGCAATTGGGAATTAGACCTATCAATCTTAGCATTCTGATCGTTAATGCTAAGCCTGAGAGCTTCGATTGCTGCAAGTAAGTTATCCATGTTTCCGGAATATTCGATAAGTCAAATACAACAAATTCTTCGTGTTCGTAATGATTGCAGTCGGATCCTGTGCGCAAAATACAATGACTTGAATCGAACCCTGAATATTGCGATTATTACTGGCGCATCATCTATTATTATAGCACGGCTCCAAGTTGAACCCTTGAAGTTGCGACGTCATTTATTATTATAGCACGGCTCCAAATCGAGCCCTTGAAGTTGGGACGTCATTTATTATTATAGCACGGCTCCAAAATCGAGCCCTTGAAGTTGCGGTGCCATCTATTATTTTACTATCCTCTCTGTACCAGGAAAAGTTGTGGGCAAAGAGCATGAGTAGGACCTCAGGGAGTGGAACTGGGTTTTGGAGCCGATACAGAGAAGGATAGTCTCGCAGAGCGAATAATAGATGGTAAATAATTTTTTTTCTTAAAACGATTTATTAATTTTTCACCCTGCGGTATGATTATTGACTCAAATTTTGCATAGAAATTAAATGTCGAAAATAATCTCCTTAAAAAAAATGGCATAAATATCATTGGTTTCAAAGTCTGTCATATGTGGGAATTTCCACCTAAAGTCTTTTTAAACCTAAGCACACTTTTATAATGAGAAATTATCAAAGTTTTCAGTTCTCAGTTCGTCAATCTCGATATATATCACACTTGAAAGCCTACAGTCTTTCTACTGAAATTAAATTTATCACTTTTGAGAAATTATGAAAATTGTTCACACGCGACACTGAAGTTTCACTGTTCAAAATAAATGAAAAGGTTTAGTCAGTTTGTTACTCACTTATGACAAGAACTGTTGCTACCAAATGTCGAAAGATGGACGTCTGGAATGTTCCATGTAGAATCAGGATTGGCGATGTTGACGTTCCCAATGAGGTGATGACGGCTGGAACTGGATCACGTTGAGTTGTAGCTTGTTCGGGTGATTTTCGCACACGAAAATGGCGTATGAAGAATCACAGTCCTTTCTGTACGAAATGCTATTTACAGTCGTTATTGAAACGTTCATAATCACACAGTTCACATAAAAAAAAGAAAGTAAGTCGATAAGCACAGTCTTTGAACACAGTCTGAAGTTGCTAGGGATTATTTTCTGCTAATCCTGTTACTATAATGTTATATTAACACAGAAAAGTTCTCACTTTTTCACTCAAATTACTACTGTGAGTCTTATGTTGGTGTGACGTGAATATGAGTTCTGGTAATTCTAAGTATTAGGCTCAGTAAAAGTTCAATGTTACTTGAAGTTACCTAAGTCCACACGTAATGAAATAGTTAATATTTGTACTCCAATAAGTTCACTCGCGTTACAGTCTTAAATGTCTTTAGGATTATATTGTAATCGCAACGCGGTATACTAACTGCAGTGCGACGTCCTTTAATAATTCTATCGGTGATAGAATTTCGCGTTCCGGAGATACGACGGAAAGTACTTCTACCGTGACTGCGCGAACATACTGTACGCGGGCCGGTCTCTTCGCTATCTCACTCACACAGCTGTTTGCTTGTCCTTGTACTAGTTTGCGGGCTGTCTGGCCTTGACATATATAGATACCAGCGCAGGGAGGGGTGGCGGCTCTCTCGGCCTTGTGACCATGATTACGTAATTTCGTTGAGACTTTAAATTATTATAACTCAACAACCGTTTGATGAATTAATTTGAAATTTACAGGGATTAACTTTTATGATGTTTGCTATAATTCAGCGTTTGTCCCGTTGAAATTGGTTAAGGCGTTAAAAAGCTGTTAAAAGAAAATTTCTTTCGAGAAATATCTCTAGGGGAGGTGAGCTTCAAGCGACAGGTGACGTCACTTGACTCCGCCTAGCGCACTCGTAGGGTCTGGCACATACTGGAACATTCTTTACATGGATGTTCGTACGTCGGTCGGATCTTTAATGCTGGAAATAACATTTCTTTCAATTAACATGGACCAGGACCTAGGCCTACCTGGTACAGTATGTATGTATGTATGTATGTATGTATGTATGTATGTATGTATGTATGTATGTATGTATGCATGCATGTATGTTGGGTATTCAGCAGGAAGACAAGTTTGATCCTCAACTCTGCCATAAGCTGTCACTGATGGCCTAGGCGTCGATGAAGAGGCATACCAGGGAATGATGAGTGAAGTTGTTTCCCGTTGCTTTTGCTTTCATATATTGTTTTCGAAGACCTTCAACATAGATTGTTCTACTGATGAACGATATCAGATAACAATTGGAAGATTATGTTATCTTGTGAGCTCCAGCGATGATAATAGAAAAGCCTAGATAAATCAAGCAACCATGATTTTACAACATGAGCTTGAAGCTCCCAAGTTACAATTTTCACAAGAGCAACCGCTGCTCCATTCAATAATTCTTCTAGGAGACTGAGTTCCCAAAATTTACTACATTAAAAGAGTGGCTTTTGCTCCGCACAACTACTTCATAGAAGACTATTCTTCAAAACTTACAAAATCCAAGCCTCTCAATGGCACTGTTTACTTTTACAAAAATACAACCAGATTCCACTGTCTTACTTGCTCGACAGTCTACATTATATTAAATAGGAAATTGAATGAGAATAGTCAACAGAGGCAATAAGTGCCCATTCTGTCTGGCCTTAGTATAAAAAGAAAAGGTTAAATTATTGTCCGGAAATGAAAATGTTAAGAGGCAAACACTTGCACTCCTTCGAAATACACTTGAAAATACTTAAAACACTATGTGGGCTGACGACCCGAAGTTACAGAGGCTAAGCCTACGCTACGGAGGTGACTAGATGGAAAGTTTTAAATTACAAATAAGAGATACATTTTAAAGTTTACGAAATCATAGTCACCTCAAGACCAAGTTGAAGGGGAATACAGGCGGGTTCAAATATTTATTCCCTAAGTAAGACTAAGGTCTTAGACCTGCTCGAAAATATACATAGAAACAATGATGTTAACATTTGCATTAATAAATAATTTTGAAGCCTTCCCCTCGAGTTACCGTTCTGAGATTATTACATGATTAAAAGATGTCTGCCATTACCTTGAGCTGGAGGGCCTTTCGAAGATGGGCGAGGCGTATCCCCTGCCTCCTCTATGAACACACTCTACTGCGGGACTGGAGCGATCGGAAGACAACATGGCCCAAAAGGTCCCAGCTTTTACAGTGGAGAGGAAGTTTCAAGAAATCCCTGGCCCGAAGCACTGTACACACCCACAAATTCCATTGGTTGATTAAATACATTTCAAAAGTTCCTTATTGGTGAACATATTAAGCCGGCGGGAAGAGAGAGAGGTGCTCATAACATTAGAACACCAAAAACAACCTACAAACAATTCAGTTTTACTATTGACTACAAAGTTTCACTTGAAAATTAATTGTCCATCCTCTCACCAGAGGGAGCACATAAGTTGATAGTGGAGACATCTGACGATAAACGTCCAAACTTCTTCCATTAGAGGTTTCACTGTTCGTTTCACAGATGGCCTTTTAAAAGACGCTTAGTTTAAATGTACGGAGTTGGTGTACCTCCGATACAATTATTATTATCATCATCATCATCATGAGCACCATCATTAGCACAACCCAGCTCATTCCTCATCTCACTACTTAAAGCGTGACAGGACTGAAATAAAGTGAATTATGTGATAAAATTCTTAGTAGTTTGTAAACGTTACAAATTTAGATTCTGTTTAAAGTTGTTGTTGATAAGCATATCACTGTGCTACTTTCACTTTCTGGCCTCAGTACATATTTAATTAAATTTAGTTCCTCGCTGTATTTTCCTAAAATCTCGCAAATCACTTTGGGACACTTGTGGTTGATCTGACCAGTAGGGTACGATTTCAAACATAAACGTTGCATTCTCTCTGTTTTTGCCTTTAAGTAAACATCAACCACTTTTTTATATTAGATCATTCTTTGATATTTTTATCTGTATAATTAGTAAAAAAGGTTCATCGTGCGGGTTACTGTAGTCACGTCCTAGTTCGTGAACCATGGGCAACGGCTGAGTGGCCTAGTAAGTAGTCCTGAGAGTCGGGATACCAGTTGCTATGGAATGGGAGTGGGCATCTCGGACATATTCTAAGTCCTGGCCCTCCTTGTGCTCAGGCGGTTAGGACTACACAATCCACCGGTGGTCCATAACCCGTTAGAGGAGAGATCCTCACTCGGACTATGTGCAAGCAGGGTAGCATCCTGCTTCGTGAATTTACCGAGCTCCGAACATTTTAAGCAAGCCTCGGACCTATGGGAGTAACGGAGTCCCACTCACATTTGACAGGCCTTGGAAACAACTTGGCAAACGAAATGGAATTCGATGGGGAGCTATCAATATTAATGGGGCTTATGGAAGAAAAAAAGTAGAACTGGCTGAGTCATCAAAGGGGATGCATCTGGCTGTGCTGGAGTAAGTGATATTCGGGTAAGGGGGGATAATGAGGAAGAGATAGGAGATTATAAAGTGTACATGACGGGTGTTAGAAAGGGAAGGGCAGAGTATTG
Source organism: Anabrus simplex (assembly GCF_040414725.1). Classification (NCBI taxonomy): domain Eukaryota; kingdom Metazoa; phylum Arthropoda; class Insecta; order Orthoptera; family Tettigoniidae; genus Anabrus; species Anabrus simplex. The sequence goes on along the minus strand of NC_090265.1, from coordinate 1,130,490,242 downwards.
GGTAGAGCTCTTTATCAGGAATACCATTGCACGCAATATAGTTGCTGTTAGGCACGTAAATGAGCGATGATATGGGTAGATTTGTCAGTTGGAGGAATTAGGACTAGGATTGTCTCACTGTATGCACCATGTGAGGGTGCAGATGAGGATGAAATTGGCAAGTTTTATGAAGCATTGAGTGACATCGTAGTCAGGATTAACAGCAACGGTAAGATAGTGCTAATGGGCGATTTTAAAGAGAGAGCTGGAACTAGATATGAAGGATACAAAAGGGTGATTGGTAAATGTGGGGACGATATGGAGGCTAATAGGAATGGGAAGCTTTTGCTGCACTTCTGTGCCAGTATGACTTTAGCAGTTACGAATAATTTCTTCAAGCATAAGGCTATTCACCGCTATACATTGCGAGGGTAGGGGTACAATATCCATAATAGAATATATCGTAACCGACTTCGAATTCAAGAAGTTTGTTAGGAATGTGCAAGTTTTCTTGGGAGTTTTCGGTGATACAGACCACTATCCGATCTGTAGTGAACTAAGTATCTCTAAGGGGCAAAAGATCCACATGAGTTGACACCCCCAACAACTAGCAAAAAAAAAAAAAAAGAAGTATCTCTAGGCCTAGAATAGAGGAAGTGAAATCTGTCTGCAAATGAATAACGGTAGAAAATCTCAAGGACGAGAAAATTAGACAAAAAAATTACTGGATATAATTAGTGAGAAATTCCGAACAGTTGACATTGAGCACGTTCAGGATGTATAAACAGAATGGGTGACATACAGGAATGCTGTAGTAGAAGCAGCAAGGGAATGCCTAGGAACAACAGTGTGTAAAGATTGGAAAAGGCGAACATCTTGGTGGAATTATGAAGTGAGAGCAGCTTGTAAACGTAAAAAGAAGGCTTATCAGGAATGGCTCCTAACAAGGGCTGACTCAAACAGGGAATTGTACATAGATGAAAGAAACAGATCGAAACAACTTGTTGTTGAATACAAAAAGAAGTCGTGGAAAGATTTTGGTAATAATTTGGAAAGGCTAGGACAAGCAGCAGGGGAACCTTTCGGGACAGTAATGAAGAATCTTCGGAAGGGAGGGAAAAAGAAATGAACAGTGTTTTGGGTAATTTAGGTAACTCACAATAGATCCCAGGGAATCCTGGATAAGTGGAAGGAATATTTTGAACATCTTCTCAATGTAAAAGGAAATCTTCCTGGTGGTGTTACGAACAGCCAAGTTCATGGGGAGGATGAAAATGATGTTGGTGAAATTACGCTTGAGGAAGTGGAAAGAATGGTAAATAAACTCAATTTAGGTAAAACATAAGAAACAGATGAAATTGGACCTGAAATAGTGAAGTATAGTGGGAACGCAAGGATGAAATTGCTTCATAGAGTAGTAAGATTACCAAGGAGTGTAGGTAAGGTACCTTCAGATTGGACAAAAGCAGAAATTGCACCTATCTATAAACAAGGGAAGAGGAAGGATTGCAACTGGCAGCTTGGAAGGAAGGGTGCAACCAGTGATTTAGGAGAAGTTGGATGAAAACCAGTATGGTTTCATACCACAGAGGGGCTGTCAGGGTCAGATTTTCAGTATGCGCTATGTAAGAGAAAAATGCCACGAGAGGATTAGACAGCTGAGTTTATGTTTTGTAGATCTAGAGAAAGCAAATGACAGGGAACCGAGGGAACATGTGAAGGGGTCGGGGCAAAAGAGTGCCAAGCAACATTTTTGTCAAAACTGAGCTCTCGGTGCCATTTGTTGAGGATTATGATCAGTAAACACTGGAAACTTGCATAGAAACACATTCAAGTGGCACTGCAAGTGACTTTCATCTTGTTGCCCCCAACAGTTCTTAGAAACACTCGGAGCAAAACAGAGTCAAGCAACCAGGAGACGCAGATTACCATGGATTGTAGGAGAAAGCTTGTGTTTTCGAGTGATTCTGAAGAATATCTCAGTGATCCTGATGTAGACGCTGACTATCGTCCTCACGTAGCATGTGAAATTTCCTCTCAAAATGGAAATGAGGTAAGTGTTGCTTGGCATTATTTTGACCATAACTAAAGTTTCCTCCATTGTTGCTTGGGGTATGTAACTTATTAAGTCATTAGGTTATGTTTTAGGAACCGTTATAACACACTCTTGGATCTATAGAAAGTGGCTTTTTCAGTTCAAAGTTTACTCAAGTTAGTTTAAGGCCTTTGTTGACCATCATTCGGAAATATTCATTATGAGGCTTGGCACTATATTGCTCCAATTTTAAATCTGTTGCTGTCAGTCATCATTTTTCTCAAGAAAGGTTACATTGTCACTTGGGACCAGAGGTTTATACGAGTTAACAGAAAAACTAGTGCATAATTTTGCAGCACTCTTGTTAAAGTATCGTTATTAGTTACATAACAGAGGATACATCATGGGTATTTCTCGTACTACGACTTGGTGTTTTGCACTGTTTAAGATATCCTGGATCATTCAAGGATACCGTAACATTCGCCTGAGAAAGGCCTGATTTCTTGGAAGAGAAATAGACGTATTACGATACAGATGAATAAGAAGAGGCGAAACGAAGGAAGATAATATGTAGCGCGTAAGACCGGGAAAGTTGTTCCAGGAGCAAAAGTTGGGGAGCTATGTCGCTGAGATGTTTTGAACTTGAAGAACAACAGATATTGTCAATATTTAATGGGTTTTGGGATTTCTCTGATTTTGATAAGCGAAGTGCTTATTTATTTGGATGTATTGGAGCTATTCTTGTAAAACGGAGATACAGGACACCTGAAGGATAGCCAAGCTACGGAAATTGTGGACATACACTGTAGGCATTCATGGCTGTGGTAAAGACTTAGTGTGCATGTTTTTGTGGGATGAGAGTATTGTAGGAGAGGCAGTGACGAAATAGGTAGTGCAGATTTGAAGTATCTGAAAACAAACGCCGTCGATGCTAAAAAGCTTTTGATTTTCTCTGATAACTGCGGGGGCCAGAATAAACATTGGAATATAATGGCACTCTGGCCTTATTTAATTCACAATAAACGATTTAATGAGATCGAACACTGGTTTTTAACATCTGGCCACACATTCTTGCTATCAGATAGAGACTTTGTTAAAATTGAGAAGTACCAACGAAATCAACCGCCTGTGTACGACGCTGCCGACTAGAAATGTATCATTCAAGAATGTGGGAGTTCGCCATAAGACCTATCTGTGTCGGTGCGACGTAAAGCCCCTAGCAAAAAAAAAAAAAAGAATGTGGGAGAAAGAAGAAGTTCAGTGTGACAGACATGAAACGAGACGACTTTTATGACCTGGCAGCATTAAAAGTTGGGCTCCTGAACACCAGTAAAAAACATGTGTAAGTGGCATGGAATTTAAATTCACAGACGTAATTTGATCAAATTTGAAGCAAGTAATCCATGGTTTATCAAACTAAAAACAAGAGTGAATATGGTTTTTGAAGACTGTAGGGTGCGAAAAAGAGGCAACACCACAACGTTGAGCTTGAAACGAAAGTACACTACTGTGCTAAAAATAAAGAAAAATAAACTGCAAGATGTGTTGAAACTCCTGGACTACGTCCCACCTGTCCATCACCAGTTTTATCTCAGCTTGATTCCTGATTCTGAAGACACTGATGAAGTTGAAGAAGTGTAGGAAAGAAGCACCTGATCTTTTAGTTTTAATGTTATGCATGTGCAGTTGTAAGTCCCTAAATTCCATATTTTGAAAAGAACAGCATAGTTAAAAGATACAAACAGACCTTTTTCCGTCATGGGTTTATGTTGATTTATTGAAATTTATTTTCAGTTGCCAGTTCTACCCCGATTTCCGCTGCTACCAATTTAAATATTATTGGTGGAAATGTTATTTTAATTGAAGATTGGTGTTAGTTTTCATTTATGATTAAAATAGTTGAAATATCAGACATTGTTTCATTATCATAAAATAATATTCCTAAGATAAGTGTCACTCCCATTGGGGCAATAAAGTGCCAAGCCACAGTATTCTGTGACGTGGTATTAAATGTATTGATTTTTACTCTACAAATAGCAGCCCAAAAGAAATTATGCCTGCAAATCACATACAATGAATATTACTGAACCTTTCAAAGCTATTATTACATCATTCCTGTGAATGGTACGATTTCACGATTTGAACAAACTTTCTAACTGCTCTCCCTTAAAGTTAAGAAAATGTTGCTTGGCAATCTTTTGCCCCGACCCCTTCATATGTTCGCCATACTGGGGGACTATGGAATTAAAGGTATATTGTTAAAATCAATCAAAGGCATATATGCTGTCAATTGGGCTTCAGTGAGAATTGGTGATAGAATGATTTCTTGGTTCAGGGTACTTACAGGGGTTAGACAAGGCTGTAATCATTCACCTTTGGTGTTCGTAGTTTACATGGATCATCTGCTGAAAGGTATAAAGTGGCAGGGAGTGATTCAGTTAGGTGGAAATGTAGTAAGCAGTCGAGCCTATGCTGACGACTTGGTCTTAATGGCAGATTGTGCCGAAAACCTGCAGTCTAATATCTTGGAACTTAAAAGTAGGTTCAATGTGTGTGGCATGAAAGTTAGCCTTTCGAAGAATAAACTGATGTCAGTAGGTAAGAAATTCAACAGAATTGAATGCCATATTGGTGATACAAAGCTGGAACTGGTAGATAATTTCAAGTATTTAGGTTGTGTGTTGTCCCACGGTGGCACAAGGAAGAGGATAATAATTTTAAACTTTATAAGGTAGAATATGATTATCAACCGTGATGTTGTCACTTTATTTTTCTTCCCAATTCACGTTTGAAAACGAGTGTGGATATATTGTTTAGTGCCCGGCACTACAAACGTTCAGTCTGATATCGTGTTTTAAGCGGTAGCCAGAGAGACAGATAGAATGACGATGCTGACAAAGCGTATCACCGAGCCTGTGACGCTCGTGGTGATACAGAGATCAATGCATAGCTGTTACCTGAAGCGTGAAGCGAATCCACATAGCTTCCACTAAATGCTGATGTGCGCCAACAATATATTGTCCTTCTATAGCGATTTAAATATTAACGATTTCTGTAATGAATATATCATTGTGTCTGAAAACTATGAATTAATACTGTAGTTCTCGTATGAAGTTCAATTCACGCGGACAATATTTCACTTGTTGGTCTATGGGGGTTTAGAAAAGTTATAAGTAGAGCCTGGATTTTCATGCAAATGCATGTTTTTAAATAATCTGGTTACACTTCTCAAACTTTGCAAATATTCGTTTTAAGGCTTAACAATTCCAAATAACCGTTCTTTTCCCTGCATGTTTGCAGGTTTTGGCCTTTTTAGGTGAAAATTCATGGAAAATGTATATTTTGAAGATTTTGGATGGCGAATATTTGGGCGTTTAATCTTGCATAATATGACTTTTCTTCTGACTTTGGCGCATATCTAATGTTAATTTGCGTGATTGTGCCTTTTAATGAATGTTGGTGTGCAGAATTTGGGACCATTTTCCCACGTTATACAGTATGTCTATTACTGACAGACGGAGAAAATGTATTCCTGGCATGCTATGTGACAACCATAGTTAATACATGCAGTAGAAGTCCTACAATCCAACTAACCAAACATTTTCTTATTTTTTGCTTGAGTAAACATTGACCTAAGCCGAAAGACCCTGTAATTCTTAGGAATAAAGTGTCCCAGTTATACATTGCTATACATTGAATCTTAAATTATGCATAACTCATTGACGGCTTGTTTGTCCGTCTATGTTAGACGAACAAAACAAAACTTGTATCACACTTCTGTGACGCCGCGTTAGTGAGACAGCAGCTTTCAAGCCTTGGTTTTGCACTGAACACTGTTCCGTTGTTATCCTCGATTTTCCTACCCGAAACTTTTACTCGTCACATGTCTTTGTTATCGCAGCAGGCTATCTTTACCAGTTATTGAGGACATTCAAAAGTGTCTGCAATCATCGCGCTACGTAGCTGTGCCGTAACAAAGTGATTCGTTCAAGTACTGACTTTGAATTCATCAAATATAAGACGTATTGTGGTGAAAATGCAAAACACGTACAATTTGACCTCACTTTGTCACAAATGTCTTCTTTTAAGTATGCACTTGCCATTTCTTGTGACGTGGAAAGATCATTTTTGGTGCTAAAGTATGTGCTGACAGACGAACGGATGAGCTGAAATGAAGACAATTTGGAGAAATTATGGTAGCTGGTGTACAATGCTTCAAAAGGAACTGCATTTTGATGCATATTTTCCAGTTTACTGTGCATGATAACGCATGAAAATCCGAGCTCTAGTTATAAGAATGTTTATAATTGTGAAGTATTAGTAATTTATTCGCATCTCACTACACACACACACACACACACACACACACACACCAGATTTTTATAATTCTGCCGAATTGTTGGTTACAGGAGGCTGGATAAGCCTATATGACATACAAAGAAGTCTATGGAATTGCTAAACAAAGTAGCATAGGGCACATCGTCTTCCAAGTGCAGTCCAAGAGAGAATTTACGCTATGCCAAACAATTCGTTTTGAAGTCAACACGATCCGACTGCGGAAAGTGGACTGTCAAAAACCGACATTCCTCTATTACATTCTTGACTATTGTCTGGCGAAAGGGTTGGCGCTCGTAGAATATGCTTTTTATAACTGGCTTTACGTTACACCGACACAGATAGGTGTTATGGCGACGATGGGATAGGAAATGGCTAGAAGTGGGAAAGAAGCGGCTGTGACATTAAGAATATTGTTTTGTATTGCTCACTTTCAGGAGGTTGTTGGTTCCTAGTGGAAACTTTAAAACTGTCGCTATAGTGGCTTATAAGATTTCAGTGGCTGCTGTTTACAATAATCTGCTTAGCGGTTCAACGAAGCATCCGATCGACACTATTGTTGACAGAATATGATTACCTTCTTGTGGGACTTTCTTCCCAAACTTCTCACTGTGCTACTGTGTTTCCTACTATAACACATTATAGGATTAGTAAAAACATATGGAATATAGACTGGAGATGGCTTTTGTCGGCAGGCTTGAAGATGGTTTCTGTGGTTTCCCGTTTTCACACCAGGAAAATGCTGGGCTGTAGCTTAATTAATGCCATGGCCACTTACTTCCCACTCCTAGCAACTTCCTTTCCCATCGTCGGCATAGGACCTATATGTGTCGGTGCGACGTAAAGCAACTTGCACAAAGGAATATATTAATACTAATAATCTAAGAATGCTCCTGAAATGTCCTCTTTTTTCGTAGAACACAACACATTAATCTTCCTGGCCATTCATAGATTGCTTCATGTATTTCGTTCATGGGAAGTTGGCTAAGACCTTCAAGGCTTTGCTAGGATGTTTCTTTTTGCGGACCATTCCGTTAAGCACTGACCGTAATATGTAATCCCAAGGATTGAGATCTCGACTGCCAGACGGCCAATTACGAACAGAAATGAAATCAGGAACATTTTTTGCAACCATTCTTGTGTGGCCTTGGCCTTATATTCTAAAGCAGAGTTCTGGTGATAATTCCAATACCGCGCTATGAACCGTTTAATTTATAGGATTAATAATATAACGTAACACTTTGTTTCGTTATTTTGTAGTGAATGTATTAACGCTTAATTCGCAAAAGTGAATTTCTGAGAAAACTTAATCGTTAGATGCTCTCCATTAAATCATAAGTGACGCCAGATAATGTGCTCTCTGGATTTTCAGAGCCGCCTGAGGTGTTGTGACTGCATCTAGAACATAAAGACGATCGTTTTAACTGTTAAAATGCAAAGTAATAAGCACATTATGTGTAGTAAAATCCATTCCTTCTCCCACCAGTACCGAGAACCTTGTTGAGTTGTGTAATTGGTGCAGCTTATTGGCAAACTACTTGCTCCTTACAAATAAAACACCTGACACGTCATGTTATAACTGTTGGCATGTAAAAGTGTAAACTTCATCTACTGGCCAAAATTAGCTTTTGGAATTATCCAGTAGTGCTCTACTTTGTTATCAAATCGCCGAGTGATTACAACGTCAAGGTTGGTATGCAGACTGCATAAAGTGCACCACATCTGCATAATAATAATAATAATAATAATAATAATAATAATAATAATAATAATAATAATAATAATAATAATAATAATAATGTTACTAGTTTTACGTTCCACTAAAACGATTTTTGTAGACGTCAATGTGTAGAAGTTTACTCAGACAAGATTTCTGTTAAATGCCAGTAAATCTACTGACACGAGGTTGAAGTACTTGAGTATCTTCAAATACCACCGGACAGAGCTAGGATCGAGCCCGACGACTTAGGGCCAGAAAGCCAGTGCCATAAATGTGTTGTTAGATACTTACCTACAGGCTACTTGTAATTACCAACATTATTTTGCTCAATAAAGTGTTATTTTCAACTTCCTGAGCTCAAAACTGTTGTCACGTAATCATCATGGCGAAGACAACCACTTACCTTGAGAAAAGCTGAACATTCTGTCCATTCTGTGGAAACGAATGTTGCGCATGAGAATGGGAATTTCACTACGCGGTCATGTCTGCAACACAACGGCCAGGCAGTGGCCGAGCGGTAAAGGGGCACTTATTCATGAAGAGATGCGTGAGTACAGGCTACGTAGGTGTGGATATGTCATAATGGTAGTTCATTAACACTGCTAACCACATTAATATAAATTGTTGAAGACCACCTGTACGACCACATTTTTGGCGTGGGCCGATTACGTTAGTTCTTAGGCCCCTTCAAACAACAAATTTGTGATGGATGGACCCTGCCAATAGTGACCTGAAGCTCCCATACATACGGCCAGTAGTGGCGGCCAATATATATTCTATTTGTTTTACGTCGCACCCACACAGATATGTCTTATGACGACGATGGGACAGGAAAGGTCTAGGAATTGGAAGGAAGCGTCCGTGGCCTTAATTAAGGTACAGCCCCAGCATTTGCCTGGTGTGAAAATGGGAAACCACTGAAAACCATATTCAGGGTTGCCGACAGTGGGGTTCTAACCCACTATCTCCCGAATACTGGATACTGGCCACACTTAAGCGATTGCAGCTATCGTCGAGCTCGGTACAAGCCAATAGATTAAAGTGACTACATTGATCCATACGGTTAGAAGAATCGTGTTACAGCACATCACTGGAATGTCGTGTCCTAATTCCACAGAGCAAAAATATCTTATATACCAATCTGTCAGTGTAAATTACAGCATTCTGAAGGAGAAAGTAATAAAATTGCCCATAATAATAGCATGCAATGATCATATGCCAAATACGTTGCATAATAATCTTCAAAATTTTAATCTGCACACCTTCAGCTGCATAGAACTACAAGAACTACTACTACCTCATCGTCCGGTAGTTCTTAAAGTTAGAACATTCACCAAAGGACTAAAATATTTGAATAATTAGTAGAAGTTGTTTGTAAATAGTTTATACAATAATAATAATAATAATAATAATAATAATAATAATAATAATAATAATAATGTAAAATTCATTAGAATTACTTGTTAAATGAAATGTAGATTCCAAGCCATTGAATAAATAATGACGTTGAGATAGACATGTCAAGATATTGAAATGCGGAAAGGATAGTTAAGTGCAGTCCGAAAGTTAACAACCTCGTTTTAAGAGAAGGAGTGTTTATAATTATTGAAGTTGGAAATGGAGAAGGAAAGAATCTGCTCTTAGGAAAAGTAATGACTATCATATTCAACTCTGAGCCCCATTTTAGGCGCCCATTTCCCACATGTTTGAATTACTAAGGATACTCAAGCTTATCTGGTTTTATTTTGTTCCAGTGTTACAGAATACAGACACTATTGTATCGGAATAATGTTCCGAGCAGGATCTGGAAAAGTTACAACTGACCTGGTTTGGTATGTATTTCCATTTGCTGTGAGCATCTGAAGTTTCTTCTTCGTCCTTAATGCTTCTCATGTACACCACTGCTCACATGGAGAGTTCATTGTAAAACTTTCATCATATGAATGAAGCAAGAGTGAACACGGTCTTAATGCCAAATGTTGGAGCACCGTAAAAAGAAGTTTGGCTGTGATGTAACGCGGGGTACAAATATTTCTCTGACTCTGTGTGAGTGTGGAAAGCGAGCCCAGGGTGACGTTTATTGGGGCCGTCGGAATTCCTAGCATTGTCGAGCGTCCTCTTTCTCTCTCACGTCTCGGCGTCGTCCGTACAGCAGCTTGCAAAGTAGACCGTAGCGACGGCTTTATGGGGCGTCCACGGTAAAAGGTACTCGTCTAGCAATAATGGCGCAAAACATAAGTACGAGGAGTTTTATGAAGATATTACAGCAAGCAAATGTACCATTATCATGCAGAAACTTGGCAGAGGTAGCTAGAAACTCTTATATTCGATACTCTCCACCGAGTTCAAAGAGGCATTGAGAGATAAGTTTGTTATAGCTTAACTAAGATTAGAATCGAAAAAGGATGTTCAAGTTTTCAAAACACCGTGTGAAGAAGTATTCTTTTTCTAAAATCAAAATGACTTACTTCGATATCAAAGTGAACTCAAACAGTTGTCCGGAGATGAGTTTTAAGTCCAAGTTGAATCAATGGACTATGAGAAATTTCAACAGTCAGGTATGATTTCTTAGGGAACTTTCATACCAAGGAATGGCTTTAATAGCACCAGACGGTAATACTCTGTCAAACATTTCATAGTGGACCGATCTTCATTCAGTGTATACCATTGATTAAGAAACAACACCGCGAAGCTAACAGAATACAGCCAAATTCAGTGGTTCAATATCGCGTAACTAACAGGAACAAAGTCGTATACAAATTATGTTTATTCTTTTAATTACAAATTAGATGAGTTATAGCACTGTAGAGTAAGAAACCAATTCCTAAGATTTCTACATCATTCTTATATATTTCTTTAATTCTGATGTGAAGTAGAATTTTGTCCCTGCGTGTTACTGGGCATTAAGTGCCTGTTACTCATCCCTCTCCGATTGCCGTCACAACTGGGGTGATCAATTCTTTTTAAATAATTTTCATAATCACTGTTTTATCACTGTGTAAACAACAAAATTCTTCCTCTTGGCCTTTTCTCGTCTTCTCGGGGTCGGCAATGTGTGCCTATTTGTTCTAGTTTTACGGCTGATTGCCCTCTCTGACGCCATCCCAGTGTGGAGGGATGCATTCACTGTTGTGTGTTTTTGTGGTCGTTAGTAGTGTGATGTATTGTGTGTATTAAGAACACGAGCAACCAATTCCCGAGATAGAGGAATTAATCATTTTGAGTTAAAATTCCCGAGCCGGTCAGGAATCCAATCTGAAGCCCGCATAAACTAAGGCCACGACACAAAAGACTCAGCTTAAGAGCCACATACTGTGTTAACAAAAAAAGAAAGCAACGACTAATGCATGCTTATTGAAAAAGAGAAATGTTGGTTTCTTCATGGTGACTAACCTTTTGGTATTATTAATTATAATAACAATGATAATAATGTTGAACCGAAACGAACTTACTACAAATGCTCCATAGTTAACAACGTGTAATTCTGAAATAATTGAGTGTATGACATTAACACTATGGTGAATATTGTAATGAGAATGATATAAGTGTAAGGATATGAGAGAAAAATCATCTTCTATTGATAAGGGAGTGAAATTGAGTTTACACTTTCTGAAATCAAGTGCAAATGGTCAAGTACGTAATTATTACATTTACTGGCGGTATTCCAGAATTATAATACAAAATACTAATAATCATATTTTCGCGGTTACCGAATTGGAGACTTCCTAAAGCGGTTCCATTTGGACAAACTGCCCACCAGTTTCGATTTTCCTAGTATGCTGATATCTAGAAAGGAAAGAAGAACTCTACTGGATGGTTGGAACTTAGTGTGCCACCAGAGATATTCAAGATATGAGCATTAGACCTAATGAACTGGGGTTTCAAGATTTTAGAATGCCCTTTAAACATCGATTACATAACATGGAATTGAATCCATTATGTTGGGATATTGAGTCAGTCACTCTTGCACTTATCTATCAAGGCAGCTAATGATAATAAATAATAACAATAATTGTTCTTAATAAGAACAAATTTTCATCGTTTCTTTAGTAATCTGCCTGAAGTTACAAGTACACTTGTCCAGAAAACTGAACAAATCTATAAGTTAATAGCCTACAGTTGTTATGAATACAGAAGTGAATTGTTAAGTTACTAATTGTAAGGTATAATGTTATCATTGTGCGAATTTTTGGATGAATGCTGTAGTCAGGGTTATACAGTAAACAAAAGGGAGTTCAAGTAGATTGACTTTATTTTTGCTTCTAAGATCATTCACAGGAAACTGTATAGCATAATTAATTAAGAATAATATTTATGATTGCAGAACTTCCCTTCACGTATACTTAGTATGCACTGGAGATGAACATACATTAATCTAATTCTTTACATTTCACACTTAAAATCTAAACGGCCACTCACAAATGTGTCTTGAGAAGTCATTGTATTAACAGTGTGCACGATTCTGGCTGTTGTCTCATATAAGAGATTTAGACAACTAAAATGATTGTATATTTTACACACACTACAAAAATAATCTTAAATTGTAATGACTGGGATGAATGGAGAATAAAGTAGAGAAAGCCCATTAACTATAGTTCTTCTTAAGATGCTTTCCTAGCTTAAATCTGAGAAATTAGATCTTAACAGATTGGAATCTTTGAGACAATCTGAGCTGAGTGTTGGAATGAAGTATCTCCGTGTTTGGCATTCACAGTATTTAAATATAATACGAAAGTTTGTAGCTGTTTTCTTTGTGAACTGACGTCTTCAGACACTTCTCATGTGGCAGTCTGCTGGTTTGTTCTGTTCGTGACGGCGTGTACTGTGCACACGTGATGGGGCTGGTATAAATTTTAACTCTTTCATTCTATCTGGAGTACTTTCTTCTCTAGACTACTATTTCTTCTTCTTCCTTTTTACTCTAGTATTCTTTTTAAAGAAACCAGCAGCAGAGCTGCAGGTCACTTTACTTTTCTTTGAAGTCTCGCCATGAAATATTTAAATGTGACATGATCGTGATAGAGAAGAAGAGAGAAAGGCTAGCAACATCAGCATAGGGAAAGACGTTCTAAATGTTTCATTCTGTTGTGTCCGCTTGCTCGGTCTGTCTCACTGCTGTAATCTCGTTCCGGGTGAGAACTTCTGTTTATGGCGCTGAGTTCTCCGACTTGTGAAATGTAATTTTGAGCTTCGTTTAAAGAATACTTGATGCGTACAAAGAAGTGCTCCACGCTTCACAAAGTAGATCGGAAAAAGGTTAATGTTAATGTTACCGCCACTCATTTTAATGTAGATCATATAGAACTGATGTGATATTCTCAAATATCATCAACAGAAAATGCTGTATAGTGATCAAAGTTGCTTGTTGCACGTCTCTTTTCTTTCTTTCTTTTTTTTTTGTTGCTACCGTATTTGCTTTACGTCGCACCGACACAGATATGTCTTATGGCGACGATGGGATAGGAAATGGCTAGGAAGTGGAAGAAAGCAACCGTGGCCTTAATTAAGGTACAGCCCGGCATTTGCCTGGTGTGAAAATGGGAAACCACGGAAAACCATCTTCAGGGCTGCCGACAGTGGGGCTCGAACTCGTTGCACGTTTCAAAAGCATGCTTCATTTGAATCCTACTGCAAAGATTGGCAGTATGTAAAGGAAAATGACATAAAAAAATTATTTTACAGCATTTTAATAATTACTTCATTCACAAAAATGGGTTTCTATATTCCTTATTAAGGTAAACACGTGGCAATATGTTCCAGCTATTACAGATCATTTTTCCGAATTCATTCAATTTGGGAAATAAACTTAAGATAAATTGGTATACCCTAACAACGTTACAATGATCAAATTTAGTCTGGTTTCTTGCCTGATTAGTTAGCGTACAAGCCATCAGTTCAGTGGGTTCCAGGTTCGATTACCAACCGAACCGGGGATTTTAACATGTTAGTCTCCCTGGTTCGGAGACTGGGTGTTTGTGTTCGTCTGCATCTTCATGTCCATCTAATTACAACACATCACACTACCAAACACCTCAAAACATGCTACAGTGAATATATCCCTTCCCAGAGTTTTGGTGTCAGGGAGAAAATCCGGCTTTAAAACCGAGCCAAATCTATAGGCACCGTGCAGATAGATCGAAGTGCTACTACTAGCGGTACATAGTGGCCCGTTCTGAAACAAGAGGTGAGGCGTAGTGTGAGCGTCTCAGTACAACGTGTGGCATTCGAACAAGTTGTGGGTTTAAGGCGATTCAGTTCGGGGATCTAAGTGATTCATCATGCAATAAAGGAAGAAACCTTGTTGTCAGTGGTCACGTGAACGGCGTTGAAGAGTTAATTTCGAATGGTTTCGGATACATCACAGGAAAAGTCACCCGTCAGACGTCTGTCACTTTGCCGCCTTATATCGTGAAAATTGAGGTAGGCAAGGTGTAGTTAGGTAATAATTTACAAAGTTTATTTAGTAAGGATTACTTAATGGGTGTTTGCTAAGTTGTACGCATTTTTATTTTGTGTTCAGATTGACCAGAATCGTAATATCTCTACCAGCGAATGTTCCTGGCCTGCCAGCACCAGAAGAACTTGCAAACACGTAGCTGCGGTGGTGTATTGTATAAATAATGAAAGTGTTGTCTCCAAAACAGACAATCCGCAACAATGAGGAAAACTGAGCCCGAAAACAATGTCAACAGTAAAATATAGAAAATGCAAACGTGTAAAAGAACTGTTCGGTAAAAAGACTTTGGAATTAACTGAGGATATTTTAAAACACATCCCATACAGTCCTCGAGCAGAAGCAAGTACTGAAATCGAACAATCGTGCAGGGCCGTAGTCACCTTATTGATAGACAGGGTAGTGAATGATGTGGAGAGAGAATGTGAGGAAATTGTGACACGTCTATTACATTTACAAGTCTCTAACGACGTACGCTTGCCAGACAAATACACTTTTCGCACTCTGAGAGACGAAATGTTTTTTACCAGCAAAGTGCAGGTTGATACAGATCATATAATTAAAATCTCTCTGGACACTCTATCTCAATCAGGAAGCCCTCGATGGTTTCAAGAAAGAAAGATTATATCTGCTAGCACGAAAGCACATCGAATTGAAACTAGGCGACATAACTTTGATACTTTAGCTCTCGCATTTGTAACTGTATCTCCAATTGGGGGAGCTGCTTTGAACAATCTTTCTTACGGAAGTGAAATGGAAAGTGACGCAATACAATTCTATGGAAGCTCATTTGGTGTTCGTGTTATTCGATGTGGGTTAATGATCCACAAGAAACAACCTTGGATTTGTCGATCTCCAGATGGCATAGTTCTCAAAGGAAATGTAGGTGACAGATTGTTAGAAGTTAAGTGTTAGTCTTCCTCTAAAGATTAGCTAATAGTAGATGAGTCAGGAAATGTGTGAATACGTATCCTTACTTCGACGATCACAATAACATACAGTTAAAGACAAGTCATATGTATTACACACAAATACAAATAATGATGTACGTAACTGGCTTGGGAAAATGTGATCTAAGTTATATGTATATAGCAAATCACAACAGTTGACAATACCTATTTATCAGGACAATAAGTATGCCGAGGAATGTCTCACCAAAAGGACAAATTTCTGTTTCAATAATCACTTGCCAAAAATTAGCGGTATTCCTAATAATAATAATAATAATAATAATAATAATAATAATAATAATAATAATAATAATAAATTTATTCAATTAGTTTTTAAGTCCATGTTACATCCAATGATTCTACGCATTTGTATACACACTTCTTGCACACCATTTACGGTACCAGGACCGCCTCCATCTGGTCCATCATTGTTTGCAACTCGTCCACAACTCGTTATCCAAGTTGCCTCGTCTGAAGTCGATTAGCACACTCTCACATGTTCTTTTTAGTACAATGGTCTGTAGGTAGGCCTGTAGTTGTTTGCTCACTTCCAATTTGTCCATGTGCTTCTTGAACAAGTTGGTAACTAGCCCGTCCCATGTTATTACCACAGGGACCATCGTCACCTTGGCCCCATTGTACATAAGTGAGAGTTCGTTGGCTAGCATCTCGTACTTATTTGTCAATTCTTGCTTGTTGAACGTTGAACAGATCAAAATGTAAACAAAGAATATATAAAACAAACTGATGGTAGAACAATTCTCAAACTATTCTTTAATTATTGGAGGTTGCAAATTCGTTAACACGCAACACATATGCACGATGTTTTCCGCGTATGGAAAAAGTTATATTGGCAATTTCTGTAATATATTGTATATTTTGATTCTTTGAATACACCTTTCTATGTGAATTCT
Organism: Anabrus simplex; assembly: GCF_040414725.1. Taxonomy (NCBI): domain Eukaryota; kingdom Metazoa; phylum Arthropoda; class Insecta; order Orthoptera; family Tettigoniidae; genus Anabrus; species Anabrus simplex. Next base: position 1,130,473,855 of record NC_090265.1, on the reverse strand, counting down.
AAACCTCGCAATACTGTAAGTACTCTCAGCTTCCTCAGCTGTTAATCTCCCGTCATGTAAGAACGATGGTGTCACGTTTACGACACCACAGCCAGATAAGTTGGTTCTGATGCCAGAAAATCCTTTATCAGCCATGACCTCATCGCCAGGTTGAAGGAAAGTTAATTAACCACTGTCGGTTGCTTGGAAACCTGGACCCTTGACGTCTTCCGTTCCACACATTTTATCATGTTTCGTAATGTCCCCTCCCAGACCTAAATTAAGTGGAATACATGCTCATGTATTTACGTCGTTTTCATCGATTGAACAAGAAAACATGAAGTCTGAACAATGAAAATCAGATGCATCTGTTCCCACGGATGCATCGTTGGTTATTTTACTTGGGCAAACTGTACTTGAAAATTTTCCGTCTGATTCTTCCTTTTTTACAATCGCTTGAGTTGTCTGTGAAAGCGCTGTAAGCTGAGTCCCGGCGACACATTCCTTTTCTTGTATTCATCCGGAAATACTGTCGGAACATTGGCTGGACTTAGTGGGTGTCCAGATCTTCTGTTTCCGATTAAATGTGCACTACATATTCTTGAGTAAGTCGTAGGTTGCCAAAGTGATCCATCAGTGCTAAACATTAAAACCAAAAAATTAATTAAAACGGATCAATTGAACTTATTGCAAACATGTGCAGTACGTATGTGTAGGCCTACTTACTTCGTTTGTATCCATCGCCTCCTTCGGTCCGCTTCTATCGCTCATTTTGGAAAACAATAAAATTCTACTTCACTTCCCGTATTTGCATAAGCATTTGAATATCCGATAGCACAACAATTGCATTTACTTGATCTCCTTTTATTTGCCACTAGCAAATGTACCCGTGCTTCGCTACGGTATTCTACATTGTACACGGATATCGACGTAAAGACTGTGCGTGCAGCAAATGAGATTGTTTTAAAATTGCATGTCTCTTAGCCTTATCCGAGAAATAGCATGGGGAGGTCCACATACGTTGTTTCCAATGTAAAGTGAGGGTTGCGGAGTTGTGATGATAATGGCAGGCTCACTTGCCTACTGCCATTCACAATCGAGTTGGCAAGTTTACATTATAATTGCAGGCCCCAATGCCTACTGCGCGGTCGCAATCGATTCGGGGAGTTTTAGTTACAATGGCAGACCCATTTCCTAATTTCAGACAGGTTACAGTTGAGGAGTTTTTATTATAATACCAGGCAACTTCCCTACCACCAGTCAAAATTGAGTTGTGCAGTTATCATTATAATGACAGTCCCTTTTTACTGCTGCTAGCCAGCTTACTGCCAGTCACACAGAATTAGTGAGTTTCCATGAAAATAGCAGGCCACTATGCCTAATGCTAGTCAAATTTTAGATTGGAACATTTGTTTATAATGGCGGGCACCCTGGCCTAGAGCCACACACAATAGAGTAGGGGACTTTCGAACAAAACTGCATGATCCCTTGCCTTCTGCAAGACAAATCGAAAAGTGAATTATTCGTTAAAATGGTGGGCCCTCCTTACTAATGCCAGTTACACAGGAGTTGGAGAAGGACCCCATTCCTACTGCCAGCAGTCAAAGTCGGTGTAGGGAGTACTGATTACAATAGCAGACACACCCTTTCTCGATCGCTACAAATCGACATCAATGAATATATACAGATGGACATACGAAAGTATATAAATGTTTACAATATTGCAGACCTTCATTTACAGATTAACTGCTGCTAAACGGTACGTCATATCGACAAAGGATTGTACCGTAAGGCGCAGTATTTAGCGATCTAAATGGCTGGTCCTATGATATTTTTTCGCATCTAATCTATTCATGGGTCACATTGAATCAGAAACATTGAATAGGTTGAAATTTGTGTAAGAATATCTTACATTGCATTACTTTTCGGATAATTATGTGACATAGCATTTGGCTCACATTTGGGTACTGGGTGGGCCAATGTTCGTGTAGAGTTTGATCATACTATCATTCCTGTAAGTGATTGAAATGATGCACATGAGAAGAAAAGGTTTAGAAATTAATTTCCATTAAGGCAGCTAGATTTCCATTAAGTTTGGTTGTGTGTATTTTGAGGGAGTGCAAAATCACGGTTTCGGTTTCGTATAAACCCCCAATTAGTTCAGGGATTTAGAAACAATATTTGCCCTAAAACCTTCCCAAAGGACAGGTGGATTCTAAATATGAAGTTTGGTGGAAAAATATCCAGTAGTTTTCAAGTTAGAGAAAGACAAACAGACCAACAAACAAACAAACAAAGAAACAAACAAACTAACTAAGAGGCACCAAGGAAACCTACCCTCGGACAGATGGATGCTATATATAAAATTTGGTTCAAATATCTTGTTAGTTTTCAAGTTGTAAGAAGTACGCTTTACACGCACCCGCTCTTGCGTTAAGTCCGCTGGGATTTGTACCGAAAAACGGTCCGTTAATGATATCTCCCTCACTAAATCCTGTTATCGAAATGATGCACATGAGAAAAAAAGGATTAGAAATTAATTTTCGTTAAGGCAGGTTGATTTCCCTTAAGTTCGGTTGTGTATACATTGAGGGAGTGCAAAATCACGGTTTCGGTTTCGTAAAAATCCCCACTCAGTTCAGGGATTTAGAAACGATATTTGCGCCAAAACCTACCCAAGGACAGGTGGATTCTAAATATAAAGTTTGGTGGAAATATATATATATATAGTAGTTTTCAAGTTATAGAAGGACAGACAAACAGACAAACAGACAACAGACAAACAAACAGACAGACACCAAAGCTAAAAATGATGCAGATGGTCATTATTACACCTGAAACGGATAACTGTACGGAAATTTCGCCAAAATAATCAATGTACAGACACACGGTCGTTACGATTTTATTTTTTTGTGCTAAAACCTACCCAAGGACAGGTGGATTCTAAATATGAAGTTTGGTGGAAATAAATCCAGTAGTTTTCAAGTTATAGAAGGACAGACAGACAAACAGACACCAAAGGTAAAAATGATGCAGATGGTCATTATTACACCTGAAACGGATCACTGTATGGAAATTTCGCCAAAATAATCAATGTACAGACACACGGTCGTTACGATTTTATTTATATAGATGACGGATAAGCATGAGCACGTTGAAAAGTGCAGACTTCCACTTCGAGATTCATATCTCCTAAATGGTTTATGATATTAAGAAACGGTTTGCGCCATCAGACGCCTCATTTATCGCTCTAAATGTTTGTTTCTAAACCATATCCTCGTATCTCCCATATTAAGGGGATAAATTGAGTTCAAATTTTGAATAGGGTGAAATTTGGGTGCATTTGTAACATTTTACATTACATTTTGCCTACTTATGTATAAGCTAGAATCATGAAATTTGGTACACATATGTCCCTTAATCGTGCCAATGTGCGCACCTAACGCGATGATCCTATCATTCTTATAAGTGTGTCAAACAATGAAATATACTTGTCAAAATCACCAAATTTACGAACAATCCAGAAATACGGCCAAATTTAACGTATAAGGGAGAGAGATACGACAAATTGTCACAGGACCAAAGTTGTAGACCACTCCGAATTGAAGGGACATTGTGCCATCCGTTTTGTGATACGACTTGCCGCTTAGTCAAAAAATAGCTCAAAAGGAATGTCTGCACAGTCATTAAAATTGCCTCCATATTTCGATATCTTTGGGGGTAAAAAGTGAAAAATTTGAACATCTTGGAATTTTCCCGTCGGTTAGGGACCAAAAGCTATAATTTCACCAAATTTCAATTGTCCATCTCGTCTGGCAGGTTGTGCCGCCATCTTGATTTGGGGGAATAGGGGATAAAAATGAGGAAAATCCCGAAAATTTTTAAGCCCACGAAACCTATAGGTTACCGTTTTGGATATACTATACGGCTGTGTTCTTATGCTGAGCCCAAAATTTGAGCCCCCCCAGCGTGCCCCCTTCAGGGAATTTTGAGAATTTCGGATTTTTCTAGGGATCTTGGGGTCATCAGTTGCCCTCGTACCAAGTTTCAAATTTCTGAGATTTCTGGAAGTGCCTCATTAATTCACGTCTTTTTTCATTTTTAAATATTTATATATACATCGCTCCAGCCCGACTTGCTTTTATATATATAGATGACGGATAAGCATGAGCACGTTGAAAAGTGCAGACTTCCACTTCGAGATTCATATCTCCTAAACGGTTTATGATATTAAGAAACGGTTTGCGCCATCAGACGCCTCATTTATCGCTCTAAATCTTTGTTTCTAAACCATATCCTCGTATCTCCCATATTAAGGGGGTAAATTGAGTTCAAATATTGGATAGGGTGAAATTTGGGTGCATTTTTAACATTTTACATTACAATTTGCCTACTTATGTATAAGCTAGAATCATGAAATTTGGTACACATATGTCCCTTAATGGTTCCAATGTGCACACCTAGCGCGATCATCCTATCATTCTTATAAGTGTGTCAAACATTGAAATTTACTTGTAAAAATCACCAAATTTACGAACAATCCAGAAATACGGCCACATTTAACGTATAAGGGAGAGAGATACGACAAAATGTCACAGGACCAAAGTTGTAGATCACTCCGAATTGAAGGGACATTGTGCCATCCGTTTTGTGATACGACTTACCGTTTAGCCAAAAAATAGCTCAAAAGGAATGTCTGCACAGTCATTAAAATTGCCTCCATATTTCGATATCTTTGGGGGTAAAAAGTGAAAAATTTGAACATCTTGGAATTTTCCCGTCGGTTAGGGACCAAAAGCTATATATTCACCAAATTTCAATTGTCTACCTCGTCTGGCAGGTTGTGCCGCCATCTTGATTTGGGGGGATAGGGGATAAAAATGAGGAAATTCCCGAAAATTTTTAAGCCCACGAAACCTATAGGTTATCGTTTTGGATATACTATACGACTGTGTTCTTATGCTGAGCCCAAAATTTGAGCCCCCCCAGCGTGCCCCCTTCAGGGAATTTTGAGAATTTCGGATTTTTCTAGGGATCTTGGGGTCATCAGTTTCCCTCGTACCAAGTTTCAAATTTCTGAGATTTCTGGAAGTGCCTCATTAATTCACGTCTTTTTTCATTTTTAAATATTTATATATACATCGCTCCAGCCCGACTTGCTTTTATATATATAGATGACGGATAAGCATGAGCACGTTGAAAAGTGCAGACTTCCACTTCGAGATTCATATCTCCTAAACGGTTTATGATATTAAGAAACGGTTTGCGCCATCAGACGCCTCATTTATCGCTCTAAATCTTTGTTTCTAAACCATATCCTCGTATCTCCCATATTAAGGGGGTAAATTGAGTTCAAATATTGGATAGGGTGAAATTTGGGTGCATTTTTAACATTTTACATTACAATTTGCCTACTTATGTATAAGCTAGAATCATGAAATTTGGTACACATATGTCCCTTAATGGTGCCAATGTGCACACCTAGCGCGATCATCCTATCATTCTTATAAGTGTGTCAAACATTGAAATTTACTTGTAAAAATCACCAAATTTACGAACAATCCAGAAATACGGCCACATTTAACGTATAAGGGAGAGAGATACGACAAAATGTCACAGGACCAAAGTTGTAGATCACTCCGAATTGAAGGGACATTGTGCCATCCGTTTTGTGATACGACTTACCGTTTAGCCAAAAAATAGCTCAAAAGGAATGTCTCCACAGTCATTAAAATTGCCTCCATATTTCGATATCTTTGGGGGTAAAAAGTGAAAAATTTGAACATCTTGGAATTTTCCCGTCGGTTAGGGACCAAAAGCTATATATTCACCAAATTTCAATTGTCTACCTCGTCTGGCAGGTTGTGCCGCCATCTTGATTTGGGGGGATAGGGGATAAAAATGAGGAAATTCCCGAAAATTTTTAAGCCCACGAAACCTATAGGTTATCGTTTTGGATATACTATACGACTGTGTTCTTATGCTGAGCCCAAAATTTGAGCCCCCCCAGCGTGCCCCCTTCAGGGAATTTTGAGAATTTCGGATTTTTCTAGGGATCTTGGGGTCATCAGTTTCCCTCGTACCAAGTTTCAAATTTCTGAGATTTCTGGAAGTGCCTCATTAATTCACGTCTTTTTTCATTTTTAAATATTTATATATACATCGCTCCAGCCCGACTTGCTTTTATATATATATAGATACGACAAATTGTCACAGGACCAAAGTTGTAGATCACTCCGAATTGAAGGGACATTGTGCCATCCGTTTTGTGATACGACTTGCCGTTTAGCCAAAAAATAGCTCAAAAGGAATGTCTGCACAGTCATTAAAATTGCCTCCATATTTCGATATCTTTGGGGGTAAAAAGTGAAAAATTTGAACATCTTGGAATTTTCCCGTCGGTTAGGGACCAAAAGCTATATATTCACCAAATTTCAATTGTCTACCTCGTCTGGCAGGTTGTGCCGCCATCTTGATTTGGGGGGATAGGGAATAAAAATGAGGAAATTCCCGAAAATTTTTAAGCCCACGAAACCTATAGGTTATCGTTTTGGATATACTATACGACTGTGTTCTTATGCTGAGCCCAAAATTTGAGCCCCCCCAGCGTGCCCCCGTCAGGGAATTTTGAGAATTTCGGACTTTTCTAGGGATCTTGGTGTCATCACTTTCCCTCGTACCAAGTTTCAAATTTCTGAGATTTCTGGAAGTGCCTCATTAATTCACGTCTTTTTTCATTTTTAAATATTTATATATACATCGCTCCAGCCCGACTTGCTTTTATATATATAGATGACGGATAAGCATGAGCACGTTGAAAAGTGCAGACTTCCACTTCGAGATTCATATCTCCTAAACGGTTTATGATATTAAGAGACGGTTTGCGCCATCAGACGCCTCATTTATCGCTCTAAATCTTTGTTTCTAAACCATATCCTCGTATCTCCCATATTAAGGGGGTAAATTGAGTTCAAATATTGGATAGGGTGAAATTTGGGTGCATTTTTAACATTTTACATTACAATTTGCCTACTTATGTATAAGCTAGAATCATGAAATTTGGTACACATATGTCCCTTAATGGTGCCAATGTGCACACCTAGCGCGATCATCCTATCATTCTTATAAGTGTGTCAAACATTGAAATTTACTTGTAAAAATCACCAAATTTACGAACAATCCAGAAATACGGCCACATTTAACGTATAAGGGAGAGAGATACGACAAAATGTCACAGGACCAAAGTTGTAGATCACTCCGAATTGAAGGGACATTGTGCCATCCGTTTTGTGATACGACTTACCGTTTAGCCAAAAAATAGCTCAAAAGGAATGTCTGCACAGTCATTAAAATTGCCTCCATATTTCGATATCTTTGGGGGTAAAAAGTGAAAAATTTGAACATCTTGGAATTTTCCCGTCGGTTAGGGACCAAAAGCTATATATTCACCAAATTTCAATTGTCTACCTCGTCTGGCAGGTTGTGCCGCCATCTTGATTTGGGGGGATAGGGGATAAAAATGAGGAAATTCCCGAAAATTTTTAAGCCCACGAAACCTATAGGTTATCGTTTTGGATATACTATACGACTGTGTTCTTATGCTGAGCCCAAAATTTGAGCCCCCCCAGCGTGCCCCCTTCAGGGAATTTTGAGAATTTCGGATTTTTCTAGGGATCTTGGGGTCATCAGTTTCCCTCGTACCAAGTTTCAAATTTCTGAGATTTCTGGAAGTGCCTCATTAATTCACGTCTTTTTTCATTTTTAAATATTTATATATACATCGCTCCAGCCCGACTTGCTTTTATATATATAGATTATCATCGGAGTAACAACACGCTCAGTCATGACAGGACAGCTACTGTGAGTCTACCTTACGTGTTGTTCTCCGTCCGGCCGCTAGAGCGACACGCACGGTGCCTATATCAAGAGCCTATCTCAATAAATTGGGAAATAAAGTCAAGAAGAAGAAGGAGACGTTAAAATAGCCAAATTTTTCTCCATGTATCTCTGCATATATTGTAATTACCCTAAATTCGAATTAAGGATCACTGGACGTGGAAAGTCGTAAAAATGTTCAGATATTCCTTCTTCACTTTACTGAACCCAGAAATATGCAATATGTTCCCTCAATAAATGAATACTTTAAATGACTATGGCACTCTCCTTCACCTGTCAGCTATCACTACGTTTCCAAAAGAACCGTTACAATAACAGGTCGGTTAGCGTAACAAAACCGTGACATTTCAATTAGAAATAATTTCTAGGCATCACTTTGGAGGGCAGTTTTCAATACCTTGTTCTAAAGAGGAAGAACCAGTTTACCTAACAACAAGGGTCTGTTTCAGGTATAACGTCATCTGGTGATGCAATGAAGTCACCATCACAATTAACAAAATAGCCGTGCGGCTAACAATTTAGTGTAGCTCTGGACTGCGGTGGAGTAACACATCGTGTGAGTTGTCCTACGATTCTTTTCCAGTGATTACTTATACCGAACAAACAAATCAAATGGTGAACATTTGAGGAAAATATAATGTGAATAAGTTGCGAAATATGGTCAATAAATGGCTTAAAAACTATAAAGAAAAAATGTTTTCGAAAGGATAGAGCTGATTGTCATAATTCCAAAATATTCACTATCACAAAAGTCGGATGTCAGAATGCTTATCGGATGCGTTTCGAAGACAGCTCTCATGGACATGATAAAAATCAGCTGGGTGTGACTGACTTAGTCTTGAAGATGTGTAAATTTGCTTCGAAATAAAACTTCAAGAATAAAAATTCAAAACCACATAAAATAGATCAATTATCTCGACAATACCTATCACGTGGTGCGTATTCCGCGTCAAAAATAGAGACCGTGGCCCCGCTTTTCTTTTTATCTTTGGGCCAACCTCTCAGGAAGCAATAGAGCAACGAAACTCAGTAAACTTCCTTTGATGATGATGGTGGTGATGCTTGTTCTTTAAAGGTGCCTAACAGCTAGGCCATCGGTCCCAAACTTCCTTTAGGTGCAGATAAACAAGCAAAATATAACTTTCTTCTAAACACTCGTATGAGACAATCATTCTTCTTCGACGATCAGTACGCTACCTATGGATTTATCAGGTTCTACCTCCGTCTACGCAGCAGCCATTGTCAACTTTGCACCGCAATCTGACACGTCGGTTTATTGCCGCTTGAAATGTATTCCAACAGATGGACAGAGCGGTACGCGAGTGAGCTTTCACCTCAGGACAAATTCTTCGTTTAGGGGTTTCAACCCCATCTTCTCTTTGGGTATTTTAGATAGATCTGCCTGTGCATTTCTTCTTTCTCAGGCAGTGTGGGTGTCCCCCTCCACTACAAACTAAGCTCACTCCCCCGCCCCTTCTGGTCACTCTTATCTACTCACCCAATTGAGCTGGATATTTCTTAGAGTCTTGGTTATTCTTTACAGTCATGTTTCCGTATATCCCTGTAGCCGCTAATACCACACTCACCACCACTCTCACTACCATCAGCTCTCAGTCGGCGGTTGACACGGCCGCAGTTGCCTTTCATTCTGCGCTTCTGTCTTCACATTTGCACCTAAACTATCAAGCCCGCTACCTCTCCGTGCGTCCGACCCTGCAGTGGGATGGAACATGGGTTCAGTCTAAGCGTCCAGCACCCCCTGTGGGTGGGGGCGGTAGAATAAAACCCATGGTATCCCCTGCCTATCGTAAGAGGCGACTAAAAGGACCCCCAGGACCTCTGAACTTTGGAGCGTGAGTTGGCTACCATGGCGCCCTAGCTGAGTCCTGACATTGCTTCCACTTACTTGTGCCAGGCTCCTCACTTTCAACTGACCTATCAGACCTCTCTTGGTCAACTTTTGTTCTTTTCCGACCCCGAACTATTAGGTTCCCGAGGCCTAGGGAGTCTTTCATTTTCACGCCTTTCGTGGCCCTTGTCTTCCTTTTGGCCGATATCTTCATTTTTGAAGTGTCGGATCCCTTCCCCCTGTGGGTGGGGGCGGTATAATAACACCCACGGTATCCTCTGCCTGTCACAAGAGGCGACTAAAAGGGGCCCCAGGGGCTCTGAACTTTGGAGCGTAGGTTGGCGACCACGGGGCCCTTAGCTGAGTCCTGCCATTACTTCCACTTACTTGTGCCAGGCTCTTCACTTTCATCTATCCTACCCGACCTACCTTGGTCAACTCTTGTTCTTTTCCGACCCTGACGGTATTACGTATGGAGGCCTAGGGAGTCTTTCATTTTCACGCCCTTCGTGGCCCTTGTCTTCCTTTCGCCGATACCTTCATTGTTCGAAGTGTCGGACCTCTTCCATATTTTCTCTCTGATTAGTATTATATAGAGGATGGTTGCCCAGGTTACTTCCTCTTAAAACAATAATCACCACCACCACCACCACCACCACCACCACAATTAAGCGTCCAGCATCCCATTCTTCACCGTAAGAGGACCAACTTTCAAGACGACTAGCGGTTGGCCCACAACATTTTCAACAGCCTGACACACCTCAAGTAACATTAGACGAAGAAGAAGAAGAGAAGAGGAAGAAGAAGAAGAAGAAGAAGAAAAACTGGAATGCCTCTTAATCCCCCCTGTTAGCGCTATTTCCACCAGTGAACCCCTACCAATCGAAGGTGCACGTCGTCCAGTCAATAACCCCGTTCTCTACAATCGACTCCCACTGGAGCACGCTCCTTCTTCCTACTAAATCCATCACCTGAATTTCGATCCCCCCAGGCTGTCTTCAACAAACATCAGAACTACAACATGTGACGTGAAGAAATGGCAGACATCCGGAAGACATCTAATGGCAACATCATCAAAATTAACGGCGAAGTCTCAGCGCAGATGTTAACCCACTCCATTGGGTCAAGCTTGATTGGATCTTCCACCCCTTTTCAACTACTTGCTCCACCACACTTCAAGACAACACATCCATCTCCTAAACACAATCTATTAAGTTGTGTAATCAGGGGAGTCGACCCTTCCATTTCGGAGACTACCATCTTCTCACACCTCCATACGGAAGGAATTCCAGCTCGGAAAGCCTTTCGAATTAAGAACGCAACAGGACCTACCTATATGGTTAGAATTTTACTCCCCACTTCAGAAAATGTCGAGATAGTTTTGGCAGATGGGGTAGCAATACATTGACATCACTATAAGGTTGAGGTATCTACAGCTCCCCCGCCGCAGTCCATTCGATTTGAGAGGTGTACAATCATCACACTACATTCCACTGCAAACCTGAATCACCCAAATGTGGCCACTGTACCTAAAACCATTCTACCACCAAGGGTCCAAATACTTCCCAGCCCCCCGTTGTAACACCTGTGGTGAGAAACACCCCACATATGCCCGCCGCAGTAAAGCACGCCCCGCCCCCAGCAAACCAGAACTTATAGCACCTGTCAGAACAATTGACACCCCCACAACACCAGCTCGCTCATTATTAGCCCCCGACAAAAACAGAAGATATGATTCACTTTATCACAGTCGCACTCTACAACATACATCCCTTCGATCGCCCTCATGTACTCCCCAGTCTTCAAGCAACAGCGAATCAAACTCTCAACCTACATTTCTATACATCACACAGTGGGCTTAATACGCATTTCACTTTCGGCCCTCTGGAAATATTAGTCTAAACACCGCCTCCCTGCCAGCCTCTGTCCCACTAGATAATTCACCCAACCTATAATTCCCATGTCATCCATAGTGTTAACATCAGTCCGTCAAACATAATTAAGATCTCTTCCCACCCATCATGAATTCTCGCTCTGCACCACCCATCCAGTAATAATTGGCTAAAATACGTAAATAAGTAAGTTAAATAATAATCCACCACCCTCTCCCCACATGAAGTCATAGATTCACCGATGCTCCCACTCTGAACTATTTCGCAGCCACTATATTGAATCATCTCACATAATTTACAATGTGAATAGAACCGAAATCAAATACTGTTGAAATTTAATAAAATGCCTAATACCCTCTCAAGAGGCTGAATATTTACCCCTCTTATATCCACACATCCACATGCCCATCTCCCGAATCTTTCAGTCCTTCAGACTCCGTCCGAATCTCCTGGCCAGAGAGAGGGCGTTATCCTCTAGGTGGCCCGCCCCATCCCTTCAGGATGGGGAATGAAAACAATTATAGATAGATAGAGTTGTATGAGGAAAACATATCTTCTTTTTTGAAAAACATGTGAGTTTCTTACTAGTCTTGTTGACTAGTACAAAAATAATTATGACTGACAAAGGAATACCTTATAAATAAAATTCCACGAGTTCGTTGTCTGTAATGTCATTTATTTCGCTAAATTTTGATATATTTATCCGTTTCAGGTCAATTCAAGACCGGATCACTAGTTTTTAGCTTTCGTGTCTGTGTGTCTGTTTATTTGTTTGTTTGTTTGTTTGTTTGTTTGTTTGTTTGTTTGTTTGTTTGTTCCAACATCACGGGTAAACGGCTGCATAGATCACAACCAAACTTTATTTTTAGAGTCTACTCATCCAGGATCGGTTCTCCCGGAAGGACGTGGGTTCGAATCCTCGTCAGGAAGTCGTAAAATTTAAGAAACGAGATTTCCACTTCCGGAGGTGCACATGGCCCTGAGGTTCACTCAGCCTACACCAAAAATGAGTACCAGGTTAATTCCTGGGGGCAAAGGCGGCCGGGCATAGAGCTAACCACTCAACCCCATCAAGTGCCGAGGTTACGGATAGTGGAATCCACCCCTCCAAAGGCATTCATGGCCTGTACGGAGATGAATTTTCTTTGCTTCGCTTCCTTTTTTTTACTCATCCAGGATCAGATTTCCATATGCATATCATTTAAAAATTACTGAATAGACTGGCGGTTTATAGAAAGACTAAAAGTGTATTATCCAGTTTTCTTTTGCACTATTCATTGTATGTAAAATCCGCAGACTATATGTGAAACGCCCCTTCATTTTTAATAACTTTTATTATGTACATAATTTTGCTTACTCTTCAAATGACGGAGAAGTTTACTATTTCCTACAGGCTTTATGCTCTGCCGGCCCCGTGGTGTAGGGGTAGCGTGCCTGTCTCACACTCGGAGTTCCCGGGTTTGATTCCCGTCCAGGTCAGGGATTTTTGCCTGACCTGAGGGCTGGTTCGAGGTCCACTCAGCCTACGCGATTATAATTGAGGAGCTATCTGATGGTGAGATAGCGGCCCCATGTCTAGAAAGCCAAGAATAATGGCCGAGAGGATCCGTCGTGATGACTACATGAAACCTCGTAATCTGCAGGCCTTCGGGCTGAGCAGCCGTCGTTTGGTAGTCCAAAGCCCTTCAAGGGATTTAGTGCCATGGGGTTTGGTTTTTTGGTTTGGTTTTATGCTCTGCAGCCAGTGGCGGGCACCCTCGCAGACCAACAGTTATTTGAAGTATCCATAACAGGACAAAATCAGAGGATGCATTACGTTTCTTCATTTTTCAAATTTTGAGGACATAATTTGTGGTCATGAGCTGCCGTAAATGTGATTCTATCGTCAAATATCAGAAAGTGGGTATAGTTTGCGTGCTTAGATAGGTAATTTCAATATATTTCTCAAGCTGTCAGGCCTATAACGTCAACCGGATATAAAACATGTTTTTTTTACAATCTGCTTTACCTCGCACCGACACAGAAAGGTCTTATGGCGACAATGGGATAGGAAAGGGTTAGGAGTTTGAAGGAAGCGACCGTGGCCTTAATTAAGGTACAGCCCCTGCATTTGCCTGGTGTGAAATTGGATACCACGGAAAACCATCTTCAGGGCTGCCGACAGTGGGATTCGAACCCATTATCCTCCGAATACAAGCTGATAGGTACGTGACCAAACCACACAGCCACTTCCTCGGTTGTGTAAAAGTAACACGTGGGCGTGCAGTCCCTTGAGTGTTCATAGTGAAGTTCTACCATAGTTCAGGGAGTTGAAAATCGAACACTGGTCTGTCTTCTGCTATGAAAAATTGTCCAGCAGAAATACTGTAAACTGGGAAACGTTTAATATAATAAAGTATTTAATAATAATAATAATAATAATAATAATAATAATAATAATAATTGTATGGCCTTAGCTACCATGTTCGAAAATTTTCACTTGACACATTCTAGGCCGCCTGAGTGTCAGTTTCGACGTTTCACTTTACTGTACCAATTGGAAGAGAAACAGATCTCTATTGAGCGTTATATGGTTGAGTCTTAATGAAGTTTGCCATGTAAACACCGAATGTGTCATAAAAGATCTTTTACACATCGCCATTTTACGGAATAGAATGCAAAATGGACTTCCTTTCACCTTTAAGAAATCCAACAACCTCTGCCGTGTTCCAACTCGTGATCTTTGGATACGGAATACGACAGTCTACCACGTAGCTTATAAAAGCAACAAACAAAATCTTTTTAGGTATGTCAGAGATTCCATACGATATCCAGAAATATTTTCCAGAGGTACGAAAAACTCATACACACACATACATAATTATATACCCTGAAAGAGAAGAAAAAGACATATCACATCTTTCCAAAATATTGTGTATCTCATTGAGGTAATCCGTCCTGATAAGTGATAAGCTGTAGGTCAGCCATGGCTTCGACAGTCCACTGAGAGCTCTTGTAGTATAATTGAGAGCGGTGTTGGTGACAATGGAATAGACAAGGTGTGCGGACAGGGCTATCGATCTCACGACCTCAGCGTACTGGTACGATAAGGCTCTTTGGAATGTTATGTTCACCATTTGCGATATCGCATAGCGCCATTCCCTGTGTAAACACAATAACGTTACGTCTAATGATCGTATTCTTTTGAACTTATTATCTGGCGTGTTGGTTTAACAAGCAGAGTACCTCGGAACACCTATCTAAATCTTCTGTTTCGTGTGAAAAATACAGTTCTGTACATTCACGAGGATAACGGGCTTTATTAATGCAGACTTCAATTTTTCAGATCTGGTGTTGAAATGTTTACAGTTGAAATTGTCTTATATGCATTTTCGACATTGGATAATAGAGAAACTGTATTTTTACTATTGGCGTTACGTCGCACGGACATTGATAGGTCTTATAGCGACGGTGGAATAGGAAATGGCTAGGAGTGGGAAAGAAGCAGCAGTGGCCTTATTTAATGTAGAGCTCCAGCATTTATCTGGTGTGAAATTGGGAAACCATGGAGATCCATCTTCAGGGCTGCCGATAGTGGGGTTTGAGCCCACTTTCTCCCGAATGCAAGCTCACAGGTGCGCGCCCCTAACTGCAAGGCCAATTATTTCTGTAGGAAATCTTTCAGTTACTCACATGTTTATCTTTGTTAATAACCACTTTGTTTTCCTTTTGTACATAAATGAATTTCCTTGCATTCTAGAACATCCAGATAAACAACATGAGGAAAGGGTTTGGGTAGGTTGTGTCGGAACAAGACTACAAGTTTCCTTTAAACGTGAATACATCGTGTGAATGGGGGTTTTGATATCCATGGACTCATCGATGATGACATCCATTTGCGAATCACTGTCGTTTATGTCTACCTAGATACACTGTTACGTGAACAGGAGGCATCCTCACGTTTATATTACTTCCTCTCCCCGTAGAGTCTGTTCTGTTCGGCATTGGTAAGTGGCGTCTTTCTTTCGAATCGTCACGGCCTGATATTTCCTTTAATTGTCCTTTCCTGAAATTCTTTTTATATAAGTCAACCCTACGCCTCTATATTGTCAATTTCACCTCTCAGTAGAGTACATCAGTGTCATAACTCTCTAAACGTGTTTTATGTACTTTACTATATTTTGGAGAAAGTTCCTTTTACTTCTCACAAACCCCGTGCTCGGTAAGCACTCTCAATGTACACTGGCTGCCAGGAACCGATCCCTGGACAAGTGTGTTAATTCACCGTAGTAACCTTGAATATTTTCCAAAACCATTCTTAATGCCGGACGTATGCACTCTTGTCCCACGTATGTGTGGACGCAACTTAACTGTCCTGTGCGCAGTTTATATTTGATGACATTACTGTTTTCTTTGCTATTTTGCCTTACTTCGCACCGACACAGATAGGTCTTATGGCGGCGATGGGACGGGAAGGCTAAGGAATGGGAAGGAAGTGGCCAGCATTTACCTGGTGTGAAAATGGGAAACCACGGAAAACCATCTTCAGGGCTGCCGACAGTGGGATTCGAACCCACTGTCTCCCGGATGCGAGCTCACCGCTGTGCGCTCCTATCCCCACGGCCAACTCGCCCGGTTGATGACATTTAAAATCTTCCTTATCGACGTCTCGTTAAACGTTTCATAATGGCACCTAGATTTATAAGACTATTTCCCGTCAAGAGACAACTGCCCTCTTCCTTTATGGCCAACACATACTAAGGAATTGCTACATCGTCAATAAATACACATTCCACATGAACAATAATAATAATAATAATAATAATAATAATAATAATAATAATAATAATAATAATAATAATAATAATAAAGGATTCAATTCTCTGTCTGCTTACAGATTTTACTAATTATATCCTCGCTATTTAAGTTATAAAATACAACTTATCTCCGTAAATTTCATTTAAAAATTCTTTCCGATCAAAGGCATTCAAAATTCACACGTGGAGCTAGTGTACTGTCCTCAAACTTTAGGGCAGTGAGTTGTATGTGGTTTGTATTGGATTACTGCGAAAAATAAAGAAAAGACGTGAGGGTGATTGGGCCCCATGGTGTACACACGAATATGTGCAGCAATTGTTTCGAATTAAGTAGTGCATCTTCCGCCAATTTGTGGCTTATTTTATTCCTCCAAAGTAAGGACATCACACTTCAACACTCAAAAGTTTGCGCCAAAACAGAGAAATGTTTCACAGAAATTGTTAGAGGTACCAAGAAAGTTCACACAAACGTTTTGCCGGCAACTCGAATTTTAAGTACATTTTGCTCTGCTTCGATGTTTAATAGGACTAACGGTAGCTGTTCACTTTTAAGTGTTCCGGGTGATATGCTTCACATTTTCCTTCGCTACATGGCCCACTTAAAAGATAGTGTGATAGTAAAACACCAAAGAAAACCAAACATATTTTTATGCAATACTGTTAGAAATACGAAGGAAATGATTACAAGCTCCTTTTTATACGAAATAGAATTTTAAGTGCACTTGCTGACTCAGTTATTTAATAGGAATAACCGTTTAGACAAGGTATTCATTTTAAAGGAAACCAGGCTTAAATTATCCTATAACATGCTTTACATTTTATTCCCTGCATTGCCCCTTAAGACACACTGTAATAGTAATTTTCCTATATGTACCAAAGGTTCCAGTCATATGCTTGACAAATTTGAGCACGGTCGGTCAAGTTGTTTTTATGTGAAAGAAGCTAACAAAGACTGTATATAATACAACGTGAGAGTAATTTATTTTATATTTTCAAAGGTAAGTTCAAAATTAATAATGTTCACTGGTTTACGTCCCACTAACTACTTTTATGGTTTTCGAAGATGCCGAGGTGCAGGAATTTAGTCCCGCAATAGTTCGTTTACGTGCCAGTAAATCTACCGACACGAGGCTGGCGTATTTGAGCACCTCCAAATACCATCGCCGGAATGAGCCAGGATTGAACCTGCCAAGTTGGGGTCAGAAGATCAGCGCCTTAACTGTCTGAGCCGCTCAGCCCGGCAACTTCAAGACTGATCTCTCTCTGGCATCGAAGCGACAAAAGGTTTTGTTTATATGTCTTATTCGTATTATTATTATTATTATTATAATTTATATTATTATTATTATTATTATTATTATTATTATTATTATAAACAAAGTGTTCTGAGCTCGGTAAATTCATGAAGCAGGATGCTGCCCTGCTTGCACATAGTCCAAGTGAGGATCTCTCCTCTAACGGGTTATGGACCACCGGTGAGTTGTATAGTCCTAGCCGCCTGAGCACAAGGAGGGCCACGACTCAGAATATGTCCGAGATGCCCACTCCCATTCCATAACAACTGGTATCCCGACTCTCAGGACCACTTACTAGGCCACTCAGCCGTTGCCCATGGTTCACGAACTAGGACGTGACTACAGTAACCCACAAACATGAACCATTAACAAAAGAAGGCTTATCAGAAATGGCTCCAAACAAGGGCCGAGGCAGACAGGGATTTGTACGTAGATGAAAGAAACAGAGCGAAACAAATAGTTGTTGAATCCAAAAAGAAGTCATGGGAAGATTTTGGTAATAACCTGGGAAGGCTAGGTCAAGCAGCAGGGAAACCTTTCTGGACAGTAATAAAGAATCTTAGGAAGGGAGGGAAAAAGGAAATGAACAGTGTTTTGAGTAATTCAGGTGAACTCGTAATAGATCTCAGGGAATCACTGGAGAGGTGGAGGGATTATTTTGAACATCTTGTCAATGTAAAAGGAAATCATTATGGTGGTGTTGCAAACAGCTAAGCTCATGGGGCAGAGGAAAATGATGTTGGTGAAATTATGCTTGAGGAAGTGGAAAGGGTAGTAAATAAACTCCATTGTCATAAGGCAGCAGAAATAGATGAAATTATACCTGAAATGGTGAAGTATAGTGGGAAGGCAGGGATGAAATGGCTTCATAGAGTAGTAAAATTAGCATGGAGTGTTGGTAAGGTACCTTCAGATTGGACAAAAGCAGTAATAGTACATATCTATAAGCAAGGGAACAGGAAGGATTGCAACAACTATCGAGGTATCTCATTGATTAGTATACCAGGCAAAGTATTCACTGAAATCTTGGAAGGGAGGGTGCGATCAGTCGTCGAGAGGAAGTTGGATGAAAACCAGTGTGGTTTCAGACCACAGAGAGGCTGCCAGGGTCAGATTTTCAGTATGCGCCAGGTAATTGAGAAATGCTACGAGAGGAATAGGCAGCTGTGTTTATGTTTCGTAGATCTAAAGAAAGCATATGGCAGGGTACCGAGGGAAAAGATGTTCGCCATACTTGGGGACTATGGAATTAAAGGTAGATTATTAAAATCAATCAAAGGCATTTATGTTGACAATTGGGCTTCAGTGAGAATTGATGGTAGAATGAGTTCTTGGTTCAGGGTACTTACAGGAGTTAGACAAGGCTGTAATCTTTCACCTTTGCTGTTCGTAGTTTACATGAATCATCTGCTGAAAGGTATAAAATGGCAGGGAGGGATTCAGTTAGGTGGAAATATAGTAAGCAGTTTGGCCTATGCTGACGACTTGGTCTTAATGGCAGACTGTGCCGAAAGCCTGCAGTCTAATATCTTGGAACTTGAAAATAGGTGCAATGAGTATGGTATGAAAATTAGCCTCTCGAAGTCTAAATTGATGTCTGTGGGTAAGAAATTCAACAGAATTGAATGTCAGATTGGTGATACAAAGCTAGGACAGGTCGATAATTTCAAGTATTTAGGTTGTGTGTTCTCCCAGGATGGTAATATGGGAAGTGAGATTGAATCAAGGTGTCCTAAAGCTAATGCAGTAAGCTCGCAGTTGCGATCAACAGTATTCTGTAAGAAGGAAGTCAGCTCCTAGACGAAACTATCTTTACATCGGTCTGTTTTCAGACCAACTTTGCTTTACGGGAGCGATAGCTGGGTGGACTCTGGATATCTTATTCATAAGTTAGAAGTAACAGACATGAATGTAGCAAGAATGATTGTTGGTACAAACAGGTGGGAACAATGGCAGGAGGGTACTCGGAATGAGGAGATAGGCTAATTTAGGAATGAACTCGATGGATGAAGCTGTACGCATAAACCGGCTTCGGTGGTGGGGTCATGTCAGGCGAGTGGAGGAGGATAGGTTACCTAGGAGAATAATGGACTCTCTTATGGAGGGTAAGAGAAGTAGAGGGAGACCAAGACGACGATGGTTAGACTCGGTTTCTAACGATTTAAAGATAAGAGGTAAAGAACTAAATGAGGCCACAACACTAGTTGCAAATCGAGTATTGTGGCGACGTTTAGTAAATTCTCAGAGGCTTGCAGACTTAACGCTGAAAGGCATAACAGTCTATAATGATAATGTATGTATGTATGTATGTATGTTAAAAACAAATACAATGCTTTAGGGATATATCCCCGTTACAATGCTTACAGTGGGACGACAACGAAGTAAAATTCAAATTCAAATATGACACGAGCTACACGGATATCTTACTTCACAGGAATACAATGGGATATGAAACTACAAATTGAAGAGTTTTCTAAGCACCCAATATATTTAGATATAAGAATTTGTACCTGAAAACGTACAACTCACAATGTGCTGCTAGGCGATATCTGCCACAATCCTCTATTTACGCAGCATTTGTTCATGCACACTTGCTCGACTGGTTACCTATACAACTGCGATCAGGCGTTCTGTGCCTCCCATTTGTGCATTTTCCTCAAAGTCGTTATCGTTCTCGATTCTCGATATAGCAGCTGTCCCATTGCCTCTCTTCGATAGAGAACGGTGAAGCGTAAAATCCATATTCAATCTAGTGTAAACTCAAAGTTACCGTAGTCAAGATTATTATCTGACAACATTTTTCACTCACAATCCGTAGGAAACCTGCTATTAATACTTTCGATATCTGCTGAATAATACGTATGACAACTTTCCTTATCATTACATCTCTAATTACATTCGGATGAAATGGTCGGTTACTTTTTTTTATCATGTTCTCTCTGCTATTACACAAATAGCAATATGTTTGGTTATCTAGTATGTCCCCAACATGCGTCCGGAGCAACCCAATTTATTTTTTCGTTTGTGTGCTACGTTTGATTGGGAATGTTGTAATTTATTTCACCCCTGGGACAGGACTTCGTCATTGGCAGTTCAGATTAAATACAAACAAATAGTTATGGATCTTAATGCGTCTGGGGATAGAACGACAACCAGAAATAGTGTTAATATGATTGTAGTCAGTTGTTAGTTATAAATATAAGCCGATATATTTATAGTATTATCCCTTAGGGTTCCTGTTATGTTATCCCTGGCTACAGAGAATTCCTTTTTGTGATACATAAATATTTTAAATATGTTCCAGCATTATTTGTTGGTTTAGAGAACACGGAACTGTGTTTGTTGCAAGTTGTGTTTGACAAAACTCCATGTATATAGCTTTGTTGTAACCCCTGTCATTTTTATATTTTATTAGGAAAAAAATATGAGGTCATCCTTGGGGACAATGGATTCATTCTATGCCACAAAACTTTTTTTAGCCAATTTTCATGAATTATAACGTTTAATAATATACATTCAATGAAATTTTATACAAAAACAAAATTTACTGCATCGAGTATGTAGAATATTTATTGTTGATTATATTAATGTTAAAAATCTTGTGCTGTATTATATACGATGAATGACTTCCATTTGAAATCTTTCACTATGACGTTATATAGATCCGTATTAAAGGAAAAGGGTAGATAGTAATGAAATGGGAAAAGAAAATGCTGGTAAAATGCTAGATCCACGTTTGCGGTCAGAATTTGACAAAGCGCTGAGAGGAGTTGGAATGGAGTACACGAAATTTATGATATATCTCCAAAATTACTGGCTGCCTTGAGAGAAACCGACATAATGAAGCTATTTAATTTATTGAGTTAGATGTGTGATACAGGAGATGTACCAACCAATTTAAGAAGGAAGTACGATGTTAACTCTAAAACTAAGAAAGAATGTGCTGACAAGTGTAAAAACTACAACCAAATAGCTTAGTGTTTCACTGTTGCGAAATTTAATTTACAGAAAGCCGAGCGAAATGGCCGCTCGGATTGGGTCACGTAGCTGTGAGCTTCCGTTCGAGAGATGGTAGGTTCGAGTCCCACAATCGGTAGTCCTGAAGATGGTTTCCCATTTTCACACCTGGCAAATTTTGGGGCTGTACCTTAATTAAGGCCACTGTCGCCGTCATCCCAATCCCATAACTTTCCATTCTTGCGTCCCCGAAAACCTTCTACGTATTACTGCCACGTTAACCCACTAGAAAAATAAATAAATAAATAAATAAATAAATAAATAAATAAATAAATAAATAAATAAATGTACAGTGACAAATTGAAGCCATACTGGGAGACGATCAATTTCACTTTCGAATAAATCCAAAAGCAATACTGACTCAGACTCTGATACTAGGGGAGACCTTCTGTTGTTGTTGTTGTAGATGATGATGTGAGAGATTTGACCATCAGAACACATGTACTTATGTGCATGTTTTTAAGCGGAGTGCGGGAGGTAAATTCGACAGAGACAGACCAAGGTATGAATATGGCACATAGGTTGGCGCACATGCAGGATGCATTAGTTATGCTGAAATGAAAAGCTTAGAACAGGATAGGTTGGTAATGGTGGCTGCATCAAACCAGTCTGTAGAATCAATACCCAAGAATATCACGGAAATTGCCCTTGAACAACGAAAGTTTTGCTTGATTCTTCTGAGAATAACGCAGTTCGCATTGAGTGGAATTCTCATTTTGAGCAAGGAGGTGGGGGCGGTATAATAACACTCACGGTATCCCCTGTACATCGTAAGATGCGACTAAAAGGGTCCCCACGGGCTTTGAACTTTGGAGCGTGGGTTGGCGACCACGGGGCCCTTAGATGAGTCCTGCATTGTTTCCACTTACTTGTGTCAGGCTCCTTACTGCCATTTATCCTGTCCGACCTTCCTTGGCCAACTCTTGTTCTTTTCCGACCCGGATGGTATTAAAGTACTGGAGGCCAAGGATTCATTCATTTTCACCTCGTGCACCTTGTCTTCCTTTGTCCGATACCTTCATTCTTCCAAGTGTCGGAACCCTTCCTTTTTTTCTCTCTGAATAGTGTTATATAGAGGATGATTGCCTAGTTGTACTTCCTCTTACAACAATAATCATCACCACGCCAAAACCGAATTAACATACATTATAAAGTGAACTTCTCTTCTTCTTGTTGTTGCGAGACTTCGCCATCAGAACATATGTACTTAAGAGCATGTCGGAAATGTTTGATATCTCGCGCAGATGGCGAAGTACGATACTATTACAGGTATATTTCTCAGTGTTGATGCAGGAAATACGATCGGGAAACCACATCAGGACATCACGATTTAACAACTCCACTTAACTGCTGTCAAGTTATGCAAGACAGAGTTTCCATTATTAGTGACTTTACTGAACTATTTGACTACTCAGGACGAATCGTGTTATTGTGAGTTTGATTTCGGAAGTTCGTGGGTTTGATCCCCCTAACAATGAAGGTGTTTTTTTTTTATTTTCACATCAGACAAATGCCATATCTCTACCTAAATCAAGGCCAGCACTTTTGCCCTGTCGATCCTAGCCCTTTACTACCTCACCGTTATCCAAAACCTGCTTATGTGTGGCGTTACACCGCTAGCAGTATTAGTGCACACGTTCGAATATAATCCGGATCGGCGTAGTAATTACACCTTAGAATTTATGAGGGAGGAAATTCGAAAGAGGGGTTCACAGGGACAAAGGTATAAGAACGAAAGAAAGAGACAGAATGGAAGAAAGAAAGGAAGGAAGAAAGAAATTAGGACGGACAAATCAATTAATGTTATTTCACGATATTTGGAAATTACCACAAAATCCGACTTGTTGGCCGAATGGTCAGCGTACTGGCCTTCGGATCAGAGGGTCCCGGGTTCGATTCCCGGCCGGGTCGGGGATTTTAATCTTCATTGGTTAATTCCAATGGCCCGGGGGCTGGGTGTTTGTGCTGTCCCCAACATCCCTGCAACTCACACACCACACATAACATTATCCTCCACCACAATAACACGCAGTTACCTACACACGCCAGATGCCGCCCGCCCTCATCGGAGGGTCTGCCTTACAAGGGCTGCACTCGGCTAGAAATAGCCACACGAAATTAAAATTATTAACCACAAAATGTCCATTCAGCTCATTCACTGTTAGTCAAATTATATATATAATTGTCAAGAAAAATAGTTTTACCGGGCGAGATGGTCGTGCGGTTAAAGGCGAGCAGCTGTGAACTTGCATTCGGGAGAGAGTGGGTTCGGACCCCTCTGTCGGCAGCCCCGAAGATCCTTTTCAGTAGTTTCCTACTTTCACACCAGGCAAATGCTGGGGTTGTACCTTAATTAAGGCCACAGCCTTTTGTAACCCATCGTCGCCATATTACCTATCTGTGTCGGTGCGAAGAAAAGCCAATTGTAAAAAATGTTTTAGTTTTTGTTATTTCTTACAACAGAACAAGCCAATATTTTTTATGGAACTCAAAATTGAAAGTCAGCTTATTCTAAATGATATCTTCTACTGGCCTCTCTGGTACTTGTGCTTTCAGAATAAAACACAACTGATAGTTTGAAACATGTGTCGAAACTTCGCTCTCTAATGGGTGCATTTTGCTCCGACAAGGAAAGTGCATGAATTTCCTATTTAAAGGCCGTGAAGAAACTTTTACATATGAAAGAAATAGCCAACACGACTAAATCTAAAAACTGAACAATTCTTGCAATCTCTTCAAACGTAAACTGGGTTTTTCGAAATTATTCTTCTTGAGATCTGTATAGAAGGCAGAACGTTATATTTTTAGGTAGCCAAGTAGATAAATCCTACTTTTGAAGAAAGATTTAATTAATTATGTACCATATTGTAGCATTAAATTGTTTTCTCTTCATTTTTCAGTTTGTGGCAAAAACAAGTGCAAAAATGACAAAAATATTTAGAACCGACGTTGGTTTTAGTGAAAACTTTGTAATTCGGTATATACACCTATCCTTGCTGTTACTTTGCGCATACTAAAATTATAATAACACAAAAGGAATAGATTTGTATACACCTTACTCTCGGATGTAATTGTTATCATAATTGACCTCTTAACTCACGGACCTCTATATATTATGTGGATCAGATGAAAAAAGTCGTTGGTGTATGTGAGATTGAAAGTACTATACAGTATGACCATTCTCTATAATTTTTATGCCGTTCCACATAGGAGTGCTGGAAACTCAGCTATTTCTTGCACTATAAATAACTGACATTGTATTTACATCCAACAGATTTCTTCCAGTCAAAACCAAAACAGTTCTACAGGCGAGGTATTCAACTGCTACCTGAACGTTGGCAGAAGGTCATAGAGAGTGGATGTGAATACATCACTGAGTGATTGTGATTGTGAGTTACAGTGCGTGACAGTGACAGTAAAATAAAATAAAATATAAGAACCGCACGAACTTATGCATCGACCCAATATTTGATAACGAGCTAATTTGTCCGTATCATCTCTCATGAGATTCAGTTTGCAGAGTACACTTTTATTTTCAGCTTTGTATCTCAGGCTCATCATTGGTTTTGACATATGAAAGTGAGGGATGTGTGTGTTTGAGTCATCAGTCCATAGACTGATTTGATGCAGCACTCCATGCCACCCTATCCTGTGCTAACCTTTTCATTTCTACGTAACTATTGCATCCTACATCTGCTCTAATCTGCTTGTCATAGTCATGCCTTGGTCTACCCCTACCGTTCTTACCACCTACACTTTCTTCAAAAACCAACTGAAAAATCCTGGGTGTCTTAAGATGTGTCCTATTATTCTATCTCTTCTTCTCGTCAAATTTAGCCAAATCGATCTCCTCTCACCACTTCGATTCAGTATCTCTTCATTCGTGATTCGATCTATCCATCTCACCTTCATCATTCTTCTGCAACACCACATTTCAAAAGCTTCTATTCTCTTTCTTTCTGAGCTAGTTATCGTCCATGTTTCACTTCCATACAATGCCACGCTCCACACGAAAGTCTTCAAAAACATCTTTCTGATTCCGATATCAATGTTTGAAGTGAGCAAATGTCTTTTCTTTAGAAATCTCTTCCTTGCTTGTGCTAGTCTGCATTTTATGTCCTCCTTACTTATGTCATCGCTAGTTATTTTACTACCCAAGTAACAATATTCATCTACTTCCTTTAAGACTTCATTTCCTAATCTAATGTTTCCTACATCACCTGCCTTCGTTCGACTGCACTCCATTACTTTTGTATCGGACTTATTTATTTTCATATGGTACTCCTTACCCAAGATTTCATTCATACCATTCAGCAACTTCTCGAGATCTTCTGCAGTCTCAGATAAAATAACAATATCATCGGCAAATCTCAAGGTTTTGATTTCCTCTCCTTGGACTGTGATTCCCTTTCCAAATGTCTCTTTGATTCCCTTTACTGCCTGTTCTATGTAAACATTGAAAAGGAGAGGGGACAAACTGCAGCCTTGCCTCACTCCTTTCTGGATAGCTGCTTATTTTTCAAAGCCCTCGATTCTTATCACTAAAGACTGATTTTTATACAGATTGTAGATAATTCTTCGTTCTCGGTATCTGATCCCTATCATCTTCAAAATCATAAATAGCTTGGTCCAATCAACATTATCGAATGTCTTTTCTAGATCTACGAATGCCATGTACGTGGGCTTGTCCTTCTTGATTCGATTCTCTGATATCATACGTAAAGTCAGGATTGCTTCACGTGTTCCTACATATCTTCTGAAGCCAAATTGATCATCTGCCAACTCAGCTTCAACTTGTTTTTCCATTCTTCTGTAAATAATACGTGTTAAAATTTTGCAGGCATGAGATACTAAACTAATGGTGCGGTAGTTTTCACACCTGTCAGCACCGGCTTTCTTGGGAATAGGTATAACAACATTCTGCCGAAAATTGGATGGACTTCTCCTGTCTCATACATCTTGCACACTAAATGAAATAACCTTGCCATGCTGGTTTCTCCTAAGGCAGTCAGTAATTCAGAGGGAATGTCATCAATTCCAGGTGACTCGTTCCTATTTAGGTCACTCACAGCTCTGTCAAACTGTGACCTCCAAATTGGGTCTCCCATTTCATCAGCATCAACAGCCTCTTCATGTTCCAGAACCAAATTATCTACATCTTTGCCTTGATACAACTGTTGGATATACTCCTGCCATCTTTCTGCTTTGTCTTCTTTCCCTAGAAGTGGCTTTCCATCTGAGCTATTAATATTCATACACCTAGATTTCCTTTCTCCAAAACCGAGCTCGATAGCTTCAGTCGCTTAAGTGCGGCCAGTATCCAGTATTCGGGAGATAGTAGGTTCGAACCCCACTGTCGGCAGCCCTGAAAATGGTTTTCCATGGTTTCCCATTTTCACACCAGGAAAATGCTGGGGCTGTACCTTAATTAAGTCCACGTCCGCTTCCTTCCCACTCCTAACCGTTCCCTGTCCCGTCGTCGCCACAAGACCTATCTGTGTCGGTAAAGCAACTAGCAAAAAAATAACCTTTCTCCAAAGGTTTCCTTGATTTTCCTGAATGCAGCATCTACCCTTCCCAGGACCATACAGCCTTTGACATCCTTGCACTTCTCCTTCAGCCATTCTTCCTTAGCTACCTTGCACTTTCTATCCACTTCATTCTTTAATCGCCTGTATTCTTTTCTGCTCTCTTAATTTCCAGCATTCTTGTATTTTCGTCGTTCATCAATCAGGTCTAGTATCTTCTGAGTTATCCACTGATTCTTAGTTGTTCTTTCCTTCCTAACATTTCTTCAGCAGCCCTACTGACTTCATTTTTCATGACTCTCCACTCTTACTCTATAGTGTTTCCTTCAGCCTTTTCATTTAGTCCTTGTGCAACATGTTCCTTGAAACAATCCCTCACATTCTTTTCTTTCAACTTGTCTAGATCCCATCTTTTTGCATTCTTTCCTTTCTTCAGTTTCTTCGACTTCAGATGGCATTTCATGACCAACAAGTCGTGGTCAGAGTCAACGTCTGCTCCTGGGAAAGATTTGCAATCCAACACCTGGTTTCTGAATCTCTGCCTAATCATAATGAAGTCTATTTGATACCTTCCAGTGTCTCCAGTTCTCGTCTACGTATACAGCCGTCGTTTGTGGTGTTTGAACCAAATATTGGCAAGGACTAAATTATGATCAGTGCAGAATTCAACCAGCCGACTTCCTCTTTTGTTCCTTTGTCCCAGACCAAATTCTCCTACTGTACTACCTTAGTATCACTATTCCCGATGGAGCCATGTTCTTAGATGAATAGGGTGAAATACTTGCTTATATGGTCGGTTGATTATTGTATTTCAGAGAGGTTGGCTGACTTATATGTAACGACAGAGGCTGGCTTAGTGAGGAAAACAAAGGGAAACTACCCCACTCCTCTTTTCTTTAGTACGCCTCTTCAGTAAGGCCTATGGACGAGTATGGATTTCTTGAGAATCCAACCTGCCTCGGGATAAAGGTTTAGCCAGCAAACATACATACAACTAGCACATTTAACAATATCGAAACAAAGCATGAATTTGTGAAGAATTTTCTATGGAAAGTACTTGGACAATGAGGACTTAAAATACGAGAGGTATCAAAAATGACAGAGATAAGGATGCGCTGAAGAGGAAAAAAATGGTTTAAAGGAAACAGACGAAAAAGGCCCGAAGGAAATATATGAGAGGCTTGTCAACTTAAACCGCAGCGTTTCTCAGTAGTGAGTAAATCGATCCAATGGTTCCAATAGCACACATTCCCTTAATCTGCCAAGGCATTTGAAATGAGACGAAACGCTGTAATTTGATGGGAAATGTTTGCATGATTTTAAGTATTTTTAAATATTGTTTTCAATCAATGAAAAATTAATTGTAGGTCTTGCTCTTATGATTTAACCCGTGAGAGTTCGAAAACGGAGTTTTTTACGGGCTATAAATGTGGTAATTACGAATGTGTAATGCCATAGGATTGTCTCTACGGGCTGTGCATCTTGGGTAGTGGCGAGGGAAGTTTCAGTCTGGCAACAATCACGTCATCCATGCAAGCTCCCTTTTCGTGATCGCCTTGAGCGTTTCTCAGCGAGCCGGAGATTTTATCCGTGTGCGACCTCTTATGTTGCAGAAATTAATCAAACATTTATGCTCAGTACGTAAATATTCCTGTAGTGTAGTGCTTTCTGACATTATGCGTTGACATCGAAGAAGAAAAGAAAATAATTCCGAGACTGTTGGACAGTATAGAACGTGAGGAACGGCAAAAAGTGCTAAATGCAAGTAGGGAATTTTAATTTCGAAGACAGATGTTCGATGAACAGACGCCAATTTATGGAGTAAATATTGTTGATGATGGTGCCGATGTTTTGGGAGATAGTGGTTACGATTCCCATCTCGAAATATCTGTTGACGAATTACAGGAACTAGCTGATGCAGACGAGGCAAGAAATGCAATAAACCAACCCGCGTGTACTGGAAGAGATGGGACAACACAAGATAACGTTTACGCACCGCCTAAAATAAAAAGCAAGTGAGGAGACAAGCCGTGAGGCATGCACTCTACTAGATGTGTTGAAACTATGAGTGACATAACAAAATTCAAAAATATATCGTCCCTTAAGAAACAATTCCGCGTATCTGACAGTGCTGTTCCTGTCAAATATTTTCTTTAAGTCCGGTCACGTCCCCGGGTCACATGATTTTCAGTCCATCAGAACAATTTTCATTGAGTTCATTTTACTATGCGCTTGTGTGAAGAAAAATGAGCCTTAAATACATCATACTCTAGGAGGGGGTTTTATGATGCAAACATACATTCCTATATTTCGGTACACTAAGGTTCATTTTCCTTTACACACGCGTATTGGAAAATGCACTCAACGAAAATTGTTCTGATGGACTGCATACCCTTATGTGGCTGAGAGGCGTGGCCAGACCAAAGGGACATAATGATAGGAAGAGCATTGTCAGATGCGCGCTGTTGTTTCTTTAGGGACGATATGTGTAGAGAAAAGTCGAAATAATTACTCGTGGCTAGGAACACAACGACAGCAGATATTAAAGCCGTCTTTGTTCTTAGTCTTATCCTTGGCTTTGAATTAGGAATTTAACTAGTAAGGATATACTTTTTTACAGTCGTTTCCTGTGTGGACGGCTTTCAAGTATTACTCATAAGGTCAGTTGGTGTAAGCATTTCGTTGGGCTTGGTAGGCTGATTAACATCATGTTTTGGCTCAGTGACGAAAGCAACGGGATGCTATTTCACTCGTTATTCCCCTAGTGCACCCTTCCAGTGACACGTAGGCTACCTATGACAGGTGATCGCAGATCCGTTGAGGATCCAACCAGCTTTCAGCTTTCAGACTCACAACTCAACATACATACAATTAAATTATATGTATCACAAATCTTACGCTATTGCTATTTATATGTCTTTATATCTACGTGCACTGCGAATTTGAAAAAAAACATATCCAGTCTCTAGGGTACATCATTCGTATTGCAAAATACATTTAAAGTTTAAAACACAAAATCTCTCTAAAAGGGAAACATTTTTGTAATTATATCTTCTTCCCCGAGGCCCTTGTTCTATTCCTCCGAATCTCTCTCCCCATCTCTCTCTCTCTCCATTTTTGTTATATGGGGAGAAGAGTTTGCATCAATTCAAATTTAACAGCACTTTGGTCAGGGGAAGTCCTGCCAGCTCTACATTATGTTTTTCCAGACAAAACTCAATATTGTTCCAACATCTGTAATCACGGTATAATAAGAATCAAGATGGTATTACTCTCTCACGCACTGTATTTTTCAGACCAGAATCGTATATACAAGGAAATATAAAGCAGTAAATTGAGTTTTATGGGTGGGAGGGTGTTGTGGAGTGCCCTGTTACAGGCTGTATGTGTATTGTGAATCCTGATTGCACCAAAATAATGTTAATACTGTATGCTGTAACAAGCATTATCATGCTATCCGGTCTAAGTTATGCCCTTTAGGAATTCCCATTTGTGAACTAAAAGCTATAAACAAAGCTTTATTTTGTTAAACCTGCAGTCATAGCAGAGATTTTGAAGAGATATGGTTGAAGGGATAAATCCAGGACTAGTCCGTTGTAATGAGCAATGAACATGCTTTATATAGACACGTTTGATTAAAATTAATAATATGACGTTAACTAATGCTCGATTTTTAATGGGACTTGTTTAGATTTTAATGTGCAGGGCAACACAGCGCATTTTGATTTCAAATTCATGAAATCCTTTTATTAGCTGAAATACAGTTTAAATGTATTGTCTGTTCACAACAACCATGGACTGGATAACTGATAGGTAGGAAGACTTCAGTTGGACAGTATTAACCAGAATACCGCAGAATACATTTTGAGAAACGTGAAGTCAGAGTTAAATCAATGACTCCATTGTGATGAAATTAAATTAAACATAGTTCATATAAGGGAATCACTGGCCAATCGGTGAATAGGAAAAATGTGTCCATTTTTAACAAATCTGAAAGT
Source organism: Anabrus simplex (assembly GCF_040414725.1). NCBI lineage: Eukaryota > Metazoa > Arthropoda > Insecta > Orthoptera > Tettigoniidae > Anabrus > Anabrus simplex. The sequence continues at coordinate 1,130,442,605 of NC_090265.1, read as the reverse complement.
GGTGACAACCTGATTTCTTTTTCTCTTGAAATGGAGGAAAGAGCATTTCATATCGAGACATTTGCTCTATGAAGAATAGTATTCAATAATGAATGGATGTAGGACTGGTTCCTTTTCCTCAAAATATGCATTAGTAAATCACACTAAAAAATATGTGTTTAGATCACTTTGAGAGTTGGTTCCTTCGAGCCGTCCAGTGCTCTCTCTCTCCTCCTCCTCTACGGTAGCCGAATCGCGCACATTCAGATAGGTTTTCGGCGACGTTGAGATAGGAAAGAGTTAGGACTAGGGATAAGCGACCGTAGCCTTAATTAAGGTGTAGTTCTAACATTTACCTAGTGTAAGACAGGAAAAAAGAACGCGAAGGCAACTTCAGGACGGTTCCGATTATGGCAAAAATTATATATGATGATGTTCGTATAACGCACAAGGTGATTATATCTCAAAGAGTGTTACATACACGGAGATGGTTTCAACATAATTTTAAAGTAGAATGTGTAAGATGCGAGTGCGGTAGTTCACATAATACGCGTGACGTCATCACAAGATTACCGCCCAAAAGTCATATGATTTCGGCGGTCGAAGGTCCATTACGGAGCGGTGTAGTTTGGTTTGTACCTGTCGCGGAGAGACAACTGAGGTGTAATTTAATCAATACACTAATCAATCAATCAATCAATCATTCAATGAATCAATCATTGATCTGTATTTATTATCCATGTGGCAAATTCCATACCAATTTTTTACATAGTTCTTTCATAAATGATTTCAAAGTCCGTGGATATTTATCAAATATTTCCCTTGATAAAACCAATCCCTAATTCCTCTTCCTATAAATGCATATTTTCCCTAGTTTTTCCTCTTGAATTCAAAATTTTTCTTCATATTATCATCTTCCCTGCCTTTCAAATCTCCAGTCACGTTTATTCTTCTACTAGCTTGCAACATCCCGCTTAGTCGAACAGCTCTTCTGCTTAATCTTCTCAGCCCAGACTTTGCAACATTTTCGTAACAAGACTCTTTTGTCAGAAATCACTTAGAAAAAGTTATGCTGCTTCCCTTTGAACCTTCTTCCAGTTTTCGTATCAAGTAACCCTGGTGTGGGTCTCATACACTGGAACCATACTCTAATTCGGATCTTACCAGAGACTAACACGCCCTCTGTTTTACATCCTTACTACAGCGCCGTCTGCTCCATGGATAACTAGTTAGCGTGCTGGACTTTGACCACAGGGGTTCCGGGTTTGATTCCCGGAAGGGTGGGTAATTTTAACCATAATTGGTTAATTTCGCTGGCACGGGGCTGGATGTATTGTGTCGTCTTCATCATCATTTCATCTTCATCACGACGCGCAGGTCGCCTACAGGAGTCAAATCAAAAGACTTGCATATGGCGAGCCGAACATGTCCTCGGACACTCCCGGCACTAAAATCCATACGCCATTTCATTTTATTTTACTACAACGCCTGAATATCCTCATTACTATTTGAATACATCTATAACCTTTATATACAACCTACTTTATGTAATTTCACAATGAAGATCTTTCCTCATTATTAAAGTACCCACAGTGATCCCTGTAAGATACAGTCACACTATCAACACGGTAATTGAAACAGAGAGGACTACTCCTGTTGGTGAAACTTACAACCTAACACTTCATCCCGTTTACTGTCATACCGTTGTCTGCTGTCCGTCTCACAACATTGTAGAGGTCTTATTGCAGTTGCTCTTTATCCTGTAACTTATTTACTACTCATCTGCAAAAAGCCTTATCTGTGATTCGAGTTCTTCACTCATATAATATATATACTTAAAATATGGAATCGCATGTAAAGCTGGAAAGGATCCAAAGGAATTTGTTCAACGTAACTGTTCTGCAAGACTGAAAGATGTTGTTTAAAATGGAAGTGTAAAATACATGGAGGTCAACTTTTTAAAATAAGTAAATCAACTCTAAACTGTCACTCACTAGCGAAACCTGATGTCGTATTTACCTCAACGATATATATCAGAAAACACCAGAAAAATAACATTTGACTGTGAATTAAATATATATAATTTGAAGGTCTTGTGACTGGTATACTTGGGTAAAAGATTGTAGAAAACCAATGAACGAGGAAACTAGACATATTATGACATCAAATATGACCAAAAATACTTCTAAAGAACAAATGAGACGGCTACTGGAGTGTCACAAACTGTTGTGATGGACTCTTACGGAAATTTAAAAAAAAATTACAAACAAACAGGTAAGCGCTGCAGTTGGAGATCAACGGTTCTTGTGAGTGGTTCGTTCGTAGTCGCAGAAAATTAGAAATAGAATGCCACGTGTTCATTAGTACGCTTTTAGTACAAGTTCGAACCATCTTAGAAATGCGATCGAAACAGATCTTTGAAAATTGATGCCAAAAACTGTGCAGTTGAAAATTTAAATGGATAAATAAAACGAACATTTCAAATTGTTTATTATTATTTATATCATTAACGGGCTGTTTTACAGGCTACGTCATATCACTTCAACGTGGGTTAATGGAATTAACAAAAGTGCCATTTTACTCTTTTCGATATAACATGTAATAAGGGAAAACATTTATGATCAAGCAACAATGGTAGTCAGAGTGGACGAAGACCTCATCACCAATAAAATCCCAGTTGGCAAAGGAGTTCGACATGGTGACACAATCTCTCCAAAGCTGTTTACCCTTGCCTTGGAAGATGTATTCAAAACCCTTCATTGGGATAATAAAGGAATAAAAATCAACGGGTTATATTTGAACCACCTGCGTTTTGCCGATTACATTGTGCTCATAAGTGAAAATCTAGATGAGCTAGAAAGCATGATCCAAGAATTAAAAACTGCTTCTGCTAAGATTGGTTTGGAAATGAACATTAATAAAACGAAAATACTAAGCCCAGAGAGTCCACCACTTAAAATGGGAAACCAATATATAAAAGCTGTCAATGAGTACATCTATCTTGGACACAAGATAAAACTTGGAAAAGACAACCAACGTGCAGAAATTCCTCGCAGAATAGGTATGAGTTGGACTGCATTCCGAAAACTAAGATTCAGCCTGACCAACAAGGATGTTCCAATTAACCTGAAGACCAAGGTTTATAATACGTGCGTGCTGCCAGTTGTCGTGACCCTAAGGGATGTACAACAGGCTGAGGACTTGGGTTCGGAGTTCTGGGAGCGTTAGTCAGATTGGCAAAGTTTAAACACTAATTATATTCTACACCCAGAATATTCACACATCAATATATACAATAATACATACAATATAAAATCTCTGACACCATTTACTCTCAATCCCTTCTCAACTTCAGATCTATGAGAATGTCTTTAAGTCTTGTTCCTAGCACACACAAGAATACTTATAATGCATATATTTACTGTTGAATACTTAACTACGGAGTATAGCTGATTCTTGTACAGCTGACGTCTTCACTCTTCTCTTCTTGTCTTCTCCTCTTCTGCGTAGGTATCCCTGGAACTCGTTAATCTTCGCGGCGACGTGAATTATACCAATTACAATTAAGCTGCTAGTCTATAAGCTGATATTCCAACACCTACTTTGACAATCGGTGTGGAGAATCGTTGTGATTGTTCAGCAACAAGTCACACTCAGTTCAAGAGCCTGATACTCCTCTATCTTACTATCACTTTACTGCGTCTGCGACTGAATGCTAAGTCTATCAGCACTCCAACAGTTCTCCCTAATTAACTATTCACTCTTCTGCGCGATACTGCCTACTGTCGAAAAGCCTTCTTCCAGTGTCGTGAGTCAAAAGCCCTCTTCGAGGGATGAAAGTCAAAAAGCCCTGTTGTTGACAAGTTACCAAGTCTTATAGTTTCTTCTATTCTTTCTCGAATAATCCTACTGATTCATATACCACCACCACAAGTCACTAGTTCACGTCACAACTGCACTGTTCTCCGATTGGTTGTTGCGCACGGAACCACCCTGTCACGTTGCATTACACACATTGTTCTAGAACATTTCGAAGCTGTTTCTACGTCTCTTACACGTGACTCTGTATATTTCTAACCCAAAAGAAGTGCGCATTTGACTTACACAATGTTTCACAATATTGAGACACAAAGCTCTTGGCTTACGAGTTCCCAAAGCAACATCGAATATTCTAAATCCTTCTTTAAAATATTCTGTTATTTCTCTTATTATTATTATTACTGTCATTTATGAATTATGAGTTATGAATATACACAAACTCTCCTATCATTTCCCTTCATATATACATGCGCTCATATGCCTGCTACTTTTAAATCACAGGCTTTCTACCCTGGAGTTGGCGGATTCGAATCCCATTCGAACCCTTTCGCTCTCTCGTTAATACGCGGAAGGCGCGTCGTGAGCCGCCGTTCACGACACAGTTACTACTTATGGTCTGGAAACGATGACTCTGACAAAGGAAAGTGCTCGCAAGCTTCAGCGAACACAACGAGCCATGGAGCGACAGATGCTAGGGATCAGCCTTAGGGATAAGATCCGTTCAGAGGACATCAGGATAAGAACTAATGTAACAGACATCCTAGAGAGAGTAGCAAGACTAAAATGGCAATGGGTAGGACACGTAGCTCGACAAGACTACAACAGGTGGACCTCTAGGATTGTTCACTGGAGACCGTGGGGACACAAGAGAGGCATTGGAAGACCCCAGAAGAGATAGCTCGACGACATAAAGCTGTTGGCTGGAACACGCTGGTTCCAAGTAGCTCAAGACCGAAGACGATGGAAGCACATGGAAGAGGCCTATACCCAGCAGTGGATTGAAATAGGCTAGAAAAGAAGAAGAAGAAGAAGGGAGGTTATCGTCAACGATTGGTTTCGTAAGTCTTCAGCCGCAGCGCCACGCCAATAATACGTAATTGAGAAGCACAACTTAGCGCCAGGAACTTTACAGTTCAATAAACTCTACTATCGTCCTCATTCTGTCTCTACTTTGTTCTGCTTTATCGTACTTGACGTTACGGCCTCGTGCTTTCGTAGAAAATTATCAGTTTAACATGCCGCATTAAACGCTTGAATACAGGCATGTGACTTCACATAAATTCACGAAGAAATCGTGTAATCAATTACCATTCCCAGTGGAAAGAACGGGTACATATACTAGTATTTAATACAGGAAATATAGATGAACCGGCCTGGTAGAATAAAGACGCTCTCAGTTCACTTACACGACCATGGGTTCGATTTATCATAAGGAATACGAAAAAATACAATATTTCAGTTTTAAAAGGCCTTGAGATTCACTCATCCTGCACCAGCAAATTAGTACCAGATTAATTACTCGGGACAGTGATACAGAGGGTAGATCTACAGTACCTAATCCATCCCAATAGCGTCGTGTGTAAGGATGGCGGAAGCCTTTAGCTCCCACTCTCCACTAACTTCTATTGTCTGCAAGGAGATGCCTTTGCAGTGAGCACTAAGAAAAGCAATTATATATTTCTAGACGATCTCAGTGGCATAGACGATTAGTCATTTTCCTTCAGTTCCGATCACAATGCGTTAGATCTCGACTAAGGTGAGACTTCAGAGTGCTTAACACCTATAATTCAAATATTACCATATCTTATTTCTCGAATTGTTCGAAATTTATTGTAATAGGTGTAATTGCATGTTTATGTTTAGGTAATGTGCAGCGTAGTATTCTGATGAAGAGAAAAGTATTAAGTATAACACAAGTACCCAATCCCCGAGACAAATTAATTAATCATGTGCGGTTAAAATCCCCGTCGCGTCCAGGAATCGAACCAAAGGCCTTCTGAACCTAAGGGCAAGAGGTTAACCATTCAACCTAGGAGCCAGACAAATTATTTTACAATGTATTTAATTCTTAGTCAAAAATAAATCATTCAAAATTTTCTCTATCACGAGTTTTGAGTACAGAAACATACGTTTTGCAATTTAATTACTGGCAAGACAAGACTTCCCGAATATTGCTTAAATATAGTTTTATAGAAACAATCCTGGCTTTACGCCTAATATTAGAAGATCGAATTAAGGACAAACTAATGTACCTGTAATTCGTTGATCTAGAAAAACCGTTGAAGCAAACTATTTGAGATTCTGAAGATGTTTGGAGTCACATACCAAGAAAGAATGACTAGGTACAATTTGTACAAGTGTCACTCAGCAGGGATAAGAATCCAGGACTATGAAGAAGAAGCAGGAATTCAGAAAGGAGTGAGGCAAGGCTGCAGTTTGTCCCCTCTCCTGTTCAATGTTAACACTGGCGGATAATGAAATCCCAACACCACGAAGAGTTACCACCTGGGGTTATAGTTTGTTTCCGTTCTCCCATCATGCTTGTAAAATTGAGTTTGATTTGGAGCAATTGCTCACTCCAGATACTACCCGGAATGTTAGTCCTGGAGGGCCTTGGTTGTTATTGAGGCATCTGTTTTACGACCTAATCGCAGCGCTCCTGCTTTAACCGGGCTTGGGACCGGCAACAACAATACTATGCTACTCAATACACCCAGTATTTACTGCAGACGTATTATTATTATTATTATTATTATTATTATTATTATTATTATTATTATTATTATTATTATTATTATTATTATTATGATTGCCTGTTTGTTGGCCATGAGCGTTAAGGCGTCAACTCTACATGGTTTGACACCGTGGTTATCCGGCTCCAGTCCCGTTGGTCGACAAAAATTATCACCATCAAAATGTTGGCCGGCAGGTTGGAAGAGGTGATGGTTTGCGTGGCAAAATCGTGGATGCAATTCGAAGCCTTTCCGCAGTGTTCATATGGAGTGAGGGCATATGGCACTTGATGCTGATTCGTCTGTCAAATGACGTCGTTAAGCTTTGATCAGACCCCTTGGTGCTAGTCGACAGGAGTAGGCTCTGTGCAGGCACCACGTTTCACCCTTTTATTTCCTATATATATCACGGCATTCATTCATCCCTTTAACTCCTCTGATGAGGCTAACGTCAGTGAAGGCATCCGTTTCGAAAAACTCATTTCGAATTATCTAATTCTATACCCGACCCCGTAGAGAAGTGGGATAAGGTTTGGAGGTATATTTTATTATTATTATTATTATTATTATTATTATTATTATTATTAATAATAATATTCTTATTATTATTATTATTTAAATACAGCATAAGCTTAGTTATATCAAATACTAGTTTTCATCCTTTGTCTTGTCAGCATATAATGGCGTATATTGGATTTAGTAAGGTTTTTTTATTCGGACATAACGAAGCTGTTGCTGCACTGCTATGATAAGTCTCTTATCGTTCAAGCTGCTGGTGGTGGTTATAATTCTAAGAGGAAGCAAAGCTAATCAGAAGGAGAACGGAAGAAGTCTGACATTTCGAAAAATGAAGATATCGAGAAAAGGAAGGGAAGGATCGCGAAAAGCGTGAACATGGAAGACTCACTAGGCCTCGCGAACCCAGTACATTCTGGGTCGCAAAAGTGTGTTGTACCGTTATATTCCTTGAACTCTCACGCTTGTACTGTAGTCTATGCGTTCTGATTACATCTAAGCTTTACATAACTGCCGTATAGGCTACCTACTAACCACGATATACAACATTTCATCACTTTTAAAAGAATAAAACGTTGAGAGTAAGTACACCCCTGATTTAAACTATTTTAACACTATTGTGCTGGCGGGTGAAACCCGTATAGCTCCATGTAAAAACACATACAGTAGTTGACAGTATCTTTGTTATGATTAAATCCCGCGGAATAGGGGATAATGTTGTTCACGAATGTCATTTAAAATATAAAAGTATAATCTCTGTATCTTTAAAGGATCTAGAGATATTTCAGGTGGACCTTCTTATTCCTCTTCGTTGTACTTGTAGGCCTACACTCTTATATTCAAGATTACCAAATTGAATACTGGGGTTTTGGACAAGATTTTGGAGTACTTAAATGCGAGAAACCCTTATGAGCAAATCTACTCTTACATTAATGAGCACTGTTCCGGGAAAATTTTCGGCATTCCAACGTCTATTATGACCAAATAATACTCAATAGGACTTGAAACACATAGTACTTTATGATAGTAACATAAACTTAATCTTGTATATATACAAAAATATCCGTTTCTAATTTAGTTCATTTTGCACACGATCTATCCTTTACAAACCAAAGTAAGTCACAACTGGTTGGTCCCACCAAAAAATAAATCCTGCAAGTGTAGTTAAAATTAAGTTTCATACAGAAAAGATCAAACACAGTTTCTTTGTAAATGTAATGGTTCTGCAGGAAAGTGTGTATTTACGTGTTAAAGCACGCGTTTCAAATATGATGGCAGTAGCTTTTCTATGGCAAATTCGCTGTAGCTATGTTAAAGAGACAGTAACAGAATTGACCTCTTTTTTGTTGTTCCAAGTTGGTCGAACATTAATACAGTGTACAATGAGACCTTTGAAAACTATTTCATTGAGTTAATACTAGTGAATTAGAAATGACAGCTTACATGTCAACGATGGGTTCAAGCAGAAGTCAGAGATATCGCCAACTATCGCCGGTACAGCAGCTACTCTTAAATACACTGTAATTTACATGTATAATGTAACCTTTTTGTGCTGGGCCCTAAAATGACAGGTAGTGCTAGTCATGACTCATCTCCTTATAGCCATCTTAGTGCGGCTGAGTGGCTCTGTGTACACAATGAACTACGGGGAGCGTATTCATGGAGATGCAATTAGTGCCGGTTTATGACTCTCCGTTGTCCTTGGTCACGTGCCCACACTTCCTGTGGGAGGACTCGAACCCTGGTCACCCGTCAGCCACTAATGATGCGACGCTATTAGGACTGAAGAGAGGCCCCTGTATTGTCTAACTGTTACCTATACATAGCTGCAATTAACGGACACTGCCATAATGACCTCGATGATAGGATTTGGATGACATGGCTGGTAATGATTGCCCTAACAAAGAGCCATGAAAGGCAGCAAATTAATGCTTACATTGTTATGGCTTAATCTAAAGTATCACTTTATGATAAGGTCAAAGTTTGCTCGAAATAAACTCGTGTAGTTTGATTTGCTTCATTATAATATTTCAGGGTACATCATCAAAACCGACATAATAAAGGATAGGCATTTACATGCAAATCCTGATTGATGGATCATGCAAGTACATTTTTAACTTAATAATCTCTAAATTCTCCATAGTATCAAGCTTACTTTTCCGATACATTTCTGATAAATCTCCTCTTTAAAACGTATGCACTAAATAAAGGAATTAAAATTATCTTCAATATTTAAAATTAACGAGGAGCGAGCGTTAATTGCATACGGATACGGAGTAAACAATTTTATAATTAACACCAATAAAGTGAGATGAATCGATCAACTAATTCAATCGGACACCACTGTGCAGCATTTAAGGCCATCGCACAGGTGGCATTTCCCTCTCGTTTGTTTACTTAGAATTTTCTGAATGAAATCAAAGAATCTTAACATTTTTAAACATTTTTCCCGAATTCCTCCTCCTGTTAATGGGTATTTTCCTCATTTTTTCCCCTTGAATTGTGACCTTATCTTCATATCGTTGCTCCACCGGTAAAACGTTGTATTCCACAAAGCTCTTCCTATCAATTATTCTCCTTAAGACTGGTCACGCCTCCCAGCCACGTATGGATATGCAGTCCATCAGAACAAATTTTGTTGTGTTCATTTTTCTATGTCCATGTGTAAAGGAAAATAAACCTTATTGTACCGTACTGTAGGAATGTACGTTTGCATTACGTATTTAGGCACTCCTAGTGTATAATGCATGTTAGGTTCATTTTCGTTTACTGGTCGGCATAGGGAAACGAACACAACGGATATTATTCTGATGGACTGCGTATCCATATGTGGATGGGAGGCGTGACCAGTCTTAAGGAGAATAATGGATGGGAAGAGTATTGTGGGATACAACGTTTTACCGGTGTAGCGACGATATTTTATGATATTTCCTACTATTAAAAACTCAAGTAAGCATATTCGTGTACTAAATCCAACCATCCCTCCACTGACAGCTCGGAACATTCCGCATTGTGTCGTTTGTCAGAAATCACCTTTGTTTTAATAATATTCATATAATATGTTGGAATAATGCCTGTACACGCATATCTGCCCGCCTACCCAGTCAGGTAGGAATGGAAATGACAAGGTTACCTTCGCTTAATGTACAAACATACACCAAAACTCAAAATTTATGAATCAACAATATTTCCCTTTCAGTGGCCCAAGTGCCACTGGTTTGGCTGATGGTCCGCTTACTCATTCGAGTAGGAATAGAGATAACATGGTTCGCTTCTCTTCACTCCTGCCTGTCAAGTTAGGCAACTCTGAATACATTGACAAATAGCTACTTCTATGACATTAACTCCTGCACCTAGTATAGCAGACCCGCTAGAAATCACATTTGAACACTGTTTGTAACAATAGTTTGTAGTCAAAACCTAACTTTCCTCTGATTATTCTTTCTGTCACGTATCGTCCCTTATCTCGGCATCTTCCTCAATCAGCGTGTCATTTTTCCGTAACCAGGGAATATCACCACCTCCACGCTCGAATACTGAGCCCTTCGCAGCCTTAGTTAGTTATGCACCTTTGACATTTTTATAAGAAATTTTATTCTGTGTGCTGCCTGCATGATTCTTGTTTTGGTACGATTAACAGTTTATCCATTATTTAGATTTTCATAGGATAATGCATGCACGAAAACGTGGAAAGGAGTTTCATCCTTAAAAGTACCAGAGGCAAGAGAAAAATGTATATGAACTATTTTTGTTGAAAACTGAATTCTAATGAAACTTTTAATAGGGAAAATCAATCACTTTTAAGTGGTAAAGAAGTAGGCCTACAACGTTTCGACTTATTTTGCCTTTTTAAACTAAATATCCCATAATTATACATGACGTCCGACTCGTTGGCTGAACGGTCAGCGTACTGGCCTTCGGCTCAGAGGGTCCCGGGTTCGATTCCCGGCCGGGTCGGGGATTTTAACCTTAATTGGTTAATTCCAATGGTACGGGGGCTGGGTGTATGTGTTGTCTTCATCATCATTTCATACTCATCACGACACGCAGGTCGCCTACGGGAGTCAACTAGAAAGACCTGCACCTGGCGAGCCGAACCCGTTCTGGGATATCCCGGCACTAAAAGCCATACGACATTTCATTTCATTATACATGACATTCTTCTTATCTATTCAGGGGATTGTCGCTCGGTCGGTCGCCCGCACTGCGAGCCTGTCTCCCGCCAAGTACATTGCCGTGATGCGCTTCTCGCCGCCACAAGTTCCCCTCTTTTGGAGTCTGCTGAGACCTTTACTAGCGTATGGTTCAGTTTAGTCAAGTGTTCACGTTTTTAGTGCTCAGTGTGTTGTCCAATGCCATTTTCATTACGTTAGCGTGTGTATATAGGCCTACATATAGTACAGGAAATCTTGTACGAAAACACTCTATGACTAAGTGCCGGGCGAGCGCTGACCGCATTACGGCGAGCGGCAATCCTCTGGATGGATAATAGAATGACCCAGTACATAGAGTATAATAATCTGGATAAAACAAGCCTTGGCTGAATAATTTCCGACATCAGCTTCTGATGAATCTCTCGGTCACCATTAACTTCCTCTCTTTAGATTATTAGTATAGATAGGAATATATCGATGGCTTAGTGCACAGACATTGCATGTACAAAAATCATGATTCTGAGAAAGCTCAAATTGAAAGTTTATAGAGTTGCAGTTACTTACGACAAATAATATAGCTGTAGCCAGTGTTACTGATCTGTAGATTATTTCTTTGTAATTGAATTTCAAAAACTGGACCACATTTATGTACACCAGTAAAGGAATTATTCACTATATTTTAATCGAAGTTTGGGATATACAACATTTGGCACTAACAATGTTAACGAGAACTTCAAGGCACAAACATAGTATATTTCAAAGGAATTGATATCAACATTATTTTTTCATCATTTATTATTAAATGATATCATTTTCTTAATATAATCACAAGTTATGAATAATAAGTAAATAAATAAAGTTGAATAATCACTGTCCAGTTATAAATATGTCTCAAATCTTTCAAAACAATGTCCAGGATATACAATATTTGTGCTCCTTCAAGGCAGTAAGAACTTGAAATTTTCAACACGCAAGTCGATCTACAGCCTAAGGCTGAAGACGTCGTCACGCTGACCACATCACATGACTTACTGGTATATACGATCGGCCGTGTACAATAAAATGTAGACCACAAAAATGAATTATGGAAAATATTCATTTGTAGATTGAGTCACTGATAATTGAAATGCATTGCATGCAGTTGACTTGCAGCCTTTTCCCCAAAAATGTAAGATGCTTCAAGAAAAGACTCCAGTATGCTGTGCATTTTCTGAACATTTTTATGTGATGATATTCTGTTTCAACGTTAAGTTCAATATCCTGTAAATCGTAGTGCTAAGGTATTGTAAATATTTAACTTTCTTGTGAATTTGAATGTGATGATGTTATACTTGAAATTTTGATCTAGTAATAAGTCACTATACACCTCAATATATTGTACCTACGTTGTAGCGTAAAGGCATTGGGAATATTTAAGTTATGTGTGAATTTTTATGTGATTGTTTTGTAATATTTTGTAAATTTTGGGTGAATTTCTGTGCATCCGCGTTGTAATTATCTACGCCACATGTTAGGGGATATTTTAAGTTATTTTACGGAATTTTCGTGTTAATTTCCTTGTGATTGCGTTTGAATATTATGTTACACTACTCGTATTACATTTGTAAATTGTCGGTTATTGTGTTCCCCTTTTGTTTCCTGTCTTAATGTGACTTCCTTTTTATTATTTCTTTCTTATCGCGAAATATCCTGTTTCGATATAATTTCTTAAAATATTTTCTTTGTCTATCCCCTTTGTCCTGTTCCTTGATAAGGGGTACAGAATGTGGTAATATGATTTTGTTATGACATGCTTATACCGCCGGGTGCCCTCCCTCATGTTAACCTCAGTTGAAGCCCTAATGTAGATGAAATGATAACGGCGAATTAAATCGGGTAAAAAGATGGAATAAATCGGCGATGTCTTATTAGCAGGAACAGTCCCAGCATTTGTACGGAAGTGCATTGATAACCAGTAATGAAAATGGGAAACCACTAAAACAATTGTCAGGTCAGCCGCCGGTGGGATTTCAACCCACCCATCTCTATAGCCGTAGTACGTGTGGCCGATCCGTCTGGAATTTTTTGTAATATATCGTTTTCGTGTAATTGTTTCTTGTATTTTTGTTTTTGGATTTGTTAAGTAATTTATGTTTCAACGTAATTCCTTTGTCATACTACTGTAAGAGAGAAATGCCACGTGGATATCTTGCAGTTAGAATGTACTTGTAAATAATAATAATTGGACCGGGGTGCACCTTCTCCGTCTAGTTAGACTGCGCACCTTCCAAATACAAGGCCATCTATGTAACTGAACTTGAACTACAGTTATGTACCAAGATACTTCAATTTTCAATCGCCAGATGTCTCTATATCGGTTTAATTCTATATCGGTTCAATTTGTCCCCCTACCGGCTTAAATTCTAATTAAATTATTAAGCAATGTGTATCTTAAAAGTTTCAAACCTTAGTTTTCGATTATTGTTTTGTTCTTGTGTCAAAGTTGTCAACACTTGTGCTCCCTTCAGCTCCTGTATCTATCAACCAATTAGACATTTTTTAAATATTTTCTCCACCCTATCAGTAAACAGTTCTGGAATCTTCCCCTCGAGATACTATAAAATCTGGGCGCTTTAAGGCCGTATCGTCGTCTTCGTCGCTCCAGTTTATTGTGTGCTGCGTGTATTAAGAGGACATAGACCGCAGATCGGCGTTCGGAAAGCCCAGCAACTCGAGGTAATGGCAGAATTTTCTTAACATGTGAACGCTTCGGTAGATAGCTTGAGGGGAAGATTTCAAAGTTCTTGTATTTTACGTAAATTTCTAAACCCGGTAGTTTAAATGTAAAATTTTGTGTCTGTCTAAGTATTCTGTTTTATTCCCTACTGGGAAACATGTAATGAAAGGGAAAAAAAGTGGGATTACCCTCTGCTGATTCCCAGTCAACTTGGTGTGGGGTGAATAAAGTTCCTAATCATCTAAAATTCTTAACACTCTTTTGGAATTTAATGTTTCTTCTTTAGCCATCCCGGCTCAGAATAGGCTTTGCCTCTGTATCTTTTGGCTATAAGCCCATTTAGGGCTTTACAATATTCTAAAAGGAGTGCAAGTGTTTCGCCTCGTAGTCTTTGGTTCGTGACCAATCATGTTAAACCTTTTCCTTTTACATTAAGGCCATTTATAACGGTCATTAATTGCCAGTGTTTAAAATTGTTGTAGGCTAGTGTATAACCAACTGTTGAGCGATAAAAATGCCCACATCCGGGCTAAGATGTGTAAATACTTTAGTTAATAACAACCCACAGGTTGTAAGTGCGCTATTAAAAGCCTATGCCTCGGAGAGGCTGGACTAAATTAACTTACGGAGTTCATACTCCTATGCTATGTAAGTTATGGGAGCAAATATGCCCTTATTAAATAGTGTACCTGTTTCAGAGCTATAATGCTCATCCCTTCGTATATTATCATGTTGATAATTATCTCTTGTTTTGTACCTGATGTTTTGGACTTAAAGTCATTGTTGTTGGAGCTGACAAGCTCATTATAATCTTGTCATGATTTATTCAGATCTTATATCTATAAAATTTTAAGGAAGAAAGAAAGGAAAGACATAACATTTCGAATTTTGTTGTGCTAAGTTCTGCTCCTGTTAATTCCTTGTCCGCCCATTCACTCCAACATCATCTTCCACCTCTGTGGTCCACAATATTTCCAGAATAAGTGGTAGCAGACCGGGTTGAATGGGCCTGAAAAAAGCCCCTTTTGATCACTCTCCTTATTTGAAATTGAACACTAGAAATTTTTCGGGTTTCCCGACATTTCCAAATTTTGTTAAACATCTTTCGTCATGTCCGGTCCTAGAGAGGTTATGGCTCCTTGGTATTTTCCCAAAGAAGAAATTATTTATGAACTAGCTGTTAGAAAGGATCAGTCTGATGGCGCGGTTGCGACAGATGCATCTAGACTCAATGATTCTATTAGTATTCCTGTGAATGGAGAGAAAGCAGTTGGTGACGCTTTATCCACGATCAACACTAACATTGCAGACCTTGCTTCTGTTTTGAGTTTCTTTAAAGGAGGCGATCCCTCTGGTAACCAGCTTAAACGTGTACAGGCAAGACTCTTCCATTTCGATAATAGATTAGGAGAGCTCTTTTCTCTTAAAATCGGTGATGAACATTCAAGTATGGCTAACTCCTTGGCTCAACATATTTCTGAGCTGTCTAATAAAGTTAATCACATCTTGTCTGGATCTGCGGATGGAAAGTGTGATTATGCTGCCACATTGAAAGTCAGTATGGAAGAGGATCCCAACATGTCCTCAGACGGTATGGAATCAGTCGATCCCCATCCGAACAGATTGTAAATTAAGTTGGCAATCCACAACATCTTCATCCATTTTTCATTAATAATGCATCTTTCGACCCTCCTGAAACCCCGACTGCCCCTCCGATCATATCCATGGGTTTTAGCAGCTTACCCCGTCCATTAGCCATTTTACTTAAAGAGATTTTCTGTTAACTCAACTAATGATGTAATGGCATTCTTAAGATTTCAGGACCATGCCTTGGTATCTGCCATCTCACACTCATAAATGGTACAAATAGTTTACCCTTTCACTCTCGGGGTTCTATCAGATAAAATTGTTAAGGTGATATCGGAAAGGAGTTCCATCGAAACCTTCCATGTTCAGTTATTGGTAAACTTTATCCCTGCGAGAGCCTAGTCATCTCTAATTCAAAATTACTACTTCCGAGTCCAAAGGCTAGATGAAAACCTGGTGGACTTCACACGTGATATTAAGTTTTATGCTACAGTTTTTGCCTTTCACTACTCTGAATGCCAAATTTTACAAACCATCATCGAAGGAATCTCGCCATCTTATAAGTCATTCTTGTGTTTCGCTTCCCATCCGCAAACGTTCAGGGAACTTGCGGCTATGCCAGTGTCGGTAGATGGAGTGAAATATGCGGATACTCTGCGAGACGATCGAGATCCACCACCCCCTTCTAATATCTCTCGGCCATCCCCTCGCCAAACCTTCTCTCCCCGTGGGTCGACGGACCATCTAAGATATAAGTGTCCTCTATTAAAAACTAAGGGACTTAAAATAGAGAATCGTCTTACGGATGTTTCAAATACGGGTCATTCACAGACTGGCTAAGAACTGTAACTCATCAGATAGTATACCTTCTTGGCCTACTTATGATTCTACCTCTGCTAACTACAGCAATCGAAAATAGCTAGGGCGCCCGGCTGAGTCCTCGCCACTATCTGCATCTCAAGACTCAGCCCAGTTTAAGTCTGGAATAGTATGTTCTAGAAACAGTACCCTTTCCCGACTTGCATTCATGTTCTTCTTGTTTTCGTAAGGCTAAGTTCTTCATCATCTTAGATCTTAAGTCTGGAATCGTATGTTCTAGGAAGGGAAGACCACCTAAGATCATCTTTGAAGCTCCCAAAGAGTGCCTCAAGATCGCCTCTGATACTCCAGGTTTTGTCCCATTCCTTAAAATAGAAATAAACAATGAACCCGTTACTTCCTTCTTAGATTCAGGAAGTGTTGGCTTTATTATTAAGAAGAATGGTATTCCAAATTAAGGTTTTGTTTTAAATCTACTGAATATGTTTCTTCCTCTGTAAAATGTGATTCGACTAACCCTTCTCCCATAGAAATTTTAGGACTTATTCAGGTATAATTCGTATTTCTAAATTTACATGGAAATTTAAGTTATTTTTTATAAATATTGGTCGTGCCCAGTGACATTAGGGGTATATTTCATGTCAGTTCCGGTATCGTGCTCGATATTCAAAGTAAATCTTGCACATTCAAATTTAGGGGTAATTTCCATATACCTCTTTTAAAATGTAATTCTGTATCATCTTCTATGATTTCGCCTACCTAGAGTGAGATGTCGTTAGACCTTAGCCATCTACCTGACCATCAGGCTAATTACATTCGTAAATTATGTCAGTCACTTTCCGACGTGTTTTCAGAAAATCTTGGTGTGACTGACTTAGGCTAATTGAATACAAGATCAAAGTTACGGATATCCACCTAAAATGAAGGCCCTCGAGGAAATCACAGACCAAATGCTGAGGAATGGCACCGTTCACCCATTTTTCTGGTGCCAAAACCCCAAGGCGGCATCAGGCCAGTAATTGGTTACAGGGCATTAAATCTTAAGATTGTTCTAAAAACAGGACCCCTTCCCGACTTGCATTCATGTTTTTCTTGTTTTCGTAAGGCTAAGTTCTTCACCATCTTAGATCTTAACCAGGCCTGTAACCAGATAACTCTGGCGGAAGAATCGAAATATCTGACTGCTACCGCTACTGACTGAAACCTGTATGAATACAACCGCGTGCCTTTCCGTCTCCCAACAGGTGTGGCGGTTCTTACTAGGCTGTTAGATAGTCTTCTCTGACATTAAATTTGAATATATGTACCATTATGTAGATGATATTGCTATTTTCTCTGAGACCTTTGAAGAACACTTCGCTCATCTAGGGGAAGCTCTAAAACGCCTTCGTAACGCAGGTTTGACGGTCAAGTTGTCAAAGGTATATTTTGCTAAACTATCTACAGTATGTCCTTCTTGGGGCATATTGTGTCAGCAGATGGAGTTTCAGTCGATCATTCCAGAACGCAAGCAATCCGTAAATTCATGCCTCCCAAGGATGTTAAAGGGGTTGCTACATTCATCGGTATGGTGAATTTCTTTACGAAATTCATCCCCATCTTCGCTGATAGGGCGCCAAACCTAAACCTTCTCCACAGGAAAGGGGTCAAGTTTGAATGGGGGGGGGGGGGCGTCGCAGTAAGCTGCGCTCGAGGATCTCAGATTAGCTCTGTGTAACGCCCCTGTCTTGGCTATGCAAGATTTCTCCAAGAAGTTCATTGTACAGATAGGTGCGTCTTCATCTGAGCTCGCTGCGATTCTTCTTCAGGTATCTGAACTCGGAAAGTGGCCAATTGCCTATGCGTCTAGAAACTTGTCAACTAAGGAGGTCGAGTGTTATATATATGAGTTAGAAGGACTGGCCATCCTATTCGCCTTACAAGAATCCCGTCCTTACCTTGAGCACGTTAAATTTGAATTGCAGACCGATAATCAGGCTCTGAGCTGGGTTTTGCCCAGGCCCCGTCGTACCGGGCGCATCGCCCGATGGGCAATTAGAATTTCAGCATTTCAGTTTGAAGTGCGACACATTGGAGAATCCGAGAATGTAGTCGCAGATGGCTTAAACCATATGTCTTCGGGCAATTCTAATTCTGTAGATCCGGAGGAAAGACCTTCGTCCTCTATTTCCACACCTCCTAGCATAAGTGCCATTTTGGCTGATGTCCCTTTGTTATTTCATGATATACTATGTATATATATATATATATATATATATATATGGAATTTAACGGTTCTTCAGCTTAGCCTCTGTATCATTGGGCTATAAGCACACTTACGGTTTCGGTTTTAAAATATTATAGGAGTGAAAGTGTTTCACCTCCTAGCCTTTTGTTTATTCCAATAATGTTAAACCTTTCCTTTTTACATCAAGGCCATTTAGAATGGGCACACATTGCCCCTGTTTATTTTGTACTTGTTTACAGACCAGTGTGTAACACACTGTTGAGCGATAAATAAGCCCACATCAGGGCAAATATGTGTAAATACTTTAGTTAAGAACAACCCACAGGTTGTAAATGCGATATTAAACCTTATGTCTCTGAGAGGCTGGGCTATATTAACTTATGGAGCTCAGACTCATAGGCTATGTAAGTTGGTGGAGCAAACATGTTCTTATAAAACAGTGTACCGGTTTCAGAGCTATAATGCTCATCCCTTGGTATGATATCATATTGATAATACTCTCTAGTTTTGTACCTGATGTTTTGGACTTTAGGTCATTGTTATTGGAGCTGACGAGTTCATCATAACCATGTCAGGGTTTATTCAGATCTTCTGTCTATCACATTTTAAGAAACAAAAAAGAAAGGAAAGACCATTTCAAATTTTGTTATGTTAAGGTCAAATCTCGTTAATTCCTTGTCCGCCCATTCACTCCAGAACGTTCTTACACCTCTGTGATCCAAAATATTTCTGGAATAATAATAATAATAATAATAATAATAATAATAATAATAATAATAATAATAATATACAAAAAGAATCAACGTACATATCTCATTGATATCGTTATCACGAATGACCACAATATAAAACACAAATACAGAGAAATGTTCTATAAATATAGTCCTCTGGCTATGGAAGTAGCAAGGATCTGGAAACAAGACAGGGCGACGTCTCTTCTTTTTTCACCATTCTCCCACTCGATTCACACCAAAGTCATTTCCGGGGCACTTAATAACACTACAGCTCCCTATCTACACTCGCAATGTGGCACAAAAGGCTGCAATTTTGAAGGCTTGCAACATCGCCAGAACATTCCTGAATGCTCAGCATGGACCATAAATAGAAAAGGCTGCAACCTCTATAACGAAGAGAATAATGAATGTGTATACTATAAATTTATGTAAATTATGATTAAGCTTTATTTATTATATCTTAAATATCGAAATACGTGCTATATTACCAACTCTAATACTGTGAAATTAATGATAATAAATAATATCACTTACCGATCATCTGGCTCGGCAACCTTCGTCTTCGTAAGCCAGAGTACAAATAGACTTCATGTGTTACGGTCCTTTTCGGAGCGTTAACCTATTAGGACAAAATCAGGGAAGTGGAAACGTGCCAAGTAGGAATAATTTACTGTATAACGTCTTCAAGTTTCATAAGAAATTTACTTCGATAAGAGAACCTCCTTTACTGTTACTTTCACTTAGGTATTGTTTGGTGATTTTCATAACAATTAACTTTCCTTCTTTCTTTCTTAATTCGTTTAGACTCCAGCGTTGGTTTTTCCCTCAGACTCAGCGAAAGATCCCACTTCTACTGCCTCTTGGTTAGTGTCCTGTAGCGTCAGACTTCGGGTCGGGATTTATCTTTCCAGAAGGATCAGTACCTCGCCCAGGCGGCCTCACCTGCTATGCTGAATGGGGTCCCTGTGGGGAGATGGGAAGATTGGAAGGGATAGATAAGGCAGAGTGAAGGAAGCAGCAGTAGCCTTAAGTTAGGTACCATCCAGGCATTTGTCTGGATAAGTGGGAAACCACGGAAAACCACTTCGAGGATGGCCGAGGAGGCAATCGAACCCCACTCTACTGTTAACCTCTCGAGGCTGAGCGGACCCCGTTCTAGCCTTCGTAAATTTATTAAATTTCCTGGCAGATCCGGGAATCGAACCTGGGTCTCCGGCCGTGGCAACTAAACACGCTAACTACTACACCATAGAGGCAGACATGGTCTCACCTAAGTCTACAATATTTACTTTTCAGGGATTTTTTTTACATTATTTCAATTTTAGACAGGAGTGATTCACAAATATTGTGAACTAAAATTAAGTATGGGTTTAACTGACAATGTCGTTCCACATAGGTTTAACTTCGTTTAAATGAAAGGCACGTTAGATGGTTAAGACAATACACTTTGTTTTACAAAAAAATATAAGTGATGAAATACGTAAAACCGATTAAGCAATGTTATCTTTGTGGCTGTTGTGTTATTTGTGTTATTTATTGCTAACTTATCTGACTAGCCCAAGGGTCCACGGACAGTACCACTCCTTAGTATTACGTACCAGTATTGTTTTCTTTACACGCACCGACACAGGTAAGTCATACGGCGACGATTGGATAGGAATGTGCCAGGAGTGGGAGAGAAGCGTACGTGACCTTAATTAAATTACAGCCTTGCATATTCCTGGTGTTAAAATGGCAAACCATCTTCAGGGCTACAGGACTACAGACAGTGGGGTGTGAAAGACCAGCTGGTGTGTGCATTTATATAAGTCGTATAATTCGGTGCGGTTATAATTTTTGAAGTTGTAATCTCGAAAGATGTTTGATGGCACAGTTATATCCTATTAGAACACCTCTTACCAATGAAACAAACCACGCAATGTTTCACAACTTTAGGACATTTAGGAAATTGTATACACCATGTAGCTTCTTCCCTAATTGCCGTGAGTCCCCCCACAGTGGTACCGTTAAGTCAAATGTAGGACTCTGTTCATCAATATGCACACCATCGATAAATCATAAATCATCATTCAGAAACTGAAATGAAGAAAATGAAGATATTTTCTTATTTTCGGCCCCCACGTAACATTTTACTTGGCAATTTCTTTGATTTTGCCTATCAAAATGTACCTCCTCCATCTTCCCTTCTTAAATAGAATGTTTTCATATTTCCAGAAACTTCCTTTCCTCATTATCATACAATTTTTTGATTTACGTCACACCGATACAAATACGTCTTATGGTGACGATGTGATAGGAAAGGGCTAGAGTGATAATTTCGTGACCGTGGCTTTATTAAGGTTCATGCAAGCATTTGCCTGGTGTGAAAATGGAAAGCAACGGAAAACCATTTTCAGGGCTGTCGATAGCAGGGTTCTAATCCACTATCTTCCGACTGCAAGTTCACAGCTGTGCGACCCTGACCACATCCCTACTCTGTCAGTATCAATATATATATATATATATATATAAATAACCCTAATTCTGTCTGTCATTCACAGCGTTATTGAGAAAATGAGCAGCTTTCAACAGCCAAAATTGATACCAGTTACAGATTTTTAGGTCTCCTTTACCAGAAAAACACAATGAACCTCTCAGGACCACGAATTTCGTACTTTTTAAAAGGAAAGTACGTTTCTATAATCGAAATCATTGTCGGATATTCGC
The DNA here is from genome assembly GCF_040414725.1 of Anabrus simplex. NCBI lineage: Eukaryota > Metazoa > Arthropoda > Insecta > Orthoptera > Tettigoniidae > Anabrus > Anabrus simplex. The sequence continues at coordinate 1,130,420,616 of NC_090265.1, read as the reverse complement.
CATGATGACGCAGGTACACAACTACAGGTTGTGTCCGTGATGATGTTACAAACTTTCAAGGATGACGGAGGACAACAAATGGATAATTTTATTATAACCATCTTAACAATCCGTACTAATCGGACATCAAGTTATTGTGGGATTCAGTCTAGTAAGTGTGTGTCGTTAATTTGTTAAATGTTTTAACTGTTCACATCCCGATACAAGATTCTATCTGTATTATTATTATTATTTAATTCAATTCTGTAATGTGATTTCACTATGAAGTAATTGATTATCGCTTGCGTGATTGTAGTTAATTTGTTATGTATATATGTGTGTGTGTAGATTAACATTAATGGCATGTAAAGTAAGAGTTGCTACATAATATCAGATATAGATAAATTGTGTGAAATAAATTTTGACATTGCAACACATGTTGCAATACTGCTACCGTAACTGTCGAGTTATCGCTGTCATCGTATGCATTTAGCGATGAGCTCATTTTTAACATATACCTACAGCCGTCTTAGGCTTTGTCACAACAACCTGCAACATTTGGAGCGGGGTGGGAGTAACATCATAGTTATTTTTGGAGATTGCGTAGGTGTGTCAACTTATGGCTATATATACTAGGACCAGTGTCTTATAGCGTCGGTCATTTGGAAAGTGAGGCCTCAGTCGGTCAGTCATATGGATGGAGAGACTTGCCAGGTGTTCTACTGAGATGGTAATGAGGAGTCATTTGTATGAAGGAGTTGAATGGTGAGACTTGCCATGAAGTCAGTTAGATACAGAGCCTTGCCATACGGAGAACTACTGAGATGGTAGTAGTCAGTGAGATTGAAAAGCAGCAGTCACATGGGTACTTAGTCGCCAGTCACCATATGGATGAAATGTTTGGAGTGTGAATCTAATTTCAAGCCATGCTATTTCTCGTCAGTGTAAAAAGAGCATATATCACCAAATTAGGCTTGAGATACCTACAGGATACCAATTCAAAGAAATACGTCGTAATAACACTCAAAGTGTTGAAGGTACTGTTCGTGAACTAGTGAGGGATAAATTTCTTATACAATTTTGAAATGTCCGGTCAAGAGGAATTCAAATTTAATGCCTAGTTTCTTTCAGTTATAATGTCATAATTTTTTGTTTTCTCATATGTTTTATCATGGCAAGTCTTACTATTTTTAGACACAATTTAGAGAATATGTTTTGTTCAATGTCAAGTTAATTTATAGTTCTTTTTCAATGGTAAAATTAGATAACCTCAAATTTAATGGGGACACAGAACGACAATGTCCTTTTCCTAGAACCTGTATGCTATGCTGTGTAAGTAAGCTTATTACCCCACACCTTAGAGATATTCAAGACTTTCATGTTATTATTGCTGCATTGAGTTGTAGCTGGCGCCCATCAAACATTGTATGTGTAAGTAATCAGGTAAGAACTAAGTGTGAGCACATAGTCCGACGAATGAGTATTTTATTTTAATATTTTTTATTTTAATTCAAATTTAATATTTTTATGTATGTGAGGAGTAGTCGCAATGTGGCGCCCAACGTGGGGCTCGAATAAGTTCAGAACTTGTTTTGAATGACGGCATATCATAGGTTTATTTCGTTAAGAGTATGTACATCTGAGCCAACGGAATTATAACCGGTAAATGTCAGGAGTGTAATTTTGGGTTACATATTTGTATTTTGAGGGCATGTAAAGGATTTTAATAGGGAAATTAATTGGAGGTCGCGTACTATTACTAGTGAACTAAGGATGGAATGGAAATTTCTGTAGCGAGTCAGGAAAGTGCAAAAATTGAGAAGCGCATTCAAACTCAGAAGGAAGTCTCAGGGGGAATAAATTTAAAACAATTTAACTTTCTGACGGCTAGAATGAACGAGCTCTTTGAAAAGGATATCGAAAATAGGAATATACAGATGGAAGAATTAATTAGTAGGAATGAAAATAGGAATAATCAAATAATTAGGAGAATGGAACAAGAAATTAGCAGTAATAACGAAAATTTTAATGTGTTCATTGGCAATATAGATACAAAGTAATAAGAGGTAACAGATCAAACATCTAAGTTAGAAAGTAAGTCGAAGTGTGTTGAAATTAGAGGTGAAATGTAGTTGAGTCGGAGCGCTCTTCATACCCAGATCGAACAAGTCATAGAGACAGGTACAGAGAACAGTGACAACGTCGTACAGTTAGGCAATAAGGTTTCTAGTAATCGGGAAGTAATCCATGAGGTGGTCGAGAAAAGATTGGACAAGATCCATAATGCAGTTGGGCAAGAGACGAGGGAACAAGTTATTAGAATTGAACAAATTGAAAGCAAACTTTTGGAGGTAAATGACTACGAAACAAACAGGAAAAGCTATCACAGGAGAGAACGGAGGAAGAAGAATTGCAAAAAGAAGTGAGAATAGTGAAAGGGAATGCTGAGAGAGTGGCGGAGGAATAAGTTTTGAATTGCCAGAAGGGAGAAGTGGTAGTAGCGGGTGGTTTGTTCAGTAGGGATCAGGATTTACTTATGTTTTCTGGAAAACGGTTCTATCCTATGGAATTTGTAAAACTAGTTGAGAAAAGATTTGCCAGTAAGTTATGGAATAATATTATTGAATTGGAATACATGTCGGAGATCGTCTCGAATGTTCTTATCGGTGAAAGTAAAATATGGTTTCGAGTGTACTGGAATAATATGTCATTGACAGGCTTTGGGAGGAATGTGTACAGGGTCGCGAGAGAGAGCTTATTATATCTAGTGAAATTAGTACAGTTGCGGCGGGGGGGGGGGGAATGTCAGACAAGTATCAGAGGAGAGAGAGAAATCATGATCAGCGGAAGAATAAGAGTAATTTCGATGGTGATATGGGTCAGACGAGTAACAAGATACAATCCGAAAATGGGAGGCTTATGAATTTGAGTTATCAAAGAGGTAATGATAGGCCGAATATGAATGTTATTCAGGAGTTGTTACCGAGCCAGAGTATCCCAAACTCACAGGGAATCGGATAAAGTAGGTCACGTGGACAGGCCAAAGGTTGAAGTTGAACAGGTAAGTAGTGTAAATAAGTGTGTAGTGAAAGTAGATTTAAGAGTATAGTGTAATTTTGACCTAAGTAATTTTAAGTGAAATGTTTTAAGTAATGACGTAGTCGTAGATAATGAAGTGATTATTAGTGGTATTAATTTAGACATAAGGAGTGATCTGTTAAGTGATGTAAGTACTTATAATACTCATAATATAAGTTGTGAGGTAGTAACTTCGACGATATAAATTATGATATGGAGAAGGAAAGTGAAGGTATTATTAGATATTATAACAGTCGTTGGCAACAAGTCAAAGTGAGTCAATAAAATGATAGCGGTACCAATCACAACTGAAGATAAATGTAATTTTCAGCCATGGCTTGTTTTACCAAATCTTGTGTATTCAGTTATGTTAGGAGCTGACTGGCTTTAAAATCATGGAGATATATTAGACTTTTAGATAGTGTGTGTTTGTCCCGGGGGAAAACTAGCAAAGAAATATGTGTAAATTATGATGGTTCTGAGGTAAGTGTTGGTAACCTTTTGTTCCATTAAAGTTATAAGAGAGGTAAGTGAAGGTGTTCCTAGTGAGAGTAAATTATTTGTTGTGTGTCATGTGTCTACACGACAGGACATGAGGGATAGTTTGTATCAGGCAGTGGCGAGAGGTAATTTGAGTGAATTACATGTGGAAAAATTGTGTTCGAAGTTACTTGAGCATCGAGATGTATTTAGTGATAAGCCAGGAAGTACACACGCATATGAACACAAATTTGTAGTACATGACCATTCATCACTTGTGGGACCTAGGTACCCCATTCCACGTAAATATGCTTGTGGCGTCGAAGAACAAATAAACATTATGCTGGAGTACGGAATAATTGAACCATCTTGTAGCCATGGTATTGATCCTTTAATTATTGTTGCGTAAGAAGGATGGATCTATTGAGATATGTAATTTTGTAAGGGTAGAATTAATTCAGTTTGAGTGACAAGGTACTACTCAAATTTCCACTTCTATCATCTGCAGAGGCGCGAAATGTGTCTAAATTCTTTCTTGAGTATCAGGGGTTTTTCACGATTGTGAGCCGTATAGGGAAGTGTGCATATTCCTTAAAAGATCACGAAGGGAATATTGTCGGTATTTATAATAACAGTAATGTAAATAAGTACGTCACGTGAGATTGGTTGAGATGATAGTTTTTGTAAGAAGCTGGCAATATAAATGTAACATCTGTGAATTGCGTGTGAACCAAGTGTGGTATTGGTGCATTGAACTCAAGTACATGGAAAATAAGTGCTATACCCTTGTGAATTGTATGAGAAGGAAATTACAGGACACTGAATAGTTATCTATGATGACATTGTGCGAGAAAATTTCTCATGTAAGTGATAATTCATACAATGTTTTGACATGTTAAAAGAGGGAATGTTGTATATTCAATTAAAAATATTTGTATGTGTTAAATTAAGTGTTATACTGATGTGAATTGTATGAGAAGGAGAGAACGGGACACTGGGCAGTTATCTTTGATGACAATGTGCGAGAAAAGTTCTTATATAAGTGATATTTTATAAAATGTATTTATGCGTTAAAAATAATTATTATTGTATACTCATTTAAGGTGTTTATATGTGTCAAAGGTTAAGGCCAGTGTTATATATGTCATGTTGTTCACAAATCAATCGATTCTTTGTTCGTCGATTTATCTATGAGGCAGGCAAATTGTAACGGTTCAAAAACGTCACAAGATTATATCTGTATTATTATTTTTATTATTATTATAATTTATTATTATTATTATTATTATTATTATTATTATTATTATTATTATTATTATTATTATTATTTAATTCAGTTCTGTAATGTGATTTTGCTACGAAGTAATTGATTATCGCTTGCGTGATTGTAGTTAATTTGTTATGTATATATGTGTGTATATTAACATTAATGACATGTAAAGTAAGAGTTGTTGCATAATATCAGATATAGATAAATTGTGTTAAATAACTTTTGACATTGCAACACATGTTGCAATACTGCTACCGTAACTGTCGAGTTATCGCTCTGTCATCGTATGCATTTAGAGATGAGCTCATTTTTAGAATATACCTACAGCCGCCTTAGGCTTTATCACAACAATCTGCAACATTTGGAGCCGGATGGGAGTAACATCATAGTTATTTTTGGAGATTGCGTAGGTGTGTCAACTTATGGCTATATATACTAGGACCAGTGTCTTATAGCGTCGGTCATTTGGAAAGTGAGGCCTCAGTCGGTCAGTCATATGGATGGAGAGACTTGTAGTGAGATGGTAGTGAGGAGTCATTTGTATGAAGGAGTTGAACGGAGAGACTTGCCATGAAGTCAGTTAGATACAGAGCCTTGCCATAGGGAGTACTACTGAGATGGTAGTAGTCAGTATGTGAGATGGAGAAGCAGTAGTCACATGGATACTAAATCGCCAGTCACCATATGGATGAAATATTCGGAGTGTTATTATTGTTGCATTGAGTTGTAGCTGGAACTCATCAAATATTGTAGGTATGTGTAAGAAAACAGGTAAGAACTAAGTGTGAGCACATAGTCCGACGAATGGGTATTTTATTTCAGTATATTTTCATTTTAGTTTAAATTGAATATTTTTATGTATGTCAGGAGTAGTCGCAAAGTAAACTTTCTGTCATGGCGATATATATAGTATAAGAAATGTCAAATGATGTGACAGAATGCAAATATGTTGTTGGGTGGTGCACAGGTTGAAACCCAACTCGGGAATCCACAACGCAATGAATTTGACTGCAGGCAGTGGAGAAATTTCATCCCGATAGGCAGTATCGAAGGTTGTTATTATTTTCTGTATGTCGATCTTCTGAAAGTTACTTGAAAGTTGAATGACATTTTCATAAAGAATATTAACAATTTCAATGTATTATTTGCCGCAGTTTTGTCTCGTCTCCTTAAATGAAGAGTTGTGTTATTAATTTCCTATCAAACTAAAAATTCTACTATATTATTAATCTTCTCCCACGTTTTGTTTGAGAATTGTGAAACTTAAAATGAATGACCCAAATAAATAGACATGCGAATCTGTGGAGACTTTAATGGTAAACTGATATCACTCCACAGAGAATGAATATTTTTATCAGGCGAGAAATGATCTAAAAGTGAATCTAATTCTAGAACTATTTATATACATGCTAGAGAAATATACCACAAATAGCAACAAAACGTGCGTAAATATAAACATGAAGAGAATTTAGTAACTATTTTGGAAGTTCTAGTTGATTAAATAATATTTTAACTAAATAGAGAATATAAAACAATGAAAAATATTCAGTGCTCTTTTTGTAACTATTTCACCTGCAGATAAAAGTGATAGTGTTAGTACGAGTAAATAATTGTTCAACGCATTTATTAAGTTGTCTTTTGTAACACGCAATTACATAAACACATCTCTTATTATTGTTACTTGCCAGCCCGGTGTTACCCCTTTTGGTACTTGTTGGAAGAGACTAGTATATCAACGTACCTGGGAGCTCCCAGCCGGCCTGGAGGGCATGGCTGGCATTTGCATGTATTGTTCTTGTCGGCTGGCTTACCTATGTGTTTCTTGGTGATTCAATGAAAAGATTCAGGTTTACATCACCCGAGCTATAAAAAGGTGGGCTAGCCGCAGACAGTCAGTCAGTGTTGGACTCCGTGGTGAAGTCAGTGTGAGATTCAGTGTGTTAGGGTTCGGTGGCTGGGCTGAGGCTGACAGAGGTGCTGGCTGTCACTAGTGTCCCGCCGAGGTCTGAACGAGGAACTATTGTTGGTATCGAAGTGTCCAGTGAGTAGCTGGACTGAAGACGCGTGCGGAACGGAAGACAGTGTACTACCTGAGAGTACTGTGTGTCTGTGTACTCCTGTGAACTGGGGACCGCCGTGAGTCAGCAAGGGGAGCCATTATAGTGAGTGTGAGGTAATTGGACCTGTGTTAATACTCGCTATTGTATCGCCCTGCTGTTTAGTTGACTGTGTGAATTACTGGACTGTCTCTGTAGTCGAACCAAGGAATACTCAATGTGTGTTGTGTAACCCGTTTCCCTGTGTTCTAATCTAGTGGTCTTTTACTGGCAAGTAAAAGAACTCTTGCGGGACAAAATTCCGGCACCTCAGCGCCTCCGAAAACCGTAAAAGTAGTTAGTGGGACGTAAAGCAATATTATTAAATCTAGCTGTTGCATGAGTTGACTGAACTTGAGGAAGTGAAAGTAAGGATTAGACGTCCCCAGGTAATAGCAACGGGCCGGACAACCTACTGTGTCATCAGGAAAAGAGAATTTTAATTAGACAGCAATTAGTAAGTGTGGTCATTTATGGTTGATTAGAACTGTGTGAATGATATCAATTCATTGGGCCCGAGCCACGGAACCGTTCCGTGCTTCGTCTCGGTGGACCAAACGCCGGACCACGGAACTGTTCCGTTGTCTCACTTTACTACGTAATTCTACTTTTCCTCAAGAGATGGCAGAGTGAGTTGCATTTGTGATTTGTGTAGGGACTCTTTCTTTGCAATGTTATATGCTCTTTGGTAATATATATCGATAGTGTGCTTGGTAATATTAGTTTGAAGTGGGCTATCTCTACCTTTGAGACTCGCATGTAAACAAGATGGCTGCCAGTATAGAACTGATATTTACAGATATATAACCCCTTTTAGGAAGTAATGATGATTAGGAATGTGATTTTTTCAGTGAAATTAGTAGTAATATTAGTACTAGTGTGAGCAATGCTCCTGAATAACAAATAGATGTGGAAATCGAAGAGAAAGTGCAAAGGGAAAACTGGGTTACAGCTCAGCAGGCGGACTGAGTAAGCCTACGGTCCCGTGATGCTAATAAAATAAAGTGTTTTACTGTATTCCTTGTTCCGCAGTTTGTGGTATGGAAGCCTTTTGTGTTTATGTATATTTAAATCTTTAATGGTCTTGTAACTAAGAAATTTCTCATGATATGCAGCGCCACTATATTTCCTCCAAAATAATCCCAGCGCCAATGCAGTTTCAATCCAACAAATATGCCGGGCTCAATGGGTCAACAGAATCAAAGACAAGTATAATCCTATATGCAGACGACACGGTGATCGGCACTAAAAACAAGAAGTACAAGTAGCAATCGACGAACTCAAGAAATGGGCTAGGGAAAATCATCTTACGGTCAAGCAGGAGAAGATTGTATAGATGATCTTCAGGAAGGGAGGGAAAACTGTAGCTGGAGATAATACATCACTACTAGCCTACTCACTAGAAATTGTAAAGAAATACAAATACTTAGAAATCACAATGCAGTCAACTGCAGCATCCTTCAGCATTTGCATACAAGAAAGGTCACCAGCAGCTCTCAGATCCATGTACAACATAAAACTCATAACCAGCACGGGATTGTCACTATTCAGCACAGCGATAGCTCCCACCGTAACTTACCGAATTCACATTCACATCCTTACAATCGGTGATTTAATCAAAATTGAAAAGGTCTAAGCAATATTCATGAAAAGAGCAATGGGGGTATGAAGAGCAGTGTTCTCACGACTAGTACCGTATACGAGCTTATGAGAGAAACCTACTTTGTTGAGGATATAAAAGCACAATACCACCTACCGTCCATAAGGCCATACCAAGAGCTTGTAAATATCAGAAATGGAAAAAGGGAAGAGACAGAGCTGGAATTTTACAGCACGTCTGCTATATTATAGAGGACCCGGATCAGAGAATGCCAAGAACAAAGACATGTAACAACCCGGCTGGCTATACACGGCTTTCAACATAAAATCTTCGTAAACAAAAGATACCACAAACCCGACAAATACTGTGTTTGTATGCTGTGAGGGAAGAGTTTTGAAACGCGTCACAAAACGAATTACGAAATTAGACTAAAATCAATCTGAATATAGCATGGAATAACTAATGTACGAGTGCTCATTTGAGTGTACCTTTCTAATTTATTATTATTATTATTATTAGGCCTATCATTTCCTTTCTTAATCCGTTTATCCTCCAGGGTTGATTTTTCCTTCGGACTCAGCGAGGGATCCCACCTCTACCGCCTCAAGGCCAGTGCCATGGAGCATGAGACTTTGGGTCGGAATATATATCTGGGAAGGAAGACCAGTTCCTTGACCAGGCATCCTCACTTGCAATGCTGAACAGGGGCCTTGTGAGGGGATTGGAGAGAGGGAAGGGACAGACAAGGAAGAGGGAAGAAAGCAGCTGTGGCCTTAAGTTAGGTGCCATCCCGGGATTTGCTTGGAGAAGTGTGAAACCACGGAAAACTTCGAGAATAGCTGATGAGGGAATCGAAACCTCCTCTTCTCAGCTGACCTCCAGAGGCTAAGTGAACCCCGTTCCAGCACTCGTACCGCTCTTCAAATTTCGTGGCAGAGCCGAGAACTGAACCCGAGACTCTGAGGGTTGCAGCTAATCACACTAACCACTACACCACAGAGACGGATATTATTATTATTATTATTATTATTATTATTATTATTATTATTATTATTATTATTACACAAGGGGTATAGTGCGGTTCAAAGGTAGGCTATTGGGTTGAAATCCTGCCATACTAGAGTGAAGTGCAGTTTCAGGTATCACTTACCACGCACCCCAATATCGCAACAAAGCTCTCATCAAGGCGACAGAACTCTCTCGTTTCACACTAGAGAAGTCAATAGCCCACCAACTGTCAGCTATAATACGTCCTTAGCTACCACTGTGTGCCCCTACGCACAACTGTTCCTCTGTAGACTTGGATACTGGAATGACATGATGCTCTGGTTCACTTTATTATAGTGTATATGATGTGTGTGTCCTTCATTCTACTTTTATGTTGTTTATGAAGTGATGTCACTCTTACTGAGTAAGTTAGTTCTTGATGCCGGCTGTGTCATTTTAAGATTTTATTCGGGCGATGGTGGGTTTGAACCATATCGTCGGCAGGCGTAATTTCCTGATGATAGTTGTTTAAAGTGACCTAATATCTAGGTCATCGGGCCTCCGTTTTCTCCTATTTTCACACCGGCAAATAACGGGGTTGTACATAAATGAAGACTGAGGTCGCTACCTTCCAACTCCTAGTCCTTTTCTATCGTATTGTGGCCAAAAGCTCTGTATTCAGTGATGTCTTAAGGGGCAAACATAAAAAGGTCTTCAGTCTCTCGTTACAATAGAGAAATGAAGAGGAAGAACGAAAACTTCAATAACGGAAATGACATCATCATTACTCCTCGCTAACACGATACCGTCGGTTTTGTAAGAGAATAAACACTGACCAAAGGAGATCGGACGAGAAAGTCCAAGGAGAAAAAATAGTGAACTTAAGCAGAAGAAACCATGGACTCATCTGTCACACAGTGATAATGAGACGTAAACCAGATGGTGAAATATAAAAGAAAAAAATGATAACGTAATAACGAATGGCCGACAGAGCGTGATATATTTGCTGAAACCGTCTTCATCGAAGGGTATTGTTGAAGGGTATCGTTGAAGTGTATTGTTGAAGGGTATTGTTGAGGGGTATTGTTGAAGTGTATTGTTGAAGGGTATTGTTGAAGGGTATTGTTGAAGGGTATGCAAAATAAATTGAAGTAGGAACTGGAAATGAAGTAGTAATTTGATCAATTTGAATTCAAAACATCCTGATGAAAAAAGGAAAGTAATATTTTGTTGTATGATATATTGATGAAAAAGGAAAGTAATATTTTGTTGTATGATATACCGATAATCAATAGGAAGAAATCAGTGGCGGCTGGTGGTATTTGAAGCTGGGAGTTGCACAAACATTTTCAGTGTCACATTTTTATAGCTTACAGAAATAACAAGAAACTCTATTGTCGTTAATTCATGAACTACATTCCTACTAAAACTGAAATATATATAGCAATTACAACCTAGGAAATAACAGGCTAATTATACACTGTAACTATAGTTACTCTTAATAATAATGTTATTGGCTAACGACTTTTTACGGTTTTCGGAGACGCCGAGGTGCCGGAGTTCTTTTACATGCTAGTAAATCTACTGACACGAGGCTGACGTATTTCAGCACCTTCAAATACTACCGGACTGAGCCAGGATCGAATCTGCCACATTGGGGTCAGTAGGCCGGCGCCTCAACCGTCTGAGCCACTAAGCCTGGCGCAGTTACTTTTACCTCACTTGAATTAAAAATTTGCCGTCCTGTTTTTCATTGAAGCTAGATGTTGGTAATATTGTGGTGGGTGATCTGGTATGGCGTGGAAAATAAATTACCCATCAAGTTGGCCGTGCCGTTATGGTCGCCATAGCTCTGAGCTTGCATTCGGGGTATAGTGGGTTCGAACACCACTTTCGGAAGCCTTGAAGATGGCTTTCCGCGGTTTCCCATTTTCACACCAGGCAAATTCTGTGGCTGTCCCATAATTAAATCCACGGTCGCTTCCTTCCAACTCCTAGCCCTTTCTTATTCCATCGTCGCTGTAAGACCTATCTGCGTCCGTGCAACGTAAATGAAATTTTTAGATTTAAATAATGGAAATGGATTATCTTTGTGAGTGGAAAGTAGGAATGAATTAATCTCCGCAGAGTGGCGCAATCAAACGGGAACATTTGGAACTGTTTCCCGGTAGGGGACTTGCTAGTCTGTTGCAACTCCCGGAGACCGATACTTGGGAGCATGCTACCTGATGCTATGCAGGCTTAGGCTCGTCCCTGCTGAGGTACATTGCGCCGCACTGTCCGCTAGGGAGTTGCTAGTTGCTTTACGTCGCACCGACACAGATACAGTAGGTCTTATGGCGACGATGGGACAGGGAAGGGCTAGGAGTGGGAAGGAAGCGGCCGTAGCCTTAATTAAGGTGCAGCCCCAGCATTTTTCTGGTGTGAAAATGGAAAACCACGGAAAACCATCTTCAGGGCTGCTGACAGTGGGGTTCGAACCTACTATCTCCCGAATACTGGATACTGGCCGCACTTAAGCGACTTCAGCTATTTTTTTTGTTATGTGCTTTACGTCGCACCGACACAGATAGGTCTTACGGCGACGATGGGACAGGAAGGGGCTAGGAGTGGGAAGGAAGCGGCCGTGGCCTTAATTAAGGTACAGCCCTAGCATTTTCCTGGTGTGAAAATGGGAAACCACGGAAAACCATTTTCAGGGCTGCCGACAGTGGGGTTCGAACCTCCTATCTCCCGAATACTTCAGCTATCGTGCTCGGTTGGGGGGGGGGGGTATTTGCCATAGGAAAGCAAACCCCCTGAGTTTGATTCGAAGCCAGCAGCGTTTGTTGGTCCGTTACGAAGCATTAGTACAGCGAATGACTGAGGATGGTTGATTTTAACATATTTCCGAATACATGTTACCTTATTAAACTGAAACATTAGAAGAAAATGCTACAAATGAAGTGCAAAATTATTGGGAGTTGTGCAACCGTACAATAGCACTAAAATTGTTAATGTCTTAAAAAATATACTCATAATTTGTAACAATTTCTTGGGAAGAAAAATTTGGAACCGTTTAGTGAAATAAGAGCGACAGTAGTTTTGTAGAGGTGAGAAGACTAGCACAGTGTAAAATGAGGTGGGGAGCAGTATGATACCAGTCTATGGTTTGAAGATAGAAACAAATGAACACAATAAATAGTAAACAAGTGAGCAAACAAGCAAACTCAGTAACAAGCAAAGTAACGAACTGACAAACAAAACATAAATAAATAGCAAACATACGAGCACACTAACAAAGTAATTAACATAATAATGAAATAACGCAGACAAACTAAGAAACTAACAAAAAGCAAACAAAACAAAAACTAAGGAATATTATTAATCTTTAAATTAAAAATAAAGGAAGTAACAAACGAACAAGCACGTGAATAAATCAAACAAATAACGAATTAAATTTAGACATATTCAAACAACTAAACAAACACTTACACAAAGAAGTAATCAGAAAAAAGGTGGAACAAGTAATCATACAAACAATAGGATGGACAAAGAAACCATTCAAGTAACAAAATAACAAAATAAATGAATAGCCGTGAATTTGTACTCGAACTGGTGAGAAAAAGGCACTTCTCTAGAATATCTTTAGTTAGTAATGTTTTATTTTACTTGCCAGGCCTTCTCTTCCACCCAACCAGGGACTTGTATTACATTACAATGATTAAATTAAGTACAAATTATTAATAACAAAACAAATAATGATCAGTGACGAAATTAAATTAAATATAATATGGTAGATTGAATCCTATCCTGGTATTCACTTCCAACATCAGAAGCTACTTTGCTAACCACTCGATTACGACAGCAGACTATTGAAGTAATGAGGCAAGAGAGAAATAATTACACCCATTCCACGAGTCTCATTTTATAAGAATAAATGCAGGGGTCGTACCTTTGGATTAACTCTTGTTGATACTAGTCTAATTAGTTCTGTTAAAAAGCCTCTTCTTTTTTCGTGTACACCAGTGCCGTAACAAGTTTGTCGTTGTACGGGTATTGACAAAAATATTTATGATCTGGCTTTCCCAAGTGCGTAGAGGGCTTGTATTGTGCTCGGAGGACCACAGCCTATAAATAACAAGGCAAGGGACACGGAGCAATTGGCTAATCAGGGCTGTTTGTCTCCAGGCTGCTGGCATCAGCTGGCCATCACAATAGCGCCGTCACAACTCTCAATAGATGAGCAGGCGTGTGCTAATTTCTGAAGTAACGCTATTATACCCAGGGAGGTCATCGTTCTTAACAGCAGAGGAACACCCTTGCTGTGGAATAGGGTCAGGAACTGGTCGACACAGTTCCCATTTAAAAGCTCCACTTGCACCCGGTTAACTAACTTAGGTTTGAATAATCACTATCATCATTCCAAGGTTTAATTTACACAGGGTGAAAATAAATATAATTTATTATTATTATTTATTATTATTATTATTACTATTATTATTATTATTATTCTGAAGGGAATCATGATGGAAAATGAGAATTGGCGGATCCATAGCTCTCTACTGATTTTACCTATTTGGGTTGCTTTGAGGTATTATGTGTACAGCAGCAGTGGTAGCTCAGGATGAGCTTACTGAGTGCACCTTTACAGCGTTTCATAGCATGAGAGGTGGGCATGCATTGTTCCAGTGAATGAGGCAAAAGTCGTACATCGTTGTACACTTTATTGTGATGTTTTCAATCATCAGTTTTAAAATATTAAAGGCACACATTTTCGCACTTTTTTAATTTTCTCACAATGTATTTTTGATGATTAGCAGAGGAATGGCCCATAATCGTTTTAGAACTGTTGATTCTTAATTTATTGCTTAAAATTATGGGTTATATAAAGCAGCAGTTTAAATAGTATCTGTAAGTTTAAGCTGAAAAGAATAAACCAGGAGCTCACCCTTTTATACTAGACCTTCTATAAGAGTAAATAAACACTAATACTGAAAAGTTTACATTATCAACCTCGGAAAATCTTTACACATGTAAAATATCATTCATCTATATCTTGTATATTGGCCATTCTATTATTTATTACGACATCGCAACGTAGAAGGAAAGTGGAGACTCTTTAACAATTTATTGCAGTTATTGACTACAGACTGCAAGTACATAAAGGTTGCTTTCAGAACTTCATAATTTCTTCCGTTGTTCGAAGTTATAAGAGAGATAAGTATTTACTCTAGCTGTAGTAAATGTCTCTATTACTCGGACATTACTCCTCTGACTGCAGGATATTTTTATGTTTAATTTTTATAAAGACCCATAAACAGCAAGGACCAAATGGGAGCATTGTACAAGTGATGTAAACTACTATTGCTACTTAACATCATCATCATCATCATCATCATCATCACCATCATCATCATCATCATCATCATCAACATCATCATCATCATCTTCATCATCATCATCATTGTTGTTGTTATTATTATTTCTGCAGTAATATCATTACTGTATGTAAAAACATAACTTACACAGCTGAGGATGTGAAGCGGCTCGATTCACCTAGAAGGACGTCGGTTCGATTCCCTATCAGTATATCAAGATATTTAGAAACAGGGTTAACGAGCCACATGACCCTCAAGTAGATACATTTAAGAAAGTAAATTACGTACATAAACGTGCCAATAACTGCATGGTCGTGTGGTTATCAAAATCATGTCCATCTGAATGTCGGATCTGCCCGGCTGAAACCAGAAATGTGTACGATGGCCTTGGGGCATTGACAGGTGGGTAAAGGGTTTACCATTCTCACTCAGTGGCTCTGCTCCAAATACCTTCACGGCCTATGTCAAGGTGACATTGTTTATGTACAAACAAGGCCAATCAGAAATATTTAAAATATTTATGTATCAGGAGCTCAGAGTAATTAGACCTATGCACTCGTGTGAGTGTAAAGTCCGCGATAATTTACCTTGTCGTTGGGTATGAGGAAATGCATGTTGATGAATAACAATAATAATAATAATAATAATAATAATAATAATAATAATAATAATAATAATGTTGTCTCGTGTACTTAGAGCGTGAGAAATATGTGACTGTCTTTTCCTAAGTGATGTCTGTACTGACATGTGTATTTGTAGTTAGATGGAATTAATATTGGGAAAGAAGAAGTGGTGATAGTGGTGGCGGTGATTATTGTTTTAAGAGGAAGTACAA
Organism: Anabrus simplex; assembly: GCF_040414725.1. Taxonomy (NCBI): domain Eukaryota; kingdom Metazoa; phylum Arthropoda; class Insecta; order Orthoptera; family Tettigoniidae; genus Anabrus; species Anabrus simplex. Next base: position 1,130,404,931 of record NC_090265.1, on the reverse strand, counting down.
ATAGGCAACCATCCTCTATTAACACTAATCAGAGGGAAAATGGAAGAGGTTCGACACTTCGAAAAATAAAGGTGTCGATCAAAGAATGGAAAGGTTCACGAAAGACTCTCTAGAATTCAGGGGCTGCCTGGGCGAGGCGGTAAAGGCGTACTAGGTTCGCCCGGAAGGACGTGGCTTCGAATCCACTTCCGGAGGTGCGTATGGCCCTGAGGTTCACTCAGCCTACACCAAAAATGAGTACTAGGTTAACTCCTGGGGGCAAAGGCGGCCGAGCGTAGAGCTAACCACTCTACCCCATCAAGTGCCGAGGTTACGAATAGTGGAAGCCTGTACCTTCAACCACTTCTAGGGCCATCATGGCCTGTATGGAGATGGCTTTGCTTTGCTTTGCTCTAGAATTCGCGAACCTAATACCGTCCGGGTAGGATAAATGAGAGAGATAGGAGCCTGACACAAATAAGTGGAAGCAATGCCAGGACTCAGTTACATCAACATTTTCTTTCCCAGTTTAACAGAATTAGAACTGTCCCCATTAGGTTGATCTTGCTAAAATGGCATTACATTTGTACAGTACTTCAGCTATTAGCATCACAATTAGCAGCTCTTTTCGGGCACACTCCCAGTGGAGGTGAGCTTCATGTAGGCTACCTTTTAATTACATACCGGCCCTCCTGTCAGTCTTAAGCTGTATATTCGTTTTTGTTCTTCGCTAACTACTTTTACCGTTTTCGCAGACGCCGAGGTGCCGGAAGTTTATGTCTCGCAGGAGTTCTTTTACGTGCGAGTAAATCTAACGACACAAGGCTGACGTATTTCAACACCTTCAAATACTACCGGGCTGAGCGGAGATCTAACCTGGCCGGTTGGGCTCAGAAGGCCAGCGCTCTACCATCCGAGATACTCAGCCCTGCTATTTTTTATATTGTTTACTTGTTTGTTTCTGTATTGTTTCTTACTGTTACATATACAGACTCATCATTTCGGTTTAGTAGGGCATTAGGAACATTGTTGAGTATAAACATTTTTATATTTTCGAATTGAAACAGATCGCTTAAGCAGGTGGTGTTTGATACTCGACCTATTCAAATACGAAGTTGGAGACCACTGACCCTCCAGATGAGTCTGCTATTGCTTCCATTTGTTTGTGCCAGCCTCCTAACCGACCTCACTCAGTCTAACAAGATGGTATTATATTTTTGACGACAAGGTAGCTTTTAATTCTCACTCCACCGGGACCCTTTCTTTATCCGATGCATTAATTCTTCGAAGAGATAGTACCTCTTTCTTTTATGATTTTCATTGAGAGGATGGTTGCCTTATCGTACTTAGACTTAAAGTAATAATCAGCACCGCAATCTTTCCACCTACAATTTTATAACTCTACCATGAACAGGGAACATTTTTTTTCGTATCACTGTGGACATTAGTAAATGAAAAATATGATTGAGGGGGAAGAGGAGTTGTCTCTCAGGGAGAGACCTGTGAGCACAAATGTACCTATCTATGTCTCATGATTACGGTACCCTGGATCGAAAACTCGTTTTCGCAGTTTACGAGAATTCTGAAGAAACAATTGTTATACCGTTCAGGCGTCTCTGCTATAGTGCTTTAAGAATCCAGATGGTGACTGAAATATGAGCCATTACTCCCTCCTATTAATACTTGTCTGCTTTAACCCTGTGTTACACTAGCTGACTCAGCTCTAACACCCCACTGAGTTAATAATTTCTAATTTTGCCGGTGTGAATAATTTAAGTTATCGCCTGGATCACAGCAAGTGTCCATGTCGTACTGTGTTTCCCCAATCCCCCTCCCTAGCCAATCATTACACATTGAACCATCCAGTCCCCCTATTAGCTGTACTGGTCACACTCTTTCCAACACCATCTGTCGCCGGTACAGTGTGTTACAAATGCAGTGTCTTTTAAGGATGGAAAGATAATAATGTTTTTGTTGTTGTTGCTATTTTGCTTGCGTATCTTACGCTATTTCCTCGGAAATAGCGGTTGCATAACAGTGCAGTGCAATATCCTCGTTGTTTTATTAACATGGTTATGGTATAAAATATCATCGTTTCCACAGACCAAGCTGGTTGTTACATTTAATGCCCGGTTTTTCCTCTATGTTTGCGACTTTATTTTTTTCTGTAAATAAACTGACCGTGTCTCGGCAAAGTTCGGGTTTAACAGACTTCAACTAGGGCTATCGTGATTCCGAACATGAAACACATTGTATAGTTCAAACGTAAATAAACTATCACATGTCGCATTCCAAGTCTCAGTTTTTCTGAAGAGATTGAATACATGTGCCTGTATGCAAATTGTTATTGTAAAACACGTAATATTACGTATGTTATCATATTATGTTTGATTCTGTAGGTGGTGAATACGAGTTTTGCTTCACCAGTCCGATTTAATCCAAAACACACCCTCCACTTACTACCGCCTGCCATAACTGGCTATATACATCCATCTCTCACATGTTTTCACTGAATATTGCATTGGCTCCGTGGCTCAGGCTGCAGCGCGCCGGCCTCTAACCACTAAGTCAGTGGTTCAAATCCCGATCACTCCATGTGAGATTTGTGCTGGACAAACTGCAGACAGGACAGGCTGTTCTCTGAGTAATCCGGTTTACCTGTCATCTTTAATCCCAGCAACACTCTCCAGTTCATTTCACTTAATCTGTCAGTCATTAATCATCGCCCCTGTGGAGTGCGACAGGCTTCGGCAGCCGGCACATTTCGTATCCTCGCCGCTAGATGGGGGCTTCATTCATTCCATTCCTGACCCGGCCGAATAACTGGAAACAGGCTGTGGATATTCATCGCAGTGTTGGCTGATGCTCGGAGCTCAGGCCAGACATGGTCCCGCTCATGGGTCGCTCGTCCTCTAACACTCTTGTACATCTTCTAATGACTACCTCTGAACTGTTATTATTGGATATTTTTCCAGCTTTAATAGAGATTGTGTTATTCCTTTAAAAATAACTGGTCATTAAAGTGTTGATAAATCAGTAATGAAAAATAGTAAATTTAGGCAACATCCTTCAATTTCCTAAAGTAACGTGAGGAATCAGAATGTGTCCAGTTAATAAGATGAGCCATGACACTTTTGTTCAATTACGGTCTTACATTATGATGATGATATTATTGGTTTTAAGTTCAACTAACTTCTTTTACGTTTTTCGGAAACGCTGAGGGAACGGACCTTTTGTCTCATCGGACTGGGTCGGGGCCGAACCTCACAACCTACCGTTTGAGCCTGTTAGCCTTACTCAAAGTCATATACACCTTACATTTTCTTGAATATTGCGTTTCTTTTTTCGGCTAGAAAACTTTTTTCTATTTCTCACTACGTGGTATGTATGAGATGTTAAGTTACACCTTATAGACAGAGAACAATGTTACCTAATATTTGTTCAGCAATAAATTTTTCTACAATTGTCTTAAATTCAGGTTTAAGCGGGTAAATATAAAATATCAAATTCATATCACAACAGCTCTCTCTTCGAAGAGGAGCTAAAATTTACTCAAAAGGATAAATCATTTCCGGGACGGGAGAAATTCACTCGCAATGCATTCGAATATTAGAGGAATCTGAATTCGTAGTGGATGTGTGGCCAGTGTTCTTTGACAGCGTTGCATTACCTTATCCCTGAAGTGTTTGTCTTTTCTTAACTAACACTCATGTTACTTTCTCTAGTACACGAGACTTCTTGTGAATTCAGTCCAGCGACAAACACTATTATCATGAAGGTAATGGACACACATAACAGGCAATTGCAGCCTGTCTGTAAATACAGTTACTTCGAAGGCTTTGTGACCGGTATTACAACTATTCATTTCCTATGTTATGTAATATAATGAGATTCGTGTGATTTGTAAAAGTATTTTTAAGTACTTATTCACTATCCGTTCTCCATCCTGCCGTGCGTTCCATGAACTCAGAATATCTAATTGACATGTAACGTTTTATGTGTTTACTTTGTGTCTTGCCTTGCCTATCCATTCAACTGTCATTACACAGAGTGGAGGGGTAGATATAAATCGCTTTCACGGTGAGTGCTGCTATGGGGTGTTAACTCTAGCAGGTAGGACGTGAATGTCAAGTGAGTGGCAGATAAAAAATAAGGTAGAATGGTACGATAATTGATGACCAAGATGGAAGGGTAAGATAATAAGATCAATTCTCACTATTAAGGTAATGTGTTTCTCCAGAGCAGGGTTGTATATCAAACAGCAATATTCTCATCACATGTACAAGGCTCCGTATTTGCTCAGTATCACACTCCAATCGCAAACAGATTGGCTTTAAACAAAACATGCTTACACTATTTACAAACTCATTCAGAATGTAATGCTAGACTAGTCTGCAGAAACCGCCAGTGCTTGTATAAATGGAGTTAAATCAATATTATTTCAGGAAAACAAGAGCGACATGTTTACGCCTTTTACAGACAGTTCCACCAATGCCATTAGGTGGCGAGTTCATATGGATTTGGCTCAGTTTTAAGCCCAGGTGCCATTCCTAAGGCCAAACTTACATTGAGGAATGTATTAATCTCTGTATGTTTCTGTGGTAGGATGGAGTATTGCATGTAGATGAAAAGATATGTATTAAGATGAACCCAAGTGCGCAGTCCTCAAGCAAGTGAAGTTAACCGTACGCAGTTAAAATCCCCTGCTCGGCCTCAATATCTAAGGCCATTAAGATGTCCATTCCGCCAAGTAGTCAGACTTTTATTCCTCTCACAAATCAGAATTAAAATTTGAACACAAAAGCTGGCTTTCAATGTCTCATATACACGCTGTTTGCCATCAATCATTCATTGTATTCATCAGCTTGAGTATAGCAATTAAATGTTATTTCACTAATTTCTTAGCACAAAAACAACTCTAATTTAATTCATTTTTTTTTGCAATGAAAAAATGTTCAATGGAGGATACAGTAGAACGCTGTTCGAATTAACTGACCGAGCACGTGGATGTACAGCTTGGTTCACGTTGCTATCAGCTTGCATTCAGGAGATGGTGGATTCGAACCCCACTGTCGGCAGCGCAGAAAATAGTTTTCCGTGGTTTCCCATTTTCACACCATTCAAATGTCTGCTTCCGTAGCGTACCAGTTAGTGTTATTAACTGCCGTCCTCGGGGGCCCGGCTTCGATTCCCGGTACTGCCAGAAATTTAAGAATGGCAGGAGGGCTGGTATGTGGTTCAAATGGTACACGCAGCTCACCTCCAATGGGGGTGTGCCTGAAAAGAGCTGCACCACCTCGGTATGAGGACACGAGTTTACTTTACCATGCAAATGCTTGGGATGTACCTTACTGAAGGCCATGGTCACTTCCTTCCCACTCCTAGCCCTTTCCTCTCCCATCGTTGCCATGAGACCTATTTATATCGGTGCGAAGTAAAACACATTGTAAATTAAAATAAAATATGATTAACTGAATTGAGTTAATACTACAGCGATGTAGACGTAGCAGACCCACAATAATTTCACTTGACAATTAACTCAATGATTTTTAAAATTTACTCATAATTTTTTATCGTAAGCCGAGATCACCTGAAATGAAATGGCATATGGCTCTTAGTGCCGGGAGTGTCCGAGGACATGTTCCGCTCGCCAGGTGCAGGCCTTTGATTTGACTGCCGTAGGCGACCTGCGCGTCGTGATGAGGATGAAATGATGATAAAACAACAGCCCCCGTGCCAACGAAATTAACCAATGATGGTTAAAATTCCCGACCCTGCCGAGAATTGAACTCGGGACCCCTGTGACCAAAGGCCAGCATGCTATTTAGCCATGGAGCCGGACACCGAGATCACCTTCTTTGATGGGATGAATCGTGATTTAAAATATTGCAACAGTAGAGTTACAAAGTAGAACATGTCAACATTGGCTACCTAACACAATATTAAACTCTCTTGATTAATTTTCACCTTCGTGTAGGACAGCACCTGGTAATTTTTTTGTGTTGAGATTTCTTTATCATTCCCGCCACAGCTTGGAACCTTGAATCACGCTATATAGTTATATAGCGTTCTTGCCTCTGTGTTGTAGTGGTCAGTGTGATCAGCTGCCAGCCCCGGAGGCCCAGGTTCGATTCCCGGCTCTGCCACGAAATTTGAAAACTGGTACAAGGGCTGGAACGGGGTCCACTCAGCCTCGGGAGGTCAACTGAGTAGAGGGGGTTCGATTCCCTTCTCAGCCATCTTCAAATTTGGTTCTCGTGGTTTTCCACTTCTCCTCCAGGCAAATGCCCGGATGGTGCCTAAATTAAGGCCACGGCCGCTTCCTTCCCTCTTCCTTTTCTATCCCTTCCAATCTTCCCATCCCCAGACAAGGCCCCTGTTCAGCATAGCCGGTGAAACCGCCTGAGCGAGGTACTGGTCATTCTCCCCAGTTGTATACCTCGACCCAAAGTCCTTCGCTCCAGGACACTGCCCTTGAGGCGGTAGAGGTGGGATCCCTCCCTGAATGCGAAGGGAAAACCAATCCTGGAGGACAAACATTAAGAAGAAGAAGATAACTCTCTCACCTTCAGGGGGTTTTAGTGCATTTCTCATCACTTTGAAAGGAAAAAGCAACATCAGTAGACGTATATCGTCGTTGCCGGGACAAAACCTCCTATGTGATGATATTTTCGGAGATATACTGACCCGCAGCACATACATCGCGAAGAGCGAGAATGCCTTGACAATATTCACACAATATTGCACCTTAGATACCAGAACCTTACCGGCCAAAGTTCTAAGCTAAAATATTTCACATAGGATGTTTTGTACCGGCAACGACGATATGCTGCAAGAATAAAGTGCCGGACAGGATTAGGCTGAAAGAAATGAAAGAGTCGCTCCAAATGAGATAAACTGGAAGAATGAGAATTCAAGATGAATGCTGGTTCAGATGTATCTGGGAATAAGAAAATAAAAGAATATTGCGTGGTAGACCAATGGCAACGTGGAAGAAAGCTCTTGGACGAATTCCGCATCCCGTGCGAGTCCATAAAGGCGGTCTGTGAATGTATTTCGCAACGAACACGTAGGAGTAGAGGAAAACAATCAAGAACCCTGAACCTACGGAGTGTGATTTAAGCGAGCGATGATTCTGGATTTTTATGGAACAGTTCATAGAAAATTCACATATACTGTATGGCTACAGCCATAAAACGAGAAAAAGCGTATTCTAAAATATTAATGACATAATATTCTACAATCTGTTAATACCACAATATAAACAGAACTGTATTGCAGATAACATAAAATTCCTCCTCGACTTCATCCGTGTTCACTTTGTAATGACGAAGATAAAGTTGAAATCCAATCACATATAAAGGATATTAGACAGACAGTTATAAACTAGACGGAGGGCCACTGGCTATCATGTTTTTTTTTTTTTTTTTTTTTTTTTTTTTTGCCTGGCAGTAGCGAAGTCAGATTCTCAGGCACTTCAATGCCTTTTACGTCAGTCAATTTAGTATTTCCTATTCATAATGAATATTTTTACAACATAAATTCTGATTTCATACTATTTTTATGATTTCATCCGAGTCCTTGAACGGTTTGAGTTTGAAATTTTATAGCACGATAGAAACCACGAGCCAGTTATGAAGAAATACACAATTACCAAAGTAAAGAAGAGTATCCGTAAGGTATGCAACACATACCGTACTCTATACTTCAATTATGTAGTCTTCTAAAGAAGCGACGTGCTGCTGAACCTATATTAATTAGGGTCACACAAACTTAGGTATAGTTGAAAAACATCGCAATTTACTGTACGGACTGTCCGGATCAGAGTGTCCAGGGTTCGATTATCGGCCGGATCGGGGATTTTAAATGTGTGTGTTTAGTCTATAATTCGTCTGACTTGAGGACTGAGTGTTTTTGTTTCTACTCTTCATATTCACACAACACGCCACACTATCAATCACGTCAGAACTAATAGCGATTATATCCCGCCTGGTAGGTTTGGCGTTAGGAAAGGCAGCCGACCGTAAAGCAGGGCCTAATTCTACATGTGCGCCACAGTTCGCAGCCGCGACACCACCAAGGTATGGGAAAAATCATCAGAAGAAACTTAAGACTGTATGACACGGACTCATACTAAAGGTTGATTTAATTTTCTCATTTTCTATTTTCATAATAATGTGATTTTCCTGGAAAACAATTAAATATATCAATTTTATGTTAACATTTATTCAGACTTACTTTCATGCCATCTCCCGCAACTTTAATTTCCATAAAAAGTAATGTAGATTATATCAAGAATTACTGTACCAATCAAATAGGAATTATTAGATTATATTTATCGGTTTATTTGATGAATAATGACGGTTGTACTTCCCAGGAAGAAAATAAAGTTCTTGATTATAGTATTAAAGAAACATAGCACTAGACTAAGAATGTTTCGTTGGGTCTTAAGAAGTAACTTCTTTTATGTGTGTGCTTAAGTTGAAATCTCCTGCTTTAATAGTTAACTCATTTATCTAAAATTAATAGATTATGAATTAGTTTATTTGTAATATCGGTGATAGCAAGAGTTGTCTTATTTTAGAATTTCAACAACTGGACCTTGTAAAATGAGTCCAATTGTCTATGTTCATATAATTATATTTCAAATGAATCTGTGATGTTGATGGTAGGAGCATAATGTCTGAACAGAAGAATCTGATATAAATCTTTATTTTTGCTAATGGCTTTACGTCGCACCGACACAGGTAGGTCTTATGGCGACGATGGGATAGGAAAGGCCTAGGAATTGGAAGGAAGCGGCCGCGGCATTTATTAAGGTACAGCCCCAGCATTTGCCTGGTGTGAAAATGGCAAACCACGGATAACCATCTTCAGGGCTGCCGACAGTGGGATTCGAACCCACTATCTCCCGGATGCAAGCTCACAGCTGCGCGCCTCTAACCGCACGGCCAACTCGCCTGGTCTGATAAAAATCAGATTCACCTCAAGACAGATGGGGTATCAGTTTATCTCAATAATTGGCTGCCACGTCAATTCAATTCGACGGCGTTGCTAGGTTGTGGTTGTAAAATTTCGTTGGACAAGGCTGTGACACTACTATTTTAATCTTAATCACAGGATTTGCATTGTAAAATCAGTATCCACAATTTGTTCACAATATAAATTGTAATATTAGTATGTATCTAAATTGGAATGGGGTAAATGTGTTGAAATCAATCCGCCTTCCTATATAACAGTATTAAAAGGAATGGTGTGTTTGTAGCTGTGTAATGACAAGCATGTTACAATATCGATCTCCCCCAAATTGGAATCTAGATGTTCAATCAGGATCTATTAGTTCACATTTTGTAATATATTGATTGTTAAACATTATGTTCAACACAAAATGTGACACATATTCACCGTGTTTGTGCTTAAACAGACAGTACTTAGTTAACTCTACGCCATCATTATGTAGTCGTGAACATGTTGTCGATTTATATCGATTGGGCGTGTTTGAATTTGTCGAGATATATGCGTTAGTTAGCCGATAATGTAAGTACAATGGAGTGGTCCAGTACAAGCACATAAGCTGTATTACCGCAGCCACTGATATTGGGCGATAACGAACTGCCCGTATGTAACGGGTCCTCGAGAGGTAGTCAATGCCTACACTCAAATGATCTCACAGTATGTAGCCGAATAATAGCTCTTCCCTGAAAGAATATTTAGATAACATCTAAATAATAATAATAATAATAATAATAATAATAATAATAATAATAATAATAATAATAATAATAATAATAATACAGTTTTTTGGATAATTTTATTTTAATTAGTTTAACTAAGTAATGTGCCCATTCAATATTGAAATAATCGCTCATTGATTTGCGGTACACATTGTGTAAAATAGACTTCTATTTAAATTACTGGTCACGTAGGATAATAAAAATCTCTGTAGTCAAAAATGCCTCTCTGTCCATGGCAGTATGTTCAAGGTAGGTAAGGTAAGGGTTATTCTGCCCGAAGGCAGGTCCAAACCTCCGCAGAGGCGATCCTGAGCCGGAGTTTACGTGCGGTAGGGTGGCCAGTTCTTCCGCTCCTCCATTCCCTTACCCCCCACCAACAGCGCGTGGCAAACTATCCAACTCCTGACCACGCCCAATGTTGCTTAACTTCGGAGATCTCACGGGATCCGGTGTTTCAACACGGCTACGGCCGTTGGCGTATGTTCAAGAAAGCCATAAAAATATCTGCAATAAATCTCTGTGATTTATTCATTTATTTATAAAAGTCGAAATTGTTATTGGAATACGATAGTTTTCCGTTGCTTTCTTCACGAAGCCAGAAGATGCCGTTTTATATTAGTCTGATAAACCGACTGAAATGCAAACAGTAACTCACCGACCCTATTACAACACTTTCACGCTATTTATTTCGGAGACTGGCTGCATAAGGAATGGTGTTTCTACCAGTGCCTACACCCCAGTCACTTTCATGCTGTCTAATCCAAGGATGAGACAGATATAAAAATGAAAGTAAGAAGCTTGATCTAGCCTCTACCAGGATACACAGTGCGCTCTGTAGACGGTATATTATCGCAGATGGATCTGGGCAATTCATAACAAAATGCTGTCTAATACTTCGGAATTATTAGAACAATCGATAAGTTGTTCGAGTAAGTGAAGCAATAGTCTTTGTAAAATTATAATATTTTGCCATTAATTTATCCTGGGCTGTTGTTTGTTGTTGGAGTCATCAATACATAGGCTGGTTTGAAGCAGCCCTTCATGCCACCCTATCCTCTGCTAATCTTTTCATTTCTGCTTAACTACAACTTCGGGAATTGATGTAATCTGCTAGTCATATTGATACCTTTGTCTACCGCTACCGTTATTAACGCCTATATTTTCCTATAAAAGAACTGAACAAGTCTTCGGTGTCTTAAGATATGTCTTACATTCTATCTCTTCTTGTCGTAGAATTTAGCCAAATCGATGTCCTCTTACCAATTCGATTCAGTATCTCTTCATTCATGATAGGATCTATCCATCTCACCTTCAGCATTCCTCTGTAACACCATGTTTCAAAAGTTTATAATCTACGTCTTTCTGAACTAGTTATCGTCCATATTTCATTTCTATACAGTGCCACACTCCACACGAAAGTCTTCAAAAATATATTTCTAATTCCTCTATCAATATATTATTTTTAATAATAATGTTATTTGCTTTACGTCCCACTAACTACTTTTTTAAGGTCTTCGGAGACGCCGAGGTACCGGAATTTAGTCCCACAGGAGTTCATTTACGTGCCAGTAAATCTACCGAAACGGGACTGTCGTATTTGAGCACCTTCAAATACCACCGGACTGAGCCAGGATCGAACCTGCCAAGTTGGGGTTAGAAGGCCAGCGCCTTAACCGTCTGAGCCACTCAGCCCGGCGTGTATTATTTTTAAGAAAGGCTCTCCTCCGCTTGTGCTAGTCTACATTTGATGTTCTTACTTTGCCATCGTTAGTTATTTTACTACCCAAATAACAATATTCATCTACTTCCTTTAAGACCTCATTTCGTAATCTAATATTTCCTGCATCACCTGACTTCGTTCGACTGCACACCATTGCATTTGTTTTGGACTTATCTGAGAATAATGGACTCTGTTATGGAGGGTAAGAGAAGTGGAGGGAGATCAAGAGGAAGATGGTTAGACTCAGTTTCTAACGATTTAAAGATAAGAGGAGTAGAACTTAATGAGTATACAGCACTAGTTGAAAACAGAGGATTCTGGTGACTTTTAGTAAATTCACAGAGGCTTGCCGACTGAACGCTGAAAGGCATAACGGTCAATAACGATGAATGTATGTATGTATGTACACTGACTGACAGAGCAAATTCAGCACCAAGAAGGAGTGGTCAGAACTTTATGCCAATTGCAGGGTAGACTGACGTCACTGAGGTATGCTCATGATGTGAAATGCGCCGCTGTGCTGCGCACGTAGCGAACGATAAATGGGACACGGCGTTGGCGAATGGCCCACTTCGTACCGTGATTTCTCAGCCGACAGTCATTTTAGAACGTGTTGTCGTGTGCCACAGGACACGTGTATAGCTAAGAATGCCAGGCCGCCGTCAACGGAGGCATTTCCAGCAGGCAGACGACTTTACGAGGGGTATGGTGATCGGGCTGAGAAGGGCAGGTTGGTCGCTTCGTCAAATCGCAGCCGATACCCATAGGGATGTGTCCACGGTGCAGCGCCTGTGGCGAAGATGGTTGGCGCAGGGACATGTGGCACGTGCGAGGGGTCCAGGCACAGCCCGAGTGACGTCAGCACGCGAGGATCGGCGCATCCGCCGCCAAGCGGTGGCAGCCCCGCACGCCACGTCAACCGCCATTCTTCAGCATGTGCAAGACACCCTGGCTGTTCCAATATCGACCAGAACAATTTCCCGTCGATTGGTTGAAGGAGGCCTGCACTCCCGGCGTCCGCTCAGAAGACTACCATTGACTCCACAGCATAGACGTGCACGCCTGGCATGGTGCCGGGCTAGAGCGACTTGGATGAGGGAATGGTGGAACGTCGTGTTCTCCGATGAGTCACGCTTCTGTTCTGTCAGTGATAGTCACCGCAGACGAGTGTGGCGTCGGCGTGGAGAAAGGTCAAATCCGGCAGTAACTGTGGAGCGCCCTACCGCTAGACAACGCGGTATCATGGTTTGGGGCGCTATTGCGTATGATTCCACGTCACCTCTAGTGCGTATTCAAGGCACGTTAAATGGCCACCGCTACGTGCAGCATGTGCTGCGGCCGGTGGCACTCCCGTACCTTCAGGGACTGCCCAATGCTCTGTTTCAGCAGGATAATGCCCGCCCACACACTGCTCGCATCTCCCAACATGCTCTACGAGGTGTACAGATGCTTCCGTGGCCAGCGTACTCTCCGGATCTCTCACCAATCGAACACGTGTGGGATCTCATTGGACGCCGTTTGCAAACTCTGCCCCAGCCTCGTACGGACGACCAACTGTGGCAAATGGTTGACAGAGAATGGAGAACCATCCCTCAGGACACCATCCGCACTCTTATTGACTCTGTACCTCGACGTGTTTCTGCGTGCATCGCCGCTCGCGGTGGTCCTACATCCTACTGAGTCGATGCCGTGCGCATTGTGTAACCTGCATATCGGTTTGAAATAAACATCATTTATTCGTCCGTGCCGTCTCTGTTTTTTCCCCAACTTTCATCCCTTTCGAACCACTCCTTCTTGGTGTTGCATTTGCTCTGTCAGGCAGTGTATGTATGTATGTATGTATGTATGTATGTATGTATGTATGTATGTATGTATGTATGTATGTATGTATGTATGTATGTATGTATGTATGTATGTATGTATGTATGTATGTATGTATGTAGTTTGTTTTCATCTTGCACTCCTTCCTCAAGGCTCTGTCCACATGATTCAGCAATTTCTCCAGATCTTCTTCAGTCTCAGATAAAATAAAAATATCATCGGCAAATCTCAGATTTTTTATTTCCTCTCCTTAGATTGTGATTCCCTTTCCAAATTCCTCCTAAATTTCATTTACAGACTGTTATATATAAACACTGAAACGAGAGAGAGATAAACTACAGGCTTGCCTCACTACTTTCCGTATTGCTGCTTCTTTCTCAAAGACCTCGACTCGGTTCTTATCACTGTGGACTGATTTTTATACAGAAAGTACATAATTTTTCGTTCTCGGTATCTGATCCCTATAAGCTTCAGAATCTCAAATAGCTTGGTCAAATGAACATTATTGAATGCCTTTTCCAAATCTATGAACGCCATGTAATTGGGCTTGTCCTTCTTAATTCGGTCCTCTAAGATCAGACGTAAAGTCATGTTTTCTACATTTCTTTGAAGCCGAATGTATCTTCTCCTAATTCAGTTTCAACTTGTCTTTCCATTCTTCTGCGAGTAATCCATTCTTCTGTAAACAATACGTGTAAACATTTTGCAGGCATGAGATATTCAAATATTTACCCTGTGTACTAAACTAGTGGAGCAGTAGTTTTCATACTTGTCAGCACCGGCTTTCTTGGGAATTCGTCTAAGAAATCTAAACGTCACCAAGTAATGGAGAATAAATTATCGCCAAAAATAATTTTGGTCAAATTCGTTTCAGAACATTTATAAAACACACTGAAATAGCATTTTATGAATAAAATAATCAAATCTGCAGAATGAGGAACACGTTGCCGATTGGCGATAATCTGCTCACTTATCGGAATGCATTGTTTATCAGGATCCGAAATACTCTTATCTAATCAAGCACGTCCATTCGCTATTTCTTGTTTGATGATAACACATTCAATATGGGACACACATGGCATAAATGAAACAAAAAATGTTGCCGACATATTGGATGTAAATTAAGTAGGTATCTATATGATAATTGATTCTATTGGCTGAAAGTGGGCGATTTTGGGCTTTCAAAGGTAAGCCGGCAAACTCAATTTTCATCGTAAATGGCTCTGGACGATTGCTATGAGAATTATGACGATATCGTGCTTAATAATGATAGAATATCACGGGAGATATATGGTGTTACAAAAACCAATAGAGGAAAGTGGACCTGCATCTCATGTTCAGTGTTGCATTCGACAGTATATTCCATTATAGAGAATGAATCTGTATTCGTCGAGATTCATCTCCCCTCACTACCCCCCCCCCCCCCCACTGTTCTCTACTTATTAGTATCACACTACCAATGAATGGCATGTTCGCGTGGACTACAATGGAAATATGAAAACCTACAACCTGTTTTCCGGTCATAGACCGGGTAAGGAATGGAATGAATGAAGCAGATATAAGCTATTAGTACGATGGGGTCGCCACTCCCAAAGTGATTTATTAATGACTGGTAGATGCTATGAAATGAGAATGGAGAGTGTTGCTGGAATGAAAGATGACAGGGAAAACCGGAGTACCCGGAGAAAAACCTGTCCCGCCTCCGCTTTGTCCAGCACAAATCTCACATGGAGTGACCGGGATTTGAACCACGGTATCCTGCGGTGAGAGGCCGACGCGCTGCCGTCTGAGCCACGGAGGCACCTACAATGGAAATTATTTTAGTCAAATTTCAAACATATCGGTTAGTTAAACGATGTTGTGGTATATACGGAATATCGGGTATCACATTACGAACTTAAACGCGACGGAAGAAATGATGCGTGACTTGTAGTAGTCCCTATGCATTATGTTTGGGTTGCAGTAAATCTGACCACGTGAAAAAGATAAAGAAATATATTAGAAACTATCTCATCAGGCGCATTGGACTGGACTGCAGTACATATTTTCTTCTTTCATATTTTCCCAGAACAACTAACTGCTGAGATGATCAGTGTGAACTTGGGGGCCGTAATTTACTTTATCATTGCTTCCACTCCCCCCGAATAATAATAATAATTTCGTGTGGCTATTTCTAGCCGGGTGCAGCCCTTGTAAGGCAGACCCTCCGATGAGGGTGGACGGCATCTGCCATTTGTAGGTAACTGCGTGTTATTGTGGTGGAAGATAGTGTTATATGTGGTGTGTCAGTTGCAGGGATGTTGGGGACAGCACAAACACCCAGCCCCCGAGCCATTGGAATTAACCAATGAAGGTTAAAATTCCCGACCCGGCCGGGAATCGAACCCGGGACCCTCTGAACCGAAGGCCAGTATGCCTCCCCCGAACATAGCATACGAGGGATATGCCGGAAGTGTAGAGACTGCATATCATACAGATGAATATCACTTGGAGAATGAAGTGGTGTTTGAACCATTTTAGTCGGGAACTGGAACAGTGCAAGTAGGTTCTATGGATGAAGAGTTAAGGTTCACATTGTTTCGGGCTGCTTGTTGTGTGTGGATATGGCAACTACACGTGGAACGCTTTCTACCCTTTCTTCTTGTACCAGAATGGAAGTTGGTTGTGGTCTAGTGGTGTGGGGATATTCTTCGTTCAACAGTAATATGCATGACAGCATGAGCTAACTACCATACCCAAAAATTCTATAAAGTGAAATGCTCCAAATATTGTTGTGTATTTACTATATTAGGTACCATGTTGCGTTAACTGTTATGTAGTGATATATATATATGTTCACTCATTGGACTGCTACGATCACAAGTCCGTCGAACACCACAGGGACGAATTGGACCTGTTAGTGAGGTCTCAATATTTGCAGAAAACTGCCGTCTCCTAAGCGTAAGACCTGTTGCAGGATGACTGGGGGCGCATTCCGGTAGACTCCCTGCATAACCTAATCAAGATAATACTGCTGTTATAGCAGCAGAAGAGGCTCCACAAAGTTCCAGTGGTGCAAGGAACATATAGTCTTTTGAACAAATTCCCAATTAGTGTTGATAGCCATTATAGAAGGGTCTAGAAGTGAAATTCCTCAAGTCAAAAGGAAAAGGAAAAAAGGAAAATGTAGGCCTACCTATGCTTTCCAAGTTGTATTTATAATATTTGTGTTCCGTTAATCATTAGAATTACATGAATGCAAATTAAATAAGCACACAACTGTTATTTTCAATATATATGGGAATTTAATTTTGAATTTGGTGAGTTTTGATTGCAACGTAATGCCAACTGTCAGTTTAGGAACCTGTGATATAGGTAACGGAGATGTTTCATCTGTTTAATCAAGTACTTTGTCTGTCTGTCTGTCTGTCTGTCTGTCTGTCTGTCTGTCTGTCTGTCTGTCTGTCTGTCTGTCTGTCTGTCTGTCTGTCTGTCTGTCTGTCTGTTCTATCCATCTGTTAAGTCGTTATCCCTGAGACTGGTTGGATCCTCAAACCGCGCCAACAAACATCATGATGTTATGAGGAAACCACAAAAAAAAATGGTGGTACCATAATGAGGCATACTGGCAGGATGAGAATTCAGGTAGCTAGAAAGAGCTACTGCAGAACGACTGGCCTAATTAGAAGCACCTTTCATAACACTCAGTTGTACTGTAATGCTCTGATGTCGTTACTTAGCACCTTCCGTATTGTCACAGGCACAAATGAGACGGAGACTTCAGTGGAAGCTACATTTTGCTCTGACCTGTGCCAAGAGACAGATGCATCCAACCAACAAGATATTGCAATCATAAATCCTTGAAATGGTACCAAACTTTATTTAAACTGAAAACTCCAGGAAAGCGTTTAAATGAACGATCCATTCTTCACCAAAAATATTGACAGGATTATTCTTGTTTCAAAAATCATTCCTTTTTAAACTTCTACGCCAGGATCACTCTCATCAGAGGCAGATTTTTCCTCCACAAACCCTGCTCTCTGTTCTTCGCTTTGAAATAAAATCTATCAACTGTGTTGTGTCTTACAAACTGATATTCCATCAGCTGCGAATGTTATGCAGAAAAGACACGACATTATGTCACGTGAAATGTAAGAAAACCTTCCAATTGACTCCTGTGGACTTGGCGGTTTCTGCTTGTCACAGGCCGACAGATTTGACGGATTTTGCTTTAAAAGAACAACACACGATTTTAATAGCATTTAAATGTTAAAACGTAATCAAAAACGTATTCAATGTGCACATAATATGTAGGCTACAGATAAAATGTCGAGAAATGCACTCGGCGGGAATTGCATCTAGACGTCTCATATTATGAGAGAGTAGTTCCATAAGGCAAGGGCTACTCATTCAACCAGACTCGCGTTCAATCTAATTAACCATTTTGCTTTACTTCGTACCGACAGAGCTAGGTCTTATAGCAACGATGAGATAGGATAGGGCTAGGAGTGGAAGGGAAGGAAGGGGCCGTGACCTTACTTAAGGAACAGCTCCAGCATTTGCCTGGTGTGAGGTAAGGTAAGGTAAGGGTGTATTCTGCCCGAAGGCAGATTCGAACCTCCGCAGAGGTGTGCCTGAGCCGGAGTTTACGTACGCTATGGTGGCCAGTTCCTTTCCGTTCCTCCATTCCGTTACCCCCCCCCCCCCCACCAACAGCGTGTGGCAACCCATCCAAATCTTGACCACGTCCAATGTTGTTTAACTTCGGAGATCTCACGGGATCCGGTGTTTCAACACGGCTACGGCCGTTGGCTTGCCTGGTGTGAAAATGAGAAAAAATGGAAAACCATCTTCAGGGCTGCCGTCAGTGAGGTTCGAACTCATTATCTTCCGAACGCAAGCTCACAGCTGCGTGAACCTAACCGCACGGTCACTTGCTCAGTCGCGTTCAATCTAAATACTGAGATTAACCTTCGTTTCACTTTCAGATGTACAGTTCACCATTCGCGCGTGTTAAGTGAACTCTCAGTTCCATATCACAAAACGTACAATACATGTTAAATGCCTGAAAGTTTACGGTACTGTCCAGCAACATTGTTATCATGATTTTTTTCCGAATTTAATGTAAATCAAACACATTTTTAGCTTGTGCGAATACTATAATGTGGCTTTTATTAGTAATATATCTGGCCCCTTTTCTAATTGGCCAGCACGCTGGCCTGTGATGCGAGGGGTCCCGGTTCGATGCCTGCCTGAATCAGAGATTTTTACCTTAACTGGCTGGATTTTGTGTCGTATTCATTATCAGAATTCATCCTAGGTAGTGCTCTATCCTCACACACGTGCAGGTCGTATGTGGATGTCAGCTCGAAAGACCTACTCCAGACCTGTCCGGAGGCTGTACAAGGTAAGGGAATCTCTTTTTATCAATATTTTATTCCCCACCCTGAACGGGTTTGGCGGGCTACCTAGAGGGTTACGCGTTCTCTCTGGCTAAGAGATGCGGGCGGGTTGGAGAGATGTGATGGAGGAAGGTGGTGATGAAATGATGTGAAGAAGGAGGAGATGAGAAGGGGTTTTGCCTCTTAGCTAACAGGTTTTCAAATTTATTTTATTTCATTGTCATTTACAGGAGGTTTTTTGTTGCTTTTATTGCTTTTTTGTTTTGTTGTTTCTGATCTGGAGAATAAGCGTTGTTACCGAAGATACTTATGTTCTGATCTGGGGAAAATGAAGTAAAGATGACAGTGGATGAAATAATGAAATAGTACGAAGTAGGAAATAAGCAATAGATGATCCTCCTGGAAGTGGAAGAGCGCTGGGATGTTGCCGACGATGTGATGCTGGAGTTTTCTTCTCCCATCACTATTCTGTTTGCTGAATTGGTGCTGCAGTGTCCACTGAAGAGAAGAGTTACGGGTAGGCGCGGAATGAGGGACAGGGTTCAGACAAGAGTTTCCAGTGGGGTGAAATGTACGTGAATATTTAGGGCGGAATAAGAAGTTTGAAAGTGGACATTGAGGGCTTAGTTTTGGCAGTTTATAGGTGAGTTAGGACGAGAGGGCGGTGGTAGGGATGAATGCTGGAGAGGGCTATGGTAACGAATACGATGAAATCGTCAACGGTAGGAGATGGGAAATGAGAGCGGCTGGGACTGGTAGGTGAATCGACTGCGTGGATTGGTGCGACGCGTTCGGGGTTATCAGAAGGAGGGGCGGAAGGAGCTTTACATCTGCGAGCATAGGTCGGCTGTGCTTCTCCACATGAGTTGCAGACAGGAGATAGCTCAGTGTTTGGGCACTTGGAGATTGGATGTTCTTGTAGACAATGTCCGCACTTAGGGTTCGTTGCTCGACAAGCTCGCCGTGCGTGAGTTGTATATCAGATGTCTTTAGCAGCGAGTATGTTGCGGGGGTGGGGCATGTGAATATTCAACTTTGTAGTAGCGTCGGTAAATGGACACACCTGAAGCCACCATCCTGTCAAAATCTGCGATGGTAGGTAGAAGAATTTTCACCATGTAAGTATTACCTGTTGCATTCCGCACTCGGTAGGCTTTACGAGCTGGAATACCCTCACAGTTTAATACGGTGATCATCTCCTCCTCGGTGATAGTTGCATCTATACCACGAACCACACAGCTGAAGAGGCTATGTCTGGGTGTCGGAGGTGGAATCTTGAGCGCTGATTGTAACAGAAGCTTGAGGGGAGTTGTGGAACCAACTTGACCAGCTCCAGTTGACAGAGTGAGTTTTTGGGCGGTGAGGTCTCCATTCAACTTGATGATAGCGTTGGTGGTGGTTGGCCGTATGTCTGCAATCTCTTCACGGCGCATATTAAACGTAAGGAGGGTGAAAAGGATTTTGCGTGGGGAGCGGAATTACCGAGTTGGATTTTCAAGGAGATAGACATGGGTACTAGTTGTTGGGGTCTGAAGAGAGCGTGAATTTTGAGAGGACGGCGAGCTCCTGAGACTGGAAGTGAGTCGCTGGTGGGAGGAAGAGGAGGTTCAGATGCAGTTTCTGTTGACCTGACGAGTATCTGTCTTGTTGACCGCCAAGCGTCGGGTTGGTCGTGCGTCTGCTGGAGGGGTGGTTGGGGCGGACCTTTTATACTATAGACTGTTGGCGTCCCACGTTGGAGATGGAATTTGTAGTAGCCTGGTAGTTGGGATCAGCGATGGATGAGATTTTGGCAGCATGGTGGCGGGGTCAAGGTTGGCTGACGCAACAGAAGTTCGTCGATGTAGTGGTGGTGCAGGTGTTGCTGACGGTGGTGACGGCGTAATGATACATGGCGATCCACTTCACTGCTCTGTAATATTTGGTGGAGAAGGCCGAAACGTCGACTGTCCTCTCGGTTAGCTTGGAGCAGGATATAGAGCTCGCTGAAATAGTAATACCTGTCCTGAGGTGAACCTCAATTCGAGCACCACTCAGTCCACCTGTCGATATACTTTTTAAGCGACTATAAATGGACGTGTTAGAGTTTGGTGTGCGGATGTCGACGGACGTAAAGACTTATGCAGTGGTATAAACTGTCTCTAGAGTCACTATAGTCAACGAAGGATGTAAAAGAACATTATTCTCGTTATTTGAATTAACTACGGATGCTAGTCATAAGGAAGTGTAGGATGGAATTTTGGAGTAAATGTGAGGTATGTCTGCTTCATTTTGTGTACTATTCATTATGAAGTACAGTCTACAAGCCTCCTTTGTTTGTAAATAGCACTGCATAGTATTTGACATTGTGCGTCAGTCTTCACCGCCGTTTTAAGCTCTGTAATGAAGTAACACGTCGACGGTTTAAATGCCATTCGCTGTTTAATGCATGATTTTGATGATCTTTTTCAGAGGAATTTTCCTGATAAAATGTGAAACTCACACCCTTCCCCATATCCATGAACTGTAACCTTGCAAGGTGCACACATCTTGCTTTACCTCTGAAACATCATCACTCCTAAACTGTCTCGGTGTTGACAAGCGCGTGATGGGTTCCGACTTTAAACATGAGAAATTTGTCATCCTAAACAATATACTAAGCGTTATTGGTGTTTTGTGTAAGAAGAGGTATATACTGAGAAAAAAAGTCATAGTCTCCAAGCTAAAGAAAGTAACCGAATGCGGCTAAAATCCTTGCAAGGGTAGCGTAGCGCATGCCGTTAATTTCTGTCATCATCTGACCACGAGGAGATGTGAATGGAATTCAGACACAGATTGTCGGATATCAGAGAGTTCAAGGATTTTGAAAATGATCACTATGCAATGACAGCGTTAATAGACAAACACTGCTATTGTATCCAGGTCTTCCATCGTTCCTACCTATTTTTATCAACGACCCATTCTCGCTACCTTAATGTTAGTTAGCTCCACTCCATGACTAAGACTTCCAGTTTTTACTCTCATGCGGCAACGTTTCCTGAAAGCAGAGCTATGCCAGGATAATTACTTCTGCCATTTCACTTGTTTCTGAAAGATCACCGTTGGTCTTAACTACGAGTTCACTGCATTTTTTCTGCACCTTGATTCGACTGCACTTGCTGCGCTACAAGTACCATTCTGTGACCATTCAGAGTGCTGAGCCCAAGCAATTTCGAAAAAGCCAGGAAGCATAAGAAGAATCAACATGGATCAAACTACCTACTGCGTACCCATCTAAATGCAATTTTAAAGTACATTTTAGACTCGACGATGCCTATTGCTTAAAGGGGCTACCATCTAGGTCATCTGCCCCTAAAAATTAAATTAAATTAAATTGAATACACTTCTTAAGATAGGTCAACCTCGACAGAACACAAATTTTGATGTAAATAATGGAGGACAAAATACATGCTACGATATTTAGCATCTACAATTACAAATCTAACACTGTTTAAAATTGGAGTAAATCCCTTCTTAGACGTAATTATAAATCTCAGTGTAGTTAAAGGCAACCTAACTGTAATGTATCAATAATAATACTCTCTAGTAGTCTCTCTTAGGAGATATATGGAACAGAAATATTCAGATCTGTTCTATTCATATACTCGGTGTTATTAAGGAGAGGTCAACAAAAATAAAAATGAGATTCAACCCTAGTGTTGTTTCTACCAGTGAGAAAAATCCCTCACACTATAGAAATGTAGAAAAGAAGGGAGATTTCAAAGGACATATAAAAGCGCTGTACTACAAAGGTTGAAGTTGGCAGAAAGCGTGCCACATGATTCCGCTGTGGAGGGGGAGACTTCAATGAAAGTGAGATAAGGGAGAGTAGTAATGAGGCTGTAGCCTGCGGTCACAGACTATAGGTAGTTCCGTTCGCCTAGCACCCCAACAAGGAAGAAGAGCCCACTGTTGTTCTTCCTGTTCTATTTCCTTGCTCTAACGAGATGTCACGTAACCAAACAAACGAAGGAAGTTTAATTAAAACCAGTCAATGATAGTCATCGACAGGTTCGATCTCGTACGGCTGAATCTTAATCACATATTGAAGAAGAAAGTGCTGCAGAATCCTCTACAAGTAAACTTCACAGGAGATGTGGTTTATTACTTTAAAACATGTGAATTTAAATATAAAGGTTCCTCAGTGGCTCAGACATTTATACTTCATACCTCACATCATCTCGAGTTCACCTCTCTTTGACTCCAAGCGCAATTTGACAAAGAGCGTAGTGAAGATTTTTGAGAGGAAATTTCCAATTCCACTACAAATTCGAGTGTGGTTACAGTCCAGTTACCTTGGCGGGATACAACAGACACCTCCAACCGGCAGCTTCCTATACCTTGGCTATGATTAGAGTCTCATCACCTGACTTGACTGGAATCAATTTAAGTAGAAAGAAAATTGTATTATCGGTATCTGTAACACAGACTGAATTTAACATTTTCAAGTACGTACAACAAAGGGAGATTAATAACACATTGTTGCGCAATAATTTTACTTTCGACTAGCTACAGTAACCGTCGTTGACTGGTTAATCGTATAGCACGTGCGAAGTTATCCAACTCCCCAGCTACTGTCCGCCAACATTCAGCAAGGTTGTTTTATTCGGGACGCAACAGTAATCCCATGTATCGAAGATGAGTGGCAGCAGAAGAGACAAATCACATCATAACAATGGTCAATGCAATATTATTGTTGATCAATTTTATGAGCATGCGATATTGCAGGCCTCCACATTTAGTTTTCTTCCGATTCTGGGATATTAGAGCGTCTGATGTAAAGGCAGTCCTCCCTTCTTCTATCACTCCCTCTTGTCTTATTCTTCAAGCGATCGTTCCTTTACAGTTTTTTCTCAATTTTTATAATCATCTTCACATTTTTCCCTGTCGATACGGACCATTGAACACGCGGTTTTACATCTTCAGACAATCATGACTAAAACCATCCCCATTTAACATGATTAAACAGTTCCATGTTAGCAATGCTCGGGCGTTGATATGGACCAAGTAACAAAAGTCTACATTCATTATTCCATTACCATAGTCGGTACGGTAAAACTGTATAAGGCATACATGATTGGAATTTGCATTCTCTATAACTTTTGTTACGGTATGTAATACTTTTCGATAGGTATTTAAATACATCGGTGTTTAAAAGATAAATTTTACGCACCTTGCCCTAAACTACTATTTTATCCAGTGTGAATAAAAAGACTCAACATACCGATTTTTAATGAATTCTCTTCACCCATTTTCTCGTAGTTCGGCGTTGATATAGACTTAGCAACACAAGTCGAAATTCAACAATATCTCTATTATCATAGCCACTACGGTAAAATGTATCAGACAGAAATGATCGGAAATTTAATTCTATATAACGTTAGTTATGTAGTATTTATCGATAGGACTATTAATAACATAACTATTTCAGTATTACATTTTAGCTCTTCCCCTAAACTACTATTTCACTCGACGTGAATAAAATGATTTATAGCCTAGATTATTCCCCAACTTTATATATCCATTTTCATTAAATTATCTTTAGCCGTTTTCTCACGATGCCCAGGCAGACAGACAGACAGACAGACATGACGGAAGATTTAAATGTGCGTTTCCTTGTTACTGGGACACGACCGACACAAAATTACCATTCCTTATAAATTCTGAGCAATGTACAGACAAAACTCATATAAGTAGATGCACGAGTAATTTTACAGCTGACTTTTGGTACAAGATAGAGAAAAAATGCGAGTACTATCGTTGTTAATCGTATTATGTTGACCTCTGGTTAAAATTGAGTTTGATACGGTTTCATGTAGTTTCTCACGTGCTCTTTCATATAGTTAAATAAAATTGAGTCAAACCGCTTTTAGTCCTAGTGAAAATTAAGCTGAATAGCTAGCTGTCATTGCAAACCGTATTTTGTCCACCAAAGTTTTCGGCGCAAACCGTGTTAAGTCCACGGATACATTCTGTCACGTTGAATACAACGGACATTTTTGTTGTGTTATATTGGCTACTATGCAGATTAGGCGCCAGTCTCTAGGCAGCCTTACTTGCATTTTTGTCTAAGCATGGGGCATTCTAGTACGGAGGTGAAGGACACAGAAGAATGAAAAGAACGCACGACAGCTAAAATCCAAGGCAAGGTACGAATAAAGTGCAAAAACCTTGACGATTTGTTTTAGGACACACGCCTGTAATACTGAAGTGCATTATTTGACACGTTATTTCAATCCAGGTCAGACCGGGCGAGTTGGCTGCGCTGTTAGAGGCGCGCGGCTGTGAGCATGCATCCGGGAGATAGTGGGTTCGAATCCCACTGTCGGCTGCACTGAATATATTTTTCCGTGGTTTCCCATTTTCACACCAGGCAAATGCTGGGGCTGCACCTTAATTAAGGCCACGGCAGCTTCCTTCCAACTTCTAGGCCTTTCCTATTCCATCGTCGCCACAAGACCCATCTGTATCGGTGCGACGTAAAGCCACTAGGAAAATAAAAGCAATCCACATCATATCAGTTCTAAATGAAGATGCGACGTTCATACTGTCCATTCTAGTATTGGTATCTCCTTTTATTTTATGAAAATTCCGATAAAGACCCCGTCATGTCCACATATGAGCCACTGATCGGAGCCAGACGTAAGCATAAACAAAATGTAAAATTTGTCGAAGGAAAGAGTCTACCCTCAAGTGATTTTGCATTTTAAAAACCTTATAAGCTTGCATTATGAAATGCATGTAATAACAACAGAGGTTTCTTTATAATTACATAGGAACTTTACAAATTACATGTCTCCTTATTATTGTTACAACCCGATTAACATATTTTGTGGATCAAACCGTGTTATGTCCAGAACGTTTTTCCAGTTTTATGAAAACCAATTTTGAAGTGTTTTCATTTTCCGCTGATGCTTGATATACGCCTAACGTATATACATTTCCGTTTGAGTGTTTAGAGATAACTTGCATTGTTTGCTCGCAATCAGTTTGTTGCTGCTCCCGTAAAATGATGTTCTGTGGATATAACCCGGTTTGCAACAATACTCCTCATGCAGTTTTTACAATCTCATTCATGGGCGTGACGGAGGGAAAGCTGGCTGGCGCTGAGTTATGACGTTCAGAACACGACTAGACTAGTGTATCGGCATGTTACGAATGGTGTTAGTCATAGGGTCAGTCGAACTGCAGTGGCAGTGTCTGTTTCAGCGAGGAAAGCAATTGGAAACTACCCCAGTTTCATCTGGCTAAGTTCATCTCATTATCGCGCTATCAACGGGTTTCCCTTTAGACTATTCGAGTATCTAAATGCACGTTGGGCTAGCGAAAATGTCCTTAAGTTGAAGGTGATTTGCTTCAATAATCAGGCAAAATCACATCGCTTTAAAGAGTAAGTAGTAATTACAATGGATCAGTATGGGGATAAGTCAACTGAAGAGTAGTCGAGTTTGCCGGAGACGGCAGAGCGTTTGCCTTTTGAGCACAGATTGGCGTATTCGATCCCCACTCAGTCTGGTGATATTTGAAAGTGATATACCAACCAACCTCGTACCGGCAGATTTGCTGGTATGTAAAAGAATTCCTGCGGGACAGTATTTCGGTGCCTAGACGTTAACTAAAGCTATCGAAGTAGTTAGGGGACTAAAAACTAATAATATTATTAGTAGTAGTCGCGTATGAGAAGCAGTGGACGTGGTAGGAAAACTAAGCTATATTCTACAGTTAAGGAGATCATCACTATGACAGCGTTATACTCCAATATCTATAACTTATCTTGCCGGACAACAATTTTCTTGAGAGGACAAAGCTTTTAATTAGCTGTATGTGCCGTTTGGTAGCTCTCTTTCTTTGCGCTGTGGTAAATGCAGGTGGCTGATTGTTTTATCTGTGTTGATTGGATGATGGTAACTCATGGGGAGACCACTGTATGCATAGGCCTTAATGTAAGGAAAGATCTTCGTTGGGATAGTAAACACAAACTTTTATATAAGGGTTCATGCGATATGAGGGTATTTAGGGGTTGTAGTACCGAGCGAGTTGGCCGAGTGGTTAAGACACGCAGCTGTGAGCTTGCATTCGGGAGAGAGTAGGTTTGAACCCTTTTGCCTGCGGCCCTTAAGATGGTGTCCCGTGGTTTCCCATATTTACACTAGGCAAATGCTGAGCCTGTACCTTAAATAATGCCACGGCCACTTCGTTCCCACTCCAAGCCATTTCCTTTCCCATTGCTCACATAAGACCTATCTGTATCGATGCAATGTAAGGCCAATTTTAAAACAAACAAAAATTGTTGTAGTAAGGATGTAAAGAGAGGGCGTATATGATATTGCGAAGCTCCTAATGAGGTTATGGCTCTAGTGTATGAAAACTTCATCAGGACTATTTTATACTAGAACCAGAAGGAAATTAAAGGAAAGCTGCATGATTTGTTTTGAGTGTTTTACGACAAAGGAGTAGTGATACTGTAGGCTTGGAAGACTTGGAAGGCGAGTTGCTTGAAGAAGCGAAATATTTCGAGCTGTCAGTGGAGAAATGGCTTGGAATGATGTTAGTAGACGAATGGGTG
This sequence comes from Anabrus simplex, assembly GCF_040414725.1. Classification (NCBI taxonomy): domain Eukaryota; kingdom Metazoa; phylum Arthropoda; class Insecta; order Orthoptera; family Tettigoniidae; genus Anabrus; species Anabrus simplex. The sequence goes on along the minus strand of NC_090265.1, from coordinate 1,130,377,712 downwards.
GAGTTTTTAAAAGAAGAGAAAATCATAAAATGAAGCTAAAGCTGGAATTCTAAAGGACAGATTGCGGAAAATTTTCTTTAAAAGGAGGAGGAAATAGGGATTGGAACAATTTATGAAGGGAGACGATTGATAAATTTCCAACTTTTTGAAATAATTCAAGAACAGACTAAGTAAAGAACTCTTTTTGCTGCTTGTTCAACGTCGCACAGACAGATCTAAGGTTTTCGGTGATGGAAGGATAGGAAAGGGCTGGGATTGAGAAGATAGCGGTCGTGGCCTTGCCTGTTGTGAAAATCGGAAACCACGGAAAACCGTCCTCAGAGCTGCCGACGGTGAAAATCGAATCCAGTATCTCCCGAATGCAAGCTCACAGCTGCCTGAAGAGGAAGAAGTGATAAGAAATATGCCATCTGAGTTACGGCCCTAAATGCAGATCAATGGTTAATGCCTGTTTAGGCGCCTGGGTCACAGGCCCTTTTTGGAGTCCCGAAACACTAAACATTTTAAAATATGTAAATAGAAAACAATTAGTGATCCAATGCTTTTTGGTACATTGAAATGAAATTCCGTTTTTGTCACCGTCTTATAAGACCCTTCGTGGAAATTATCGTCTCTAAGACCTTAACTACGTTAAGGATAATGGCATGTGGTCACTAAAGAAGTCTGCTGCAGGGCGTTCGAGTTGACGCCATGGTTGACTTGTGCATTTTTTAGCATAGGGCCCTATCTATCATCAATGCAATGCTAAAGATGACACAAACACCCAGTCTCCATCCAAGATGAATTAACCGGTGGAGGTTGAAATTCCCGACCCAGCCGGTAATCGAACCTAGTGCCCTATGGAGATTATGAATCCAGATTTTTGGTACGTAGAAAGGAACCAACTCATGACGATAAATTTAGAGATGAGTAATTTTAAAACACCACTCTAGCTTTCTCACGTACTACCACCATCTTTAAGTTGGTACTTTGAAAGGATACTCCAGTATTCACAGTCTTATAAGACCTTTGGTACGTTGAAAGAAAATGTCGCTGGAAGAAAGACATTATAAAATACGAGTAGAGCAGAGGTAGAGTTTACGTTCCGCTCACAACTGGGAATTAACTTAAAAAGAACTGGGTACGTGATAAATAATGTAAAGATCTTCCAGAAACAAGTAAGATCAAAGCGAGAAATTGATGGTGTTATCTTTTACAATGATTTTCAATTAATGTAAATAACCTAGGCGTAAAAGGAAAAATAGGACTGCAAAACTAATTAATCCATCTATCATGAGACCGGAACGACTGCTGGGCGTAACTATGCCAACAACTGCGCGGAAGGGAAGGAAGCCTATGGGCACTGCCCGTTCTGGCTTTGGCAGTTTGTTTCGTGTTTCAGTGAGAACAACACCTGTGTGCAGAGCGAAGTGAGAATAAATGACAAATAATACTCTAATAGGCCTATATTATATTCCATATCGAGAGTTTATTACAATTCGTATGCCCGTACAGAAAGAATTCGCTTGTGCTGTTAGATTATATCAAGAGAAATTAGAAATTCCCAGGTGTTGGAGTTCCAAGTCGTGTGACGGCTCATAAATGTCGTGAAATGGGAAATATTAATGATAAGAAGCGAAGAAGGCGACGTATAGTGTAAAGGAAGAAAATGTCGATGACATTGGACAACGCCTAAAGAAATCTCCTAAGAATTCTCTCAGCCGTCTTTCCCAGCAATCAGGAATTTCTTATGGTTCCGAACAAAAGTCTCCGAAGTTACCAAACTTAAAACCCTATACATATAACACGGTGCAAAAACTTAAATCAGGTGATCCTGCATGTAGGATTAGATTTAGTGAATGGATTTTGAATGAAGTACATGATAGAGAAACTGATCCCAATCTTATTCTCTTTGCAGACGAAGTGTGGATTTTACGTAGATATGTAAATTATAAAAACAGCCGATATTCGAGTGCCGAGAAACCTAATCTGCTCCATGAAGAACGTCCTTATGACGATAAATTAAGGGATAAGTAATTTTAAAATATATTCAAATTTATCAAGCAGTTACTGGAGCTTGCTCACTTATTACACGGTAGACAGGAAGCAATAGGTTTCCGGCCTTAGCCTTAGCCTTGCCTCAGTTGCACATCGTTTTAGAACAGAAACGGATTTTCTTGTTTTCTAATGTTTTGTTTCAATTCATGGGCTGTAAAATGTTGACAGTCATCGAGAGTCAGATATCATCGCTTTTAGTACAAACTTTCTTCAGGAATTTGGTATTGATCACTATCAAGTTAGAGAACATGAAAGCCAGCCGGAGGAAAAAGATGCCACCGGAAAACGTATCTACGTGCGAACTTTCGATTTTTTTAGAAACGTATCATCTTTAATCAATTACTTCGATTCGCTTAATATAGGAGCTAGAGGGATCATCCCTAACGTACTTTTACCAAATTTTGGGAACAGTTTAAACTCACTAAAACTTTCATACATACACTTGCTTAAAGTCAGTGCTTAAAGGATCCATTTGAATATTCAGGAACCATGTTTATGGACATTCACTTCACCCATATTTTGTTAAAATACGCCGCCTGTCAAAAATTGGAAGTGCCCGGAAAAAATGGTCGGATGTCAATGTAACTTCGCACACGTAAACACCGTTCTGCGTCATACTGATAAGTGGGCTCGTAGTGCCAATTTCTTTGTAAATTTGACTCGATTCTGTAATAACTGAAATAACACCACCTACCCTCTCAATACGTGAAGTTTCACTTCGATTCCTTCCCCTCTTTTGGGTGCTTCCAGTTTTTTGTCAGCCACTGTATGATTTCATACTATTTACCAATGAGTAGTCATTTTTACATTGGAACTTACTCCTTGCCATTAAGCATTCTTTATCATCATGGTAGCTTGCAAGAGATTTAAAAAACTACGACAAGAAAACAAACAAAAAGCCAACCAACTAACAAAAACAAAGAAACAATCATACAAGTAAACAAACAAAAATGAACAAGCAATATGCCTAAATTTGAATGCTATTGGTTTTCATACTTACGAGGAAGATTTTCCGACAAACAAACACACAACCAAATCAGGAGTCCGGCTCCTTGTATGAATGGTCAGCGTACTCACCTTTGGTTCAGCGGGTCCCGGGTTCAATTCCCGGGCGGGTCGAGGATTTTAACGGCCCGTTGTGAAATTTTGTGGTTCGTGGACTGGATGTTTGTATTTGTGTCAGTACACATCTTCATCTACTCAAAAAACGTCACACTAAAATAACTACCACAGAAACACCCAATAGTGAATATATTACTCCACAAAGTTTTCCTTGCAACTGGCTTTACGTTGCACCGACACAGATAGGTCTTGTGGCGACGATGGGACAGGAAAGACCTAGGATTGGGAAGGAAGTGACCGTGGCCTTAATTAAGGTACAGCCCCAGCATTTGCCTGGCGTGAGAATGCGAAACCACGGAAAACCATCTTCAGGGCTGCTGACATTGGGGTTCGAATCCACTATCTCCCGGATGCAAGCTCACAACCGCGCGCCCCTAAACTTATGGCTAACTCGCCTGGTCCCACATAGATTTGGTGCCGGGAAAGGGGAGCGACTTAAAAACAAGGCGGGGTCCATAGTAACTGGAATAATGTGCCGGTAAAAAAGAATAACAAGGAGCAATAAAACAAACTTCTAAAATATCAAAATCTTTCATTTTTCGTACCGCCAATTTATATTCTCAAATAATATTATGAAATTTTCTCATAAAGTGTGGTATTATTGCAGCAGAGTTATTACAGGGACTCGATATTTTGGCCCTAAAAGTCCTTCGTGATTGAAAAAGCTACGGTGAAAGATAATCGTGTCATTACAATCAAGCTCATGGCAGATGAAACTTTTATTATGGGCAGTCATATCAGAACAAATGTAATAATCTGCTATATAACCTGTTAATACAACTATAACAACAATTGTAGTCTGCTATCAAACGAACATTACAATAATAATGAAGTTTACTGTGCTATAGGGATGTTATTTGATTTTAGTCCCATTATTTACAACGGGTAAAATTAAAATACACGTTATCGTGAAGCAAACTAAATTATTCATCATCATCATCAGTTGTGCAGTACTCGGATGCCATGTTTAACTTATTTGTAGAACAAATTGTACTCCGGCCTTGCTATTGCGCTGCATTTACCTGTTGAGATGAGAATCAGTCCTCCCTGTTACGGATTCAGTTTCAAAACATTTAACGGGATGTGATACGCTTCTAGGTTGGTAGGTTATTTGTTAAAAATATATATTCTGGGTCATCCTCGTTGGCTGAATGGTCAGCGTACTGGCCTTCGGTTCAGAGGGTCCCGGGTTCGATTCCCGGCCGGGTCGGGGATTTTAACCTTCATTGGTTAATTCCAATGGCCCGGGGGATGGGTGTTTGTGCTGTCCCCAACATCCCTGCAACTCACACCACACATAACACTATCCTCCACCACAATAACACGCAGTTACCTACAGATGGCAGATGCCGCCCACCCTCATCGGAGGGTCTGCCTTACAAGGGCTGCACCCGACTAGAAATAGCCACACGAAATTAATTAATTAATCATAAAATTGCAGTCATTCAAATATTTTGCTATTGGCTTTACGTCACACCGACACAGATAGGTCTTTGGCGACGATGGGATAGGAAAGGTCTGGGATTTGGAAGGATGCGACCTTGGCCTTGAATAAGGTACAGACCCAGCATATGCCTGGTGTGAAAATGGGAAACCACGGAAAATCATCTTCAGGGATGCCGACAGTGGGATTCGAACGCACTATCTCCTGGATTCAAGCTCACAGTTGCGCGCCCCTAACCGCACGGCCAACTCGCCCGGGCATTCAAATTTTTAAACAGTTAATTTCCTCTCCATCGATATCTTTCTTCCTGTTCTTCAACATTATTTTCCTCAGCTGAGTAATATAAATGTTTAACATAATCTGACTCTATTAAATGAAAGGAGTAACTTTTCGAGCAAATGAAATTAATTGAAACAAAATAAAACCAGATGTACCCCGTGGTCTCCGCCAGCAGTATATCACGTCGTACATAGATGTCCGCAGGGATGTACTTGTAAAATTTCGAGGTAATTAAATAATGAACAGCAACAGTTGCAGTAACAGGATATATTATTATGTGAACAAACACTTGAAAATACATCAGAAATAGAAACTGAATTACAGAACTCCATTACTTGAATTTTCAGTATCTCGAAGTAACTTGAATTTCCCGGCCGTGCATTTATTTCTCTCCTACTCGAAATTCGGTTACACGAACTTCTCGATTTCTCGAAGCAAAAAAATACTCTGTAACTCAAATTTGTGTTTTGTGATTTGTAAGGAACAGTTAGCAAGTAAAGAAAGGTTTACAATGATGCTGGGAGCTAATACGACTGGAACGGAGAAACTAAAACTTCTATTGATCGAAAAAACCTCTGTTTCTTCGGTGTGAATTAATTACCGGTCAAGTATGGAAGCACCCCCCGAAGTCGCGTATGACAAGCTCTATTTACGAATCTGGGCTACGTGGTAATGACGGGAAGTTTCAACGTAAAGGGAGGAAAGGTTAACAATAACAAACAGAACAGACTAATGATGTGTTAAAGGAGGTGTTAAAGGATGTATGTTTCTTGATTCACTACTGTATGTACTGTATCCTGTCTTCTAGAAAGTTACTGTAATAAGTGTTATAATCATTAAAGTGATGTAAAATAGAGTTTGTATATTTTTAAGTACCGGTACTGTTAAAATTAATGTATTCAGAATAAACCCGTAGATACATATGATTCAATTATGCGCTATACATGCTCAAAAACGGTATTCTCCATATCTCGAAATTTCGATAACTCGAAATAAAATGTAGCTCCCGAGGTGGTTCGATATATCGAGGATTCCACTGTAGTATATTTATTCCTGCATTTTGGTAACTTATTGAACTTGTTGAAAATTATTTATACAGATTCGTTAACTTTTAACATATTTTCTAACTGCGATATTATTAATCCAGTGTCGTAGGATAAACTATATTACGTGTCTCACTATTAAGAGCGTAAATGTATATGGTAGGGGGCACAAATTTCGTCCCCTAGCAGATTTAGACCTGTAGAAATTCCGCAAGATTATAGACAAGGCCAAAATTGGTGTATACATATATAACCTTCCAATGGCTCCAATTTCGGAAGAAAGGATCCATTGAAATTTTATGGTAATTGGGAAATTAATGAAGATCACATGAAGGTATACGTCCAGCTGTTAGACGTCCAGATACATAGTAAGTTGAAATAACTCGCTCAGTTCAATAATAAGCCTAACGGAAATGGGAGATAAGGAGAAATTCATAAGCTCAGAACCCCGTGGTATTCAAATGAGTTACGTCCATTAAGTAATGTCCTTGTACAAGCAGAAATATTAAATGAAATGTATTTCAACGGAGGAGAAATAGGTAGGGATGGAATGGCGTTTAACTTCAATAACGAGAGATACGACGGTGGCCATGGAATGGATTAAACGATACAGGCCAAGTTCAATTTTTTATACGCTGGTCATGCATTACATAGCTGTTACGAAATAAGTTCAAGCAATCGAGAAACCAGTGTAAAGTAATCGATTGGTACATAATTTGGGAAGACGATGGATTGTTAAACATATTTCTTTACCTGGATTACTGATCACAAGAGCGTTCTGTATCAAAGAATTTAGTTCTCAAATGTTGTAACTGTTCAACCCCTCATCAACACACTTGAGGAGATGAAAGTTATTACCTTGGAACACATGAATATCAAATAAACTATTTGTGGCTTGCCCCCAAATTGCCAAGCAAATAGAAACAATTAACAACCCATGGTTTTCCATTTCTCTATGTGATGTTTGAGCGCCAGGGTTACAGTTTTAAACAAAACTGTATACCAAAATTTATATTTACTAGCATAGAGACTTATACTTAAATCACAGGGGTAGGATTTTAAATAATTAACCATTAAGTATCGCTTAAGAAAGAAAATTAACGCAATATAAATACAAATGAATTTATTATACAAAAAGAAAGAGATGAATCGGAAAAGTTCCTTAAAGCATGGAGGAATTTATAATTTACTTTACTGAATTTACTATTGCTTGCTTTATCTAATTGAAGCTCACCAATTGCAGCTTCCGTTGAAGTCATCTGGTTTCCGTGGTTACTCGTTCTCTTCTTCTCGATATAGAATTTGCTCCATGGACATCCTTCCTTCCTTCTCTGATATGGTACGGGCTATCTGGACTAGCACTCCCTACTTGCCTAGTCTTTAAATTATACATTGGCCCTATACTTGTAAAAACTGATCAGCGTTGATCGTATGAGGAGAAAATTCAGAGATATGAATTTTTCCATATTAGTAGAAATCTCAATCCAACTGAGCTATACTATTTATACGGTACAGACTTGTACCAAATTCCGTAGACTTGAACTAAACATAGTTCTTCGTCCAGAATATTTACTGAAAATAACACAAGCCGTAAGCTTGTTTCGTCTCACGCAGATCCGATAACATAACCGCACCTAAGTACTGTATCGAAGCGACAACACATTGTACAAAAATAGCTATGTCGCGGAGCGACCACACACTGTTTCAAAAATCAAATCACGTCATTCAAAGTAGATGTTCACCGTAGAAGTAGTAGTGATGGAGTATCCGTAAGTCTCTCGCTCCGCACTTGATAATATCACCGGGCTCTCCCACTCTAGGTAACAGCTTAACCTCAGATCTCTATATAACGAAACATCTGATTCGTAGATCGCATTATCATCTCGCCTTCTCTTCTTTCTTGTCGAGTCCAGTAGGCGTGGCGATGATGTACTCTGCTGGTATGCAAGCCTCGCGCGCGGTTCGCTGTTTACTGACCTCGCCAAACCCATGAGTCACGCAAAATCCCAGCTTTAAGAATAACTTTCCGTATACACAAATATGAGATGAAATGAAAACAACTATGTCACAACATATTGACCGTATTTACAACGTAATGAATTCCTATCCTACATAATATAATAATTTAAATAATAAAACGATGTTATCAAATATACAATATGATTCCAAAAAACCTTGATTACAAATGATTGACGTTGAATAAATATGTTATTACGAATAATTGCCGATGGCGGATAAACTTGATATCAAATGATATCGCGTAAAATGATATTATATTAAATTCGTAGGGCTGGAGAAGCCTGGACGGTTACAATGTCAAAGTCATATGTAAGGGGATTACAGACCAACGATTTATGGTGAACTATGAAACGCAAGCTGATACTATTATTGTCAGTTAGAATAGGATATTGTTTCGCAAAACCAATGTGGTTATATTGAAAGAAAGAGTTGAACATCGAATAAAACTATTGCATACGAACGAGAAGGAAGCTGGTCAGAAACTTTTAAGATCCTGTTACCTATCATATATAAGATACGAGATTTTGATTTTAAAGATAGGGTATAGATTTTACTATAAGATAATAAGGCGAGTGTTAATTCAAAACACTAGTGGATTTATTTATAGTGTACAACATTGTACAAGATTCAGGGATCATGAAGCTGACCTATGTAATGGATTATCGTTGTATGATGTCGAATAACAAGATCATGCAGGCCTAAATTCAGCATGGTATCCTGGAGGGTCTGGAATAACGTTGGCAGGAAACCAAATCATAAAGTATAACAGCCGAGGTGTTGGAGATGTTATCTTCGCGATTCCATCAGCATGATAAATACCCATACGAGTGTCTTTCTTTATACTATTAAGTAGATGCTTTTCTTTATAGAGTAGATGATTTCATGTTGTCAGCATGTGACATATTTGATATTACAACTTGATTGATACAGTAGGATCGTCATTAAATAAGTCCATGACGATAGTGGAGTGCGGTGATTTCTTTTAAGAATGGCTTAGTTGGAATCCTGATTTTTCCATATGTTACACATTTAACTTCGAGTATATATTCATGTGATATGCAGTAATTTTATCCTCGGAAGGTGTCGGTCATATTTCGTGAAATATAGTCATCGTAAATTGAAACTTAAGGTACCAATTATTGTATAAGTATACATTATTTGGAGTAGCCATAAAGTAATTAAAGTGTGTCGAGGTTGAATTTTTCCTGTATAATAATTCCACGTTACATACGTAGATTTTCGCGGCAATGATTTTTACTGCATTGATGTGGCGATTATCATACGTGTTTTAAGAATGAGATAGTCTTCGGCGAAATGTGCTTGTATATTTTAGGAGGTGAATTAGGAGTGAGCATGATGCACATGTGATGGATGAATATTGGAAATGGTGTCGCCGATGAAGTGAAAGAATAATATGTGATGTTTGTGATGTAATAGTTAATTGGGAATTGAGCATTGGATAAGGTAATGCAATCTTCGTGAATCCCGATGATATAAGGTTGAATGAAATAGAATTTGTTGTTCGTCATGCGCATGATTTAATGATGTTGAGAATAGGCAATCATTTTAAAGTTTGATGGTTGATATTTAAATTATATTTTCCCGAAAAATATTGATATTGGTCGTATGAATAATCGTTAATTGCGATAATTCATTGTGTGATTTTTAAGCGAATTTCCTGCGTAAATGTAATCAGTTTACTAGAATCTTCGATACCAAACGACACCATTTAGAAGTGTGAACTCTGCTGTGGTTGGAAGTATCTTAGTGTCATCTAACGCAATGCATAGATCAGTAATTTTTCTGCTGAGTAGTCGTTTCCAGTAGCACATAGAATTGCCATCTTGTACTAAGTTAGTAATGTAGACATTACAGGAGCCATAGACGATGCCAGATGCTGTGGAATCATCGCAATTCTAAATAATTTATTATTTATTAATGATGTTGATACTTAGACATTTCTTTATCTAGATGTAGCAATCACAGAATTCCAGCATATGCAGTCTTCTGTTTTACAACCTGATTTATATTATTTTTAGATGAGACATGATTTATCTTAAAACTGTTTAGGGTCATACTATTAATAGAGATATCACGACGTTGAATACAGGCTGTCGAAATACTCAAATTGTTAGTTAAATTCTTTCAAAATGGCACAATGAATTGCGAAAATAATAGAATACCGTAAGACATGAGTTTAGGCCAACAAAGGAGAGATACCAACCGATAAATGTTTCAATAACTTTGTTTGGTTGATAAAGAAATGAATGATGTAAATAATTAACATTATAAAGTAATGTTTAAGCCTTCAGCACTATTCTTTTGGTTTTGATGAAATACTTGGGACATGACTTAATGTGAATATAATTATCAAAAACATTGTCATTATTAATTATATTATATTAGGATATCATGGTACGATTTATTATAAACAACTAAAGTGTAGGGACCTTTGAATAATTATATTATTACTCAATTTTGCTTGTATCCAGTCATGTTGCTATTCCGATTAAATTGTCAATTAATTCGTTGGAAAAATGATTTTTAATAAACGGAATATCCTTCCAAAAGATCATAATTCTCGATATTCTGATTCATAAATTAAGATTTAGAATAGTTCGGAGAGTTGAAAGATATACATTTTAGACGTCAATAATTATTAAATGGTGTAAACTGTGACCGGTACTCTCAGAACTTGCACGCCAATGAGTGGAATTTCATTATCTCCCTTGACATCAGCCGAGGGATATCATAATAATAAAATTTTCGAACCCTGAGTTAGCGCCCCGTGAAAGGTCACAATATTTCTGAATATATTCTCCATTTCTGGGCAAGTTATAGTGAAACTGTTATGATATAATGTATTCAATAATTAATATCAACATTAACTCTGCAAAAACTAACATACCAAGAAATGTTCGCAATTTCGTCCCTCATCACATTTATGAAAAAAATACTTTAAATACATTTTTCCTTTCCAAACTTACCACAATCACTTTCACTAATGAATCACTTGAAGGCCATTTATGAGCAATATTTTCATGGAATTTTCAGTCTTCTAAACATGTATCACATATGAATTAGTATGACTTTGTACATAAAGAGCATGTTTCATGATACCAACGAATCCACCTCTCTGCATGCTTATCGGATGAATAAAGCTAACCACAGCCGCGACATACAGCGTCACCATCGCTATTTTCGTTATCACCTGACACATAGCTGCACTCACTTCCACTCGAGTAGGAGGATTATCTCCTGACTGCATTTGTTTTCTTAGGATTCCTGGGGAGAGCGTATGGCGCCTTACTTTTCTTACTAGATGCATTCGTTTATGCACATGTTTCCTGAATTCTGTTTTTTGAAAGCGAGCAACTCACTAGAAAAGCAGAGCCTCTTCTTGTTGATGTTTCTGGTTGGATTACTGGCATGGCCCTGATTTGGTGCGGACAGACCCTAGAGTCCTGTTTTGAAGTGGAGGGGCCAGAAGAGTCTGGGATTAGACCTACTTAGCCTCCTCATGATGTGCTTCTTGCTGTGGATAGGTGACGTAGTCCTCCTCCCTGAAGATATCAGGGTTGAATGGAAAGCTTCTTGTCTAACGGAAACGTTCACAGCGGTCTCCATTGTTGCAGATCGCGCGAAACCTTCTGCAAACAACCTGGCGATCTGGATATTAGTTACGATTCGCCAAGGATTGCTGCTCAACCATTTCTCGATGGCTTTTGCATAGAATATTTCGAATAGAAACATAAATGCAACATCCAGTGACTACATTTTTGCAGTAGAATGAGGCGGCAAGTACACCATTGAAATTCAATTTCCCTTGCACCATCACTAAAATCACTGGATCTTCTTTCGATGGTTTTACGTTTCGCACAAAAGAGTGAAGCCATTGTTCAAAGAGTTCTGCAGTACTCCACCCCGACTCATTGACATCTTCCACGGATCCCGGAGGTGCCTCATCTAGAAGTTCTAATTTCTGGCTTCATCCGCTTCCTGGAGATAGCATAGGCTGAACGTATTGGCTGTATGGTTAGGAGCGTGCACCTGTGAGCTGCATCCGGGAGATAGTTTGTTCGAACCCCACTGTCGGCAGCCCTGAAGATGGTTTTCCGTGGTATCCGATTTTCACACCAGGCTGTGTCTTAATTAAGGCCACATCCGCTTCCTTCACACTCCCAGGCCTTTCCTATCCCATCTTCGCCGTAAGACCTATTGTAAAAAAATAGGATTGTTGTCCCACAGCAGACACGCACATCACTACAGTAACCAACAAGCGTTTTTCGACTCTTGAACTTTGTTTGCAGTTATCGCGAAAGCTTCGTTAAGCCGATGTAGTACAATCTCATCAATTAGCAATAATCTCTACTAAAGTAAAGTAATGTAAACTGATATCCTCATCCCGAGGTGGTGTAGCTCTTTTCAGGCACACCCCAGATGGAGGTGAGCTGCTTGTACCATTTCAACCGCAGAACAGCTCTCCTCTTATTCTTAAATTTCTGGCAGTACCGGGAATCGAACTCGGGTCCCTGAGAATGGCAGCTACGGAGGCGGACATAGTCTCTACTACTAAGCATGTAGTTATGATTCTCCGGAAACGAAATCTTCACAGGTAGGAAGAAACAGAGTCAACATAATATGCAATTAAGTGATCGTTTCAGAATGAAGAAAGGAAGAGAAATGAAAAGATGATGGTACGTACAGTTGAAGCAAATAATCCGCACCTGAAAGCATTCATTCCATACTCATCCATGGAATTGAGATTAATTGTACGAATTGTACTATGCCGTTGTACTGTGGTGTGGAGATGCCGCCAAGTTTGGGCACTGATTCTGAAAGAGGTGGAGGGAAGGCATAGCGAGTAGAAGAGAGAGTGTGATCTCTCCCCAAGTTCATCGGTTCCTCCATTAAGAGCCTCTTCCTCCATTAAACTGAGCTTGTGCTTACAGTCGGCATGGGAATAAATGATGACTACTGTATGCAAAATATTATTCATTAGCTTATCATTCCAGAAGTCAGATAGTTTAGATAGCTTTCGGGTAGACTTTATGGTCTTAGAAAATTTTAGTTCCTGTCTCACCTATTTTTTTTACAAAGTAAAATCGACACTAATATAATATTCAACAAGTTTAGGGATAATGTCCACAACATGGTCATCACAGCATCCTAATTATTTCGAATTAATAGTGAAACTGTGTAAACCGCCCAAATATTCATAAAATATATCGCTCCATAGACGACGTTTGTCATATTCCGGTACATTTTCAACTTGTGTAGGAGCACATTAAGCACGTCTCTGGAAGGATGGGTGAGGAAGTGCTATCAGTGCTGTATTCATTGCTATAGTCCACAATAAATGTGAGGGCTGCGGCAAGTATTCCTTCTGTAGGCTTTCTGTGAAGCAAGCTGACAAATTTATGGCAGTTTCTGACTTTAGATACGTTGCGTAGTAGATACCGTCCTAGATAAAAAATCAAACACTCACTAGCAAGACTGTAGCTACGAATATTAAGTAGGCGTGAATTATTCTTCCATTCCGTTAAGAGGTCATCCATATCCTCAGTAAAATCTAGTGCTCATCTTATTCTGTGCTATTTCTACTAAAGGCTTACATGCCTCTTCTGTCATCTTATCCAGTGTTCTCAGCTAATTGAATGATATCAATGACAATTCAGATTTTGGTTTACAATTTATCAGATGACAGAGCAAGAATTTTTAGGATATAAATAGAATGCAACAGGTGTAAATTCAGGAAATATATCGATAACCTGATGAGTGTAATGCACTAAAGTGCTGTCTTGATAAAATGTTGCTGTGAGCACACCTTGGAATCAATTATTCCATAAATACTCGGACATCTGTATGATACTCTCAATTCTTACTCTTAGGGATTCAAGAGTTCTCTCCGAAGGAAAAGTATTATTGTTCCCACTGAGGTTATCTCTCCATTAGATTATTTAATTCAACAGTGAACGTTTCCGTAGTTCACTGTCTTCAAATCGCTCTAAGCTTATCTGTATAAGAAAGGTTATGCCATTTGGAACAGAATTACTAAATAGCTGGAAATCAAATCTCGCGTTAATGAAATAAAGTGGGGTCTAAATGTGCAGGAGCTAGTTTGTGGCAAACTTTCGAACCTGGAAATTCATGGTAGTTATCCATTTCAGAATTTAAGATCCACAAATCATTATATACTTACATTTAGTCCTGTAAATTATTCCTGATGCACTTAATTATATGTACAACATTTAACATGGTTCAAAGTCTCCTACTAAAATATAAAAAGGTTAGAAATAGAGCATATCGTCGCTGCCGGGACAAAACCTCCTATGTGAAATATGTTAGCTTAGAACTTTGGCCGGTAAGGTTCTGTCATCTAAGGTGCAATATTGTGTGAAGATTGTCAAGGCATTCTCGCTCTTCATAATGCATGTGCTGTGGGTCAGTATATCTCCAAAAATATTATCACATAGGAGGTTTTGTCCCGGCAACGACGATATCTCCTTCCCATCCTTTTCCATTTATCCCTAAACATTTCCACAACTCTTTATTAGATTGAATTCCTTGGCCGTAAAACCATTCATTCTGACGCCACTTATTTCGCTGTAGTTGTAAGACTACCCAGATTAAAATTTGTGACAAAATACCATCATGTGTGGAATATCGGCTTGCTTACGCTGCAACGGGTTCAAACCTTTTATTCAATAGGGGCACACACATGAACACTAACGCATGATTTGAGAGTGTATTATTATTATTATTATTATTATTATTATTATTATTATTATTATTATTATTATTATTATTATTATTATTATTATTATTATTATTATTATTATTCATTAAAGCCCTGCACTGGGTTCGGAGAATTCATGGAGATGAGAATGTTCGTTGCTCGTCCCGTCTGCTTGACAGATTGTAAAATAACCCATTGCTAAAAATGTTGAACTTGAAAATAATTATTTTTAGTTTACATGTAAAGCAGTCCTTAGACACACCTCTACAAATACTGTCAATAGTATCAACTGTTGTGGTGCGACATGTCAGGGAGGAAACAAAGTCAAAATTCACAGGCAAATCACCAAGCGATGTCAACTCTTGGGTTCAGACGTTGAAGCCGTACACTATTAACCTTTACTTGTCATGCAACAGTATCTCTTTCTATACCGAATTTTGTTTGCTCTCTTGTAAAATGGCAGTTTTATAAGTGGGCAGTAACCTATTCCGCAAGGGGCTTTGCACACATGGGTCGACGCCCCGAATAAATAGCATTAAAAAAAACTTTCCGCTGACAAGTGTTCAGTCAAGTTAAGCTCATAAAACCCCGTTTTACTTTTAAAGTTGACAAAAAGGAAAGCATTTTATCATAATTTAACAGTAAATACGTTATTTATTTCAGAAACAATAGTTTTGTACCAGTTTCAATTGGAAGGTATAAATAACTACAAACAGACTTATTATATGAGAAGGGGATAGTAATATTTTCAAAACAAATTGTTACAAGTGAAGCTTATAAAGTTTAGCAGGAAGGGAAATGAAGGGAGGTTTCTGAGATGAGAACGAAAATTATACATATACTGCAAAATAGGTCTCTAAAGACATTGCGTAGAGTGGTATGCTCAGGAACTATACTGAAATATTTTCGTCTACAGAGCCTTGACAATGGTCGTACAGGTTGTTATGGCTTTCTCTATGGATTAGTGGTAGAGTGTTGGCTCCCGATCACAAGGAACCATGTTCACTCCTGAAAGAGGCAGCCAGATTTTGATGAACGAAAAGAAGTTCACCCATCATTCCATGTAGAACGATGTCGGTGTAACACATGTAATGTATTCACGAAGTGCTGTAATAATTCTGATCATCCTATGACTATGTCACTCAGCGATTACGTACCCAATATTCTTCAGTTTATCAAATGTATAATATATCGCGACCTCTACAGAACGGAAATATAATTTACGATCTCATACAGTCGATGGAGATGAGTCTTGGGTTTAGTAATTTGAATAAATAACTGTTATTCTGTTTCAAATTTCATGTACCTACCATATTCCCGACATTAGATTTTGCTGTGCGTCGTCTGTTTTGCTCTTTCATGGTCAAGTTCAGCAGGCGCGCTTTGAATTGAGTATTTCTGCCACGTTACTGACGGTATCTGGCGTACTCTCCTCAACAGTAGACGACGGTAGCGGCGGCGTCTGTGAACGTCCCTAGGGGGCGGGGTTTCATCAGGCGTCGGGTCCAGCAGTTTGTTAATTAGAAGGGACGGCGGCGTCGTTATGGGCGAGGAGCGAGGGACTTTGTCCCCCACTCACTCCTCTGTGAGGACAGGAACAGCCTGGTTCTCCCCTTACACCAGTACAAACAGCGATAACTTGGCGCACAAATACCACAAAAATCATGGCGAGATTGCGAGAAAAAATGAAAATGCAAACAAAAACTAGAAAACATAATTTCCCCACTTTCCCGTCATCCCTCCTCTTTTAGTAACCGTTTTAATCTCAACTCTCCTGCATTTTGTTGTTGAAAATAGAGAAGAATGATGAAGGTTTGATATTGTGGTAAAATTACTGGACGTCGTTTTTCATTTTAGAATAAGACTAATTTATACACGAATACTTTGAAATTCTTCAAAAAGGATAACACAGGGACGAGTGCAGTGGCTTTTTATAATCTTCCTTTGACATGTAAGTAAAAGTGTAGCAGCGTAATAACTATATTCAGTTGTTTCCAGGAAAAAATACGTCCTGCTGGCTGTGACAACTCCGACCTATCAGAACATAAAACTTCTTTTCAAGAGGAATCAGAACTTTAGTACAGTTCGTTCCATACATTTCCAAAGAAATTCAATGCATTTAAATATTTAATTTACTCATATGTATATAAAAATAGCAAAAGCAAATTCGTCTCCGTATAGGCCATGAAGACCATTGGAGGGGTTACTATCCGTAACCTCGGCAATCGGTAGAGTAGAGTGGTTAGCTCTTTGCCCGGCCGCCTTTGGCCAAGAAATTAACCTGGTAATCATTTTTGGTGTAGGCTGAGTGAACCTTAGGGCCATGTGCATCTCCGGGAGTGGAAATCTCGTTTCTTAAGTTTTACGACTCTCTGACGGGGATTTAAACCCACGTCCTTCCTATCGAGCCGAGCACGTCCTTACCACCCCGGCCAGGCAGCCCCTCATATGTGTATAACGTCGTGAAAAATATTTATACAAAGCTAGATAAATTTCTCAAAAACACCCATGGACAACAAATATTTGAGACATGACATATGGTGAAATAATAAACAAAGTTTTGATAAACACACAGTAGCACAGTGTATATACGGACTATACAAAGAGATGTAACATAGTTGTCGTGTCGAATATTCAAAATGACGAGCAAATGTAATTCAGAGTTCCGATAATGGCTGCAAATTCAGCTCCTTCGTTTGATTTGTTTTAGAATGAACTTTCCTCTCAGGCCATTTCAGGGATTTAGATAGTTACTGCGAGTCTGTCATGAGTTGCCAAGTCAGCTACTGTATCGTTAATTGGGTTCATAGTAATTAAGTACTTGCTCTAAAGATGTCTCTATGGACAGCTAATACAACATCAAAGACCGGAATGAGATTTTCCCGTGTGTCATCCTTCCAGATGGGAGATCCCAAGGCCAGTTACATTTTCAGTCATAAATGACTACTGCTGTAAAATATCTTATTTGGTAAAGCCATTCCATTCTTAAACATGCAGTAATTTTGCTACAAGGAAACAAACAAGGAGAAACAAACCATCATCACGTTTGCAAGTTTTCAGTAAAAGATTCAAAAAGTTTAGATTAAAACAGTGTCTATGAAGGAGATTTTTCAGTTCTTCTTTGCATTTTCAATTTTACTCCAACACGTGGGAAAAATATTTGTTGTTAATGGGCGCTCATATGATTTAAGATCTAACTATTGAACTGAGATGAAGGAAACAGCATAGGCGTCCTAATACATCACAAAACAGTATTATTTTCTTCATTACATCTTACCTTCACACCTTTTCTTGAATTCCTCCAGAAATGCATTCTCGGTCAAAACACTACTTCTATGTGTTTATGATGTTGTATAATCTCGACCTTGGTGCCACAGCTGCGCTAGGGTGGGGAAACTTTATCACACTTGAACAAATATTTCGTACAAATATGGCGCCCAGTACGAACTTATTTAAGTCGTATTCCATATACGTCGTAATAGTTCGATAACAGCTGGTGACTGAGCAGGATCTATACTTGTAAGTTCTAGGGTAACAGTTTCAATCTGATACAGTCAAACATTGATTATTATTACTGATTCGTTATGCCCATCTAAGCAGCGCTTTTATACTTATTTAGGACAACGATTCTTCTTCTCTTCGGAATATCTTTTCATTCATTCACTGTGCTCCTTTCTGCGTTCTCCTACCCATCCTGGTTATTTTCTCTGCAAATTTATGTTTGCTTACTAAGCTTCTTAATTTCGTCTACCTGAGATTATTATTATTATAAATACCGTGCCACTGGGAGATATCCCGGTGGCAATGCTTATTTATAGCAGTATGGCAATGAAGTAAAATTGAAACATATATTACATGATGACAATAAATATACAAGATACAATTCCACGGAAACCAAATATTACAAGAAATTATACTGAATCAAGAAATTTCATGATGAAAAAAGAAAAGAATTAAAAGGAAGTGCGTTAAGACAATAAACAAAAGCAAGAGTCTTGACAATTAAAAATGGCAAACGAATAGTGAAACGTAATACATTGAAAGTAATAGCAAAGAAATTGATACGAAATTTGTGGAAAATAACTCAAAATATTCCCTTATATACCGCATAAAATAACTACAATTAGACACTTTGGAATTTACCCACAATATAAAAAGTATATCATTACAAGTAATAATAGTGACAACGCAATCACATATAAATTTACACACAACTGAAATATTTACAATGCCTTAATACTACGATTTACAGTAGATTGAACTTCTTAACATATAAATAATTCACCATCACATATAAATTTCTTAAAGCATCTTACGTTTCTGATAAAAGGTTCAAGGAAAGCTGCAGGTAATGCATGCCACTTATCAGTTCTCTGATTTATGAACAAATACAGTATTTACCATCCTTAGCTTTCTGCGGTCTACCTTTTCTTTATGTGGTTGATCGGCTCTAGTTGTATAACAGCGATTTCCTTGTCGACTGTCAACTGGCGCTATTTTATGGCCAGGTACACTTCCTGACGCCAATTCTCCGTAGGGGTTTTTTTTTTATCATCTCTATTATTGTTGTATATGAAGAGTGTTCATTTATCAGGTATTCCAACATCTACTGTATTGCTTATCAAAACAGAAATACATATGTACATATGATTAACATATAGCTTGTCTAGGAAAACATCTCCTGATTTTATCTAACCATCAGATTCCGAATTTGGCAATTTAAAAGAATAGACATCATAATTGCGTTTCTTGGCGTGGTGAAACTATGATTGAATCATTTTCATTCAATCAGCAAAATCTATTTTCAACTATAGATAAATACATTGAAAGAAAAATCGTCCCCCTGAAGTAATTTCACTGATTAAACCCTTGCACGCATATCTTGTGTTAATAGAAAGATTTTATTAAATGCTTTTGTGACCGAGTTTTGCTTGTAATGGTTTTATTAACCTTCATGAATTATCCATAAATGCCTCAGCGCTGCATTGTTCGATAACACGATAAAGATCGCCTGAAATAAGTTTGCATTTCCAGTTGAATGTGATTTAATCGGTACTCTGGCAATGTTATCTGGAAGAAGGAACATTCGACTCACTGAACTTTCAGGTACACACATGAAGCATTCATTTCATCATTGTTGTGTATTTTTATGGTTATAAGAATTATTTATCCAAACTTATATTGTAGGCATATGCTTATGGCAAACTGATCATTTTTCAACCGGAAAAATGCATGATTTCTGTGCTGTAGGGCGTCAAAATTTGACGGTGGGTGTGTA
This sequence comes from Anabrus simplex, assembly GCF_040414725.1. NCBI lineage: Eukaryota > Metazoa > Arthropoda > Insecta > Orthoptera > Tettigoniidae > Anabrus > Anabrus simplex. The sequence goes on along the minus strand of NC_090265.1, from coordinate 1,130,357,751 downwards.
ATACGTATTTTGTCAAGAAATCTCCACCAATTAAACAACCAGATAGAATCGTGCGTTGCATCACAGAAGTTGTTAGAATTCTTTACTTGATTACAGAGCCTGCAATGGTGGCGCAGAGATGGCAATAATAATAATAATAATAATAATAATAATAATAATAATAATAATAATAATGGTCTCACGCTCGACTGACTAATTTATGATTTACAGAGAAGCTGGGATTACGGAAATGCGTTCTGTGCGTGTCCCCTTACGTGCTGGTAAACTTACTGACACGATGCTGATATAATTAAACACTTTAAAATACCAGCGAACTTAGCTCGGATCGAACCAGCTTCGATCGAAAAGACCAGCCCATCCGCGCCACTCAACCTTCGCCAGCAAACAGTACGCAGCGTGTGAATTTGAAACATACGTCAGTTTGTTCGTCTGACATTAACCTACCAACACATACAATTTGAGTCCACCAAACACTAGCGTCCGTGTTGTGTCGTTCGGTGTTCATGTCGTCGTTTGTGCCTGGAAAAGAACATTTGAGGCACGCATTGCTTTTCACATTTAATCAAAAGGAAAAAGTTGTGGAAAGCCATCGTTTGCTGCTAGAAACATACGGTGAACACGCTCCATAGATTAGAACAGGGCCTCTCAAACGCCCAAAATCTCACGCGTGCAGAGCGAGGCGCAAGAGCTCCGTGCACTGTGCATCGGTGCCGCTCGGTATGGCTCGGATCAACGCTTCGTCTCTGGGCTACTCGGCTATGCTCGGCTCTACTCGGCTATACTCGGCTCAACTCAGCCAGGATTTGGAGCGCTACGGCGCAAGTGAGGAAGAGGGAGACAGGCGGAGCGAGCGAGACAGGTGTGGGGAAAGAGAGAGACAGCGCTATTGCTCCAAATCGAGGAGTGGGGGTCTGCACTCTGGTCAACCAAGCCAAGTCGTCTTTTGCACCGTGCACAGTGCATGCACCCTGAGAGGCCCTGGATTAGAACATGTGAGACATGGTTCAGATAATTTTGAACGTGGTAATTTCAGTGTGCTGTGTGTCTGGTGGGACCAGAGCGGTATTGCATATTATGAATTCTTGAAGCCCGGTGAAACCGTTAATGCACAATGCTTTCGCCAAAAAATAATTTAAAACACGCATAGATCGAAAGACGACCGTGATCGGCCAGAAGACAGGGCAAAGTGATTTTGTTACACGACAATGCGCCGTCTCACACAGCAAAACCAGTAAAAGACACCTTGAAATCGCTTGGATGGGACATCCTTCCGCACCCGCCGTACTGCCCCGACCTGATGCGATCTGGCTAGCACCGCTTCCCATCAATGGGACACGGGCTAGCAGAGCAGCACTTCACGAATTTCGAGGAAGTTGTTCGACGAATGGTTTGCCGCAAAAGACAAGCAGTTTTTCTGGCATGGTATTCATAACTTAAAGATGGGCGAAATGTGTGGAAGCCGATGCTCAATATTTTGAATAAACCAAAAATGAATTTCTCTTGGAATTTATGTGTTTTCTTTACATAAAACCCGGCAAAAATTTCTGCATACAGCGGGTAAATGCATGAAGAAATATAGATTTTCAAAATAACTTACGGAATCACATGTGGAAGGGAGAGGCCAAGGATAACCTGGATACGACAAATTACATGAATAAGAACGGTGAAAGGCAAGAGGATCTACAGTAGAACATGATGGTGAATGAGGATTGATGCAAAGATGGAATAGTGAGGGGAAATATATTTACCCCGTACTGGCTGTATCTGGAGGAACAGGAAAACGATAAAAATATATTTTTTATTGAAAATCAGAAAGAGAACAAATACCTCGAATTGTTAGCGACTCCGTAGACATACCGTATATCAGATTCTGGGAACTAAATTTTTGTCGAATTTTGAGCGCTTGAAAGTGTGCTTTCACTCTTTTTAATATCGGTAAATGAAATGTCACATGGCTTTTAGTGCCGGGATATCCCATCTGTCACATGATTATCAAAAATATAAAGTAGTATGTGAAAACTGTACAAAATTTCACTCTATTCAATGATTCCAACTCAATCTAAACCATAAATATAGGAGATACGAGAAAATGCCATGGGACTAGCCATGTAGAACTCTAAAACAGGCGTCTGATGGTGAATTCTGTTTGTAGATATGTCGTACAATTTCAAAGCAGTAACTTTCGAAATGAAGGTTTGCACTTCTAGACGTGTCCATGCTTATATATAAAAATAAAGTTGTATGGGGTCCGCTGTTTGTAATTTCGTTTATATTGCCAATCTTTCAGATATTTATCCGTTTTATTTTAAGTAAAGACCGAATCGGCAGTTTTCGTGCATGTTTGTCTGCTTGTTCCACCAAAACAGCGAAACGGCCAGATAGATCTCAACCAATCGTCATATTTTGGAAGGTTCTGATATGCATATTATTTAAAAAGCTTTGAATACATGGGGGTTTGTAGGAAAATCAGAACAGTTTTCCTCCATTTTCTCTTACACTATTGATTTTCTGCAAAATCCGTGGACTGTATGTGAAACGTCTCTTCATTTTAAACAACTTTTGTCATGGTCATGATTTAACTTACTATTCAAATGACGGAGAAATTTACAATTTTCTGCGGGTAATATGCTCTGCATTTAGTGACCAACAGGGCGACAACGAACCTACAGGTTACCATGGCAACGTCTCTGACTGCTTGCCAGCAGGCAAGTAACGTATTGCCATTTTCCTCATCATTCATGTAAACTCGATGCTGTTCCTTGTGTAGGAAGCAAGAGAGACATCAATCGCCCATTCTGCGGGTTATTGGCGAAATATCGTTGGAGGTTATGACCGTCCTCGAATAGCTAACAAGAACATAAATCACCCTCTTATCTGTTTACGTAAGAATCCCTGCCCCTGAATTTCTTCTCTGTTCCCGCTTCTCCTTAACTCATGCATTATAATTCATTGACGAACATTTGATTTTCCATTATATTCACTTGGTATTTACATATTTGTCGTATTATAATCTTATTTCCTGTCAATTGAAACATTTTTTAACTGTATTACTTTCTTCCTTAATTACTCCGTATGTATGCGAGTGCTAATCCCTAAACCTGGACACACTTTTCTTTGAGGAAAACTTTCAAGCTATTCAAATGTTTGACTTTTGGCCCCGGAAAATATAGAAATATGGATGCATTTTAATGACGGTGTGGACCTTCGTTTCGGGATAATTAGTGGCTAAACGGTAAGTTGTATTCCAATACTGATAGCACAATCTCCGTTCTATTTGGAGAGATCATCAACTTTGGTCTTATGACTAATTGTCGCATCTCAATTGTTGATACTTTAGATAGCGCTGCTTTCTTCGATTATAATCAAATCTTTCGAACTCGATTGTGGCTTGATTTGTATTAAAGGGCCTATCTTCTTATAAAAAATTCTCCATCTCTATTGTGAATAGTAGTTGCAAAGTGAGCCTTCAGTTATAATAAAAACTCCCGAACTCGATTGTGATTGGCAGTAGGAAATGTGGCCTACCATTGTCGTCAAAATTTTCCCAAAGTCTGCCTTACATTGGAAACAACGTATGACGCCCTCCCTGTTTTGTTTCCAGGAGAGCACTAAGAGGCATGAAATCTATCTATATATATAAAATAACTTGTCCTGACTGACTGACTGACTGACTGAGTGATTCATCATCGCACAGCCAAAACTACTGGACGTAAAGAAATGAAATTTTGGGGATATATTCATATTAAGATGTAGGTGCTCGCTAAGAGAGGATTTTTGGATATTCCTTCGCTAAGGGGTTGAAAAGAGGGGTGAAATTTTAAAATGAGTGTGTCTATATCTCAAAAGTTTAAAAGTTTACAGGTGTAAAAATTGGTATTTAGAATCTTCTTTAAAAATAAGGAAACACGTATTTTTTTGTTTTCAGAAAATCCCAATAGGAGGGGTGAAAAGGGGTGAAAATGGGGAAAATGGGTTGAATGCCCTTAATCAGGATACCAGTACTTATATCTCAGAAATTGAAGATATTACAGACCTGAACATTGGTACTTTTGATCTCTTTTAAAAATAAGGAAACACGTATTTTTTGGTTTTTGCAAAATCCAATTAATGGGAGGGTGAAAAGGGGGTGAATTTTTAAAATGAGTGAATCTATATCTCCAAACTTTTAAAGTTTGCAGATGTAAAAATTGGTATTTAGAATCTTCATTAAACATAAAGAAACAAGTATTTTTTTGTTTTCGGAAAATAGCAATAGGAGGGGTGAAAAGGGGTGAAGAAGGGGTTGTATGCCTTTGATGAGGCTACTTATATTTCAGAAACTGAAGATATTACAAACCTGAAAATTGGTGTTTAGGATCTCCTTTAAAAATAAAGAAACACGTATTTTTTTTGTTTTTGGAAAATCCAGTTAATGGGGGTGAAAAGGGGGTGACTTTTTAAAATGAGTGTATCTATATCTCAAAACTGTTACAATTTATAGATGTAAAAATTTGTATTTAGAATCTCCTTTAAAAATAAAGAAACACGTATTCTTTTGTTTTCGGAAAATCCCAATAGGAAGGGTGTAAAAGGGTGAATAATGGGTTGAATGCCTTTAATGAGACTACTTATATTTCAGAACCTGAAGATATTACAGACCTAAAAATTGGTATTTGGGATCTACTTTAAATATAAAGAAACACGTATTTTTTCGTTTTTGGAAAATTCAAATATTGAGGGGTGAAAAGGGGGGTGAATTTTTAAAAATGAATGTGTCTACATCTTAAAACTTTAAAATTTACAGATGTAAAAATTGGTAGTTAGAATCTCCTCTAAAAATAAAGGAACACGTATTTTTTTGTTTCCTGCAAATCCCAATAGGAGGGGTGTAAAAGCGTGAAAAATGGGTTGAATGCCTTTAATGAGGATACATATATCTCAGAAACAGAAGATATTACAGAACTGAAAATTTGTATATGGGATCTCCTTTAAAAATAAAGAAACACGTATTTTTTTAGTTTTTGGAAAATCCTATTAATGGCGGTTAAACATAAGTGACAAATTGGGGTGAATTTTTTGAAAGATTATCATGGAAACGTAAAATGTTACAGACGTAAAAAGTGGGTGTTTGGAATCTCCTGTAAATGTAAAGAAACATAGGTGATTTGTTTTTGGAAACTCCATTTAAGGGGAACCCAAAAAGGGTGAAATTTTAAAATGAGAATTTTTACAGTATTTCTAAAAAAACTTAACATGTTACAGAAGTGAAAAATGGTATTTTTATCTCTACTAAACCTAAAGAAACGTGTATTTTTAATTTTCGGAAATACCACTTGGGTGGAGGGGGGGTGAAAGTGACTGAACATGGTGTTGAATTCTTTTAATTAGGCTACTGATATCTTAAAAATGAAGATGTTACAGACGTGAAATTTGATATTTGCAATCTGCTTTAAAAGTAAAGAAACACGTATTCTCGGAAAATCCAATGAAGCGGGGGGAGGGGGGTGAAAGAATTGAAAAATTAATTGACTTTGTGCCCGTTCGCGTGTTTAAATGTGCCCATTCGCACGTCCACGACAGATTACAAAATGGCGCCGACCTAAGGTATGGGCCTTGTAATCTAAAGCGAGCAAGGAATAGTCGCCTGCTACGATGTCTCAGAGGGCCATATACTTCATAGAATGATCGTGTATTCGGGTAAGACGGACAGTGGACGGTGCACAGTATTGTTTCCAAAAAAAAAAAAAAAATAGAAAAACATCATTATTGAAAATCTTCATCTTGAAATCTGCACGGCCTCGAGAGCGGACGATATCACCGTAATTGTAATATTTCAGTTGGAGAAGCAAAAGATTGCGTATTAAGGAAAAGAAGGAATACAACTATTAAATAAGAATAAAGTATCAGTCTTCACCAAAATTCAAAATCGGTTAAGACGAAAATAAGAGTATTGAAGTCGTTACGCAGAAATTACGAATACGACCAAGAGCTACAAAGGAAATTATATTAAAAATTAAGGATAAACGTCGTCAAAGAAGAATAGAATAATGGCAGAATATCGTAATATTATTAGCTTCAATTTTGAATCTGTCAAGAAGATGATCAAGATGATGCACTGAACTCACATGATGGACCGACCTGGGAACAATTCATCTTGCCAGACGACCAGGAAATGACCAGGAGATGTCAAGGAAGGCGACGGGTAACCAGATAGAACTACCAGAGTATTGGAGCGGAGGACGTTTCAGATGACATACTCGTGATCAAACCGAAGACCCATCTACATCCCATGGGAATGGAACAGCTGGACCAGGGACAACTATGAGCGAGCTAAGTCATTCATAACATTTTATTGCATAATTTTTGGTTTGCTTACACATGTACCTTAGGTATGTGCTGATGGCAAATTGTAGACCGATAATTTGGCAATGCAAGTGTTGATTATCAACTAAGTGTGAGATAATTAAGTCTTAGTTACGATTGAATAACATAGCAGAAGTTTTGCTATATCGACGGAAATACTTGTAGGAAGCGTGAGGTTTGAAGAGAAATATGAAACAGCTGATTGAATTGACATAATAAGAGATTATAGAGTTTTCATTGATGTAATGCAAAAGGTTCACGTCACGAATGGTTGTGCGCGGTGTTGTAAGAAACATGGAATTACGCATTTGTTTGGTCCATAATTAGGGCAATGAACTCGTCTGTAGGTTAAGTTGATCTGCGACTTGTATATTTTATTAAGAAGCAGTGTGGTATTTTTAACGTAATCGTCAAGTTGGGAAACGCGATATATAATTATGGAGGCTACGGTGTCTATATCAGATTGATATTGTAATGAGAATATGAATATGAGATTGGAGGAAAGTTACGAGTTGTATATTGTGAATTGGGAAGGTTTGTACGCAATGCAGGACCATCGTGTATCTGCACGTTAAGTTTGTGCCACACTACAAGTGAATTTTATGTTTTATTTGCGTAAGAATGCCCACACCGCAGGAGCTGCACAAGCCAAGGTACGAACTGGATTTATTTGTATAGAAGTATGCTTGTGACGTAATTACATTTCAGTGTAGATGTTTTATAATGAATATTAGAATTCTCCGACTTTCAACAGCTGTAGTTAACCAGAAACAGTACGACACCGATATATATATATGAGATTATGCTTTTCCAAACCTCGCAGCAAAGCGCTTCCATGTTAATTGCAAGAGAGTAATGTAGCTTGCATTGGGGTTGAATGTTATTGAAATATAACTACTTAATAGGACATTGAACCGATAAGGGCATGTGTGGGACAGCCAAAGATTATGCTGAAGTTAGATAGATAGCTAGATCAGTTAATATTCTCCGTTTAAAAGTACATTTTTTTTAACGAATTTCAGCTAGGTAAAGGCTAGAGTAGGAGCCGTATTTAACAGGCACTAGGAAAGAATGCCTTAGTTCATAAGTAGTTTTCAAAGCACAACGAGATCCTTACAACAAAGTCATGACTTCGGATTTTATTAAAATTTAACTTGAAACATTCAGATTTATTTTCGAATATCGATAACTCAAATTAGATTTACTTAGACGAATTCCAATTTATTCACACTAGACTTATTGGTGTTTTTGTGATGCATTGCGGATGGATATTATATCCATGTGAGATTGCTTAAATAAGACTAAAGAAAGTGGACTTTCGAAATGAGTTTATTGTGTCGATGTGTTTACTTACATTTCAAATGCGAGGTGGAACTCGAATAGGACCAGTGATCTGTTGTAAATATGTAATTTTAGAATTTCAATTTCACAAAGGAACTGATCATTTATTAATTTAAATACTGAATTCTATTTTCTTGTTTATCATACGAGCCAGCGCTGACTCATCTTCTCAATCATATTACCAGTTAATTTAAATACTGCGTTACATAATGTGGAAATTGGTAATTTAGTATTTATTAATAAATATTTTGGTATTTTTCTACAATTGCTGGAGTCAAGAGTTCTTTAATTATTTCCTAGATTGTAAGGTAATGTATAGCGATGTAAGATATGGTGTAATTAAGTAATCATTTATCCATGGCAAATTTCTTGAGGTCGAAACTTTAAAAGGTAGTCGGCGATGATTATTATAATGTCGTGAGTAACGTTGGGTGACATCCGTGGGTCGGATTTCTCTTGGACTCACGTTAAGCGTACTCTACAGTAGGATTACATGTCCTACTAGCCATAATTAAACCCTGAGGTATCCGCTGAGCAACTCCATTGCGTCAAATTAGGCTGTCTATCGACAAGTTAGAAAATGGAGGTATCGGGCAAAGAATGTTTAACCCGTTGGTTGCATTTAATCGGTCGCCCTATGTGGTGCCACAACATCTGATAGAGGCAACAGCAAAGGTTCCACCTGCCTGTGGGTTACATTTAATTGGCTGCCCAATCGTGGGGCCTAACTGAAGAGAAATACTTCGCGGCCACATTTAATTGATGCACAACCGTGAGGCTATTTAAGAGAAAAACACCGCGGGATAGCACATTAAGTTGTCGCACCAACGTGAATAGTAGAGAAAGACACCGTGCGAGTATAATGCATTGAATTGGAGCACCAACGTTGACAAGAAGTGAAAGACACCGCGGGACCGTCGAGAAAGAGATTGAATATTAGAATAATTTAGCTAGCTCCTATACTGTGACCGAGAAGAGAAGTCGCCGTGGGAATGTATTGTCATGGAATACAATAAGTTCAGATAATATTGATCAACATAAATAATAATATGTAGAGGTATTGTATGGAAAGGATTTATTAGGTTTGTAATATTTGCAAGATATATGACGAGGATCTGTGAAGGAGAAGGAGGTATAATATATATGAGTATAAAGTTATATTAAGCGAAATGGTCAATGTTGAGGAGTGATTGAGGTTTGTTAAATATTTATTTTCTTCTGGTCATGTTAATAATATGAGTTAATTTTAAGTGTTTTTGTTTTAAATATATTGCATATGTTAAATACTATGTAGGCTTGTGAATACTGTAGGTTGGTTGGATGCCACATAGTAACAATTTGTTTTCTTCTTTGAGATCAGTTCCGGAGTGAATTCAAAATGATAAAATCCGAACTCATGGTCTAGTTGTTCATGGTCTACCTGGTAAGATGATGTTGTTTCCAGCAAGGTCCATCCATATCATATGTGATTGAAACCAAGAAACTTTAAGCTAGTGCACGATAGTGACATAAGAGACTATTTTAGTATAAGTAGTTTAAGGAGTTGTGAATTGTGTTATATATATGTATGTGTATTTATACCCTGTGAACTTGGAGTATTGCTAGGAAACTTAGAGTACCTTAGGAAAATTGAAAAATTTTTAGGAATTTAAAGAAAGCATAATAGCGTAAATAGAATTACTTAACGGAATTATGGCGATGCAAGGAAGAGTACAGACCAGAAGGGGACAGGAAGAAGAGATGAGAGAAATACAGGAGAGACACGACGGAACCCCGATATGGTTCTTAGAGTATTTGAAAAAGCAGGAAGAAGAAAAACAGAAGGAGAAAAAGGAACGCGAAGAGAAGGAGAAAAAGCAGGAAGAAGAAAAACAGAGGGAGAAAAAAGAACGCGAAGAAGAAAAACAGAGAGAGAAACATGAACGTGAGAATGAGAAAATAAGACAGGAAGAGGAGAAGGAAAGAAGACGAGCAGAAAAGGAACGAAGATTAATAGAATGGCAACAAAAACAAGTTGAGGATAGAGGAAAGGAAATACAGGAATTATATAAGAAACAGGAAGAGTGGCAACTGAAGCAGAAGGAGATTATGGAGGAAATCGTTAGCAGAATAGAAAGCGAACATAAAGGGATGATTCAAGAATTAAAAGGGAAACAAGAAAAGATGACTGAAGAATTTTTTGGAGTTAGGAATGAAATACAAGGTTTGCGTGCCGAGTTGACCGAAACCATGGAAAATAAAAACCAAGAGATGCGAGAGGAGATAAACAGAATGAGGACAGAAGTGGCACAGAATCCGAATATCATCACAGCACTGGTGGATGAAGAAATTGCCAAACTGAATGACAAGCTAGAAGAAATCAAAGGCACTAATGAGAAGAAATGGGAAGAGGTAAACGAAATAAAGAAGAAGATAACAGAAGGACAGGAAACTATCAAGAGATTAGAAGATGAGAAGATAAGTGAAATAGCGAAAGGCATGGAAGGACTAAGCCTGAAACAACAAGACTTAGTAGGAAAATTTAACCGAGCTTCAGATCAGGTGGCCGACAAAATAAATGAACTGAAGGAGAAAATGGAAACTGATAAGGCTGATTCAGAGCGGAAGATGGAGAAGACCGATGAGGAAATGAAACAAATAAGGAAAGAACTTCAGGAGATGAGGGTAGAAAACCAATCGGCGAAATCCGTGTTTTCGAACTCAAGTGAACGGCAAAGAGTTATGGAAACACAAGTACAGGAAAGAGAAAACACACCTTCAGTAATGATCGATTCGAACAGGCGAGACATAGAAATGATGAACGGAAGTAACCAGAGTGATAGCACTCCCATTATTAATATTATTAAAAATTATGATGATCGGCCCAAGCATTTCGACGGGTCAGCGAAGATCTCTCCCAAACAATTCCTTAGAGATATCGAGGAATACTTTAGGGAAGGGAGAATACAGGAGGATAAGAAATTACGAATAATTGAGAAACACCTAGATGGGAACCCGAATATATGGTTTCGAGCTTTTAAATACACTTTTCACAATTACGATGAATTTAAAGCTGCTTTCCTGAGAAAATTCTGGGACTCAGAAATACAACAGCAGTTGAGATTGGAGCTCTACTCTAGGAAATTTTCTAATGCAGGGCAAACACGTTATTCCGATTTCTTTTCCTACCAGTTTCACCGTTTCCAAGACTTAGATTGCGCACCAAGTGAGTTAGAGGCGATAAAGACTATACAGAGACAACTACCGTTAGAGGTGCAGAGGTTGTTAGCTGCCACGGATATACAGACCGCTGTAGACATGGAGAAACGGCTGAGGCAGATTGACATGACATCATCATGCCTGGTAGAAAGAAATTCCAGAAATATTAGGCAAGTAGAAGCGATTAATACTATTAAGCATGAAAGCACGAGCGGAAGAGTGAGCGGATCTGAACAAGACAGGACGGAGAATCAGTTCAACACTCAAGATAACGCACGAAAAAGACATTGTTGTAGATGCAGCGGAGAACAACCTGCGAGATGGGAACCAAGAGAGCACAGAAGTAACCCACAATACAGGAACAACATTCGATATAATAGAAATAGGAGCCAACCCTATCCAAGAAATAGAAAATGGTATAATGAAAAACGACGGCCTAATGAGTATAATAGAAATGAAGAAAATAGAAGATATATACAAGAGCTTAGAGAGCAAAGGCAAAATAAGACCCGATGGGAGGATGCTATTAGAGACAAAGATATTAATGGAGACCTCGAAGGAGCCGAGAGTCTCGAGCTCCAAGAATTTAAGAGGAAAAGAGAAGAGGAAAGATATAGAGAAAACAATACCCAGAGAGGTACGCCTGATTCCGAACCATCGGTTAGAAAAAAAAAACGCCAATGGAACAATAACTCAGCTGGAAGATGTAAATGATCGGGAAAATAGGAACATTGTCAAAATTCGTAGTTGGATAATAACACAATTTGATCACTGGGACATCCGACCAGAAGACTTGGTTCGAGATGAGACATGCGACACAAAGGAACCTGTATTTAAATTGCCAGTAATATTAGTAAGGGTTGCAGATATCAAAATATACTGTTTGGTTGATTCCAGGGCCAGCATTAGTGTCATGTCTAACACGTTATTTCAAGAATTGACAAAGAGAATGGAAATACCGATAATACCCGTATCTGGAGTTAAGATCAGGGGTGTCATTCCAGATAAATCGGTAGAATGCAAGACTCAAGCATATTTAACAATAAGAATAGGTAGACACGAGTTCGAACACCCATTTCTGGTAATGAAGAAGATAAAATACAGTATAATTTTCGGAATAGACTTCATGATGGCTTCCCAAATGACGATAGATATGGAACGTTATGAAATCAGATTCCCTATTAGGGAGAATGATGGGAATAAAACTATTGAAACAATCCAACTTAAAGACATGTTACATCCTGAAGAATACTTGAAGATTGAGGGAAAGGAAGTCGACTTATTGAGTAAAGAGAATCCAGCTTTGGTAGAGAAAGATGAAGAGCTGCAAGAAGACATCGAAATGACAAAAAGAATCGAAGAAATCATAACCATGGAGGAAGAAAATAATGAAAAAACAGAGATATGGGAGGCACTTGCTCAAGCCAATGTACCATCTGAAGGAAAAAGAATCCTGTATGGAATTATCAATAAATACATTGACGTTTTCGATGATAAACCAGGGCAAATTCCGAACTTCAAGTATAAGATAATAGTGAATGACTGGACTCCGTACATGGGCAAAATATATGACGTGCCAGAGAAGTACTTCAGTGAAGTGAAGACGATTATCCACAGCAAATAGAGACTATGCTAAAGGAAAAACTACTGGAACAGTCACGAAAAAGATTAAAGAGGATGCAAAATAAGAAATTCCATGCACCTTATAAACGAGGTGATCTTGTATTAATTAAAACAGTACCAATATCGAATGCACCGAACAGAGTATGTGCGAAGTTCCTACCATTATACAACGGCCCATATAAAGTAGAGCGTGTGCTAGGAAATAATGCATACGAATTAACGAGCATGAATGGAAAGTACAGAAATGTATACAATGCCTCTAACATCAAGCCTTATTACCAAGAGAATGAGACTAATGGAACCACAGAACTAGAAAAATAAAGGGACAAGAATGTAAAGGCTACATACCAATATCAAGTTATCGTCTACAAGTCATTAGAAATTACGATTTATTAAGCTTATTGTAGAAAAGAATCAGCTGATTACATAAGCACAGTCGAATGTAGCAAAGAACATCTCTAAATCAGGAGCGATAATAAACGGTCGATATATTAAAATCGATTTGCCAGTCGCAATAGGACAAGGAATATGTATAAGAAGCGAAGGCACATTTATGATTTGAGTTTAAGTAAGGAAAATATATTGTGACCAATATATTTTGTTCGTGACGGGGGATAATAAATGTGCCCGTTCGCGTGTTTAAATGTGCCCATTCGCACGTCCACGACAGATTACAAAATGGCGCCGACCTAAGGTATGGGCCTTGTAATCTAAAGCGAGCAAGGAATAGTCGCCTGCTACGATGTCTCAGAGGGCCATATACTTCATAGAATGATCGTGTATTCGGGTAAGACGGACAGTGGACGGTGCACAGTATTGTTTCCAAAAAAAAAAAAATAGAAAAACATCATTATTGAAAATCTTCATCTTGAAATCTGCACGGCCTCGAGAGCGGACGATATCACCGTAATTGTAATATTTCAGTTGGAGAAGCAAAAGATTGCGTATTAAGGAAAAGAAGGAATACAACTATTAAATAAGAATAAAGTATCAGTCTTCACCAAAATTCAAAATCGGTTAAGACGAAAATAAGAGTATTGAAGTCGTTACGCAGAAATTACGAATACGACCAAGAGCTACAAAGGAAATTATATTAAAAATTAAGGATAAACGTCGTCAAAGAAGAATAGAATAATGGCAGAATATCGTAATATTATTAGCTTCAATTTTGAATCTGTCAAGAAGATGATCAAGATGATGCACTGAACTCACATGATGGACCGACCTGGGAACAATTCATCTTGCCAGACGACCAGGAAATGACCAGGAGATGTCAAGGAAGGCGACGGGTAACCAGATAGAACTACCAGAGTATTGGAGCGGAGGACGTTTCAGATGACATACTCGTGATCAAACCGAAGACCCATCTACATCCCATGGGAATGGAACAGCTGGACCAGGGACAACTATGAGCGAGCTAAGTCATTCATAACATTTTATTGCATAATTTTTGGTTTGCTTACACATGTACCTTAGGTATGTGCTGATGGCAAATTGTAGACCGATAATTTGGCAATGCAAGTGTTGATTATCAACTAAGTGTGAGATAATTAAGTCTTAGTTACGATTGAATAACATAGCAGAAGTTTTGCTATATCGACGGAAATACTTGTAGGAAGCGTGAGGTTTGAAGAGAAATATGAAACAGCTGATTGAATTGACATAATAAGAGATTATAGAGTTTTCATTGATGTAATGCAAAAGGTTCACGTCACGAATGGTTGTGCGCGGTGTTGTAAGAAACATGGAATTACGCATTTGTTTGGTCCATAATTAGGGCAATGAACTCGTCTGTAGGTTAAGTTGATCTGCGACTTGTATATTTTATTAAGAAGCAGTGTGGTATTTTTAACGTAATCGTCAAGTTGGGAAACGCGATATATAATTATGGAGGCTACGGTGTCTATATCAGATTGATATTGTAATGAGAATATGAATATGAGATTGGAGGAAAGTTACGAGTTGTATATTGTGAATTGGGAAGGTTTGTACGCAATGCAGGACCATCGTGTATCTGCACGTTAAGTTTGTGCCACACTACAAGTGAATTTTATGTTTTATTTGCGTAAGAATGCCCACACCGCAGGAGCTGCACAAGCCAAGGTACGAACTGGATTTATTTGTATAGAAGTATGCTTGTGACGTAATTACATTTCAGTGTAGATGTTTTATAATGAATATTAGAATTCTCCGACTTTCAACAGCTGTAGTTAACCAGAAACAGTACGACACCGATATATATATATGAGATTATGCTTTTCCAAACCTCGCAGCAAAGCGCTTCCATGTTAATTGCAAGAGAGTAATGTAGCTTGCATTGGGGTTGAATGTTATTGAAATATAACTACTTAATAGGACATTGAACCGATAAGGGCATGTGTGGGACAGCCAAAGATTATGCTGAAGTTAGATAGATAGCTAGATCAGTTAATATTCTCCGTTTAAAAGTACATTTTTTTTAACGAATTTCAGCTAGGTAAAGGCTAGAGTAGGAGCCGTATTTAACAGGCACTAGGAAAGAATGCCTTAGTTCATAAGTAGTTTTCAAAGCACAACGAGATCCTTACAACAAAGTCATGACTTCGGATTTTATTAAAATTTAACTTGAAACATTCAGATTTATTTTCGAATATCGATAACTCAAATTAGATTTACTTAGACGAATTCCAATTTATTCACACTAGACTTATTGGTGTTTTTGTGATGCATTGCGGATGGATATTATATCCATGTGAGATTGCTTAAATAAGACTAAAGAAAGTGGACTTTCGAAATGAGTTTATTGTGTCGATGTGTTTACTTACATTTCAAATGCGAGGTGGAACTCGAATAGGACCAGTGATCTGTTGTAAATATGTAATTTTAGAATTTCAATTTCACAAAGGAACTGATCATTTATTAATTTAAATACTGAATTCTATTTTCTTGTTTATCATACGAGCCAGCGCTGACTCATCTTCTCAATCATATTACCAGTTAATTTAAATACTGCGTTACATAATGTGGAAATTGGTAATTTAGTATTTATTAATAAATATTTTGGTATTTTTCTACAATTGCTGGAGTCAAGAGTTCTTTAATTATTTCCTAGATTGTAAGGTAATGTATAGCGATGTAAGATATGGTGTAATTAAGTAATCATTTATCCATGGCAAATTTCTTGAGGTCGAAACTTTAAAAGGTAGTCGGCGATGATTATTATAATGTCGTGAGTAACGTTGGGTGACATCCGTGGGTCGGATTTCTCTTGGACTCACGTTAAGCGTACTCTACAGTAGGATTACATGTCCTACTAGCCATAATTAAACCCTGAGGTATCCGCTGAGCAACTCCATTGCGTCAAATTAGGCTGTCTATCGACAAGTTAGAAAATGGAGGTATCGGGCAAAGAATGTTTAACCCGTTGGTTGCATTTAATCGGTCGCCCTATGTGGTGCCACAACATCTGATAGAGGCAACAGCAAAGGTTCCACCTGCCTGTGGGTTACAACTTTAATTGTATGAGAATATATACATCTAATAAAAACTAAAGTTGTTACAGACGTGAAAATTCGTATTTTGATCTCCTTTAAAAACGAAGAAAAACGCGTTTTGGGGGGGGGGGGGGAACCATCTTGGGGGGCGGGAGTGTAAAGGAGTTGAATTCCTTTCATGAGGACACATAAATCAAAAAGTGAAGAAGTTAGAGTCGTGATAATTGGTATTTAGAAGATCCTTCACTATTAAAGAAACAAGTATTTTTTGCGGGAAAGTTCACTTGGGGGGGGGGGAGTAGTTTGAAATGAAGTGACAAAAGTAAATTATGTTTATGGGGATAGTTATATCTCAAAACGGAATGTAATAGACGTGAACATTGGTGTTTGGAATCTCCCTTAAACATAAAGAAACGCGCGTTCTTTTAATTGGGGGGGGGGGGGGGGTTGGCAGTAAAAACTAACGGCGGTGGGGTGTAAAAGGAGGTGAGACCAATTGATTTTACTGTTCTTAATGTACTTATAAGGATCCTCCGTTGCTCAGGCGGCAGCGCGCCGGCCTCTCACAGCTGGGTTCCGTGGTTCAAATCCCGGTCACTCCATGTGACATTCGTGCTGGACAAAACGGAGGCGGGACAGGTTTTTCTCCGGATACTCCGGTTTTCCCTGTCATCATTCATCCCAGCAACACATAATAGTAGTAATAATAATAATAATATTGTTCCGGACCGTCGTCAAATGTGCGGACCGCGCTGGAAACAGCTCCTGGACGGGTAATGACTAAGAATGCAGTCCGACCGCGGGTTCAGTGCCGCCAAGGCACCCAATATTACACCACGCCGGATCTCCTGAAGGATTTTATCCAGATTAAAAATGATTATAGGAAAATACGGTCTGGCAAAGATTTACGGACCCAACTGACCGGGATGAATACCTGAGCCTAGCCCGGGAAGTACGAAATCGATTGCTGGAAAGGAATATTGAAAAATGGGAGGAAACGTGGCGTAATCTAATAGAAAACGAGTCAGATCGGGAATATTGGTGGATTCTCGCTGAAAACGTGTCTAATCGCGAATTTCGGCGGATTATATATCTAAAACAATAAGCATTCAATTAAAAATTTCAGTATAATACCGTAGCGAAGCACGGGTACCTTGCTAGTATATATATAAAATAGCTTGTCCTGACTGACTGACTGATTCATCATCGCCGAGCCAAAACTACTAGACATAATGAAATGAAATTTTGGGGATACATTCATATTAAGATGTAGGTGCTCGCTAAGAGAGGATTTTTGGATATTCCGTTGCTAAGGGGGTGAAAAGGGGGGGGTGAAGTTTTAAAATGAGTGCACCTATATCTCAAAACTTTAAAAGTTTACAAATGTAAAAATTGGTATTTAGAATCTTCCTTGAAAATAAGGAAACACGTATTTTTTTGTTTTCAGAAAATCCCAATAGGAGCGGTGAAAAGGGGTGAAAAAGGGGTTGAATGCATTAAATCAGGATACCGGTACTTATATCTCAGAAACTGAAGAAATTACAGACCTGAAAATTGGTACTTTTGATCTCTTTTAAAAATAAAGGAACACATATTTTTTTTGTTTTTGCAAAAGCCAATTAATGGGAGGGTGAAAAGGGGGTGAATTTTTAAAATGAGTGAATCTATATCTCCAAACTTTTAAAGTTTGCAAATGTAAAAACTGGTATTTAGAATCTTCATTAAAAATAAAGAAACACGTATTTTTTTGTTTTCGGAAAATCGCAATAGGAGGAGTGAAAAGGGGTGGAAAAAGGGTTGAATGCCTTTAATGAGGCTACTTATATCTCAGAAACTGAAGATATTACAGACCTGAAAATCGGTGTTTGGGATCTCCTTTAAAAATAAAGAAACACGTATTTTTTTGTTTCTGGAAAATCCAATTAAGGGAGGGGGGAAAAGGGGGTAATATTTTAAAATGAGTGTATCTATATCTCAAAACTTTTAAAGGTTATAGATGTGAAAATTGGTATTTAGAATCTCCTTTAAAAATAAAGAAACACGTATATTTTGTTTTCGGAAAATCCTAATAGGAAGTGTGGAAAAGGTTGAAGAAGGGGTCGAATGCCTTTCATGAGTCTACTTATATTTCAGAACCTGAAGATATTACAGACCTGAAAATTGGTGTTCGGGATCTCCTTTAAAAAAGAAACACGTATTTTTTGTTTTTGGAAAATCCAATTAATTGGGGGGGGGGGTGAAAAGGGGGTGATTTTTAAAAATTTGTGTATCTATATCTCAAAACATTTAAAGTTTATAGATGTAAAAATTGGTATTTAGAATCTCCTTTAAAAATAAAGAAACACGTATTCTTTTGTTTTCGGAAAATCCCAATAAGAAGGGTGTAAAAGGGTGAATAATGGGTTGAATGCCTTTAACGAGGCTACTTATATTTCAGAACCTGAAGATATTACAGACCTTAAAATTGGTAATTGTAATCTACTTTAAAAGTAAAGAAACACGTATTTTTTCCTTATTTGTAAAATCCAAACATTGGGGGGTGAAAAGGGGTGGTGAAGTTTTAAAATGAGTGCGTCTACATCTTAAAACTTTAAAATTTACAGATGTAAAAATTGGTAGTTAGAATATCCTCTAAAAATAAAGAAACATCTATTCTTTTGTTTTCGGAAAATCCCAATAGGAAGGGTGTAAAAGGGTGAAAAATGGGTTGAATGCCTTTAATGAGGGTACTTATATTTCAGAACCTGAATATATTACAGACCTGAAAATTGGTATTTTGGATCTACTTTAAAAGTAAAGAAACACGTATTTTTTCCTTATTTGGAAAATCCAAATATTGGGGGGGTGAAAAGGAGGGTGAATTTTTAAAATGAGTGTCTCTACATCTTAAAACTTTAAAATTTACAGATGTAAAATTTGGTAGTTGGAATCTCCTCTAAAAATAAAGGAACACGTATTTTTTGTTTCCTGTAAATCCCAATGGGAGGGGTGTAAAAGGGTGAAAAATGGGTTGAATGCCTTTAATGAGGATACATATATGTCAGAAACGAAAGATATTACAGAACTGAAAATTTGTATATGGGATCTCCTTTAAAAATAAAGAAACACGTATTTTTTAGTTTTTGGAAAATCCAATTAATGGCGGTTAAACAGGAGTGAAAAATTGGGGTGAATTTTTTGAAAGACTATATCTGCAGAATATCTTGGAAACGTAAAATGTTACAGACGTAAAAAGTGGGTGTTTGGAATCTCCTGTAAATGTAAAGAAACATAGGTGATTTGTTTTTGGAAACTCCACTTAAGGGGAACTCAAAAGGGGTGAAATTTTAAAATGAGAATTTTTACAGTATATCTAAAAAAACTTAACATGTTACAGAAGTGAAAAATTGTATTTTTTATCTCTATTAAACATAAAGAAACGTGTATTTTTAGTTTTCGGAAATATCACTTTGGTGGAGGGTGGGGCGGTAAAATTGACTGAAAATGGTGTTGAATTCTTTTAATTAGGCTACTGATATATCAAAAATGAAGATGTTACAAACGTGAAATTTGATATTTTCAATCTGCTTTAAAAGTAAAGAAACACGTATTCTCTTAAAATCCAATGATCCGGGGGGGGGGGGGGGGTTGAAAGAATTGAAAAACTAATTGGCTTAATTGTATGAGAATACATACATCTAATAAAAACTAATGTTGTTACAGACGTGAAAATTCGTATTTGGATCTCCTTTAAAAACAAAGAAAAACGCGTTTTGGGCGGGAAACCATCTTGGAGGGCGGGAGTGTAAAGGAGTCGAATTCCTTTCATGAGGACACATAAATAAAAAACTGAGGAAGTTAGAGTCGTGATAATTGGTATTTAGAAGATCCTTTACTATTAAAGAAACAAGTATTTTTTGCGGGAAAGTTCACTTAGGTGGCGGGGGGGGGGGGAGTAGTGTGAAATGAAATGAAAAAAGTAAATGACTTCTATGGGGATACTTATATCTCAAAACTGAAGGTAATAGACGTGAACATTGGTGTTTGGAATCTTACTTAAACATAAAGAAACAAGCCTTCTTTTAATTTTTTTGTGGGGGGGGGGGGGCGGTAAATAAACTTAACGGCGGTGGGGTGTAGAAGGAGGTGAGACCAATTGATTTTACTGTTATTAATGTACTTATAAGGATCCTCCGTTGCTCAGGCGGCAGCGCGCCGGCCTCTCACAGCTGGGTTCCGTGGTTCAAATCCCGGTCACTCCATGTGACATTCGTGTTGAACAATACGGAGGCGGGACAGGTTTTTCTCCGGATACTCCGGTTTTCCCTGTCATCAGCCATTCCAGCAACACATAATAATAATAATAATAATAATAATAATAATAATAATGTTCCGGACCGTCGTCAAATGTGCGGACCGCGTTGGTAACGGCTCCTGGACGGGTAATGACTAAGAATGCAGTCCGGCCGCGGGTTCAGTGCCGCCAAGGCGCCCAATATGACACCACGCCGGATCTCCTGAAGGATTTTATCCATATTAAAAATGATTATCGGAGAAGATGGCAAAGATTTACGGACCTAACTGACCGGGAGGAATACCGGAGCCTAGCCCGGGAAGCACGAAATCGATTGCTGGAAAAGAAGATTGATAAATGGGAGGAAACGTGCCGTAATCTAATAGAAAACGAGTCAGATCTGGAATTTTGGTGGATTCTCGCAGAAAACGAGTCAGATCGCGAATTTCGGCGGATTATATATCTAAAACAATAAGCATTCAATTATAAATTTCAGTATAACACCGTAGCGAAGCACGGGTATCTTGCTAGTCTATATATATATAAAGTAGCTTGTCCTGACTGACTGACTGATTCATCATCGCCGAGCCAAAACTACTGGACATAAAGAAATGAAATTTTGGGGATATATTCATATTAAGATGTAGGTGCTCGCTAAGAGAGGATTTTTGGATATTCCGTCGCTGAGGGGGTGAAAAGGGGGGTGAAATTTTAAAATGTGTGTGTCCAAATCTCAAAACTTTGAAAGTTTACAGATGTGAAAATTGGTATTTAGAATCATCTTTAAAAATAAGGATACACGTATTTTTTTGTTTTCTGAAAACCACATTAGGAGGGGTGAAAAAGGGTGAAAATCGGGAAAAATGGGTTGAATGCCTTCAATGAGGATACCGGTACTTATATCTCAGAAACTGAAGATATTACAGACCTGAAAATTGGTACTTTTAATCTCTTTTAAAAATAAAGAAACACGTATTTTTTTGTTTTTGGAAAATCCAGTTAATGGGAGGGTGAAAAGGGGGTGAATTTTTAAAATGACTGAATCTATATCTCCAAACTTTTAAAGTTTGCAGATGTAAAAACTGGTATTTAGAATCTTCGTTAAAAATAAAGAAACACGTATTTTTTGCTTTCGGAAAATCGCAATAGGAGGAGTGAAAAGGGGTGGAAAAAGGGTTGAATGCCTTTAATGAGGCTACTTATATCTCAGAAACTGAAGATATTACAGACCTTAAAATCGGTGTTTGGGATCTCCTTTAAAAATAAAGAAACACGTACTTTTTGTTTCTGGAAAATCCAATTAGGGGAGGGGGTGAAAAGGGGGTAATATTTTAAAATTAGTGTAACTATATCTCAAAACTTTTAAAGGTAATAGATGTGAAAATTGGTATTTAGAATTTCCTTTAAAAATTAAGAAACACGTATATTTTGTTTTCGGAAAATCCTAATAGGAAGGGTGGAAAAGGTTGAAGAAAGGATCGAATGCCTTTCATGACTCTACTTATATTTCAGAACCTGAAGATATTACAGACCTGAGAATTGGTGTTTGGGATCTCCTTTAAAAAAGAAACACGTTTTTTTTTGTTTTCGGAAAATCCAATTAATGGGCGGGGGTGAAAAGGGGGTGATTTTTTTAAAATTTGTGTATCTATATCTCAAAACTTTTAAAGTTTATAGATGTAAATGTTGGTATTTAGAACCTCCTTTAAAAATAAAGAAACACGTATTCTTTTGTTTTCGGAAAATCCCAATAGGAAGGGTGTAAAAGGGTGAATAATGGGTTGAATGTCTTTAACGAGGTTACTTATATTTCAGAACCTGAAGATATTACAGGCCTGAAAATTGGTATTTGGGATCTACTTTAAAAGTAAAGAAACACGTATTTTTTCGTTTTTTTTTGAAAATCCAAATATTGGGGGGTGAAAAGCGGGGGTGAATTTTTTAAAATGAGTGTGTCTACATCTTAAAACTTTAAAATTTACAGATGTAAAAATTGGTAGTTAGAATCTCCTCTAAAAATAAAGGAACACGTATTTTTTTGTTTCCTGTAAATCCCAATAGGGTGAAAAATGGGTTGAATGCCTTTAATGAGGATACATATATGTCAGAAACGAAAGACATTACAGAACTGAAAATTTGTATATGGGATCTCCTTTAAAAATAAAGAAACACGTATTTTTTAGTTTTTGGAAAATCCAATTAATGGCGGTTAAACAGGAGTGACAAATTGGGGTGAATTTTTTGAAAGACTATATCTACAGAATATCTTGGAAACGTAAAATATTACAGACGTAAAAAGTGGGTGATTGGTATCTCCTGTAAATGTAAAGAAACATAGGTGATTTGTTTTTGGAAACTCCACTTAAGTCGAACTCAAAAGGGGTGAAATTTTAAAATGAGAATTTTTACAGTATATCTAAAAAAACTTAACATGTTACACAAGTGAAAAGAGGCATTTCTTTATCTCTATTAAACATAAAGGAACGTGTATTTTTCGTTTTCGGAAATATCCCTTGGGTGGAGGGGGGGGGTAAAAGTGACTGAAAATGGTGTTGAATTCTTTTAATTAGGCTACTGATATATCAAAAATGAAGATGTTACAGACGTGAAATTTGATATTTTCAATCTGCTTTAAAAGTAAAGAAACACGTATTCTCTTAAAATCCAATGAAGCGGGGGGGGGGGGTTGAAAGAATTGAAAAATTAATTGGCTTAATTGTATGAGAATACATACATCTAATAAAAACTAAAGTTGTTACAGACGTGAAAATTCGTATTTGGATCTCCTTTAAAAAGAAAAAAACGCGTTTTGGGCGGGAAATCATCTTGGAGGGCGGGAGTGTAAAGGAGTTGAATTCCTTTCTTGAGGACACGTAAATCAAAAAATAAGAAGTTAGAGTCGTGATAATTGGTATTTAGAAGATCCTTTACTATTAAGGAAACAAGTATTTTTTGCGGGAAAGTTCCCTTACGGGGGGGGGGGGGAATAGTGTGAAATGAAGTGAAAAAAGTAAATTACTTTTATGGGGATACTTATATCTCAAAACTGAAGGTAATAGACGTGAACATTGGTGTTTGGAATCTCCCTTAAACATAAAGAAACAAGCCTTCTTTTAATTTTCTTTTTGGGGGCGGGGGTGGCGGTAAATAAACTTAACGGCGGTGGGGTGTAGAAAGAGGTGAGACCAATTGATTCTACTGTTATTAATGTACTTATAAGGATCCTCCGTTGCTCAGGCGGCAGCGCGCCGGCCTCGCACAGCTGGGTTCCGTGGTTCAAATCCCGGTCACTCCATGTGACATTCGTGCTGGACAAAACGGAGGCGGGGCAGGCTTTTCTCCGGTTACTCCGGTTTTCCCTGTCATCAGCCATTCCAGCAACACATAATAATAATAATAATAATAATAATAATAATAATAATAATAATAATAATAATAATAATAATAATAATGTTCCGGACCGTCGTCAAATGTGCGGACCGCGCTGGTAACGGCTCCTGGACGGGTAATGACTAAGAATGCAGTCCGGCCGCGTGTTCAGTGCCGCCAAGGCACCCAATATGACACCAAGCCGGATCTCCTGAAGGATTTTATCCATATTAAAATGATTAAATGAAAAGATGGCAAAGATTTACGGACCCAACTGACCAGGAGGAATATCTGAGCCTAGCCCGGGAAGTACGAAATCCATTGCTGGAAAGGAAGATTGAAAAATGGGAGGAAACGTGCTGTAAAATAATAGAAAACGAGTCAGATCGGGAATTTTGGTGGATTCTCGCAGAAAACGAGTCAGATCGCGAATTTCGGCGGATTATATATCTAAAACAATAAGCATTCAACTATAAATTTCAGTATAATACCGTAGCGAAGCACGGGTATCTTGCTAGTTTAAATATAATCGTACTCGCTGCCTTTACAGTAATTTACGGAGAAATCCGTATACAATGTAGAATACCGTAGCGTAACCCGCGTGCATTTGCTAGTAAAAAATAAAATATGTCTTCATATTTCACATATTGCAATATAATATTCAATCTATATGGTAGAAATACTTTGGGACAAAACAATGGACAAAGCTTTCATGCAAAGGACGCTGTACGGTTTGATTTAAGGAACATAAATTATAAAGCACTTTAATCACCCAGCACATGCTACAATATATATATATATAAGAAGCATATTGAAGCCGCCCACAAACAAGATAAACCCAACCGGAAATAAATATTTGCTGCGTGAAAACGAAGTCAATTCACCAATCAAAAGGGTATCAAGACGATTCAGGGACAGCTCAAGGGGTATCTACCGTCAAGATAAGACCTGTCTGTGTCGGTGCGACGTGAGACAAATTGAAGAAAATGGCTATCTAGAGAAGAATATTGACAATTAGAATATCAGGCAGATACATACATAAATAATTATTTAGACGTCTAGATGCTCATAGATTTATACGGTCAAGATTAGGACAATCAAGAAGTTTCATTACATCTAAACAGTCCTAATACGTCCACGAAGTCATTTTAATTATTAGCTTAGGGAAAGAGACGTTGGAAGGTTAAAAAAGCAATTTAAAGCACACGTCACTGGGAGAGCAGGAGAGAATCAATAGTGAATGCTTATCTCAGATATTAAAATATCCAAAGTCTTCACGGAGTAGAGATGATGAAATAATTAACGTTCTGCATTGATGTGTCCATATGTTTTGAGTGGCGTCTCAAGACCCTCATATTGAGAACTCATCTAAAGCCATAAAGAACAAAGAATTAAGGTCGAATATAAAATCGCAAACCTTCCTCCAATTATAAGTGTAAATTTCATGTCGTTTGATTAATATTATTGTTTTTTAATATTAGAGCTTTTGTCCTAAGTAATTTATGATGTGATACTGTAAGTTTTGCTAGCCTCACGCATAGCATTTCGGCTCGATCAGGTACTGCAGGTTGTTCAGAAGGTGACTTACTTCTGTCTTTCACCGTATACCTTTAAGACAGAATGAGGCTCGAACTACAAACGAAACAAATTCCTGAAATTACGGGCAGTAGAAGCAGCAGAATCAGAGGTTGTAGTTAATGTGACCTACTTCAGCGTCTGTCTCTTAAATAAAATATAAGCATACAAATCTTTCTTTAGAGTAACATCAGCAAAATATTCGAGACTTGGTGTTCTGTGTGGTTTTGCTTCTAATATTCATAGAAGAAAGATGCTTGCATACATTAAATCTCAACCAGAAGAATTCTGTTGTGAAGCGAAATATTGCGTGGAACTTCCCTTTCACAAGCTCGTAAAACTGTTTATGAATTAACATTTCTTGTTGAATAAGACAAATGGTGCCGTTGCTGAAATATTGTACACATTAGCATATTCGCGTCTTAAGAAGAAGACTATATCTGCTCAGTCTTACATAATACACATATGTATGTCTGGACGTCACATATTTTATTACGTGAATGCTCCTCAGAACGAGCACATTGCAGAAGTACACGTCTCCGCAAAAGTGCTATTCAGGATATTCCCAGATTAATACTCCCTGATACTGTCCCAAGTTGATATACGCAAGTGAATTACGGAATCTAGCATGCAGACAGAAAGACAAAAAATTACCTATTCAGTTGGTTCGGATCACGTAGCCCTGAGTTTTTATTCGGGATATGGTGAGTTCCAACTCCACTATCGGCAATTCTGAGTATGCTTTTCCGCCATTTTCACACCAGGTCAATTAAATCGATGGTCACTTCCTCCCCATGCTAGTCTTATCCTATCCCATCGTCGCTGTAAGATCTATCTGATTCGCTGCGACGTAAAACGAATAGAAAATGTACCCGCCTTTCTGAGGCTAAATCGGCCAATTTCAGTTGATTGTTATTTACTTTTGTACTTTTATCCCCAGCATGTATCACCACTTATAACGCCTGGAAGATAGGCATGTCCGCCTAACGGCGTAGACGGACAAGTTACCTCGTAATTCCTAATCATTCCAGTGCAAGGACACCTGTGTTAATATCTTCCCTGTGATAATAGGTTACAAGGATTTAGGTTAGTGTAGCAGCACCATCGGTACAATGGCAAACATTGATAAATCTACCAAAGTAAATCAATCGATTGTCAGGGAAGCAGATAAAAGGAAACATATCTGAATTTATGGACATCTATATCAGGGTATAATTAAAATTATTTCCAATTATTTAAATCTGAATTATTTCACCGCAGAAGATTTATTTTGCACAGTACTCTCCATTACTATTGGAGTACAGTATATTTACCATTTTGTGGGTAGCTTAAAAAAGTTGCAAATTTCTGTTGGATGAAATATTCGATGGTCCTTCTGCAGTCCTCCAAGGAAACAAGGCGTTTACCGTTCAGAAAATTCCGCGGTTAGAAATAGATGATAGTCTGATGGAGCGGTAGGGTGGATGAGGAGACACTTCCCAGCCAAAAGACCGTAACATTTGACGAGTCGCCATAGGAACGTGTGATCTCGCGTTATTATGATGGAACACCACTTCACTGCTTGTTAATTCTGGCCGTTTCTCTTCAATGAATTCTTTCAGATGGTCCCGCTGAGAACAGTATCTTACCGAATTCCTGGTCTGTCCATTACCAAACAATTTGCAGTAGAGAATGCTTTCCCAATCTCACCAAATTAAAAGCAGTACTTTTCTGGAATGGAAATGTGGTTTAGTAACTCTGATTTGAGGTACACCTTTTCTTCACCATGACGTTTTCCTCACATGGTTGTCACTGCTCATCGCCCGTCCCCAGACGTTTCAGAAATGGAGCATGGTCATTGCGCCTTTGTATTGGGTCACAAATTAACACATGCGGTACCAAATTGACTTCACTAAGTTCATGTGGCACTCAAGCATCGCAACGAATTAATTACATAACCGATCCTCTTCAGGTGCATTCTCATATATTCAGCACTTGAACTATTTCCCCCTCTGTCACACTTAGGTTACCTTCAGCCAACTCGTTGAGTCTCTCTTCGCCTGTAGCAATAGGTCCTTCCGTACGACGTTTGTCCTTTAAGGATTGAATTCCAGATCGAAACCTAGAAAACCATTTCTGGCATGTTCGATAGGTTACCGCAATTTCACCGTAAACAGCACAAGTCTTCCTCCGAATTTGTGAAGCATTTTTGCCCTTGCGATAACAAACGAGCGTAAGGTGTCTAAAATTCTCATTTAAACTTTCATGTAAATAAATACTAGCGCACACGACGACGGCAACTGCTCTAACTCTGCTGTCGAGCGGGTTGTGGCCTCCCCAGGCTGAATATTCCTGCCGCATGGATTAAAATGTGAACGGTCTGATGCCACCATCAGATAAATGGGAACTAGGATACAGAATTCAAATCAATTTAGTGTTTTGCGTACGTAAAAATCATATTAATCTACTGTGATAGTCTTATACATACGCAAGGCAAACCTCTATCCTTACCGGCCACAAAGACCTCTAAAGGGGAGTGAAATATAAAGATTTTCAGCATCCGTAACCTGGACACTTCGTGACGTGGACTAGCTAGCTCCATACCGCGGCCGCCTTTCCTCCCAGACATTAAATTAGTAGTGATTTTAGGTTTAGATTGAGTTTACCTTAGGGCCATGTGGTTCTCCAGAGGTGGAATAGAACTCACGTCCTTCCACGTGATCGTCTCTGCTAGGCCACCTCTGGTATTTCCGGTATATATAAAAACCATCGCTTAGTTTCGTTTCCGTAGTTTTTAAGATTGCATTTGGATGGTGGCGGGTTTACCACTACCTTCAGCCTCAACAGCAGCGAGAAGATGAATAATTAAATCAATGCCCGGTCAATTTTCACCCCGAGAATTAATCTGGTACTTATTTGACACATAGTAACTGAACCTCTAGATCATGTACCTCTTCAGAGATGGATATATAGTTTCTAAATTGTTGAACTTTCTGACGTGGATCGAACATTGTCCTTTCACCTTTATCGCCTCAGCTATATTATTATTATTATTATGATTATGATTATTATGATTATTATTATGATTATTATGATTATTATTATTATTATTATTATTATTATTATTATTATTATTATTAATTTTCATTTATGATATGGTAAAATGGCTGAAGAGAAACAGTTTTATTGTGCAACTCCGTAGGTTTTCATCACGTAATAAATTCACCGTAGGAGAAAATCCACCGGGATTCAGTTGTAAATTGGTTAACAGCTGCAAGGTTTTGTCACTATCAAGGAAAAATCTACGTTATTTCCAGTTGGAATGGTACCATCCTTGGGCTTGCTGATCAGCATACATATTCTCATGGTATGTATTTCGTACAACTAATTAAGGAATTCTTAAAGAGAGATCGTTAGAGAAGACTTCTTCGAAATTGCGTTCCATGAATAAGAGAGAATTTTCTCCTACATAACACAGACATTTTGTTGTAGAGTGCACTATATCCACAGTATGAAATACCGCGAATTGTGTTATGTGCATCTAGTACCTCCATTTAATTTCCTGCTTATGACTAACATCGATTCTCAATGTCCGGAATCAAATATATTCACTGCATGTATTTCCTTTATTATTTTTCCCTCCGCTTCTTTTATTTGTAGAAATTTATGAAGAGCTTTGTATAATGTTCAATCACTTGTTCCACTAACAAGGGAACTGTTTCGTTTCGACCAGACCGAATTCATTGCAATTTAGGTGAATGATTAAATAACACATCCTAACAATAATTATTATATTCATTTTGTGTTATAAATAATTGATGAAAACTTGCTGGGCGGCTCGGTGTTGGTATGCGATGACGTCTTAGGTTGGTGTTACGTACCCATTATAGAAATATAGGCAACATTTTGTTTGATCTTAAAGCAATAATCACTAACTTCAAACAATTATATTTTCAAACGAAATAAAATACTTTACATAGAAAATGGAACTTTGACAGCAGGAACATAGCTGCACGCACTACAAATCTCTTTTTAAGATTTGCTTCACGTCGCACTGACACAGACAGGTCTTACGGTGACGATGTGGTAAAAAAGGGCTAGGAGGGCGAAGGAAGCGGCCGTGGAATTAATTAAGGTACAGCCCCAGGATTTTCCTCGTGTTAAAATGGGAAACCACGAAAAACCATCTTCAGGGCTCCCGACAGTGGGGTTCGAATCCACTGTCGCCCGAATGCAAGCTCACGGCTGCGCGACCCTTATCAAACGGCCCACTCACTCGGTGCTCTGAAAATATATTTCACTTTCACGTATGGTGATCTTTTTTGATGCAAAACATGCCATTTTTAGCTAGAAAGGTTTTACACCTAGAATTATTCGTGAGATGATAGACATTGCTAAACACTCCAATAATTTTAAGAAGACGGCTATATACTGAGTATATCATGGTTGTCCTCCATAGTTCATGACTCCTGCGGCTGTGGAATAAACTATACTTCCAGCAAATTTTGTTGAGTTTAGTTGCCACTGACTGGTTCTTCTTATGGTTCGAAAGATTATGTAGGCAGTAAGACTGAATCGCGTCAGCCTACGGTAGTTTTACCACGACCTAAAATCCCCAAAATACTGTAACTTCATTTATGAAAATATTAGGGTTTTAATAGTTCTGTGTGATTTATAATGGACGCTAAGATATTATGCAGTACGTAACCTTTTCATCGATAATTAAATGTTTAAGCTATTGATATAACCTTATATTAGCCCAAACGGGGAAACTGCTGGACTCCTTATTAGAATTATTCACTTTTTAAAGCTGTAGGCAGCCAATGTAACGTCAGAAGTGCAGTGTTGTTCTCATGACATAATCGATCAAATTACCAGTCTCATTGCAATTGATGCATTCGACATACCACATTCCACTCACAACTGGGCAAAAATGTACATTTTTTTAAAGTGCCGGATATTAAATTACGTTAGAATGACTATTCAGTTGATGATGCCTTAATTGATCAACCTAGCAAGATCAATTGTAATTGTTCTGATCCAAACCAAACAATTCCCTTGTGTGATGTATAGTAAGTTCAGTACGAGGATCTTCTAAATAACTGTATTTTTATAGTTCCTGTGTAGTTCTTGTTTCCCATTCTCTTCACTAAATCTCGAGGAGAAGTGAATGTGTTATCGCGCTCAGTGTGTGACTTATGGTCTACAGATAGAGAACGCGAGAAGGGAGTAAGTTTAGTCTCCCTAAGCCCTTCACTCTATAGATCGGTTAATTTCCCAAGGGAAATCTATATTCAAAACGAATTTCCTTTGAAAAAGCTTATTGTTATATAGCGCTATACCCTGTTTCTTTTCTGATGGATATCAGATAAGCTAAAATATTATTTGGGATTTTGTACACAGTTCAATTTAATATTTCGTTTTTATTCATTTAGGAACATTGAAGTAAAGACATCAACCGAACGACCTTACAGCACTGAAAGGTACGTGTGTCTATAACCGTCTTTTGATGAAGTAGTAGGTTCAGATCTCGCCGTTCAGAGTCCTAAATTTACAATTCTGAAGTTTCCCTCTTTCTAATGAACCAAGTTCCGGACTAAAATATTCATTAAGATCGCATTCAATAGGGTTAAGTTGCAGTGTTCCTGTCCTACCATAACAGAAACATTTTCCGGGTTTGTGAGCCATTTAATAATAATAATAATAATAATAATAATAATAATAATAATAATAATAATAATAATAATAATAATATTAGACTAATGATTTTATAATGCTTTCATTCGCATTCATATGGTCAATTTTCTGTCTAATTTATTCCAGTGGATCTTTTTCAAGGCCAAGGTTTGCATTGTAGTAGAGGTTTTATCAAGCATTTTTTCTTCGTATAATATTATTATTCAACTCCAACATGTAACCTATAAGAGGTGCCCCTGTTAAGCCGAGCAACCTATTGTAAGTTTGGGTAATCAATCTCAGTGGGAAATCAGGTCAGCGAGATGATCAGTTTTGGGAGAAATGAAAATGTATTCAACAGCTACACCGGCGGAGTGGAAAATAATTTGCAACGGCGAAGAAGGTGGAAGAACTCTCTTTGATGCAACTTAAATCCGTCAGCGTCTGTTAGTTCAGTAAGCTCGGCTGGAAATACCATTTTCCAAACCCCTCAACAACCTCTGGTGCTATCTGGTCCTGGCAGTCACCAGGCCAAACCAGTTAAGTACAAGAAAACATGAACTGTGCAAGCAAACACAACTCTACCCCAGGTGGTACACAATCCACCCGTCAACAGACGGCAACTGGACATCCGGATTCTGGGCATTCCAGGCAAGCACAGCTGAGAGTGGCGGATCTCTTTGGTCACCTTCCATACAAACAGAAAACGCACATTGGAACTCTAAACATCAATGCCGTAATTCAAAAAGGAATATTAAACAATATCACATAAGAAATTCACAGACAAAAAATTCTCATTGTATAAACTAGGATGACCGAGCTCGATAGCTGCAGTCGCTTAACTGCGGCCAGTATCCAGTATTCGGGAGATAGTAGGTTCGAATCCCACTGTCGGCAGCCCTGAAAATGGTTTTCCGTGGTTTCCCATTTTCACACCAGGCAAATGCTGGGGCTGTACCTTAATTAAGGCCACGGACGCTTCCTTACCACTCCTAGCCCTTCCCTGTCTCATCGTCGCCATAAGACCTATCTGTGTCGGTGAGACGTAAAGCAACTAGCAAAAGAAAAAAAAAACTAGGATGACCGACAACAAAAGTATGCACCATGTAAGTTGACGCAGTTTCAAGAGCAAAACATTACAGAAAGTACACCAATCTTCGGAATGGCTTTTCTTGTCCACAAATCCATCATTAACTTTGTCAAAGAAGTCACAACCGTTAATGATCATGATCGAATTATGACCATGCGCATCCAGTGCGCTGACAAGAAATACACACTTGTCAATGCTCATACACGTACTAGCATCGACAATAAGAAAAACCCTGAAAATGTTAAACAAATTTTGGAAAATACTAGGAATGAATAACATTCACTGGGATGACGTGCAAATCCTGATGAGAGATTTCAGTGTTCAACTTGGCAAATAATAAATCTATCGTAAAATCATCGGAAAAAATTCCGCACACCAAAATACGAACACGAACGGCACACGATTGTTAGATATTTGTCATCAATTTTAACCTCAAGGCTATTTCTATCCATTTCGGGAAACCTGCACACAAACAGAAAACTTCGCGATATCCCATTCAACATCTCGGTGAATACCAGATTTATCATTTTGCCATCTTCCATGACCATTACATAACCATCCTTGACGTTCAAGTCCGACGAGGGGCAAATATTCATTCGGATATCACCTTAAAGCATCAAAATTAAATTTAAGCCGAAGAGAATTCATCAAAAAACCATTACATCGCAAGATATGACGCATCCAAAATTCAAGAAACAAAAATCGCAGAATAATAGAATAAAGAACCAGTGAACAATTGGACGGACTTCTGAAGTAAAATTATCAGAAAATCCAAAGAAATAATTCCACTAGAAATAAAGCAAAACACCCCTGGTGGGATTCCAAATGCGATCAAGTTATAATTGATCGCCGAATCGCGTTTCAAAAATACAATAGCTACAAATCTCCAGAAACCCTACAACACTTTCTCGACGGCCACAAACAGGCAACCAGAACTATCAGGAAAACTAAAAGTAATTATGTAAATAAGCAACTTCAATCAATCGAGAATGACTTCAGAAGTCACAACAGTCGAGTTTATTTGTAAAAATTTCGCGAACATAATTAAATAGAGAAAACAGTAAAGAACTAGCATGTTATTTTTCTGACCTCCTCAATTGCCCTGAACAACCTGAGCGATTCATACACACAGTCCCAGAACACATAATGCCCGAAGCCAAACCACCAATACACGAAGAAATCCATCCCCTCATCAAAAATGTCAAGAATAAGAAGACATCAGGAGAAGACGAAATCATCGCAGAACTAGGACCACGATCACTACAGGAAATCACATATGTCATTCAAGATATTTGGCGAAGTGGAAAACTACCGAACGAACGGAAATGCGCATCATCCACCCACTCCACAACAAAGGAGATTAATCTGATGTAAATAACTACAGAGGAATTTCCATCATGCCTATCGCTTATAAAATCTTCTCCGCTGTCTTTTAGAACGTACGCAAGAACAACTCGAGCCCCTCATAGGTGAATATCAAGCTGGCTTCAGACCAAACAGATCAGCCCTCGAACAAATCTTCAATCCGAAATCCACCTTGAAACGTCCAGCCACGCGAAACCTCCCAACGATCTGTACATTTTTTGACTTCTGGAAGGCTTATGACTTCAATGATCGACAATTAATTTTTAATATACTCGAAAAACATGATCTCTAGGCGAAGACAAGGCGACTCATGCAACAAACTCTGAACGACACAATTTCAAAGTCAAATTCACTGGAGAGATCTCTCAACCTCTTCCCATTAAAACTTGTGCGCGGTAAGGTGAGGGACTTTTTACGTTTCTGTT
Source organism: Anabrus simplex (assembly GCF_040414725.1). Lineage (NCBI taxonomy): Eukaryota > Metazoa > Arthropoda > Insecta > Orthoptera > Tettigoniidae > Anabrus > Anabrus simplex. The sequence goes on along the minus strand of NC_090265.1, from coordinate 1,130,324,022 downwards.
CAGTATCATTCTTGATAAGAATGGGGAAAAAATTGAAATTTCGCAACATCTGGAAACCTGTCATGTTAGGAAGAAAACAGAATATTATCAACGTTACTTGTTTAACCTGTGCTGATGATTTGTCAATCCTCTACGGGAGATGAGCAGACGACAATCCACCAGATTGAAGTCCTCAAAGAATGTGCCATGAAAGCTGGTTCACAAATCTCCTTCACAAAAATTGCTTTCATAGCTACAAAACACATTGAACCACAAACTTTGGAAACAAAATAAGGCACGATAAACAAGGTTAATCATTTCAAATATTTAGGTGAAATCATTAAACCTACAGGTACAGAAAGAATAGCTCAAAATGTGGAATGCATATGGGAAAACCGCGAACGTCTACAACAAAAATGCATGAGCATTAACATACAAATTCGACATTACACGACGGTTGTCAAACCTGAAACACTCTATGCCAGTGAGAACTTAAACCTCAGTTATTAAGAGGATATAGAATATGTCAAGAAAACTGAAATGAAAATCGTCCAAAAATCCTTGGCCCAAAATTTACAGATGAAGGATATCGTCCACAATCGCACAAGGTCACAGAAAAATACTATAATATTGGAACGGATTTCCGTAAACGACGATTGGACAAGAAGAAAGGAATAATAAGAACAAATCATAATTTGCTTTATGTGATCCTTCATGGGTCGAAACAAACTAAAAAATAAGTAAATAATAATAAGAAGAAGAAGAAGGAGGAGAAGAAGAAGAAGAAGAAGAAGAAGAATGTCATGTGGTTTGGTTTTCGTACATGCTATTTTAACTTACGCCTATGGGTGACCTGTTCTATACTGCAGACGGCAAGACACCCAGTCCCCGATCCAGAATAAATAATCAATGAATGTTCAAATTCCCGAACTGATAATTAAACCCGTGACCTCTTGGGCTAAAGGCCAGCAAGCTAACCAGTTAGCCATAGAATAGGTCGTGATGATGCTGTTAAGAATAAGAATAAGAATAAGAATAAGAATAAGAATAAGAATAAGAATAAGAATAAGAATAAGAATAAGAATAAGAATAAGAATAAGAATAAGAATAAGAATAAGAATAAGAATAAGAATAAGAATAAGAATAAGAATAAGAATAAGAATAAGAATAAGAATTAACTAGGAGGCCTGCGAACCAATTTCGACATTTCGATTTGCTGCCTTTAAACTACGATGCTGATTGGTGTGAACAATGGAATTAATTTTATAGGGTAGATGTGAAATGCATCACCAGAGGTCTCTAACATGGAGTGCAAAGATATATCTTGTCCTTCAAAAGTAGGCTACTGCAGTCAGCTGCATGCTAATTTGGCCCTAGCGAGAATGATTGGGAAACAAGCTTATTTCAATTCGAGCCCAGTATCTGAACTAACTCGGCCTTGACTATGTTGATAATGTTTACGATTTTCTGACGTATACACAAAGACCTAACCTGACTTTTGCACTAGTTAGACTGTATAACCCGGAAGACAAGTCAAATGTGCCTACGAGGAAAAAAGTGCCCATGTAGACGACACTACTGTAGAGTAAACATTTATTTGTTGTTCAGTTGTTCACGCTTTCGCCTTGAGGGAGAGGGAAGGTTGAACATGTGACAGCTTTAGTGCAACCTCCTCACCATTTATGTGTTAAATCGTAATATTTCAGCTACAATAACATCACGTTAAAACATTTCTGTCGGGATGAGTGGTTCAAACGGTTTAGGCGCTGACCTTCTGGACTCAACTTGGCAGATTCGATCGTGACTCAGTCCAATGGATTTTGAAGGTGCTCAAATACGTCAGCCTCATGTCGGTGGATTTTTTGGCACATAAATGAATTCCAGCGGGACTAAATTCCGGCATGTCGACATCTCCTAAAACCGTAAAAGTAGTTAGTGGGGTGTAAAAACAATTATTATTATTATTATTATTATTATTATTATTATTATTATTAAACATTTCCGTGTGTTACTTTGTGATGCTGTACTTAATTTTTGTATGGGATGAAGCACGGTCGATTGTTCCATGTGTTTTAACCAATCCGCTGCACTTGTTGCTATGCTAGATTTATGTAGTATTTTTGCCTCAGTGTCTTGGCACACGCAAGAGCAAAAGTTAGTTTCCACTGGTCTCAGTCTCATTTATGGCTGTAGCAGTATGAAAGCTGCCGAGGTGGTGCCAAGTAATGACATTTGCAGCAAGAATTTTTCGTCCGAGTATGGTGTATATTGTTTCTCAAAGGGCTAATTATGCTGTAATAGCACTTTCTGGCTCAGTGAGAAACGCATTTACAACTGCCTCATTTCTCATCTGGCTTATTACGCCTCAGTTTGGTGCTTCCACCGCTTTAATGCAGTTCCCCTATAACCACATGCACGTTGGTGGTAATATTTGGGGATCCGACCAGCCTTCGCACTGATAACCTAATAAATTATTGACGAACGTGATTCAACCAATAGAGAAGATTTATTTTTTTGAGCCAATTATAGATCCTACTTTGTTAAAATCCACCCGGACTTAGATCGTAGAGAAAACGAACAGTATCAAAGGGAGTAACAATTCTGTATTAACAACAATTTTCTGTTTATACAACTTTTCTTTTGCTAGAGGTTTAATGTCGAACTAAAATATCAAAGCTTTCGGCGACGCAAGGAGAGGAAAGTGCTAGGAGTGGGAAGACAGCAGCCGTGGTCTTAATGAAGGTACATACCTTGTATTTCCATGGTGTGAAAATGGGAAACGACGGTAAACCATCTTCATGATTGCTGACGGTGGTATTCGAACCCACCATCTCCCGAATGCAAGCTCACAGCTACATGACTCTTATCACATGACGAACTCGTTTAAGGTGTAGGTCAGTATAACTTTTAAATGGAATATAGCTCCTGTCAATGACCGAGTACAGCACAGTGAATTGAAAATTAATGTGGGTACGAAAAGTTCCGAGGTATTTAAGAACGGTTCGACTTCAGGTTTCTTGGAGATAACAACACGTGCACAAAGTCAGTGTAACATCTTACGTCACATCTAACAATAAGTGGAAGTGGTGTGGAGATCACATTTTTCTATTTTCAAGAATAAAGTGTAGGAGATTGGAGGAGGCTAGAATGGTGCGGGCGAGATATTTGATATCATGTGTGTGTGTGTGTGTGTGTGTGTTTATTGCTCCTACACCCTCGCCTCGTGCAGACACATCCCCGCGTCCCTTAAGTGCGTCCACTTTACGGCAGCGACGGGTAGCGTCGCCACCACTTCGCAATAAACAAAGCCCTTCCGACGCCTACCGTCCTTATTGAAATGCTATCACAGGCCAGCCAGCCGGCTACGTGCAGTACAATACACCTTGAGGATGAACATGCAGATACCACACAATATGTCTTCAGAGGAGAGCACGTTACAAAGCAAAACATAATATCCGGTCATTGGACGAGCAAATGGCGTAAACGCAACGTTACCGCATCGCACAGTTCACTGGACAGTACCATGAAGCATGCGGTTATGTTCATTAGTAATTCACTCTAAATCAAATATAATCTAACTGTTGTGCACCTCTGGTTGACTGGTTAACCCCATGGCACTACAGCCCTTGAAGGGCCTTGGCCTACCAAGTGACCCCTGCTCAGCCCAAAGGTTTCGAGGTATCGTGTGGTCAGCACGAATAATCCTCTCAGCCGTTCTTCTTGGCTTTTTAGACCGGGACCGCTATCTCACCGTCAGATAGCTCCTCAGTTCTAATCACGTAGGCTGAGTGGACCTCGAACCAGCCCTCAGGTCCAGGTAAAACTCCCTGACCTTACCGGGAATCGAACCCGGGGCCTCCGGGTAAGAGACAGGCACGCTACCCCTACACCACGGGGCCGCATCGTTGACTGGTTAGTTTTTGTAATTGTGACAGTAATGTCATCTAGCGGAGATGAGTGACAGCAGAAGTGACAGAGCACCCCTCAACTAACAACAATACCCAGTTAGTGTACCGTAATGTTATTGTACGAAAATTCGGTCCCACTGGTGTTCTTTCATGAGCCAGTAAATATATCGACAGGAGGCTGGTGAAATTAACCGCCTCCAAAATACCACTGGACTGAGCCGGATTCGAACCCACTACTTACCCCGGCACATGCACTACAATTCTTTCAGAAATACGAAAGTGTAAATTCAAATTTTACTAACGCACCTTTCTTTATAAATATGGCTATCTGAACATTTCAACACATTTTAACGACATCACGGTACAAAGATCTGAAAAAAAAAAGACATTTTTATATTTGCATACAGAAAGTAACCAATATGTTCTCAAATAAAATAAAATAGTTAACTGAATGTGGTATCACCGGATAAACGGACGTGACGAACTGATTTCCTTCGGAGGATTATAAAATAGTTAACTGAATGTGGTATCACCGGATAAACGGACCTGACGAACTGATCTCCTCCGGAGGATTATAAAATAGTTAACTGAAAGTGGTATCACCGGATAAACCGACGTGACGAATTGATTTCCTCCGGAAGTTTATAAAATAGTTAACTGAAAGTGGTATCACCGGATAAACGGACGTGACGAACTGATTTCCTCCGGAGGATTATAAAATAGTTAACTGAAAGTGGTATCACCGGATAAACGGACGTGACGAACTGATTTCCTTCGGAGGATTATAAAATAGTTTACTGAAAGTGGTATTACCGGATAAACGGACGTGACGAACTGATTTCCTCCGGAGGATTATAAAATAGTTAACTGAAAGTGGTATCACCGGATAAACGGACGTGACGAACTGATTTCCTCCGGAGAATTATAAAATAGTTAACTGAAAGTGGTATCACCGGATAAACGGACGTGACGAACTGATTTCCTCCGGAGGATTATAAAATAGTTAACTGAAAGTGGTATCACCGGATAAACGGACGTGACGAACTGAATTCCTCCGGAGGATTATACTGAAAGTCATGTAGAAAAACAAGAGTTAATGTGATTAACTCTGTGTCGCCATAAAATGCTGTACCGGCGCACTTTTTGATGCGATAGTTTTACGAAACTGCTAGTAAAAAGGACAAACTTAGTTACCCGGCAGTTGAAAGGAAGATTGGAGTGACCTAAGTCCATTGCCGGTCATTTAACTGATATCTTCGCCTCCTCAAGTTGATTGTGGGGTTCCATATTTCTACATTTCTACCTTGACCATTTTAAATAATATTTAAATTGGTAATATGAAGACCAGATCCATATCTCATAGGACATAGCTTTGTAAGTGCACGGACTAGAACAAATTTAATTATTTCAGTGACCTGTCTCAGTCTGAAGCCTCCCACGCATTGAAGTGACATTCAGTTCAGGACGATTCCTTATTACATTGCGGTAAATGAATGAATAGAATACCCTTTTTTTCTTTGCTAGTTGTTTTACGTCGCAACGACACGGATAGGTCTTATGTCGACGATGGGACAGGGAAGGGCTAGGAGTGGGAAGGAAGCGGCCGTGGCCTTAATTAAGATACAGCCCCAGCATTTGCCTGGTATGAAAATGGGAAACCACGGAAAACCATTTTCAGGGCTGCTGACAGTGGGACTTGAACCTACTATCTCCCGAATACTGGATACTGGCCGCACTTAAGCGACTGCAGCTATCGACCTCGGTAAATACTCTTCTATCCCAGTTACGGATAACCACCAGCTGGGGAGAGAGTAATCATTTATTGTATTCATAACTGCATGGAGTTAGTTTTGATAATACACGACATTAAAGCTAATCCAACTAATAATTATGTTACAGAATTATTTAACTTACTAATATACAGTATATCGCATGAATAGTATTTAGACGTATATTTAATACATGATCATGTAAAGTCTGCGTTTTAGATACTGGTACTACCTAGATTTCCGTGATAAATGTATTAACCCCATGGAACCCCACTCCTATGCCATCCAGTAGTTCCTTCGCCCCACCCACCCAGTAACTCTCATTTTAGAGCTAATATGGTATCATTGCAATTTAATCTTCTGCCGCAATGTTTCGTCTCAACCAATATATAGCTCTGAAGGCATAGAGACCTGGATGCCTCCACATGCATATGCTTACTCCTAAATACATGCATCTTCGTTTTTTCATACATTTTAGATTCTTTTTCTCCCATTCCTGTTATAATAATACATTATTTTGCTGTTGTCCCTGGTGTTCACGTTCATTTTAGATTTTACCTATCTGCTCCCTATCTATATATGTTTCTCTGATCTTTCTTGTTTTTTCCCAACGACTTTTTGTAGGTGTACCAATTCCATATTTTATTGGATGCTAGCTGTTACCCACAGCTTCGCTCGCGAGGATTTCTTAAGCTGATAAAAATTAAATATTCCCGGTAGTGCACTAAGACATTATCTAAAAATCCCTAAAGTATAAAAACTCGCGGAAAAGTGTCATTCCATTTACGCCAGAACCTCTTTGTAAACCACGTCTGTGGCATTGCATTTTGCGGCTAAGATGACCAAGCTACTGTCAGAGCTAAATCTGTAACATGCGACATGGAACTCTACATGTGATAAACAGTCATAAAAAAGGGATTACTTTATTTATAAAGGAGATTACAAATACCAATTTTCACGCCTGTAACATGTTAAGTTTATGAGATATACTGTAGATATACTAATTTTAAAAACCGCCCCACTCCTTGGCTGAGAGTTCATCGTTGAGGCCCTCGGTTCACAGAGTTCCGGTTTCGATTCTGGGGTGGTTCGGATTTTTGACACGTATGATTAATTCTTCTGGCTCGGGGACAGGTTGTTTGTGTTTGTCCCTAAACTCTCCTCTTCATGTTCACTCAACACACCACATTACCAACCACAACAGGAATACGCAATAGTAATTACATCTTCACACATAGGGTTGGCGTCAGGAAGAGCATCGATTCCTAAAACAGCGTCAAATTGCCATATGCGACACAGTTCGCACCCGTGTGAGAAAACTGGTAGAAGAGAAAAAGGTTCTCATTTGAATATTTCACCCGCTTTAAAAAAATTCACTCTCTTCGGTGGATTTTGCAGGAAAAGTGCGTTCATTTATTTTTCAGATTCCAAGTACGGCCTACCAATTTCAACGTCTGTGACATCTTCCATTTCTGAGACATATGTATCCTCATATAAAGAATTCAACTCCTTCCTCACTTCATTTCAGCCCTCACCCCTTAAAGTGGATTTTCTGAAATCAAAAATGTGTATTCTTTTATTTTAAAGGGAATTCCAAATGCCAAATTTATGTCTGTAACATGTTCGTTTTCGTGATATATTGTAAGATAATCTCACTGCTGTAAGCTTACTGGAGCTGATGTTGCCATGGTTACGGCAGTTCATTTCTTTATCCAATTCCTAGAGCAGGGGTACTTTGGTGCCAGTATCTCAATAATGGTTGGTTTTAGGGCCTTAAAACATGGCTTTTGGGCCCGCAGGGCTTATCGAATTTTGTTCCATGCGTCAAGGGGCTTAAAATGAGCTTTGTCTTGTCCCTGTACGACAAATTTAATATTTCGCCTACATTAGCCTAGTATTTTTATATCTCCCCACGTCGCCTCCCCCCTAGAATAGTTTTGAAAATAAAATATAGTATATAACACTCAAGGATAATGTATCTTTCTACTAGTGAAAGAATTTTTAAAATCGGTCCAGTAGTTCCTGAGATTAGCCATTACAAACAAACAAACAAACTTTACCTCCTTATATTATATATTAGTACAGAAAATGCATCGATTTTCCTGGTTTGTTTGTCACAACGTTATTCTTATGCGCTCACATCAGCCACATCTTTCATATACATATAATGCTACAATTCCAGCCCCCTCATTTATCTTTTTTTAACATGTCAGCTCCTACTGCCTTATTTTTTACTTATTTTACAAAATTCAACAAGCCTTTACTTGCTATTACATTCTGTCCTTATTGTTTGTCTTTCAGTGTCCGTCACCCTTTGTACCACAAACTTACACTCTCCCGTACCATCTCTTCATAGATTTATTTCCCAATAGCACCCCATTTCTATGCCATCCAGTAGTTCCTTCACCCCACCCACTCAGTAACCCTCATTTTAGAGCTGGTATGCTCTCCTTGGAATTTCACCTCCTGGCCCGGCCTCAACCAATATAGTTTTTATAAAAAAACGTATGTCCGTATACTCATCCCTTCAGACATCATTCTCACTCCACTGCTTGCACTACAGCTTAGCAATCCCATTATCAATTTAGCAAATTTACTTACAGTTACGTCTAATGTCACAATTCCATCACCTTCTCCAAAAATTACTGCTCCATACAATAACATAGTTTTAACTGCTGAATTAATTACATTTTTTCAGAATTTTATATTCTATGTTCGGAACATTTCTGTCCAGTACTTTGATACTAACCAGAGCACTTATCCCTTCATTTTTGCTCTTTATTATCTGTTCTGTCCATCTGCCACTGCTGCTTATAATCGTCACTAGGCAGGACCTATTTACATTTTTTCAACTATTTTTTCTTGTCTATCCACCACTGTCCACGTTGGAAAGTTTGTCATTGCGGGGAATGAAATCCTCCACTGTTGCACTGCATTCATAGTAGTGGGATATTATTGAAGTTGGTATAACGAGTCGGTTTTTAGGTGTAGATCTCGTCGTGGTAAACAATCCTGGACCCATTTTTCGAGGAAGAAGTTAATTTCTGACAGTCGCTCTTGGTGGCGACAGAAGTGAAACCCAGTAAAAGAAAAGGTTAACTACTGAATTAACTATTTGTATACATACAAAACATACCGAATCTCCTGATCTCTTTCCACATTTACTGGTGTCGGCGCTTAATGTGATCTGACCAAGGTTTACACAATACTCCACACTACTTACGAATGCAGAAACACGTAAAAGTGAATATTTCCATCAATATGGGATTGGCGTCAGGTAGGACAACCGGTCGTTAAACTGGACCAGATCTACACGTACAACGTAGATTACGCCCAAGACCCCACCCGGTAGCAGGAAAAGCGCTAGAAAGAGAAAGAACGAGTTATTAGAGTGACCAACTACGTTCCTTTGGCTTCTACAACCAACAATGCATTTGAGTGCGCGGCAGTCTACCCTAATGAAGAGCATTATTGACAACATAATAGACATATTATTAAAGTTGTATAAAGGTAATATATTCAGATATATCGATCAACATCCCTTTCACCAGCAATCCTACTTCATGGGAATTCTACTTTCATTATTGTTTCGTAGAATTATAAAATTGACAATAACTAAGCCTCACAAGTAGCTGGACTACTCATCCTTAAAATCTAGCATTATAGCTATTAATTCTGTTTCCAGGAGACAATTCAAAATTCACATTCCCATTTCTACACTTCTAAGCGACAAGTGGAAGGGATTTTATTTTTGTAGGTGTGCTTACGCGGATATTAAAGTGTAGGTGATCACTAAGGGAGAATTGTTGGATATTCCGTCACTAAGGGAGTGAAATGGGGGTAAATTTTTAAAATGAGTATATCTCTCAAAACTTAACAGTTAGTTTATTTATTTAATTCATTTGCTATTTGCTTTACGTCGCACGGACACAGATAGGTCGTATGGCGACGAAGGGAGAGGAAAGGCCTAGGAATGGGAAGGAAGCAGCCTTGGCTTTAATTAAGGTACAGCCCCAGCATTTACCTGTTGTAAAAATGGGAAACCACGGAAAACCATCTTCAGGGCTGCTGACAGTGGGGCTCGAACCCACTATCTCCCGATTACTGGATACTGACCACACTTAAGCGACTGCAGCTATCGAGCTCGGTACTTAACAGTTTAAAGATGTGAAAATTGATATTTCGAATCTCCTTTAAAAATAAAGAAAGGCGTATGTTTTGTTGTTTTCGGAAAATCCAATTAAGTGGCGGGTAAAAATTAGTGAAAAAGGGGTTGATTTCTTTGTATGAGGGTACTTATATTTCAAAGACTGAAGTTGTTACAGACATGAAAGTAGGTATACGAAATCTCCTTTAAAAGTAAAGAAACACATTATTTTCGGAAAAATCCATTTAAGGAGGTTAATAGGGCCGAAAAATGGGGTTGAATTCTTATATCTCAAAAACTTGAGTAGTTATAAACATGAAAATGTGTACTTGGAATCTTCTTCATAAAAAAAGAAACACGGAATTGGTTTTTCTTTTTCGGATAATCTACTTAAGGGGACGGAAGGAATTGGAGAAATGAGTAAATGTTTGGAATGAGTATATGTACAATACTTCTCAAAACCTTACCATGTAGCAGACGTGAAAATTGGTATTTGGAATCTCTTTCAAAAATAAAGAAACATGTAAACTTCGGGAAAGTGAAAAAAGAACACCATGAATTCGCCGACTCAACATATGATGAATCAGTCAGTCAGTCAGGACATGTTGTTATATATATGGTGTATATATGGACGTTCCCATATCTTCTTCTTCTTCTTCTTCTTCTTCTTCTCTGTCGTTTAAGCCTACTGAGGACCACGGGGCTCGTATCTACTCTTGGGTACAGTTGTTGCTTTCTTCTTCTTCCAATACTCCTTCATTTGCTGACTATGAGGCAGCTTTCTCTCCTCGGTCCACTTACAAGGGAACATCCACAATGGTGAAGTCTCCGATCGCGATGAAACTTAGCAAACACATTGAAGTACATGTAAAAACAATGCCAGCATCAATTTTTGGCGCCAACATTCATTAGCGCGTTAACTAAGGGGCCTAAAAGTTGCGACATTTCAAGTTCCGCGCGATCAGCGATGAATACCTGCTGGCCAATGCTAAGCCGGCACACACACTTCCCGTCTGGAGACACACCCTCTGTACCGCCTTTTACCCTCCAAGTGGTTCTCCCCAGCACGTTCCCCTCCCTTCTCCTCGCGCTTGCCGGCTGCTTGGCTGTGGAACGAGACCGGCGCTATATTTTGCTTCTTTACGTACTATAATTATTGAAATCCTTTAAATCACGTTCCGTTTCACACATAATGATAGTAAATAACCTAAACGTATTTACTCATATTTTATGCAAATGTTATATTTTCATTCCTGCTAATTCCGGTGGGTTGTCAATTCGTGGGTACAACCCCGAGTTAAGCACCATCGGGCGTGGACAAACGTGGTATAAGGTACCGCGTCCGACCTAGGCTTAAATTATTATTTACGTCTGAAACACCTTGAAGCTGTCGGTAGTGTTTTTTTTTTTTTTTGCTAGGGGCTTTACGTCGCACCGACACAGATATGTCTCATGGCGACGATGGGATAGGAAAGGCCTAGGAGTTGGAAGGAAGCGGCCGTGCCCTTAATTAAGGTACAGCCCCAGCATTTGCCTGGTGTGAAAGTGGGAAACCACGGAAAACCATTTTCAGGGCTGCCGGTAGTGGGATTCGAACCTACTATCTCCCGGATGCAAGCTCACAGCCGCGCGCTGTCGGTAGTGTCATTTAGAGTGGACATACATATGAAATTTATTAAAATAAATCACCCACCTTGAAACAACGTTAAATATCCTTTTATTTAAAGAAATTACGTGCCCGGGTAGAGGATCTCAATGAATGTAATGAGATGTTGTACCTCGGGATATCAAAATATGGTTACAAGTCCAGACCTTCTTTTCATATCCACTCCCCTACCCACATTTTGTGTACGCTATCAGTTGTGTCATAACGAAACGAAATCGCGAACAACAGCAATTGAAGACATGAGTGCAAGAACTAGATAATGACCACATTTAGCGAAAATTAGCTTTTGACTTCTATTTGTAGCCATAACTGCCCTCTATCAGTACTATAGAAGTTAATTTCAGAAAGTGCCTATTTTTCTCGCTAGGTGGCCTTTAAAATTCAACTGGTCCCTTTCTGAGTGCAAGACTTGGATAATAACCGGAATTATCCAGTTCTTGCTCTCAGTTGCCCTCGTGCTGAAGAAGAGTAAGGAAGGTGGCTGAATGCAGTGAGTTATTGAGTGCTGCAAATGCAAGCTTTAATTCAGAGGTAGGTTCCATTAGGAGCTGCACTTTAGTGCTAAATGTTTAGAATGTATATTACAGAATATTCAGTTTAATGTTACATTGTATTATACAACAATATTTTAGACCAAAATATTATATTCAAATAAATGTGGAAGTTTGAAGCCCACACTTTATGCTTTTATAAATGATTGTCATTTTTAGATACTGCTACCAAGTTCTACTGATTCTTCTCCAGTAAAGAGTAAGAAAAGGACAAGAAAAGAAGATAACTGGCAAAGGAATGTTAGGAAACGAAATATGTTGAATGGAGAAGAATATATATCATCAACAGGAAAACTTGTGCCTGCAAAGACAGTTGCTCCAGGTTGTTTTTGTAAGAGAAAATGTACATCCAAATTCTCCAATGATATTAAAGAATAAATTCTTAGGAATTTCAACGAAATGAGTGATAAGAATGCTCAGGATGCATATCTCATGGGCTTAATAACCTCACATAATATACAAAGGTAAGCTTTAAATAAATATTAGTTTTAGACATATATTTTGTAGGAGCATTGAACACAACAATGCAATATATTTTTGTTGTAGAAGGCGCCCTGATCTCAGCATGAAGTGTATAAGGAAGAAGCAGCTTGCTACAAGAAACAATGAAACTGAGAGTGAAGATGAGGATGAAGAAATAGGTGTAGAACCATTATATAGAGAACTACCTACATTCCGCATGAAATTAAAACTCTGCACATTTTTACTGACAACTGTGCAGGGCAAAACAATAATACTGTATTTTGATGGTTCCGTACTTAAGTACACTAGCGGCTTCAGGCAGATTTGTCAAAATATATCACCATTTTCCAGAACCTTCGTTCATGCCCTGTGATCGTACCTTCGCACAAATTGAGAAGCTAAAACGCAAGAAAGAGTATGTATTTGTCCCTCAGGAATGGTGCGATATTGTTTCATCTGCTTCCCAAAAATTTGCTGTGGTGAAAGTACACCAGGACATGGTATTTGATTTTAAACATCACTTGGTGTCACATTTTAAGAAAATAATAAAGAATGGTACTGAATCATTCAGAATAAGTAGGTACTATAAATTTGTTTATGAAGGGAGAGAGCTGTCTGTTTCTGCTGGTTAAAACACTTTTGTTCATACAAAATTTTGTCTGTTCACGACGAAACATACTCCAATATTACATACCGCCAAGTTGTACCAAACTCCACTGCCTTTGAATAACAAGAAGTACAGAGATGTGATGAAATTGGCAGAGATGCATATTCCTCCTGTACACATGAAATGGTATTCCGATCTCAGATGTGAACGCGAGGATGAAGAATATGGCTCTGAAAGTGAGGCATCATACCACGAGTTCTAAAAATTGTTTTCAACCATATTTTACTTAATAATTATGTATGTCATGCACTGGCCTTTCAAAACTCAATATTTCATAATTAAAACATTAAAACATGTAATGGCATTCATTTTCCAATTTCTATTCCCGTTTTTACATTCCTTAAAACATCTGAGTGCAAGAAATGGATAATTCCATCACACATTTTCTCGTTTTTTTATTATTTCTAAATGGAGTAGAGGGTTAAAAATTGACACAGTAGTGTATATTCATATATACTTTCACATTAAACTGAAGCCTTTAATGAATTATAGAATTTATATAGTTTTAAATGTTTTTCTCGTTTTTCTCAGAACTTAACTTTTGGTTATTAGCTAGTTCTTGCACTCAGGTCTTCAATTATAAACTCCGAGTTAGAAACTGCTGGTATTTCCCGTATTACGTACTCTGGTATAAGGAATCTAGATAGAATGTTTTTATTTGTGCTTGTATTGAACGATGTATTTATGTTTTGCAGTGAAAGGCACAACACATTTCAATTGCAGCCATGGTTGTCGAACATAAATCAATTAAATGCATAGACAACTTTGATATGAGTATGACATGGAATGATTGACGTAATAAGCAAAGTCTTTAAAAATAAATAAAGACGTGCATTTATATATGTAGTAGATATACCGTAATCACAAGCAGAGCTGTAGTCCTACTTACTCGTACTTTTGCGCTATAGCTGACAAAGGTCTATGTATTCAACAAGTAGCCATATTAAAGTATCACACTACAGTCTTCTGGGTACAATGGCAGTTACATACGTAAAAGTGTACATGGCTATTGTACGAACTGGTTCAACAATGTAAACTGCCTATACAATGTGGAAATTCCAAGGGAGAGCTATGAGGAAGGCTGATAGCGTACGCAGTGTAGCACAGGTTCTGTTCGACAGCTAAGCAGACGGCAGCGCGGGGAGAGGGAAACGAGTGTAGCTGAACCAGGCGGGGCGGAGGGGAGGAGAAGCAGAGGTGTGGCACAAAGCAGTGTTCCGGCTAAGCATTGGTCAGGAGGAATTCATCGCTGTTCGCGCGGAACTTGAAATGTCGCAACTTTTAGGACCCTTAGTTAACGCGCTAATGAATGTTGGCGCCTAAAATTGATGCTGGCATTGTTTTTACATGTACCTCAATGTGTTTGCTAAGTTTCATCGCGATCGGCGACTTCACCATTGTGGATGTTCCCTTGTTAGTACCTGTAGTCTTCTTACTTGTAAGGGACGTTGGGAAAACCGTTCCCATATGTTATATTCTTCGAAATTAAATTAGAAGTGAATGAGCAGTTTGCTGATCATGACTGCTGAATTGTCATTGGTGAATGACATTTCCACCTAGCAGAACTTTTCCAATTTACAATTTGCCTTACGTCGCACTGATACAGAGAGGTCGTGTGGCGACGATGAGATATGATAGACCTAAGAGTAGGAAGGAAGCGGCCGTGTCCTTAATTAACTTGCGTTCGAGCCCACTATCTCCTGGATGCAAGATCACAGTTACGCAGCCATAACCGCACGGCCAACTCACCCCGTCCTAGCAGAACTAACTTCATCAAAAGGTACTACAAGACATTTAAAATGGGTATACTCCTCTTGTAAAATGTTTCGTTTTACTCCATGAATTGCAAGTTCAAGGCTGAATCTTATACCATTACTGGTTTTTAGACATGAGACAATCATAAAGAGAAAATGGACTTTTATTCCAAGGAGACTGATTGCAATTAGATAAGCCATTCGAATATTCGTTATGGATTGTAGAGAACAATTTCATGAAATAGTTCTTAGAGAGTAGATACAAATGCAACTAATAACTAAATACTGAAATATTCAAATATCTGGAACAAGTGTCGGGTGGTTTTAATTAAGCTTTCTCAGTTTTCTCTACTTAATCATCCCTTTGTGGAAAATGAGTGATCACACGAACAGTAAACTTAATATAAACATTACCCAGGACACAGGGAAGAAAAACAAGGAATAAGGAATTCCAGTGAAAAATTTTGAACATAATATCCGTTACCTTAAAGAATGTTTCGAAGTGTCGCTAGCAGGACAGTCTGTAAATATAAAATAGCATGCTACACGGGTGCACGAAGCACATTGTAACCGCTTGGTACTTCTGCTGGGCTTTTTTTCTATTATTCTAAGCAGGTGAACCTACTAAAATGCGCAGTTATAGACACTATGTTATCTCGTAAGGAAATCGTATATTGACTTGTTTCCAATTTATGGTAAGTAGCTACTAAAATTTCTGATACATTATTCTTCTCTAACACAGAATTGTAGTCGTCCATTCCTCACCATTCACAGCTATTCTTCTCCTTGATATTTGTACTGATAATCACCATTCTCAAAGTCTGATACTTTAAATTGTTTGGATGGAAGATTATATCTAATATTTACCCAAGAAGCCTCGTTCGATTCCTGAACAGAAAGTGGAGGATACTACAACTGGCACATGATCCTGGAGTTAATTAGCCTACAATTTAAATGAATACTAGATTAATTCTGGGGCGGGAGTGATATGCGATCTACGTAGGACTAACTATTTGACACTACTTAAAGTCGAGGTTACGAATAATGGAAGTATTTACCTTGCAACTCCAGGGACTTTAATGACCTATAATACAGATGTGATCCGGCTATTTGGCTGAATGGTATGCGTAGTGGGCTTTGGTTCAGAGGTCCCCGCGTTCGATTCCCTGGCGGGTAGGTGATTTTAATCTTAAATGATGAATTCCCTTGGCAGAGGACTGGTTGTTGGTTTTGTCCACAACTTCCCTGCAATTCATAAACCACACAACATTACACGCAGCTTCCTATACATGACTATCGTCACCCACCCGTATCAACGCAGAAAATTATTATTATTATTATTATTATTATTATTATTATTATTATTATTATTATTATTATTATTATTATTATTATCTATACTGATATTATAAAAAGGAAAACTTTGTTTGTTTGTAACGAATAGACTCAAAAACTACTGAACCGATTTTAAAAATTACTTCACCTACAGAAAGCTACATTGCAAGTGAGTAACATGGGCTGTATTTTATTATCAAACCAATTCGTGGTGGGGGGCAGGGGGGGGAGATATAAAAATAATAGGCTAATATAGGCAAAATATCGAATTTGTCGTATAAGGACGAGACAAAGCTCAATTTAATCCTCTTGACGCAAAGAACAAAACTCGGTAAGCCCTACGGGCCCGAAAACCATGTTTTAAGACCCTAAGACCAACCGTTAGGGAGATATTGGCACCACACTACCCCTGTTCTATGAATCAAATAAAGAAACGAACGGCCTTAACCATGGCAACATCAGCTCTAGGATTCTACAGCAGCGAAATTATCTGCAATAAGTCACAAAAACTTAACATGTTACAGACATGAAAATCGATATTTGGAATCCCCTTTAAAAATAAAAGAACACAAATATTCGTTTTCAGAAAATCCACTTAAGGGGGAGGGGTGTGAAAAGAAGTGAGGAAGGAGTTGAATCATATATGTCCGGGTACATATACCTCAAAAAATGAATTAGAGACTTTAAAAATTGATACATGGAATCTCCTTTAAAAATGAAAACACTTTTTTGGAAAAGCCACTTAAGGGGGTGAAAAGAATAAAAAACGGGTGAATTTTTAAAATGAGTTCTTCTATCGCTTTACACACACCTGCTGTGTTGCGGGTGCGAACTGCGTAGCACATGTGGATTTGATCCTGTTTTACGGCTGGATGCCCTACCTGACGTCAACCGTATATGAAGGGCTGTAATTTATACTTCTATACTAATATTATAAAGAGGGAAAATTTGTATATTTGTTTGTAAAGGATAGACTCAAAAACGACTGAAAAAAATTACATCACCTATAGAAAGCTACATTGCAAGCGAGTAACATGGGCTGTATTTCATTTTCAAAACAATTCTCGGGGGGCCGACGAGGCGAGATATAAAAATATTAAAATAATAGGCTAATATAGGCGAAATCGAATTTGTCGTACAAGGACGAGACAAAGCGCATTTTAAGCCCATTGACGCAAAGATCAAAACTCAGTAAACCCTACGGGTCCGTAAACAATGTTTTAAGGCCCTAAAACCAACCGTTATGGAGATATTGGAACCACACTACCCCTGCTCTAGGAATCGGATAAAGAAACGAACGGCCATAACCATGGCAAAGTCAGCTCCAGGATTCTACAGCAACTAGATTATGCATGTACGTTTGTGCATAGCTGCCAATCAAAATTGATACACATATGACTTACTATCTGGAAAAAATAAACTGTTGTGTAAGACGCTCATAGCACTCCTTTGGGCGGGGATGGATAGGGAGTGCAGTATAAAAATAATAGCCCCGGAGATCTCCCTAGTACGGCGACCAGCGGTTGCCGACGGGCCTCCGTTGTTACGTACTGGCTTAGGGTTCAGCATTTTGCGGAGTCTGTTACCTATATTTTAAATTATTTTCTATCAAATCATGGAGTAGTAGGATCATTGATGATATTAGTGCCGATATTTTGGTCCACTTTTACGATCATTGTAATCATAAAAACAACCTATGTACTGTACACAATTGTTAAGATGGTGCGCCCATGACTTGAATAAATTTCTCAACGTTTATACTCAGATTCATTATATGATGTGCGACATGAGTGACAAGCCCTGAGAATTATAATTCTCGATAATTATAGTGGTTTTTATGCATCGCGTATTTCCTTGATCATTTGCAATAGTTACGAAATGTCGGATCAAACAAATACATTCAATAATATTTATATTTGTGGTACTATCTAGCGGAAGTATACTTACACTAAAGCTGCAGCTTTGTGAATGTAGCATGTATATCTAGGTGGGAATGAAGGACAATCATGGTAGCAAAAGGTCTTAGAGGTCGACGCTAATTAAGAACTAATATTTAGAGGCCCCCATGAAGAAAAGAAGAAGATACTTACACTATAATTCCAAACATGACAAATAAGTGCTACGTACTTAAGTAAATACACCAGTGATATAAATATCTAATGAAGTCAGTCACACCGACAGTATGAATAACTATAGCCAGTTACTGATAACCCGTACGAAGAACGGGTACTTCTGCTAGTTATTAATAAAATCATCGTATTCTTCTCTTCTTCCTTACTAACTGCTATGGCTTACAGCGTTCAGTCCGAAATCCTTTTCAGCATAGACCAAACTGCTTACTGTAATTCGACCTAACTGAATCCCTCCGTGCCACTTCATGCCCTTCAGTAGATGATCCATTTAAATTATGAACGAAAAGGTGAGAGATTACAGCCTTATCTAACTCTGTGCGTACCTTTAACCAAGAGCTCATTCAACGATCATTTCTCACCACAGCCCAACTGTCAACACAAATGATTTTTATTGCCTTTAATAATCTACACTTTATCCCATAGTCCCCCAATAAGGCTAACAAATTCTCCATCGGTACTCCGTCATATGTCTTGTCTAGATCTTAGAAGCATAAATATAACTGTCTATTCCTCTCGTAGGAGTATTCGATTACCTGACGAATACTGAAAATCTCATCCTGACAGCACCTTTCCAATCTGAAATCGCACTGGTTTTCCCCTAACTTACGCTCAACCACTGATTCCATATTCCCCTCCAAAATGCCTGGGGTAGTATTCAGTGAAATTCCTATATATCTCTTGCAATCCTTCCTCTTCCTTTGCTTATAGATAGGTGCAATAATTATTGATTTCGTTCGATCATATCTTCAACCTGCCCACTTATTCCCTGGGATTTATTACGAGTGCACACTATTTACCCAAAACACATTCTTCTCCTTCTAAGATTATTTATTACGGTCCAAGAAGGTTTCCGTGCCACTTGGCCTACACTTTCCAGGTTATTACCGAAATATTCTCAAGACTTCAACTTGGATTAAACAACTAGGTATTTGTTTCGCTCTTTTATTTTTCATCTACGTACAATTCCATGTCTTCATCAGTACTTGATAAGAGCCATTTCTGATAAGCCTTCCTTTTACGTTTCCAAAATCTGTCCTCACTTCATCATTCCGCCAAAATTTTATCTTTTTCCGATCTTTACAACAGTTATTCCTAGGTATTTCCTTGCTGTTTGTATTACAGTATCACTGAATGCCATGCCTTCTCTTTCTATATCCTGAACCTGCACACTGTGTGTTGTTTGGAACTTTTCATCAGTGATGTCCATGCACTTCTGCCTAATTTAATCGTCCTGGTGATTTGTCTTGTTCGTCTGTAAAGAAATTTCGCTTTCTCTGTTCTGGGCCTAGAGATAGTTCACTACAGATCAAATATATTGGTCTTTACCATCAAAAATAAAATTTGTCGGAATACTCGTACATTCCGAACAGATTCCTGAATTCAAAGTCAGATATGCTATTGTCTATTATGGATCAGGTGTCCCTAATCTCCCATACGCAGCAGTGAATAGCCTTATGCTTGTAGAATGTATTCACAAATGCTAATTCCACACTGGTGCAGAAGTCGAATAAACGCTCCCCATTCCCATCAGATTTCATATCTCCCCCTCATTTTCCTATCACTTTTTCGTATCTTTCAATTTTATTTCCAATTTCTACATTGAAATCGCCAATTAGCACTAACCTATCCTCACCGTCGACCCTGGCTACGTTTTCTCTCAGTGATTGGTAAAACTTGTCAAATTCATCCTAATCTGCAGCCTCACATGGTGAACACACTGAGATAATTCTCGTTTTAATTACTCCAACAGTTAAATCTACCCACATAATTCACTCGCTCATGAGCCTAACAGACACTATGTTGCATGCGATAGTATTCCTGATGAATCATCCTACCCCACACTACGCCCTTTCTTTTTAACACCTGTTAAGTATCCTTTATAATCACCTATCTCTCCCTACCCGAATGTCATTAAATCTGAACACATTGAGGCACATCGTTTCTCCTGACCCAGCAAGTTCTACTTGCTTTATTCCATAAACCCGATTAAAATTGATAGCTCACCATCGAATTCCATTTCGTTCGCCAAGTTGTTTCCTAAGAGTTCCTCACCTGATAAATGGTAGTGGAATTCGGTTACTACCATTCTGTTGCTCCGAGGCTATCTTAAATTGTTCTGAGCTCGGTAAATTCTGTGAAGTAGAATGTTACCCTTCTTACACATAGTCCCAGTGAAGATCTCTCATATAAAAGGTGAGAGACCACCGATGGATGGTATAGTCCTAGGCATCTGAATGCAAGGAGGGCCATGAGTCAGAATATGTCCGAGATGCCCACTCCTATTCCCGAATCTTAGGACAATTTACTAGGCCACTCGGCCTTTGCCTATGGTCCACGAAAAACGACGTGACTACAGTACCCCACACCACGAACCACTCTTCTTCTTCGTCTTATTCTTACTCTTCTTTTTATTCTTGTTATTATGATTATTATTATTATTATTATTATTATTATTATTATTATTATTATTATTATTATTATTATTATTATATATAATTCGCTGGGGCCATCAAAGACCACGTTAAGTCTTGTTGCATTTGACACTGAACTTGGCCTTCTTTAGAGCCCAAATTTCCCTCATTCTTTGTGAGTGGGCCTGCTTACGCTCCACTGTCCAAGGGCCACCGTGTCTTCTCTTCAGTTGCTCGTCTCGGTTTAGCCCGTTCGTCAATATTTTCTTGCGGAAGAGATCTCTGTTAAGGGCGTCTTCAGCTGAGATATGTAGCATTTGCAGGTCTTCTTTGGTATTTCCAAACCAGGGAATTGTGGTTTTGGGGTTTGAATCAAAAAAGTGAAAGATTTCTTTAGTTAACTTTCTTCCGTCCATTCCTTTCAGATGACCATAAAATCGTGCCCGTCTTTTTCTGATTGTGTCGGTAATTTTCTCTATTTTGCTGTAGACTTCCTTGCTGGATCTCTTTTGATGGATTCCATTTCTGTACTTTGATCCCAATATTCCTCTCACAATTTTGCGTTCTCTTTTCTCCAGTTCTTCAAGGAGTCCTTTGTTGGCAGTTAGAGACAGGGTTTCGGATGCGTATAGAACTACTGGCTTCAGAACTGTTTCATAGTGACGTATCTTGCTGTTTTGGGAAAGGTATTTTTTTTTTTTTGTAGATTGTGCGGGATGTTTGGTAGGCTATTTCCAGTTTGCGTACTCGCTCCTGAAGTGCTTCTTTGTCCAGTCCATTTTTCATGATGATCTCACCCAGGTATTTGAATTTGTCTACTCGGGTGATGTCCCCGTATTTTGTATGAAGTTTTGGTGAAGCCTCTTTGATGTTAGTCATTACTTCTGTTTTCTCAAACGATATCTGCAAACCAGTTTGATCGGCAATTTCCTTTAAAATTTCAACTTGAGCTATAGCGGTTTCTATGTTGTTTGAGAGAACAGCAATATCATCGGCAAATGCTAAGCAGTCTGTTGCGATCCCCTTGGATTTGGTTCCTATTCTCAATGGACTATAGTTGGTTTCCTGTAATCTCACCCGCCAGGTTCTGATGATCTTTTCAAGAACACAGTTGAAGAGTATCGGGGATAGCCCATCACCTTGTCGGACTCCTGTTTTGATGTCAAAGGAATGCGAGAGACATCCGTGGAACTTCACCTTGGATTTTGTATCGGTCAGGGTGGCTCTAATTAATGCCAGCAGTTTCAAATCAACTCCAAATTCATTTAAGATGTTTAGCAGGACTTCCCGGTCAATGGAATCGTACGCTTTCTTAAAGTCCACAAAGACAGACACATACTGCTTGGACCTTAGTGTACAATATCTGATGATCGTTTTGAGATTTTGAATCTGTTCAGCTGTTGAGCGACCTTTTCTGAACCTTCCTTGGTATTCACCTATTTGATGTTCGACTTGTGCTTCCAAACGCTCCAGGATGGCAAGTGGATGGATCAAAGCTATTTTCCAATCTTCGGGTAGGGTCTCCTTGTTCCAAATTTCTTCAATTTGCTTTTGCAAGATATCAAGTGATTCCTCTGGGGCATATTTCCATAGTTCTGCTACTACTGAGTCTTCCCCCGGCGCTTTGTTATTTTTGAGACGGGCAATGTGGCGCTTGATTTCATCTCTGTCGGGTGGTCTGGAATCTGGGTACCTGAGTAAGGATTCCTTGGTCTCAATGGTGCTTTGCGGTTTAGAGCAATTAAGTAAATTCTTGAAGTAATCTGCCAGAATGCTGCAATTTTCTTCATTTGACGTTGCCAGTGTGCCGTCCTTTCGCTCAAAGCATAGAGATGCTGGTTTATAGCCAGTGAGTTTGCGTTTGAAGGCTCTGTAGTACTCTCTGCTTTCATTCTTTCTAAAGATTTGTCCTATCTTTTCAATGAGAGATTTTTCGTATTTACGTTTCTCAGTTCTGAACACTCTAGCTGCTTGGGCACGTTGGATTTTGTAGGTTTCCCAATAATTTTCTGATTTCGTAGAGTAGTACTGTTTCCACGCATTGAGTCTTCCTTGGAGGACTGATTCGCAGGTATTATTCCACCAGGCATGCTTTTTGCTTCTCTTGATTTCTGCAACGTCTTTGGCGGCCTCAACAAGGAGACTTTTGGCGTTGTAAAAGTCACAGTCATTTGGTCTAGCCTTCTCCTGGAACTCCTTGATTCTTTGCCGAAGTTTATCATTGTCGAAGCGTGTGATATGTTTAGTTGTCTTCCGTGTGTTTGCGGGAATTGGTTTGAATTTGATAAGAGAGATATAATGATCTGAGGCCACATTGATGCCTTTCTTTACCTTGACATTCATAATCTCAGGGCTGTTTCTCCTGGAGATTGCAACATGATCAATTTGGAACTCTCCGAGAGCTTGGACGGGAGAACGCCAAGTCATTTGCTTTCTGGGTAGATGGCGAAAGTGGGTCGACATGACCTGCAGGTTGTGATTTTCGCAAATGGACACCAGTCTTTTGCCGTTGGGATTGGTTCTTTTGTGTGCAGGGTAATTTCCTATAACTTTCTTGTGCTTCTGTTCACGACCTAGTTGGGCATTGAAGTCACCCAAAAGAAGCTTGACATGGTGTTTGGGGATTTTGTTTAATTTTTCATCCAGTAGGTCCCAGAAATTATCAACTTCGTCTGGATCAGACTTGTTCTTATCGTTTGTAGGAGCATGTGCGTTAACTAGGGCGTAGGTTTTGTTCGCGCATTTAATTGTGAGTATAGACAATCTGTCATTCACAGGTTCGAAATTTGCAACCGATTTAAGGATCTTGGTTCTAACAGCAAACGCGGTTCCAAGCATCACAGCTCCATTGAGGATTTCTCTTTGCGCTTTGCTCTTGAAAAATCGGTAGCCTTCGGATTCAAAAACCTCTTCATCTGGGTACCTTGTTTCCTGTAAGGCCATTATGGATATCTGATTTTCGTGAAGAGCTTTGGTGAGGGTTTTCAGCTTGCCAGTTTGTGTAAGTGAATTTATGTTGAAAGTTGCTAGAAAGGTTTTAGATTTTGGCCTGAGTTTTTGACTCTTCGGCGTACACCGAGACGCTCCGACTCGTCTCTTGCATGATGTCAAGTCTCCCCCAGAATCCGAACGAGACTCGTGCGCCGTGGCATTCACGACGAGGGATTTATCCGAAGATTTACCCCCTGGGGTATGTTTCTTGAAATGTTGTGCCATCATGCTTTTTGACTTGACTTTGCTTTGGACGGGTACCCATCCTTTTACAACTAGGGTTGTTAGCCCTAGAGGTTGCCTCAAGATGTCTTCTGGCTTCTGGTAATTTACCAGTCTTCGCCGTAACCCTGGCAAGGGACCAGTTTTTTTCACGGTGGTATTTTGTTTCCCTTATTATTATTATTATTATTATTATTATTATTATTATTATTATTATTATTATTATTATTATTATTATTATTAGCTTTCTCCTTCCTTGTTCATGGCGGAGATATGAGATGAAATAAAATACGTTACTGATTGCTTCATCTACTTAAAGGACGCATTATACTGGAATAGGCCTACGCGTTTGCAGAAGTTATTAATACGAGAAACAGGATGGTTAGTTTAATTACATATCTCTTTGACTCTTGCTCATAAAGATTTGTATTCAAAATGTATTCTTGTTAAGAAGGAGTTATGTACGATGAATGTATACTCAACTCCTACGATGGGATGCCAAAAAAGTAAAAATCTCACTTGGTTGTATATTTAAGTAAATGTAACATTTTTATCGAGACTGAAGAAGAATTATTTTCCTCGTAAATCGGAAACAGTTGAGTTATGATAAATATGTCTACATAACTTTCTTGA
Source organism: Anabrus simplex (assembly GCF_040414725.1). Classification (NCBI taxonomy): domain Eukaryota; kingdom Metazoa; phylum Arthropoda; class Insecta; order Orthoptera; family Tettigoniidae; genus Anabrus; species Anabrus simplex. Next base: position 1,130,299,395 of record NC_090265.1, on the reverse strand, counting down.
AACACGCATGGGCATTGGGGCGTTGAGCATAATAAATATTCAACGCTTATCCTCGACTACTGATATTTTAGAGTATCACGCAATTGGTGTGTAAACTATACACAATAAATTCAAGCAAAAGTTTCTAAAATGATGTATCATTGTCACAATGTTGCCTCAATACCGTACAGATAGATGAAACCCATTCGAAGTGTTACACTTTAAAAATCGTGAAATGCTCAGTGTTAAAACAGTGTGACTTTGAGCAGTTGTTTCATTGCCTTGGCCTGATGATCATAATGACAATATTATTATTATTACGATTATTATTATTGTTATTATTATTATTATGTTACCAGACGAGTTGGCCGTGCGGTTAGAGACGCTCGGCTGTGAGCTTGCATCCGGGAGATAGTGGGTTCGAATCGCACTGTCGGCAGCCCTGACGATGGTTTTCCATGGTTTCCCATTTTCACACCAGGCAAATGCTGGGACTGTACCTTAATTAAGGCCACGGCCACTTCCTTCCACCTCCTAGGCCTTTCCTCTCCCATCGTCGCCATAAGAGCTATCTGTGTTGATGCGACGTAAAGCCACTAGCAAAATATTTATTTACATTTTCAAAGGAACAAACATCGAAGTCATCAGTTCCAAACTCTGATCTGTAATCATCAAGGTCTTCAACCCTAAGTACTGTCAAGTGATGGTAATGCCAATGAACTGACTGCATAGTAGTCAAGCCCTAATTATTAAGATCATAACATGTTATTGATGAAAATGTGATCACTGGTAAATTACATCCGGTAAGCAAGGTGGTTCTTAAATCCCTATGTACATCAGAAGAATTTTATGTAAACGGTAAAATTGTCGTTCATGCACGTACGTCGTATGAGGGATGTTCGGACGCTCTCCTTATGAACACCCCTAAGAAAGGTAAGATAATCCCATCTGAAAATGATTGTGTTTAGCGTATGAGATAGCCGTCGGAACTTGAAAAACCGTGCCCGAAGTGTCGTTGAAGGAACCAAAACAGGCATGGACTGAAATCAAAAGGTTTAACTTTACCTCCTCATGGACAGACGGATGAAGGTCAGATGAAAATCCACAGAAAATCCACAGCCTGTTTGCAGTCACTCGACCGGGTCAGGAACGGACTAAATGAAGCCTCCATCTAGCGGCAAGGATAGGAACTGTGCCAGCTGCCGAAGCCTATCGAACTCCTCTGGGGAAATGATTAACGACTGACAGATGAAATGAAATGATATTGAAGAGTGTTTCTGGAATGAAAGATGATACGGAAAACCGGAGATAAACCTGTCCCACCTCCACTTTATCCAGTACAAATCTCACAGGAGTGACCGGGATTTGAACCCCCGAACCCAGCGGCGAGAGGCCGGCGTGCTGTGGCCTGAGCCAAGGAGGCTCATACGAAAGGTCAGATGCCAATTTAAAATGTAAAGGGTGTATTAACTAATTCCCGAGAAAATATTTAATCGAGTCCAGCTGACTAGTCCCAATCTCACTTCCTGATCATTCTTGGAAACGATAATTTCTTCATGAAGCCTCGTTTGATGTTGAATAAAGAGTGGCTACCTTAATGAAGAAATCTCATTATTATTCATCGTCCTATGCGGCCATCACATACTAATCACATTCATGCACCCTGGGACCAGGTTCAAAGAATTTCATTCTCACAGCGAGCCACTATTAACTTCGAAATATATTTCGCCGCAATAAAAGCTGTCTCCATTGAAAGACTAAGAATTAATTTCCGCTTAAATATGAGAGAGGGGAATGAAATTGTGATAGATATATTCAGCTTACCTGCTTCAAACACGCATGGGCTTAGGGGTGTGGCATGTCGTAAATATTCAGCTCTGTGTGATGACTATATCAGTATCATGCATACGTGAATCAAACAAACAGGTAATATCCCGATTGTTAAATACAGCTAGTCACGTAATGAGTGAATTGTGTTGGTTAAGCATCGCAATGGCGTGCTCGTGCTGGAGGGCGGAGTTGAAAACGTCTTTATCTTCAAGTTCGGTTCTATGGTCATAATCGATATATAGGAAGAAAATGAAAATCAGCGACAGATATATTTTAATGTTGCTCTCTAGCACTCCAGATACAGCACTTTATATTCAAATTCTAGAATACTAATCCTCAAACATCGAAGAATGTTTAACAATCTGCTCATTGACAACTTATGCTCAAATATCTATAGTAGCACTGGGAAATGCATCTTATTTATTTCGCTACTTAATTTACGTACTGTATTTATTTATTGATTCATTTATTTATATACTTATTCTTTCTTAATCTGCTTACCCTCCAGGGTAGGTTTTCCCCTCGGACTCAGCGAGAGATCCGACCTCTACCGTCTCAAGAGCAGTGTTCAGGAGCGTGAGACTTCGGGTCGTGGCGATACAACTGCGGAGGAGGACCAGGCGGCCTCACCTGCTATGCTAAACAGGGGCCTTATAGGGGGATGGGAAGATTGGAAGGGACAGACAAGGAAGAGGGAAGGAAGCGGCCGTGGTCTTAAGTTAGGTACCATCCCAGCATTTGTCTGGATGAGAAGTGGGGAAACCACGGAAGATCACTTCGAGGATAACTGAGGAAGGAATCGAACCCACCTCTACTCAGTCAACCTCCCGAGACTGAGAGGGCCCGGTTCCAGCTCTCGTACCACTTTTCAAATTTCTTGGCAGAGTCAAGAATCGAACCCAGGCCTCTAGGAGTGTCAGCTAATCACACTAAACACCACACCACAGAGGCTATTTATTTATTTATTTATTTATTTATTTATTTATTTATTTATTTATTTATTTATTTATTTATTTATTTATTTATTTATTCTTGGCTTATGTTAGCAGATTAGTTTCTGTAATTTCAGGAGTGGTGCCATGTAATGGCTGTGACAGCATACCAAATCAAGTACTCTTCTGGCAGAATGAGTAGAACTAGTGTCATCACTACATGAGACGAGTTTAAGTGCGTTGGTTGAGCATATCGTTAACACAACCCTCATTTCATTATCTTATTTCATCTACTACTGTGCATTTGAATGTAGGTATAGTGTTGACGACTGGATTCCTGAGCGGTTTTAAGCTACTGTTCGGCGGCTGATCCTATCATGACATCCCGTGCATTCCATTCTCTCCTTACGTGATCAACTTTTTATCGCAAGTAGATTGGAGATTGTTTCCTGTACTTACTGCAATAAAAAGTTTCATTTTTAAAATATTTCATTCAGTCATTTGCAACAGTTGGCAATTTTTATTACGGGTACACGCTCAGTATGTGAGTATAATTATGTGCCTTAGAACGTTCTTCTCTACGGTACAGGAAGGATATCATTGGACGAATCCACCTTTACGATATAATAATTTTTTTAAATTAAAAATTCCTACATTCTTGCAATGTGGTTGTACAATATATATGAAGTTATTGTAGCTATAATATGCAATACATTCTTCTTGGTTCCTCAATTCGATTAGTGCACAGCGATTCTTCTTCTCCACTCTTGCTTTTCTTCTCTTTCTCTTAGTCGTTTCATTCCCACACAGGATTTTTCACTTGCATTATGAACGATTTGGTTAATGAACTGCAATTTTAGTGTAATTCCTCCTCTAAGTTCTGTCCCAAAACGTTAACCATAAAGGTGTTGATCTCGTAGAATTGTCCGTTAAATCGATCTCTTCGTTTTAATAGCTCCTTCCAAATAAAAATAATGTTAACGTGTTTATTTCCACTAACTACGTTCGTCGGTTTTCGAAGGCTTCTTCCAAGGTCTTATCTTTTCTCCTATCCTGATATGTACATACTCATTAGTCATTTTCGTCGTGTAAGGCATTCTTTCGATCGGTCTCCAACACCGTAATTCGAATGCATTAAATCTTCTCTTTTCATTTCCACCAACAGTTCATTCAATCCAGCCTAAAGGAGCACCACTCAATATTCTTTTAATAAATTAATTTTATTTCACACCTAGATACATAAACTTGTGTGTGATTTTATTATTTTACTATTAATAAGGTAAGCATCTTCTAGAAATGATTCTCATATTTTTCTTTTGTGTGCTTTGGAAGTCATTGGATAATAATAAACAAAACAAAACGAACGGGGTATGTTGGAGTTAGGCCGCAAGGTGTATGGCGTGGAATACGTCCTTCTGACAGAAATGAAGTAGAGCGAATTAGATGTAACAGCACGGTTGTGGTAGAAATGCTGGGCTGTACGTCCCGCTGAGCTGAGGCCTCCATTTTGTAGTGATGCCGATACTCTCTGGCATGTTCTGCGCCAGATTGCTTGGGTTTTCTCGATTCCTTAAATTTACCTCTATCCACCTGAACGTGGGTACGCTATTTTCTAATTCATTTAGATATAGGATATGTAAATATTTTGTAAATATATCACAATTTGCAAACTTTAAACCTACCTGATCACGAAGTTATGAAAGTTATGGTGATCAATGATACTTCGTATGATAGACTTCTACAAGAGGTAACGGTACTACGTTCCACACTGTAACGCCACAGAGTCGTCGTGAGCTATACTATTTTTTCTGTGTAGCTTGGCGGCGATCTCTGTTTCTACACGTAATAGTAATAATAACTGATTATTTAAACGAATTTTAAAGGTATTTTCATACTTCACCCATTTAACTGTGTAATAACCGTTTAGATATCATTTGTAGTTGCAAAGTTACGAAGCCTAACTTACTATATAGAATGTTCGGGAGTTAAGAATTAGTTACCCAACGAAAGGTGGGGATGAATGTCCTCAGTTCGTTTTTTATTTCTTTATTTAGCGAAGGTTTGTCGGAGGGAAGATCAGCTTGAAGTCGAGTGCATGATCGTGGGGTAGGTAGTAGCCCTGTTTGTCCCTTGGCTTATACAATCCGCCTTACCATGATTCAGGCAGTATGCATGCATAACGTGTAAGAAGCAATTCTAAATACATGGCTTCACTGCAGCTTCCGGTAGTATGTATTTGTGTGAAAATTTTCTACGCACACTAGAAGCGAACGTTTTAACACTGTACAATATTGCAATGTATGTCAACAAAGCCCTAAGTCCTTCCTCATTAAATACTACCTGAGCTACAAACATTACATTTTCAACTTACAATTTTTATTTTGGAAATAGGACATTATATTGACGACTTAGTGTGTATTCAAGTCCATACCAATAACCACGAGAAAAATATTTCTACTTATCTCGTAAACACCCAGTACATTCCCGTGTGACGTTCGAGGCAGAGTACACGTATGAAACGGAAGACGTATTCTACGCTAAACAGAATGATTCAGATAGACATGTGGATCACGGTCCTCACACAACGCATCTATGAGCCTACTTTAAGTTCACTCACTTGATGCGGTTTCTGTTCTCCTTTACCCACTCAATTTCTTATACGAGGGTCGAGTCATAAGTCATGGCAACTATTTTTTTTTCTCGCGAGCAGGAGACTATACGGAAAAAATTCTGACTTCAGGAGATTTCTCTTAGAAAAGTGACAGAACACAGGCCATTGGTAAACATATTTTTATTATGGTATAGACAGCAAACACACAAAACTACGTACAAAGGACAGGTCTCCACTGGTTACAGACCTTCGACCTTCGAGATAATCACCCAAGGTTTCCACTGTGCGTTGCCAGCGGTGGGGCAGGCGCAAATCGGCAGCTGATGCTCTATCCCGTTTGAACGTCTCCACCCACCTCGTTACTGTTCTATAGGGCATGAAATGCACACCTAATGCTTCCCGCAGCTCTGCATGGCATTGCCGTGCATTTCTGCCGCGAAGAACTGCTATTTTAATGTACGATCGGTGCTCCTGCTTGTTGACTTCCATATTGTGACGCTCTCACTCACCCACTGAACTAAGGGGCATGCTTAGACACACACGCTGTTTACATACACCATCTAGTGGCATCACACGCAAGTACTTATCGTACGTTTCCAAATGCATGCCTTAGATTTTCCGTGTTGCCTCCTGTTCGCGAGAGAAATATAGTTGCCATGACATGACTCGACCAATGTATCTAGGGCCATCTTTAACTATAATGAAGCACGGGTGGTGGATTATCCCCAAAGTTCATCAAGAGTGTAATGAATTACACTCACCTGAGAGTTTCACCCTCATACGGTCAAGTGTCCATCTTCCTCTGTTACATCTAGGTTTCAGATCTAGGTAACTGTGCTGGGGAAAGAGAAGATGAGACAGGTTTCCTTGTGAGGTATACACTTTTCTCAGTCATATTCGTTACAATGTTGTTCTGTAATCATTTGTTTTGTCCAGCTCCTTAACTGTATTGTCAGTGTAATGATCTTCGATTCTGAGGGCACCGAGTTCAATTCCCAGTCAAGTGTAAATTTTAATCTTAAATGTCAAATTCCGTTGGATCAGTGACGGAGTGTATGCCCTATCTGCGTCATCCCCGCAACTCTCTCTCTCTCTCTCTCTCTCTCTCACACACACACACTGCAACACCACGCAGTTTCCCGAACACGGCAGATGCCACAGCCCATGTTCGGAGGTCTGCCTCTCGAGGGTGCATCAGGCTTGGAATAACTACACGAAATTATTATTTATACATGACTCGTTATCACCTGGAGAAAACTAATTAACTAGCCAACCAGTTAGTTTCAATAGATCGGTGGTGACAAGACCCAACTTAAGTGTGAACACACTGGCCTGAAGCATTTCTGTTAGCGTTTATTTTACTGTACTGTGTAACATAAACTTCGTAACTTGTTTTTCTGTTATATTTTATTTGCATGAAAGTTCCTACTTCGGTACTTGTGAAATGTTATTAGTCTGATGACATCGTTATTTTCTAAGAATTAGGTACTTACAGTATTGGAATATAATTGTTCATAATGTAGTAGCTACCAGGCTGAAGCATTTCGACATTCGCTTGTAAATGAACTGCTCGGTAAAGTTAATTCGCACCAATACTACGTTCGCTGGAAGTCTCTGAAGCAATAGACTTCACTTCCCTCGACAGCGGCGATAACACATGTTTGGGCAAGGGTGAGCAAAAGAGATGCAGACACGTAGAGGAGGAAGATATTACAGTCTGGAATCTGTCCTAAGGAAACTGAGACAAATTGCGGCTCCCCTAACTCTGTCGAAGAGTCTACAATGGACGGATATGTTCCTCTTTCCTTAAGAGTCATCAACTTGATATAATACTAAGATGGCATACTGATGAATTTGTAAGAAATATACAAATCTTATTAGATTATTCGACAACAAATCAACATGTTAGAAAACGTGCTGTATAAAAAAAAATAAAAAAGAGGAAGAATCTGTTGAATTACATTTAATTATATAAAGTTTGCCCAAGGGTTCCAACCATGAAAATATTGCATTTTTGAGGTCTCCATTTTTGTTATCCAGTAGTGATAAGCCACTATGTCACAGTAGTCTTAAACATATGTCATAGTTATGTATGTAATATCTATTCTTGCATTAACGCACACGTGTCTACTGTATAAGTTACGTTTAGAATCGTTCTCTTCTTCTAGTGCCATATCTGTTTTGGATATTGACTAACATCACGGTGATTTTGGTCTTGTTGACATTTTGGATCAGACATCTAATACCAGTCTCTCATATTCCTTTGGGGTCAGACCCATTGGGGTCCTGTGCCACTATTTTCCAAATCTTCCCTTGCATGACGACCTGGAGTATTCTATAGTTTTCCTTCGTTCCTCGCGATATGCCCGCAGTATTCCAGCGTTATTTGTTTGATTATTTTGAGTAGCTATTCACGTTTAGTCTTCATTCGGAAGGTTAGTTGGATCTCATCTTTCATCGACGCCCCAGGCGTTACTGAAGAAGCGCGCTAAGGAAATAAGGATATGGTTTCTTATTCCTTTCCTTCCGGTGCCAGACGTTGTCATTCTGCCAAGCCCACTGAATTGCACGCACCATCTCACCTTATGAGAGAGATTTTCACACCGTAGATTACAGGGACTGGCTGCATAAGGAATGACGTTACCAGTATTACTCATAATACAGTCATTCTTATGTCCGACTCGTTGGCTGAACGGTCAGCGTACTGACCTTCGGTTCAAGAGGGTCCTGGGTTCGATTCCCGGCCGGGTCGGGGATTTTAACCTTAATTGGTTAATTCCGTTGGCACGAGGGCTGGGTATATATGTTGTCTTCATCATCATTTCATCCTCATCACGACGCGCAGGTCGCCTACTGGAGTCAAATAGAAAGACCTGCACCTGACGAGCTGAACCCGTCCTGGGATATCCCGGCAGTAAAAGCCATACGACATTTCATTTTCAGTCATTCTTATTTCCAAAGCCAAGAATGAGACTGAGATATGTCAATGAAAGTAACAGGTTTGTTCCAACCCATACCAGAAGATATAATGGAAGATATATAGCATCTATGTTATAATTTTACTATTAAATCCGTTTGGGCCATCTTTTAATATTTGTAATAATATTTGTGAAAGAACTTGACTAGGTGAGTGAAAAATAGTGAAGAATTTGAGAATTTTGTGAACATTTCCTAAGGTTCTTAATATCGTAATATGGGAGTAGAATATGAAAGGGGAGCTGAACGAAAAATAATAAATAGATTTCCTTCAGGTCTCTTTCCGAGTGACCACTCACTCACTCTTCACTATTCACATGCAATTAAATCACGTTTCGAAACAAAAATTCTGAATGATACCGAACTTCTTATTTTTATAGTGTCAATAATCGCTGTAGTAGTTGGCTTCTGATGCCTTCCAAGTGCCTAGCAATATTTTCTTCTGATTTCGTATAACAAAACACTAACTCAATATTAAGCCCGCTATAAATGCATAATTGTACAATTAATCGGAGATTTGGTACCAAACATAGTGTGGTGGTGTTATTAACGGTCATTAGGTTCCCTTCGTGTTACAACCATCCTCTCCCTTCACCTTGTCTGACACCGGTAAATTCCAGTATAAAATCCAGATATCGTATTAATATTAACAAATACAGACACGTGTATTTACAAAGCCTTTAACTCATCCCTGCAAGTCGGGGAAGGCACACCCTTTGGTCTTGTTGGCATTTGGGATTTGGCATCCTTGCTGTACAGCAAACGTACATTGATAACCCAACGTGGCAGCACTCAGATCCTACTCTCTGTGTACGAGTTTGCCTTACCTTGCCCTGACCTCAGGGAGGGGGGCGCGTCAAGGTGTAATGTCGTCTACGGTGCGTCTAAGCGCTCCTCTTTCGACGTATGAAGTTATAGAAATATCTGAGGTCGGTGCAGTGTATACCTGCGCCCCAGATGATGAGTATGTTAGGCAGTGGCCTTTTGGAAGTGTTCTGATTTCTCAGAATTAAATAGAGTGTCGGACAATATCGTTAACCATTTGGGTGACACAGCTAGTAATTAAGTTGAGCTCGTACTTAGTCACGTAGAAGTATTTCGGAAGAGTCACCACATCCTGTGAGTGACCACGCCCGATGTTGCTTAACTGTGTATCACAGTTTTAGTCGTGGACTAGTACTTCGTCAGCATTGCACCGTAGCTCGTCTCCGGTACCAGTGCTTCATCGTATTAAGTTGGCAATTGGCTTCAGGAATGCGGTGTTGTTGCTTGAATTGTAAGGATGAGAGTTTTCTTGGAAATCGTGGTGGAGAATGGGGTCTTTTTTGCAGGGTTATCCAGGATCTCAGCTACTCAATCCACCGAGATGGCCCTGGATGTAGGGGGCTTGGCTTTGGATGAGGATTAGTAGTAGTGAGAGTAAGGTGTTGGTTGCTTGGTTATGTTGATATAGGCTGAGGACTTGAGGGGGTGGGGGATAACTTGGTGTGGTTATTGTTGGTGGACATGATGGAGTGGGGAGTAGCGGGGAATGTTTATTGGTGGATGGTGATGACTTGGCTTGTAGAAATTTCTTCTGTGTAGAGATCACAGCTTTTTTGTAGTAGGGGCACCCTTGCAATTTGCACATTTTGCCTGATCTTTAGGTACTTTGCATTCAGTGTGGCGTTGGGGACCCCCACACCTGTTGCACCGTGTTTTATTCTTGCATCTTGCAGCATGATGGTCCAGCTTGAGGCAGTTGTAACATAATATGGTGAGGGTTGGATCAGGAGGGGGTGGAGTAGGTTTGGCACTCGTGGCCTTCAATTTCTGTTGTTTGCTTATTGTGTGTTTTTTCTTGGAGGTTACTGACGGGGAAGAAGTTTGCGTAGGGGTGGTGGTGGAGCTGCAGGCGGTTTGGATTGATTTGTGAAAGTGAGGAATGGGAGGGAGTGGGGGTGGAATTAGTGAAGTCTGTAAGTAGGCGTCCTGAGTGACGGGATAAGACTGAAGTGAAATGTCATCAGTGGTCAGATCCCATTGTCAGTTATTTGCCTCTTAAATACAGACATATAGTAAATAGACAGACAGAGCCGTACCTCGTAGCATTGGTGCTAGTGAAGCCGGAAACTTGCGGCCGCCGCCATCTTACGTCACTACAGATTCACTGTAAGCATGCATGTAACTATGTTACGTGCAGTTTTATTTTTATGTTGTTTTCGTGTACATTTCACATTAATCTTTCGTAAAACTACTGTGTGGCGGAATGGTGAATACCCGTGTAGTGTTTGGGTGTGATTTTTCCTATTCGCGAAGAAAGAAGTAACGAATAGGAGTTTCAATACACCAGTAAGTGGCGTATCTGTGCTCATGTACATTCGTTGCCTACTTCTTAATGATATTAAATTTACGATTAAAGATGCCTAATTCACTTCCTTCCGGTGTACATTTGTTGGCGTAAGCCCCCTTGTGATGGAGTGTGGCATAGGGCCTAATAGTAATAATATTAACGTTACTACAACATTTGGTTATAAGTTAAGTTTTTGTTTTGCTGGTGTTAGTAGTCGAATAACAGCGGTCTTCGTCTCTTCTAATCTTTAAAGATATATTATAAGAATGTCAAAATTACTATTAAAATTAGAGTGGAAGGTTTGGTAAGCTTGCGTCAATGGAAATAGGGTGTTAGGTTTATTATCACAGAGTATTATTGAATACATCTCAGGATTTGTGGTAAAATTCTCTACAATGTGATACTAGTAAGAAAGCTGTTGTACAAAATGAAAATCCTTTGCCCGACTAAGTAGCTTAGATGGTTGAGGTGCTGGCGTTCTGACCCTATCTTGGCAGACTAGATCCAGGCTCAGTCCCGTGGTATTTAAAGGTACCGGTAATCAAATATGTCAGACTCTTGTCGGTTCATTTACTGACCCGTAAAATGCCTGCGAGACAAAATTTCGGCACCACGGTGTATCCGAAAACCGTAAAAGTAGTTAGTGGGACGTAAAAAATAGCTTTACACATTATTATTAGAAAATCCTTATCCATTCATTTATTTCCAGAATAGAGGTAATATACAGGGTGTTAGGTGTATACGTGCAGATATTAAGCTAGTCGGCTAAGAAAAATACATCTCATAATATATGCTATGTACTTTTTACCTTGTCCTATTAGTTTGCCCATAACTGAGCCAAATATTTCAGGACCTAATGTGTTTTGAACGGCCGTAGCAGGATACGCCGGTGATGTCATTCTGTCCACGCGTAGCGGAAGTACAGTAGCCGAGTATAGGGCTTGTTGAACCTGTTTCTTATCGCAGGCCAACACATGTTGTTGTGCACTTCCCCTAAAGGAGAGGTTGACTCACGTGCCAGGTCACTTGCTGTACTCGAAAACCGGTGTAGGGTACTCTGTGTGAAAAGTACACAGAATCCTTACAGTGACGTCGAAGATCCGTACAAGCACATACGTGCGAATCAAGTGTTGTGTATTTGTGTGCGATTTTTAAGACGTCAATGGCATTACTCAGTGATCCAAGCTGACAAAATGAAAGGAAATGGTTAATAAGTAAATGAAATATGGGCGCAACATTTCTGTGCTGTTATTGCGACAGTCTACGATGAATTTCTGGCAATAGATAATGCGGGTTGTCTATGATTATTCATAAACTTTTTAGGTCATTGAAAGGACGGTGGACACTGAAAGAAAAGGCTATAAGTATTCAGTGAAATTTTTATTAATGAGACAAATGTCAAAAACCGTAGTTGCATCATCGTGAACATTGCTCGAAGGAAAAAGACCTACTGTGGAATTGCCGCCGGGCATTTCTAATAGAAGGCTTATTCTTCTTTTTCCTAATTTGTTTACCTTCCAGGGTTGGTTTTTCATGGGACTCAGCAAGGGATCCTACCTCTACCGCCTCAAGGGTAGTGTCCTGGAGCGTGAGACATTGGATTGGGGATACAACTGGGGAGAATGACCAGTACCTCACCCAGGCGGCCTCACCTGCTATGCTGAACAGGGGCCTTGCGGGGGTATGGGAAGATTAGAAAGGATAGACAAGGAAGAGGGAAGGAAGAGGGAAGGAAGCGGCCGTGGCCTTAAGTTAGATACCATCCCGGCATTTGCCTGGAGAAGGGGGGAACTACGGGAAACAACTTTCAGGATGGCTGAGGTGGGAATCGGACCACCTCTACTCATTTGACCTCCCGAGGCTAAGTGGACCCCGTTCCAGCCCTCGTACCACTTTTCAAATTTCTTGTCAGAGCTGGAAATCGAACCCGAGCTTCGGGGGTGGCAGCTAATCACACTAACCACTGCACCACAGAGGCGGACGGAAGGCTTATTACTGAACAGTAAGTACCGATAGGTAAAATGATGACTGTAATGGACCCGTTTAATTAGAACTTCGGTAAAAATACTACTACTACTACTACTACTACTACTACTACTACTAATAATAATAATAATAATAATAATAATAATAATATCTTTACGTTACGTTTCACGGTTTTTGGAGACGCTGAAATGCCAGAATTTTTTTATCGCAGTATTTTTTAATGCAAATAAATCTACAGACACGAGACTGACGTATTTGAGCACCTTCAAATACCACCGGACTGAGCCAAGACCAAGCCTCCCAAGTTGGGTTCAGAAGGCCAGCACTTTACGCAGTGCTGCACCAATCATCTTGCCGGGCTGAGTGGCTCAGACGGTTGAGGCACTGGCCTTCTGAGTCCAGTCTTGACAAGGTGCTCAAATACGTCAGCCTTGTGTCAGTAGATTTACTGGTACGTGAAGAACTCCTATGGTACTAAATTCCTGCAAATCCGCGTCTCCGAAAACCGTGAAAAGTAGTTAGTGGGACGTAAAGCCAATGACATTATTATCATCATCTTACCTGCACAGTTCATAGGGGTATCTTACCTGGAGTTCCTCATAGGTACGTTATTAGAGCTTTCAGAGGACGCTCCGTTTCGACTACGCCGAAACATGTTGTTTTTACACGATGGTCCACCACCTGATATAAGCCGCTTACTGCGTGATCATTTGGATCAGTCCTTTGGTCTATGGCGAATAGGACGACATGGACCCATCAATTGGCCCGCCAGATCTCCAATGGATATTACGGAAGACTGGATTCGGAGAAGTGATTTTCTTTTGTTAGTTGCTTTACGTCGCACCAACACAGAGAGGTCTTATGGCGACAATCGGACAAGGAAGGCCTAGGAATGGTAAGAAAGTGGTCGTGGCCTTAATTAAGGTTCAACCCCCGCAATGCCTGGTGTGAACTTGGGAAACCACGGAAAACCATCTTCAGGGCTGCCGACATTGGGGTTCGAAGCCCCAATCTCCCGGATGCGAGCTCACAGCTGTGCGCTCCTAACCGCATGGCCAACTCGCCGGGTACGGAGAAGTGAAGCCTGCAGAGTAGTCCAGGGTGGTCACTTGAACAATTGCTACGTGTTTCACATTGGTATGTCAGATGTTACACCATTTCTGCAGCGTATTGAGTTGGGAGTTCAGTTCTCAATCGATGTAGTATTTTGAGTCTCGATAGTTCGATATTCTCATAAATCCGAGCAGAAAAATTGAAGTACCGGTAACAAAAATTATAAATCTAGAGTTTCAGTTCGCGATTGCCTTGTACGTGGCGCAAGCTGAACACAACACACGGAAGACGTGCTTGTTAAAACGCTAGATATTGACCTTGAACACAGCATGGCAGTCCTTCATTCTACACTGTACTGGTTTGGGTACATTGCGTGTGTATGTTTGATGTTTATACACAAAACCTGTTTGTCACACTTTGTCCTCTAGTGCTAACCACAATACGAAGATACACCTAACTCATCGCAAAGAGACCTGGTTCTGGACTTACGCATACTATCCTGTAGTAAACTACTGCGAGCGATGTAGGCACGGGAGAAGTACATTTCATCTTGTTTCCTCCTACACCACGCATATTTTACTATTTTCTTCCCTGCCTTTCAGCTCCTAATGACTTGTTGATAATAATACCGGTAATGTTATTTGCTTTACGTCCCACTAACTACTCTTACTGTTTTTGGAGGCGCTGAGGTGCTGTAATTTAGTCTCGCAGGAGTTCTTTTTACGCGCCAGTAAATCTACCGACACGAGGCTGACTTATTTGAGCATCTTCCAATACCATCGGACTGAGCTAAGATCGAGCCTGCCAAGTTGGGGTCAGAAGGCCAGCGCCTCAACCGTCTGAGCCACTCTGCCCGGCAGCAAAAATTATTATTATTATTATTATTATTATTATTATTATTATTATTATTATTATTACCGGGCGAGTTGGCCGTGCGGTTAGAGACGCATGGCTGAGAGCTTGCATACCGGAGATAATGGGTTCGAATCCCACTGTCGGCAGCCCAGAAGATGGTTTTCCGTGGTTTCCCATTTTCACACCAGGCAAATGCTAGGGCTGTACCTTAATTAAGGCCACGGCCGCCTCCTTCCAACTCCTAGGCCTTTGCTATCCCATCGTCCTATAAGACCTATCTGTATCGGTGCGTTGCACCGACACAGATAGGTTTTATGGCGACAGATATAAGGACTATGATCGGGAAGGAAGCAACCGTGGTCTTAATTAAGGTACAGCCCTAGCATTTGCCTGGTGTGAACATGAAAAACCACGGAAAATCATCTTTAAAGCTGCCGACAGAGGGATTCGAACCCAGTACATCCCGATTATTGGATACTGTTCGAACTTTAGCGACTGCTACTATCAAGCTCGGTGATGATTTAAGAGTGGATTTCTGCCGCTGGTTAATTGATCAAGCACTCAATCCAGAATTTCTGTCAAGTGTGTTAGTGACACATGAGGCAATTTTTATAGAAGGAGTGTTTAATATTTAGTATACCAAGGCAACCTCTAGCACCGGCTCTCAATTAATATCTGGATGGATGCAGTGGGAAGTCTGTCTCTTTGACCAATCGTCTTTTTATTAGCGTTATTTTGCTTTACGTCCCACATACTATTTATACCGTTTTCTGAGACGCTGAGGTGACGAAATGTCATATCGCAGGAGTTCATTTACGTGCCAGTATTTCTACGACACGAGACTGACGTATGTGTGCCCCATCAAATATCATCAGACTGAACCAAGATTGAACCTGCCAAGTTGGAGGTCGGAAGATAAGGACCTCAACGGTCTCAGACACTCAGACCGGTACCAATCACCTTACTTGCATAAATTTGATCGGTGTAGCTTTCCTTATGGTGACGATGGGACGGGAAAGGGCTAGTATCGGAAAGGAAGCGATCGTGGCATTCATGACGTTACAGCCCCAGCATTTGCCTGGTGTGAACATGGAAAACCACGGTAAACCACCTTTAGGGCTGCTGACAGAGGGGTTGGAACCCACTATATCCCACTCATGAGCTGTGGAATATCCCCATTCAATAGTTTCCAGCACCGGTTCTAATTAATATCAGGATGGGTGTAGTTGGAGGTCGGTTACATCTTTTTAGTAATGTTATCTTGCTCCTGTACAGTAGATACAGTACGTTACTGGAGCTTTCAGAGGACGTGTCGCTTCGACTACGCCGAACCACGTGGATTTTACACGATGGTGCAGACATTTCCTCAACGGTAGACAGGTCGATGTGGAACTATCAATTGGCCAGCCCTTATTCCAGTGGATTGTTATGCCTAGGGGGACATGAGAAACAAAGTATACCGAACTGAGGTAACCACTTCGGATGACCTCCGTGAACGTATGTTTAAGCACCAGAGGATATTCAGAACCACAGTGGTGTCTTGGCTCGAATGACAAGTTGCTTTACGTCGCACCGACACAGATAGGTATTATAGCGATGACGGGGCAGGTAAGGGTTAGGAGTGGGAAGGAAGCAACCATGGCCTTAATTAAGGTACAGCCCCAGCATTTGCCTCGTGTGAAAATGGGAAACCACGGAAAACCATCTTCAGGGCTACCGACAGTGGGGTACGAACCCACTATCTCCCGAATACTGGATACTGGTAGCACTTAAGCGACTGCAGCTATCGAGCTCGGTGTACCAGTAAATATACCGACACGAGGCTGGCGTATTTGAGCACCTTCAAATACCACTGCACGGGGCCAGGTTCGAACATGCGAAGTTGGAGTCAAAAGGCTGGCACCTCAACCGTTTTAGCCACTCAACCAGGCAGGAAGCACGAAATGTAGGTACGTTTAATTTACTTAGTTGTATAATATGTCCATTTTTCGTTTGAAACAAAACGTTCGATGTGCTTCGATAATTCAATTCTGATTCTACTCATATGGATATCCTATGCCATGCATTTGTTCGTTGGCGCAAGGAACTGTCTTCCTTCTTCTACCTTTACGCAATGCACAACGGGGATCGTACCGCATTTCACGTCCCGGCGTGTGTATCCCAACCAATAATTATATCACACGCTCGTACAGGTCGCGCACCGACACAGGTTTTCAGGTCATTTCCATACTCACTAGACCACAAGGCTGACGACCACAGATATCCCTATCCCCTAAAGGACGTAACAGCAAATGAACCAGTATTAACGCTGAGAATTCAATACATCTCCAGGGTCCGAAACCGATAACTAGTGTTGTCTGAAACCCCTAAGACGGAAACTAAATACTAACAACAACAAACCAGTCTGGCGATAATGTAACGTAACATGTTGTAGACTGGTAGCCTTCAGCTGTTACCGTAGGTCAGTTGCTCGTAAACATAAAACCAGTTTGGCAAGTATATTACGTAACATCTCGTGGCATTGATTAGGGAGCGCTCAGCTGTCACAGTAGCTGCTCTTAACATAAACAGAACAGAAACCAGTTTGGCAGGGATGGCGCGTGACTTGCCTGTTATCAAAGGAAAGCTATTCATTCACAAGAACAAGGCATACTACCTATTCTAAAAACATCGTACCCCTTTGCTCTCGAAAATAACTTCCGAGGATTACTAAAAGTTTGATATATAGTGGTTCGTCACATCGTTCTCTATTGCTACAATAAATATCTGCACGTATACACCTAACACCCTGTATATGTTCCTACGAAAGATGTTCCTGTGTGCAAACTTACTGAGGTGTATTTCGGAGAGAAATCATATAATGATTTAAGCTCAGTCATGAAAGGGAACATACCAAAAGAAGTCACAGCTCAGTTGTATGTAATAGTTTTTTCAAGTTAGACCTAAACTCAGAGGACACGCATGTTTATCGCCTTAGGTAGCGTAATTTCATCATTGTACCTGAAAATACGTGGGTGAACCCGTCTGATGACCATTATCGTTAAGGAGTTGAAGTACAAGCGGTTTGACACTGTGGTTAGCCGGTTCGAGTCCCCTTGGTCGAAACAATTTTCTCCATCAGAATATTGGCCGGCAGGGTAGGGGAGGTGGTGGTGTACCATTTATAAGTACTAAATTGCGCGACAAAAGCCTGGATTAAATTCCAAACCTCTCCCAAATACTCATATGGATTGAGGGAATATGACTCTGTTGATGGTGATTCATCCGTCGGATGGAGAGGTTAAGCCTTTAGCACACCCATTTTTCTAACCGACAGGAGAAGGCTATACGCCGGCAGCAGGTTTCGCCCTCTCCCTTCCTACTATCATATATCACATGATTCATTTCATCTCATTAACTCCTTGTCGTTGCGACGTGAACCAAATTGTAAAGAAAAACCCACCCCACTGCTTGGCGACAAGGAGGACAAAAAATCATGACTGAGTACAGCACAGAAGGCTCACATTAACAATTCTGCACATATGAGGGCATTCCTTTATAAACAGTAATAATGTTTCTCCCTTAGGGACCAACATTACGTATTGTTGGGAGATCAGAAGAATGCACATGCCCGGTGAGGCACGGGGCGAAGGGGTTTTCACGAGCAGAGCCCGTGACGTAATAGTTACCATAGTAACTCCGCTACTACCCAGGCGACTTAATATTATCTTCTACTAGTAGCTCTTCGCTCTTATTAGTTGTAATCCGGCAAACTGCAAAGTGTGAGTCAATGTTTTCGTGTAGCAGATAAGAGCCGATCTGTCTGGGCAGAACAGGAAGTTCGTGCTTGCAGACCACATTCCTCATTCGTGCATTCTTCTCATCTCCACATAGTAACACCTACTTTACACAGGAGGACGATACATGATAGAAACAATTACGCAGTTTGAATCTCTAGAAATTAAATACTGTATTGACCACTATCGACGTTCCATCACACGTTGTTAATAGCGATCGACCGGCAGTATTGGACCCGCTATTTGGATTGAAAAGTGCTACATGACAAGTAGTCTTCTGGTGGTTAACCTTTATAGTGACGCTTGTCACCCTCACACGGATAAAACCACCGAGATAACGCCCCCACTCAACATATTTCTTACTCATCAACATCTTGTGTATACTTAAGCAAGCTAGTTCCCGTTATCACTGTTTAAAGTAATATATTGTGAGTTTGTTAATTGTGGACTTTGTTTGTCTTACCTAGCGTTAATATTCACGGCCACGCAGTTGTGAGCCAGAATAATTATTTAGAAGCATTTAAGATGAACAGAATACTCCCCTTCATCCTACAAGTTTGATGAGCCTAGAACGTTCTCTCCTTGTGCCCTTAACCACTGTCATATCTTGTGGCAACGAGCCGTTCTGCTGAGATTAAGAAAGCTGATTTGTCAAGATAATAACCTACCCTTTGTAGAGATTGGCTTTGATTCGATTTTAAACCCCTCTAGATGCTCGCTTTGCACGCTGGTATATCAGCCCAGATTTTACGAATAACGACTTAAGGAGCGAAGATTACTTCCCAAGTAAATTCCTATCTTCTTAACCATCATTAAGCTTAATTGGAATTGTTTTACATTTTCATGTAGAATTAGCAATATCATGATTTTTGTTTATAAAATGATGTTTATAATCATCTGAAATGAATTTTTTACATATACTGTACTTACTCATCATGTTGCCTATTACACCTCGATGTTTGGCGCCGGCGTACTATTTTAGGATCCAACCAGCCTCTAGGCAGATGGTATACTAATAATAATAATAATAATAATAATATTAATAATAATAACATACATACACTACAATTATAGACTATTATGCCTTTCAGCAAGCCTCTGTGAATTTACTAAACGTCACCACAATCCTCTATTTGCAACTAGTGCTGTGGCCTCTTATAGTTCTATACCTCTTATCTTTAAATCGTTAGAAACTGAGTCTAACCATCGTCATCTTGGTCACCCACTACTTCGCTTACCCTCCATAACAGAGTCCAATATTCTCCTAGGTAACCTATCCTCCTCCATTCGCCTCACATGACCCCACCACCGAAGCCGGTTTATGCGTACAGCTTCATCCATCGAGTTCATTCCTAAATTAGCCTTTGTCTGCTCATTCCGAGTACCCTCCTTCCATTGTTCCCACCTGTTTGTACCAGTAATAATTCTCGCTACTTTAATGTCTGTTACTTCTGACTTACGAATAAGATATCCTGAGTCCACCCAGCTTTCGCTCCCGTAAAGCAAAGTTGGACTGAAAACAGACCGATGCAAAGATGGTTTCGTCTGGCAGCTGACTTACGTAATACAGAATACTGTTGATGGCAAGTGCGAACGAACTCACTGCATTAGCTTTACTACACCTTGATTCAACCCCACTTAATGTATTACAATCCTGGGAGAACACACAACCTAACTACTTGAAATTATCGACCTGTTCAGGCTTTGTATCATCAATCTGACAATCAATTCTGTTGAATTTTTTATTTACTGACATCTATTTAGTCTTCGAAAGGCTCATTTTCATACCATACTCATTGAACTGATTTTCAAGTTCCAAGATGTCAAGGCTTTCGGTACAATCCGTCATTAAGACCAAGTCGTCAGCATAGGCCAGACTTCTTACTAAATTTCCACCTGACTGAAACCCTCCCTGCCATTTTATATCTTTCAACAGATTATCCATGTAAACTACGAACAGCAAAGGTGAAAGATTACAACCTTTTCTAACCCCTGTAAGTACCCTGAACCAAGAACTCATTCTACCATCAATTCTCACTGAAGTCCAATTGTCAACATAAATGCCTTTGATTGATTTTAGTAATATACTTTAATTCCATAGTCGACCATTATGGCGAACATCTTTTCCCTCGGTACGCTGTCACATGTTTTCTCTAGATCTACGAAACATAAACATAACTGCCTATTCCCCTCGTAGCATTTTTCAATTACCTGGCGCATACTGAAAATTTAATCCTGATAGATCCTCTGAGGTCTGAAACCACACTGGGTTTCATCCAGCTTCCTATCAACTACTGATCGCACCCTCCCTTCCAAGATGCCAGTGAATGCTTTGCCTAGTATACTAATCAATGACATACCTCGATAGCTGTTGCAACCCATTCTGTTCCCTAGCTTATATATACGTACAATTACTGCTTTTGTCCAAACGAAAGGTACCTTTACAACACTCCATGCCAATCTTACTACTCTATGAAGCCATTTCATCCCTGCCTTCCCACTACACTTCACAATTTCAGGTCTAATTTCACTATTCCTGCTGCTTTATGAAAATGGAGTATATTTACCATCCCTTCCACTTCCTCAAGCGTAATTTCACCAGCATCATTTTCCTCCTCCCAATGAGCTTGGCTGTTCGCAGCACCAAAGATTTCATTTTACGTTGAGAAGATGTTCAAAATATTCCCTCCACCTTTCCAGTGATTTCCTAGGATCTATTATGAGTTCACCTGAATTGCTCAAAACACTGTTCATTTCCTGTCCCTCTCCCTTCCTAAGATTCTTTATTACTGTCCAGAAAGGTTTTAGAAACGGATTTCCATCAAGGTTGGTCTTGTGTATACTGTATTGTGGGAGAAAAATCACTAACACGGTTCCCTATAAACGCTCAGTCCATTCCGGATATTCAACATGGCATCGACTTATAAACCTACCTTTGGACAGGTGGATGCTACATGTGAAGTTTGATTGGAAAGTCTCCAGTAGTTTTCATGTTATAAGGAATAACACACTTTACACGCACCCGCTCTTGATTTATTTATGTCGATATGATATCTCGATAGGTGGATTAATAAGGAGATACAATGAACGTTAGGTTTTGCAGGCTATGTACTGCGGACATAGCTGAAAAGGTGTATGTGGAGCAGATTCCTTATCTATATGAATAAAATCATATGACCGTGTGTATGTGCAATGACTATTTTAGCAAAATTTTCATTCAGTTATCCGTTTCATGTGTAATAATTACCATCTGCATATTTTTTAGCTTTGGTGTCTGTCTGTTCGTTCGTTTATTTGTTTGTTTGTTTGTTTGTTTGTTTGTCAGTTTGTCTGAGTTCTTATAACTTGAAACCTTTGGATATATTTCTACCAAACTTCATATTTGGAATCCACCTCTCCTTGCGTAGGTTTTAGGGCCAATATTGTTTCTAAATCTCTGAATTGTTTGGAGGCTTATACGAAACCGAAACCATGATATTGCACTGCTACAAAACATACACAACCAGAATTAATAGAAATCTATCCGCCCTAATGGAAATCATTTTCTAAACCATTTCCCATGTACGTCATTTCGATACGAGGTTTAATAAGGGTGATCACATTAACGGACCCTTTTTCAGTACAAGTCCCAAGAGGTGGTGCGTGCAAAGAGTATTTCCTAAAACTTGGAAACTTCTGGAGGTATTTCAACAAAATTTCACATTTAGCATCCACCCAAAGGTACGTTTTTAGGTCCGTACCATGTTTAATTCCCGAAAATGACTGGGGCTTTATCCGAAATCGAAACCATTATTTTGCATTCCCGCAAAATATGCATACCCAAAATTAATGGAAATCTCTCATCCATAACGGAAATCCATTTCTAAAACATTTTTCTCATGTGCGTCATTTCGATAGGAGGATTAATAAGGGGGATATCACGAATGGTCGGTTTTGTGGGCAAAGTCCAGAGAATACAGCCTAAAATTTGTTGTACGTGGAACAGATTACTTATCTATCTATATAAATAAAATCATAACGACCGTGTGTCTGTTACATTGACTATTTTGCAAAATTCTCACACAGCTATCCGTTTAAAGGGTAATAATGACCATCTACATATTCTTTAGCTTTAGTTTCCTGAAAGTCCCAATTTTTACTCCTCTCCCACAACAAGTTAGCGGCTCAATCTGCCAGACGAGCTAGAAAATTTAAATTGGGCAAAGTTATATTTTAGCCTGTAACCGACGGAAAACTTCCAAGATCATTAAATTTTTCATTATTTATCCTCGAAGAATATCTAAATATCGATGCAATTCTAATGAAGGTGCAGACCTTCATTTGGATGTATTTCGTGGCTAAATGGTAAGTCGTAGCACTAAACGGATGTCACAATCTCCGTTCAAATTGGAGTGATCTACAACTTTGGTCCTATGACTTTTTGTCGTATCTCTTTCCCTTAAATGTTCGATTTGTCTCTAGTTCCCAATTGTAAGTATATTTTCCATGCACTATTTACATGCATAATTCATACTTTGAATCACGTATAGGAAAGATAGAACCATCAAATTCTACACGATCATTGGTCAACACAGTATCCATATGTGACCCCAAATGCTACGTTTATAGGTGTCACATAATTATCCAAAAAGTAATGCACTGTGAGACAATCTTACTCTAATTTCAACCTATTCAACGTTTCTAACTCAATCTGACCATGAAGAGTGGGGATACGAGAAAATATCATAGAAGCAGCCATTTAGACTGCTAAATGCGGCATCTTGTGGTGCAATCCGTTTGTCGAAATGACGTACCGTTTAGCGGCAGTTAATCTGTAAATGAAGGTAAGCAATATTTTAAACATGTATATACTTTTGTATGTCGATATATATTCATGTCGATTTGTATCCATCAAGAAAGGGTGTGTCTGATATTGTATTCAGTACTCCCCACATCGACTTTGACTGGCAGTAGACATGGCGTCCTTTCCAACTTCTGTGTAAGTGGCATCAGTAAGGAGGGCCCTCCATTGTAAAGAATAATTCCCTACTCGATTTCACTTGCAGAAGGCAAGGGAGCACGCAATTTTGTTCAAAACTCCCCTACCCGCTTGTGTTTGGCTGTGGAACAAATGTACCCATCTACAATTTGACTGTTATTAGGCATAGTGGCCTGATATTTTAATGGAAACTCGCCAACTCGGTGTGACTGGCAGTAAGCGAAGTGGTAGGAGAAAAGGGGGACTGTCATTATAATAACAGAACAACTCAATTTTGACTGGCAGTAGGGACGTTGCCTCCCATTATAATACAAACTGTAATCTGTCTGGAAGTAGGGAAGGGGGCCTGCGATTTGAATGAAAATTTCCAAATCGATTGTGACCGCGCATTAGGCAATGGGGCCTGCTATTATAATATAAATTTCCCAACTCGATTGGGAATGGCAATAGGCAAGTGAGCATGCCGTTATCATCACAACTCCGCAATTCACACTTTACATTGGAAACAACGTATGGAGACCTCCCCATGCTGTTTCTCGGATAAACCTAAGAGACATGCAATTAAAAAAATCTTATTCACTGCATGTAGAGTAATTTACAACGATATCCGTATACAGTGTAGAATACCGTAGCGAAGCACGGGTACATTTGCTAATAATAATAATAATAATAATAATAATAATAATAATAATAATAATAATAATAATAATAATAATAATAATAATAATTTCACATCTACTGTATATGGACGAACTGAAGCTGGATGTTACATGACAGAGAACTTGAACACTTTGTTCCATTTACCCGCAATTTCTCCACAGACATCTGTATCAAATTTAGACTCGATAAATGTGCTAGTCGGACATGAAGGTAGGGTTCTTTCTCAGCACAGAGCATCCACTCTGAAGCAGCAAATATCTCACCACTAAAAACAAATGAAACATATCGATATCTTGGATATGACCAATCAGCAAAGATTCAACACAAAGACACAAAACCGGCATTGAGACTGACATATCGTCGTTGCCGGGACAAAACCTCCTATGTGATAATATTTTTGGAGATATACTGACCCGCAGCACATACATTATGAAGAGCGAGAATGCCTTGATAATATTCACACAATATTGCACCTTAGATGACAGAACCTTACCGACCAAAGTTCTAAGTTAAATATTTCAAATAGGAGGTTTTGTCGCGGCAGCTACGATATATTGAACAAGTAAGACGAGCCCTGCGTTCTATGCTCACAGGAAACAGCATCGTTAAGTTCATCAACACGTTTGCTATACCTGTTCTCACATACTCATTTTTTGAAGTCATAAAGTGGACTACAACGGGACTGAAGGATCGTCAAGCGAAAGTGAATGTGTTAGTGACAAAACACCACATGCATCATCCAAAATCGGCGTCAGAAAGACTCACTCTGCCACGTTCTGATGGTGGTCGTGGACTGATACACGTTCAGAAATAACACAATGAACAATATGAAACTCTAAAGTGCTACTTCAAACATACCCTGCCCTGCATAGTGCAATGGTTGTAGCAGATAACGTTTTTACACGCCTCAATCTAGGCACCCTTTCTTCACATACAATTTCATTCTCCACAAGTGAGGAAGAGATCGTTCCATGGAAAAATGAACCTTTTCGTGGACAGTATCCAAATGAGTTAGATCAGCGATACCATTAAAAAACAAGCGTCGCATTCGTGGCTGACACACTCAGATATACATCCAGAAACAGAGGGCTCCATGTTCGCCATACAAGTTCAAGTCATTGCCACAAGGAACTATAGAAAGCATATACTGCACAATCCATCTGTCTATTTATAACAGTGCCGACGATGTAAACACCTTAATAAAGCATCCAGCACATAACCTCAAATATATTTGTCAACATTGTAAGTATATACCAGCATGTATGGAGCATATGTGCGAATGTACTAAACAGTACTTCCTCCATGTACATTATACAGTGACAAATACAGACTGTAAGTACATACATGACCATATTCCAAAAATTATTCATAAGAAATTAGCCCTACAAAGTAACTTAATCCATTGTACTACAGCTAAATGGAAATGCAAACCCCAACAAGTCATGGAAAGTAAAAATTACAAACTTTACTGGGATAGAAGTATCATCACTGTTAAAACTATTACCTGCAATAGACCAGATATAACGTTTGTAGATAAAAACAAGAAAATCCATTTCATAATTGTCATAGCCTACCCTAATCCTCACAACTTCCAATCAACACATACAGAGTAGATATCCAAATACACAGATCTGGTCACAGAAATATATCCATGTGGATACTCAACAATGTTGTCATCATTACAGAAGTGATTGGATTGTAATGGTATTATACCAAAGACACTACACAGGAGAATTGAAATGGCGTATGGCTTTTAGTGCGGGGAGTAATCGAGGACAAGTTCGGCTCACCAGATGCAGGTTTTTGATTTGATGCCCGTAGGCGACCTGCGCGTCATGATGAGGATGAAATGATGACGAAGACGACACATATACCCAGTCCCCGTGCCAGGGAAATTAACCAATTATGGCTAAAATTCCCGACCCTGCCGGGAATCGAACCCATGGCCTCTGTGACTAAAGGCCAACACGCTAACCATTTAGCCATGGAGCCTGACACAGGAGCATTGACGCACTGAATTTCCAACCGCTCGCTTACAGAGAATTACAAAACGTAGCAATCCTGGCCACTTGCCATAGAGTAAGGAAGTTTATTCGCATGATTCATCTACCATATACAGATGACTAATGAAAATCATCTACTAATAATTTTGACTTTTTATGCGTGGAGCATATATGTGTATGTACTAAATAGAACTTCATCCATGTATATTATACAGAAGAAGCACATAAACCAAATTAAAAATTGTGAATTATATATAATCAAATATAATAATAACAAGGCTATTGATTTTAGGATCCACTTTTATTACGGATTTTGGAGACACCGAGGTGCCGGAATTTAGTCCCGCAGCAGTTCTTTTACGTCCCGGTAAATCTACTGACACAAAGCTAACGTATTTGCGTGCCTTCAAATACCACCGAACTGAGTCATGGTCGAAACTGCCAACTTGGGGTCAGATGGCCTGCATCCCAACCGTCTGAGCCACTAAGCTCGGCAATGACCTAACAGACAGACTGTGGATACGCTCATAGATTTAAAGAAACCCAAATCCCATGGCGCAACAGCCGCGAAGTCCTGCAGATTAAGAGGTGTCGTCTGGTCTGCAGGACGAATCCTCTCGGCCGTTATTCTCGGCTTTCTAAATCGGAGCCGTTACCCCACCGTCAGATAGGTCCTCAATTGTAATCCTGTAGGTTGAGTGGATCCCGAACTACTGTAGTATACATACCAGGTATAAATCCCTAACCTGGCATAGAATCGAGCCGGGGGGCGGGGCTATCTGGGTAAGAAGCAGGCATGCTACAATTTTGTCATTACGCTTTCAATTATGACCTTATTTCGTTTTTATTCGTATCAGGTACATACAAGTCGAATGTAGGGTCGATTTTGCCTTTGATTACCTCTTCTTGTTTGTGGACATGGCGAGAAAATCTTTGAATGCCTTCAAACATGGTATTTAGTTCGGGCTTATCCTTGGAGTACACTAGACTATAACTTTTGTGAAGGGCTAACAAGTACAAGTCCAAAATATCTGCATTTCAGTATATAAGTTTGAAGTTTAAGAACAGAGACGGTATTAATTGCTGAGTGTTTGAAATCAATAGGCCCACATGTACATATTTCAGAAAATTGTATTTTCATTTTTTAATGATGGTTTTCTTCTGTTAACTGTTGTAAAATAAATAATTTCCTTTTATGAAGACCCGATATAACATGACTTTTACTCCCTGTCAGGAAAGATATCATCGTTACCGGGACAAAACCTCCTATGTGTTAATATTTTTTGGAGATATACTGACCCGCAGCACATACATTATGAAGAGCGAGAATGCCTTGACAATATCCATACAATATTGCACCTTAGATAACAGAACCTTACCGGCCAAAGTTCTAAGCTAAAATATTTCACATAGGAGGTTTTGTCCCGGCAGCGACGATATATTACTTGATACGTACACAGTAGCGTTGCAAAACAGGAAATGTCAAAATTCTCCTCAAATACGAGCTGTATCATAAAACTGCGGTTTATAAACGCCGAGTAAAATATAATTTCCGATCTTTTATGTTTTATGCACTTTTGCCGTGCGAATAATATTAACGGAGATATTTTCTAACATTACATTTTTCACAAAATTCTAAATATGTCCGGAAATATTTGTTCCGTTGAAAACCTGTAGGCCACATACAAAAGTTACAGAAACTGTAATTTCCGATCATTTATGTCTCTCTCTCTCACCGGGCGAGTTGGCCGTGCGTATGGAGGCGCGCGGCTGTGAGCTTGCATCCGGGAGATAGTAGGTTCGAATCCCACTATAGGCAGCCCTGAAAATGGTTTTCCGTGGTTTCCCATTTTCACACCAGGCAAATGCTGGGGCTGTACCTTAATTAAGGCCACGGCCGCTTCCTTCCAACTCCTAGGCCTTTCCTGTCCCATCGTCGCCATAAGACCTATCTGTGTCG
This sequence comes from Anabrus simplex, assembly GCF_040414725.1. NCBI lineage: Eukaryota > Metazoa > Arthropoda > Insecta > Orthoptera > Tettigoniidae > Anabrus > Anabrus simplex. Next base: position 1,130,271,464 of record NC_090265.1, on the reverse strand, counting down.
GTGCGACGTAAAGCCCCTAGCACACACATTTATGTCTCCAATATTTTTACCGCGCGGGCTACAATAACAGAGATATTCGCGAATTCAGTGTACAATACACCAAAGTCGATCATCTATAACTGTTCAGTCGTCTTGGTCATAGTAAAAGTCACTGGTTTGTCGTAGAGTACGTCTAAAGTTTTGGAAGCATACTTTAGCTGGTGAGTATTACGAAAACATGAGTTTTTAAATAGAAATGATTTCTAGACATGACGTACAACCACAATGTAGCATATTTTTTGATGACCAAGCATGAATGTATCTAGTAAAAAGAGCCTGACCTCGAATTAACGTAATCAGGTGATTTAATAGTGCTGACATCGTGAGGTAGTAAAATCGTCGGCTGCGCGGCTAGCTGTTAGTGTAGATGTCGACTCCGGCATGGTAGCACATTGTATGAGGCTTCGCTACATCAAAAATATCAAATAGTAAACATTTGAGAATATTGTGGTGAGGATAAGTGCGAAAAAGCTTTTTTTCATTTTTTTGTAAAATGTCGCAGCACAGGAAAAACAAATGACATCAAAATTTTCATAAATATATGCGAAAGAATGGAGAGACCTGTGGAGATTTCAAAAGAAAATCAGTGTCACCTTTGGTTTTTATTTAGGGCTGTCTCCCAGTTGGCAATTCATTACTTAGCCTTTATTAAGTGATTTCATATTCTTTCGAAATTTATCGAGCGTATCCCTCGGTGAAATATTCCAATCCTTCATTCCTCTTCCTGCAAAAGAATTTCACTTCGTGCGATGATCTTTCCTAGTTACCTATAAAAACTGCAATAAAGTTTTTTCGTCAACTATTATCATTCCACGCCGTCTGTCCACTGACAGCTCAGAGCATACCACCTAATTGAACAGCTCGTCACCTTGCGCCCAAGTCCTCACAGCCCAAAGTTTGCTACATTTTAGTAACGCTACTTGTTTGCCAGAAAAAAACACGTACTACCTTCCTTCGGATCTTTTCCAGTCTTTGAATCAAGTAATCCTGGCGAGGGTCCCATGCACTGGAACGACACCATTGAGGTTTTACCAGTTACTTGTACGCCCTCTCCTTTACGTCATTACTAGCTCCCGGATTCATATACACTAAAAACTCCAAAAATATGCATGCACATATGCACTAAAAATGTTGAAAATATGCATGAAAATATGCACTAAAAATACAACAAAATACCCTTACCAAACGCATTATTTAATTTTAACTCAGTGTTACATTGATAAACATGTTTCATTCCTTCCAAAATGATGCATGGAAGTAGGTCATCAACAGTTTTTCAATGTTTTCTGGGATCAATGACTTTCTGTTGTCGGACAGAATTAATTTATAAGCTGAAAAGTATCGTTCTTCGTCGACGGACGTAACCGGGCAGTACTTGTTCACTGGCACTGAATGTTCAGAACATTTTTCTGTCAAAGACTGCCTCATTCCACTTATGTAGTTGCTTATAGATTGAACCTTCTTCAGTCCTGGGTTTGAGTCCAACATTGCACTGAGTTTCCTTTTAACTTCTTCTTCAGTTTCACCAAAGACACAATTTTAAGAACTACTGGTGTTTTGAATTAACTGAAGGGATTCGTGTTGGCGGTGCATCGCGAGTTTCTGTTTTCGAATGCTGTTCAATTCGAAATTTTTTGTTGCACTTGACAGTACACTACATTACCATCACTTGCATAGTCACTATTGTCTGATATCCACCATTTAATTAAAGAAAACCTATAGCTCTTATCTTTAGGCAGTTTTACAGTTTAATCTGATAAAAGACTGTAACAGACGAAGAGCAAGTTGACAGATGAACGCACTGTTTAAACAAACCTTAAGATGCGACTGTAAGGAGAAAGGAATGTCAGACAGAAGGAAATAGTTGTTGTGTAAAGGGTCATTATCTGTCTACCTGCTTGTATTGCAAAACTGAAACCACTTTCCTTGATTAGTGAAGACTTCTCGTGTTGCCAAGGGATGTACAACATAGAGCTCATGACATTTTTAATTTCGTTCAGAAATCTTAGATAACCGATCACACATAAGAGAAAAATATACCTTTATATGCAATAACGTTTAAAATATGCACTAACAATCACAATATGCATTGACATTTGCGCATATACATTTTTTTTAAATCCGGGCCCTAGTCATTACTTAAACCACTAAAGGACCTCGCACCCATATGAGGCGATCTGTAACCCTTATTTAGAAAAAAGCAAAAGCAAAGCCATCTCCGTACAGGCCATGAAGGCTCGTGGAGGAGTGGAATGTAAAGGCTTCCACCATCCGTAACCTCGGCACTTGGCGGGCGGGGGGGGGGGGTAGAGTGGTTAGCTCTACACTCGGCCGCCTTAGAAAAAGGAATTAACTTATTACTCATTTATGGTGCAGGCTGAGTGAACCTCAGGTCCATGTGCACCTCCGGAAGTGGAAATCTCGTTTCTTAAATTTTACGACATCCTGGCGGGTAATCGAACCCACGTCTTTCCGGGTGAACCAAGCAAGCCTTTACCACCTCGGCCAGGCAGCCCCTAATCCTTATTTACAACCTATTTAATATGATTAGGCGAATGAAGATCTTTCATATTAACATGTAGGTACGTGCAGTGATCCCCATGAGGCGATTTCACTCCAACAGCACAGCAATTAAAACTGATAGAACATATCATCCTGATGAAACTTATAATCTTCTGTTGTCCATTTTACACTTTTTTCGAGGTCTGTTTTTAGTTGCTTACAGTCTTGTAACTTACAATACACCATCATCCGCAGAAAGCTTTACCTGTGATTCCATCATTTATACAGGGTGTCCTCAAAACACACCGACAAGGCTTAGTACGTTGTGTGGGATGGTGGACTGATCGATTTGCAAGAATGAGCCCCCGTTCGGAAAAGCACGATTTGGCCGCTGGAGAGCGTGTAAGTCTGAGGACAGTTGTGACACACTGTTCCGATTTGATGTCTTCGTACCCCACTGTCGGCAGCCCTGAAGATGGTTGTCCGTTAGATCCCATTTTCACACCAGGCAAATGCTGGGGTTGTTCCTTAATTAAGGCCACGGCCGCTTCCTTCCCATTCCTAAGCCTTTCCTGTCCCCGTCGTCGCCATAAGACCTATCTGTGTCGGTGCGACGTAAAGCAACTAGCAAAAAAAAAATATACATATAAAAAAATGGACGTCTTAATACGGAAGGTATGCAGCCCTTCAGCCATCTGTATACTGCGGATGGACGACTTCACCCTAATAACATTTCCGTGCATGCGCTACATTCTTCCACACAGTCGTTGATGCGCATCCTACTGCGTTACTTGTGCACTTTAGTCTGCCAATGCAGTGTCGTTGTTAACAGTAGTGCGGCATTTACCAGTACACAGCTGCGGAAATGACCGACATGGTGCTTGCATACGAGAAAGTGAATTGTAATGGTAGAGCTGCTACAAGATTGTATGCGGAATGTTTTCCAGACATACCCCGCACCATTCCACGTTCGTGGCCATCGAGAGACGACTAAGAAAAGCCGGACAGTTCCACGTAGGTAGTATGAAGAGTATGGAGTATGGCACTCCTGAAACGTCAGCGACGGACCATTTTGCTCGAGTCCACAGAGCATTTGAAATTCTTCAATGACAACCGCATGTATTGGGTCATGTGCGTCAGACTCAGCACCGCTGATGTAGGCTTTGCAATGACGTAGGAGGTACCCCTTTTGTAATGAGCCCGATGTGCTACTCATGTTGGGTTTATTGACGACATGTGGAACGCACACCCATCTTACAGTTCAAAGCGCTACAGCGTCCAAGCCGTGCGTATCTGGATATGGGTTCCTTCTTGAAAACGGATCAATTTGCCTTCCCGCACAACATACTAAGCGGTGTCGGTGTTTTTCTTTTGAGACAACCTGTATAACAGGTGGCACTCTAGCCCCGTACTTTCTACTTATCATTGTCCCGCATGCTTTAGTGATAAATGGGATGCCTAGTCGCTGGTTTACAAAGGAGCGCTACAATGTGCTGGATTTCGGATATAAAACAAATAGCAGTCATTTTACTACGCACGTTTTGTGACAGGGTGCATTTGTAAACACACCGAAGGTGCAGAAAAAATATTAATAATTCATTGATTTATACGCGTGCAGACATTTCTCTCTACCGAGAAGTTGCTTGTATGCGGTATGTGCCTTGAATGATCCATGAACTGTTAATTCCAACTCTGTTCGGCGAAATACATGTATAGAAGACAGGCGGCCTATTTGGAAACTCCTGTGCACACCATCTGCGAGCATCGGCTCCATTCCGACCAGATTCTCCATAGATTAATATTATGTCTGTGGATTCGTCGTTGTTGAACACAACAGCCATTGTCAGTATGTTGACTGTAGTTCTACTGTAGCAAATACCAGTCTAGTACTGAGCGTTCACTAACGGGACTTACTAACGCGATGGGGTGCATTTGACGGATAGCGCTAAGGAACGTGCAGGGAGTAGCCATCCAGTAGGGCACTCTCCATATTCTGTCGAAACTAACTTGCAGACAGTAATAAGCCTGTGAAATCAGTTATCAGACATCAAGTTCATCATTAGTGCATTTAGGACACTTACTGTTTAAGTAATATAAGTAAGTAGAAACTACAGCGTTTGCTGGCCACCTGGTATACTGTTTACACTACGGGGAAAAAAATGAAGGGGAGGAAGATACGAAATGAAACTTCATGTGTTGACAGGGCATGTGATATAATGTAAAACAAAATCTAAAGATTTCCAGCCATACAGTACTATTGATGTAACCTTTAAAAAGTTACATATATCTGATGAAACTAGTTTCAATCTTCCTAGAGACCATCTTCAGTCAAAATCAATAAAATTTAAGGCAAGACATGAATTATAGATAAAATTTATGAAGCAAGCGTGTGTTGTTCAAATTCAGCGCAAGACAAGTAAAGATTTGGATGTTGAACACTCATTACAATCACGTGCCTTGTGTAAGTTCTCAGTTTTTTGCCAATTTGGATGGAAAAGTTCCAGAAATGTCATTCTGTTCACACTTGTTTCATATGAACTTGAATTCTAGAAGATCCTTCAAGTGCTAGTACAGTGGAACCTTGGATTGCGAGCATAATTCGTTCCGGCAACATGCTTGTAATCCAAAGCACTCGTATATCAAAGCAAGTTTTCCCAGAATAAACAATTGAAACGCAGATTATTTCGTCCACAACACAAAAATATGTATTCGCATACCATTTCTAAAACGAAATATAACGTAAAACAAATTAAAGTGCACTTCTCCTTACAATAGAAACATTGTTGGTGTCTGGAAGACGAGAGATGACATGAGAAGAGTTACTGTGTAGCACGAATTTCACTAACGGAATCACTTCTATCTGTTGGCTCACTGGAATAGTAGTGGAGTAGTGTTGGGAGGAAGGAACTTAACCTTAACGAACTTGAATTCCTCCAGTTCTTCGAGGCCTTGAGGATGAGCATGAGCATTGTCCATAACCTGCAAGACTTTGTGAGGCAGATTATTTTCTGAAAGGTATTTCTTCACTACAGGACCAAGTCCTCGTTCACACATTCAACAAACGAACAGGGGAGGGGAAAACATAGGCACACGGGACGCTCGTATTGCGGAACCTCACTCGCTTATCAAGTTACAATTTATTTAAAATGTTTACTCGTCTTGTAAAACACTCGTAGACCAAGTTACTCGCATTCCGAGGTTTCACTGTATATTAAATGTTTCACCTGCTCTTCCGTGAAGTGCATTCTTCAAATTGGAAGAAAACTGAGAACTTACACAAGACACGTGATTGTAATGAGTGTTTAACATCCTAATCTTTATTTATCTTGCACTGAATTTCAACAACACACGCTTGCCTCATAAATTTTATCTATAACTAGCTATATTACCCGGCGCTTCCCGGGCATTTAATTGATTGTTCAATTTTAGGTACTTTATTATCTGTTAATTATGTGTGAAGAGAATTTTTGTAGATTTCGTTACTTTGACATTGACTGGTTAAGAAATATTTTGTAGTTTATAAGTTATTGTTGTGTTTAATTCAAGTCTTATAGATTATTTTCTTTCTCGTTAATCAAACTACTCTCGGTAAGATTGGACATTTTCTTCATCACCACTTTTCTTAATGCCTACGCAGCTGAACTGGTACTTAAACAGCATCCAGCGTGCCACAATACAACTCAACGACCGAGGAAACTATGGATTTGATGCTAATATTAGTCTTTTTCGATTATTCTTGTACGTCATTCCATCCTAGGTTTGCTAGAAGGTGTTTTACTCCTTCAGTATCTTTTCGTGAGAGTCATTCGAATTTGTACGAAGTTTAGTTGAGAGCTATTCTAGAAGATACTGTACACACGAACATCTACAATGTTGGTAATTTTCTCTTTCACACCTTTTACTCTTAGGATTTGTATTACCTGTTTCAAGTGTTTTCTTTTTAATTTTTCTTAATTGTGACGTTGCTTATTTGTTTACGAACTCTCTCTTATAAATTTCAAAATTTAGAAATATTGTTATGTGTATAATTTTACGTTTTAGCTTCAGATTATTTTGATTTACCTTAACGCATTTCCTTGTGGCAGAGCCCAGATTGTCTGGGAAGCAGAAGGTCCTTTCAAGCAACAATAAAAATAAGTTATAACGTAATGTATTTAGGCGTCGCATTATAGATATAATGTCCATGATTCCAACTGGCAATGGGACTGTCAACAATAAGCCAAACGACACCGGAAACTGTGTATAGAACATTAAACTCTGTGAATTTGGACATATTCTTTATCATCCCTTATAAATCACCATACCGATGGGTGCTGAACTTGGACTTAAATGACATCCAGAGTGTCACTATTCAGCTCAGTGACCCCGGAAACTATGTATTCGGCACTAATATCGGCTGGTTTCGATTATTTTACATGTCATTCCCTCCCTCAGAGCTGCCGTACCCCTACAGTATGTTTTCGATATAGTAACTCATTTCCGTACCGAGTTTAGTTGAGAGCTGTGATGGGGTAATGCTGGAATATAACACATACATCCATAATCTCGATCATATTGGACAATCTTTTTTCTCCCCTTCTCAACCTCTATTCCGACTGGGCCTGAAGTATGACTTACATGGCACGCAAAGCGTCACAGTGTTAGGGGAGTCGTGCCCCAACAGTCATTTTTGTTTGTTTGTTTGTTTGCTTGTTTGATCGTTTGTGGGTTTGTTTGAAAGCTCTGCTACCGAGCTCGATAGCTGTTGTCGCTTAAGTTGCGCCAGTATCCAGTAATCGGGACATAGTGAGTTCGAGCCCCACTGTCGGCAGCCCTGAAGATGATTTTCTGTGGTTTCCCATTTTTACACACCAGGCTAATGCCGGGGCTGTACCTTAATTAAAGCCACGGCCGCTTCCTTCCAATTCCTAGGCCTTTCTTATCCCATCGTTGCCGTAAGACACATCTGTGTGGGTGCGGCGTAAAGCAAAAAAAAAAAAAAGCTATGCTGGAACATACATTCATCCATAATCTCGGTTATTTTGGATATTTTATTTTTCACCCCTTATCAGCCCCGTGCCAGTGAGAGTGAACTTGGCCTTAAACGACATCTGGAGTGTCAATATTCATGTCAGCGATACCGAAATCTATGGATTCTACTTCAGTATTAGTCGTTTCCTATTACTTTCATATTTCATCACGTCTCCACTCCGCCTCAGAGGGGCGCACACATATAAATCCATAAACTGGGCTATTTTGGACCTTTTTCAGCCCTTCTCACCCCCATGCCAATGGGGACTGAACTTGGACTTAACGACATGTCAAGTGTCACTGTTCATCTCAGCGACCCGGAAACCTACGGTTTCGACACTATTTTCGATTACTTTTATATATGCCACCGTCTCTCGACCACAACACGTAGGGGTGGCTTACCCCCACAGTGCTATTTTTTAGACAGCCGTATCCGTAGCAGAATCTCCTCTTGGTCTAGCCTACATTTACGTACGTGCCTACTTCGAAAACCAGGCCTGTATTATACTGCAGAATAATTGAGCTGACGTTGCCACTGTTACTATTGGTTATTTCTTCATCTAATTCCTAGAGGGGGTAGTGTGATGCCAGTATCTCCAAAAAGGTTAGTTTTAGGCCCTTAAAATATGGTTTTCGGGGCCCATACGGCCTTACCGAGTTTTGTTCTACGCGTCGTGACGCTTAGAATGAACTTTGCCTTGTCCTTGTACGACAAATTGAATATTTTGCCTATATTATACTATGTTAATGTGTCAAAGGCCTTAAATCGAGGGAATGGACAGGGATGTTAAAATTTCTGGTAGATAGGGTTATCCGCAGGGTCCTAATACAATATTTGGTTGAGATTGGTGGAACGGTATGAATTTGTATTAGGAACAGACACACGGACAGACATTCTGCTTTATATATACAAATGCATGTGTTGCCTTAACTTTTATTGATTATGACTGATGATAATCTCTAGCAAGACCGAAACTTGTTTCATTTTTAAGGTTAGAATGAGTAGTGTTGAAAAAGTAGAAACATTTAGCTTTAGTTGGTCTTCAATGCGGAATAATATGAAATTTATTACCTATGATGTGATGTTACTTCAGTGATTACAAAATGACTCGATTTACAAATAATTTGGCAGTTGGAGCTCACTTATCGCCCGCTCTGGCCTGGATGCATGCACTTATTCAGTTAGGAAGAGTATTCCCTCCTGAAGCTAGCTGGTCCACAACTGTTGTAGCTGGCCCTTGATTATGTAACCGCCAATCCGTCTCTGCGCTGCTAGTACATTGAAAATACTACTGCTCATCATTTTCATTCCTCCCATGACGGGGGAGTCGGGCCTGTTAGACAATGGCGTCGTCTCTCAGGCCACGAAATTTCTCTTGGAGAAAGGCTGTGGCCTGTACTAGGAACTGTCCCGGCATTCGCCTTAATTCGGGAGAATAGAAAACCACGGGAAAAAGGACAGCCGACGGTGAGTACCAAGCCCCTCTCCGTCTTCAGAATGCAGAGACCCAGCCGTGGCAACTTCTACGCCGCAGCCTACTCTCAACCACCGACCTTGAAAACACCCGCCGGTGGTAAGTTAACTTACTTCCCGGCGTCAAAAGCATCCGATAATATTAAGCTAACATTTTATTTACTTCCTTAAACACATCATAATATTATACTTACATGGTGAAAGTGAAGAAAAAAGTTTATTTCGTATGGCTAGGGGATCTTCTTGTTTTTAAAGTTGAGAACTGTGGGAGAGTGCCCTACCTCAACAGTTAAACAATGAGCAGCGAACCCCCTCTGTCGTAAACTGGTCGTACCAGTCACTCCCTCAAGAGCAAGAATTCTACCCTCCTCCATCCTCTAGCCTCAGTTAACATTTGAACTAGACCCTCCCAATCACCATATATACGTCATCCACTCCCTACGTGAACATAATCTTGGTATGGTGCCACGACACGACCTAAATTTATCGCTTCCCGTGGGACGAATTTTCGCTTCATCCTAGCGCGGGCTCTTGATCCCTTATCGTAAGTATATTCTTCCTTATCTCCAACTACGCCACATGAATTCTTTTCATGGACAGCCACAGTATTCTTTATGGCAAGGAAGCGATTTATTGGCGATTGTCCTAAAATGCTGAAAAATTTCTCAATTATTGTCCGACAAGGTCAAAGGTGCACTCTTTGTAACCTTATTGTATTCATAATTTCTAAAGATATAGGTTTATTTTCTACCCTGCCTTTCAGTTATAACATAACAACTTAATAGAAAATGGGAAGATAAATAATAATAATAATAATAATAATAATAATAATAATAATAATAATAATAATAATAATAATAATAATAGGCTACCGAGTGAGTTGGTCGTATGCTTAGGTCGCAAAGCTGCGAGCTTTCATTCGGGAGATAGTAGATTTGAATCCCGCCACCAGCCCGAAAGATGGTTTTCCGTGGTTTCCAATTTACACACCAGGTACATTAATTAATGTCACGGCCACTACCTTCCCGATCTTAGCCCTTTTCTCTTGGCCCAAAACCTTCCATGTGTTGGTGCGACGATTAACTAGTACCAAATAATAAGAAAGAGAATCGTATGGTCTCAGATGCTTTGGGAGTCATTTTATTTGACGCCAGTTAGACTGCCTGTGTGTCAGTTTTGACGCTCCGTTTAACTCTAAATATTCCAATAATCTGGAACCTCGTTAGGTGACCCGTGGCTGAGTTTTAATTAATTTTGCCAAGTACACGTAAAATGTGTCACCAGAGAAAATAGCTTTCGCTTGGCGCATTCGTTCGACATGGCGTGCAGAATGGCGAGCCTATAAGAAATCAGAATACGTCTGCTAATTTTCAATCCACAATCTTGATATCCGTAAGCAGACACGCTCCCACTGATCGACGAAGGGAAGGTGACTAATGCTCCAAGAAGAATCCTGCCGTGCTGTCCAGTAACTACCTAACACTGTAAGACTGCGATGAATGAAATATCGTATGGCTTTTAGCGCCAGGATACCCAGGACGGGTTCGGCTCGCCAGGTGCAGGTCTTTCTACGTGACACCCGTAGGCGACCTGCGCTTCGTGATGAGGATGAAATGATGATGAAGGCAACACATACATCCAGCCCCCGTGCCATTGGAATTAACCAATTAAGGTTAAATTCCCCGACCCGGCCGGGAATCGAACCCTTGACCCTCTGAACCGAAGGCCAGTACGCTGACCGTTTAGCCAACAAGTCGGACAAGACTGCGATAATGGCTCTAGTCACGAATTTATGACTATTTTTAATAATCTGCAACTCTTTTCTGATTTAAAAATGTCAGAAGTTCCATTCCCTTGGAACGGTGGAATCCATCGAACTTATCCCGTGCCATTTAAACCCCTCTTAAAACAGATAATCGAGCGCTCACAAAGTTCGTTGTACGGTGTGTTCTTTTCGATCACAACCGAAGAACTTGAATTTCACGTTCTTCGAAAAATAACGGATTTAGTCCCCTATATCGTTATTTTTATGCAGCTTTAAATTAGGTGATTAACTTGTACGTTGGCTCTAGAACGAATGGTCTACTTCACGACGTTCCGTTCAGAGGGCACCGGGTTGAATTTCCATTCCTCTGACTTGAGGGAATGAAGATTGTCCCAATACACAACTCTTTATAGATACATCACACTACCACCTTGAATAGAACACGATAGTGTTCACTGGCACTTTGGAATGTAGGGTGCAATCATTAGTTGGGAGTAAGTTGGGTGAAAACCAGTGTTTTTCTTTCAGACCACAGATAGGCTGTCAGGATCAGATTTTCAGTATGCGTCAGATAATTGGAAAATGCTCCGAGAGAATAGACAATTATGTTCATGAAAATCAGTGTGGTTTCTGACCACAAAGGGGCTGTCAGGATCAGACTTCAGTATACGCTAGCTAATTGGAAAGTGTCGGTGCGACGTGAAGCAACTAGCAAAAAAAAAAAAAAAAAAAGATAATTGGAAAATGCTACTTTTTGCTAGTGGCTTTACGTCGCACCGACACAGACAGGTCTTAATTAAGGTACAGCCCAAGCATTTGCCTGGTGTGAAAATGGGAAACCACGGCAAACCGTCTTCAGGGCTGCCGATAGTGCGATGCTTTATGCTCCGAAGGTCTAGAGAAGGTATATGGCACAGTGCCGAGAGAAAAGGTTTTAGCCGTACTGGGGGGTGTTGGGATTAAGGGATAAATTATTATGAGTAATAAAATGCACTTATCTTGACAAGTGGGCTGCAGTTGGATTGAGTTCTTGGTAGAAGCTAGTGACTGGGTAATTCTTCACCTTTGTTGTTCATAGCTCACACTGACCATCTACTGAAAGGTATAACGTGTCAGGGAAGGATTCCGTTAGGTAGAAATGGAACCTGAAAATAGGTACAATGAGTATGATATGAAAATCAGACTTTCCAACACTAATGCCAGTATGTAATAACTCTAAGAGAATTGAATGTCAGGTTGCAAATAATGAGCTGGAGCAGGTAGATAATTTTAATTACTTAGTATATGTATTCTCGCAAAACGGTTGGTACTGTGAGATTATATCGAGGTGCAGGTAAGCTACTTCAGTGAATCCGCAGTTGCGATCAACAGTATTCTGTAACAAAGAAGTTAGCTCCCGGACGACACTATCTTCACACGTCTCATTTCAGGCCAAGTGAAAGCTGGGTGGATTCAGTATATCCTATTCATAAGTGAGAAGTAACTGAAATGAAAGTAGCGAGTATGATCACTTATACTAACAGTTGGGAATAATGGTAGGAGGGCATTCGAAATGATAAGATAAAGGCTAAGTTAGGAATGAACACGACTAATGAAGCCGTACGCACAAACCGGCTTCGGTGGTGGGGATCTAGCGAGGCAAGCTGAGGAGGATATATTACCTAGGAGAATCATGGACACAGTCATGGAGGGTAAGAGAAGTAGAGGGAGACCAAGACGACGATGGTGAGACTCAGTTTCTAATGATTTATAGATAAGATGCATTGAACTATGCGATGCCACATAGCTAGTTACAAATAAGTGGATTCTGAAGGCGTTAAGTAAATTCGCAGAGGCTTGCTGAATAGCATAATAGTCTATAATGAAGGTGTATGTTTGCAATACACATATCTTCAATATTCACCACACTATCCCTCCCCCTCCCCCAGGATATAAATGCACATTAGTAACTACCGTGCATCACTCCACATAGCAATGTTGTCTGGAAAAAGCGGCCCACTCCATTTATGATAAGCAGATCACCCTTGGGACCCCACCAGTTTGTATGAAACGTAGCAATAGAAGAAGACGAAGAAGAATTGGAGCCATTGCGACACTTGAGGAAGCTTACGGTAGTGTGGGTGTCTCATATGACGTTAAATAGCATAGAACAGGTTAGATTATTAAATTTCTCTATATCTGAAGAGAGAAGATTCAATAATATAGACTATATGAAATTAAATGTTATTGACGTCTTGGATTATACTTCACATTTAAGACTGCGCATACTCGCTTGGCCTGAGGTTTCAACCAGGATTTGATTTTACAATTCAACACGTAGCAAATGTGAACTCGAAACAATATTAATACTAAAACCCCACACTGTAACAGTCCACAAGGACCCTAGCCTGCCAAATGACCACTTCTCAGCCCGAAAAATTGCAGATTACCAGGTGCCGGTACAGGGAGTCCTCTCGACCGTTGTTCGTGATTTACAAGATCGGGGCCGTTATCTCACCGTCAGAGAGAGCTTCAATCGTAATCACGCACACTGAGTGGATTTCGAACCAGTCCTCAGATCCACAGTTTGCCTCGCTACAGTAAGTAACCACACAAACAATGGACGTCCTTTTATCCGCTGTCCATCTTTAGGATACCACTCCGTTACTGCTTTTGTCCATTTCTGGGAATCACATCTTGTTATTACATGCCCAGCCCAGCCTAATTTCTTGAACTATACCTCTTTCTTCCGTACTTTAGTCCATTTTTGTGTTTGTGACAGCGTGGCGGAGACGATTCCTCAGAGAAACCGTTTCTTTCTATCCTTCAGTGACTCACTAGTTCACTGACCTGTCTTTCAGTTACCGAACATGTCTCAGTACCCTAACTGAGAACAGGCAGTACACATCTGCCCTTTTTCTTCTCACTTGATGCTAAGTGGATAATCATTTTTTAGAATTAAACTAAGTGACCCGTATTCCTTCCAGGCAATTGCTGCTTTTCTCCTGATTCCTTTATATATATTGTACCAGAAACGCTGGTCCAGAATTGGAGTATAAATATTTCAAAAAAATACGCACCGCGCGCCATCAGAGCCATCAGAGCAGCTGTCGACAGCAAGCCTGGTGCGGGAATTTGGAATATTGAACAGTGCATTAGTTTACTTATGTGTTCTATTCCATTGATATTCGGCCTCACGAAAGTTAATTGCATAATTTTCTCAAGTGACCAGTTTATTTTCGGGTTCGATTCCATTGACATTCGGCCGCATTACAATTAATTGATTTTTTTTTTTCAAGTGAAATCTGAATGTTTGGCAAACATCAAAACTTCGCGTGTGAATTAACTTTAATTTCACGGTATCTATAAATGTACCAAGGACTATTAGTGAACGGAACTCATTTTCTCTATGAAAGTATTCTAAAGCCTTACCAGTGTTATTATTCGTATATGAACACGAACATGACAGTGCGTGTGAACGGAACTAATTTCACCGGCAAAGTGTTTAACTTCCTCTACCAAAGTGAAGTAATTGCGATTCATAACGTCATAAGAGTGTCAAATAAACTTTTTAAATACATGCAAAACAATCGCAAAGCCGTAGAACTATACAAATAAGTGTGCTATTTACTTCAAACGTTAAAAGCTTAAGTTAACTATTTGTGAATAATATCATAATTGTGCCAAGTGGCATGTACGTTAAAAGAGTACGCGTTCGATTCCACTGACATTCGGCAGCATGAAAGTTATTTGCTTAATTTTCTCAAGTGACCAGTTTATTTGCGAGTTCGATTCCATTGACATTCGGCCTAATTTTCTCAAGTGACCACTTTACTTATGGGTTCGATTCCATTGACATTCGGCCTCATCAAAGTTAATTGCATAATTTTCTCAAGTGACCAATTTATTTGCGGGTTCGGTTCCATTGACATTCGGTCGCATGACAGTTAATTGCTTTATTTTCTCAAGTGACCAGTTTATTTGCGGGTTCGGTTCCATTGACATTCGGCCGCATGAAAGTAAATTGCTTTATTTCCTCCAGTGCGGGTTCGATTCCATTGATATTCGGCCGCATGGAAGTTAATTTCTCTATTTTCTCAAGTGAATAGTTTATATGCCTTAAAGAAACATTTATGTCCGATTTCATAGACATTCGACACGACATCAGCGCATTCATTTTCTTTAGTTCAGAAATCACACCCCATACTAACACGTTGGATATGTCCAAGGTCTTAAATACGTGTGTTCACCCTATTCTTCCAAGTGAGTGGTCTCGGCAAACCAAACTCCTATACCTCCAAGATCTTCAAGAACCTGAAGAATTTCTATAACTTCTAGAACTTCTAGAGCCCTCCTCGTTGGAGGATACGTGGTTCCATGGTGCCGATAGCTGATCCATGGTGAGGACGAGAGCAGTAGCAGAGCAACGTGGATCACCGCCAGCTACAGAACGGAGAAAGGACACGCTCAATTCATCTTCTACTGCACCGAGGTGATACGAACTTGACTTTTCACAATAAAACAAAGAGTTTTGAATATTTTTTTTTAGAACATCATTTAAAGCAAATCCTCTCGCTCACTGTACCACTGCAATTTAACGTACCGTACACGCCCTGCGTAACATATAGTGTGCTCTTCAAGCCTAAAGTACGGACATTTCCTGTTACAATATATAATATCTCTCCAAGAGGAGATAATCTGCTCGAAATAGACACGATTTTCAAAGTATTCAATTGGTTCTCTTTTGAAGTAGGTGTGGTTAAATATTATTTCTCTATATCATTCATATTTAGCTCCATGTATTCCTGGAAGTAATTTCTCCTATGCCGGAATACAAAAATGATTTGATAAGAAATATGGATTGGAAATGTATTGTTTCTGTTGAGTTGTTTAGATGTCTTGGAGAGATTCAAGTTCTGCTTCCAGTAAAGTAAATTAGATTTCTGATTAAATTAACTCACTCTCCTACAATGACGAGGGGCTGCCTGGCCGAGGCGGTAAAGGCGTGCTCGGTTCGCCCGGAAGGACGTGGGTTCGAATCCCGGTCAGGAATTCGTAAAATTTAAGAAACGAGATTTCCACTTCCGGAGGTGCATATGGCCCTGAGGTTCACTCAGCCTACACCAAAAATGAGTACCAGGCTAATTCCTGGGGGCAAAGGCGGTCGGGCGTAGAGCTAACCACTCTACCCCATCACGTGCCGAGGTTAACAATGGTGGAAGCCTTTACCTTCCACTCCTTCAAGGGCCTTCATGGTCTGTAAGGAGGTGACTTTGCCTACAATGACGGAGAGAACAGTTACTTTCAAGCGGTAAATATATATCTGTGTCCATTCACTTACTTGAATTGTGAATGTATGTATTATTATACACTCACATGTAACACTGGTGTGTTTAGTGGCAATATGATTATCTAAAGACTTCTCCAGTGTATACCTAGCTACTACATTTTTTCGTTTTCTTCATAGAACAAGAGGTAGAAAGCGAGATGTCTTATCATGTAGATGGCAAGGATAAAAATTTTCAGTATGTTATTCATGAATAGTGGAGTCCATGAGGCCACTGAAACATATGATAACATGTCGAGCAAACTTGGAGATTCTATTTAATGCGAAGCAATCGAGAATGAGGACCTTCAGGAATTAAAACACTAATTCTTCTTCCTTAGGAAGTTTATCACAATACCAAAATACTTCAGTTATAGGAAGGAAGGAAGGAAGGAAGGAAGGAAGGAAGGAAGGAAGGAAGGAAGGAATATATAAATTAAATCGAATGTTGTTGGTTACAAACACATTTTGAACACTTTAAGATTTCATAATCGAATTCGTAAATAAATGAGCCCTTCCTCAGAGCCCTTTCCCAAGGTAAATAACAGTGTGCAAATATTTCATAACGTAGAGAACGTCTAACTTGGGCCAGGCTGAGTGGCTCAGACGGTTAAGACGCTCGCTTTCTGACCCCAACTTGGCAGGTTCGATCCTGGCTCAGTCCGGTGGTATTTGAAGGGGCTCAAATACGTCAGCCTCGTGTCGGTAGATTTACTGGCACGTAAAAGAATTCCTGCGGGACTAAATTCCGGCACCTCGGCGTCTCCGAAAACCGTAAAAGAGTAGTTAGTGGGACGTAAAACAAATAACATTATTATTGTCTAACTTGGTACGACAAAGTGTCAACTATCGTAGAATGGAAAATGATTTTGTGGTAATATCATAAATATGTTCACTTAGAAAAGTCTTGAAACCTACGTAGCTACGATTATTTAGGCCTATAAGAATCGTTCCATGACAACAGATCAGTACCGTATTTGAACTACGTTCAGAATAACGGAAAATTTATTGCTTAAAAATGCGATCATTTCCTTATGTTACCCTGTAAATTAGAAAGACACACAATTCAGACTAAGAATGAGAAAAGGCGCTTCATTTTATATATGAAATTAACGAAACTGTAACTGAAATATAAATTCTAGGGCTGGTCATAAGCATATTGTAATTAGGGAGAAATGCAAGCCAACTTTATGAAAGCCAATTAGCGAGCAAAAGGAAAATGATAGCACTGCCTCATCATTACTAAGACTTAATTACCTGACCCGAATATATATATACAGGAGTTGTGTATGAGGCTGTCAACGCCCGATTACAGGAGTCATTAAGCGCCTCCAGCATGGGTCGTGAATGTTAATGCTCAGTGTGTTACCATTCAATTTAAGATGTTTCCACACCGGAGATTGGCCTCGTCTTTATAGGGTCATTGAGAGAGAACGCCGCATCAGCATGTTCTTATCAGCTCGGCGGAGTCGTACAAGGTGCATGTAGCACGACAGCACCGCCTTCCAGCGCGGCTTCTCCCTATTATAAACTCAGATGATAGGGAAAGAATGAAACCTGCTTTGATAAACTATTGAAGGCCTCGGTCAATATAGACTATAGACGAAAGTCGATTCTAAATATTTCTTTCAGTTCAGATGTCCAATTTACTCATCATCCTCATCAATATCGTCATCATCACGACCAGGAGCTATTATTATTATTATTATTATTATTATTATTATTATTATTATTATTAGTATTATTACAGAAAAGTTGGGGATTTCAAAAAGTGTTCGGTGGGAAAATTTCAGTTTGTAGTAGAAATAAGTTTCGGATTCATGATAGGTTGGTGATAGTTTTGTACTGACCGTGAGAATATTACAAGAACTCATGTTTCTCCAGTCAGTCGAAAACAAATTAGGCCTATTCATGGAAATTAGGAACACCATAGCAGAAGAAAAATTGTTATTAAACACAGAATGACAGGTTTCGTTCATCGAGTGGACCATTTCAGTCTCTTCAAATTACATCATAAGAAAACAATGTCTATGTAAAAATATACGTACAAGTGCTACAGAATATGCTGACGTGTTTACGAATTGCAAATTTGTTATAAAGTTGGTAAATGTGATAAAACTGAGTGAGGTCGAGGGAAATTAAAGCAAAGAGGTAGATACAAAAAATCACTATCGATTACCTTGTGCCCTTGGCGTAGGTTGCTGAAATGTGTAGCTTATCCTGAAGTTCTTATATGTCACTATTTAGCACGACTGAACTGGCTCGTACCGTTTATATTAGTCCCTTATGTAAATCTCTGCAACTGGCCACTTTGGAATATTACAACAGATCAGAACCTGCTAGAGATAGTTGGCACCCGAAATGAAGGATATAATAAATGTTTTGATCACTAGTACCACCAATAATAATAATAATAATAATAATAATAATAATAATAATAATAATAATAATAATAATAATAATAATAATAATTACAAATGTTTATACCTGATACAACGTATTGGAAACATACTCAACCGTCACAAACACAGACAACAAATCTAACCACTTTTTGTCTGGATCCATGGCTAAATAGTTAGGGTGCTGGCCTCGGCTTTTGGGAGTCCAGGGCTCGACTCCCGGCCGAGAAGGGGGCTGGATTTGTGTGCCGTCTTCAGCACTAGAATTCATCATAAGTAGAGCCTCAAACTCATAGGCGCGCAAGTAGCACATATGGCATCAACTCTAATGAACTAAAGAGACCATACTCCATTATTATTATTATTATTATTATTATTATTATTATTATTATTATTATTATTATTATTATTATTATTATTATTATTATTATTACCTAGTGCCACACAAAAAAGCTGGTATTATCACTATGATACACAGGTTGGTCCAATCCCGTATAACACTATATATAGCAGAAAAAAGTCAGTTTATCTATGGTTATAGAAGATTTTATTCTCCCCTTGAAGGGTGTAGACGGATTACCTATTGGGTAACAGTTACTCACTACCTTAGCATAAGATGTATTATATTCTTTAAGAGAATATGGGATGATCTATTTTATCAATCTCAAATTGCCACATTTATTTCCCTGTATCTATAATTTCTGCAGCTAGAAGTTTTAAATTTGTAGATCGGTTCTTGGCATCAAGAACACTGAAGGAAAAATTAAACGGTTCGTGTGGTTTGAGTATGATTTATGATTTTCCTCTGCCTAAAGTTATTTTGAAGGAAAAAGAGATTTCATCTCTCCAATTCATACTGTGATAATTTTTTTCTTAAGAATGTCGTTTAGTGACCTTTCGAAATTATTTTTAAAAATGATAAAAAATAACATCTGGTAGTTGAAAATAATTTTTGAAGCAAGGATCAAAGTAATGCATTATGAAAGCTCATAAAATGGAACACTTCAGTCCTTACCGGGTACTGCACTGGCATATCTGTTGTGACAATACTACCAATGTTACTAATGCTTTCACTACCAATTCATGCAAATAAGAACAGTGTGTTGTTTTGGAAAGGGGGAGGGGGATTAAAATTATAACTGATAAACTCAGAAACTTGTTTCTAGGACGCTGTTAACGAAAGATACACGACATTTATCAAAACATTTAAAATTATTTTGTACAACGGAAATTAAAAACCGTCCAATTAGCTCTTTTTAGGATTCCGACAAGAGATAAGCGTGAATGACTAAAAGCTTTGATCGGAACGGCACGTCTAGGGGATATTTTAAATAATATTGTGATTTTGTTAAATTATAGAATTATTGGCTACTTTTTAACATTCGGAAATACTACCTTCGAACGTTACAAAAGTGATCTTGTATGATTTAAGGTCTGTTGGCCATTGGCACGTTAATGCAATGACAAGTAGTGGGACGTAGGAATAATGTTATAAAAGTTAAATTTTCTTTCTCTTTACGAGGCTTGAAGGAGATGTCGGTGAAGCATAGTACGTACACATTCCGGTCGGCATGTTAACAATATAATCCCTTTTAGTATAATGCTGGAGCAAATTATAGAGCAACATGGCTTCATGTTGTTGGCCGGGACTAATACACTATTAGCATGTATGTGAGAGACTAGGGTAGCCGTGATTCTGGTCTAGTTCGATATTATCACAAGCGAGGCTTTAACAAGGTAATGTACTGTGTTAGTTAACTCCTACAGCCTACACCCTCCAAGTACCAAATTTAAGTGTGTATCTGCTCTCCACCTTATAGGAAATTTAAAGTTATGGGCTGTTAACACAGTTGATCTCAAAGAGTTTAATTTGAAGATTTACAGCAGTGGGAGCTGCGAGGACAATACTTCACCTGTTTAACACTTTATTATCAGAAGCAAGTAGGCTCCATAAAGTGCAACAAACAAGAGAGAGTTATGAATTACTAAGGGAAGGTATTAAATTAGTTCTGACGTGGATAAACACAGAACACAATGATGAAACAGAATAATGAGATTAATGCGAAGAAAACCAAACACATCCGAAAATAAGTAAATAAAGGTTAAAGTATAGAAGAAAGGTGTCAGAGTAATAATGAACATGAGGGAAGAGGTTAGGTCCCCAGTGCTGATGATGTGTCATGTGCTTAGATCTGATACAGACAACACAAAAGACAATGATAAATCATTATAATAAGGGAAAAAGCAATTTAAAGTAAATAAAAGCAAAACAAGTGAAAATGAGGAAAGAATAAACAAGTTGCATCACTGTAATAGAGGTAAAGGTAAAGGGTTAGATCACTGATCACGATGATACTACTGTAGATGTCCTGACATCATCTGATGTGACTGTTTAGGATATATACTTCTGGTGTCCCGATATACGGGTAGGCACTTTTGACCAGCGTACTGGGGTTCTATTCTCGGCTCTAGCACGATTAAATAAATAGTTTGATGACCTAGAAAGGGGCAGAATCAGCGTGAGTTATTCAACTGGGAAGAGAAATTGGCTAACATTAAACATGCGCTTATCTGAATTCCTACGCTCCCTAGTTGATTAAATGAGTGGTTTTAAAGGACATTAGTATGAAGGGAATGAGCCTCCGTGGATCAGGCGGCAGCGCGCCTGCCTCTCACCGCTGGGTTCCGTGGTTCAAATCCCGGTCACTCCATGTGGGATTTGTGCTTGACAAAGTGGAGGCAGGACAGATTTTTCTCCGGGTACTCCGGTTTTCCCTGTCATAAGTCATTCCAGCAACACTCTCCAATATCATTTAATTGCACCTGCCATTCAATAATCATTGCCCGAGAGGAGTGCGACAGGCTTCGGCAGCCGGCACAATTCCTATCCTCGTCGCTAGATGGGGGCTTCATTCATTCCATTCCTGACCGGTCGAATGACTGGAAACAGGCTGTGGATTTTTAATATGAAGAGAGTTTACTGCTGATTGAATAAGAAGGAAGAATCAATATAAGGATGGTAAAAATGAAATTATCGCAGAAATGAAATAAAACACTTAGTGCTGGAGTCGAAGAAAACGAAAGATGACCAAGGGAATTCGCCGGGAATTCAATAATTTGGGCCAAGGGAAATCAGTGTCACGCTTACCGGTAGACGCTCTGTTAGTTACACAAGTTCTGAGTCCACGATTGGAAATGTGGTAGCGAACCTTATGCATGGTCCACTGTTAAGGCGAAGAAAACAAAGTAAATGAACCTACGAACATACTACAAGGTTCCCGCTATTCTTTGCCCTGACATCTCGAGGGTCATAGTAATCAGCTGTAAATCCGGACCGGGATGGGTAGCTCAGGTGGTAGAGCGGTGATTTTCTGTGCTCAAGATAGCGAGCATGATTCCGGCTCCGATGGTATTTTGAAGGTGCACGTAAAAGAACTCCATGGGACAAAATTTCGGCACCTCGGTACCTCCGAAAACCGTAGTAGTCACTGGAAAGTAAAACTGATGTTATTATTATTATTATTATTATTATTATTATTATTATTATTATTATTATTATTATTATTATGCCGGAGGTAGACCTTCTCCGTGCATTTGATCTGAGCGCCTTTTAGAAGGCCATCTGTGATGTAAACCCTGAACTGTGTATTGGAAGAAGTTTTGGACACTAATCTTCAGATGACTCTGCTGTCGACTTATGTGCCCCCTCTTGTGGGAGGACGGACAATTAATTTTGAAAGGAATGTTGCAGTTTCGATGTTGTTAAGCTGAAGTGTTTGAAAATTGTTCTTTTTTAAGTGCTGAATTTATCAGCGCTGCATAGCCTACTTCTTCCCAACATTATTAACCAATCAGAAATTTTGGTATTTATTTTGCTAGCCAGTCAAAATTGGGAATGTGTACCGGCCATCGGCCTGGAGAGTTCTAGATCTCTCCCCTCTGCTATGAAAGCTGGTAGCTTTTGGGCCATGTTGTCACCTTCATCGCTCCAGTCCAGAGTGCATATATAGTGGACGCAGGCGAATGTCTTGCCCACCGTCAGAAGGCCCAACAGCTCAAGGTAATGGCAATAACTTTTAAATGTTTGATAGCTCCAGATAGCTGACTTGAGGGGAAGGTTTCAACATTCTTTCTTAAGGTAAATTTCTAAAATTTAATGAAATGAAAACCTAGAACCTGTTTTCCAGTTTTTGACCGGGTCAGGTATGAAATGAATGAAACATATACAGGCTGTTATTACAATGGGGTCGCCACTCCCAACGTGATTTAATAATGAGTGATAAATGCTATGAAATGATAATGGAGAGTGTTGCTGGAATGAAAGATGACTGGGAAAACCGGAGTGCCGGAGAAAAACCTGTCCCGCCTCCGCTTTGTACAGCACAAATCTCACATGGAGTGACCGGGATTTGAACCACGGTATCCAGCGGTGAGAGGCCGACACGCTGCCATCTGAGCCACGGAGGTTCCTAAAATTTAATATCACCCCTTAAATGTAAATTTTCAAGCAAGTCTAAGGACTTTGAAGCCTCCGTGGCTCAGACGGCAGCGCGTCGGCCTCTCACCGCTGGATACCGTGGTTCAAATCCCGGTCCCTCCATGTGAGATTTGTGCTGGACAATGCGGAGGCGGAACAGGTTTTTCTCCGGGTACTCCGGTGTTCCCTGTCATCTTTCATTCCAGCAACACTCTCCATTATCATTTCATCGCATTTATCAGTCATGAATAATCACCTTGGCAGTGGCGACCCCATTGTAATAACAGCCCATATATGGTTCATTAATTACATCCCTGACCCGGTCAAAGACTGGACAACCAGGTTGTAAGTATTCATTTTCATTTTTTCTAAGGACTTTATTCAAATCCCTGCTGGTACAGATTTGACTTAGGGAATAAGGAGTGTTCTCCTTCTTTCAATTCCCATTCAGTTTGTTATGGGAGTGACTATGATTTGCTAAAACTTTATATATTTACTTTATTTTTGGAAAATTAATGTTTGTCACCACCTAGTCACCCTCTGTAGTATAGGCTTATCCTCTGTAACTTTGGGCCATAAGCCCATATAGGACCTTAAGTGTTTCAAAGTGTATTTCAAAAGGTGCAAGGATTTCGCCTCCTAGCATTTTGTTTATGGCCGATTTCTTAAACCTTTTTGACCCCTAAGGCCATTTGAATGCGCACTTATTGCCTCTTTTTAATTTCTAATTACTCATAGTCTATTGTGGATCTGACTGTCGAGCTTTTTTTTTTTTTGCTGGGGCTTTACGTCGCACCTACACAGATAGGTCTTATGGCGACGATGGGATAGGAAAGGTCTAGGAGTTGGAAGGAAGCGGCTGTGGCCTTAATTAAGGTACAGCCCCAGCATTTGCCTGGTGTGAAAATTGGAAACCACGGAAAACCATTTTCAGGGCTGCCGATAGTGGGATTCGAACCTACTATCTCCCGGATGCAAGCTCACAGCCGCGCGCCTCTACGCGCACGGCCAACTCGCCCGGTGACTGTCCAGCTGAAATGACTGAACGTTGTTGTCAAAGGGATCTAATTTAAAATTTGGATTAGGAACTTGAGTTTTTGAGAGGCTGGACGGTAGTAAATTTTGTAGCTCAGTCTCATAGAGTTTAATTCAGTGGAGCAAACGTGCTCTTCGAAATGGTGTATTTTTGAGCTACAAAACTCATCTCTTCGAAATTTTTATGTCAACAATTTTCTCTGTAGTACCTGATATTTTTAGGATTTCAAATCATTATTGTGCAAGTGTTTACGAGCTAACCATTTTTATATTAAACTGTTATTTATCAAGTTTAAAGTCAAAAAATAGGAGAGAAATTAAATTTCAAATTTTAGTGTTTTAAATTATACTATTATCTTTTCTTTGTCCATCCATTCAAGCCCGCACCTTCTTACACCTCTGCGTTCCACAGAAATCCCGTAACAATAATAATAATAATAATAATAATAATAATAATAATAATAATAATAATAATAATAACGCACCCTGCTGGTTTTTATGCTGTTGCCCGAAAGTGAGCAGCAGTTGTTTGAAAGTGAGAGCTGCTGCGTATGCAAGTTCCGTCAGTAGGCCGTAAGAAGCAGTGTGAACACGCGATGGGAGTGCAAAGAACGCAAGTTCTTATTGCATTGAAGATGCCGGGTTTAGTACCAAATATAAGTCGTTGGAAAGCGAAATTTTCAACAGAAACAAAGAACTGGTTATAGCCAAACTAGGCAAATAATCATACATGTACTCAAGAACCATGGAGAAGTAAATCATTTTAGAAATGTACTTTATGAAAATCGAGAAAAGACTTCGAACATAATAAGATTTGATCCGCACAGAACTATAACATGACTAGCTGTAGTACCCGGCATTGCCCCGAAGGTTTTTGAATGTTTTCTCTCAAGATTTGTATTACTTCTTAATTATGTGCGAAGTCAATTTTTGTAGAATTCATTATTGAGACGTTGATTGATAGTTTACAATATATTATGTCGTTTTCAATTACTTCAATGTGTTTGCTTTCAAGTTTTAAATTATTTCATTTTCGTATGAAACTATGTCCATGTGAAGAGCGAATTGACTGGGATGTATTTCAGTCTTCCAAAAATAAAAGTTGATAATGGTATGTGTACTGGGAGGTACACCCCAACGCCGCGCATTTAAATCTACCGCCTAAAAGAACTCCTCTACTGGTGAAACAGTGAAATTTAAACTAGGCCAACTTATACATTTACTCAGAAGATGTCACCACTAAAATATGATGTAAATTTGTTATTTTGAAGTTTCCTGAACTGACTGTATTTCTACTTGTTTTGTTTGCCATTCATCAAGAAGTTTGGACATTCCTCCAGAGATGTCACAACTAAAAACTGTGGTCATGCACCCTGGTGCGAAGTGAAAGAACTTTCGATTTAAAGAAGTTTGGTATTCATAAGTTCATTTTTCTAATTAATGTTCATTTATTTTTGGGTTGGCAATATTTATATTTTCTGTCCCCCAGCTTTGAATCCAGCCAATCCCTAATTTCTTTAATTAATTTTCTACCAATCACACTCTTCTTCTTCTCCTTCTTCTTCTTCTTCTTCTTCTTCTTCTTCTTCGATTTTGAGTGTAACTTTGAAAGAACCCAATAAACATGAGAGGGTGTGGCTAGTTTAATCTTGAATGATCTCAAACTTTTCCCGAGGGTTTATACACTGCGGATTTTCAGGTCTCTTGGCCAACTGATCGTCATCTTACTGAGTATGTGTGTCAAGCAGGAGGCGGGCGCCTCTTCGTCAGCTGCTAGAACTTCTACCAGGTAATGGTCACATAACATCTTTCTTTCTTTCTTTCTTTCTTTCTTGCTATCTCCACTGTTTAACTCGAGGGGAAGGTCCAAATCATCAATTATGTAACCTACTTTTCTGAAAATGTAACTTTCTGCCGGCTAATGTAATAAATTCTTAAAATCTTCAACTCTAAATCGGGGATAGAGAGCGATGTACCCTCTCGAACTCCCCTTCATCTTGGTTTGAGGTGCAACGCTTTTATTTCTGTAATGCGTTAAAGTTATTTCCTTCGTCGCCATAAGACCTATCTGTGTCGGTGCGACGTAAAGCCGGTAGCAAAAAAGTTATTTCCGTGCTTGCTACCTCAGTAGTTTGGGAATAGCCCCTGTTTCGTTGGTCAAGCGCCTTACAGGTTTTTAAATTTGTGGAGCTCAGTCTTCGACTCCATTCAAATTGTACTCGGGCCGTTTATTTAATCTGTTCTTTTTTACTAAGGCCCTGTAGGTTAGGTACTAGATACCCCTGTGTAATTAGATTTCTATCTGTAAATAGTGCCTTGTAAGGCCAGTGATCATTAGATTTTCATGCTATGTTGCCTTGAGTATGCTTGGAAAACTGAGAGCACATTAGTTATTTTTTCGAGTGTTGTACAAGTGCCTCTGGGAGGCTTGATATTGTAAATTACGGAGCAAGTGCTCCATGTATTAGGGGATTTCTGCCCTTGTAAAATTGTGCTGTATTGAAAATTTGAGCTAGGAGTTCAGGAAAAGTTAGGTGAGGGCTTGAAGCCCACGATCTGTTTATACCAACAATTTTGTCGTTCCTAGACTTGTGTAATGTTGGCTACTTGTCCGTGCAAACTGTGAAAATTTGAATTTTCAAAATATAACCTTCAGTTTAAGTTTTAATTAATTTTGACATTGTAGTTAGACCCATTCAACCCGGCACCTTCTTTCACTCTGCGATCCACAAATACCCCGGAACAGTATGTATTAACCCGCTCCGCTCTAGATATGGTGCGGACGATTCCAACTGTCGTTAAGACTGTTACCAGTCAGCCTTGCGAATCGAAAATCTGTGTATTTAACACTAATCTCGACCATTTTAGACTAGTTACTTTTCGCTCCCATCTCAGACCCCGTCCCTGTGGAGGCTGAACGTGGATTTAAACGGCATCCAGAGTGTCAAAATTCATCTCAGCGACACAAAAACCATGGATTCAACATTAATATCGGTTATTTTCCATTGTTTTACTGGCTTTTGTAATGCCACTTTTTCCTTCTAAACAGGTACGCATACATAACGCAAGCACACTTAAATGTACAAAATAATCGAAAGAATGATATTTTTTTCATTAAATTACACCTGAAAAATTTATGTAAGTGCTTTTGGATATGCAGTATTTTTGGTCTTTCCGTCTTCAGCAAAAACAAATAAATATTTCATCTGTCCCACTCGTGAGCATTGAACATATTCATTTACCATGAGAAAAGCATGGATTTTCCAGATTTCATCCACACACTTGAAGCGATTGTCGTCGTGCTTTAATGGTAATTGATAACGCAAGGCGAACGGGGAACTGCAGTCCATCAAAATGAAATGGTATCTTGGTTGGAATTATGGGATTACGTGGCGCGTAATCACTTCTATTTTCAGTGCTTGACTGGTAGATCTACCAAGTCATGCGCGTTTAGGAGACATGATTATTTGACGGAGAAATAACAGGAACTGCAAGCAAAGGAACAAATTTGTTAATTATATATTTTAATGTAGTAGAACAGGGTTTACAATCTACATGCAAATAAATTACGCGCCTCTTAACATTTCATTAATTCTCCGGTGATAGATCTACCAATTGCACCCTTTTTTATCTTTTACGGTCACTACCATGGGAACCACGAAGAAGATGAGCAGCCTACTTTCTCTTCACGGCGTTGCCTAGGTCACAGACCCTACCCATACTTTCAGCCATATTTATTTGCGCGGTTATGAACCTCCTAGCAAGAAATCCTACTGTATTAAATATGGTGGCGTATTTCCATTCTCCTACATATAGAACATTTCTTACCGGACTATCGTGATACAGAATAAGTCGTTGTCGCCTAGCGACATTCTGTTCATCAAGTCGATCCACTCTTCAGCTGCGATCACAAAATACGACTCGAAGAAGAGTAGAGCATCGCGGAGTAACTAGTAATATTAACTCTCAGTAACGATCTTTCGTGAACGCTTGGAGTGAATAGAGAGTAACAGAACATGGCAAATAAATTATTTGTTTTACCATAACCTCATTTGGGAGCATTTTAATGTGTAATTTCCAGGTGAGTTGCTTCACCGAGTTATGCATTAAAACAGTATCCTATATTCTTTATCTCGTAGGAACAATCTGTTAACGATGATGATGAATACCAATATATCGGCTCTGCACTGGTGCACGATAAGACATATACGATAATTTGAGATATGTAGATTATGTTGTTAACAAATACCACTACGAAATTGAATTTAAATATTTCTGATTGCCGGGATCAGCATTCGAACATCGGCTGAGAGTCATTGGCTGTAAAGTTTCTAAATCCAAAATCGGGGAACGTGGAAGACCATTGCAAGACCCACGAAAGCAATTCTGGCTGTAATTTGGTTGTGGTATTTCTGATAATATAATTAAATGGTCTCATTCAGAAGGTCGTCTAAAATAAAAATAAATAGTTACATATTGTACATTTACCAACTATATCTTAGAAATTTGAGGTTAATAAATTATCTGATCAATCATAACATAGGTATTCTTATAACAATTCTAGCATGTTATTTCTGCCCATTATCAACTTGGTGCCTACTTTTCCTGTTTTGAACGCAAATATCTCCTTGTTCATTCAGTCCATGTCCGACTCGTTGGCTGAATGGTCAGCGTACTGGCCTTCGGTTCAGAGGGTCCTGGGTTCGATTCCCGGCCGGGTCGGGGATTTTAACCTTAATTGGTTAATTCCAATGGCCCGGGGGCTGGGCGTTTGTGCTGTCCCCAACATCCCTGCAACTCACACCCCACACGTAACACTATCCTCCACCACAATAACACGCAGTTACCTACATATGGCAGATGCCGCCCACCCTCATCGGAGGGTCTGCCTTACAAGGGCTGCACTCGGCTAGAAATAGCCACACGAAAAAAAATTCAGTCCATAAGGTTTTTCTTTGTCGACAACTAGAAAATAATTTGAATTCGTTGCCATAAAAATATACCCGTATTTTAATATTTTTTCACCACCTCCAATGAATGCATTACTGAGCATGTCGAGTTAAATCTACCCACTTATTTACGCGGAGTAAAACGAGTGTACTCTGAGTTAACTCGAATGTATTTTCTTAATGTCTTGTAGAGCTAACTTTTTGCTTTTGTGAACAGATAGAGTGGCTTTCCAAGGCACTTTCTTTTGCAATCCGCCAACAACTACCCACTGGACATATTTTTATGAAATGTGATTTAGATGAAAGGTACTACATTTACCCTAGTATGAAATAATAGTACGTTATTCAACAATCCTATAATAGAAATAATTAATACACTAGTATATTTATAAAACGAGCGAAGCGAGATGTCGCTTGACACTTGAGTATACTGAACAAAGCGCAGAGCGCATGCGCTGGGATATTTATTTTTCTTGAATGTATCAAAGACCTTAACAATGTCATATGTTTTCAAAGCTTTGATAGAAGGTTATCACAACCTAGCTTTATTTCAAATGTAAATTGTTTATTGTGCAGTTAGTGAAGTGAAATTGCGAAAATGTGCCGTGTGGTTGTGGAATATTGGAAGTAGAAGGTACATTGACGTTAATATGTGTGTCGGACATGTTTGATTTTGGAAACAAATGCGAAGCGCAGGTGCGATGCTATCCTTACCTAATTGGTCAAATAGTTGTATCATAATGAAAATCTGAACTACTCTGGTGGATTTCCTAAATCATAATGAAAATCTGAACTCTGATTGGGGGAGAACCTGTATCATAATTAAATTTAAACTATAATGTCCCTCATTAAGGTTCAGTTTTCTGGCATAAAATATTTGTAATTCGGCATCGTCGAGCATAAAGTATTTCACGCAACAATCACTGAATTGATCAGTTTACGTTACTCATTTCGAAATTATCATCTCCCTTGTAACGTAAAATATTATTTTCCTTAGTTGTTAAAATTGTTTAGTGCATCCGAAATATGCAAAATAGCACTTCATTAAAGAATTATTGTAACCCCCAGAGTTTTAAAGAAAACATTATAGAATTTGATATGCATAGTTATCAGTATTCTGGGCATATGTGTATTAATTTTTGTGGTGGTCACTTAAATGGTTCCTATACTAGGAATATTTGAACTTTCTGAAACATGTACCCTTAAAATGTACCCTGTTTAGAAAACCATCAAATTCTAAGTCACCAAATTTGGCACATAATATGTAAAGAATTATTTGAAAATATATGTGGAACGATTGTTTGATACCTTATTTACTTTTATTTTCTAGAGCAGATCAAATTTGACGGACTAAATTTGAAAAAATACAGCGACTTGTTACCTCATAAAATCCTAAATATTATCTTAAAATTATTTTTTTCCAGTAAGTTATTTATAATAATGGTTTATAGCAGAATACCAAGTTTCATCACTGCATCTTGAAAAATGTAGTAGGAAAGGTACATTTAACTTACAAAAATGTAAATTACGGAAAACTTGAATCAGAGATTTGAGTTTGTTTATATTGATTTATCAATTCATCAAATGAATTAGTGCAGACCATATCCATATTCCTCAGTTTCCTCTTCCCCCTGCAGCTGTTTACTCTTTTGATGAGCCTTAGTTTCTAATTTCATCATTGTGGAGTCAGCTGTAGCAATTCGTCTGTCATCTGTGTCCTTTAGTGTTGACACTGTGAAAGCTCCTGGCTGCAATCCTAGCCTCTTCAAAGTCTTCATCCTCCCTACATTTCATTTGCTAAACACTAAACAAGCATCATATGCTGCTATTTTGACCAAATTTGGAGAGACAAATACAGTTTTGGGGCATCTCTTCCATATAAGGGAGTTGAAACTTTCGTTAGGATTCTGGGTTCTGCCATGAAAACACGTCTGTAACATATCTGGATTGGCCAGAACCCTAAAGATAGGTTTTACTACATTCATGATACCTTCAGGTAGATTATGCTTTTGGGTATACGTAGTGCAAGCTTGATCAGCTTGTTTGAATTTACACCATGAAATATTACATACGTTATGAATAGGATTTTGGTCAGTTGACAGTTTGTGAACATGAATGGCCCAAACAGCTCTTTACATGACCTTCACATTTCCAGAGTTCTCTCTTATAGCCTTCTCATAATATACATGCAAAGTATGTATTTCTTTATCAGTAAGCCTATTAGCAGCCTCCCCCCCCAGAGGCTTGCCATCTTAAAGTTTTTGATCCCTGAGTCCCTTCTTCAATTTTAAAAGTCTTCCCCCCATTCTCTTCTGAATATGCCCAACACATTCTAACTTTTCATTCTTACAATCTGGGCCATAACGTCCACATTCTAAGATAGTTTGAACGAACTGGAGTCACCATCACCAAGGTATTTCACATACTTGACCCCATATTTTTCAATACTTATCTGAAAAATAAGTTTTATTCCAGCTGGCTCCATCCCACTACTGGAACCTGAGTAATTTGCACAGCACACATTTTTATGTTCACTTTGCCATTTCCTCTCTTCTTCTGCACTGTCACATTTTTTCTAAGGGCACAAACACCACAGAACTTGCTCATCACTTGCAGATCAAATATTTTACCAGTGTCAATGCTGATGACTGATGAAACACCGTAAAGTGATGTGTGTCCACGCTTCGTCCATGTACCATCGCAGGAAACACACAAGTCAGTAAATGGAACATCAGATTAAGTTGTTTTCAGATCACTGTTTAGGTTCACAGCTTCCTGCACTGATGATGTCAGATTATCCTCACATTCTTTCTCAAGGGCACCCTAGAGTTCTCCGTTTGTGTAAGTGTACCTTGCAGCTGGGGGTGGCATTTTCATAATTCCACAAAACAAGTTGATACCTTCCCTTCCAACACCTAAACACCTCATTACATAACACAATGTCAGGTTTACTTCATAAGCCCAGTTATTCACTTCAGACGTTCTAAAAGCAATATCTGACTGACAGCTGTCACAATACAAATGCAACCTACAGACTACACCCAACCTCTTCGTCTAACCTCAAATCTCTCGCCCCACAGTTAGCACATGCACAAGCTGAACGAATAACTTCTGACATAATCCTCAAATCTATGGACCTACACCCACTTGATGATTTACCTTCCGTCTTGTATTCATCGAACGGAATGCCTCCATCAATTTTCGTTTTAGCAACACTGGATTCCTTGCTCGAAATACCGTACTACGCATACCGGTACCTTGTTCTGTACCTTGTCCTGGTTACATTCGATTTCTATTTCGTAAGCCGAGAAGCACGGTCCGTTTTTTAATAAAAAAACTACGTTCACTTCGAGGTATACTGTTAGTTTGAATAAGACAGAACTCAGGAAATCAGCACTTGGTAAATCGGTTAGGAAACCACAGCAACACACGTAAATAAACACATTGTCCACAAAGGAACCGGAAGAATGTGGCAGCCATACTTTTCCACAGCCTTCTTGATGACTGGTTTCCATGGAAGAAAGACAAACTCGTGGAAATTCTCCGTAAGAGTAATGAAAAAAAACCTCTTCCTACAGAAGTGGGCGTGTCAGTATATAAGCAGTTACGGATACTCATTTTTGTCACATTTACAGATGGCATTGAAATGTTATATTTTGGAATAAAATCCTGACATGTTAGATATATTATGAGCAATTAAAAATTGCTATTTTTACTCATTTTTGCGTACGTTCCCCCTTACACAAATAACTATAAACAGATGAAAAGTTGTGAGAAGACTAGTTCTTATAATTCTAGGGATAAAGTACAACATCATTTGAAAAACAATTTCCAGAGAAGCATGTTAAAGTTCGAAGTTGTTAAAAATGACAACACATTGACAATGTTGTACCTTTGAAACAACAGCAAACAACAATCGATATCAATTTGCCTTTGTTAGAGTAGCCAATTTAGAGATTGTAAAATTTTATAGTGATGGCTACAAGCCATAGCTTTCGAATTACAGTTAAAAAATATTTAGTTTTGAAAAGATTACTACCGAGCAAATTTACCGCGTAATTCGTGTCGCGTGCTGTTAGCTTACTTTCTGGGGATAGCGTGTTTGAGTTCTACTGTCCTCAGACCAGAAGATGATTTTTCGCGGCTTCCTACTTTCTCATCATGCTAGGGCTGTACCATAATAGTAAGGACATGGCTGCCGTCGTCCCTGTGTTAGTCCCTTCCAATTGTTGCGTCGCCAAAAACATTTGATGTGTTAGTGTGATTTAATCCCATTAGAAATAGATATGATTCAGGAAGCTGGCATTAGTATGTATTGATTCTCGTAATAAAATATTTGAATAAGTAAGGTTCAAAATTTTTATAAACGTCGTGTTTCACATTTATTGCTTGGAACTGTTCCCTTAAAATAATTTAATCCTTTTTGGCATTTGAACGGTCCAATAATGAAGCAGCCATCACGAAATTCTTGGAGGATTTTCTTGCGTCAATACAGTCAGATTTTTTTTTACGAAAAATATGTGAAAGCGGTAATTTATTTATAAACGTACTAGTATCCCGTTGGAAAAAGTTGAATTCATCTAGTTTTTGATTAGTTGTCGGTCGTCACACAGCACTGAATTTTCATTCCATGAGTAAAATCTCGATGAAATCTGACATGGTAATCATTATTGACAGAATGAAGTCCGATACACTAGCATATCCATACTATAGATAAGTCAAAGTGCAGTATATGTATGGGAAATAAATTATTGAACTGAAAGATCCAGATAAGTCAGAGACATTAATCTATTCTCATAGAAGTATAAAGCTTCAGTTCATCTTGCAGAGAGGAAGAGAGAAGAAAATATTCCTCTTTTTTTCCTTTTTACTGCTAGAAGGCATCCAATCCGTGCTGGTACATGTGAGTGCCAAAGTGTAGGGCACACGGAGAATGGGGGCTGGCTCGAGTTCAAACAGAATGGAATTGAATATTGAAAGAAAAGGTAGAACTCGTAAGGGTTTTAGTTTGCCTCAGAATAATATAGATCCGCCCAGCGAGATTGGATGACACTGCAAAGTCCGAGTCTGCGGCTTCCTTTTCGAGAACACTTTTGTTTCTCAACTTCATTATTATTACTGCCCATTTATCATGGGAAATGTAATTTCGAATTCTAAATTTGAATGTCTTGTCACACATTTTATTATACTGCATTCTTTTAAAATTCCGAATCAAGTATACACGGCACGAGTGGGACGTAACAGGGTCGCATTTGTTTTCTTAATGGGATATTCCTTAATGCACATTTTTCTAGATATGAATTTATTCAGCTATTTCAAGTGCCCTATTTCTGCTATTTTATGGACTGTGGGTGGGGTAAAGTGGAGGAGTTATAGAGCTGCATATCATCCATGTTACGGATCTATGAAACAACGTTAAGAGGTTTCTAATTTGAACGTACTTAGACACGTCATTTAGATGAACATACGTACATCTTCATTTCAGACTGTTATGTCTTTCAGTGTTCTGTCTGCAAGCCTCTGTGGATTAACTAAACTCATCCATAATCTTCCTTGCAACTAGCTCTGTGGACTCGTTTGGTTCCACTACTTATTATCGATAAATCATTGAGTCTAACCATCGCCGCCTTGGTCTCCTTTCACTTATTATCCTTGTACAAGACCAATATTCCCTTAAGTAACCTACCTTCCTATTATACTCCCCTCGGATGAAACCACCACGGAAGCTGATTTTTACGTGCAGCTTCATCCATCAAGTTTTATTTTCTCATTTCAAATGCCTTACTTCCATTGTACACATCTGTTTTCACCAGCAATCATCCTTCCTACTTTTATATTTATTTCTTCTAACTTTTGAGTGCGATATCCTGAGTCAACTCAACTCTCACTCCCATACGGTAAAGTCGATCTAAATATAGTCCGATGTTAATTTAGTTCCCTACAGATAACCGTTGATCGCAGCTTCGAGCTCACTGTATTAGCTCTGTTACACTTTGGTTCTATTTCGTTTACTATTCTACCACATAGGGAGAATACAAATCCTAAATTCTTTAAATGGTCCTCCCCTTACAGTTTTGTATTCCCGACGTGACATTTAGGTTTCTTCCGTTTTTTATTCACTTTCGACTTTTAATTTTCATATCATGCATATCCTTCCAAGCACGACGATATTAAATTGCAGACTTTCAAAGTCATAAATAAGGACATTACTTACGAGATATCTTCGTTGGTGTATGTATGTATGTCAGACGAGAGAGAGATAGAGAGAGAAAGAAACGAAATATGTAAATGAGGTTGAAGCTATACAATTACGATTTCTTGCATCTCTCCTTACTTAAGGTCGACAAAATATACTTAAGAAACGGGCTTTTATTGAATTCAAATCTATTTAGAGGAAAAGCACTTACTGACTCACTGACTTATCACTTCATTTAAGAAAGCTCCCAACGTGGGGTGTTAAAACTTCGCACAATGTTTGCCTTTTTCCGTTCAGTGATCAGTGAAAAGGGATTTGTATAAATTCCCCCATAACTTTATGAAACGGGGTTAAAACTTGAAAACCTATATATTCACTCCATCATTGAAATTTCTCATGATGGTTGTTCTTTTATGTCTATGTCTTGTTGGCACTACTTGGTTGCTCTGAGAAGCTGGTACTGGTCATATCCAGTTCCTGGAGAAAATGGTGTCCAACGTCAGACGAATTCTGCGAAGGACCCTTCTGCTTCTTACACAATCTTAACTCCAGCTATTTACAAAAACGAACACTTAAGTAGACTGCAAGAGATGCTAGACACAACATTACAACCTTTCAAATTAAGTAACAACAATAACAAGTACAACAACAACAACAACAACAACAACAACAACAACACGCCATTTATAATGAGTATATTCTCATCTCTGTCTGGGATTTATTTCCTATTGATTGAATGATTAAGTACGCAATAACTGCAATAAAAGTTAATAAATATGGATGGTTTTGTCACATATTACTACATTTTATTAACTAGCTTTTAGTGCATAGAGATTTGTAAATTATACATCTATATGTTGATCATAATGTCTTTTAAAATATAGATACGACTTACCGTTAAATTATAACAAGTAAAGGAGATCATTCTGTTTCACTCTAGAGGTTCCTGTACAGAATCGCGACCATATCAGGGATTTGCAGAGGGGTCTCTGAGTTGATGAAGTTTCATATGGACCCATGCCCATAAATATACACATGTACTCTTTCCATACTTTGAGGAATGTGACATCAATATAAATATTTTGATTAATATTTACAGTATATCCTTTATTTCTGCTTCCTATTAACGTCAGATTAACGTCAATTACAGTCCACATAAAGTATTGATTCGGTCTGTATCAATAGCCGACAGGGCTACTGTGGCCTGACTAAGCGCTGCTAAGTCCGACTCGTTGGCTGAATGGTCAGCGTACTGGCCTTCGGTTCAGAGGGTCCCGGGTTCGATTCCCGGCCGGGTCGGGGATTTTAAGCTTCATTGGTTGATTCCGATGACCCGGGGGCTGGGTGTTTGTGCTATCCCCAACATCCCTGCAACTCACACACCACACATAACACTACCCTCCATCGCAATAACACGCAGTTACCTACAAATGGCAGATGCGGTCCACCCTCATTGGAGGGTCTGCCTTACAAGGGTTGCACTCGGCTAGAAATAGCCACACGAAATTATTTAGCGCTGCTAAGGCTCCAGCTAGTCATTGAGCTAGGATATTGTCTAATATGACAATCAACATGCAAGGGAGTTCATTATGATAAGTGATACATTCATCCAAAAATGTACCAAAGTATGCTTTTTTGATTTTAATTGCAATGTATAGTATGAAACGTACTATTTCATGTGGTCAATACGGCT
Organism: Anabrus simplex; assembly: GCF_040414725.1. NCBI lineage: Eukaryota > Metazoa > Arthropoda > Insecta > Orthoptera > Tettigoniidae > Anabrus > Anabrus simplex. The sequence goes on along the minus strand of NC_090265.1, from coordinate 1,130,234,620 downwards.
TCAATATCAACGCAATCGCCATCTGACTACAGGTTGACCGGCGGGACTGCAGTTGAATCTCGAGAACAGAAAAGGCGTATGAGCCAGCCTGAAGACCTGGGCCGGGTATCTGTCGAGTTCAGTCTGTTGCGTGTGAAGACCGGTGTAACATGCCGTTTGGTAGCTTGTAGCACGCAGAGTAAGCTTTATTGAGTTCATGTAGTGTTGTGCATTTAAAGTAGTGTTGTGTATTGATGATACCATTAAACAAACGTTTAGTGCATTTAGCGTAATGATGTACGTTCATTAAGCACAATGAGTGATACAAACCGTGATTCTACGTCTCATCACGTAAGTCATCCTAGAAGACGCTGCATGTAGAAACAACAACGGAAAATGAACGTAGCCAAGAAGAAGAGAAATACTGGTAAAGAATACGTAAGTGCGAAAACAGACAATGTTAGGCTTGATTGTCGATGTGGTTGTTTTGTGAAACTAGGTCAAGGTAAAGTTGATGGAATATTTCAAACATTTTGGGACATAGGGGATTACAACCTACAGCAAACTTATTTTAATAAACTAATGACAAGCGTGGATGTAGAAAGATCGCGTGTAATAGACAGGCCGTCTCGTAGGTTTCGCACAGAAGATTATAAAGTGATTCATGGAAATAAGTGTTACAACGTTTGCGCAGTTGATTTTCACAACATGCGTGGTGTGAGTGAAAAGCGACTGCGTACTGCTTGTGACAAGGTTACTGGAACTCGAACCATTGATGTAGATCATCGTGGGCATCAGGAAAAGGCAAGAAGAATATCTGATTTAGATAGAGAAAAAGTAAAGGCATCCAGGCACAGCTGCAGAGCTAAAAGTCCGCACAGGAGATACTTAGTCTCATACCAGAGACTTTTACGCCCTCTCCTTTTCATTCTTACTACAACCCCTAAATATTCTCATAACCATACGAAGAGATCAGCAACCTTTATTTATAACATTTTTAATATCATATCCCCAATGAAGATCTTTCCGCATATTAACATGCAGGTACTTACAGTGATCCATAAGAGGTTCTTTCATCCCCTTCATCAAATAAATTCGAACGAAGAAATGAAGGAAGGAAATAACGAATGGAAAATAAATAACTGCGTAAGTTAATTCATTAATTAATTAATTAAATACGTAAATCAATCAGTTGATCAAACAAACAATAAATCAATTTTCATCAATCAGAAACGCAAGCGTTATGAAACGGGAGAAAATAAATCACAGAACTCTGAAATATAAAATATACAGCGGTCCTTAAAGACCAACACACGTTCAAACAATTTTAATGGCAAGTCGGCTTTCATTATTTTCCATATTACTCTATGGGTCAATGCATAGAATACATCCACGGCATCTCTCAGTTGAAGTAGGAGGTGACTAAACGGTGCTTTCAACTCGGGAGCGTGGGTTGGCGACTTCCGTAGCTGAACCTGACATCGCAAATACATACTCGTGGCAGTATCCTCCCTCTTATAGTTTCTATCCAACCTACCATGTTCAGTTCTTTTTCTATTCCAACTGTAACGGTATTAGATTTGAGAGGCCTGATTATTTCTTCAGTTTCATTTAATTCGTGGCTCTTCTCTTTGTTTTTCTGATACCTTAATTATTAGAAGTGTTAAAAGGCGACTTCAGACTTCTTGTATATTTCTGTATCGTATCATGATATGATGCAGCGTTATATTTTTCTACCGTATCGTCCCTGCGCATCCGCAGCCGTCACTTAAAATGAGACAACGGAGAAATGACGAGCTAAATCTCAGTTCGGAACCTGGTTTCAAGCAGCAATGACTGAAGTTAAGGTATTAGTGGCTACATGCATCACCTTTTATTATACCATAAGCAAGAGGAAGAAATCATGACGTTTGTGATATCACAGATCTTTGCTAGTAGGGAAGTATACAATGGGTGCTATCTGTTGGTGGACTTACATCTTCAATCAGTCAGTGAAGTGTACACAATTTTCACAATGATGCATCCGTTAGATTTTAAGTTTTTGATGAATTTGATCGGGCCGAAATGTAGTAAAGAAAGATACAGGCTTCAGAAAATTATTTACTTGATGGAAATTTGGCTGTAACACTGAATGTTTTGGCAGCTTGTGAAGATAACGTGCGCTTAAGATGACTATGCACTCTAGCTGTCCTTCGCGGAGCTAAGATGCACCAAGATGAAGAAACGCATGCCAAGTTTAGATTGGCATCAATCCATTTGATGCAACGGCAGAAGACCGCAAAATGGGCGAACAACCCGTTGGGTATCACCGTATGTACATTTTTCAAGGGAATGGTGACACAGGGTACCATCCACACTGATATGATATACGCAACACGTTTGGAAACCTCTGTCTCTTACGATTGGAGTAAAGAGGGAATTGTTGTCCAATTTATTGCATTCCCCTTAAAATAATAATCTTCACCGGGATAAATTGTAGGAAATCATTTCTTTTCACGCTCTTTGTCACCTTTCCTTGTCTTGGGACGATGCCCTCATTCCTCGAAATAATGAACTTCTTCCTCTTCAACTTCTGATTAGTGTTAAGAAAGGATCTAGTTGTGCCTCCGTTAAAACAAGATTCATCTCACTTCGCACCAGACCCCGCAGAGGAACGGGACACGAGTTGGACACACACCCTTTTTTTTAAAACAATGAACACCACCCCCTTATTCACCGAGAAGTTGGCACCAATGAAGCCTATTGATTGTTTAGACATGAGTTCCCATATTCATGATTAAAATCACTGGAGAGTTTTCAGTACATTTCAAGCTTCCTCAACAGCGCTTTAGAAAATACGGTCTGAATGGAGTTATGTGACTTCCATGACGGAAACTGCAATGTAATATCACTAAACATATTAAGAATGCTTTAATCAGCCAGATTGTTTAGTACATCAGGAGAGAGTAATAACAAATGTGAGGAAGGACGGACTGTGGAACATACCTCGTTGGGCTAATGCTTACAAAGTCCTTCAATATGTTTTGAGCAGTATTCGATGGTGCCCAGTGTTAATGATTTCAGTGTAAGAGCAGTAGTCACAGTGGAGTTCATTCAGGGAGGCTTGTAGACGAAATACACTAACTGACAGAGCAAATGCAACACCAAGAAGGAGTGGTTCGAAAGGGATGAAAGTTGGGTAAAAAACAGAGACGGCACGGACGAATAATTGATGTTTATTTCAAACCGATATGCAGGTTACACAATGCGCACGGCATCGACTCAGTAGGATGTAGGACCACCGCGAGCGGCGATGCACGCAGAAACACGTCGAGGTACAGAGTCAATAAGAGTGCGGATGGTGTCCTGAGGGATGGTTCTCCATTCTCTGTCAACCATTTGCCACAGTTGATCGTCCGTACGAGGCTGGGGCAGAGTTTGCAAACGGCGTCCAATGAGATCCCACACGTGTTCGATTGGTGAGAGATCCGGAGAGTACGCTTGCCACGGAAGCATCTGTACACCTCGTAGAGCCTGTTGGGAGATGCGAGCAGTGTGTGGGCGGGCATTATCCTGCTGAAACAGAGCATTGGGCAGACCCTGAAGGTACGAGAGTGCCACCGGCCGCAGCATATGCTGCACGTAGCGGTGGGCATTTAACGTGCCTTGAATACGCACTAGAGGTGACGTGGAATCATACGCAATAGCGCCCCAAACCATGATGCCATGTTGTCTAGCGGTAGGGCGCTCCACAGTTACTGCCGGATTTGACCTTTCTCCACGCCGACGCCACACTCGTCTGCGGTGACTATGTGACTATCACTGACAGAACAGAAGCGTGACTCATCGGAGAACACGACGTTCCGCCATTCCCTCATCCAAGTCGCTCTAGCCCGGCACCATGCCAGGCGTGCACGTCTATGCTGTGGAGTCAATGGTAGTCTTCTGAGCGGACGCCGGGAGTGCAGGCCTCCTTCAACCAATCGACGGGAAATTGTTCCTTTTCGATATTGGAACAGCCAGGGTGTCTTGCACATGCTGAAGAATGGCGGTTGACGTGGCGTGCGGGGCTGCCACCGCTTGGCGGCGGATGCGCCGATCCTCGCGTGCTGACGTCACTCGGGCTGCGCTTGGACCCCTCGCACGTGCCACATGTCCCTGCGCCAACCATCTTCGCCACAGGCGCTGCATCGTGGACACATCCCTATGGGTATCGGCTGCGATTTGACGAAGCGACCAACCTGCCCTTCTCAGCCCGATCACCATACCCCTCGTAAAGTCGTCTGTCTGCTGGAAATGCCTCCGTTGACGGCGGCCAGGCATTCTTAGCTATACACGTGTCCTGTGGCACACGACAACACGTTCTACAATGACTGTCGGCTGAGAAATCACGGTACGAAGTGGGCCATTAGCCAACGCCGTGTCCCATTTATCGTTCGCTACGTGCGCAGCACAGCGGCGCATTTCACATCATGAGCATACCTCAGTGACGTCAGTCTACCCTGCAATTGGCATAAAGTTCTGACCACTCCTTCTTGGTGTTGCATTTGCTCTGTCAGTCAGTGTATTAACAGTGAAAATGAAGGTACTGCATATGTATTGTAATAATAATCGCATGGCTTGAGCTACCGAGTTGCACTCCTTCTAAATTGATGCTATTTAAGTGGCTTATTTGCCGATTTCCAAATCAGGATTGCGCTGCTGTGAAGCATTGAAAAAGGAATTCTAATGGACGGTTCTTAACGCAGATTTCTTTTTTGGATGACCTGACAAGGAACTCAGATTTCGACAAGACTTGGTATGACAGCGATCATGGTGAGCTGAATTCACTCTGTATGATTCTTTTTGCGACATTATCTTTTACGCCTTTGGCGCCGCGTTAAATGTTCAAGAGAGCAGCTCGACTTGTGAACGTTCAAAACGGAATTTCCTTATTATTAAGTCGTTATGGGAGCCTCTTTGCTGTCACAAGTAGTAGTTCTGTAAACATTCCGATGTCTTTCGTGATTTAACCCCGTTCTTAACTACTATGCTACCGGGCGAGTTGGCCGTGCGCGTAGAGGCGCGAGGCTGTGAGCTTGCATCCGGGAGATAGTAGGTTCGAATCCCACTATCGGTAGCCCTGAAGTTGGTTTTCCGTGGTTTCCCATTTTCACACCAGGCAAATGCTGGGGCTGTACCTTAATTAAGGCCACGGCCGCTTCCTTCCAACTCCTACACCTTTCCTATCCCATCGTCGCCATAAGACCTATCTGTGTCGGTGCGACGTAAAGCCCCTAGCAAAAAAGTAAATAAATAACTACTATGCTTAAGAGAGCATAATGAAATAACATATACGCATACAAATGTAGAGAGAAGAGAAGTAGAACGAACAGATCAGTCATTGATAAATATATTGTACCATGTTCACTAGATATCCTGACTAATCGTAGGTCGCTTCCCAGTTTAGTTCAGTATGTAGGTCACACAGGGCCGATCTCAGGGCAATGGTAATTCTATTGGTTGACGGATACGTAATCTATTTGATAACTGTACCATATATTTATAAGTGGCTTAATTAAATTAACAACACTGATATATATGAACACTGTCATGATATACTTGGATGTTGAATCACGATTTAGTTATTATTAACCGAATTGTAAAGAAATACAATCGTATGAACAACGGTCTAATACACATTAATGAATAATTGCCGCCTATAATATTTAGATAGGTATTTATCCATTTGTATAATGATAAATCCAGCACTATGCCCATGATTCTGTCACATGACTTCAACGATAATATTATAAGCGTAACGCGTTTATTCAGCAAAGTTATTAGTTACCACTCGAAAATAAGTATGAAAAATAAAATCTAATAGCTTAATCAATGGCATTCATAAGCAATAATTTGGATCAATCAAGACCTACGCGTACAGCAGTCTCATGTGCCCAACTCCGAAAATTTCTGTCCTGAAGGATGAGGATTTCGTGTCGAACATGCTGAAATGATTTATCTGTCTCCTCAGTGACATTACAGCTTAGGCTATTCTTTGTCACCATCCAGCTCAGGTTGCTATTTCCTTCGACAAAGGAGAATTCCTGTGGTTAAGAGTCGAAAATTCGTTTGAAGAGTCTCAAATTTCAGATGTTTTCGTTACCCATTCCCCTGACATGTAACGCAGTCTAAGTTACTTTGCATTCGCGAAATTTGAACCCGACTCATGATAAATACCATGTTCTTCCTTCATATTGTCATCAGAAATTTCGGAATGAGGTACAACACAATTGCCAACACCATTTTCAAAACTTAATTCTTCCTGCTGGTTCACAATCCGGAAAGTTCCAGGGACAGAAAAAAGTGCACGTACTGGTTTTTATTCATTTTCAATGGTTCTACTTGCTTTCTGAAACAAATACTGTACATTATGGCTATAAACGATTCTCAGTCTATTGTTTTGTTTAAAAAAGTTTAATTGCAAATCATGTAAGAGACGATAAACTTAAAAATGATTACTTCTTTAGGGTGGCAAACGGAGTGGTGTTTAAGAGAATGAAACTGCATTCAATACATTTCAATATATCCTTCAGTTCAAAATCGGTGCGTTCCGGTCAGGTCCAATTGCCGATATGCCTTTACTAGTAACTCCACGGCATTTCGTGGGTTTATTGTTGATATTCCCATTTTTTCAGTTTAATGTGAACGGTCTAATGTCTATAGGCCCTAACCGATATACATGACATACCGTGCTGAACGTTCGTAAATTAAGCGACACACTTCCCTTTCCCATTCTACTGTACTCCTCCCCGCAAATAGTTCTGCAATTGAACATTTGCCACATTGTAAAGGGCATAACAGAAAATGTCAGAAAAATCTTATTTCACAGTGGGACGTCAGTTGAAGGTAATCATGGTCGTAAGAAGTTTCGTCAAAATCCGAGTACCACAATTCGGACGGTTTCCTTGTGAGAATGCCACCAAAAATATTTTACATGCCAACAACAATGCCATGAAGTGTCAAGATTTTGGTCTGCCCTTCAAAAACGACACACTCTAGCCAGGATTGAACCCGTGAAATTGAGATCGTGAATCTAGTACTCTATCATCGATTCATCGAGGCGGCTGTATGTATGGTGATTTTGTGTTTTCTAAGTTCATATAATGAAGGATGAACCAGCCCTTATGTTTGCTTATTTTCATATGTGTTTGATTTCTTTTTTTTATTCAAGTTTCTTTACGTCGCACCGACACAGATAGGTCATATGGTGACGATGGGGTGGGCAGATGGCGGCCTTGGCCTTAATTAAGGTACAGCCCCAGCATTTGCCTGGTGTGAAAATGGGAAACCACAAGAAAAGCATATTCAGGGCAGCCGACGGTGGGTTCGAACCCACTATACCCCGAACACTGGATACTGACTGCACTTAAGCGAATGCAGCTTCCGAGCTTGGTATGTCAGATTTATCTTCCTTCACTAGATACCCCAATTTTATTCCAGAGTTATGGAACTGATGTTCTCTCTGAAAAGGAATCGTCAGTGTTCTATAGTCCACCTAGATACCCCAGTGACGGAGTAAAGCAATTCAGAGATTAGGTCTGACACACCATTCTAAGGTATGGGTTTGCTGGGTAGCCACTTATTTACTGCAGTGTGAAGGATGGGTAACTATACACACAGCGCTTCAGATAAGAATGTTATAAATTCTACACATGTAACACACTCTTTGATCATAGAGGTCAGTATTTTACTCTTGGTGGTAAACGATCGATTCCACAATCCTACTAACGCCTCTGCTTACAGTGAGGGACAGACACACTCTCACTGGCGAATTTGTGGTTTGATGATGATAATGATGATGATGATGATGATGCTTGTTGTTTAAAGGGCCTAATAGCTAGGTCATCGGCCCCGTTTATGGTTTGATTTGTCCTAGTGTTTTGTCAGATTTTTAACTGAATCACTAATTTCAAGAAGGGGATGTATCCAGAACAGGTGTTTTTTTTTTAGATCAATTGAATAATATATATTTCCGATTTGTCAGTGCCTATTATTAACCGATTTTCACTTAAATGAATAAGGTAGTGTCTCGAACTGAAGCTCGTATCTGGTTCATGGAGACATAACAGCTGAGTGATATAGTCATTGTGTTTAAGGTTGCACCAACTCAGAAACCCATGTTAATACCAGTATTTAAAATAGATTCTGGCGACGATAGGATAGGGAAGGGGTAGGACTGAGAAAGATGCGATCGTGGTCTTAATTAAGGTACAGCCTGCAGTGGAAACGGAACACGCAAAACCAATCTTCAAGGATATCGTGATGAGGTTGAAATTCACCATCTCCCGAACACAAGGCAACAGCTACAAGGTCTAAAACGCCCAACCAATCCACTCCATATTATTGATGGTTTATGAGAATAAAAATTAATTCCAATTAAGTAAATAATGCAATGCATTTTTGCAACACTGAACGACTGAAGTAAAATGTGCATTAAAATATGTTAGGTAGCTTCTTTATCCTCTTCAATAATTATGGGTTTTTCATTAGGGCACCAAGTATGAAAATATAAAACCTTATATTAAATATTATAATAACGTGTCTCGTTGCACACTGCGATGAAGGAAGAGGGCAACACGAAAAGAAAACTAGATAAAATAAATTCTACGCAATTTCCGCCCTGATTATCATATTCATGTCTGGTTTGATTGATTAATATCCAGAGATTAAAACTATTAAACAAAGCCATACAATTCACATAAGATTTAATACAATACAATAGCTTGTTTGAAGGGGAGAAAACTTCAGTTCGATGGTATCTGAAAGTGCTCAAATACGACCGTCTCGTGTAGGTGGATTTACTGGTACATAGAAGAACTACTGTGGAACAAAATTCCGGCTTTTCAGCATCTCCGGAAGCAGTAAAAGTAGTTATTGGAATATAAAACCTATATTATTATTATTATTATTATTATTATTATTATTATTATTATTATTATTATTATTATTATTATTATTATTATTATTATTATTATTATTATTCACAGTATTGTTTTGTTCAAGCCTGGGAAACTTGTCATGCTCAGGCCTGCATAACTTTTCATTTTTCTTTTGGAAATTGAAACTTTTCTTTGTTCCCCTTGAAGAAATGTTACGAAAGGCTTATTATCTCCATCTACACTAAAAAAGGGAGTGAGATATTTTAAATTCTCTTCGCGAGCTTCCTGTTACTTATAAATTAAGGAATATAAACAAAGATTTATCGTTTACTACTAAAGCACCTTCTTAATAAATAATTCCATTTCCTGGAACTTTGCAGGCGTTATGAGGATGTGATTCGCCCTATCGCAAACCCCGTCACGGGCCGACGATGTGACGAGCAAGTCACAAACACAGTAGCGGCGGCCAGACCCTTGATGTTGCACTTCCGTCCGCCTAGTCCGATGAACTCGGTTTTATGATTCTGTCGTGCCTGGACTAACGATGCAGCAAAGTCGTTTGAGGTTTAGCACTCGATGGATCCTCTTTCAATCGTGACAGGTGTTCAAATGTTCTTTTTACCTAGGGTCCCAGGCTGCCTCTACAAACAGCGTACCATAAGGCGGAGTAGCCTTGATGTTGGTTAACATCAATATACAAGGATGGAGTGGTACTACTGGATTTTAAAGTAACCTGTAATTCACAGACTATTTACGCTCTGTTATCCACATTTAATTTTCATTAAAACTGCTTCTGAAATTCCGTTTACTTTCGTATGTTCAACTTCTACTCAAATTGTTTCGAGGGCCGATGACCTTCGATGTTAGGCCCCTTTAAACAACAAGCAAATTGTTTCGAACTTTCCGTTTTTTACATTATATATTTGTAGTTGTCTGTTAAGTCGTCATCCCAGGGGCTGGCTTGATCATCACCAGAGGGTAGGCCTGCGTTATAAATGAAACTTTGACTTCAATCATAATTACATTTTTCACTGGCCTGTCCCAAGAGGTAGATACAAAAAGACTGCATCCATTAAGAAATAACACCAGCCAAAGTATTTCTAACAATTGCTGTTAATTTGAAATTTTATCGGACTTAATTTTAGTAATGCCAACGGCCGTAGCCGTGTTGAAACACCGGATCTCGTGAGATCTCCGAAGTTAAGCAACATTGGGCGTGGTCAGGAGTTGGATGGGTTGCCACGCGGTGTTGGTGGGGGGGGTAAGGGAATGGAGGATCGGAAAGGAACTGACCACCCTACCGCACACGTAAACTCCGGCTCAGGAACACCTCCGCGGAGGTTCGGACCTGCCTTCGAGCAGAATAAACCTTACCTTACCTAATTTTAGTAATCATTGAAATATATTTCACCTACCATATACAGTGGATAATCCGGTGTATTCATAAGTTTTTGCCGGTTTTTGTGGTAAAGAAAACACGTAATTGTCAAGGGAAAATTCATTGTTTGTTTATTCAAAATATTGGCCATCGGCTTCTACACACTTCGCCCATCTTTCAGATACGTTATGAATACCTTGCCAGAAAAGCTGCTTGTCTTTTGCGGCAAACAATTCGTCGACCCATTTTCCAATTTCCTCGAAACTGCTGAAGTGCTGCTCTGCGAGCGCGTGGCCCATTGATGCGAAGAGGTGATAGTCAGATGGTACCATTTCGGGTCAGCACAGCGGGTGCAGAAGGATGTCCCATCCAAACGATTTCAAGATGTCTTTCACTGGTTTTGCTGTGTGAGACGGCGAATTGTCTTGTAACAAAATCACCTTGCCATGTCTTCTGGCCCATTCCGGTCGTCTTTCGATCAATGCGTGTTGTAAATTAATCATTAGTTGGCGACAGCGTTGTGCATTAACGGTTCCGACGGGCTTCAAGAGGTCATAGTAAACAATACCGCTCTGGTCCCAAGACGGCCCTGTGGTGTAGGGGTAGCGTGCCTGCCTCTTACCCGTAGGCCCCGGGTTCGATTCCCAGCCAGGTCAGGGAATTTTACCTAGACCTGAGGGCTGGTTCGAGGTTCACTCAGCTTACATGATTAGAATTCAGGAGCTATCTGACGGTAAGATAGCGGCCCCGGTCTAGAAAGCCAAGAATAACGGCCGAGAGGATTCGTCGTGCTGACCACGCGACACCTCGTAATATGCAGGCCTTCGGGATGAGCAGCGGTCACTTGGTAGGCCAAGGCCGTTCAAGGGCTGTAGTGCCATGAGGGGGGAGAGGGAGCCTCTGGTCCCAACAGACACAAAGCATGGTCGTCTTACCGAAGCGATTTGGCCTTGGTGTTGAGGGACCGTTTTCGCCACGTGACGGCCACGATTTTCTCCGTTTCGGATTTTCAAAATAAATTATTCTTTTGTCACCCGTTACAATTCGGTGCAGAAATGATTTTCTTGTGTGGCGTTGAAGCAGCATTTCACAAGTGACCTTGCGATTTTCCATTTGCCATTCATTCAAGTCATCTGGGACCAATTTACCGAGTTTCCTGATCTTCCCTGTTGCTCGTAAACGTCTGCTTATTGTTTCTTGTGAAACATTTAACGCTTGTGCCACTTGATGTTGAGTTTGTGTTGGGTCATCATCCAGTAAGGCCTGCAATTGTTCGTCTTCGCACTTTTGTCGAAAACTTCTAATCTATGGAGCGTGTTCACCATATGTTTCTACCATCAAACGATGACTTTCTACAACCTTTACCTTTTGATTAAATAAGGAAAGCAATGCATGCCGCAAATGTTCTTTTTCAGGCACAAACGTCGACATGATCACTGAACGATACAACACAGACTCTGGTGTTTGTGTGTTGGTAGGATAATGCCAGACGAACAAACTGATGTATGCGTCAAATTCATACGCTGCGTACTGTTCGCTGGCGCCATTTCTTATCGAAACCGGAAAAGACTTAAACATGCACCTGGTATAAACAATGTTGGTTCCCGCAACGAGTCTGATAATAATTTATCTGCGAAGAATTTACACAGTACAATTTTCTTTGAGCGACTGTATATGTTTTTGATTAGAAAGTCATGGCTTTATATTCTAATAGAATCTTCGACATACACGCTGTGACAAATCTGTCCCACAGGTTACAGTATTGAATAGAATTATTGGAATTTATAGTTTTCAGGGATCTACTAGCAATAATTTTCTTTGATATTCCTTATGCAGCAATTACTGCGCTCTGTAGTTACCAGCTTTGTTTTATTGAATTCCTGGCTATTGTTTGGTGTTAATTAAATCTGAGTCATTGGTCTCCAAATAGAATTATTGTTTCTCTAGCATGTGATAGAGCAGAACAATTAGTCAAAATTGACAGTGAGGCAGCCTAATTTGTGTTAAATCAACAGGCCGACCCGTGGTAGCCGTGTTTTTACTACCTGTCAAGTCAGATAGTGTACACTTCTTCTGATCACGGAAGAATACTATTCCCTGCTTATAGTCTTTGATTCTCTAACCTTTCCCAGCTTCCAAATATATTCAACCGATGGCAGAGCGTTTCTAATGACTTACATGCTGCTAAGGGAAGCAAGTCTACGTACAAACCCCATCATATCATAGCCTTAGACATAATCTGGGAACACCTATCGAAGGATAACCTAGCCCCACTAGAAAAAGTCAAGGCCATGTGTCTTAAGTAAGGTATCTGCCAGAAAAAGAAAACTCTCCTTAGACACTAACCTATGAGCTCACAAGACAACCGTTCTGTATAGAAGAACTGCGATTAAAAATCCAATTTCCTTCTACGACACAGTACCTAGCTTTTCATCAAGAACTGTAGGATAACGAGCGAGTATATGGATAGATTTTTACCAAACAGACGGCGTGATGACGTCGGAATGGATGAATTCTGACTACGAACTGCAGGATACTACAACATGCTTCTTATTAAATAGTCATAACACTGAAAAGGGCAGACAAAACAATATGGCTACGACAGGCATAAAGACGAGTTATTTGACCTGTTTATAGCGAATACTGCGGGGCATCACGGCTTCTCAAGTGCATATTTAAGACAGAAGCCGAGTTATCATCGAATGCACGACAAAGAGTTTCTTTTCCCATCTTAAAATCAATAACACGAATTTTGGAGTAATATGTGAAATATATTAAGTAACTGACGTTAATAACTGAACGTCAGTGAGAGATGCATGAGAGCAGTCACATATTTCTGCCAGTATCGAACATAAACATCAGAAAACACCTGCTTCCGAACTGGAACACTTGATGTGAACAGAACGTAATTCTCAATGATTTGTGTTGCAGATATCCTATCAACCAGACGGCGTGCTTTCAAATTCCCGTTAGTAAGCCAAGTTATGTCCCTCACGGTTAGAGTTCAGCACCAAAATTCAAGCATTTTACTTACAAATTAGACGCATCCAAGTAAAATAATGCCTTTCCAACCAGCTGTGATTAGTGCCTTCTTGGAATCTGTGAATGATGTACAATTAATTTCAAGGTATTTATAATACTGATTCTGAAAGTAGGACTTAAAGAAATGTGTTAATTTTTGATCCATATTAAGCTCTTTGAACTTCATGGAGCGGTGGTAAGTTTAACTCTTGTTTCTTGGACTCAGGATTGGAATAGCTGGCCCAGACTACGGTGGTTGCGATTAATTTTTAAAGAGTAAAACATCAGAATTATCAAACCCCCTTAAAATTAATGGAAGTTGAGAGAAGAAATGGGTAGTGGAAAGGGTTGGGGGAGGGGAATAATCAGGCAAAAAAGGGGAAGGGTTATGAAAGGTGGCTATGGAATACTTCCAAGTATACGGTGTTCGATAGAATAAAAATATGCCTGGAAAAATGTATGTGCAATGGACGACTCAGCTGGATCCGCACGTCAGCACCTCTCCAGTTGAGTACTCTGTCCCTGATGCCGATCATGGACTCTATGTCACTCTTAATATATCACTTGTCAATACTCTCTCGTTGAGTTAGTCGCCGGTAGGAGGATCTGTCGAAGTCAGAACTCTATTTTCACTTCACTCTCCTTAAATGGGACGTTGCCTCTTTCCAATGTAATATAAGAATAAACGAATAATTACTTTGAAAGTGCTCAGTTTACAAATAGTGAGAATTATTTTAATTAGTAATTTAAATATGAAAGAATATCGTGCTCCTTGGCTGAATGGTCAACGTACTGGTCTTCGATTTAGAGAACCCCGAGTTCGATTCCAGACCGCGACGGGAATTTTAACTGCAAATCATTAATTCCTCTGTCTCGAGGATTGGGAATTATTTCGTTTTAACACATTTCTCTTCATCTATATATATCACAATGTACTTCCACCACAGAGACACGCAACAGTGACTACATTTCTCCACATAGTATTGGCGTCAGGAAGGGCATCGGACCCTAAAACTTTGTCAATTCTATATAAAGTGCCGACTACAATAAAGTGAGGAAAAACCAGTAAGAAGATAATAATGTATTAGCTTTACAGTGTGTATTGATTTAGACGTGAGGTCGACTATGCGAGAACTGCGGTCTCCCCACTAGCTCGCCTGTTGGCGGTCCTAGTACAGTGACGAGATAAAGTAACTTTATTTAATGAATATTGAATTTTTACGAGCACATTGTAATCGAAACAGACTTTCAACGTATTAGGTCGTGTTACGTACATGTAGTAGGTGTTGAAGAGATGTTAAGTACAGAATAAAAATGGCCAGTCGGACATGTAGTACATGTTGAAGAGATGTTAAGTACAGAACAAAAATGGCCAGCCGGACACCAGTGGGATCAGAACCCACAACCTCCCGATTTCGCGTCGGTTGCTCTACCAGTTGAGCTATGGTGGCCTAGGTCATCTTTGTTCTGTTTGAAGCTACAGGTCTGGCACTGCTGCTAGCACACTGTAGAGTGCGTTTAAGTCGCCCGTTGTGGGGCATGTCAATGAATATTGAATCTTTAGACTGTGTTGTCTGACCGAGACGGTGAAGGCGCTGTTGACTCAACCTGAAGTACTCTTCTATATACTCTGCGTAGGGCCGATACCCGGCCAGGAGGGCGTAACATGTGAACAATTTCTGGAAAATCACATGCTACTGAAGTTCACTCGCCTTACAACGGAAATTATTAGTAGTTGAATGTCATATGCCAAGTATACAGTCTATTATTCCCTCTAGCCAAGAGTCCAGGTTGTGAGTTATGGGAGGTTATATCTTACGCTCCTCCTGAGACCTTTATAGCTTACAACGGAGATAGATGGCTTATGCAGACATCCTCATACGTGCAAAAGGGATATTTGTTTACATACCAGTGTACGAGCGTCCCGACCGTTATTTCTGTCCATTCCTCTGGCGGTACCCGAGATTAAATCAACGACCTACGGTGTAAAAAATTACCATACTAACAGCTGGACAACCAGCGATGGCAATTGTAAACACACGCAGTAATGGTTACTATTCCTTTAACTTCTGACTAACGCGAGGAGACAGGAAATTTCCCCGTACAATTCTTATTGCTTCTTTTTACAATTCACTTTACGTCCACCGACACAGATGTGTCTTAAGGCGACGAGGGGATAGGAAAGGCCCAGGAGTGGGAAGGAAGCGGCCGTGGCTGCGGCTGTGGCTTTAATTAAGGTACAGTCCCAGCAATTGCCTGGTGTGAAAATGGGAAAACACGGAAAACCATCTTCAGGGCTGCCGAAATTGGGGTTCGAAACCCACTATCTCCCGGATGCAAGCTCACAGCTGCGTGCCCCTAACCGCACGGCCAACTCGCAAGGTGCAATTCTATTTTAATCTCCTAGAAGGACATTTCCGTATTTACTCACCCTTCAGTCAAATGTGTCGAGATGTGAACGCTCCAATTTTGACAATAAAAAGGAATGAAAGTTATAATTTGTTACAGTTTCGTGCAAGTTAAAACTCCAAAGGTGACAGTATTAAATGTTATTTCTGACGGTTTCCACTTTTCGCACCATGCAGATGCCTTACCACAATCACAACCTTCCCAGTCGTGGACATTTCTTCTTCCGGCGTCGCCGATAACTTATATAACTTAATGTAACATTAAAAGAGATCGCAAATTCTACAGGCAGAGAATAATTTTTGTTATCCCCATGCACCCCATAACTGAATGACTATGATGAAGACAGTCGTTTTCTCATCAATGGTCGTCTAAAAATTAAATGAATTTCAGTCAAGATAACTCATATACAACATACCATTTACACGAGGAGACAATTGTGATGGTTGAGCATTAGTTTCAATGATTTTAGGGGTATAATAATAATGCCTTATCCTGTCCAAGAAATGTTTGCTTGCGGATTTAGAGAGAAAAGAAAGAAAGATCCTACACACCATACTTGGCCCAAACTACACAAATGACATCTTCATTAGAAAAACCAGGTAAGAAGTACTCTAAGATAGAGAAGATCACGGACACAGTGCGTAAAGGCAGAGTTCGCTTCTACGTTCATATACGACAGAAGATAGACTCTCGATGCATGAAACGTACCTTCAGTAGACCTATATTTTACTCAAAACCAAAAACGGCAATACCATGGTATGTTCACGTCAAGAAAGATCTTAAAGAACTGGGCCTACAAGCAGAAGATGCAAAAGACCGAAATCTTTTCAGAGCAGCCATCAAGACTTTCGGGACTTTCCGGGACGAAAAGTGGGCAACTGGTGCTAAATGGACAGAAGAACGTCGTGCTAAACACAGTGAGCTAATGAAGACGATGTGGATCAAGCGAAAAATGAACAAATATCGCAATGTAAAGCGAGGCTTATCGTGGTCCCTATCTGGCCATTAGAGTTGAATGAATGAGTAATAATAACAATATGCAAGCTGAGTAGCTCAGACAGTAAAGAGCCTGCTTTCGGAACCCGAATTGGGCTTTCGTTCTGTGGAAAACGTCCAGGCAATCGGTGTCTCCTAAGACCGCAAAAGTCATCAGCAGGAAGTAAAACCAGTAATGTTGTATAATGTATGTATGTCCAATCCTTGTCCTGTTGCTCTACGGGGTCTGGTATGAAGTGAGAGTTTTTACGACCGGATGCCCTTCCTGCCGTCAACCTCATCAGAGGAGTTAATGAGAAGAAATGACTGGTATGCTATACGATAGCAGGATAGGAGAGAATGAAAGCCGGTGCTTACACACAACCTACACCTGTCGAATAGTACCAAGGAGCCGGCTCAAGGCTTGACACCTCCATCCGACTGGCGAATCATCACCATCATCATCAGCAGCAGCAGCAGCAGCGACATATGCCCTCAGTCCATATGGACACTGCGGAGAGGTTTGGAATTAAATTCAGGCTTTCGGCACGCAATCTAGTGACTAGAAATGGTATACTGCCACCTCTTCTACCCTGCCGGCCATTGTCCTTATGGTGAAATGTTTTTCGTCCAGCGGAACTCGAACTGGCTAACAATGGTGTCAGATGATATAGACTTGACACCTTAAGCATAATGGCCAATGGGCTGGCAGTATACTACTACTGCTGCTAATAATAATAATAATAATAATAATAATAATAATAATAATAATAATAATAATAATAATAATAATAATAATAATAGTACAAATCGTTTCGTCTCAGCTGTCGTGTTACTGTCCTGAAGAAGTGTCACTTACGTAGACTGCATACTAATTTTGAGGTTCCGATTATGGTGCCATCTAATATACTCAAACATTCTCAGCATTCCGCTAGTGTGATTAATGTATTTTGTAGCAAAGTTTGGACTCTACTTCCTTGTGGCGAAAAGGAACAAAGCAAATATTCAATTAGAGTTCGAACTAGATTGTACACAAACGATATTGAATATTTCACTGGAAATAATCAGACGACAACGTGATGACTATTAAGTGCTTAGTGGGAAAGTAAATCTCATTTTTCTAGTCAAGTACATTAATATTATACACACTGTATAAAACTAAGTATATGTATGTACTGGTGGCTACTTAGAACTCCAGTATCACTAACCGGTATTTTATGATATTTGTACTGTTACCTAGAAGGTTTCGAGAGGAAGAATTTCACGTACAACGTATCGAACTGTGATGAAAAAAAACAAGGAGTATCAGCTGTTGAGAAACAACTCGAAGAAAATGACACCATCCGAAATTAACTATCAACTTACGCTGTCTGAACTGTTAAAGCAGTCAACAAACTATCCAGAACATGATTGTAGATTCTGAAAGAAATTCAGAACTACTACTTACCAATCATTCAAGGTTCGACCACATATTATAGTTCCTATGTTTGTTAAAGGTATAGATCCCTAAATCCTGCGCTAGGTTCGGAATGAGAATTCTATAAATCGAAATCCGCTGGAGAGAGTTTTATCCGGCTTTCGCTGTTGCTTAGAAAATCCCCTGGGTAAGGTTTCCGTGGATGATGAAATAAAACCGAGCATAAACCGTGTCTGCGAAAGAACTCGAAGGAAGTGACGCCATGCGAAAACGGTCTCTGCTTACGTTGCCTAAATTGTTCAAGATATCCACAAACTATATGTATAAGAGCTGCAGAGCATATGACTTTCTACAAAACCGGAGGGACAGATTCCTAACTCTTCAAGATTGTTCAAGTATCAGCTATTATATTATTTTGTTAAGAGTAGAAGCCCTACTCAATATATGGAAAGGCAATTCTCGAGATTTAGTTATATCCTGCAACCTATAAAAATACCCTCAACCTGGACGTGTAAGAATTATTTGGAATAAATTTTCAAAAATTAAGTTCCCAGAGGGAAAACTTAATTTACTGTAATTTCCTCGATTGCAAATGTAAAATCATTTAAGTTCATTAGGCATTTTCAATGTCAAATTACCAGCGTTTCGCCCCAGTGTACCAGTGGGCTCATCAATTAGATTGCTACACCTTTTCCAAGACGCTGGTAGC
Source organism: Anabrus simplex (assembly GCF_040414725.1). Taxonomy (NCBI): domain Eukaryota; kingdom Metazoa; phylum Arthropoda; class Insecta; order Orthoptera; family Tettigoniidae; genus Anabrus; species Anabrus simplex. The sequence continues at coordinate 1,130,215,832 of NC_090265.1, read as the reverse complement.
TAGTGCGCCGTGGACACCACTACAGGCCTCCTATGTAGGGCAGTGCAGTGACGGTGGACTAGGCAAAACATGTGCCTCCAGTTGCAAAGTGTCTAAATTGCTTAAATCATTTCATATTATTTTGCAATGGACGGAATTAAATCACGGTTTCCTTCTTGGAACTAAATTTTGAATAAAGACCAAAGGCAGGCGTTTATGTTAGTGGGGGCACGTGCTTCCTCTATTGCACCGTCACAGCATCCTCCTACATAGGAGGCTTGTAGTGTTGTCCCAACAGCGCACTAGCCGCCAGCGTCTTGGAAAAGTGTATCAATCCAACTGATAAGCCCATTACTGCACTGGGGCGAACCGGTGGTAATTTCACCATTTGAATGGCCTAAGAAGGTTAAATGATGGAATAAAATTGTTTATGAAAGATTCAGTTTTGCATGTAGCTTTACGTCGCACCGACACAGATAGGTCTTATGGCGACGATGTGACAGGAAAGGGCTAGGAATGGGAAGGAAGTGGCCGTGGCCTTAATTAAGGTACAACCCCAGAATTTACCTGGTGTGAAAATGGGAAACCACGGAAAACCATCTTCAGGGCTGCCGACAGTGGGGTTCGAACCCACTATCTCCCGAATACTGCATACTGGCCGCACTTAAGCAACTGCAGCTATCCAGCTCGGTGAAAAATTCAAAGAGATTTAATATGCATTAGGAAGTCCTCAACTGAACAGATACATGTTTTCATGTATTCGTCATGGTGAACCTAATTAGTTTGCAAATCTCCGCTTTAAAAGAAAGGGGCATAATCTTTATTTCCGTGCAAGCTGAGACGAGGACAGAAGCTTATGTTAATGAACTTCAAATAATGCCTTTCCAACTTCTACATTTTCGTAAATAAATAATTTATGACCCAGTGAAAAATAAACACAAATAAGGACAACGCCGTATAATTAATCACAGTTAACATTGAAAGTATTACATTTCAGAATGTTTTATCTAATACCTAACAGTCAAAGTTCACCCATGGTTTAAACATATTCATTTCACTGCAAAAGCTGTTCCACTTTGTGATGATTTTACGTAACTCAACGGGCACAATCATTTGGACTCGCAAAACCTGGTCGACGCGATTGGAGCAGCGCGTAATTGCTAGTTGTAATATAAGCGAGGAAAGGGTCTAATTGCAAAATGAGTACGAAAACTGGAGCTCAAACAAAATGAATGTTCCAGTCGTACGAGACTTGCAATGGTCATTTCCACTATCGTAACCCTAATAACTTCGTAGTTGGAAGGGTAACTAGGGTTGACCTGTTCAGGACGGATAAGAAAGATGAATGTGAAGAGACTCACACATGATAGTTGAAGCAATGCCGGAATCAGCTCGGGATCCCATGGTAACCTATCCACCCTCCCAAGGTGAGCACTTCGATCAAAGATAATTTTATACTAACTGAACAAGTGGCTGTTGTGATTAGAGTACCGCAGCTGTGAGCTTGCATTCGGGACATAGTGGGTTCGAATCCCTCTGTTGGCAGTCTTGAAAATAGTTGTCTACGGTTTCCCATTTTCACACCAGGAACATTCTGGGGCTGTACCTTAATTAGGGACACTGTTACTCCCTTCCCACTTCAAGCGCTTTCCTAACCCGTCGTCGTCATAAAACCTATGTGTGTCGGTGCGATGAAAAGCAGATTGTTAGAAGAAATACTGGTCAGAATGAGAGTTTTAATTTATTTTTCTTGGATCTTCTGGAAGGGTGTATATAAGTTGAGACACAGCTTTTGGATTAGAGTGTCGGAGTTTCGATTTCTGTATTGTTAAGTTCTCTCGGTCGGGGAAATTCGGCATCTCAACATCTTCCAACTAACGGAACATTAAGCTCATTCAACATTTCTGCCTTCTTATACTTCTCTTTCCTCCTTCATATCTGCAGCTAAGTTCCGTTGCAGCTGATAATATATAGATGTACACTGAAGCAAACGAGTTAACATGGGCTGCGTGCCTTTGATTTAGAAGGCAGTGATCTAGGAATTAAGCTCGTTGTCGTAGTTACACTAGTATTTTGTTGATATAAATATAATTTATTAGAAAGCCTACAGATAATCACAGAACAATTCATTTGCAGTGAAAGCGTTCTTGACCGAACCACTTTCGTAGGAAACATTATGAAGTAACATATATGAAATTAAATATCCTATTCAAAATAGAAATTCGGGATCTTTGAAGATTTCTTTGCATGTGAGATACGCACATGGTATATGGTGAGGGTTACTGTAGTCACTTCCTAATTCGTGAACCATGGGCAACCGCTGAGTGACCTAGAGTGTGGCCCTGAGAGTCGCCATAAGAGTGGCTGTGGAATGGGAGTGGGCATCTTGAACATACTCTGAGTCATGGCCATCCTTTTGCTCAGGCGGCTAGGAATATATAATCCACCGATGGTCCCTAACCCGTAAGATGATAATGAAATTCGAGTGACGGGAGATAACAAGGAAGAGAGAGGGGATTTTAAAATATTCTTAACAGATGATGAGAACGGGAAAGCGGAGTATGAGGTAAGACTGATCATCAGGATTTTTATTGCACGCAACGTAGTTTCTGCTTGTAAATGAGAAAATGATGTGGAAAGATTTAGCTGATGGAAAAATTAGGGCGAGAATTGTCTCATTCTGCAGATGAGAATGAAGTTGACAAATTTTATAAATCGCTGTTGAGAGGGACATTCTAGTCAGGGTCAACAGCAAGGCTAAGATAGTACTAATGGGCGTTTCCAATGTGGAGTTGGAAATAGAACTGAAGAATAAGAAAAGTTGATGAGTAAATGTGAGAAGATATGGACGCTAATAGAAATGGGAAAGGTTTACTGGAATTTATTGTCAGCAAGGTATTGGCTGTTACGGATATATTTTTCAAGCATAAGACTATTCGCCTTTATACCTAGGGGAATATTGCCATCAATACATAAATTTGAAAATACCCGCTACGCATGGGAGGTTAGGGGTACAGATCCATAATAATGGATGTATGTGTGCGATACGGGTATGGACATGCAAGTCAAAATACGATGTCCGTACAAAATACAGACATACGGCAATCCTAGTGGTGAGATGCAAACATTCTGTTGCTGGTCCTACAGTCACGATACTAGTACATTAATCGTTATTCCACTTGGACTCTAATCTACGGAGGTAGGGTAATGCTTATTTTTTGATGGCTAGCCTAATGCGGTAGTAGGTATTGTTGTGGCAAGAGGGACAATGTGGTAAAGCCGATTTAATGCCATTGACATTGTTGAGCCAGATGGGGTTTATGAGACTCAGTCCTTCATTGTGTTGATCACATGACTACAACAAACTTCATGCTCTGTAATACATCTCCACATAATGATGTGCCGGGTAATTGAAACACAATACAGCCATCAGTTACGAGCGAAACAAAATATTATTAGACCTCGCTAAGCCCACACAAGAAAAATATGTTTCGTGCTTCGAACGATATCCATAGTCTGGTTAGTAAAAAACTGCTAGATCTCCGATACTAGGGTTTCGACAGTCTGAACTGTTGTAATCAAACATACAAAGCACGCAGAACGTCAGTAACTTTCACGGTGATTAAATATGGTTGTACTATAGACATTGACACAGCCTTCGGCTGAGTGGGTTCTGGGTTCGATCTGCGTCTCTTTAAGTTCTCTGGCTCTGGGGAATTCGGCATATCGACCTTTTCTATCTAACGGAACATTAAGCAAGTTCAAAATCTCTTCCGCCTGGCTGAATGTCTCAGACGATTGAGGCTCTGGCATTCTGACCCCAACTTGGCAGATTCTATCCTGGTTCAGGTATTTGAAGGTGCTCAAACACGTCAGCCTCGTTTCGGCAGATTTACAGACACGTAAAGGAACATCATTATGACTGTAATTGTTATTATTATTATTATGCAGTTTCTACCTCCTTCTTCTGCTTTTCCCTCTCCTTCATCGCTGCAGCTAAATTCCGTTGCAGCTGAACTAGAAAACAAATGAATTTACGTGAGCTTCGTTCCTTTGTTTCGGAGTAAATATTCCACTTAAAAAATTACTGACTTCGTGATTCGTTCAAAGATATTGTAAGAAAACAATATCGGACGGTAACGAAGTCTATGTACAGAGTGGAATAGAATGGTTAGCGTGACTAGCTTTGTCAACAGAAATTAATCTGGTATTCGTTTCATGTGCAATCCGAGTGTGCTTCACTAAAATTTCTCGACTTCTTGTTGCAAAATCAAATGATAGATAAACAAAACAGATGTTTAGTGTGTCAAATAGCCAGCCCTAATATTTGAAGAAATGACCGAAATGTTACCCTGGGAACCACTAAATTGCTTGAGATATAAATGAGAGTAATTTACATATTAAATAAGTTTAAATTTTATTGCGGTTTTATGTGCTCCAGATTATAAGATTAGAATTACAATGGTCGGAAGGCTGGATGTCTGGATTATGACCCATGGCTGAAGGAGCACTCCTCTGGTGTGCCTTGAATAATTAAAATCCGAATCATAGGGTGGAGAGTAAGATTTATGTTAGGTATAGCGGGCCAATGAACTGGGCTTTTTACGACCCCCTCGTGCGGCTATTGATGCTGAGTGTAATGAGGTGTAGAACTTCCACATCGTGACATCATTTTAAAGTGAGGAATTCTTCCATCTCTCAAAGTGCTCCGCTTGATTCTTATCGCAACGAGACTTTTAACGGAGATTTTATTTCTTGACGTGGCTTTGCCTTCAGGTTTCATTGACCGCGTCGCATTCTTAAAGATCTTGTACAACGAATCTTCCTTCGTTTATCAATCTCTTATACGGGTTCTTGTAAGTGGAGCCCTAAGTTTCCGGTTTTTCATGTACACACAGACCTATATATATATAGAAAGACAGAGAGATTGATAAATAGATAGATTGATACATACATACATACATACATACATACATACATACATACATACATACATACATACATACATACATACATGCATACATAACATAGCGTTAGTAAAATACATTCCACCGAGCTCGATAGCTGCAGTCGCTTAAGTGCGGCCAGTATCCAGTAATCGGGAGATAGTGGGTTCGAGCCCCACTGTCGGCAGCCCTGAAGATGGTTTTCCGTGGTTTCCCATTTTCACACCAGGCGAATGCCGGGGCTGTACCTTAATTAAGGCCACGGCCGCTTCCTTCCACTTCCTAGGCATGTCCTATCCCATCGTCGCCATAAGACATATGTGTCGGGGCGACGTTAAGCAAATACCAAGAAATAAATTTAAAAAAATACATTCCTATCTGACGTAAAAGGTATCTGAAAGGGTAAGCTTAGGTTATGTCATTTGCGAGCGTACGTTGGCAACCATGGAGCCCGTATACGAGTCTGGGATTGCTTCCATGTATTCTTGTCAATCTTTTCGATTTCATATTTCAGATGTAACCTCCCTTGGTCAACTTTTGTTCTTTTCCGACTCACGGCATTTCTCTTGGAAAACCTTCTTTATTTTTCATGATTGTGCAGATAGCTTATTTGTAATTTATCACCTTTAGAGTAGTGACCAAGGAATTTCTGGAATTTAAAGGATAGGCTTTCAGAGGGAACTCTTGAACAATATGTTGTACTGCCTACCATAGGAAGCTGCTGCTTCACTCCACGGAAGGCACCTATTCCTACTTCTGGAGTGGATCAGTGTATCCGGACACTCATGAGTGTTTATATACTCTCTTAATATTATTATCTTAATATTATCTTAATGTTATCTTAATATGATCTTAATATTATCTTAATATTACTTCATGATACACAGATTAATTTCAGATGAAATATAATAGTTAAAGCATTGAAGGTCTAAGTATCTGCTCAGGCCAATTGTCATCCTCACAGACCATGTACAGTCTACATCAGTGCAGTTTGTAAAAATGAGTCATTGAACATCCACTCACCATTTAAAGCCTTGCTTACACAGAAGATGGGGCGCGAAACATTTTCTTCTGACCTAGGCGCCAGTTCTGAAAATCAGGCACACAAATATACAAGGTGTACAACTTTTGTTTCCACCGTTTGCCGATGGATGGCGACAACGGTACGTAGTAGTCGAACGCAGCAGATCGCAGAAGTCAGGCAGTTAGTTTGGACCTCGGTCAACATAAACCCATTCAAACTTAGTCGATGTGTGTCTGCATCATAAAGTTGTTCTCGATTAAGCATGGCAGTGTACGAGCCAAATTATCGGCATTTGCGGGAGGTGTTGCTGTTTTGTTTCGATATGAAAACAGCGGCTGATTCTCATCTGCTCTCACGTACGTATGGTGAGGACGCTATTAGTGGAAGAACGTATCGTGAGTGGTTTCAACGCTTCATGAACGGTGATTTTAACGTCGAAGACCGGCATAGTGGTGGAAGAGAGAAAGTTTTCGAAGATGCAGAATTGGAGACATTGCTGAGTGAAGACTCGCGTCAAACTCAAGAAGAATTGGCACGATCAGTGGGAGTGACACAGCAAGTCATTTCAAAACGTCTCAAGACCATGGGCATGATTCAGAAAGAAGGAACTTGGGTCCCGTATGAGTTGAAACTAAGAGACGTTGAATGGGTACGAAAAATGGGTTCATTACGATAACCTTAAACGCAAAAAGTCATGGGGATATCCCGGCCATGCTTCAACGTCGACGGCAAAACCGAATATTCACGGCTCCAAGATCATGCTGTGCATTTGATGGGACCAGCTTGGCGTCGTGTACTATGTGGTGTTAAAACCCGGTGAAACAATCACAGGTGCTCGTTATCAGTTAGTGCGTTTGAGCAGAGCATTGGAGGACAAACGGTCGAAATACAGCTAGAGGCACGATAAAGTGATTTTTCAACACGACAACGCTCGACCTCACGTTGCAAAAGAGGTCAAAACATACCTGTGAATGTTAAAATGGGACGTCCTACCCCACCCGCTGTATTCTCCAGACATTGCTCCCGCTGATAATCACTTGTTTCGATCAGTGGCGCATGGCCTGGCTGACCGACACTTCCGATCTCATGAAGAAGTCACAAATTGGATCAATTCGTGGATCGCTTCAAAAGATGAACAATTTTTTTCGACACGGGATTCGAACACTTCCCGAAAGATGGGAGAAAGTCGTGGCCAGCGATGGATACTATTTTAATGATACATGTGTCAGTAATCTGTTTCATTAAAGCCTCCAATTTTGGGTACAAAACGGCGGAAGCAAAGTTGTACACCTTGTATAAATACAGTTATAATACATGATGTGGTCTTAAATGACAGTTACTGGTAAAAAAATTACAAACTTAAATTAGTGTGCAGGCTATCCCTCGACGATTATAACAAATAAAAGCAATATAAGTTTTACAACGCAGCAGTGTGTTTTTGTGTGCTTTATGTCACTGTTCTGGATGGATCAAATTCTCTGATGCTGGATCATTTATGTTAATAAAAATTAAATTACAAAGTTTCCCCGACCACATCGATAATCTCAAATTTTTATTCAGTAGGTTCATTAAACTGAACCCTCTGTCTCCGGGCGAGTTGGCTATGCGGTTAGGACCGCGCAGCTGTGAGCTCGCATCCGGGTGATAGTGGGTTCGAACCCCACTGGCGGCAGCCCTTGAGATGGTTTTCCGTGGCTTCCCATTTTCACACCAGGCAAATTCTGGAGCTTCACCTTATTTAAGGCGATGGGCGCTTCCTTACCATTCCTAGGCCTTTCCTGTCCCATCGGCGCCATAAGACCTATCTGTGTCGATGTGACGTAAAACAATTAGGAAAAAACTCTCTATCACAAGAAATATTTGACGAAGGTAACACTGACACTATACGAAACAACTAGCCTAAAATGGGAATTCTGTCTTTCTTCCTCTTCTTAATTTTTGGGACAACTTTAATGAAAAGCTTCCATCTTAGTCTCTTGCCAAGCACTTTGAATTCATATCATTCATGCAGAGTGCTTTGCCTATTTTTATTTCAAAGTCAATGGTAGAACCCATGAGTCAGTTCTTAAAATTTTGCGCCTACGTTTTGATACCCTTTTGTCTGGAACTCTCCAGATCCTTCCATTATGGCCAGATAAGAGTATCAAATACTCTGGTGCACATTTAAATTATATGTTCATTCTTGAGAAACCTTCCCTCTAGATGGTTTTCTCCATCTTGCAGCAAAGCTTTTTTTATCACCTTGGTTAGAACTGGTATTCTTTATTATTATTATTATTATTATTATTATTATTATTATTATTATTATTATTATTATTATTATTATTATTATTATTATTATTATTATTATTATTAAATATATTTGACGTTCAAGGTAAATCTGAAACATTGAACTTTATTCGGTAACGAACTTATTATCATTCGTTTTCATCCATTCATGCTTATAAAAATTTGCGAATACCAGTGTCAGAAAGACCTAGACGCCAGTCACCATGGCGACTTGGAGCACGGGATTTTTAAAACCCTGCTTATGGAATTCATATCATCGAATAACTCTCGAGTTACGAATTTGTAATAATAACATAAAAATTCACTCTAAACGTAAGGTAAAAAATACTTTAATCCAGAATGCACATATCGTGTAATTTCATAATTTAATTTTAGTTTATCAATATCGCTTAATGTTTAGCGTATTTATATTGCTCTGCACAGTTAATCGTAGTCTATATCATTGCTAGTAGAATTATCGATATTATGAAAATGAACTGTGACACACTATACTGTATATTATATGAAAGAATCCTCTTGTTTGAGAGATAAATGCTGTATACAGTATAAATCATTACAATAAAAAGTAACTTTTTTCATGAACACATTCAAATTTATCTGTCCGGCTCCATGGCTAAATGGTTAGCCTGCTGGCCTTTGGTCATAGGGGTCCCGTGTTCGATCCGCGGCAGGGTCGGGAATTTTAACTAACATTGGTTGTTTCGCTGGCACGGGGCTGGGTGTATGTGTCGTCTTCATCATCATTTCATCCCCATCACGACGCTCAGGTCTCCTACGGGCGTCAAATCAAAAGACCTGCACCTGACCAGTCGAACCTGTCCTCGGAAACTCCCGGCACTAAAACCCATATGCCATTTCATTTTTTTTCAAATTTATTTGAGTCACGATTGGGTCATCCACTAATTGGAATAATTCTGAAGAAATGTTCGACGTATGATAACTTCCAGTCTCTTCCTTCCTTGTGGGTCAGTTGTTTAATTCATCACAGCATACACTCCTCCGAATGGTTTGCATAAGCATCCAGAGTACATCTATTTATTCCTGAATGCGCACAAATTGATCATAATATTTTGATACGAACTTGGAAAAAATGTAAGAAAAGATTCAGGCAATATCTTTGGTTTGACCACACAGCCAGCCCTAATTTGTATTCTTAACGATGTTGTGATTTTTATTTCCTTCATATTGTTTTTACAATCTGACTTATGTCACACCGACAGAGATAGGCCACATATTAAGCTACAGCTCCAGCTTTTTCATGGTGTAAAAATAGTAAACCACGGAAAATCATCTTCAGGGCTGCCGAAAATGGGATCTGGACCTACTATTTGCCGAATGCAAGCTCACATTCATGCACCGCTAATCGCACCGCTCGGTCACTCATATTAAGTTATTTTACTTATTAAAATATATGCTTTGCTGACATGGCAAAATATATAGATTTACTCTGTACACTGTGAAATTATAACCAAATACAGTACGAACTCCCATGGCATTCAACCGAAAACGGATCTATTGCACAATTTTACAGCCTGAGTCAGTCCTGCCGGTTTGTTCGAGCTTGGTGTGTAGTTATTCAACGACGATCTGTTTTAAGAAGGTGCAAACTCATATACAAGCTTAGTTGCCCTTGTCTTTGGGTGCACAGTAGAGGCAAGAACATTTATTAATGTGTGGGAGTAATTTTGGCACTACATCATTAATTAACATTGTCGTGGCATTTAGTGTTGTCGTGTAATCACTGGACGTTGTAAGATTTAGTCCTTCCTCCAGCCTGTGACAAGAATAGGGAGGTTCTACTGGACACAGTGTTTGGCTCTGCTCCAGAGGCAAGCTTTCAACCTTCTCACCCTTCCACGCCATACAAGGAGAAAATGCATATCAAAATAACTTGCTGACTTGCACCGTCCGATGATCGATTTCCACATTATTGTACTCCAAGTGTATATGTAGGCCTACGTTGTCCAGTTACTGATAGTCTTCATCGCAGATTCTTTCTCAATGCAACGTCCTTACCTGTACGTAGGTTCGGCTAAGTAATCAGTATCAATTTAGGTCATGGGCGGGTGTTCAAGACCGGATTTTCTTCCGGTCGCCACCTGCTGTTCCAAGTGAAAATCTTATAAGAAGTTGTCTGGATTCGAATCAGGACACTATATTTGGAAGTTAAGTGGATAGACGTCTGCACCTTTGACTTTCTCAGCACATCCAAGATAATTTTAGGTTCACTGCAACTACGCTGATTCTTGTAGATTTTTCCTGAATCCATGTGATTTTTCAAGTGAAAATTCCAGCGCGGGATTCTCCACTATTTGAGCTCTGATCGCTTGGGTGGAAAGCCAGCCACTGTATTAATTACGCCCTCTTAAAACTTTGGTCGGCTTATTCCAGGCATTTCCGAGGTCACAGGAGCCATCCTGACTCATTTTTGGTTTTGGCAGGTGTTTGAAGGAGGACATGTTTTCAGCTCACCTCAGCTTCTCTTACGTTTCTGTCATGTAGGGCTGATGCTATTACTGATATTATCATGTGGTGAATGACTATTGACACGAGTTGAGGCTGTGTGCTTTTTTCCGTTCTTGTCTTATGTTTCAAGTAAGAGCAACGTTCTCTTGTCCACCTCCGTAGCGTAACAATTAGTACTATGAGCTGCCGTCTTCGGTAGCCTTGGTTCGATTACCGGTACTGCCAGAGATTTAAGAGGAGAAGGAGGAGGCCTGGTATTTGGTAGAAATGGCACATACCGCTCACACACAGTAGGAGTGTGCCTAGAAAGAGCTGCACCACATCGGAATGAGGATATGTATTTATTTTATTGCTGTTACTTAGTACGTTCTTTTATAACAAGAGTTACCCTTTGTTTTGTTGCTCACAACATCCATCATTGATGTGAAATTCGGCTATCGCTGTAGCTTGCAGATTCCAATTAAAGATGAATTTGAAATATTGTGAAATATTGACGAGAAGGATGGCCGTATGTGACAAAGTGATTTAATGGGAAAACCATACGTGTTCTTGTGTGACAGTTATTAGTAGACTGGAAAGATAAATAAAACTTTATAGTACATGCGAATCCGATAAGTGGGCGCGCATTAGCCGAGGGTTCTGCTTTACACATGTTCCTTCCTTCCCATACGTGTAGCATTAAGCACCGGGATCCACAGACATTATATATGTTTGATGCGAGCTTTTTTGTTGTTGTTTGAATGTTTTATTAAAGTTTGTATGAGTGTGTGTCTGTCAGTGGCAGGATTCTATCTTTTAACATCGTTGGTTGGTGATGTGCGGTGTTTAGGAAAACGAGAGGGGCAGAGGGCTGAGAGGAGGACATGTGTAATTTTTGTGGGTGGATTTCACTGGAATGGAGTGCAAAAAATGGGAGCAAAGAGCAGGGTGATCTAGCGAATGTCCATCACTTGTCCAATTTCTGTGATCTGTGGCTCGCTTGTCATGAGTGTGTTGACTGGCGCGCTTCCTGGTGAGCAGAGAGGGAAATAATAACTGTGTTCCTACGATCTACGTCATGTAATGATGTCAAGGGAGGTTAATGCGAATTGTGATGGATGAAATTTTTGACATTAGCATACGAATGGGAAATTATATACTTCATTGATCAAGTTCTGTCTGACTCCCCTATCAGATATATCTATCGATACGTAGGCATGAAGAGAGATAGGCAAGGAAATATTTTTCACTTTTCGCTTCCAGCTGTTTGTCAAACTAGAAATGACATCAGTGTCAGTGTTTAGGGAATGCTCTGAATGATGAACACATAGATCGCGCGAGAGAAGCGGTCTTAGAAAAACATTTAAAGAAAAATTGAGTCCTAAGGAAACACTTCGGCATTAACACGGTTTCTAAAATAGGTGAGACTTGGATTTCAATTGTTGAATCTCAATTTTTACTCTTGTCGAACCTTTTTAAATTTTTTCTTCCGAATCGTTCTGGTGGGAATTCGAGTACCGCTACGTCTTTGTCCACCCTCTTTAACTATATCGAACTACATGGCTACTCGGTAAAGGCCATAAAGCCGTACGCTTGGTTTCAGGGGATAGAAGGTTCGGACCCCACCAAAGGCAATGCTGAAAGTGGTTATTTGTCAGCCGGAGATGCACCCCAATTATGATCCAACAGTTTTCTTCCCTGAGTTAGTCCCCTCTCATGCTAAATTCTCCGAAAGCCTATCTACTCCTGTCTGTCGTTACAGGAGAATAAAAGTGATATACCTAGGGGCTTCCAGTTTGGGAGAGTGGTGTGCTACCACAGGAGCCTTATCAGAGTTTCATATTGTTTCCAGTTACGTATGCTAGGCTCGCCGCTTTCATCTTCCTCCTCCAAACTCCCTCGGTCAGTTCTAACACTCTTCGGACCGAACAGTACTACGTTTGTGAAATAACTAACCGGCTTGATAGAAGGCAGTTCGGGTTTAGGAAAGGTTATTCCAGTTAAGCTCAACTTGTAGGGTTCCAGCAAGATATAGTAGATATTTTGGATTCAGGAGGTCAAATGGACGGTATAGCTATCCAAGGCTTTTGATAGGGTGGATCATGGAAGATTACTGACGAAAATGAGGGTAACTGGACTAGACAAAAGAAAATAGAACTCAGAGAATTAGAGTAGGTGAAGCGTTATCTGATCCTGTAATTATTAAAATTGGGGTCCCGCAGGGATGTATCATTGGACCTTTGTTTTCTTATATATGCAAATGATATGAGTAGCGATCAGGAATCGCAGATAAGGCTATATGCGGATGATGTTATACTGTATGGAGTAGTAAATGAGCTTCAGGATTGTGAGCGACTGCAGAGGGACTTAAACAATGTTGTGAGGTGGACAGCGGACAATGGTATGAAAAGTCTAGTTGTATGTTTTACCAAGAGGAGAAGTCCTCTCAGTTTTAATAATTGTGTTGATGGGGTGATAGTACCACAAGGGGAACAATGTAAGTACCTAGGTCTTAATATAAGGAATGATCTTCATTGGGATAATCATATTAATGAGGTAGTTGAGAAAGGTTACAGATCTCTTCATATGGTTATGAGATTATTTAGAGGTTGTGGTAAGGATGTAAAGGAGAGGGCGTATGTCCCTGGCAAGACCGCAGTTAGAGTATGGCTCCAGTGTATCGGAGCCTCACAAGGATTATTTGATACGAGAGCAGGAAAGCAGCACGATTTGTTCTGACTGATTACCAATAAAGGAGTAGTGTTACTAAAATTTTGCCAACTTTGGATTAGAAAGACTTGGAAGTAAGGAGACGAGAAGCTCGACTATGTGGTATGTTTTGAGCTGTCAGTGGGGAGGTGGCGTGGAATGACAATCGTAGAAGTACAAGCTTGAGTGGCGCTTTTAAAAGTAGGAAAGAACACAATATGAAGTTGGAATTCAGGAGGACAGACTGAGGCAAATATTCATTTATAGGAGGGGGAGTAAGGGACTGGAATAAATTATCAAGGGGAATGTTAGATAAATTTCCAAGTTCGTTGAAAATATTTAAATTGTAGATAAAGATAAATAGGACGAAAACAATCGATAGGGAATCTGCCACCTGGTCGACAGCCCTAAATGCAAATCGTTGGTTGATTGATTGATTGATTGATTGATTGATTGATTGATTGATTGATTGATTGATTGATTGATTGATTGATTGATTGATTGATTGATTGATTGATTGATTGATTGATTGATTGATTGATTGATTGATTGATTGATTAGGTTTGAAGAGTCCAGAGATAATTTCACGTCTTTAGTAGGGCGATAACTTAATTCTTCGAAGGATAATATCTCTACATTCAGTAACGCCGGGTTTTGAAAATGAGTGGGGGTGCTCTAACTCATAGTTCGGAAAATGTCGAAATTCAGGAAAACGCAAGTTTTAGGTGTTTTCGAATGAGCAATCCTTGATGAAAAACATGAACTATTGTTTTTATAGGGCACGCTTTTAACAATAATGAATGAGTTCATACAAAGTCCACATAAATACACATATAATCGACTTAAAATCCGCACAAGATGGTGGGTTTTAATCAGGAATAAGTAAGAGATATTTACATTTTAAATATAATGTAAATTAAAAGGATCAAAGCTGAAGAAATACAAATTGTTCCTCTAAAATCTTAAGCTATAGTCTAGTTTTCTCGTAGAATGATATCAAACTGAGTTTTAAAAGTAAAATACCTCCAGTTTGGCACTTAGTACTCCCCTTCCCTTCCACATGGCGCAACAGCCCCGTAGGGCCATAGCCTACCAAGTGACTGCTGCCCAGCTCGAAGGCCTGCAGATTGTGAGGTGTCGTGTGGTCGG